>NC_052075.1:32540208-33962708 GCF_015852505.1 Tachyglossus aculeatus | reverse complement strand
ATTGACCCTGGGTGTGTGCGCTGGTCTGGCGCATGCCTGTGCAGATTCCTTTTGAAGTCAAAGGGAGTTCCCCAACCCTCAGCAGTCAGTAAAAAAGAGATTAGTGCCCGTTGGGAAAACACTTCCCCAGATGCAAGGGCTACTGAAAGGGGAGAGAGCTAAACGTTCAGGTTAGATTATTTTTGATCACCCTGTATAATTAATGAAGTTCATCTAATGGGCATGTGGAGGCAAGCCTAGCCAAGAGAATCAGTACCTGAGATTACCATCCCCTTGAATCCAACTGTTCTCTCAAACCTCTTTAAATTTTCTCTGTCCACAGCCCCACTGTCCTACCTTAGAGAAATACTACTTTGGGCCCAGCTAGGAGAGATTCAGTCCCACTGAACAAACAGAAAGAGCAATAAATACACCCTCTGTGACTATAATACGAAAATATGTTCTCCCTGCAAACAAGTTGGCTGAGCATGCGTCTGGTAATGGGAATTCCACTCTTTTGTCTAATTTTCCTCAGCCCCAGTAGTTTGGGTGGTCAGTGCTCCCCTCTGTTGTCCTGAGAAAAGCCACTGCTTTCCCAGAGGTACCACTGTTCTGTAAAAAGCACTTTGTTCAGTACTCTGTGCACAGAAAGTGCTCAATAAATATGATTGATAAGAAAGAGGTTGGAGAATAATTTCAGATATTTCAAAAATGATAAAGGACGTTTGAAGTTCAAGGCTAAAATGGCCATTTCTGCAAAATGACACAAACCAACCCTACAAACACCTTTGGCAAGGATACCTGATACCTATTTTTCTTATAAATAGAAACGAAGGTACTTTCTTCCTCTTCTGGAACTGTTTTTTCAACAGACTAATAAGTGCTTTCTGTACACCTTCAACGGCAATGCTAGCTTAAAAGACTACAATTTGGAGAGCTATCATTTCATAGTCTAGCACCACTTCCAAGAAGGTACTTAAAATATTATTTGAGGATGATGAAATCAAATATTTTAAACTGGAAAAGTTACACCAAGTAAATATTTTAGGTAAGAATCTGACCCCACCATGCATAAAAAGTTGAGAAAAAGGGTGAGGAGCCACATGACATAGTAGATAGAGCAGGGGCCTGGGTGTCAGAAGGACCTGGGATCTAATTCCAGCTCTGTCACTGGTCTGCTTTGTGACCTTGAGCAAGTCACTTCACTTCTATGCGTCTTAGTTACCTTCTCTGTAAAATGGGGATTGAGACTGTGAGCTTGTTTTGGTGTGTCCCACCTCACTACCTTGTATCTACCCCAGTGCTTAGAACAGTGCCTGGCAAATAATAAGAGTTTAACAAATACCATAAAAGAAAGAAGAGAAAAGAAGAAAGGTAAGCTTTCCACATCTATGAGAAATACAGAATGGTAGTACACATGGGGTGGCCAGGACTCATGAAGTAAAATCATAATATGGTCGAGTCACAGACCATATGGAACGTGAGCCAGTTTAGCTACCCCGATCTAGAGTAATGTTTATTTGGATTATACCAGTGCATTTCCTTAGAAATGGTGCCACACAAACACTCTTGGACTGGACAGAAATCACTTGAGTGCAGCCGTGAAGCATCAACAAACAGGCGTGAAAAAGTCAACGGGTCCTTGATTAGAGGGTTCATTTTATTTTTGTTTTCATAAAAATAAGAATAATGGCATTTATTTAGCCACTACTAAGCACTGGGGTAGAAACAATGCTTTCAGATCATACTCATACAGGGCTAACAGTGTATCTCATCCCCATTTTACAGAGGAGGAAACTGAAGCCCAAGAGATTAAGTGGCTTGCCCAAGCTCACACAAATGGTTCTCAAACCCAGGTCTACTGACTCCTAGTCACATGTTTTCATTCCCTATACTACACTGCCTCCCTCTTTATAAATGAAAAATAAATAACTTTTTAAATGAGCAGCATATATTTGGAAGGGAGGGGAAACAACGTTTTTGAATGAATGTCCCATGAGGAAAAAATGATTAGTAATTTTTAATGCACGTTAGAGTGTGTTAAAGTTCAACCAGCGCAGGGGAATCCATGTCGTAGAGGAAGCTGCTGCACTGAGATACAAGGGTTGCTATGGCAAATACACCTTTTCCTGCCGGCACCAAAGCACCGATTCCTCGACCCTTCCTGCTTCTGTACACTTGGCTGTAAGTTTGCTTGGCCCACTCTACCCTAGGCCTGCAGTAAGTGAATGGACAGTCCCTAAAAGAAGAGATGTATTGTGTCTAAAATGTTTACATAGCATGGATAAACGTTTATATGGCGGGGGCCGAATATCCATTTTGTATATTAAAATACTTCTTAGCTCTTTCAGAAGGTTTTGTAAAAAAAAAAAAAAAAATACTTCTCTAGGGTTGGTACAATTATCGCTGCTGTTTTTCACCGACATCGCTAGCCGTAAAACCCACAATCTGGGGACTCAGGATACATCAGATCGTATCCCTTTTTAGTTTCCAAAAACCTTCTGCAGTTATGTTTCGTGGTGAAAATTACAAAATCACAATGGCCACAAGGAAGCACTTCATTTGGACCCTGTTGCTTTGCATTACTCAGCCTTTGGTCACATTCATGTGCTTGACATTTTGGTAAAGAAATGGCACATGTCCTGTCTGTTTTTAAGGTCATCTCCCCCTCTAGACTGTAAACTCATTGTGACCAGGGCACATGTCGACCAAATCTGTTATACTGCACTCTCTCAAGTGCTTAGAACAGTGTTCTGAACACAGTAATAAATCAATAAATACAATTGATTGATTAACCAACTGTTCTTCTTGGTTAGCTCCACTGTGTTTGATGAGTTGATCAAAGTAGCACATCACCTGGGATTCTTTCTACATTTCTATGGATTGGACCATACCTCACCTATTAGGGGAATCTTATTTACAATTCCTTTTTTTTTTTTTACATTATGGGGGCACAGTGTGTGAAAACAGCTTTGAAAATGCAAATACTAATTTCTCACATTACTAGACAGTTTTCACGCTTCACTTGCCTTCAGTGCCCAAATATCACATGCAATACTGTCTAATGCATTATTACATGGGTAATGTCTTCTGTCATTGCTTTTCATGTGGGAACCAAAATCAAAATCTTAACTAATGACACTCCAAAATGATCCCAATTTTCCTTGACTTTTACACAATTCTTTTGATCCAGTGTCTTTTTTGAAATATGCAGGGTCAGTGCAGCAAGGTAGATTCCCAGGCAGAAGAGCTAGTCTGTGCTTTGAAAGAGGTGCATGTGCAACAGTTGAGAAATATCCGCAACCCTTCCCCTGCCCCCAGAAGGCACACAGTGTTTGACAGAGGTTTGTTTGGAAGTTATGACTCTGTTCTGCTTGTCTTTTTTTTTTTTAATTTGGGGAGGGGGTGGAGGTTTCCTGGAAGCTCCAATATACATTTCTGAGGAAGAAAATTGCCTCATTTTGACTTGAAAAATTAAAAATCACACATTGTACAAACATCTTTGTCTTACAAGACAACGTGGTTTGGGTGGAAATCCATATCCAAATTCTGCGCTACATAATGTGCCCTAATTAGACATATCAATGCACAAAATCTGTAGTAGCATAACTCAATTACTATTTTAAACAACAGCAGATGTACAATTCCAAATGCAATACAAATAATTTGTGGGAGATTGAAACTTCAGTCCAAGTCAACTTAACACTGACCCACAGCAATTTTCTTCTACAGATGACTGTAAACAAATGTAATAGTGTATATCGCAAAAGTTTCATACTATTTAACTGCGAGGAATTTTAAAAATGAATTGGTAAATTCTCTCAAGTGCTGATAAGACTCAAACCGCCAGCTCTACGCACTTCTGATTATTTACCATGAAAGCCAAAGTAATATACAAACTACCTGAACCATTTGATCTCGTTACAGAGGAAGTAGAGTATTTGCTTAAGAGCTATGTGAAAAATCTGCCTCCATTTACGTATCCTTCATATAGTTTTTGCATGTGTTCCAGCATAAATAAGCAACCACACAGAGTACACAGCTACAGATTTAGCAACATTGTGTTTTCAAAGTATTCTACCGTACTGAAGAAACATGTCATCTTTATTTCCATTAGCATGCTTTAGCATGCTTAGATTGTTAAGAATATGAAGAATTATTCTGCCTGTGAATAAGCATACTGTGGTTTGTCCAAACATTCCACTGACAATGGAATATGATACTCGTCTTTCTTAGAAAGGCTTTTTTATTTCTTAACTGAACAGATTTGGGAAACATTGACCTTAAGAACAACAACAGCAAGGTTAACAAAGAAGATTCGCACTTTAGAAAAAAAAAAGTCAGCAGGTACATAATATTACCATTCAAAGCGGTTCACACAAGCTCAGAAGGATGAGAAACCACAAAAGCATTAAACACTTCAAGTTTTCACGCCCATGAAAAGTTACAGTGGCTCTGTTGTTAAGCCAAATAAGAACACTTTTGGTCAATAGGTACCAATGAGTTATAATATCAGGAAACGGTGTGGATTACAAAGAAGAAGATCATTTACACTTTGTTTTACCACGGAGCTCTTCACGTACCTTCTCAACATTACTAGCTCTTACCAGTAGGCTGCACTCTTATAACATCTTTTTACCTGTTTCCAATGTTAATGTCATATAATGCCATCTGCAACTTACTACACATTATCTGACCTTTACTTGCATTCAAGCCTCATTATTTTCACTTCATACTATTTATCTCACAGATATTCTTTTATTCCTAAAACAAAATTAGAGGCACCATCTAAATGTTAGGTATGTTAAGTATTGAATGCTTGCACATCAAACAGGACTGGGTGGGGGTGGAGGGGGTGATAGTTAAGAAGCTTTCTTTTTATCAGCTAACGTTTTCCTTTTTGCATGAAGCTGCAACGTGAGTTATTTCATAAAAACGATTAATTCCTAAAGTGCACATTTTGAACTCTCCATGAAAAAAAAAATGAACAAAATATTTAAGCCAGAAAATAAAGTTTGGCTTTAAGGTATTCAAACATCCCTACTTCTATTGCTACAGACCTAGTGAGTTTAATCACTAAGTGGCAAACAACTTTATTAGATATTACTAGATTGCTCATTAGGAAAAGGACAAAAATGCTTTTGAGGCCAAAAAGTATAATTTTGGAGTCAAAACACTTTAAAAATGAGTGTATTTTTCCTCCAAAAGTTCACCTGTAAACACTGAAATTTTATCTCTTAGAAGCAGGGCAAAGGTTCGCTTTCTAGATTCTGACCCGCTTCCACATGAAAATTATAATTTTCTACTTCATCAAAAGGCACTGAAACGTAAAATGGGCCAACATCAAAATATAACAAGGAAGCCAAGATAAATTAAGGGAAATTCTTTGGTTCTTTCACTAACTAATCAGAGATACACAGAAAAGGACCTTTTAAGTTTAATGATACCTGCTCATTAAATGATGCTAAACCCTAAAATACCACGAACAGCAGGGAATTTCAGTTTACATTAGAGAAAAAAAATAAAAGGGTGAAAATGACTGAAGTTGGTCAGTTCAAGCTGATAGGGCACTTCAAATGAATAACAGAAGAATAAAAGAGACACTCTAGGTTAAATTAGGTTCTCCTATTCCTTTTCTTGAAAGTGCTTAACTTCACAAATTTTATTTGAATTAACTAACCTGCCAAAATCAAAGACCTGAATAGGGGTATAGTTAAACAAGCAACTGCCCTTCACAGTAGTTTATCCATTATACAGCAGATAAAACCTTAGCATAAGAAAAAGATGGCCTTGATAAAAAAAAAAAACAGATTTGAGCTTGTGTATCTGGTTATTCTGTTTCTTCGTAAAATGAGGTACAACATTGCATTGGAGATTAAACTTACTCCAAGTTGAACTTAGTCTCTAAGGTTCGTGGTCTCCTTTTTGTTCATTAATGAGCTAATTTTTTTCCATTTTCTGCTTTGGAAATGATGTCTGGCTGGAGTTGGTATCTTCTCTGTGTGATATTTTGAAGGAATAAACAAATATGTAATGGTTCTCCCACACCGTTAACGCTGATTTTTTTTTTCCACATGACCATTTTTAGAATATGCTTTTTCCTCTTAAACCTAGTCATTTGAGAACAGAATTTGCAGTAGTTTATACTTCTGCTTCTGCTTAGCTTAACTGTATGGAACCTAAACATGCTTCATGGAGAATAGAAAGAAAAATGTTTGGGACTGTTTCTACCTCATCATTCATAGTTAGACCCTTTCCCTTCTAGACTGTAAGCTCCTTGCAGATGGGGAACGTATCTAACCATTTGATTGTACTCTACTCTCCCAAGTGCTTAGTACAGAGCTCTGCGCATATTAAGAGTTCAATAAATACTACTGATTAACTGATTAAGGGCAAGGGCAGAAGGCGGAGCCATGTGGTCTCAACCCTAACCACACCAGGTGAGTTAGCGGGCACTGGGCGCCGGGGGTGGGGGAGCATCCGGGAGATGCAAATTGCTGCCTCCACCCTCCTATCCGACATCGCAGAAGCCAAGCTCAGGAGTGCAGATGGGCAGGACCACTAATCAACGACTGTGGGGCTCAGTGATTCAGTACTTGTTGCACCAGGTTGGTCAGTAACCTAATAATGATAATAATTATGGTATTTGCTAAATGCTTACTATGTGCCAAGCACTGTTCGAAGCACTGGAGCACTGTTCTAAGCCCTGGAGCACTATTCCAAGCGCTGATGCTTTCAGTCAGAATGAACACTGAACACACAACGTTGCCGTCACCTTCAATGATCCTTACCAGTCGCAGAGGGCACTAAATGGATAGCTGAAATGATGAAATTCCTACCTGCCTTTTCCTAGATCTTCCATCCCAGTCCCATACTCTGTTCTCATCATACCCCAAAGGAAATACACCATATTTTGGAGGTGACTGCCTCCCAACTTTGTTTTATGGCATTTGTTAAGCACTTACTATGTGCCAAGTCCTGGGATAAATACAGAGTAATCAGGTTGGAACCTGGCCCTACCTTTCATGGGACTCACAGTCTGAGGGAATGGTTTGCAGGGTCGGGGGGAGGAAACGGTATTTCAACCCCATTTTACAAACGAGGAAAATGAGACCCAGAGATGTTACGTGACTTGCCCAAGGTCACAGAACAGACAGTCAATCAATCATATTTATTGAGTGCTTATTCTGTGCAGGGCACTGTACTAAGCACTTGGGAGTTTGTAGCACAGCCATATGAAAGACATATTTCCTGCCCACAATAAGCTTATAGTCTAGACGGGGAGACAGGCATTAATATAAAGTATAAATATGTACATAAGTGCTGTGGAGCTGGATGACACAGAAGGGAGTGGGAAAAGAGGAAATGAGGGCTTAGGGAAGGCCAAGTGGAGGAGCTGGGAGAAGAGCCCAAGTCCTTCTGGCTCTCAGGCCCATGCTCTGTCCACTAAGCCAAACTGCTTCTCTTCAAACCACTAGTTTCACCAAACCTTCCTGTTCCTTCTTCCTCTTCTCATAACACCTGCCTCATGGTCTAATGCAAAATCCTTTTCCCGCACACCAGGCCTTTTCTTCCAGCCTGCATCTGAATTTCCCCTGCATACTCCAGTCTAGGGTCCGATCACCATTTCCCTTTCTCTTTCTCTGGCTATAACATAGCTTTGGGATCTGAACAAACCCTTCCTGTTTTTTATAAGATCGCCTGTTCTTTGAAGGCAGGGATCTCAGCTTGTAGTTCACCTCCATGGAGGATGGGTGTGTCAATGCCTTTGTGCCTATGTGTCTTGAGGAGCAGACTGTCCACGTCCACAGCTGTCCTTTGTCCACGTCCACAGATGTCAAGAGTCTTCACCACCCCTAAGTCAGCCCAGTCCAGCCACTGCCAACACTCGGGAGACTGAGAGTGCCCCAAGGCAGGACCAGGAAGAGGACTTGGAGCCATGAGATGCTGGATTCGGTGGGTGTGGCGTGCCACTGGGGAGCTGATGGCCCAGCCATTCTCCGAAGGTGTTGCCAGAGGGTGGGGATACCTTCCCACCAATACCCAGCCCCGGGAGAATGGCCCAGGAGGTCTGGAAGTTTGGGCTTCCTTTTCCAGCTGCGAGGCTGACCTCAGCACAGAGAGGCTTTCTTTTTTCCTTTGACCAGCTCCTCCCCACTCTTTCACAAGGTCAGCTGAACCCCTGGAGGGTGGGAGGTGTTTCCTAGCACATCAGAAGAGACTGGTCTAACTAGCGCCTTTCCCTAGGACCCTGGTGAAATGCAGGGAGTTTTCACAAGATGCTTTGTCAAGGAGGGCCCTTTACCTTGACCTTCAAGCTTCTTGTCTCTCCAGGAGAACTTGTGCATGGTGATCAATCAGTCCGTTGTATTCCTCGAGCGCTTACCATGTGCAAAGCACTAAGTGTTTGGGAGAATACTCTATAAAAATATAACGGATACATTCTCTGCCCGCAGTAAGCATACTGAACATCATCAGATTTGCCTGAGAACCTCCAAGTGCCAAACACTGAACAATGTACTTGAAGGACTGATTAACTGAGAAGACATGATCTTCGCCTTTGAGGAGATTAGAGTTCAATGGGGGACAACAGAAAAAATACCACAGTTAAGAGTGAGAGAGTAAGCCAGCACAACAGACAAGTGTACAAAGGCATCAATTACAAATGAATAGATAGACACATGAATGCTGAAGTGGTGAATGGGATAGTATGATGAGGAAACTGCGGGAGGTTACACATTGATTGATTGATTGTGAGTTGGAGGTTTGGCGAATGTAGAGAGTATTCCAGGCAGGGGAAAAAGTGGCATGCTGTGGGTCTGAAGGGAAGCAGGGCGCTATAAGGGATAGTCAAACTAGTCCAGTGCCAGCCCAAACCCAAAAGGTATGGGCAGAACCACTCTGGATCTGAAAACTTGGCAAGACCCTGGAGTTCCAGGGGTTTTAGAAATTCTGTACTGAACCACCCTCCTGGCTCTCAACCATTCCCTCTGCCAGGCCACATCCTCTCCTGTAGCCGGCCCTCGTTTCCAGCACCGTCTTCAATCCAGCATTTCTCAGCCCAAGAGGGTGATGCTTCAAACCTCCCCCAGACTTCCCTGGCAGAGGACTGCCCAAACTGTTCAGAGCACATGGAGAACTGGGTAGAAAGGAGCAGCATGGGCTAGTGGATAGAGCACTGACCTGGAAATCAGAAGGATATGGGTTCTAATCCTGGCTCTGATACTTTTCTGCTGTTTGGCTTCACATCTCTGTGCCTCAATTACCTCATCTGTAAAATGGGGATTAAGGCTGTGGGCCCCATGTGGAACATGGACTGTGACCAACCTGATTACCATGTATTTACCCCAGCGCTTAGAACAGTGCCTAGCACATAGTAAGTGCTTAAATACAATTTAAAAAAAAAAAAAAGAAAAGAATAGAAAGTAAAATGCTTAGTGGAAATAGGAATTTTTGCCTGCTTTCTTCCGCACATGTGGATAAATCTCTCTGTCCTTTTTTGATATGAAGGACAGAACTCTGTCTCCTTCTTCCTGTCATATACTCCAAGAGATTTAGGTCTGCTTTTGTTTCACTGCCTGCAACAGAAGCCTACCTCACGCTCAGGCCTGGCGGCAGGAAAGCTCTGGCCAGGGTCTAGGCTAACACGAGTGATAGTTCAGTTAAAAGCCGGGTATCAGTGGGTGGCCACTCAGCTGGAGCTAAAACAGTTGGAGGAGCCAGCAGGATTTCTTCCTTTACTTCTCTTTCTTTCTCTCTCTCTGCCCCTGAATTGACACCAGGTGTCCTCCCAATGACCAGAGACCACTGGAGTCAGCTGGACTCCTGGCTTTGGCTCAGTGGAGTGGGCTGATTCTTCCTCCTAGACCAACCTGATACCATCCTCCTGGCAGGGAGGAAGGGTCATGTGCAAGGAAGAGGAAAGGTCAGGAAGCAGGGAAAGGAAAAAGGGTCATGGGGCAGTGGTGAAAGGGAGGACAATGTAATAAAGGGAGGGAAGGAATCTCTAACCAGCCCTTAGGGGAGACCTCTGAAAGCCACCAGCCTCTCACTGGTGAGCCTCAAGCTGGCCTTCTATCGCCAGTGGCAACTCAGAACTTTCACCAGCCCACAGGGTGCTCTCTGTCCTTCCTGGGAGCCATGGAAAATTTTGGGATTTGAGAAAGACCAAGGCTAGGATGATGGAGCTCTACCTGGAAGACTGTTAAAGCGAGAAAGAGAGAAAGGTGAATCCGGAAGGCTAGTGTGCCTTTTGGAAGACTACTAGACAGAATGTATTGCCGACACAGTCTCGAGATTCAAACCAAACTGAGCAACGGTAGTGTTCATCTTTCTGTCTGAGAGACCCAGATTTACCACAGATGGTCTCTTCTATGGCCGTTTCACCGACGCAGCCTAGTAGCACTACTTAGCCTGAAGTGGCAAGACAAGATCACAAGAAGTGAGATCCTGGGACCAAATCAGACCACAAGTACTGAAACAACGCTCATCACCCCAGACCTTGATGAAACCAGATGTGTGAGGGGGATGGATGAGAGTTGGCTGCTTTAGCTCAGGGAGAGTGATGCTCTATTCTTGACACTTCCTGGATTTCCTATCTTTGCTGGACAGGTTGCCCAAGAATACTGTGATAGAAACTCCTAGGGGTAACATAGGATGCCTCAATGCTAGAGGGAAATCAATCAATCAGTCATATTTATTAAGCACTTACAGTATGCAGAGCACTGTGCTAAGTGCTTGGGAAAGTATAGCACAACAGAATTGATAGACACAATCCCTTTCCACTGATTAACGCATATCTACCTCAGCACTTAGAACAGTAGCCCTAAGTGCTAACAGCTCTTGAGAAGCAGTGTGGCTCATTGGAAAGAGCATGGGCTTTGGAGTCAGAGGTCATGGGTTCAACACCCAGCTTCGCCAAGTGTCAGCTGTGTGACTTTGGGCAAGTCACTTAACTTCTCTGTGCTTCAGTTACCTCATCTGTAAAATGGGGATAAAGACTGTGAGCCCCCATGGGACAACCTGATCACCTTGTAATTTCCCCAGTGCTTAGAACAGTGCTTTGCACATAGTAAGCACTTAATAAATGCCATCTTTATCATTATTATTATTATTACTTGACACACAGTAAGCACTTAATAAATACCATAATAATTAATAGCAAGGAGCTCACAGTCTACAGGATGAGCTAGATATTAAAATTACAGATGGGTGATACAGTACAGTATAAACATAGGTACTAAGTGCTGTGGGAGTGGAGTGAAGATCAAAGTGCTTAAGGTGAACCCAGCAAGGATGATGAAGAGAGGAGAGCAGGTAGGGAAAATGAGGGCTTAGTCAGGGAAGGATTCTTGGAGAATATGTAATTTTAGGAGGGTTTTGAAGGAGAGGATAGCGGTAGACTGTTGCTTATGAAAAAGGAGGGAGTTCCAAGCCCAAGGGAGGACGTTGGCATGGGTCAGCTGTGGGAAAGTGAAGATCTAGGTACCTATAATAGGGTGGCATTAGAGGAGCAAAATGTGCGGATTAGGTTGTACTAGGAAATCAGGGAGGTAAGGTGGGAGGGAACAAAATGATGAATGTCTTTAAACAGAAGGTAAGAAGTTTCTGTTTGATGTGGAGGTAGATGAACAACTCCTGGAAGGCTGTGAGGAGTGGGGAAACATGGACTGAGTGTTTTTGTAGAAAAATGTTCTGGGCAGCAGAATGAAATGTGGACTGGAGAGGAGGAGGAGAGACAGGAGGCAGGGAGGTCAGCAAGGAGGCTAATGCGGGTAGTGCTGGGCTGTGGGGGTGGAGAGTGGGGAGGCGGTTGCAAAACATATAGTCACTAAAGCCACCTCAAAGGAACTAGGACAAAGCTTTGGAAAAACTTAATTTCCAGAATAGCCATACAGTAGTGAGAGCCCAAGTCACCTCCACTCCCAATGTCATCAGATGGCCTGTTTTCAAATTCCTGCTCCATCGTGCTGTCCACAGAAACATGGAATCATTCTCATTTTCATTATCAATCATCTTCATCATCAGACTCTAATGAGTGCCTAGAGTGTGCAGAATGTAGTCCTGAGTACTTACTGTACATTGAGCACTGAACTGGGCATCTACTATGTAAACAGCACTGTACTGGGCACCAGCTATGTAGAGAAGCAGGGTGGCTCAGTGGAAAGAGCCCGGGCTTGGGAGTCAGAGGTCATGGGTTTGAATCCCGGCTCTGCCACATCTGCTGTGTGACCTTGGGCAAGTCACTTAACTTCTCTGAGCCTCAGTTACCTCATCTGTAAAATGGGGATTAAGAATGTGAGCCCCACGTGCGACAACCTGATCACCATGTATCCACCCCCCCAGTGCTTAGAACAGTGCTTTGCACATAGTGTTAACAAATGCCACCATTAATTAATTAATCAATCAATCATATTTATTGAGTGCTTACTGTGTGCAGAGCACTGTACTAAGCGCTTAGGAAGTACAAGTTGGCAACATATGGAGACAGTCCCTACCCTACCCAACAATTAGAAGGGGTTGCAGGTGTGGGCACATTCATGAAGGAAATCCCACTATTTGCAGCACTACCTGTGCACTAAAAGATAAATCTACTACTATGTGCAGAGCACTGTATTGGGCACCTACTGTGTGCAGAGGTCTACATTGACTGCCAACTGTGCACTACTGAAAGTACTGTTTGGGTACATTCCACGTTCAGAAAACTGCATTAAGCGGCTACTGTGTGGACAGCACTCTACTGGACACTGGAGAATAACAATAGAAGTGTCACAGTATTTTGGGCTTCACCTTGGCTCTATCTACTAGCAATGCCTGGTTTCTCTATCTCTGAACCTGTACCCCTACAGAAGATACCCACCATAGGGTTGCATATCCTGACTGCCCCTTGCTGGGACCTATGTGGAAGAGATTGTCTCATTCACAATTTTGGCTCACCTTTACCCCTACAGAAGATACCTGCCATAGGGTTGCATATCCTGACCTCTCCTTGCTGGGGCCTATGTGGAAGAGAATCCATCTTGTTCACAATTTTGGCTCACCATCTATGTTGATCTTTTGCTCTGTAAAATAAGTGGTGGTGTTGATTCAGTATTGCACGACAACTCTTCCCACCAAAGGAATTCCCACTCCAGCTAGTTGGAGCATGTTCAGAGTAAAGTAATAAAAAAAAAATTAAAATGAGGAACAGAGGGGCAATGGAAAAATGCTAAAGGAATTGGTAAAACACAGCTAAGTGAAGATAGAGGTGAGGTTGGAAAGAGGACTTAAAATGGATCTTCAGGTAGATGAAGGAATATCAATCTATCATATTTATTGAGCATTTACTGTGTGCAGAGCACTGTACTGAATGCTTGGGAGCGTAAAATGTACCAATCAATAGACACATAACAATAAAACTTCCCTGCCCACAATTAGCCTACAGTCTAGAGGAGGAGACAGACATTAATGTAAATAAATACATTACAGATATGTACATAAGTGCATGGGAGCCAGAGGCTCTGTTGCATGTCTGCTGTATGACCATGGGCAAAACTCTAAACTTCTCTGTGCCTCGGTTTCCTCATTTGTAAAATGGGGATTAAATCCTACCTAGATTGAAATCTCGATGTAGAAAGGGACTGTGTTCAACCTGATAATCATATATCCACTCCAGTGCTTAGAACAGAGCTTGGCACATAGCGAGTGCTTAACAAGTACCATAACTATTTGGATTAAACATTAGGAAGACCTTCCTGACAATAGGCATATGGAGGTACTGGAATATGGAGGGACAGGAGTTTTGAACATGGACTAGCGCTGATTCGGCATTAGATATCAAGTCAGTCAGGGGCGAGGGAGGAGAATGGGAAGGGAGCAGGGGAGTGGGAGAAAGGGGAGAAGTTAGTTGAATGAAGGACTATCAGCAATGGACAGTACTCAGTATTTAAACCTTCCCCTACTGGACCTCTGCTGCCCACGGAGAGCTAAGAGTAGTAGTAGTAGCAGTAGTAAAAATGGTAGTAGTAGTACTAGTATAGTAGTATAGCAGTAGTGGAGGTAGTAATAGTATTTTTAAGCAGTTACTGCTTCTATAACTCTCCCAATAAGCACTGGGAGAGAATATGCATGTGGGAATTAGACACAGTCCCTGACCTCTGGGAGGTTCACAATCTAAGAGTAGAACTTGGGAGAAGGGCCTGAAGCTAGACACATCAAGGGCAATGAAACACTTAAACACAACCTAGGCATATAGACAAAATAAAAACAAAATCAGCAGTGTGCTTTGGCTAGAAGAGCACTGAAAGAAAAACTGGAACTTGGGGTGAAGAGCAGCCAACCCCACAGCCCCAGGGTGTTCTTGGGAGACACTAAAGGATCAGGCAGTCTGGTTGCCTGTTCTAAGTGCTCCCAATGTGCAGGTCCTGATAAAAGAAAATAACGATTCAACATGAATCTTCACAGAGCTTACAATCTATAGGGGGAGGTAAGACAGGCGGAGACCCAGCTAACGGCACACATCATTCAGGTGGCGTTCCACAGGAGCCCAATCCCTATGGAATGCTGATGAATGTGTGTCTGAATAGAAATGGTGAACCATCAATAAATGTCACTAAAGGTTATTATTATTTAGGGCATCTGTTGAGCTCTCACTTTGTGCCACGCACTGTACTGAGCACCAGGAAAATGTCAATGGATATTAAGGCAGATACTAGGTCCTTGTTCCACATGGTGTCTACAGTCTAAAAAGTTGGGGGTGGAATGTTTTGGCAGGGAATGTTTCTTCCAACTCTTTTACCCTATTAGTAACATGGGTTGATGCCCCATAAATCAACTTAAGACTTGTACAGGGAAACACATTATTGCAAGTTCGCTGAGGAGGACTGGGAAAGAATGGGGTGGGTTGAGAGTTGAGCTGGGTGGGTGGAAAGTGGTTCTGTATTAAGTAGGAAAAAGGTTCCCGAGTAGCTGGGATTTGAGTTGGAATTTAAAGTATGGAAGGGTTCTTAAATCTCAGGAAAGTGGGGAGGAAGAAGGACTTTGGATCAAAGTCCAGGAGAAATGGGCCATGGGTTGGAAGAACAGGTCTATGAGTGGACCAGCTTGATGGTCAAGGGGGGAAGTTATGTTGTGCAATGGAGTGGGATGTAGGTGCCAAGACAAGGTTATTTTAGCCTGCAGAAGAGGAGATGGGGAGGGAAGTTCGGTCCAGAGGCCGGGGAGATGGACCTTTCATAAGATTCCTTCTTGCCCTCTCAGCCGTAGCATTCTGAGTTGCTGCTTGTTCTAACACCAACCTTGGCCTCCCCTTTTTGAAGCAATCCTTTTTCCAAGTTCATCCACCTAAACCAAAACAGTGGCCGGACTTCTCCCCTCAGTCAAAGATTAAATGTTGGTGTTCCAATCCATCAGAAAGAATATGATCATTTTGAAGGCAGCTTCTCATTTTCACCCTAACATATTAATAGTAGTAGTACTAATAGTAATAATTGTGGTATTTGTTAAATGCTTACTAGGTAGGCAGGAGATGTGTCTACCAACTCTATTATATCGTATTTTCCCAAAAGTTTAGTACAGCGCTCTGCACACAGTAAGCGCTAAGTAATCACGATTGATTAATGTGTCAAACACTGTACTAACCACTGGATACAAGATCATCAGGTCTCACTTGGGTCTCACAGTCTAAGAAAGAGGGAGAACAGATGTCGAGCCTCCATTCTGCAGATAAGAGAACAGAGGCACAGAAAAGTTAAGTGACTTGCCCAAGTTCGCACAGCAGGCAAGCAGCAAAGTCAGGATTAGAACCCAGATTCTCTGACTCCCAGGCTGCTTCTTTTCATCATGGCTTGTTCACCCGAGGAAAAATCAAGCTGGGATACATTGCAACATTTGCAAAACCCAAGGCACACTGCTAACTTCATTAAAAGAACTAAGAGCACGTGCCTGTTTCTCTTTTTGAAATGTCCTGTCCTGGATGTGCTAAGAACTTTGCCTCATTTTACATTACGCTTGTTCCTGTTTCTTCAATACATGCCTCTTACAGCTATTTCTCTATGAAGCATTAAATATGAGAAGAGTTTGCAATCTGCTGTTCAATACCAAAACACCTGCATTTTCAAAATACACTGAGCCCACAGAAGTCCTTTCTCTCAGGAAAGAGTGAAATAGATGCCAGTGGCACCTCTGCGTAACCTTATGGCCAGCAAAACAGAGATAAAATAAAAACTCCTTTAGTGCATTATAGCAAAACTGGATTGCCAGATCAGTCTCCGTACGTCAACCAGGTTCTAAAAGGCTCCATAAAGAAAAGACTAGGTACACCTGGGGTTCCTAAATGGGGTGCCTTGGGATCTCTGGGTGCCAAAGACGTCTTCAAAGGGTGGTGTGACCTTCATCCCCGCAGCCCTGGATACCCCTCCATCCACTTGCACTGGATTAATGAGGTTTTACTGCATTCGATTTTGAAATGCGTAAAGTACCTGATTCGCAAACTTCTTCTAATTAGCCAAGAATCTGAACCTATATAAATACGCTGAAATAATTACACGGGCCTGCTGGTAAGCCTTACAACCCCAGTTAAAACAATAAAAATCAGTTTGTTACATCAGGCATAAAAGCAAAGAAATTCACATGGAATGACTTCAATGTTTTACAGTCAATTTAAGCATGTTAGGCAAACCAGACTTCTAATCCCACCCCTAAAAGAGGAGGGAAGGGGAGGGGGGGCAATAATTTGATTTCTGGGAAGTCGTGTAAGTTTAAAGAAAAAAAATTCCCTATCTGGAAGTGAGCAGGGTGCTGAACTCTGCCAAATCACTCATTCTTCCCTGCTGCAGTCTCCAGGTCCAATCCAATCCCTCCCGCCCAGAGACGTGAGCAAGGAAAGAGTAACTCGAAACCGACAGGACCGTCCTTCTCTGAAGTTGCAGGACCTCTGGGAAACTGAAAGGCTGAAATAGTGCAATTTCAGCCTCCACCCTTGACTCTTCTGCACAACTACTAATAATGATTATAAGTGCATCTGTTGAACGCTTTCTATGCACCAAGCACTGTGCTGAGCCTGATACCTACAAGATCATCAGGTCGAACACAATTCCTGCCCCACATGGCTTCCCACTCCAAGAGGAAGGAATAAAAGGTATTTTACCCCCATTTACAGATGAGGAAACTGAGGCACAGAAGTTAAGTGAAGTTAAGGTCACACAACAGGTAAGCGGAAGAGTCAGGATTGGAATCCACGCCTCCTGACTCCCAGCCCTGTGTTCTTTCCACTGAACCATGTTACATCTCTGGGAGATAATTAAAAGCCTAAATCGACACATCACAAGTAGATGAAATAATTTCCCTAGCAATAAATCCAGCAATATCCCATCCTGAATACAAACCATTGTTTAAACATGATTCCAGGGAACCTTTCTAGGGTTGATATCAATGGCTCTGATTCCTGTGAAAAACAGTGTACCATCATTCTTTTCCCAACAACTAACAGAAAAGACTAGTTTAAATTTACTGGGATTCTTATTTAAACTCTCATCTGCATAACCCAGTTTGTGGCATAACTCAATTCCAATCTAAAATAATTCAAATAGCCAGATCATCAAATAAGAACTGCAAGAAAAGACAGCAGGTCAAGTTAAACCAATTACTGTGACTATCAATGGCAACCCACACCATATTACGCTACTTAGGCAGTACTCTGATTCGATCATTCGTGGTCAGGTAACAGAACAGAAAACTAAATTGAGAAGGCAGTATAAATTTCAGGAGATTAAGAGCATTTTCTGCAGTGTTACGTAGCAGTATCCTCTCAGGGTCGCACCCCGAGAGTTTTCTACACGTCTCGACTATGGGAGGGGGAGTCAAGCAGAGGCATAGCCATTCCATTCCTAGCTTGGGCAGTGGCTAGCAAGTGGAAGGCAATCTGCTGCAAGTCAAAACTCACTCGTGCTGGGCAGCAGCGGCATGGGAGAGAATTGAGGGCACAGACTCAGGTTTACTGCACGGAAGGAGGCAATGGTAAACCACTTTCATATTTTTATCACAAAAACTCTATGGATACACTACCAGAATGAGTGCAGATGGAGGTGGAGCATTCTGGGAGACATGTGCCCATGGCATCTCTGTGGGTAGGAGATGACTCGACAATATAAGACGAGAAAAGGTAGCCGTACTGGTAGTCCTAACAGTATTTACTGAGTGCCCACTAAGTGCAGTGCACTGTACCAAGAATCCGGGAAAGCACACCAGAAGCAAAATACCTGCTTCCTCTCCACAAACAGCTTATGCTCAAATGAGGAAGACAAACTTGAAAATATTTACAAATAGAGTCATCAAAATAAATGACTGTACAATTGATTACACACATACTGAAGTGCAGAGAAAGGGCAAAAATATATAAATATACAAGTACATTTATGCAAAAAATATGTAAATCCCCTATGGATTGTGAGTGCCTTGTGGGCAGAGAATGGGATTCCCTACTCTGTTTATTGTACTTATTGAACTCTTGTACCAAGCATTTAGTACAAGCCTCTGAACGCAGTAAGTGTTCAATAAATACAATTGATCGATTGATAGAATGTACTGGTATTAGGGTGGCTAAAGGAGTTGAACTTCATGTCAACTCAAAGATATTGGCCCTACCACAGAAGACACATCTGGCTTCTTGAGCAATTTCACCAGGGCCATCTACAGACCAGGATCAACTTCAAACTGCAGGGCAGATCCCCAAAAATGAAGTCCTGGAATGCAATCCGCAGCCCAAGGCACGCAGCTCCACTGAGTGAGACATGCAAGAAGGGATGGATGACAGAAGACTCAAGCTGTTTCTGGCAGGTGAACTCAAATGGGCCTAGGCAAAGGAGGACGACACAACAAAGGTTTGAACAACAAGAGTTCAGCCTTGGAAAGTTCACCTTAGCAGCAGATCTTTGGGAGACGATAGCAACGGAAAGGAGCCATCTGTGGTAAGGCCGTTTGGAGAGCTTTGAGAGGATCAGGAAGCCCAGGACACAGAATAAAATACCAACCACCTTCAAGTGGTAAACATGTCAGCAGAGTCAAGGATTGTACTTCTGTGCTCACTGTCTGGAATGGAATGAAGGTCTCGCGTAAGTGAAAGAGAAGCAACATGACAGAGTGGATAGAGCACGGGACTGGAAGTCAGAAGGTCATGGGTTCTAATCCCAGCTCTACTGCATGTCTGCTGTGTGGCCTTGGGCAAGTCACTTCACTATGCCTCAGTTACTTCACCTGTAAACTGGTAACTGAGCTTGTGAGCCCCACTTGGAAAAGGGACTGTGTCCAATTTGATTTACTTGTATCCACCCCAGGGCTTAGTATAGTGCTTGATGCACAGTAAGTGCTTAACAAATGCCATAATTACCATATTATTATTATGTCTTTATGGCTTCATCCACATGTGCTGATGAGATCCCATTGGCAGTGGTGCCTCCTTCAAAAATAAAGGTTGGGCTTTATTACTGCTCCTCTTAGTGCAACTATAGGCCCAATGTTAAGTCGTTTTGGGGTTTTTTTTTTTAAATGGTATTTGTTAAATGCTTATTATGTACCAGGCATTGTTCTAAGCGCTGGGGTAGATACAAGATAGGTTGGAAACAGTCCCTGTCCCACCTGTGGCTCACAATCTTAATCCCCATTTTACAGATGTGGTAACTGAGGCACAGAGAAGCGAAGTGACTTACCCAAGGTCACAGAGCAGAAAAGTGGCAGGGCTGGGATTAGAACCCACTTCCTCCAACTCCCAAGCCCACGCTGCTTCTAGGGTTTAATGGAATCACAGCTAAATGGCCCCTCATAACTGGCTAAACAAGGGGAGGAGGGAGAAGATGAGGGGAGTGGGGAATCAGAGCCTGACACATTCAGCTAATATGAGGAAAAATATGTTTGAGAACTATCCCTTCTTAGTGATTTAATGAGTCCTGATGCCTTTGAAATACTGTCTCTGATTCTGCGTCTCATTTTTTTCCTTTTTTTTGTTCTGGGTTATGAATGTGAACCTGTTGGGAGGAGGAGTGCTCAATCCTAAGTCAATGTATCAAAACTGACATTTTCTCTTGGCATGAACTACCCCTCTAGTCTTCCAGTGTCGGTGCAACAAAGGCAAACCCTTAAAGGGAAATGGGTGGGTGTTGATATTTTTAAGGCACTTCCAAAAGGGAACAATTTCAGCGGTATCATTTTACCTTTCATTAAACCTTTTGTTAAACAGATAGCCTCTCTTCTCGAGACTTCAGAATGGAAGAAAAGGATGAGCACTAAATATTTAATAGAAGAGGTACTGAAATGAATAAGAATTACCTGGATAAAAGGGAAAATGGTCTTTAAGATGATATTGCATATGAATATTTGGGTGGGGTTGGCCAAACACAAAAATAAAGAAGCATATTAAGAATGGGAAATCCAGAACAAATGCAAGACCATTCTTTCCACAGGGTTCCACCAACCAAATTTACCAAGGCAGAGTGAAAATGTTGGAATAATGGTCCCTTGAATTTTACACTTCCTCAGTTTTTTTCAAGAGTCTCCGGGTTGTTAAGGCATCAATTAGCTAAATCTCCTCATCAGGTTATTACAAGAACAATCAAACCCTGATTATCCAAATTGCCCTTGAGTAATGGCCTATCTTGCTTACCATCTGAAGCTAGCCCCTGCCCAGAGTTAACGTGGAAACATGCTAAGCAAGCCCCAAGCAGCACTTTCCACAGATTTAAATCCTGACCAGAAAAACTGAAGATCTGAAGAAGCGAGGGCTGGATAAATGGGGTTGGGGTTGAGCATTGCCATCACCCCAATTTCATTAATGTGGTAACTTCAGGAGAGATTCAAGTGATTGGCCAGGCATAAAAAAAATCCTCCTCCAATTCAACACTAAATATATATTCTATAGACTTATCCCAATTTAGTCCTCAGATCATTCATGAGGCTTAAAATATTCATTTAACAATAATGAGCACAAATCATTGTGATGTTTTTTGGCTGCAGTATCTTGGAAATCCTTGTCTGCTGTGTGACCTTGGGCAAGTTACTTCACTTCTCTGTGCCTCAGTTACCTCATCTGTAAAACGGGGATTGAGACCATGAGCCCCATGTGGGACAGGGACTGGATCCACCCCTATTTGCTCATATCCACTTCAGTGCTTTGTACAGTGCCTGGCACTTAGTAAGAGCTTAACAAATACCACAGTCATTAAGTATAAGATCAGGGAAATACCAGTATGGTAACACTCATGGACCAGAAGTGTGGACCCCTACCCAGCCTCAAGGCATGATAGATTGGGGTGGGGCCACATGCATGAGGTGTGTACTTTGACACTCATCCCAGCCCCAAAGTACTTGTAAATAATCTTACACTCTACTATTTCTCCTGTCCATATTCTACTTTAATGGCTGTCTCCCCCTCATAGACTGTAAGCTCCTTGTGGGCAAGGATCGCACCTGCCAATTCTGTTGCACTGCACTTTCTCAAGAACTTAGTTCCATGCTCTGCACAAAGTAAGTGCTCAATAAATACCCTGCCTGATTTGTGTTTCTGGGCTCCCGAAGGAGTCCTGAACAGAAATGTTTAGGCCAGTGCAGCTTTCAAACTGTTTGGACCCAAGGTTTACAGGTCGGGCTTATAGAGAAGCAGCAAGTGAATTTACTGTGCCTCAGTAACCGCATCTGTAAAATGAGGATTAAGATTGTGAGCGTCAAGTGGGATATGGACCTTGGTTAGTTGCATCTACCTCAGCGTTTAGTACAGTGCCTGGCACATGGTAAGCACTTATCAAATAACATTATTTTAAAAGCTGGCTAGAATTGAGCTTGAACTGGTACTCTACCTACTTCTCTCCTTGCCCATCCTCCCAGCCATCCATGCAGGGAAAACACAGGGAAGGGTACGGTGATTGATTAATGAGTTGGACGATAAATTCACCAAATGGGATAGGGTCCTGAATTAAACCATTTTTGAAGTCTTCTGCCTAGTCACCATCTCCTGTCATAGAGACCACAGACTGATACTAGCCTGGGTGCTTCTTACCCCTGAACCTAACCCCACTACCTGTGCCCACTAGGAAGTTGCTTCAAACTCCCCCGCTAGACTGTAAGCTTGTTGTGGGCAAGGAACCTGACTTCCAACTCTGTTGTACTGTACTCTCCCAAGAGCTCACTGTGTTTGTGTACATAGTAGGCACTCAATAAATGTGAAGGATTGATTGAGAGATTGGAGACCAGTGAAGAAGGCAGAAAAGATGGTAGGCATGAGGGGATGAGGGAGCACACCTGTTTTCCAAGGATGGAGGAGGGTGGGGTGAGGGGAGACAAAGGAGAGAGGGAAAGGGGAAAAGATGAAGACTGGAGAAAAGTAACAAAGCTCCCCAGTGGGAGGAAAATATAAGGTCCCTGTGTCTTCAAAGAGTTTACAGGAGTGAAATGTTCAAGTCTTGAGGGCTCTGGGCTTCACAGAGACCCACACACACTCCTGTCACTTGTGGATTAAATTCCTCCTATTGACCTGACCTGGGATTTGGGGGAATTCTGGTTTATGGAAGCTGGTACCATAACAAAAATTCCATTCTGGTGGAATGAAGTTGGTTAATTCAGAACCACATGCCCCATTTATCATGGCTAAAACCCACTGATTCAAGTGTATGTTTGACATTTCCCTTCATTCTCAACTGGGGTTATCTGATCAGCAACCACTCCACCAATTGCCAGGGAGTGGAGGCACTACAGGTAGGAAAGGGAAGAGTAGAAGCCCGGCTGGCAGGATCAGTATCAGGAAAGTTGGAGGGAGACCCTGACCAGGAGAATGCCAATAGAGAAGCAGTGTGGCCTAATAATAATAATAGTAATGATGGTATTTGTTAAGCACGTACTATGTGCCAAGCACTGTTCTAAGTACTGGGGGAGATACAACGTTATTAGGTTGTCCCAGGTGGGGCTCACAGTCTTAATCCCCATTTTCCAGATGAGGCAACAGGCAAAGAGAAGTAAAGTGACAACTGGTGGAGCTGGGATTAGAACCCACGACCTCCGACTCCCATGCCTGTGCTCTTTCCACTAAGCCACACTGGCCTCTTGGGAGAGTACAAAAGAACAGATTTGGTAGACATGGTCCCTGCCTACAAGGAACTTATATTTAGAGGGGGAGCTTGAAACTATTCTCCCTTCTGTTTAGACTGTGAGTCCCATTTGGGTCAGGGACTGTGGCCAACTAATTATCTGGGCACACAATAAGTGCTTAACACATATCACAATTATTAGTAGTAGTAATAAGGAGAGGGACTGAGTCCAAACCAATTTGCTGGTAGCCACCCCAGCTTGGCACCTAGTAAGTGCTTTACAAATACCACAATTATTAATGATAATAATAACAACAATAATAATGACAGCCTCCCTCTGGCTCACATAATTGTATCTCTCCCTAACTCTCTTGCTACTTTTCCATGGATCTCCCCAGGGCTAAATCTCTTCCAAGACCAACTGATGCTCTGCTGCTCTTCTCAAAGAATAGCAGGGCTGACATTGATTGGTCAGAAACTCCTTGGTTCTAATCCTGGCTCTGCCACTTGTCCGCTGTGTGACCTTAGGCAAGTCACTTCACTTCTCTGTGCCTCCATTACCTTATCTGTAAAATGGGGATTGAGTCTGTGAGCCCCACGTGGGACAGGGACTGTGTCCAACCCAATTTGCTTATATCCGCCCCAGCACTTAGAACAGTGCCTGGCACGTAGTAAGTGCTTAACAAGTACCAGAATTATCATTATTATGACTATTATTATTATTAATAAAATCAACCTCTTTGCTGCGTTAGCATGATGCATTCTATGAATACTGCAATAAATCAGCAACTGCATGTCTACTGTAAAAGAATGGCAGTTCCATTTTACTTAAAATTTCCTTTTACCAAACAGTAGTCACTCGGATGTATAATTTAGTTCAATTAGGAATTTGCACTGTAAATAAAGTGGGATTCAAAAGTCATTGCAGACTAGCAAGGGTACGGGTGGAACTAAAAATAATAATTAAAATTTCAAGAAAATAATGATCATGCCTCAGCTTCAAAAATCAGACAGATGTTTTATGAAGATTAAAAAAAAAACCTCTTGCCCTTAAGCCCAAACAAATGTGTCTTTTTCAATAATTTTAATGTGAAGCTTGCTTCCCGGAAAACCAGATACTTTTTAGAAAAGTAGTCACCAGTAAAAATTCCACTAAGACAGCCTTATCACAATCACTGCCTGGTGCCCCTGCCTGAAAAGTAAGGAGCTGCCTTTTTTATGGTATTTGTTAAGCACTTACTATGTGTTAAACACTATACTTTGTTCTTAGTAATAAGTACTAAGCTAATCAGGTTGGACACAGTCCCTGTCCCACATGGGACTCAAAGTCTTAATTAATCCCCCTTTAACAAATGAGGTATCCCAGACACAGAGGAGTGAAGTGAGTTGCACAAGGTCACACAGCAGACAAACGGGGCAGCTGGCATTAGAACCCAGAACCTGTGCTCTTTCCACTAGCCCAAGCTGTTGAGACTGTTGGTTTCTTAAGCTGGAAAAGAAGAAACAAAGACAGTATTGAGGGTGGGAGAGAGGAGAAGAGAGAATCTGGCGGGGTCAGACAATGGATGGAGTGGTTTCAGGAGATCCAGAATAGGGACACGTTTTATTAGTCTCTAAACTCCTGGAGGGCAGGGACTGAGTCTACTAATTTTATTGAATTCTGCCTAGCTTCAAGTACAGTGCACATGGTGGACACCAAGGACTGTGCTCTCTATACAGTAAGCAGCCAGTACACAGCAGATGACAGGTAAATAGTGATGACCACTACCCCCCATCAACACCAATGGCATTTCCTAAACTCCTGCTGGGCGAGAAGCAGCATGGCATAGGGGATACCACCATTTGTCGGCTGTGTGACCTTGGGCAAGTCACTTCACTTCTCTGTGCCCCAGTTACCTTATCTGTAAAATGGGGATTGAGACTGTGAGACCCACATGGGACATGGACTGTGTCCAACCTGATTTGCTTGTACCCACCCCAGGGCTTAGTACAGTGCCTGGCACATAGTAAGCGCTTAAATACCATACTGAATGTGGAGGGGAATTATAAAGGAAAAGTGAAATCTCGTCTTGGCTTTGGAATGAATTTTAAAAAAATCTAATTGAGGAAATGAGAAAACAAAGAGGAACAATCAAATAATTTTATGAAACAAATATCAGAGGCACAAAATACATCATGTCACCTAAGTTCTTGGGTACTCATCACTCCTTCCCCCTGAAACAATCACTCACTCAGTGGTATTTATCAAGTTAATCCTACGTGCAGAACACTGTACTAAGCGCTTCACGTATATATCTTTAAACTCCATTGCTTCCCACTACCTATAATTTATTTTGATGTCAGTCTCCTCTCTGAGATTAGAAACATTCTTGACAGCAGTTATCATGTCTAACTCCACTGTATTCTCCCAAGCCCCTAGTACAGTGCTCTTCACAGAGAAATCACTCAATAAATACTATGATGGAAGAGTTGATGGAAAAGTGCGAAGGTTGAGGTAGAGTCAAAACATTTCCAAGGAAACACTGAATTCTGGGATTGCTGGATGAACAGTGGAATCATGGTTCAGGGGGAGTTAATCTGTGAAGCTCATGCAGGATGTGGGTTTTGAATAGAGGGCTGAGAGAGGAGAAGGTTGTGGTTTGGCAAAACAGAGTGGGGGTGCACTGTGGAGAGGGGTGGGTTGGCCTCGGGCTGGACGCGGAGATCATAGGGTGCAGGGGATGAACAGTCAGTCTGTTAGGGCAGCGCCAGCAAGAGGGAGCCAGTCGGGGACTCTGAAGTCCCTTGCCACAGCTGAGGTACCCAAAGTTGGGGTGCCGGTGTCCAGTGAAGCTGCTTCGGGGCTACCCACCTCCACTTTGGAGTCTACCAAATGACCCTGCAGGCTCCCACCCTGCTGCCCACCCCTGTCGCCATGAGCCCCAACACTGCTCAGTAAATAAAATATTTTATTTTCTTGGTATGTTTAGTTTTGCTGTCTCCCCCTTTTAGACTGTGAGCTCACTATTGGGTAGGGACTATCTCTATATGTTGCCAACTTGTACTTCCCAAGCGCTTAGTACAGTGCTCTGCACACAGTAAGCACTCAATAAATATGATTGATGATGATGATGCTCAGATGGTGGGAGTCCCACAGGAGGAAATGTGGCCAGAGCCCAGGTGGTAGCAGGGCATGGCCAAGCAGTAGATTCTGAAATGTGGCTAAGGCTGCTCAAAGGGCACCCCAGACCACTCCTCCCATCCTCCATCAGCCTCCCCACCCCACATTTCCATGCTCCTGACTGGAAAAGCCAGACTGATCCTAAAGTAGCAGCAAACACAATCCCTCCAATGGGTTCTGGAGCTATAACAGCCAAGTTGTTTCCTTGGATCGTCTGGTTGTCTTTTCCTCTGGACCTTTCCCCGTGCTTATTTCTGTGGGCAACATTTTACTCAGTGACCACGCTCCTGAACGCTGCAGCCTGAGATTATATTTCCCAATGAGAGAACAAAGGGTAGAAATGCAGAATGCCTTAATAATAATGATAATTATAACACTGGTTAAGTGCTACTCTGTGCCAAGCACTGTTCTAAGTGCTGGGGTAAATACAAGTTAATCAGGTTGGAAACAGACCCTGTCCACATGAGGCTCACACTCTTAATCCCCATTTTACAGATAAGATAACCATGGCCCAATAGAAGTTAAGTGATTTGCCCAAGGTCACACAGCAGATCTGTGTTGGGGCCAGGATTAGAACCCAGGTCCTTCTGACTCCCAGGCCCGTGGTCTATCCACTAAGCCACACTGCTTCCATGAAAGAAATATCAATTTTTTTCTCCCAATCAGTAAATTCACATGGGCTAGAAGTTCCAACCAGCTATTCCAACCAGACCCTAGGTTGACACCAGCTTGCCATACTATCAGCGTAGCTACAGGAATGCACGTTTCATGTTTTTTTTATTTAATTTTTATAATGATATTTGTTGAGCGCTGGAATATATACAAGATAACCAGGTTGGACACAGTCCAGATCCCACATAGGGCTCACAGTCTTAATCCACACTTTACAGATGAGGTAACTCAGGCACATAAAAGTTAAGTGACTTACCCAAGGTCACACAGCAGGCAAGCAACAGAGTGTATTGTGTAGGACCTCTTGTGTGTGCCACACCTTCATTTTGGTTTACTGAATTCAAATCAGGAGTCAAATCTGGAAGGATCAAACTAGTCCTTTTACCTGCTCCCATGGGGGTGGATGGACTTGGGAAGGAGGGAGGCGACTCCTGAATTCAGGGAAAGGGAGCAAAGGGAGGAAGGAGGATAAATGGTGCTGGGAGCCAGAGGCATCATTTAAAGGCTAAGGCATCCACTCTCTGTTAGCATGCTTTGTTCCAACTGCCCCTTCTCTGGTATCCCTTTTTGCCCTCCCGCTCATTGACTCCTGCCCCATAAACCAAGCAACCCTCTTCCCCTCCGCTCGCCCCACAAACCTAACGTAGACCTTTACCCTCAAACTTCAGGAAGGTGACAGGGTAGTAGGAGGTGTGCCATCTCCCATCGTGTCATCTGTTGAGCAGGAAGGGCCCCTTCCACCTGCTGGGGCCCAGAACTGGCTGGGCATAATCCCAGAGCCATCCAGTAAGGCAGAGGGTCTGCGAACTCCCCATACACCTCCATGGGCCATCCGCTTCTAAACTGAAAAGCTGAACTGGCGCTTTCAGGAGTAGAATGATGGTGGAGGGTTGGCACTTTCCAGTCCCTTTTAAAAGAACCTTTCCCACCCTGATTCTGCTTCCATTTCCCATTTTCAGTTTGCCTCCTGAAAACATAGCCTGAGATTGGAAGTTTGTGAGGGAGAGGAATCATTTGGGGAAGGAAATTTGTTTTGAGAGGGGAAGTGAAGTGTGTTAGATGGCCCATCGCTAACCAGGAGGAGGGAACTAGGATTCAGTTCCTGGTGTTCCTGACAGACAAAAACTCTGGGCTCGGTGGATGATTGGACTGACATACCATGGCACTTCTTAGAGTCTGGTGGTCATATTCCCACCAAGATTAGATGCCAGAGCTGAGACGTCATCTCCAGGGGAGGAGAGAGGGATGAGGACCCAGAAGCCTGTACTGGAACACGATCTCTCTTAGGGAAGGCCTGGCTAAGTGCAGTGACTTGGATCACCCTACACTCAAGTGGGGCTAAAAGGCAAGTGCCCTGTGTCTGATGACTCCAGAGTCTTTTTGCTCTGGCAGAGCCCTGAAAAGGATCCAGGGTGCTCTGGGCAACTCACCCTGTGGAAGACACAGGCATGGCCTAGTGGAAAGAGCACAGGCTTGGGAGTCAGTGGATCTGGATTCTAATCATATCTCCACCACTTTTCTGCTGTGAGATCTTGTGCAAGTCACATTTTATTTTGTTAGTATGTTTGGTTTTGTTCTCTGTCTCCCCCTTCTAGACTGTGAGCCCACTGTTGGGTAGGAACTGTATATGTTGCCAACTTGTACTTCCCAAGCGCTTAGTACAGTGCTCTGCACACAGTAAGCACTCAATAAATACGATTGATTGATTGATTGATTACCTCATCTGTAAAATGGGGATTAAGACTGTGAGCCCTTGTGGGACATGGACTGGGTTCAACCTGATTAACTTGCATCTACCCCAGCACTTAGTATGGTGCCTGGCATAGAGTGGTGCCTGGCTTATCAAATACCATTTAAAAACAAAACAAAAAAAAACCCACCGCTATGGAGCTGGCTGATCCAAAATACCTATCAGCGAGCAGCAACTATTATTATCCAGAATTTTTCAGTCCTGACTCTAACCCAAACACCCATTTTCCATGTAAATGAAAATAATAATACATTTGAAATCTACTTTCGACAAAGATCATTTTTTCTTCACAGGGTAAGGCCAAAGAAAAAAATCAGTCAAGTGGAATTTGTTTTTCCTTCACTAATAACAAACCTGATCATTTGTGCACTTTAATACCTAGCCTTTAAAAATCAAGTGCTCACTATGCTTTTGGAGCTGTACTATAATTCCCCTGAATCAACAAACCTCTAATTGTACTACACACACGCTAAACACAACAACAAATAATGGGAATCAGGCAATCATTCATAAAACGTTTCCTCTAAAAAGCATCCAAGACATGACAAAATTAGAATTATCTGTATTTTATGATGTCATAATCATTGCCAGGAAAAGAAAATAAGGATGTGACAGCTTAAAAGTCTATTCCCCCGAAAATGTACAACTACCGCTGTTAAGAAATTTCATAACACATATTCCATTCACCTCCCCAAACAAATAGCAGACTGTACTTCAAATGCATTGCAAGACTATTAGGTAATCTTTTCTTTGTTTAGTTTCAGTAGGGTTCAGTGACAAACATTCATCTTCCCTTTCTATACAAGTTCAGGTTCTTCAGTTTTAGTTGTAGCTAGCTGCACAAAGTTAACAAAACTCAAAATGAAGTTGAAAAAAACTACAATTATAGCAAATAATTGTTATAAACAACTTGGTGTATGCTCAGCTCCTTCAGTGGAAAATAACATTAACACTCAGATAGGTTAACAGTATCAGACAAAAGGCTTCTGAAATAAACACCAAGTCTTCTTCAAAAACTCATTATTGAGCAGAATTATATTATTTCATAGTTGATTTCAAATTGCAAAATTGTCGATGCGTACACAACCCACACAGACTTTCAAGAGATCTAAACAATTCAAGACAAAAAAAAATGCATGGAAAAGCCTTTTTATAGTGAGTTCAGTTATTTTCCGTGGTAGTATGCACATATTTTCCAACATGGATTTCACTTATTTGAACAGGTGAAAGCAATTAGATTTTAAAATTATGGCATTGTCCACAGGCCTACCCCCACCTTTCCCACTCTGCCCAAAAAACTCATACTGTATGAACCTTAAAACTCTTAAAAATATGAATTACAGGAAAAAAAAAAATTCTCAACGATTAGCAGCATGCACTTGGCTTCCACAAAAAGAGGAATACCTAATTTTAGGCTCCTTGTAGGTATGGTTTCCATTTCCTCTTAGACTTGGAACACAGAGCTGATGTTTTTAAGGTCAAGTGTTAAATGTACTAACAACTCTCCTCAAGTAAATTTTGGAAAATGAAATGCAAAACAAATGCAATGTAATACTTTTCTGAGCAGTTGCCATTATGTGCATTGTAACCTATTATAGCAAGTGTAAAAATTAGATTGAAGCAACTTAAAATCCCAGTTTAGGATTACTGTTGGATCCCAGCGGTCTGAATTGATCTTTCAGCAGATCGAAAGAGATTTATCTTTTTTAAACATAGAAGTCATTTCAATAAAAAAAATGCATTGAAAATCAGAGAGCTTTAATTTCTGACCAACCCAGAAGAATTACATATTTCATGGGTCTCAGGATTCATCATCAATCCTGAAATTTAGTTATAACATTTATATTTTACATTTGGTATTAGAATTAAAAGCTTAGATAGCTTTCAAATAATTATTTTTGGTCTAACAGGAATTAACTGTGTGCTTCAAAAAGCCTACTTGTTCAGAAATTAAGATATGCTATATATATCTATATAGATAAAGATATGCACACTTATAATCAGCTAAAAATGTTAAAAAATATAAAGGGTTGTGCTCTATAAACTCTTCTTTTCTGGGATTCTCATACATGGTTAAGTGAAGGAATCATTTATGGAATTTCTTGGATTCACTTCAGAATTTATCCTTCCAATTGATAAAGCAAAAATTAGATGGTGAAGTAACAGTTTAAAAATCTCAGTAACCTTATTAGTGATGGGTAAAAGAAAGGAAAAATTAGACATGAATAATAGTTATGTGCATTTAATTATATAATACAGGAACCTTAGATAGTAATAATTAGTGTTCATTTTTCTAAACCGAGTTTGCAAGTTCACTCAACTTTTAAACACTTTTTTTTGCAAGAAGTGCATAATTTAATTAATTTGTGCTGCCTGGAGGACTTTGAGATTTCAAAATACCAGGAAAATATTAAACTTTGTGTTATACTAAAATTGTACTAAAACAAAAGCAGTGTCCTTCAAATGGTGCTAGAAGACAATATACTTGATTTGATTAACATTTTATGATTCCTGTTCAATATTCTATTTATATGCTGATTTCATTCTCATTAAAATCACCAAGTTTATATGATTTTGGCAAACCACACTGCCTAAAATTAATTCAAGATTCAGGGGTTGCTTCATATCTAGTTTCTAACTCATTATTCAAAAAATCAAAATGCTTTAAAGGGCATGGCAATCCTATATTCAAAAATTCAGAGCAATCTTCTAAAGGATTTTTTTAATGTGATGAATTTAACCCAAATGGTATTTCTATTAAGGGAAGACTTCATTCCAAAATAAATCTCAGACATTGTGTGGAATTGGAGAAATTATATAAATGTGAAAAAGCCAAGTAACCAAAAGCAATGCCCATTTTCAAGTCTTGTCATAAATACTATAAATAGCAGCCTTCCTGAAATACAACACTAGTGCATTTCAACTCTAAAATTCAACATACACACACACATTAAATAAAACAAAACATTAAGAAAAATCAATGGCAATAATGCACTATACAGTTCACTTGTAAATTCAGAATAGACATCAGATCAACAAATCCATTTTACCACTAAGAATCACGTGCTCAAAAGATATCTAACTCCTAACTTTCACTCATGAAAATTACAAAAGCTATGGTAAAGTTGGAGAAGCAAGTTTTCTCTGCATTGAAGAATAGTTATTCCACTCCTAATCAGTCACAATTATGCCCTTTTTTGGCATAAACTGCTCACATTTTTACAGGGTTCATAAAAGTATGTATGTCAGCCATGGGGGAGGGGATGGTGAATGGAGGTAATAACTTTCTAGACAAAAGAATGATTTACAGCAACTTTATAAGCATTTTTTCTTCTGTCTCTCAAGCCGGGGTGACAGTGTAAGCGGAAAATCAGCTAAAATGCACATAAAGATCAGGTATTGATGCTGTTTTTGCCATCCAGCACCTCCAGGAGAAAAAAACACCATTATCCCCTCCTCTTCTTTAATTTGCCTGTGTGGCTGATATTATCCTAGGCACCAAAACCCTTACCACCTCAACTAGACTGTAAGTCCCTTGGACAGGGACTGTATCCAATCTGATTATCTGACTTGATTGCCCCAGTGCTGAGTACATAGCTCAGAGTGAAATGCTTAACAAATACTACAGATTATTATTAGGTGAATGAACATGGCCCTTAGAACACTCACACAATTTTGCACTGTACCATCAGGAGCCTTGGAAAAAGAGATAAAACTAAATGTGTCAGGTTTAACAATAAGGGTCTGTGAGGAGACTATTAGGGAAAGGGAAAGTTTGCCAGAATTCAGAAATTGAACAGGGCTGTGCTAAAACTCAAGGAATTAACTTGATTGTCTTGAATCTATCCCAATGCTTAGTACAGTGCTGGCACAAAAAAAAGCACTTAAATACCATTATTATTATTATTAGCTTCTGAAAAGGATTTTACCTTTGAGGTCAGGCTAGAAACTTTCTGCATTTTGTTCCCACACTTGTTCTGCATGTATTTACTATCCGTCGACTCTTCATCCATCCCTTTATATCACCCAACAGCCCAACTAACATCACTCACTCACTTAGGACTCTACTATGTATAGGGAGTTCTGCTCTCGGTCCCGGAAATCCGGAGATCTGGGTTCTAGTCCAGTTCTGCAAGTAGAGGAATTTCTCTGTACCTCAGGTTTCTCATCTGTAAAATGGCAAATATCTGTTGTCCCTCCCTGCTAGATTGTAAACCCCAGCTGTGTCCATCCTGATTATCTGGTATTTGCCTAGTAAGTACTTAACAAATACCACAATTATTATTACGCCATCAATCCCGGCCATTTCTGACTGAAGACCCATGTGATCCGTGAGGTGGGCAGGCTCAAAAGGAATCCTGAAAAAGAGGAGGAACGCGTGAGTAGCGAAGACTACAGGAGCTACTCATCAACAGCAGTATACTGCATTCGCTTTGGTCATAAATTCCCTAACTGTAAGCTTCTTGAGGGCATGGAGTACGTCTATTAATTACTTAATGATACTCTGCTAAGTACAGTACTTTACTCACAGTAATTGCTCAGATACCATTTGGGAACCGGATTCCCAAACTCCCTGGGCCTCTGTCTGGAAGTGTGCCTGCTGTTCCAGCCCACAGTGTGTGCCCAATGCGTGTCCATTGTGTGCCCAGAGCAGGCCCAGCAGTCCTGAACTCTGCTCTCCAAGGCCCCAGGATGCTTCTAGCCTGGAGAGGCAGCCACCAGAAACCAGCCGTGTGCACGCGTATGTGCATGTGAGTCCTGGCAGGGTGGTCCTTCCCGGACTGCTCCCATGTCCTTTTTGCCTCACCTCTTCCCCCGCAGCTCACAGCTTGCCTGGTCTAGATGGCTGAGAGGCAGTATGAGGTCGGGGCACCCTTGCACTCCTGCACCCCTGCCCATTGATGTGGAACCCAAACCGGGCCCAGGCTCCCCCTGAGGAGCTGTCCTCTCCCGCTGCCCGGGGCCTTCTCTCTGGGTTGGCCTTGGACTGGTCATCCAGTAGAGTCCACGGCCCCCAGTGGGCACTCAGTAGAGTCTGGGACTATGGCAGTGGGGAGCGGAGGGAGGCTGAGGCTGGGGCAATCACCATCTAGCAGGCTGGTGGGTGGTACCCACCAGCGTGGCTCAGTGGAAAGAGCACAGCTTTGGAAGCCGGAGGTTATGGGTTCTCATCCTGGCTCTGCCACTTGTCAGCTGTGTGACTTTGGGCTAGTCACTTAACTTCTCTGGGCCTCAGTTCCCTCATCTGTAAAATGGGGATTAAGACCGTGAGCCCCACACGGGACAACCTGATCACCTTGTATTTCCTGAGGGCCTGAGAGTCAGAAGGTCATGAATTCTAATCCCGGATCCATTACCTGCCTGCTGTGTGACGTTGGGAAAGTCACTTCACTTCTCTGTGCCTCAGTTACCTCATCTCTAAAATGGGGATTGAGACTGGAGTGCCCCATGTGGGACAGGGACTGCGTCCAACCTGACTTCCTTGTATCCACCCCAGTGCTTAGTACAGTGCCCAGCATATAGTAAGTGCTTAACAAATGCCATGATGATGATGATTATTATTATTATTAACAACAAATATTATAAAGAAGCTCAGTTTTGCTTGGCCTATTGCTTATCCTGGCTTTCATGTAAGGAGGCACAATGCAGGAGGGTGAGTTTTTTGATGGTATTTCCCAGGGTAATCATGCAGCAAATCTACAGAAAAGGTTGGAATAAACAACCCACTGAAAAAAGACCTTCAGACCATGAGTAATACCACACTTCAGCTCCACTGTCCAAGACCAAGATTCTGTCTCCATAAGGGATACAAAGATGCTGGAAGAGACAGAGGGCTCACTGACCTCCTGGATACACATTCTCATGGTTAGGGCTGGACAATCGGATACCCCTAACTCTCCTCTCTATATCCTCACTTTTACCTCACTGACCTGACCCGTCCAGCTACGGATCTATCATTATCATTATGATCATTGATATTTATTGAGTGCTCACTAGGTGCAGAGGACTGTATTAAGTGCTAGAGAGTATGCACTATGATAAAGCTCGATCCAAAGGACTGATGCAATACTTCTTGTACCACCAACTGGTAGGAGCCAAAATTAACCAGGACTATAAAGCTTCAGGTATCCTTTTAGTTAAAACTAAATGCAGGGTAACTCGCCTTCTGAATTACTTGAAGCAACAAGAAGCATCTCCTTTCTCCAATGTGGTCCTAGTGGATTGTAATCACAGTGTTAGCCCCATGTTATGCAGAATTTTAAATAACTCACTTACAGATCTGTTGCAACAAGGACAAATGCACCAATACTGTAATTTCAAGTTAAACAAAATTTTCAGTAGCCACCATGAATCAGTTGGCTAACTTGGCATAGCCTATAGGTCACTTGTGGTCTTGGAGTCAGGGGCAGAGGTGAAGAGAGTAATGGTAGCCACAGGTGATAGTAAGATTTAATACGTGGAACTACTTGCTGGTCGTAGTTGTACTTCTAAAACTGCCCCTCCAAGACCAAACCTGAGACCTCTTATATCCAGGAATCCTGCAGAGATTTTTCCCTGAATGCCAGCCCCTTCAAATTGGTGATCACAGGTGACCACCCACTTCCACACAACTAAAAACCAACCCTGTCTTCCAAAGAAACTAATGCCAGACTCCCCCTCTCTAACCCCAACCCAATGTCCCCCTCACTTGCGGAAGACTAAGATCCCACAGGAACCCTTACTTCCCTTTTACACCTGCTTTGACCCCTTGTAAACCTCTACCCTTCGACCATGCAAAAAGGACTGCAGGTATGGTATTGAGATTATCGTTTGAATCCTAGAGGTGTCATGGACTGTTGAATTCTCTTGGTTGGGATCCTCAGGTACGTCCTTCCAGAAATACCTGCAACGGGTGCTTTTCTAAAGTCAGCAAGCATGTTTAGGATTGATCAACATTTTGGATATGAAACCAAACTCTAATCAATACCAGGAAGCTTTGTCAAAAGTTAAAAGCCTCTAAGTCAATTTGGATCTGAAAACTCTCTGTGAACTCTGCTACCTTCGCAGTCAGGCTCAAGTGGTCACATCATTATCATTTTTTTTCAGTTTTTTTGTTTATTTGAGTCACAGAGAAGTGCAGTGACTTGCCCAAGGTCATACAGTAGACAAGTGGTGGGGTCAGGATTAGAACGCAGGTCTTTCTGACTTCTAGGCCAGTGCTATATCCACAAGGCCACGCAGTTAAGCAGTCAGTTTGAGCCCCAGAAAGCAATGAATCCAGGACCAAACTGGAAGTCTTTAAGACCCCTGCATTTGCAAAATATCTGAAAGGGAAGGGTCCTGGGGCCCTAATAGTATTCCACAGGTAATGCAATTTAAGTGAAAGCAACTCGAAAATGACCATCCAAGACAGAATATTCCTCTATTAAATAATCCCAGAGGGATGGTTTATCTTGAATCAAATCCCTTGGTCCACCCCAGTGACAAACCTATGCCAGGAGTCAATCAGTACCATGCAGAAAACACAGTGATATCTGTCATTACTAAATGTGCATATACCACAAACACAGGAAATTGCATGCTATAATTTCTAGACTGTGAGCCCGCTGTTGGGTAGGGACCATCTCTATATGTTGACAACTTGTACTTCCCAAGCACTTAGTACAGTAAGCACTCAATAGATATGATTAAATGAATGAACGAATTCCAATTCAGACCGCTAACCCAGTTGCATACGCATGGGTACATGCACACACACATACACACACACACTTTCCCAATCACCCCAAAGTCCTCCACCAGTCCCAGATTTGGGGTTTCTTTAAGGGCAATTTCCTTTACTGGCAAAGCAAATCCATAGAGGAACAAAGCCTTCAGGTTGGGCTTTCAGCAGAACGTAAGTACTTTCCATAAAGGGAGGAGGCAAAGAGAGGAGGAAAAAAATGGGGGGGGGTCTCAGATTTCTGTGGATTACTTCTGAATTAAAAGTTAATTCTTGGGTATTTCCCCATCTTGAACTGCCATCCCACAGGGAAAATCCCTGGAAAGAAACTCACCCAGGGGGGAAAATCCCCAAGAATTAATTTTCAATTAAAAAAAAAAAAAATGCTGAAAGCGGTCTCCCTGCTCTCTCATCCCAGCCCACAACTCCAGTGTTCTCCTTTGTTTGGGACACAGAGAGCAGACTTCTGTTTCTTGGAGTAATGGTGTTCTCGGTCTCTTCTCTTCATACCTGAAGTCTCAATTGACGCTTGTGTTGAAATGTCTCAGGTGGGCATCGTGATCAATGCAATCTGTAAAAGTTTCCCCACTTCCCACAAGGCACTAATGCAATATTTTGCCATTGCAGAATAAATGCACCTTTTTTAAACATGCTTCTTGAGAATGTGCTGAGTTCATTTGAGGACATTAACTTCAAATTTCCCCATACCGAGTAAGGCAAGAGCCATGTACAGAGGTAGCCTGGTTGTCCCCTGTGAAGCAAATGGACCTAGATATTAGTAATGGTAGTAGTAGTATTTATTAAGCACTTGCGGTATGCAGAGCTCTGTATTAAGTGCTGGGAAAGAATACACATGTGGGAATTGACAAATGTTTTACTCTACATAGCAAGATAATGCAATAGCAACTATGGCTTCTATCTCAGAATGCCTACTTCTGAAATTGCCTAACATGATTTTTGCTGTTACCTATGGCTTTGCTGAAGATAGGTCAAGACAAAGCATGGCCCTGGGAGTCAGAAGGACCTGGGCTCTAATCCTAGCTCTGCCACATGTCTGCTGTGGGACCTTGTGCAAGTCACTTTAATTATCTAGGCCTCAGTTACTTCATCTATAAAATGGGGATTAAGAGTGTGATCCCCACATGGTACAGGGAAAATGTCCAACCTGAAAGACTTGGTATCTACCCCAGCACTCAGAACAATGTGTAACATATAGTAAGCGCTTACTAAGTACCGCAGTTACTATTAATTATTATTGCAGATTAAAAAAGAAAGTAAAAACATTTTCATTTTGGTGGACTGAGATTTTTATGTAAACTCAGGTAATTCATTCATTCAATCGTATTTGAGTGCTTACTGTGCGCAGAGTACTGTACTAAGCGCTTGGGAAGTACGAGTTGGCAACATATAGAGACGGTCCCTACCCAACAGTGGGCTCACAGGCTAGTCACAGTCTAGGTAGTTATTAACTTAATGTTGATGGTGTTAAGGAAACCTGATATTTTTGTCTTCTGTTTGTGATATTTGTGGATACGGTCTCTGCCTGGTCAACTCACATGGACCAACAGCATGGACTGGAGGGAGAGGGACAACTCTTCTTCAGCAAAGGCTTGGGAGACCAAGAGCAGACCTGTAAAAACCATACTGCAAGAGGCCAATTCAACAAGCACCACAAAAGGACAATATTTCTCTACTCACAGTTTCGGTTTGAGTGTCAGCCACACTCATGGATAATGCCTCACTGTAATGAAAATTTGTCTTGATTTGATAGAATTGCTAACCAAAAAAAAGAAAAAATGATTCTTTAGAAGGGGCAACAATGGGACCTAGAGATGGAACCTTCCTCTCCATGCCTATTTCCTTTCTGGAAAGCACTTATGCTCTGCTGAAAGTCCAAGTCCCTCAGCCTTCTCTCTCCACAGCTGCAGTCTCACTTGATCCTTACAGTGCATTACCTCAGCTGGGCATCATGATCAATGCAACCTGTATAAGCTTCCCCACTTCCCCAATCCCCTGATTTGCTTAAACGGGAAAGGAAAGTATCCATAGGAAACTCAAAATCCGAGGATGATTTGTATATGGCATCGAAGGACTTAGGGGTTTTTGGAAAAAAGATAGAGAAAAAGACAGACTATGGGCAGGTGAACATCTGTGCACACCTGGGTTAAGTGGTCTGAATTTGAATTACAGCATGCTACTTTCTGTGTTTATGGTATATGTAAATGTACAGAGCAGGGACTGAAAAGAGCATCCTCTGGACTGCACACTCATTGTGGGCAGGGAATGTATCCATTCACTGTTGTATTGAACTCTCCCAAGCGCTTAGTACAGTGCTCTGCACACAGTAAGCACTTAATAAATACCAACGAATGAATGAGAACAGAGTGTGGCTGTGAACTGGGGAACAAGTGATTGGGATGCCCCACCCTTTCCTTTCTACCAGCACCATGGAATTGGATGGAAACAACACTTCTCACCAGGTTACCAACTTCAAGACCAGGAATCACCAGTGTCTCACACTCAATGGGGACAGACAGCCATATGCATCTACAAACAGATATGCTTGTTATCTTTAGGGTTGACCACTAGAGAAAACAAATCTCCCAAGGAATAATAAAAATAATGATGATGATAGTATTTGCTAAGTGCTTACTACGTGCCAACCACTGTTCTAAGTGCTGGGGCAGATACAAGGTAATCAGGTTGTCCCACGTGGGGCTCAAGGTCTTAATCTCCGTTTTACAGATGAGGTAACTGTGGCACAGAGAAGTTAAGTGACTTGCCCAAAGTGGCAGAGCCAAGATTAGAACCCACAACCTCTTACTCCCAGGCCCATTCTCTTTCCACTAAGCCATGTTACTTCTCAAGTTCAGTCACTTCTACTTGCTAAAGTGGTTCAGGCTTGATTGCCACTATGCAGTGAATGGTGCCACTCGTACAGCTGCAGTTCCTGGGAATTATCTGGGCCAAATGTAACCCATGGGAAGCTTGGAATTTCATGGGGCTCCCCACAGAGCCCTAGGGGCTTTTCCATCAATCTGCTTAGCATCATGTTTCCAACGTCCAGGCACCTGTCCCCCAAAGTATTGTTTCCCCCAGGGCAAAGGGCCCAGGTGAGTATCCAAATATGGGGCTCTGGTCTCCCTAGGCTTGGCTTCAGAACAAAATCAGAGAATGAGACACTGACCCATTAAACTCATTTATTCATTCAGTCACTCACTCACTCAAAAATACCCATTATGGGCCTATTGGGCAGAGAGCTGAACTGAGTGGCAGCTGTCTGCAGAGAAGCAATATGATCCAGTGGAACCAGTACAATCTTGGGAGTCAGGAGGCCTGGGTTCTAATTCTGGCTCATAATCAATCAGTAATTGGTATTTATTGAGCACTTCCTGTGTGCACAACAATCCTCTGCTGTCTGACATAACTTCTCTATGCCTCAGTTTCCTCATCCGTAAAAACTCTTCCTAAGTGGAAGAGGGACTGTGTATGACCTGATTACCTTGTACCCAACCCAACAGTACAGGGCTTGGCACAGATTAAGCTATTAACAAAAAAGACAATTATTAGAGCATTGTATTGGAACATGGAATCTGCCTTCGAGAAGCTTACAGTGGTAGTAGAGTTAGCATGCATTAAATGTTAGGAACGGATGGAAACTCAAGGCTCTGCTTCTTGGTGGGATCTGAAACACACTGATGATGAACCGCAGACACCAGCCCTGGCCAAGCATCAGCATTCTGAGAGGTGGACTAAGCCTTGGCTGGGAGGGGAATGAGGAGGAAAAGTAAGCAGCTCATGTCAAGTTTGGGATTTAGGATTCCCTGTTACATCTGTGAAAATTCCTGGGAACCCACTGGGCCTCTGGAGATAACCATACTCAGACAAAACAAAAGAGAGCGTTAAGCCAGCCTAACTTCCCTCCATGTACCAGGGCCTAGTGGAAGAGCAGCAATGTGATGTAGTGGATAAAGAAGCAGCGTAGCCTAGAAGATAGAGCTCGGGCCTGGGAATCAGAAGGACTCAGGTTCTAATTCTGGTTCCACCACTTGTCTGCTCTGTGTCCTTGGGCAAGTCACTTCACTTCTCTGTGCCTCAGTTACCTCATCCGTAAAATGGGGATTAAGACTGTGAGCCCCACGTGGGGCAGCCTGAATACCTTGTATCTACCCCAGCACTTATAATGCCTGGCCCATAGTAAGCGCTTAACAAATACCATTAAAAAAAATGCACCCTGCTAGGAATGTAATTCCAGGAAGCTGTAAAATCCCAACCCCAGAGCAAGGATCCTACTACACAGAAGATCCATCAATCAACCAACCAATGGCATTAATTGAACACTGCATACCGAGGTGTGGGTAATGAGTGACTGAGAAGAAGCAAAAGGAAAATCAGTGGCAGACCCCAACCTTTTGTTTTTTCAAGCACATCACACAATAATTATCCTGCTCTGAGAGTTTGCAGCCTCCAAAAGGTAGAAGAGAAGTTAAAGAACAAGGCAAACTGCAGAATGGTTACATGACAATTTGCCATTATCTCTGGAATAACATAAACTACCGTATTTTATGTTATGTCAGAGAGTGAACTGGCCCATAGAAGATTGATCAAATTATCATCATTATAACATTTGTTAAGAACAGTGCTTTGCATATAGTAAGCGCTTAATAAATGTCATCGTTATTACACTCCAAGCACTGTTCTATGCATTGGGGTAGATACAAGTTATTCAGGTTAGGCACATTTCCTGTCCCACATGGAGCTCATGGTCTTAGTAAGAGGGGGTAAAAGATATTTAATCCTCATTTTACAGTTGAGGAAAGTGAAGCCCAGAGAAGTTAAGTGACTTGCTCAAGGTCACCCAGCAGGCAACTGGCAGAGTCAGGATTAAAACCCAGGTCCTCTGATTCCCAGGCCTGTGTTCTTTCCACTAGACTACACTGCTTGTGCCAAATATCAAGCTAAGTGCCAGGGAAAAGACAAAATAATCAGAGCAGACACAGTCTCTGCCCCACACAGGCTTACAATCTTAAAGATGATGTACAGATGTAAACCAAGACGAGACAAGCACAGCATTTCAGAGTCATAAAACTCAAAAATAAAGCATGTATATTTTATACACAGAAAATTTCTCAAGACTTTTTTTATTTGTTTTATATGCTATTGGTGGAAAACACTAGCTTCTTAATGTTTCCTTGAGAGAGAGAAACACTATGACCACCAGTTCAAATGTGGCTCTCCCTTGAAATCATGTTAATCAATGTGTAATTCATAATTATGTAATTATTTTATGATTCAGAAGCATTATAAGCATAGCAAATCGGATTAACCTAGTATTTCAAATTCTAATTGTCTAAATTAATAAACCCCACCCACATGTCAGTGTGCATCTTTGTAAATTATAATTTTTTCATTTTCTTATTTAATTTGGTATGAAACTCACCAACTAAGGCACATATGAAGATCAAAGGCAAAACAATCCAAAACCTGCTTGTTTTTAAAGAGCAAGGCAACTGAAAGGCACATATCAGCAATGGGGATCCCACTGCATTTTCCACCAAGCACTCTCAGAAAAATTAAATGAATCCTACAAACCCAAGCAGATGAGCAGTTTTTGGATTCTGCTTTAGGTGTCTGAACAAGGTGTCATGTGTTTGAACAACACATTCTTTGTGTTACGGACAAAGCTTTGTGTTATGAACAAGGAAGATCACAGAGCCAGAGAAATCGCCTCAATCCAAAACCAAAAATTATAAATAAATTCCCAACAATCAGGAAAGGGAACATATATAGCCCCTTTTCATAGCCATTCCTTTATACCTCCACACCTAGCTTAGACACTCTTCCCTTCACATATACTAACCTTCTAAACAAGCAAAAATGGGTCATGTCGGTAAGTCCAGGGAAATATTTTGATGCTGGTAAATTTGGATGGTTGTCCCAGTAGGGGGTAGAAGAAAGAGTTCTGGATCAGCGGGTGGGGAAGTATCACGGCCACCACCACAACCAGTGCTGCTTTGCTGCCACCGCCCCAGTGAAAGTGGTGGGTGCCTGGATACCAGGGTTGCAGAGAACTGAGAATGACTTTGACAAAGTTTTCTGTGAATCCAATCAAATGCTTGGTGGAAAACAATTCCAACAATTCCCGCATCGGGAATGCCTTCTCTCAGTCAGTAACAAAGTCTGAAAGCCAGTGATTTTTTTATACCAGATGTAAAAATTATTCTCAGGGGTTGGCAAGCCTCTTCTTGACTCTCCCACCTCTAGCCCTTTCTTACTCATACACTCCCCCTTGTCCGGAACTCCCTCCCCATTCAATAATAATAATAATGGTACCTGTTTTGTTTTGTTTTTAATGGCATTTATTAAGCGCTTACTATGTGCAAAGCACTGTTCTAAGCTCTGGGGAGGTTACAAGGCCATCAGGTTGTCCCACGGGTGGCTCACAATCTTAATCCCCATTTTACAGATGAGGTAACTGAGGCCTAGAGAAGTTAAGTGACTTGCCCAAAGTCACACAGCTGACAATTGGCAGAGCTGGGACTTGAACCCATGACCTCTGACTCCAAAGCCCGTGCTCTTTCCACTGAGCCACGCTGCTTCTCTAAGCAGCACCTGTTCAGCACTTACTCTGTGCCAAGCACTGTTCTACGTGCTGTGGTAGACATAAGTTAGTCAATCATGTTGGACACGACCCTGTCCCAAATGGGGCTCACTCTCTTAATCCCCATTTTACAGATGAGGTAACTGAGGCCCAGAGAAGTGAAGTGACTTGCCCACGGTCACAGAGCAGACATGAGGCAGAGCAGGGATTAGAACCCATGACCTTCTAATTAGAACACATGGGTTCTAAGGACCTTCTGAGTCCCAGGCCCATGCTCTAGCCACCAAGCCACACTGCTTCTCATTCAATCCATCAGCCCCTGTCCATCCCTTCTTCAAAGCCCTCCTGAAATTCCAAGGCCACCAGTAGCATTCCTCTATCTCTCCTGTACGATTGCCAACTCTGCAAGGACAGGGACAAGGTCCCTGCTTGGAAGAGTGTTGTGCCCACAAGTGCTTGGTATTTACTCTGCCCACAAAAGGCAACCTGCCCAGAGGCTACTGAGGCTACCACCAGTTGGTCTTTGTGCAGCGTGGCTCAGTGGAAAGAGCATGGGCTTCGGAGTCAGAGAACATGGGTTCAAATCCCGGCTCAGCCAATTGTCAGCTGTGTGACTTTGGGCAAGTCACTTAAGTTCTCTGGGCCTCAGTTCTCTCATCTGTAAAATGGGGATTAAGACTGAGCCCCCCGTGGGACAACTTGATCACCTTGTAACCTCCCCAGCGCTTAGAACAGTGCTTTGCACATAGTAAGCACGTAAATGCCATTATTATTATGCAGTCCAGAGCCTTGAGGATAGGCATGAAATGGGAGAGGCAAAACTGTGGCTGCTGGCCACCTTGAGACAACTGAGGCTGGGAGCAGGGCTGGATGCCAGAAAAGCAGCATTGTGCAGTGGATTGAGCACGGGCCTGTGTGTCAGAACATCATGGGTTCTAATCCTGGCTCTACCACCTGTCTGCTGTGTGACTTTGGGCAAGTCACTTAACTTCTCTATGCCTCAGTTACCTCATCTGTAAATGGTGATTGAGACTGAGCCCCACGTGGGACAGGGACTGCATCCAACCCTATTTGGTATCTACCCCAGCACTTAGTACAGTGCCTGGCACATAGTAAGCCCTTAACCAATATAATCACTATTATGCCAGAGCCCTTTCCCAACACAGGCTCCAAAGGATGCTGCAAGGAATGTTACTGCAGAAGTGGCAGCCAACTAGTCTTCATCAGGAATAGCTGTTCTGGGACTTTGGTTTTGACCCGAATCAGGTTCTTCCTGCTCTGGGTTATCTTCAGAATTGCACAAGGCTAGGTTGAGAGGAGGGAGGAGGACGACGGCACTGAAATCAAGATGTAAAATGGAAGAGAGATGGGACAAAAAATAGCAAAAACAAAGGAGGACAAGAGAGGGATAGAGAAGGAAAACAAAGATGGGATGGGAGGCTGGAAAAGCAGGTGAGGAAGGAACAAGAAAAGAATAAGGAAAGTGAGGCAAGGAGAGCTAGTGTAGGCAGGACAGGCATGGAAGGAGGGGTGAAGCAGCAGAGATATAAAGATTGTAGGAAGAAGGATAAAGTTCTGCATTTGTAGTCACAGGACTCCATTCACAAGCAATAGAGTTATTCCTGTACCACATTCCTAAAAGCAAACTGCCCAATTTTCAACCTTTTAGCTGGAAAGAAATCCTTGAACACCATAAAAATTTATAACACTCTCCAATAGCACGGCTTGGGTAAGAACCTGGCCCATGTTACATGAAATAATAAAAGACTGAACAATGAGCAACAAGATGGAGCCAGAGAATAAAAATGCATTGCCAAATTCTTAATTTTTATGCACATAATAAAAAAGTTTTGATTTTTAAACTAAATTATTTGGGGTTTTAAGATGCTTTTAAAACTTTAAGCACTTTTTGAACCTTTATAATTTTAGTATCTACAATCTTACATACAGTTCCCATCCAAATTGCAGTTTATCCTTTAAATACTTTGTATAAATATTATACTCTATCACCTAGGAGGCAGGGATCCTGGCTTCTGTCCTCTGACTTGCTAGGAATTTTCATTAACAAATCACTTAACCTGCACCCTCCAATCTTCTCTAAAAACAGTGTCAAGTTTGGTTATTAGCTGGAAATTGAAGGCTATGGAGAGAAAGTGGGGGCTGGGGATTGTTCAGTCCTAGCCAGATAAATGGATGTCCGACACACAATTCCTCTACATGTACTGGTGCTGCTAAAGTGGAAAGGCTGGGGCAGAAATGGGCTCTGGGACAGGCACAGAAGTGATATGGATCAAGGTCTGCTTTCTCCAAACAGTCAAATCAATCAGTGAAATTCATTGAGCACTTACTCTATGCAAAGCACTGGACTGAGCACTTGGCAGAGTACAATACACTAGAATTCTTCCTCTTTTCCTTTCTGTCACAGAAAGTCCTGGGCAGAGTGGGCTTTGGGGCAGACACACAAATGATGTTGCTCATGGTCTATTTCCTCCAATCAAACAATCAATGGAAATTATTGAGTGTTTTTTTTTTAATTTTTAAATGGTATTTGTTAAGCGCTTACTTTGTGCCAGGCACTGTTCTAAGCACTGGGGTAGATACAAGCTAATCAGGTTGGACATGGGTTCACAGTCTTAATACCCGTTTTGCAGATGAGGGAACTGAGGCACAGAGAAGTGACTTGCCCAAGGTCACACAGCAGACCAGCGGCGGAGCCGGAATTATCATCATCAATTATATTTATGGAGCGCTTACTGTGTGCAGAGCACTGTACTAAGCGCTGAGCCAGAACCCAAGTTCTCCTAACTCTCAGGACTGTGCTCTCTCTGCTACGCCAAACTTCCTCTACTGTGCACACAGCACTGGACTAAGTGTTTGGGAGAGTACAACGCATTTTTTATGGCATTTGCTAAGTGCTTACTACATGCCAGGCACTGTACTAAGCTCTGGGGTAGATTCAAGGTTGGACATAGTCCATGTCCCATGTGGGGCTTACAGTCTTAATCTCCATTTTACAGGTGAGATAATAGACACACTGAAGTGACATGACCAAGGTTGCACAGCAGACAAGTGGAAAAGTCAGGATTAGAACTCAAGTCCTCCGACTCTCAGGCCTGTGCTCTTTCCACTAGGCCACACTCCTTCCCATGCATTATAGTAGGTAGATATGATTCCTGCTTACAAGGAGCATACACACTAGAGTCCACTTCTAGTGGACTGTAAGATCAATGAGATGCAGGGATCATGTCTTTTTCTCCCCCCAGCATCTAATGGAGTATTCTTCATTGGAGCAGTCCATATTGTTGATATTCATTCATTCAATCAATTGTATTTATTGAGTGCTTACTGTGTGCAGGGCACAGTACTAAGAACTTGGGAGAGCACAATGCAGCAACAAACAGGCACATTCCCTGCCCTCAATGGGTTTACAGTCTAGAGTGGGGGAGACAGACCTCATTACAAATAAATAAAATTACAGATATATTCATAAGTGCTGTCGGGCTGGGAGCGGGGGAGAGCAAAGGGAGCAAGACAGGGCAACACAGAAGGGAGTGGGAGATGAGGAAAAGTGGGGCTTAGTCTGGGAAGGCCTCTTGGATCAGATGTGCCTTCAATAAGGCTTTGAAGGGGATATTGATGCTAATAGTCATATTAAATCAGATACCCATATGGGTAGTGGAAACAGTCCGATACTGAAATTGCTCCTAGATTCTTATGTAATGGAATATATATATATATATATATATATATATATATATATATATAATATGTATAATAATGGTGGTATTTATTGAGTGCTTACTACGTGCAAAACACTGTTCTAAGCACTGGGGGGGGGAATACAAGGTGATCAGGTTGTCCCACGTGGGGCTCATGGCCTTAATCCAAATTTTACAGATGAGGTAACTGAGGCACAGAGAAGTTAAGTGACTTGTCCAATGCCACACAGCTGGCAAGCAGCAGAATCAGGATTAAAACGAATGACCTCTGACTCCCAAGCCCGTGCTCTTTCCACTGAGCCATGCTGCTTCTCTGTATGTATTTACTTGCCACTCTGCTACTGTTTCAAAGCCCACAATAAATGGATTAAATGCATCTTTGAGAAGTTAAACTATTGCAAAGGGTCTTACAAAGACTGTCACTTGGTCAATTAAGTCAGTTGGCTCAAATCACCCAGTGTATACTCCCACTGCCAAAAGTTTAACTTGGCTGTAATATGCAAATGCAGAGAGGGTGAGGAATAGGATTAAGGCTGGGGTCTGGATTCTGATCCTGCCTACTTCTCTGCTTGAGAGAGAATTTAGTCGATTCCTTTCCCTAGTGTCCCAAGGATGGCCGTTACTAAACTGCTAATCAGTCCCCTAAATTTCCCTGCAAGATAATGACTTATACTTTGTGTCTTCCTCACAGTCAAACCATGTAGACCTCCTCACAATTGTTTTGAAAATGACAATTCAAACTCCTGTATTTTCAGAGGTGGAAACTGGTCAGACTAGTGGTGAGGCAAAGGGCTGGTTCTTCTGTTACAAAAATGAATGATAATGATAATAGAAACATAACACATGCCACTATTTTATGTCACCAACCTGTATGAAAAACTTTAATACACAAAAGAGCAGTATTTAAAAGGCAAACTATTTATAGCCAGATTTTATATGTGTGTGTGTGTGTACTGAGATACAAAATAAATTAGAATATTTCAAAATGTGACAGCGCAAAAATGTGTGCGTGTGTTTGTGTGTTTAGTATGTATATATTTACACACACACACGTACACAAGCACATTCTTCCTCTCCCACACTTTGAAATACTGTAGTTCATTTCATATCATTGTACACATGAACCAATTCACTCCTTATCTTTTTAAGTAGAACATATCCCAGATTTCCTTAGGACAAAAGGAATGCATTGCTCTGATATTCTACGTACAGTTGATTGTCTGTGAACAACTTCAGGCTCTTTAGAAGAACAAGTTAAAACAATCATTAATTTCAGACATAAATTTGGAGTAGATAAGATGGGTCCAAAAATTTATTTTCCCATTCCTCTGCATTAGTCACTTGGAACTGGGTTTATGTGACCAAAACTCTAAAGACCTATAGAATATGAAACCTAATATTTACAGTAGTATTTTAGCATAAATTGAAGTCTAACGCAAGGTGGGTCCTCACTTAAATGTATTATTCATCTTCATTTGAAACAAGGCTACTGAGAAGAATATATTATTTTTCAACATTTTCCTTAGGTCTACAGTAGTTCTGTTTCCATATGTTAAACTCTACAGATATAAGCCTTCCTATAAGCAATTGAACTTTTCACACCCTCTAAAGCCACATAATCAGATGGTCTGTGGTTTTTGCAGCTGGTGCACTGTACTCATATTGGGCAGTGTCATATGAAAAATATTTCGCTCCCCAAGCCCTAAACAGAGTCAGTCATTAATGAAATGCAGGCAGTACAATGAGATCATATAAAGTATAGATTTCAACAGCCATACTAGAAACACTAAAAGAAACACAGAACACGAACACAAATCAAGTTCTTTCTGCCAGAACAGAGAGAAAAAAAATCTTTTAAGGAATGTCTTCTCAGGCTTAGCATTTGCTTTGAAAACAACTGCTAACCACTGCCCAGGAAAAAAAAATTGAGTCCAAGTGTTAGCAGACTAAACAATCCCAATTTGGCTGAAGAAAAACAGTAAATACCTTCAAATGCACTGTTAGGTTATGGCTATCTCTTTCTAATGTGCAACTATCAAATCCCGAAATGATTTGCCTAATACCACATATGGAATTTGCTTACTTAAAATAATAACCTGTCATCAGGCTATACACTTGTAGTGATAATTTCTGATCTGAGATTTGTCCAATTTCATGTTTTTTTCTAGAAATCTTTTTTAAAAGCCATAGAATTTTGAAGCAATATCGTAAAATTGCTTACCACCAAAGATTGTGGATCCAATATAGTTTGATCCCATATTTCTATTTGTAAAAGAAATAACCTCCAGAGTATTTGATATTTCTTACCATTATTCACTCACTCAATTCTAGTTATTGAGCACCTACTTCGTGCAGAGCACCGTAGTAAGCGCTTGGGAAGTACATGCAAAAAACTAAAGTTGCTGTAATGATTTCTGTTTTTAGTCCATTTCCCCATAAACAACTCCTCAGAAATACTCATTTTCAAAGTGGGTTTCAGATATTTTAAGCAGAACCTTTGTGGTGATAGAAGAATGCTCAACAGGAAGTGACTCTGTGTGTGTGTGTGTGTGTGTGTGTGTGTGTGTGTGTGTGCGCATGCACGCGCATACACATTCTCAGTATGCGAGCATGTGTTTTTGAGCTCCTTTATCATCTTTGAAGTCTGGATTATTTTGTTGTTCATTCTTTCCTCCCAGTGAAAAACAATATGAAAGACATTCAACTAATTCTTTCTCAACAAAAGATCTCCTTAGTAGGAGCTGAGGGATTGTGTTATTTTTGAAGATTAAGGGATGACCTGGATGAATAACCATCTATGGCATTTTATACATAAGTTATTGTCTCATCATGAAGCACTAATTCACAGAAGGGAAGTGTGTTTTAGAAATTTCAGTGTTACTGATACCGATAAATCTAAACCTTTATCAATATAGATATACAGTGAATTGGATAAAAAAGTATCATTTCATTACCTGCATCTCTGCATATCTATCTTAAAAAAAAACCTCTTTCTATGCCTGGTTCATGGCCCCTACCCATAAAAGCTTCAGCTTTCTTGTTGAATCCAGACGTGCCTCCAGTTACTGTCACCTCATGAGACGTACAAGCCAGGGAGGGATACGGCTGTTACTGTTTGACACCTCAACAATCCAATGCATTATTACAGGATGCCAAAACAGATGAAGAAGCTATGTTCCCTCCAATACCAGCTAGGTTTTTGTGATGAAGTCCTGCATACATTTTAAAGAAATCTGATGAATTTATAAAGATGACTGAAGAAGACCCTGCTAAAGAGAGGAGTTCAAAGGCATGATGGATGCTCAGAAGGAGTTGGCAAGCTTGATAGGGGAGAGAGGCAGCTGGGAGAATGGAGGGGTAAAGCAGTTACTTAATGGGCTTCATGCACTTCTGGGCTTCAAATGCTACCTTCCTTGGCATCCACATTACCACTCTGTAATGGCAAATCCCAAAACCAATAGATGCAAAGCAAGGAGTTACCTGGTGGCAAAATAGAGACTCCATTCTAACACTGCCCAGGGAACATTTCCTGTTTCTATTTCATGCACCCACTTCTGCTGCTCGTGCCCTCAGTGGTATGGCAAAAGCTGGCTAAATTTGCAATTTTCGTCCTACCATAGTTCAGTGGTCTGCCCCACTACCTCTTGGCCATCCACCTTTTGGTCTCTGTAGGGTTCTTCATGGAACCTATGCTTTGAGAAATTAGTCCAAACATTTTCTGCAACAACATCATCAAAACTTCTACCTAATTCTTCCTTCTTAATCAATCATTGGGTGCTTACTGTGTACTGTACTGTAGTAAGCACTTGGCAGATTACAATATAATAGACACATTCCCTGCCCATAACAGGCTTACAGTCAAGAGAAGCAGACAGACATCAATATAAATGAATAAATTAGGGATATGGATATATGTGTTGTGGGGCTGGGGAGGGTGGATAAACGGGAGCAAATCAGGGTGACACAGAAAAGTGTGGGAGAAAAGGAAATAAGGGCTTTGTCATGGAAGGCCTCTTGGAGGAGATGTACCTTCAATAAGGCTTTGAGGTGGGGAGAGTAACTATCTGTCACCCTTGAAGAGAGTGGGTATTCCAGGCCAGAGGCAGGAGGTGGGAGAGAGATTGGCGGTGGGATAGACGAGATTGAGGTACAGTGTATAAGTTGCCATTAAGAGGAGAGAAGTGGTACAGGCAGGGTTGTAGTAGGAAAGCAGCAAAATAAGGTACTAGGGGGCAAAGTGAATGAGTGTTTTAAACTCAATGGTAAGGAGCTTCTGTGTGATACAGGGATGGATGGGCAACCACTGGAAGTTTCTGAAGAGTGGGGAAACATGGAATGAATGTTTCTGTAGAAAAATGATCTGGGCAGCAGAGTGGAGAACGGGCTGAAGTGGGGAGAGATGAGAGGCACAAGAGATCTGTACAAGAGATGGAAGGCATGAAGGTCATCAAGGAGGCTGATGCAGTAATCAAGGTAGGATAGGATAAGTGCTTGGATTAACATAGTAGCCATTCGGATGAAGAGGAAAAGATGTATTTTAGTAATATTTTGAAGGTTGAACCAACAGGATTTGGTAACAGACTATATGGGTTGAATGAGAGAGGTGAGTAGAGGTTAATGTCAAGGTTACATGTTTGTGAGATAGGAAGGATGATGGTGCTGTACAACACTGCAGCCAATACCGGTGAGATTACTACTCAGAGAGCAATAAAAATTTGCTTTGAAATCTTCTGTTACAAAAACTTACAATGTGAGGATATTCTCAAACCAACTCAACCACTGTGGGGGGAAAGTGGTGGAATCAAAGTGGACAGCATGCTGGAGATTCCATAGTTCAAGTGTGAATCAACGTGACCTGGTGGAAAGAACATGGGCCTGAAAGTTAGAGGACCCTAGTTCTAATCCCAGCCCCGCCACTTGTCTGCTGTGTGTAACTTCTCTGGACTGAAAGCAGCAAGTTCTCAATAAATACCATAGACTGATTATTGATTGATTCTCTGGGTATCAGTTTCCCCATCTGTAAAAGGGGATTAAATGCCTGTTCTCCCTTCTACTTAGACTATGAGCCCCAAATGGGACAGGGACTATGTCCGCCAATTAATGCACAACCTACCTCAGTGTTTAGTACAGTGCCAGGCACAAAGTATCATAAAAATAAAAAAAGAGGGTGTTCCATCCTTAATGGAATAATGACATTGTCTTCCATGGGTTTTGGAGTCAAAAAGCAGAAATAACTTGCTTGCACTTTTGAAAAGCCTCTTATCAAGAGGCCTCAGAAACTCTCAATATTTACCTGTTTTTACAAAAATGTAAAGTGAAGCATAAATAAGGTAAAATTCCTAGGATAGGGTTAGCCTCCAGAATAGTCTTAAGCCCTGAGCAGAATTGGCAGTTTCCTTTGAGCTGCAGAAATACTGCCAGGTGGGTAGGTTTATGAGCCGAATATAAAACATTCTGCTGCCTTAGCAGTTGATCTGAGCAGAGGGTGAGTGGTGAAGGTGAAGAGTGGGGAAGGATTTATGAAAACCAATCCAATGAACTAATGAAGGAATGGACTTTTCATTTTGGTTCCCCATGGTAGAAAAGGAAAGAGGGATCCAGAGATCTGGGGAAAGAAGTCACCTGGAAAAGGGTAAGGAGTCTGTTCTGTGAGCAACAGGGAATTATTAACATTAATGTCAATATCACTATCAGCTCTCATTTTGAGTTTACTGAACCTTTAACAGACATCAAAACTGATCTACCAAATACATGATCCACTTCTGTACATTAGGCACAACTGTTCATTTAGACTGAGAAAGGATCACAATCATTCAACATTAAAAGATTTGTTTCTGTATAGCAGAATTCCACCTGAACTTATATTTGGAGAGGCTGGTAGGAGTGGAAATGGGAGGCTGGTTGGGAAAGAAATGGGAGCCGGGTGCCAGAGTGCAGCCCCATTGCCAGGCTTGGGAGCCATTTAAGGCTTTTGTGAGTCCTGCTTCTTGTACTTCAGGCATTAAAGGATGGTGTTGGCAGTCACAGAGCTTGCAGGGTAAACATTGCCGGGACCCTGATTTCTGCCTCCCAAAGCAATGGACTTTCCAGAGAAGGGGGATTCCAGAAAAGGGAACTTGACTCATTTGTTGTTCAGACTGCAGCAGCCTGGCTGGTGGTTGTTGGACTGAAGGACCTTAGCAGGATGCTGAAGTATTACCCAAGAAGGAAAACACAACCACTGGGCAATGCTTTTCTCACTGGTGCAAAAAAGCCAGTGACCTATTGGGCTAACCGAAACCCCATAATCAGATGTTTACCTGACTTGGGCAGGGTAGGAGGCTTTTTAGTGCTAATAAAGTATTAAATTATGTGTCTTGTGCTAAAATGTTTCTTCTTTCTTCAGGAACACCCCTTCAGGTCCAAGCAACTGCCACATGAACAAATAACAAGTGCCAGTTTGGGTATGGAGAGGAAACATTTGAAACCTAGCAGAAACTAATGGAAACTAATATTGTGCTTTTGGAAATCACAACCCTGTCAAGAGCAGCTAGCAGAGATGCAGATCCTGTTGGGTTACTCTGGAGGGGTCATTAATTAGAGTATATTGAAGTATAAACAACACTTGGAAGTGGACCCTAGATAGTATTTAGTGGCCAATGTGATTCTGTCACATTACAGACAATAGATTTTGAACAGAGTAGGGTAAGCATTTCTAAATGCTTCTCTGCCTTGAGATGGAAGCTGAGCACAATAGTATGGAATGGCAAGCTATAAGGACATTTAAAACAACGATGAACTCACAAAAAACAGCTCTCCAGCTTTGTCTTCTGGAAGAGTTAAACACTTGAAATTTCAAAAAACCTTATTCCACAAACAGTCTCATATTTCTGTCAGAGATCCAGTAGGTCAGCATCTAGGAATATCGATTTGAGCCAAACTGAGCTGGCTGATACAAATTATCATCGGATGCTGTAATCACGATGGCAGGACGATGATTTCCAATATTAAAATCATTGTTTATTAGAAGATTAACTCCCCTCTCTCTCCCGCAGCAACAATGAATTCAGCCCCCAAACTTTTATTGAACACAATTCACTCAGAGCCTAGATTTATTTCCTGCCTGTAAGACGTTTGGATGGAGAGTAACTCGCTCAGACAACCTGGAAGCCATTAAGAGCACTGCCAGAGTTTATGCCCCTTGAAGGCCAAGATGCACAATCCCCCTCATGGTCAAAGGGAATTTCTGCTCTTCCCAAAATGCCTCACTCACTACCACAGGGCAACTTTGGGGCCTGGGAAAATCAGGCCCATTGATGGTATTTTATACCTGGAGGGAAAGATTTCAATTTGTTCTGCATTCCCCAAGTCACTGTGATTTTGTTTCATCCCCTGCTAGTCCATCTCCATCCGGGGAATTCTATCTCTATGAAGAAACACCTTCCTCTCCTTCTCAACTGCTGGAGGGATTTCATCTATAGGTTTACCCAAATATCAAAGGAAAAGTCACGCCTTGGAGCGATGGAGTTCCAGGATGAACCAAACCATCTCAAGGTGTTGGCAGCGGTTATAAAAAAAAAAAATCCAGAGCAACTAATTAAAATGTATTTCAGATAAGCAAGCCAAAAGAAGATGCAATTCATTTTCTCAGTCTGTAGAAACCTTAAAAGTTTAAAGTTTTAACTACAATACACTGACCATTTGACTTCATCCTTACACATACTTTTCATCTCAACTATAGCAGGGGTTTAATTAAAATTTAAATATTGGATAAAAAACGGGGAGAATCAGTCAAAACAAAGAATGTCTTGAGAAACTTCATTTCTCAAATACAAGCTAAGACTCTGAAGATGTGTCATGTAGGTTGAAGTTTGTACTCAATAAGTATACTGACACAAATGGATGAAACCAAAGGAACATATGGAAACTAAAGCAAGATATATTGTTCTTAAAAAATGCAGACACCTAAAAGAGATATGAACCCAGCAAATGGGAATATTTGTGGGCCACACAATTACAGTGTGTTGGTTACAGGAGCCTCAGATATTTTGGTTTCAGATACTGTCTATATCTGAAAGACACATAATTATACTGGTCAACACACACCTGGTAACTTTCAGGGAAATTTATATGTGACCAATCCATGGTTATTTCTGCATTGTGCAAATGACTTACATTGTATGTGGAGAGTTTTCCTGAAGACTGGTGGAGTGAGGGAGGGTGAGGGGGGAGGAAGGGAGGGAGGGAGGAGAAAGAGAGAGAAGAAAGAGAGGAGAGGGAGAGGAGAGAAAAAAGGGGAGGGAGGAGAGGGAGAGGAGAGAATAGGAGAGGAAGGAGAGAGAGAGAGAGAGAGGAGGGAAAAGAAGGAGAGGAGCAAGAAGAAGGACAGGAAGGAGAAAAGGGAGAAGATAGAGAAGAGGGAGAGGGGAGAGGGGAGAAGGGAGAGGGAAGAGGAGGGGGGAGAGGGGGAGAGAGAGAGAGAGAGAGAGAGAGAGGAGAGAGGAGAAAGAGAGGAGAAAGAGAGGAGAAAGAGAGGAGAAAGAGAGGAGAAAGAGAGGAGAAAGAGAGGAGAAAGAGAGGAGAAAGAGAGGAGAAAGAGAGAGTGGAAACATATTTCCCCTTACAGGGTTCAAAGATAATGCTATTTCTACACTGTCACTACAATGTACTCCTAATTTGAGTCAATCTGGGACAACTCCAGCAATCACAAATATCCATTTGTTTAATTCTGCCACGGCAGCAAAGAAGGAAAATTTGAGATTGCCATCCAACTGAATATCAAAATACAGAGTGTTTTTATGGGTGCCAGCTGAACAAAATCTCTACACTTCTAAACAGAATAGGAAAAGAAAGCCAGACTTTAATGTTTTCACCTAAGTCTACAAGATTCTGAAAGAATAATTTCTCTTTTAAGAATGGAAAATAATATACAAAGGCAAAGGCAATCATTCTCACTTGCCACATGTGATGTCAGAAAGACAACAGGGGCCCCAGTTTTAAGGGGAAGAGGGTGTCTGAGGAGATCTATAAAATTGGTTGATAACCATGACATCTTGAAAGTAAACAATTTAAAAAAAAGAGAAAGAAAATGCATTCAAGGTTCCAGGAAATTTTCCCCATGCACACCCATTCCAGAATGATAATCCTAAACATGCCTACCTATTCCCTAGCTTGTTTCTCCCAGATCCCAGAGTCAGCTTCTGCAGTCTAAAAACTCAGAAGGGTCATCACTAACACATCCTCATTGGATGTTACCGACCCCACGTCGATCATGAGGGATGAAAGCAAAGCTGAAAGCACAGAGCCCTCAGTGAGCAGGAACAACAGCTTCCCGGTCCACACGGGAGCCCAAGAAACAAAATGTGGCCATGTCATTGCTGAAAATCCTCTGCCTTCTGCTTCACAAGCTTTTCTTTTCTTTTTTTCTCTTCCCCTTACAGCATGACAGGACTGGCCAATGTAAGAGACTGTTTCCTCCCCTTTGCTTTCCTCTTGTTTCCTCTAAGGCCACAATCCACGAGTTCCCTTCAGCTTTAGACATTATGGGGTTCCCAAAAGAGATGAACAGGATGCTCAGAAAATGACAATCACCTTGGCAGGATTTCATATTTGCATCTAATTCTCCTGATCACCAACATGTCCATGTCCAGAGTGTCATGTTGCTTTTGTTGTCATACGTTTTATGTGGGGAGAGAGTGTGTGTGTGTGTGTGTGTGTGTGTGTGTGTGTGTGTGTGTGTGTGTGTGTTTGAAATCCCCCTCAAAGCATAAAGTGGACAGCGAAGGAATGCCTAGGATCAAAGCCTCATCCATCAGTGTCACATGCCAGGTGGCACTGTGTTTTGTTAGGACAAAGTCATGCTCCAAGTTTCTAAAACTTCAAACAACTGAAATACCACAACATTCATAAAACAGAACCGAGCTACTGGGAATGATGAGTAAAAAAATACAAAAAGGTAGCAGACCTCCACAGCAGATACTCAAATTAACATTTCAACAGCTCTTGCCTTTCATCTTGGTCTCCAAAGTACTATTTTTTTTTTCCCTTGGAAAAGCTACAATTTAGGTTTAGAAGATGCAGAATTACATAAAACATCTGGAATATGGGACGAGGAATATTGGCTTTATTATCCCTGGTGGACCCTCCCTATGAAAAATTTAATAGGTCTGTTTTGGTAGTTTTAATCTCCAGAGCACCCCAAGCTATGTTATGGAAACATCATCTTGGTCATTTATATTAGAAAGAACACCTGGTGATGAAAGAAAATATACCCGCTTTAAAATTGTGAGTGATTTTTCTTTAATCCTCAAACTTTTCATCTTCGAAAATATATAATTTTAGCAGGTTGGCTAAAAATTAGGGGGGGGGGGTTGTATCTTTGAGACTGATCATAGTGTAACCAGTATGAACTTACACTATTTTACTAGAAAGCTACAACCCTTTCTGGGCTTCAGAGAACAGGTGATTCTGTCTTAATTTTGACATTTGCCTCAGTGGATTTCAGAGTAAGCTGCCCTGGTTTTCATAATATGAACACTAGAAAATCATTTAAATTGTTCAAAGTATAGTGTCACTTTTTAAACAATAATAATTTGGAATATAAGAAATTGCATCAAATCTTTCCCTGTTACAGTGCAATTACAAATCTTCATAGCAATACACCTAGTCAGTTCTATCTGAAATAGGTTGCTCAAATGAAATTTAATAATTTTAACATTTTCCAAATGAGAATCATATTAATTTAGATTTGTTTTCCTGTGGCTCTTGAATTCTAGTCACTCGAAAAAGCAACATGGAAAAATACAAAAGTCTTTTGCCTTGAAAATCCATAAAATGCAGTCATCTGAGTATACATATTTGCATAAAGTATTTTTTCACTGTGCACTTCATGATTTCTGTAATTAATTGCTCTATATGATCAAATGTCAATTTAGATTTGAAGTAGGGCTATATTTTTTTCTTACTAATTCACCATTTTACTGCTGTATATAGGAAAGGCAAAAATGCCAAATAGCCATGAAAAAGAATTACAAAAATTGGCTAGGTTGCAATCCCTTATCTCCACCAATCATATCTTTACGAATAAAATATGCATGACATACTACAACTATGCTATCGTTCATAGCACTCAGAAATTGAATAATGCACCTTTTGCATACTCCAATTAAATACAGAGGTCCTTAAAATATAATAGTATTTATAGTCTATAAAGATTTTCAGCAACATTTTTATTAATCTGACACAGATACACCTTCATTTCTAATGTTATGACCCTGAAACGTTTTAAATGCAATTAAAAGTGGTTATGAAAGACTGCGGACTTCCTTGTGAAGTAGAAAATCACTCTTGTGATTAACATGCAAACGAGCTCATGCTGGCAGAATAGATTGGGGTTTTAAAACCCCAATTACTTTTGTATGATTATCTATTTACCAGTACACAGACTATTTTCATTTTTCATCTAATACAAAATCGGCTTGCTTACATTTTTAGCCCAGCAATTAATATTTACAATAATTATGACATCAAGCACTACTGAAACACCAAGAAAATCGCTTACTGGGGATCTTTTTTTATATCATTAAAATATGTCTCTAATCAAACTCTACATGTGAAGGTTGCCTATTAACTTTTACCAAGAAATCAAAATAAAGTAATGCCTTTCTCTGAGGGATTTAAATTTAGTTGGGCGGTATACTATTTTTAGTCAGTTGACTGGTGTATTCTGATTGTAAATGCCTGGATTTTCAAGTGCATTTGGTTGTAATATGTAGGGTTTGTTTAAACGTCCAGAGTTAAAAGAAACCCAATAAAAGTATTCCTCTGTATCTCTGCTTTTTCTTTTCTGAGGTAATAACAGACAATTCTAAACTTTCACTACCCAGCTTTGATTCCTACCTGCTGCAGACTGCACATATACACATTTTTCCAGACTTCTAAAGAAAATTATAATGCATTAATGACAGGAACCTCGGTAATGGAAAAAAGGTCACCCTCTCTTGAACACCTTCTGTTTTAAACCATTATATATAAAGACATTTGAGAAAGCAAAGAATTAAAAGCCAGCCTTTGTGCAACCCATTACTGAAATATTATAGAATAATCTATATCGAATGTAGAGGAATAACAGATTCTTTTGGATCTAAATTAACTGCAGCCATAGAAACGCTTTTATGCTTATTATGTATCTGCATGTTGATTCAATTATTAAAAGAACACCTGACAGCATTACACTTATTTAATTGAATTAATTAAACTGGATGAATAATCACTGAATTCCTATTGTATGAAATTTGTCCTGAAAAGTAACACTTGCATTTGGAAATTGCAAGTAATTTATTTGCCTGGTGAAATAGAGAGCATGAAAATCTTCTGTTTCACCACTGATGTTTTTCTTCTCATACATGAACAAATGAACAGACAGCTGTGTGCAATGAATGTTTTTCTTTTTATCTGCCTTTTTTATTCTAAAGTCATGAATTGAGATGTGATGAAGCAATTAGGCCTTTGAACAACTTCGCAACATTTTGTTCGTGCATGTGGAAAAATATATATTACGGTGATTGTCACAAACTGAAAAGGGGTGACGCCAAGCACAGCGTATCCCTGAAATTAAAATAGACGGACGCATCCCTTACATTTGAATGACAAATGTGTAAGGTAGTCATTACCTGCAACCTTGGCCTTAAAATGACCAAACAACTGAATAGTCCCCAAGCAATGCCTTTCATTCCCTGTGGTATATATTGCAGCAGTTCCTACTTCAGGTCTGATTTCAATCACAGAAACAGCTTATCGCCTAGCATCACTCGCGATTGGTTTTCATTTTTCTTTGAGGTGTTTGTGCAACTCAATATCTATAGTAAGTAGAGGAAGTTTTCTTCCCGCTGTTGCAGGGGTTCCTGATTCTAAAAGGATGGCATTCTGGTAATTAGCAGGATGCTGACACGGATGCTTTTCTGTAGCCAGGGTCAAGGGATCCACTAAAAGTTACATTTTACATGTTGGTAGAAATTTTAATTTTTTTTTTCCTTTCCCTCTCTCTCCTTCATTGTAAAATAAATCCAAGGAGGTCACTTTTGTGGAAGCCAGTGCATGTCCTGTAGACTGCAAGCTCGTTATGGGCAGGAAATGTGTCTGGTAATTCTGTTGTACTGTACTCTCCCAAGCACTCAGTACAGTGCCCTGGACATAGTAAGGGCTCAATAAATACCACCGATTGCTTGACGTCCTCAAAGAGGATGTTCATGGATACCAGCGTCCCATAAAGCAGATGTCCAATCCCAGACCACTACTTTCCTCTTGTGGGTCCTGGACCCTTTCCCCTCCTACCTTTCTGTCCTTTTCTCACGGTCCTGCAGCTTAGAAGATGCGCTAATACCTGCTATTATTGTTAATACAATATCAAGGGTGTGATTCAGTGATGAGTCCTAACGCTTGATTCATCTTTAAGCACACAGAGTGTCAAATCAACTGCACTCCATTCAAGATATCATTCATACTTGGGATGAGTATTTCTCTTTTAAAATTTTCTATCTCCCAGCGCAATAATGTTTGGAGAGCCAAGGAACCTGCAACCTACATACACTGTTTAGTTTTAGTAGGAAAACTGCTATTTTCATTATAAATCAGAATGCTTGACTGTATTGAGATGAAGAATAATGAAAAATCTAAACTCTCCATTCCCTAAAGTTACTGAAACGGTCTGCATTCAGATGCCTCCACGTTAATGCTTGATTGTCATAACCTCATTGCACCTGATCCTATACCTTCTGACACCACAACACTTAGAGCTTATTTGGGGTCTGCATGGCTTAATTTGCATTTCTCAAAATTATGTATGTGTTACTGATATTGAGGGGGTTTATATTTAAATACAGTGTCATACATGAACAACTCACATCGAATGAAATCAATACATGAAGCAAAACTTCTTGCTTACATAAAGGGATAATTAGCAAAGTGTGTTTTTTTTAATATAAATGCAAATGATTAATGAACCTGCCTATTGTTGAAGCTTAAAAAAATATAAATGCTCTGGTTAAATCTGTCTCTCTAAAGATAGGCAGAATATGGGCTACTATAAATATGCAAAGTTTTACAAAATACTTTTTTGAAAAAATCTATGGATACATGCTAATACTCTTATTAATAACCACAATGGTAAGATTTTTATTTTACATAAATTACACAGGCTACGTTGGCAATCCACTCCATTTTTAATGCCAGTTTATTATAGTTTTATTTCATAATATTGGAGGTGGAAATGGAAACAGTGCCATCATGTGATACTTTTCAGGGTACTTCACCTCTTTTATTCCAAAGGACTGAGTCAAAAGCTGTTGTATAAATAAAAGAGTTCCTGAAAATGTAAAGAATGACAGTATAATTTATTTAATGATATTTTGCAACTACTTCTTTATATTAATTCATCTTTTCTACATTGAATACAGAGAAAATACATTTTAAATGTGCAGAGGTAAACATATGATTGGCTGACTAATCTGTAGCCCTACCCCATTCTTCTAAATATCCACATTTCAATCAACCTGACCCATGAAAATTCTTGTCCCTTACAACCTAAAATTTTTATCCAAATGAATAGCTTCACTTGATAAAAAGAGCCAGAAGTAAAACTTGTTCCTTTTAATTCAGAGCAACCTAATTCCTGAAGACAATGTTAAAATGCTATAAAGCTTCTTGAGGATTGAACAGCAATATCACCTCTTATTATAAGATTTGCTTTCAACAGATCACATCTCACACTTTCCCCTAAGTGCACTTCATCACCAGGGGTGGGGGAGGATGCCAGGGACCTACTTTTTCATTCACATGTTTGTCAGCAGCTCTCCCAAAACTTGATGTTAAAAGGTGCAAGTTCTTTTAGAGATTCTTTCCCCTTCGTAGAAATTAAGTCAACCATTTGACCACTGATTGGAACTGCGAAATCCAAATGACCTTTTAAACCTGAACCTCCCTTTTAATGCACACATGACTGCAGTTATTTAATAGCATCCCTCATTCTGTGGGTATAATTTAAAAAACAAAATGAAGCTCCTTTAAGTAAATGAAACACAAACCTCCATCCCTTCAACCAGACTCAAAATTTCCCAACCTGATTTTAGATATGTGCAGCGCATGGTTAACAAAGAAAAGAAATCCAATTCTGAATCCAAGTACAAATTAAGGGTGAAATGTTGAGCACAGGATCTGAACTTGAGCTAACAATGAATTCCTAAAGTTCAACAATACTTAAATTATTTTAATAGCTCAAAGCTGTATTAAAGTACATTTCAAAATTACTGTACACTTGGGTTACAAGTGTGCTTAGAGACTAGCTCACATTGGAAAATTCAAGACATGTGCATTGGGGAAAAAAGTTTTCAGCAGCCCTTTCATCTAGTTTTGGACACTTTCCCCCCCAAAAAAACTGATTAATGCGGAACAACTGAATATGTAAAATGGGATTATTTCCCAAAGAATTACTTTGAGGCAGATGATGTTCCATCTTAACTCTGAAAATGCAGTCGATTTCCTAATATTTTAAACACACCAAATGAATCGATTTTAATAAACAGTGGGGAAAAATAAAAACCCAATTTGCTAGAGCACACCTCTGTTTGCTCTTTTTATGAACGGTGAAAAAAACCCCACTAATCTACGGCACCCAGGAGCACCTTAATTACAGACTCAGGAAAAAATTAAACAGTGAAAATTTTTAGAGCAAAAAGGCAGCAGAAAATGTGGCTTATTAACTGTGTGACACATGCACACTAAAGAATTATCTCAACTTGATAAAAGCAGAAATGAGCAAATTTTCCTGATTGATGAACAATGGACTCTATGGGCGGGGGGAGAGAAGATTCACAAGGAGCAAAAAGGTGAATATTAGATAAGGACGGCCAAGAGGTTGGACTGTGTTTCACACTTTTCAAATACAGAGGGGGAGAGGAGGACCTGGCACTGATGTTTTTTCTAGCTCAGGAATGGCATAACAGACCTTTTCTCTCACGTCTGCCCCCCCACCTCGTTTTTCCTGAGATTCTCTTCCCCTCTCCAAAAGTGGTAAAAAGAAGGTTTTTGTCTGGTGTTCGGTCAGGGACAGGTGGTATCTTAACATCTTACGCCTCCGTGAATAAGGTCCTTGGGAAACGCTTCAGTTCTTTTCTGCCATCTCTACAGCCGATCATGATCTTTTAATAACTCTTTTAATAGAAGAGAAGGAGAAGTTAAGGGGCAGTAGGTCTTTGATGGCATTCAATAGTGAGATGTGTGTGTGTGTGTTTTCCCCACGAAAGGTTGGGTTTCAGCATTAATGCCTCTATAATTGCAGCAGCAACAGTGGTGTGACCCTGGTTTTCAAAAAATGTCCTGAGATGGTCCACACAGAAAAGGACCTACTCAGCAGTGTGCATGATTATCAAATAGGCATCTCCTTTTCCATCCCTTCTGCATCATTTCCTGATTTCCCATGACACTTCACCTGGAACCTCACTTTTGCCGGGACCTAGTCTATGAGGAAATTGAGTTAGACGAGAAAAAGGCTTTCCTGTATGTGAAACAGTGCAATCACAAGACTGTATGCCTGGTTTCCCATGCAGTAATATGAATCCTTGGTCCAGGCAATGCTAGGGTGCTGCAGTGTTTGTGTTCATTAAATTGTATTTATTCAGCACTTACTGTGTGCAGAGCACTGCACTCTAAGTGCTTGGGAGAGTACAATGTAACAATGAACAGACATATTCCCTGCCCAAAACAAGTTTATAATCTAGAGGGTGAGTTTATGGTCTAGAGGATGAACTTACAGAGATTAAATCATTATCCACAGAGATCCTTCAACAGGAGGAAAACCACTGATGCATCTGGCACATTTTATGAAAATCAATAACACTGCCACCTAATTTCCCTGAAATCCACTGAGGCAGAATTCCAGTATATTTTGAAATCACCATATCACAACATACATAAAACAGAATGAAGGACCATTACCTCAGTCTAGTGAATAGAGCATGGGCCTGGGAATCAGGAGGCCCTGGGTTCTAATCCCAGCTCTGCCATGTGTCTGCTGTGTGACCTTGGGCAAGTCACATCTTGTGCCTCAGTTTCCTCATCTGTAAAATGGGGATTAAGACTGTGAGCCCCATGTGGGAAAGGGACTGTGTCCAAGCTGATTAGCTTGTATCTACCCCAAAGCTTAGTACATTGCTGAGCAAATGCTAAACAAATATCATTAAAAAAATAGGACCAACATCTCCTCTTGAGAGAAAGAATATGGCAAGGTACCATATGAGTTAATCTATGAACATACAGGGTCTTCAATTCATTTAAACCCACTACACACAAAAAGCAGATAACTCACATAAAACCACTCATTTCATCTGAGCCCACTACATCCAAAAAGCAGATAATTCACATAAAACTACTCACTACTATATTCTTGGGCTGCATCTTGGTAGCTGGTTAACTTACTCAATTCCCTCAGGCAGGCAGAGCTATCAGTGGCTGGGTGAAAGGGTTTCTAAGTTCATTCAATTAATAGGAGAAGGAGGAGCAGCAGAAGCAGCAAAATTAGTAATAGAAGAAACAGAGGTAGTGGAAATAGCAGTAGCAACACTGATAGTAGTGGTAGCGGTAGCAGTACTAGTAGACTCCACTCTCTCGTTCACCCCACACATCCAATCCGTCACCAAAACCTGCCGGTCTCACCTCCACAACATCACCAAGATCCGCCTTTTCCTCTCCATCCAAACTGCTACTTTGCTGGTTCAATCTCTTATCCTGTCCCGACTGGATTACTGCATCAGCTTCCTCTCTGATCTCCCATCCTCCTGTCTCTCCCCACTTCAGTCTATACTTCACTCTGCTGCCCAGATTATCTTTGTACAGAAACGCTCTGGGCATGTTACTCCCCTCCTCAAAAATATAATAATGATGGCATTTATTAAGCGCTTACTATGTGCCAGACACTGTTCTAAGCACTGGGGAGGTTACAAGGTGATCAGTTAGTCCCATGGGGGGGTCAGTGTCTTCATCCTCATTTTACAGATGAGGGAACTGAGGCGCAGAGAAGTGAAGTGACTTGCCCAAAGTCACACAGCTGACAATTGGCGGAGCTGGGATTTGAACCCATGACCTCTGACTCCAAAGCCCGTGGTCTTTCCTCTGAGCCACGCTGGTTCTCTAAATCTCCAGTGCCTCCCTGTCAACCTATGAATTGAGCAAAAACTCCTCACTCTTGGCTTCAAGGCTCTCCATCACCTCTACCACTCCTACATCACCTCCCTTCTCTCCTTCTACAGCCCAGCCCACACCCTCCGCTCCTCTGCCGCTAACCTTCTCACTGTGCCTCGTTCTCGCCTGTTCCGCCGTCAACCCCTGGCCCACATCCTTCCACTGGCCTGGAATGCCCTCCTTCCACACATCTGCCAAGCTGTCTTCCTCCATTCAAAGCCCTACTGAAAGCTCACCTCCTCCAGGAGGCCTTCCCTGACAGCCCCCTTTTTCCTCTCCTCCTCCCCACCACCCCCACTTTACCTCCTTCCCCTCCCCACAGCACTTGTATATAGTTGTACAGATTTGTTACTCTATTTTACTTGTACATATTTACTATTCTATTTATTTTGTTAATGATGTGCATATAGCTATAATTCTATTTGTTCTGATGATTTTGACACCTGTCTACATGTTGTGTTTTGTTGTCTGTCTCCCCCTTCTAGACTGTGAGCCTGTTGTTGGGTGGGGACCGTCTCCATATGTTGCCAACTTGTACTTTCCAAGTGCTTAGTACAGTGCTCTGCACACAGTAAGCGCTCAATAAATACGATTGAATGAATTGTAGTAGTGCTTATTAAATGCTTACTGTGGGCAAAACAGTATGGCAAGCCCTGGGAAAAAATACATTAATGAAAATTAGACCAAGTGCCTAGCCCCTGAGGGCTTCAAAAATCTAAGAATAAAGAGTCTGGGAGAATGTGACAGACATACAAGACAATAATAAAACCACACACAAAAGAAGACAAGGACAAAAATGACTATGGTAAGATCAATTTTTCAGGTGGAGAATTACTTATCCATTATTAGTATTTAGTAACTCCTTTATTACTACCACATATTCAAGTGTATTTATTATGGATGCCCTGTGTGCAGAGCACTGTTCTGAGTGACCGGGAGACTGCAATAAAAGAAAGCGACAGGGTCCTTGCTCTGGAGGAGCTTAATCAATTAATCAATCATATTTATTGAGTGCTTACTGTGTGCAGACAACTTCACTAAGTGGTTCGGAGAGTACAGTATAATAGAGTTGTTAGATAAGTTCCCTGCCCACAAGGAGCTTAAAGTCTAGAGGGGGGAAAGGGTATTAGTATAAATAAATATATTACAGATATGAACATAAGTATTGTGGGACTGAGGGAGGGGTAAAGGTGCAAATCCAAGTACAAGGGTAACACAGAAGGGAGAGGGAGAAGAAGAAATGAGGGCTTAGTCTGGGAAGACCTCTTGGAGGAGGTATCCTTCAATAAGGCTTTGAAGGTGGGGATATGTTGGATATGAAGAAGGAGGGTGTTCTGGGACAGAGGCAGGACATGGTTAAGGGGTCGGTGGTGAGATAGACAAGATTGAGGTACAATGTGTAGGTTGTCATTAAAGGAGCAAAATGTGTGGGCTACTTAGTAATAGGAGAGCAGTGAGATAATGTAGGAGGAGGGCAAGGTGATTTAGTGCTTTAAAGCCTTAGAGGGTGTCCACCATGTCCTTCTCCTGGAAACATTCTCCAACCTTGGCTTCACTGACACTGTTCTCTTCTTGTTTCCTCCTACCTCTCTGGCCTCTCTTCTCAGTCTCTGGGCTTCAAGGCTCTCCATCACCTCGCCCCTTCCTACCTCACCTCCCTTCTCTCCTTCTACAGCCCAGTCCGCACCCTCCGCTCTTCCACCGCTGATCTCCTCACCATACCTCGCTCTCGCCTGTCCCGCCATCGACCCCCGGCCCACGTCATCCCCCGGGCCTGGAATGCCCTCCCTCTGCCCATCCGCCAAGCTAGCTCTCTTCCTCCCTTCAAGGCCCTGCTGAGAGCTCACCTCCTCCAGGAGGCCTTCCCAGACTGAGCCCCTTCCTTCCTCTCCCCCTCGTCCCCCTCTCCATCCCCCCCATCTTACCTCCTTCCCTTCCCCACAGCACCTGTATATATGTATACATGTTAGTACATATTTTTTACTCTATTTATTTATTTATTTTATTTGTACATATCTATTCTATTTATTTTATTTTGTTAGTATGTTTGGTTTTGTTCTCTGTCTCCCCCTTTCAGACTGTGAGCCCACTGTTGGGTAGGGACTGTCTCTATATGTTGCCAATTTGTACTTCCCAAGCGCTTAGTACAGTGCTCTGCACATAGTAAGCGCTCAATAAATACGATTGATGATGATGATGATGGGCTCCTCCTTTGATTCCCAACCCCTAAGTGTGGGTGTCTTCTAAGGTTCAGTTGTGGGTCAGCTTCTATCCTCCATCTACACTCACTCCCTTGGAGAATTTACTCACTCCTGTGGCTTCAACTACCACCTCTATGCAGATGATTCCCTAATCTACAACTCTAGCCCTAATCTTTCATCCTCTCTGCAGTCTCAAATTTCCTCCTGCCCTCAAGATATCCCTTCTTGGACATATGACCAACATCACAAACCTAATGTGTGTAAAACAGAACTCTTTATCTTCCCATTAAATTCCTGTCCCCCATCCAGTTTTTCCATCACTGTAGACAGCACCACCATCCTTCCTGTTTCACAAGCCCGTAACCTTGGTTTTATTCTTTGACTCATCTTTTTCATTCAACCCACTCATTCAATCTGTTACTAAATCCTGTAGGTTCAACTTTCACTACATTGCTAAAATCTGTCTTTTCCTCTGCATCCAAGCTGCTGCCACATTAATCCAAGCAAATATCCTATCCCAAATTGATTATTATATCAGTTTCCTCATTGCCCTTCCCTCCTCCTGCCTCTCCCACTCCAGTCCATACTTCATTCTGCTATTCAGGTCATTTTCCTACAGAGATATTCAGGTCATGTTTCCCCATTCCTCAAGAACCTCCAGTGGTTGCCCACTCTGCCTCCAACATAAATTCCTTACTATCATCTTTAAAACACTCAATTGTCTTGCCCCCTCTTACCTCACATGGCTGCTCTCATACTACAACCCAACCTGCACACTTTACTCCTCTGGTGCAAACCTACTGTCTATATCTTGATCTCATCTATCCCGCTGCCAACCTCTCACCCAAGTCCTGTTTCTGTCATGGAATGCCTTTTGGTATCCAACAGATAATTACTCTCCCCACCTTCAAATCCTTGTTGAAAGCACATCTCCTCCAAGAGGCCTTCCCTGACTAAGCTCTCATTTCCCCTTCTTCCACAGGTTACACAGTAGACAAGTGGTGGAGCTGGGGTCAGAACCCAGGTCCTCTGACTCCACCCAGGCCCATGTTCTTTCCACTAAGCCATTCTGCTTTCCCATATACAACTAGAAGGAACATGGAATCAACATGGCCTAATGGAAAGAGCACAGGGCTGAAGTTAGAAGACAGGGTTTTAATCCTGGCTCTGTCACTTTCCTGCTGTGTGACCTTGGGGAAGTCATTTAATTCTTGTTGCCTCAGTTTCCTCATCTGTTAAATGGGAATTAAATACCTGGTCCTCCCTCCTCCTAAGACTGCGTTGATCCTCATTTGAGAGAGGGACTGTGTCTAATCTGATTGTATTGTATCTATCCTTGAGTATAGTATAGTGCTTAATACACACACAGAAAGCACTTAAATGCCACAACTATTATTATTTTGAACTATAATGTTTCATTTTGGGTACAAATAAATCCTCACTGAAAATGCTTTTATCCCCTTCCACTAAACTTTATATTAGCCACCAAAAGTATACCCGCACCTAAGCTCCACGTCCAGTGCTGTTGTGGAGACAGGGAACAGAAACTGGATCCTTTCTCTGGCCAAACTAAATTCCAACATTTACCCAGTAATAGGACACACATTTGTTTCTGCCTATTTTCACCCATTTTTGTTGTGAAGATGATGAATTCCCAAGAGAAAAAATGAAATACAATTTAACATAGAAAAAACTCTTTCCACACAATGTCTAGGCATGTCCAATGTGCTTCCACTTCTTAACAAGGCTACAGTAGATGTGTACGAAAGATCACTGTGTGTTCCTATGAACTGTTTAGGCAAAAAACCATTGACAGAAATGTTCATTTGCCTGCCTAGGTCAAAGAAAATATCCAGGGTTGGTTTTTGATTTCCATGAGCTACAAACTGCTAAAGTCAAAGGGCATTTATAGAGTATTCACTATGTGCAGAGTACTGTACTAATCACTTGGGAGAATACAATAGAGTTGGTAGACACTGTTGAGCAGACAAGGAGCTTACAGTCTAGAGGAGGAGCTCGCAAAGAGACTTGAAGACCAAGGTTTACCTCACCTCCAACTCCACCCCCCCACTCACTTTTCACAGGATGCAGTCTTCCAAGACTGAATAAAAAAATGATCATAATTGTGGTATTTGTTAAATGCTTGCTATGTCAAGAATTTAAGCACTGATACAAGACAATCAGATACTTCAAAGTCCCTTTCCCACATGGAGCTCCCAATCTACATAGGAGAGAGAAAAGGTATTGAGTCCCTATTTAACATATAAGGAAACTGAGGCACAGAGAAGTTCTGGACTTGCCCATGGCCATACAGCAGGCAAGCGATGGAACCAGGATGAGAATACAGGTCCTCTGACTCTTAGGCCCAAGCTCTCCACTAGGATGTGCTTCTTCTTCTTATTATCATCATCATCATCATTGTTATTGCCTTTACCATTATTACTGTATTTGTTAGGTAATAAAAATAATTATGGTAATAATAATTATGACATTTGTTACACTCTATGGGCAAGGCGCTGTGTTAAGCTCTGGGGTAGATAGAAGGTAATTGGGTTGGACACAGTCCCTGTCCCATATGGGGCTCACAATCTTAATCCCCACTTTACAGATGAGGTACCTGAGGCACAGAGAAGTGAAATAATAATACTAATAATAATAATGGCATTTGTTAAGTTCTTACTACATGCAAAGCACTGTTCTAAGCGCTGGGGAGGATACAAGGTGATCAGGTTGTTCCACGTGGGGCTCACAGTCTTAATCCCCATTTTACAGATGAGGTAACTGAGGCCCAGAGAAGTCAAGTGACTTGCCCAAGGTCACACAGCAGACAAGTGGCAGAACTGGGAATAGGACACTTGACCTTCCAACTTCCAGGCCCATGCTTTATCCACATTGCCACGCTGCTTCTTGTGCTGCTACCATGCCCTAAGTGCATAGTGTGTGTCAAGCACTGTTCTAATCGCTTCAGACATGAAAAACAGCGTGGCCTAATGGTAAATGCACAGGCTTGAGACTCAGAGGACCTGGGTTCTAATATCAGGTCTGTCAACTGGCTGCTGTGTGACCTAGCGAGAGTCACTTAACATCTCTGTGCTTCAGCTACCTCATCTGTAAAATGGGGATTAAGACTGTGAGCCCTGTGTGGGACGGTGACTGCATCCAACCTGATTAACTTGTACCTACCCCAGCGCCTAGAACAGCGCTCGGCACAGTAAGCACTTTACAAATGCCATTTAAAAAAATTAAAAATGGTCACAGTCTCCGCCCTCTGTGAGGCTCACAGTGCAAGTGATTATAGTGGAATGAATCAGTCTGATTCCCTAGAGGGTCAGCCAGGCCCCCTAACTCCAGCGTCCTTGTGACTTTGACTCCCTATGGTACAACCTGAGCCCACACAGAGGGGCTCAGTCAGGGGCTGGTCGACACCCATGGGCCTGTGGAGACGTAGTGAGAAGCAGCTGCGATCATATTTACTGAGCACTTACTGTGTGCAGAGACTCTACTAAGCGCTTGGGAGAGTACAACAATAAACAGACACATTTCCTGCCCGCAACGAACTTACAGTCTAGACTGGAGGAGATGGACATTAATAGAGATACAGTCCTCTGTAAATTTGGATCAGAGCACTGGGAGTGTCCACCCAGAGCCTTCACTACATCCCACTCCTTGAGTGGTAATAACATGGATTTTTTAGTTTTTAATTTTTTAAAAACTCTCCTGGAGGCCTGGATCAACTTCCGTGAACACAAAACAAGAGCATGGCCTAGTGGCAAGGGCACGGGCCCGGGAGTCAGAGGATGTGGTTTCTAATCCCACTTTGCACTTTTCTGCTGTGTGACTTCGGGCAAGTCACTTACCTTCTCTGTGCCTCAGTTACCTCATCTGTAAAATGGGAGGATTAAGACTGTGAGCCCCACGTGGGGCAACCTGATTACCTTGTATCTATACCAGCACTTAGAACATTGCTAGGCACATAATAAGAGCTTAACAAATATTTATTTGTTTCTTTATTTTATAAATGTATTATTTATTGATTTTATTTGTACATAGTTATACTATTTATCTTATTTTGTTAATATGTTTTGTTTTGTTCTCTGTCTCCCCCTTCTAGACTGTGAGCCCACTGTTGGGTAGGGACCGTCTCTATATGTTGCCAACTTGTACTTCCCAAGCGCTTAGTACAGTGCTCTGCACACAGTAAGTGCTCAATAAATACAACTGAATGAATTAATGAAAAAATGCCATAATAATTATCGTTGTCAGAGGACATTAACAGTTCTAAACTTTCCATGCAGCAAGGCAAAACTAGTATGGTACTCTAAGAGTATTGCACATTTTTTTTTTTTGAAAAAATACATCTTATCCCTCAGCCTATTGCTTTAGGATGCTCCCTCTCTGGGGAATCGGCAGCAAAAAGTCATGTGGCAGGTGGTTTGTTCCATTGTGTTCCGTACTTATAAGTCTGCTGCTTAGCTGGATTAATGCTCACAGTCTGCCACCCTCAGGGGATCAACAGTGAAGATTTCAGGGAACCCACGGTGGCTGTCTCAGAGCACCTCCCTCCACCGTGTCCCACATGGGCCTCACAGCTTTAATTCCCATTTTTAAAGATGAGGTAACTGAGAAAACAGAGAGGTTAAGTGACTTGCCCAAGGTTGCACAGCAGGAAGGTGGCAGAGCCAGGATTAGAATCCAGGTCTTTCCACTAGGTCATGCTGCTTCTCCTTGTGAACAAGGAGACTACAGATTCAGTTATATTGTACTTACTCAGATACTTAGCACAACATGGCTTAATGGATAGAGCGCAGGCCTGGGAATCAGAAGGTCATGGATTCTAATCCCAGCTCTACCACCTACTGCTGTGTGGCCCTGGGCACACCACTTAACTTCTCTGGGCCTCAGTTACCTCATCTGTAAAATGGGGATTTAGACTGTAAGCCCCACGTAGGACAGGGACTGTGTCCAACCTGATTTGCTTGTATTCACCCCAGAACTTAAAGCAGCGTGGGTCAGTGGAAAGAGCACAGGCTTGGTCATGGGTTCTAACCCCAGCTCTGCCATATGTCTGCTGTGTGAAGTTGGGCAAGTCACTTAACTTCTCTGAGCCTCAGTTACCACATCTGTAAAATGGGGATTAAGACTGTGAGCCCCATACGGGACAACCTGATCATCTTGTATACCCCCCAATGCTTAGAACAGTGCTTTGCACATAGTAAGCGCTTAACAAATGCCATCATTATTATTACAGTGCCTGACATATAGTAAGCACTTAACAAATATCCCAATTATTATTACAGTGCCCTGCACACTCTAGCGCTCAATAAATACCACTGATGGATTATTTTCTCCCGTCCCCACTTAGGGCTCAGACAGCCTCAAGACCATTGCCAGAGTCAGTGACCTGTTGACTACACGTGATGCCACTGGCACAGTCTTTGAGATGGCCGCTAATTCATCTGTCCACTTGGTCTGGGCCCGGGCAGCACTGGGCTGCCTTCGGGGGCCTGGGACAATGAGGTAAGGTGCGAGACCCCAGGAAATGGGACAGCATGTCCTCAAGACCAGGTTGTCGGACCGGCACTTTTCCCCCAACTCCATACAGTGCTTTGAACAGTGCTCGAAACCTAGTAAGAGCTTGACAAATACCATCATCATCACCCAGTGCAATCCAGCTTCTCAGTTCAAACCCTGTGGGGTGACCAATTTCCCAGCTGCAGACTTGAGGGAGGAGGGTAGCAGACACCCCACTCCTAGAAAGCCCTAGCAATTTGGGTGTCAGACCAATGCCCAAACCTCCTTTTTCTCCCCACAGTGCCGCTGAATTTGCCTGGTTCCTACTATTTGCAATGGATGGGAAGGAGGACATTGCGGTTTCTCTCGTAGAGCTGAGTGGAGTACCCGCTTGAGCCCAGAAATCCTAGGGCACTGAATTCCCTTGTCTGGGGAAGAGGAAGGTTGTGTAACCTTGGGCAAGTCATTCCACCTCTCTGTGCCTCAGTTACCTCAGATGTAAAATGTGGATCAAACTCTATTCCCTCTTTCTTAGCCTATGAGCCCCTAGCGGGGCAGGGCCTATGTCCAAACTGATTAACTTCTATCTACTCCAGTGCTTAGAACAGTGCTGGGCACAAAGTAAGCACATAACAAGCACCATAATTAATCATTATTAGTAAGGATGGGACATTGAAAAATCTACAGTGATGAAATGAATAAGTAAATACATAATGATCTTTGCAGAGATTTGACTGCAGGGGAAAAGCATAAGGAATCTGGGAAGGGATGAGGGCATAGGCTCCCACAGTCCTCGACTTAAAAGCAGTGGATCCCACTGCCAGGAACTTTGGGGAAGGAGTGATGGAGGCGTGCAGGCTGAAGTTGGCCATCCTGCAGGACCAACGCAGAGGACATAAGGGTAAATTGCGACTCTGAGGTCGGCTCCAAATGGCCATCATAAAAAGTTCAGTTTCAGGTGGTCAAAGAGGAGGCATTTAGGATGGAGGGGTGTTTGGAGTGTGCCGTTGTCCCTTGGTGCGCACTACCATGAGGCAACAACTTACCCCAATCACTAACTGAAGCCAAGCCTAGTCAGAGGGTGAGTAGGCAATAAGCCTCCAGAACCTTTTAGTATCATTCGGCAGCCTGGTGCGTTCCTGAACAAATTGGAGTACGTGCTGAGGAAGCGCAATCACAGCCCAACTTGCTGTTCTCACCCGGATCAGTGTGCATCCACGGTGATATGGATGGAATTGCCACAAAGTCACCAGCGGCCTGCCCCCTTCTCCTCAGGTTGGAAACAAAGCTGGGAGCAGTTGGTGACATACAAGCAGCGTGGCTCAGTGGATAGAGCATGGGTTTGGGAGTCAGAGGTCATGGGTTCAAATCCCGGCTCCACCAATTGTCAGCTGTGTGACTTTGGGCAAATCACTTAACTTCTCTGTACCTCAGTTACCTCATCTGTAAAATGGGGATTAAGACTGTGAGTCCCACTTGGGACAACCTGATCACCTTGTATCCTCCCCACCGCTTACTACAGTGCTTTGCACATAGCGCTTAACAAATGCCGTCGTCATTATTATTATTGTTTTCTTTCATTTTCAAATGGTTATTTAAACCTCCCATTCTAAACATCCCTTCAAAGCCCTACTGAGAGCTCACCTCCTCCAGGAGGTCTTCCCAGACTGAGCCCCCTCCTTCCTCTCTCCCTCCCCATTCCCCCGCCCTACCTCCTTCCCCTCCCCACAGCACCTGTATATATGTTTGTACAGATTTATTACTCTATTTATTTTACTTGTACATATTTACTATTCTATTTTATTTTGTTAATATGTTTTGTTTTGTTGTCTGTCTCTCCCTTCTAGACTGTGAGCCCTTGATGGGTAGGGACCGTCTCTATAAGTTGCCAACTTGTACTTCCCAAGCGCTTAGTACAGTGCTCTGCACACAGTAAGTGCTCAATAAATATGATTGAATGAATGAATGAACATCATGTCTTATTTTCCTACCTGAAAAAGAGCGAGAAAAGGGCCTAGAGACACCTTAGGTGGCAATTATGAGAGACCACCCATTCAAATGACCTCCAAGCCCTCAGCCACAACAAAAGCCTCAGTTTTATCCTAAAACACACAACACTGAGAGATGTGAAGTTTACCATTGCTCAGGGGAGGGAAAATAATCAGCATTTGGCTATTATTATCATCTACTCGGGCCACACTAATTAAGATCACTAACTAGAGAGCTGAACTGGAGCAAAGAACCAAATTTCTTCTGAGGGCAGGCCCCCATGGAAGGAATCCTTCTGGTTTGAAAGCTAAGTAATTGAGTTGAAGTAACAGAATCTGCCAAATTGGGAAGTTTCCTTCCTCCATTCTGCATCGTTGGTAGACAAATCACTGCTGCTTTAGCTTGCATCAGACGGCCTTTCCCTACTGAGGAGAAGAATTCTGAGACATTCTTTCATTCACTGGACACACACACATGTCATATAGAAACCCATTATGATCCTCCCTCTCTCTTTTATACTTATATAATAGACATGAGATTCAGCTCTTCTGCACTTATATAATGAATGGGTTCTTCTGTGCATAAAACCAATGGGATAGTTTCCGCAATTTTTAATGGTATCACAAAGGCGAGGGACCGCTGAGCTGATTTCATACAGCTGCAGATACACTCAAATTATACTTTAAACCTGGGAAAATGGGAACCATTTCATTGCCAAAATATTTTTGTATATTTAAAATTGGTAATGGATTGTAATGCATAAAGGAGGGGTAAAGAGCCTGTTTGCACTCCAAGGGGAAATGCTCGCCTAACACAAAAATACTATGGAAACCCAGGAAAATGGGCAAATATGAATTTTGCCTGAAAATATATGGACTAATAGTCCTATATGAGATGGACTATATACATTAATTTTGAAAATAAAATAATGCATTATACAACAAGACTATTACATTCCCAAGAGGGATATACCCTAAGAGCTTAGTACAGTGTTCTGCACACAGTAGGTGCTCAAAAAATTTCCCTGATGGACTGAACCATATTCATTGTAATATGTAATAGGAAGCAGACTTCTGGGGGAAAATAAGTCATGCATAACAAGAAAGCCAAAAGCAGGAGGGAAATGGAAGTGGGTCAGGGAATGGAAAAAAATAAGTCCGATATTTGCAGGCTGTTTACATATACACATACTCACATCTTGATATGTGTGTACTTATACATATAGAGTGTATATTACACATACGCATATACAAAAAAATTACAGGGCAGATGTGGGCAAGGAATCTGTCTGCCAATACTGTTCTATTATACTCTCCCAAGCTCTTAGTACAGTGCATTGCACCTAATAAATGCTCAATAAATATCACTGATTATAGTATTTTCCAGGAAACTATAAAGGGCAAATGAGTGTCTGTGGGGAAGGGGAAGTGTCTAGGAGAAAGAGCAACCTTAGAGGAACCACTAAAAGTAGACAGATCAATATCCAGTAGTATTTAGAAAACAGATTCCTGCCCCACAGCACTTGTGTATATACGTACATATCTATAATTCTATTTATTTATAATTAATGCCTGCTTACTTGTTTTGATTCATTCATTCATTCAATCGTATTTACTGAGTGCTTACTGTGTGCAGAGTACTGTACTAAGCGCTTGGAAAGTACAAGTCGGCAACATATAGAGACAGTCCATACCCAACAATTGCATATACCTATAATTCTACTTATTTATATTGATGCTACTGATGCCTGTTGACTTGTTTTGCTGTCTGTCTACCCCCTTCTAGACCATGAGCTTGTTGTGGGCAGGGATTGTCTCTCTTTGTTGCTGAACTGTGATAATAATGATAATGGTGGTATTTGTTAAGCTCCAAGCACTGTTCTAAGTGCTGGGGGAGATACAAGGTAATACGGTTGTCCCACATGGAGCTCACAGTCTTAATCCCCATTTTACAGATGAGGGAACTGAGGCACAGAGAAGTTAAGTGACTTGCCCAAGGTCACACAGCAGACAAGTGGCGGAGCCAGGATTAGAACCCATGACCTCTGACTCCCAAGCCTGTGCTCTTTCCATTGAGCCATTCCAAGCGCTTAGTACAGTGCTCTGCACACAGTAAGCACTCAATACAATTGAATGAATGTATTTAAACTGTAAAATCTTTGAGTATGAGGACAGTTTCATTTACTCTTATGCTCACAAACATCTAAAACTGTGCTCTGTAACACTATATCCTGTAGGCATTCAGTACAGGGCTCTGTCCACAGAGAAGGCCCAATACAGAGCTCCAAACAAAAGAGGGGCCCAGTACAGTTCTCTGCTCAATAGTCGACCCTCGATAAATACTTACTAAAATGAGGAAGGGGGAGTTCATATAGGTTTGGTGAAGAAGATTGTCTGAGAGAAATTACTAGGCAAATACAAGAAGAGACTCAGTTTGAGGCTGCTCAGGGCTCTCCCTTACACAACCACTCTCCTTCCCAGGGACAAGATGGGAATGGATTGAAGCATCACAAGAAGATGGGGTTTACTCACCAGATTGTTCCTCACAGAAAACAGTGGATCAACCAATGGGTAATCAGTTCAATCTTTAACTCCAAAATAATGCCACACCCAAAAGGCCAACAGAACCTAAAAGCTAACCACTGTCTAACTCCACCCCAAATCCACTAAAAGAGTTATACGTGTGGAATGCAGCATGGAGACACCTATTTTTACAAATCAATTTTGAGAATAGGACCTGAGCCTCATAGTGGATCACATTTAAAACTATACACAGCGTGAAGACTGTACAGCTCGACTCGGAGAACGGCCCAAAATGGTGCCTTGGTTTCACTGGAGGTCAACTGTTTAAGAAGTGGAACCATCCTCAAGTATTATAATGTGTGGTCACAGAAGTAAATAAACTCACTGAAAGGTGATGAAATAACCACATCGGTCACTTTACCACTAGAATATACTTTCTTTTCTTTGACTGTTTGAAGCTCTCTCCTCTAAGCTCTAACTAAATCTATTGATCTGTGAAACACAGTCTACCCTAGGGAAGCAATTCACTTGACATTCTATATCAAATGAGAGATGAATAATGATCACACCATTTGGTAATTAAAAGTCTTACAAACCTTTTAACTGAGTAAGCCTCAAAAAGGTCAAGTGAGGTCAAACTCATTGTGTTTTCTCACCCTTGTTTTACATTAACCATATATAAAACAATCACCTTTACAAATAGCAGGGACTATGAAGGAAGGAGATTAAAATCACACAAATGAAGACACAATGAGCACTTTATTACCATCCTTGGACTGTCACCCATAATCTGTGGCTTTTCCTTATTTTATAATCTCAATTGTTTTGAATTTAAATTTAATTCATTTGGGGGACTTGTTTCAAACTATTAACAATCTCTTTGGTTGAATGGAAGTGAACAGTCCAAATCACATGTTAACTGTACCAGTGAACAACCAATTAAAATAACTCTAAAAGAACATGAATTTTGGAGAGTGAATATAGGTCATTTGTCTCTTAATTCATGTCAACTTTCTTTTGGTTAAGATTTACCTTAATAATATAAGTAGTAATTGTAAGCACACTTCTAGGTTAGGTAATGTAAAGCATCACATTTAATTTTCCTCAAAAATCTGTCCCTGTGTTTACTTATTAACAGGTAAGCATCTGCACATTAGAAAACTATTTGCTTTCAATGAGGCTACAGAAACCAGATCAGAGTTTTAAGGGCAATCTGCATTGTGCACAGCTACATATTTAGACATTTTGGGACCCACAGGTGGGGAGAGGCCTGCAAGCCTTTTTTAAATTATTGCATATTTATCATTTTATATCTGTCTTCCCTATAAGCTCCTTGAGAGCAGGGCTCACATCTTATTCTTCAGTAGTCCCTCAAAGAGTCCAGTTCAGTGTCCAGACTATGTTAGCTACTCAAATAAAAGCATATTGTAGCTGATGTTGGTGGTGGCACAGCTGACAATAATAAATTTCTTTCCACTTAGTCTGCAACCAAAGCAGAAAGAGGTGCAGGCAAGGAAGTTGCTAAAACGCACAGCAACTAGAGAAGGATGGCCCATCAAGAGAGTAAACTGGAGGAGTTTAGTGAATGAATTACTTAACAATGGGTGAGCCAAAAAAAAAAAACCCCAAACAAACAACAACAGAAAACACTGGAAGGAGGGAAAAGGCCTCTGATGGTTATGCACATTTTTAATGATCAACTCCCATTCAAATGAAAGGGGTTTGGTCTCTTCAAAACTACATTCAGACCACACAAAACTCTTTGTTTCTGATTTGCCTGGAGTGCTGGTTTTAGCAGTTATCTGTCCCCCTCTCCCATCCCCCAGGAAGAGGCAGCAGAGTGGTGGAGTAAACAGAGACCCTCCCCCAATTCCCCACCACGTAATAGTAATAATGATAATAAGAAGAACTGTGGAATTTGTTAACTGTTAACTATGTGCCGGCACTAGGGTACTCAGAATGTAAGCAGACAAGACCTGGCTCCTGGCCCACCTAATAATAGTAATAATGACGTATTTTTTAAACTCTTACTATGTGCCAGACACTGTACAAAGTGCTGGGGTGGATTGAAGCAAATCAAGTTGGACACAGTCCCTGCTCACAGTCTCAATCCTCATTTTACAGATTAGGTAACTGAGCCCCAGAGAAGTGAGGTGACTTTCCCATGGTCACACTGCAGACAAGCTGGATTAGAACCCATGACGTTAGGACACCCAGGCCTATGCTCTATCCACTCTGACATGCGGCTTATAGTCAAGGGGGGGGCAAAGTTAAAGGGGAAATGTCCCGCATCTCCAGCTCTGTTATACTGTACTATCCCAAGGCTTAGTATAGTGTTCTACATACAGTCAGCTATCGATAAATACCACTGATTTATTGACTGATATCTTCTGGAGCCAACAGCAGCAGCAATTTGATGGCTTGCTTTGCCACTCCAGGGCTGTTGGAACTGGGATGCTGCTTTTTTCCCCTCTCATCCCAAGCAGCAGCCTCTCTGGACCCCTTGAGGTGACTGTCATTCTGTAGACAACCAGGACATTGCTTCCCCTTGCCCCATGCCATTTGGACCCTCCCTCCCTCTCTATCTCCACCCTTTTTTCACTCCCTTTTTCTCAAGCAGAGAGGAGGTCAATCAGAAGAAGCTCTCAATAATACTATAATGTTAAACTCAGATGACTTGGGAAAACTAGCTGATACCATGGTCACTGAGGCCAAATTTATCTCCATTGTTATGGAATGGTGGGAAAGAGAGTAAAACTCAAACACTATACTATGGCTTCCCTTACATTCATTTGATCAAACAAGACTTCTCCTGCAACTATTACAATGGCTCCTCTCTGTCTATTCAATCAATCACATTTATTGTGCACATATTGTGTGCAGGGCACTGTATTAACTGCTTGGGAGAGTACAGCACAACAATATAACAGACACAGTCCCTGCCCACAATGTTTTAAGACTAAGCTCCTCATGCTCACCTTCATAGCTCTAACAAAATGTCTTAAGCCATAGTCTCCTCCCTTCCTTCTACTGAGCCCTACTCACCAACCACTGGTCTGGGCAATCCCTGACTGCAGGGCAGAATCTGGGCAGCAGCGATAGTTTTCTACTATTTTCCCTATCTGTTACCCATTTTAATGTCTGTCACCCTTAGCTTGTGGGCAGAGATCTCTTGTATTCTCCAAAGTGCTTACTATAGTGCTCTGCACCCTTTAAGTACTCAATAAATACCATTAATTGATGGATGGGTTGATTATCTGTGCTTTTCATTGCCAAACACCATAGTCTGTTTAGGGATAACTTTTCACTTTGAGGGCACAGACAAAATTAGAGTCCCGGGAATGAGAACCGGGAGGAGTTGGCCGCAAAGACATTCCAGACCAGAAAACCATTATTTTGGAGTCTTTCAGCCCTGATTGTAAACTCTCAACTTCTCAGGGCCTTTGGCTGAATGAACCAGGGATTTCAGCTTAAAAGGTTGAAAGGTGATTGACTCCATCACCATCATGGAGATGGATTGATGGTCCAATGAGCTGTGACTCTGCTCTGTCTCTCATCAATCAACAATATTTACTGAGTACCTACTGTGTACACAGCACTCTACTAAGCACTTAGAAGAATACAATAGAATGAGTAAACAAGATCCCTGACCTCAAGGACCTAACAATCTCTTCCTGAGAGTAAATTTCTAGAGGGCAAGGGCAGTGTCCTTGTCCTCTTCTGCCTCCATCACAGCAGGCCCCCGTGCTATTAAGCACTGGGGTTAATGGAAAAAGCTAGGACTAGATTGTATTCTCCTTGAGGGCAGGGATCAGGTCGCATGGCTCAGTGGAAAGAGCCCGGGATTTGGAGTCAGAGGTCATGGGTTCAAATCCCGGCTCCGCCAATTGTCAGCTGTGTGACTTTGGGCAAGTCACTTAGATTCTCTGTGCCTCAGTTCCCTTATCTGTAAAATGAGGATTGACTGTGAGTCTCCTGTGGGACAACCTGATCACCTTGTATCTTCCCTAGCGCTTACTACAGTGCTTTGCACATAGTAAGCACTTAATAAATGCCATCATTATTATTATTATTACCAACTCTACAGCACTGTACTCCCCCCAAGCACTCAGTACAGTGGTATGCACACAGTAAGTACTCAAAAGTCAGGACCTATAGCTCTGAGCAGTGGATTAGGTTTCTAATGAAATAGGTTACAAGCTTCAGGTGATATTAGCCACATTTAAGTTAGAGCCTTATTGTCTGCACAACCCAGCTTTATTCTTTAATTATAGCTGTGGGAATAATAATGGTATTTGTTAAGCCCTTACCATGTGCCAAGCACTGTTCTAAGCGTTGATTTGTTAAGTCCCCTACATTCCACCGAAACTACCCTCTCAAAGGTCTCCAATGACCTCCTGCTTGCCAAATCCAACGGCTCATACTCTGTCCTAATTCTCCTCGACCTCTCAGCTGCCTTTGACACTGGACCACCTCCTCAACACGCTATCCAACCTTGGCTCCACAGACTCTGTCCTCTCCTGGTACTCCTCTTATCTCTCCGGCCATTCATTCTCAGTCTCTTTTGCAGGCTCCTCCTCCCCCTCCCATCCCCTTACTGTAGGGGTTCCTCAAGTGTCAGTTCCTGGTCCCCTTCTGTTCTCTATCTACACTCACTCCCTTGGTGAACTCATTCGCTCCCATGGCTTCAACTATCATCTCTACGCTCATGACACCCAAATCTACATCTCTGCCCCTGCTCTCTATCCCTCCCTTCAGGCTCGTGTCTCCTCCTGGCTTCAAGACATCTCCATCTGGATGTCTGCCCACCATCTAAAACTCAATATGTCCAAGACTGAACTCCTTATCTTCCCTCCCAAACCCTGCCCTCTCCCTGACTTTCCCATCACTGTTGACAGCGCTACCATCCTTCCCATCTCACAAGCCCGCAACCTTGGTGTCATCCTCGACTCCACCCTCTCGTTCAGCCCTCACATCCAGTCCGTCACCAAAATCTGCCAGTCTCGCCTCTGCAACATCATCAAGATCCGCCCTTTCCTCTCCATCCAAACCACTACCCTGCTGGTTCAATCTCTCATCCTATCCCAACTGGATTACTGCATCAGCCTCCTCTCTGATCTCCCATCCTCCTGTCTCTCCCCACTTCAATCTACACTTCAATCGTATTTATTGAGCGCTTACTGTGTGCAGAGCACTGTACTAAGCGCTTGGGAAGTACAAGTTGGCAACATATAGAGACAGTCCCTTCACGCTGCTGCCCGGATCATCTTTGTGCAGAAACGCTCTGGGCATGTTACTCTCCTCCTCAAAAATCTCCAGTGGCTACCAATCAGCCTATGCATCAGGCAAAAACTCCTCACTCTCGGCTTCAAGGCTCTCCATCACCTTGCCCGCCCCCCCCCCTCCACCTCACCTCCCTTCTTTTCTTCTACAGCCCAGCCCGCACCCTCTGCTCCTCTGCTGCTAACCTCCTCACTGTGCCTTGTTCTCGCCTGTCCCGCTGTTGACCCCTGGCCCACATCCTCCCCCTGGCCTGGAATGCCCTCCCTCCACACATCCGCCAAGCTAGCTCTCCTCCATTCAAAGCCCTACTGAGAGTTCACCTCCTAAAGGAGGCCTTCCCAGAATGAGCCCCCTCCTTCCTCTCCTTCTCATCCCCATCCTCCCAGCCCCACCTCCTTCCCCTCCCCACAGCACCTGTACATATGTCTACAGATTTATTACTCCATTTTACTGGTACATATTTACTATTCTATTTTATTTTGTTAATATGTGTTGTTTTGTTGTCTGTCTCCCCCTTCTAGACTGTGAGCCTGCTACTGGGTAGGGACCATCTCTATATGTTACCAACTTCTACTTCTGCGCTTACTACAGTGCTCTGCACACAGTAAGTGCTCAATAAATACGAATGAATGAATGAATGATTGAAAGTCCTTACTACATGCCCAGCACTGTACTAAGCCCTGGGGTAGACACAAGATCATTAGGTTGGACACAGTCCCAGTCCTACTCGGGGCTTATGGTCTAAGTAGGAGGGAGTAGAATCCCCATTTTACAAATGAGGAAACTGAGGCACAGAGAAGATAAATGACTTGCCCAAAGTTACACAGCAGGCCCTTGGTGGAGACAAGATTAGAACGCAGGTCCTCTGACCCCAAGGCCCAACCTCTTTCCACATGGCCATGTTGCTTCTCTAACTGCCTGGTATACTGCCTATAGGGATAGTAGCTTCTTTACCCCACGAAGAAACAAGGTTTGTAAAACAGCTGTGAGAACTAATGGCCCTAAGTTTGTCATCCACCACAGAAGTACTAACATAGAGTCTAAACTTTGAAAGAGTTCTGTAGGTACCCTAGTACTACAGTTTACATTAACCTGACTTGATTTTAGACTTATACATAAATACATCTATATATACTCCATACATATACATTTCAAAAATATCTTCCCTGGGTATGTAGCATTGCATTCTAAATGCATTTTTAAAAACTTTTGTAACTACCATAAATTAAATAAAGCAAATAGACTTGCAACATAGCCTCATTTCTATCCAATCAGTCCTAAACAAATTTAAGTCTGGCCACTGGGGCCTAAAGTTAATATAGTTTTTCAAAAGAAAATAAAAGATGTAATGAAACTTAAGGGAAGGGATCCCCATTGTGAAAAGGTTGAGTCTTTATGTGTGGAGTGTATGCAGAGAGTCCTTTACACCAAGCAAAGTCAGAACTAGAATGACAGGATTAGCAGGTCACTTCCTGCATTATTTTGTTAATTCACTGGTCGACTGTAGTTCATCTCCACAACCATGACCTTAGGGTTGGAATGGGTGATGAAATGTGCACTTATTACAATCATGGAGCTTCACAGATGCACTTTATTGCAAGACGTTGAAATCAAGATTGAGATACATCCACTACCGATAGCTGTAAGACATTTGACTCAATGAGAGTGATGGTAGTGCTATTCTACTGCTAGGCATTGCTCAGGCTATGCCTGAGAATCTAAGGAGTTCATTCATTCAGTTGTATTTATTGAGCACTTACTGTGTGCCGTGCACTGTACTAAGTGCTTGGGAGAGTATAACAAAAAGTGAAGCATAAAGGTAATTAATAATTGAGCCTAGAAATTTTATTCAAGATGAATGAATATTCTTTTTCAGAAATACTATGGATTTTATTTTTCTCTTTTACCCTTTGAGGATCCATTTGGAAAGTTAGTTTAATTAAAAAATATATTTACTTTGGGTCAGGCACAAGGTGTCTCATTTCTTTAAAACTTGGTACTGGATGGTTAGGACTTAGGGACGGCCAAGGTTCAGGTTTTATGAAATTTAAGCTTGGGGAGGGAAATTTGTTGATTATAATGATGATGAATTATCTGAAATACATGAAACCCAGTCTAGAGCTGTACATAGTCTGGAGATTAATGTGGGTTTTTTTTTCTATTTTTATCCAAATATAGCAATACTTTTCAGGTCTCTTCTAAATAAAAACGATGGCATGTAATGACAGGATTTAACTCCTACAAATGCCGTGTTTGAAGACAAAGAACTACATGCATCTTAGGGGCTATTTGACGACAGCACTGATCTCTAAAATTGCTTACCGTACGCTTTTCATTAAATCGTATTGATTGAGCATTTACTTTAGGCAGAGTACTGTACTAAACGCTGGGAAGATTACAATATAACAATAAGCAGACATACTCTCATTTACTTAACATGATAGAGCTCTCTTGACCCTCTAGATTGTGAGCAGGAATGTGTCTGTTACAGTGTACTCTCCCAAGCACTCAGCACAGTGCTTGGCACACAGTAAGCACTCAGTAAATACTACTGAATAAATGAATGAACAAATTACCATGTTTATTTACTAATATGCAGGACTAAGGTACAGAAAGTGTCCGTCTTTTTGGATGTCTAACGGACCTGAATAATTAGGGTTTGAATATAAAATTTGGGGCGTTTAAATCTTTTGCATTTGAGATGGATATAGATTCAAGGATAATCATACTAAAATTGGTGGGTCCCATTTTATAGTTAAAGACTATCCCAAACAGTTAGTACAATGCTCTGCACACAGTAAGCGCTCAGTAATTAAGACTGAATGAATGAACGACTATGTTGGACTATGGCACTACAGAACTATATCAGAACAATGCTGTGGTTACTCTGGCCAAAAAAGGATTGTGTAAGGAACATTCTTGTAATAGGCAGTGGCATCCCTTCCTTCCTATTTGCTTGTGGCACCCAACGTCACAGTGTGACAATGGGTAGCATGGACGAGAAAGTCCATGCTCAACACAACCTCTAGCAATCAATTCCTTCTCACAAGTTATAGGCAAAAAATTCTCCCTGACTGGGATATCATCATCACTGGATTTTTTAGAAGAATGGAGAGAATCCGGTGAGAGTATGGAGATTAATGAAAATAATTAGAGAAACTGAGGATACTTTAAAACACTGGAGATTCTGTATTCTGGAAAAGAACTGTTGAGTAGTTTCTTGTCTGTAGAAGAGTTTAATGAAAAACAAGCTTATTATACTATTTGTATGCTTGTCTCCCTGAATACAGTAGAAACTCCTGCAAAATTTCTTTTGGTTTTTTATTGGTCATATTTTCCCAAGCACCGTGCCCATTGTATGGCAATGTACTGTCATCATTAAATACCAATAAATACCACTACTACTATTATTGAAATTCTGCAGTCTAACAGTAATAGAAAACCAATGGGATTTAAGTTCTAGAGGAAAGGAAGTAAATCAAAGTGGGATGTTTTAATAAGCAACATTACTACTACTACTATTATTGTGACTACTACTACTTACCATTATTGCCCAATTCTATGGATATGAGAAAGGAATTCAAGTTTTAGAGATAAAGTTGGATGTAGACAAAAAATCCTTTGGGAAAATCAGTCTTAGATCCCCTAAGGAAATTGTAGAATCTCTTTTCTAGAGATCTATAATAACAGAACAGATATCTAACTCTTAGGAATGATAGTCTCCAGCCTAAAACCACTGTTAGACTGGATAGATTTTTCTAGATGACTTGCAGCTCTTCAAGTCCTATCAAACCCCATTTTTTGGTGTTTCCAAATTCACTACGGGTCTGTGGGCTTTCAATTCTTAATGAATTGGAATGGAAATCAATGAAAATGAACCATCAATTTATTCTCATCATCCACATAATCACTTTATTTGCTAGTTCTACCACTACAAGCTATGAGAGGCAGAGGCCTATAGATCAATTAAATGGAATGGTGATACATGTCACCCAAATATTCATTGTACCAAACAATATCAGTAGCCATCAGTTTCCATGTTGGAGTCCTGTTGAGACCTCATTTTGCTAAGGTGGAATAAGGTGTGAAAAAATTAGTGGCAGTCGGAAAGACTACAGAGAGGTATATATACTAAGAATGTTCCTGCCTTAGGATTCGCACTGGTTTCAAGTGTAATTACTGTGTTTTTACATGACAACTTGTGGTTGTGATTTGAATTTTTCTAAAGAAAAATACTGATGCATGTTTATAGAAAAGGATTGATTTAGTGGGATGAATTGAAGCATGCGATTGATATGCTATTGGCAGAGTATGCTCTGCAGCTAACCCAATAATTTGTCTAACGAGAAGCGGGGGTCATTATGCAATAAAAATTAATATTTTGAGCCCCTGAATGGTGGCGCCGACTAATGAGATTTATCAAACTAGATATTTGTCAGATTTCTTCCCATTGGCTTCTTTGCTCTGGAAACCACAGCTCTAGAGCCCTGTCCAAAAGGATTTCTTTCATTTTGTGTTCACTGTTGACTATGAAAACATTAAATATTACACCCAGCCTCCGCTTTGCCTCCAGAATTGTTTTTGAACGGAGCGGGCTCTCTGTTCTCTTCAAACCTGAGGACTCTAGAGTGCACTTTAGCAAATCCGTTCATCTGTGTTGTTTATTAAATTCTATAAGGCTACTGATCCATGCACTTAAGTGTCAAAGGAACAAAAAGAAAAAATTGGCACAATGTTCTAGTCTCAGAAGTTTTATTAACAGAAAGAAAGAATTCTTTAAAAAAGGAATTACTATTCCAGGACAAACAAATATGGCATGTGAGCCAAATTAACTGCCTCCCACAATTATTATTCTTTTGGTTAAAAAAAAGCATTAATAGTTTGGCTCCTATGGACTAGGGATTTTTTTTCCCTGGTATATTGTGCATAAAAAGAATTCCCGTCTGCTTCAGTGCCTTGCCTTCTTCATGGGCTTAAACCTGTCACATTATTCCATTTGATTTCAGGGAATTCTCATATGGCAATCTATTTTATTTACTTTATCTTCAATAAAATGGTTCAGTGAGCTTTAGCAACTCTGAGACACAAGTTTCAATCAGTTCTCTGGCAAAGGCGTCAATCTACATTAGACCTACTGTGCTGTGAGTTGCAGCTCGAAAGCTGGCGTAAAGCCGGGGCAACAGGGAGCGAGAGAGAAAACCCTAATAAAGCAGCCCAGAGAGAAAGCAAATTCTCCCCAGACACTGCAGCGTGTTTCTTAGACAATACAGGTGCCTGGTTCAGCACACGATGAGCTCCTTAATAAAACTGACAGCTAAAAGGAGGCTTTAGTCTCCAACTTTATTCCATATGACACCCTCAATAATAGTCCTCCATTCCTGAGCAATTAAAAAAAAAATCAAATGGCTTAAGAGGGAAAAATGAGTTCTCACCTCCACCATTTGGGTCTTGTTCGAAAAGAAACTCTAAAAGCATCAAGCTGCAAGCCACTCCGTCCGTAACGTTTTGCTACAATTACTGATACAACAGCCGTCTGCCACAGTCCTTTCCTTATAAATTTGTATGACATTTTAAATATAGCCGTTGGATTAGACATTAACCACAAAACAATCAGTGTATTGGAGCAACAGCTCGTTTTGGAAGATGATATCATTAAAGACTAATTCCAAGAAATGTGGAGCTTCACTGCTAGATGCTGTGAAAATGTCTCCCAAAGCACAAACTTTGTAATAAGTGATGCAAGTTCATATTTGATATGGGCTGTAAAAAGTAGATTATTGTAATAGTGCTCTTCCCAGCAAATCAGACCATTAAGAATGTACTTAATGTTCAGTTGAATTGAAAAGCAGGCCAGTTAAAATCCATATTTTGCTACTTTGTATAATGGTAGCAAAATTTTTACTACCAAATAGCTCCAGGCCACAGATTCGACTTTTGAAATGTAAACTTCTTTTTTTTCCCACTTTGATGAGGAAAGTTGTTTCACTTCTGAGTTTCTTTTCCCTCTTTCCCAGGAATAACTATCATAAAAGGGGTGGTAGTGGGACACTGTCTTGGAGGATGTGGTAAATGTAGCCCAAATAATCTCCTGCCATATTTCCTCACCCATTTGCCATTCATTATGGGCAGGGAACATGTATACAAACTGTTACATTGTACTCTCCCATGCACTTAGGGCAGTGCTCTGCACAGAATAAGCGCTCAATAAGAATGATTAAGTTGTCCAACACTCACTTTGGTGATCAGTTGCATCACTTCCGGAGTGCATCACCACCCAACTTTCCAAATAATAATAATAATAATAATAATAATAATAATAATGATTCTTGGATTTATTGAGCACTTACCGTGTGCCAGGCACTCTTCTAAGCACTGGGGTGGATAAAAGCAAATTGGGCTGGACACAGTCCGTGTCCCATGTGGGGCTCACAGTCTCAATCTCCATTTTACAGATGAGGTAACTGAGGCACAGAGAAGTAAAGTGACTTGCCCAAGTTCACACAGCACGCAAATGGCAGAGCCAGGGTTAGAACCCTTTGACCTTCTGACTCCCCAGCCATGCTCTATCTGCTACTCCATGCTGCTTCTCAGCTGCAGAACACCATACTGTTACTTTATGACCAGACAAGGCTTGATGAAACAGTTCCCATGGAAGTTGGGTCCCTATTTTTTGGACAACCATCAAATGAAAACATGGCCAGGAGCTTCAAGATAGAACAGAGGCATTGATAAAAATGTAGTGAACTGAAACAGGATGGATACAAATTTATGTGCCCTCTCTCCATCAGTAATACATAGGTGGATCTTCACAGAGAAAAGATCACCAATCATGACTGTTGGGAACTTCCTCACTTAGGAAGTTTGGAAAAATCAAACGTTGTCTGAAGAATCAACCTGTACAAAATGAGTATTTTGAAGGGGAGACCGAGTAAGTCCTGAGTGAAGACGTGGTGGTTCAAAGAAAAGTCTACATGGTCCACCTCTGTCAGGGGAGAGGAAAAATAAAATAAAATCAGGTGGCACGTTGGGTTCACAAGGTTCTCCTCCAACCTGAAAGAATCAGGGGCCATACCCAACCAATTAGGTAAAAAGTACACAACAGCCCCCCTTTGGAGTGAGGGAAATCTCCAAGCCACCCTTGCTCTGATGGATTTTCTGGACCCCTCTTCTAGACTGTGAGCCCACTGGGAGCAGGGATTGTCTCTCCTTGTTGCTGAACTGTACTTTCCAAGCATTTGTAAGGTGCTCTGCACACAGTAAGTGCTCAATAAATATGAATGAGTGAATGAATGAAATGACACGTAAGAGTGAGATGAAGACTGTGACTGCACAGCATCTCCAACATTGAACAGCAGGATCTGTGATGCCCATCAGCTCAGGTTTGAATCCCCCAAGGCTCACCACCACTCCAAGGAGCTGGAAGCAAGACAATGCCCTGCAGGAAGCAGATTTTTTTTTTTCAACACCATCTCCACTCTCCACTGGCTCCAGAACTCTGAGCCAAGGTCTTTGTTTCCTTTGTAGAAAAATTTCGATCACACAATTCTGATTTTTTGCCTTTTCTTTCCTCCACCAAGGAACTCAAAGAAAGTGACTGGGACAGAATGGTCACTGAAGCACCCATGTTTTTCCTCTGCTGTTAGCAAAGGTGCAGGTTCTCAACAAGTCCTTATTTCAGATGAGTGTGTGCGTCCTTTGATGGATCTGCACGCAAGTTGTGGTTATGTGCTTCCGTAGGGAATGTTGGACTCTCGTGGCATGCTTTACATTGAAGGGTTTTTTTAAGATGGTAGGATTATAATGAGGATTCACCTACATAAGGATATTAATGGGAGAGTATTCCTCTGAAAAAGAGCACACCAGAAGAACGGACAGCTTGAAGCTGGAGGTGAGACACTTTTCAAACATGACCACCACCTTCTGTGAAATCTGGCTCAACGAACAATGATTTAGAATTGGGGTATCTCAACCTGAAGGGCACTTACTGCTTTCAGTAAGTATCTGCAGGACAGATAACTATGAAGAATGGGTGTGTGCCCAAGAGCTGGGGGGAAGGAGGTTTTGAAAGGTGGAAGTACCTGATCATCCCCTTTCCAACATGGCACCGCCTATATGGCCACGAGCCAGTCATGGATGTGTTCAAGAACCCCTCAAATGCTGTCATTACCCACCAGCTCATGGCATGCGGCAGGCCTGATCCAGATTAAATCACTTGGTAGGTCCAATAACAACCACCTTCCTCCGATCTATTTATTCATTCAATCATTTTTATTGAGCACTTAATGTGTGTAGAGCACTGTACTAAGCACTCGGGAAGTACAAGTTGGCAACATATAGAGACGGTCCCTACCCAACAGCGGGCTCACAGTCTAGAAGGGGAAGGCAGACAACAAAACACATTAACAAAATAAAATAGAATAGTAAATATGTACAAGTAAAATAGAGTAATAAATATGTACAAACATATATATAGGTGCTGTGGGGAGGGGAAGGAGGTAAGGCTGGGGGGATGGGGAGGGGGCTAGATGAATGCAACCTCCAAAAAGACATCTGACAGAAAAATGTAGTTACAGGGCTTCGAGTTAGAGACTATTCTAAAATTCTGGAACCAGAATACTAGCTCTAGATGCAGCTTCTGCCAACTAACCCACTCTTCTGTGACTTGAGCAAATGAGGGAGAATGATTTTTCACTTAAGGATTCCTTAGAAGGTATTTAAAATAGCTAGTTTCTCCAACCCTGCGAGGAAAAAAAAAGCTGTGCTCTTTGATGTTTCATTGCTATTTCATTGGTGACAAATGCTCCTGAAATTGCGACTGTATGAACATGTGAATATGCCTATCAAAGACAGTTTTCCAAAATGTGATGCCGCCATCTAGCCCTGCAAACGTTACTGACAACACCATCATGTGGCTGTCATTCATTACACAGGCTGGAGAAACCCAGATTTGGCAAGTTACTGCAAGACTTGTTTCCCCTTTACCGGAATCAAAGAACAATTGGCAGTGGAACATGGGCTCTACCCCTAGCCATTAAGGCTTGGGGAAAATCTGTCCTAGTTGGGTGACAGCTTCCAAAGCAACCCTTATTTGTGGCTGTTGAACTGCTGCCCCTGTGGTCTAGAATTGCCTCATTGATGGTGTCCTAAACCTTTCTGATATAGTCAAAGAACTTAGCTTTTTTCATAGTTGAACAAAACAGAAATGGAAGCAAAGACATTATACGGAATGGACACCCAAAAAACACAATATTTGACTCTTCCCAGTGAAAAAAAACACAAAATCAGAATCAAAAGTTAGAAGGACACAAGGAAGGGGAACATAAGGGCGATGGATGAGTGTGGATAAAATGCAAGGAAATTATTTTTACTCTGACACAAGTACCGAGGCATTCCACACACAAGAACATGGTGGAAGTCTTCTCTGTGAACTTCCCAAATTGGGAGTTCAGGACAGTTTTGGGACTGGGTTTTGTGATGCCTGGGATGTAGCCTAAAATCAGCTGTGTTTCTTGTTGGCATCATTCTGAAACCACACACAAGTGCCTTCACCGCCGCATCATAATGGCACTGTTGGGCCCTTAGATCACTTAGGCTTTCTACAGCTAAAAAAGACACACACTCAAATCTATTTTCTCTTCCTCAAACTTTCAGAATTTGCAAAGTATATTTCACAGAATCAAGAGAACTTTACTGTTCTGCTGAGCTGCTGTTGCTGTTACACAGGAACCATAAACTAATCTCAAAAGGCTTAGGCATAATAAAGTCAAATCTCCAAAAAGGAATGAAATTATTAACGTATAATTGTCAATATTTTTTCGACCTCTGTGTATCTGAACCAAATTCAAAGTTGACTAAGTAATGCTGAAGAGATCAGAAAACAGCTTAGTCTCTAAATTGAGACACACTGCTAGGCATAGATTAATTTGGGGCAAGAAAGAAGGTTAATGGGAAATCTGTGGCTAGAATACAGACATTTGGGGGAAGCTTTTAATGTATCTTGAGGCTGAATGGCATACAATCACAAAACAGTAAACCAGGATAACAACCCCTGCAAATAATGATAATGGTGGATTTGTTAAGCCCTTACTTAAGGACTGTTCTAAGGGCTGGAGTAGATACAAGGTAATCAGGGTGTCCCACATGGGGCTCACAGTCATAATCCCCATTTTACAGATGAGGTAACTGAGGCACAGAGAAGTTAAGTGACTTGCCCAAAGTCACACCACTGATAATGGTGGAGCTGGGACTAGAACTCACGACCTCTGACTCCCAAGCCTGTGCTTTCCATTAAGCCACACTGCTTCATGTACCAAAACTTTACCGATTTGCACTTCCATTTTAGCTTTTCATCTTCCTCTAGGATTACAACAGATAAGAATCCTAAATATCCATTTAGGGATATCTGGTATTTAAATGCATTTTGGAATACTTTCACCAACAGGACATCCAGGGAAAAAAGGCAGCTGTGGGAAGAAATCTCTTGGGGACTGAAGATTGTTCTGGCTTCCAGACATCTTTATTCTAACCCATGAACTAAATGCATTTCTGTATAGTCTTTCTTGGAGGGAAAGATGGTGACCACTGGATCATCCACCTGGATAAATCCTTCCAATATTTCTTTCTTTCTAGGACTGCCCCACCCAACCTCAAGCAAATGGTCATTCTACACAGATAAAGTGACAAAAACTAAATCACCCGATTTTTTTTAAATCAAGAAAAGTTTTCCCCTAGAACAACATTCAAACTCTTGTCCTATTTCAAATGTGTTTGCACCCAGATTAAAAATGAGCAACATTCAATTCCCTATTTAAGTTTGTTAACGAACAAAAAATGGCAGGAAGGGGGGAATGTTATATTAAAAGGAGAAGCCAGGAAAACAAACTAAAGGAAATGTGGTAAAGCCAGCCTCCTTGTGTTGTGAAACTCCATCTAAAAATTTTCAACCTCATCAGAGAGCGAATCTATCAGAGAGCACTGATGCAGTGAAATAGGATGGACCCCATAGCATTGGGGAATTAGCAGCACAAAGAGCAACTTTCCAGAGTCAAAACGGGGCACTTACTTGCCTCTTCCAGGTCTGCACAAGACTTTCTAATGCCACCTTAAGCTAGGGCAATGAATGAGCTCAGTCCCAGCATCACATCACAGTGGACCTGTTAATAGAAAAAGAAAAAGCCTTTGGAAAATAGCCTTATAATTAGGGTGAAGTCTATACAGGACTGCTCCTCTGTTTGTATTGTAGGGTTCATAAAGTCTGAAAATTCAAGTAAATTGATCTGTATATTTGCTTTGATTTTCCGTTACTCAAATTGTTGATTTCAACAGTGAAATTCCAAACTCACTGCTCTGGCCAAAGCACTGGAAAACGGAATCAGCTAAGGGGTTAAAGGAGCCCGGGGAATATTCCTGTCCTCCCACTAATTGGGTGCATCTACACTAGTCTAAGCTTCGGGATTCTCACTGGTGAGATGACAGAAGCATCAAAAGAGCACTGTTCTAAGCACTCAGGATAGTACAGTACAGAGTTGGTAGACATGGTCCCTGCCCAAAACAAGCTTACACCCTAGAGGGAGAGACAGACATTAATATAAATAAATTATTAGTAATTCACTATCATCATCATCACTCCCTGGTGCTTTTGAGTGTTTACTAATAATTATAACTGTGTTATTTGTTAAACACTTACTATTTGCCAAGCACTGGGCTAAGCGCTGGGATAGATTCAAGATAATCAGGTCAGACACAGTACCTGTCCCACTTAGGGCTCACTGTCTAAGTAGGAGGGAGATCAAATATTGAATCCCCATTTTACAGATGAAGAAACTGAGGCACAGATAAGTATATTTCCACTAGGCCTGACTGCTTTTCATTGTGCAAAGCACAGTATTGAACACTTGGGAGAGTACGATAATAAGTAGGCATGCTTCCTCCCCTCATGGAGTTTACAATCTAGTAGGGGCTTAGAATTTGGGTGGGGAGGTTGGTCAAAACCACCCAAACCGAATCTAAACGCTCATGCCATTTGGGACAAGGTCACCAATCCAGGTGCCCTTGGTGGCCAGGCGCCAATTCCCTTCCTGACCCAAATACTTTAACTAGATCAAACTTGCCTCAGAGATACAGGCAAATCAACTATCAAGTACAGGACTCTATCCGGGTCCATGGTGGTCAGTGGCTAGTAGGGCATTTGGTCTTTTTACATTCTGCTACATTTCCTTTGATGCCTCTCTTCCCATCATTTTCACTGTCACCACCATTATCATCATTCTGGCACGAAGATACCTTGCCGAGGCCCTTCGGGCCTGTCAGCATATTTTACAGTCTACATTTTCATCAGCCCTAGCTACACTTAATATTCTCTCTCAGGTCCAAAGAATAATAACAACAACTGTGGTATTTAGTAAGCGCTGACAGTTTGCTGAGCAGTGTGCTAAATGCTATAATTAGGCCAGACACAGTCCCTATCTCCTCCCAGTAGGAGGGACAAAAAGTACTGAAACCCCATTTTGCAGATGAGGAAAACGAGGCATAGAGACATTTAGCGGTTTACCCAAGGTCACACAGCAGACAAGGAAAGATGAAGAGATGAAACAAAAAACATATAAGACATGGGCAAAGATGAATACAAAAAATTAAGACAGAAAGAACATCCCAGTTCTACGGCTAAAGGAGCAGAATTTCAGGCTCCTCAAGTCCAGCAGTCATAGTCAGAATTACAGTCACCCAAGCTTCAGCCTCCTGGTCAGTTTCAATCTACTGGAGACCATGTACTTCTGCTTCAGGTAACCTTCCTGTTGTTGCAGGGCAGGTATTCTTTTATGATATCTGCTAAGCTCTTACTCTGTGCCATGCACTGTACTAAGCACTGGGTACAGGGTAATCAGATTGGACACAGTCCCTGTCCCACATAGGGCTCACAGTCTTAATTTCACTTTTCAGATGGGGTAAATGAGGCGCAAAGAAGTGACTTGTCCAAGGTCACACAGCAGACAAGGAGCAGAAGCAGGATCAGAACGCAGGCCCTTTGGACTCCCAGGTCTGTGCTCTATCCATTAGGCAACACTGCCTCTTGGGAGTGAAGCCATAGAGGGTCATGGAAGCAGAAGAGGAGGGGGTTTCTTGCAACCTAACTAGGTGATCAGCAGGGGTGGGAGGCTGGGGATACATATTGCCACTGTAAACCACTGCTGATTTCTAGATCTGCAGGGACACACCTCTCAGGAAAAATATGCAAAAAGTGTTTGGAATCAGAAATCAGGAAAGTTTTTAGATTACCAGAAGGTCAGGGACTGTACTATGGACTATTGTGAGGTTATCATTCTGCCTGATTGATTGATTCATTCATTCAATCGTATTTATTGAGCGCTTACTGTGGGCAGAGCACTGTACTAAGTGCTTGGGAAGTACAAGTTGGCAACATATAGAGATGGTCCCTACCCAACAGCGGGCTCACAGTCTAGAAGATTGATATAACAGATGAAACGTAGATACTTTTATAACTATAGTTATCAATAATTACTATGCAATGACTGCACAAAAGAAAGTTATAAATTACCATGGTCAGCACTCTCTGAATGAGTTAGGGAGCTTTGATGGACCCTGGAAAAAACCACTCTCCAATTAAGCAAACTCCCTTACTACTCTTATTCAAACATGGAAAGTTATTCCATCACCTTTTAAACAAAAAAAGTGAGTTTGAATATCTAAACTACTAATTCAATTCAAGGCCTATCATTGCCATTATCACTGTATTATTATTATTTTAATCATCATCATCATCAACATCCTCATCATCACCATCTGTGCACTCTCCTGTGGGAAGACCATTGTCCTACCTGGGCAAGATATAGAAGGCTCAGAAACAATCCCTGATCATACTCTCAAGAGACCAGTAGCTATAAGTGAATGCATATCCAGCAGTAAAGAAAGCATAAGAGTAAATAGAAATATTAACACCCAGATGGATGAATAGACATAGAACAAATTAATCATAATAAATGAATCAGTGGGCAGGAGTGTTGAGGTGGCTAGGGGAGGAGCTACCAACCAACACTTATGATATTAACTGGATGAATGACAACTCAATTCCCTGATCACTCTTCCATCACCTTTCATCCATAATTTTAAGCTGATTCCTTCGAGCTAGAAGGCAATTTTGATGGGTTTTTTTTTGTCCAGATAATAATCCAGAAAAGCATTCAACTTTCCCAATGAGAGTAGGCTTCTTCAGCCATGCACTTCCAACAGCCTATGGCTTCCTTGTGCAATATGGCAATGAAGCAGATGGCCAGGAGACTAGAGCAGCAGTCCGGCTTGAAAGGAATGTAGGGAGTTGAGGCTCTTCTTGAGCAGAGATGGTTACTTAAACTCTGCCTCCTAATACAGTGTGGGACCCTGCAACTAGGAAACTGTAGTACCAAGGCCCAGGACAATATCTGTGTGTGCAGATTTTATCATCTTTACTAATAAGCGGCCAGGGAGTGATTTACTTACAGCAGAATCTCCTTCAGATTTGAAGAACAATTCTTCCTTTTTCTTTCTCTCTCTCTCTCTCTCTTCCCCCACCCTGTCTTTTCTGTAGATTTCTTCCTCCAAAAACTCCCCAGGAGAAGCCAGCATCTGACATTAGCCAGCCCCTCACCCTGATTCTAAGCTCTTGTGCATTGCTTGCCACGAAACTTGGGGCTTATACTTTTTCACTGCAACTTATTACAAAAGCACACTAATCATAAGACCCACCAAAAACTATAAATAGACAGATTGCATTTCCAGGGAGTGTGGGGGTACACCTGTCTAAAATCAGGACAGGTCCCTGAAATGGGGGCATCCACCCTAAATTATTTTATAGAAGAATTACTTTGGAATTCTAGGCATGGCAAAATATAACAGGATGCCAAGATATATTTCATTTTTTCTAAAAACTGAAGGACAAAACAACTGTAATTATGATCCAGACCTATAAAGAAACTTATCAAAAGGCTGAGCCCCTGCTTTCAAAAAAAAACCTCTTGAAACAACTTTTTATAAAAAGTCCTTTCGTGCCAGTTAAACTTATCCATTAAAATAATTAGACCAATTAGAACCATTAAACCAACATACAACGTACAAGTAAATATATGCAACCTAAAGAAGCAAACTGAATAATCAGTTTCCTGAATAACATACGTACTATCTAAATACTTGCAAATTTCAAACTGAGCTAAGGAAGGTAGAGATACAAGATCTATTTGGGACCATTGGAAAAGAGGAAAATTGAGGAGTGCTGAGGGACAGTTTTACTTGTAAAAGTTACCTGTTTTACTACTTGAGCCCTATATTTGTATAGGTCTCAGTGTTAATCCAGAACTGTGGGCTAAAAAAGCAGCCAGATGTCAATATGATGCTAAATACAGAGCTAGATAATCCATGAGGGCTCAATAGCATCAACCACACACTATAAAAAGAGAGATGCTTGTTCATTTTTCACTGGTAATGGCATAACAATGACAGGAAGGAGGAGCAAGGAAACAACAAAACAAGAATGATAAGAATTTTAGACCAACTTCTTGCCAAATCCATTGGCTCTTACTCCATCCTAATCCTCCTCAACCTCTCAACTGCCTTTGACACTTCGGACCATTCCCTTCTCAATACGTTAACCAACCTTGGCTTCACTTACTCCATCCTCTCCTCATTCTCTTCATCTCTCTGGCTGTTCATTCTCAGTCTCCTTCATGGGCTCCTCCTCCCCCTCCCATTCCCTAATCGTAGGAGTCCCTCAAGGTTCAGTTCTCGGCCCCCTTCTGTTCTCCATCCACACTCACTCCCTGGGAGAAGTCATTCACTCCCACGGCTTCAACTATCATCTCTACGCGGATGACACCAAAATCTGTATCTCCTCCCCTGTTCTCTTTCCCTCCCTCCAGGCTTGCATCTCTTCCTACCTTCAGGACATCTCTACCTGTATGTCCTCCCACCACCTAAAACTCAACATGTCCAAGACAGAGCTCCTTATCTTTCCTCCCAAACCCTGTCCTTTCCCTAACTTTCCCGTCACTGTGGACTGCACAACCATCCTTCCCATCTCACAAGCCCACAACCTTGGTGTCATCCTTGACTCTGCTCACTCATTCACCCCATGTATCCAATTTGTAACCATATCCTGCTGGTCTCAACTTCACAACATTGCCAAGATCTGCCCTTATCTCTTCATCCAAACTGCTACCAGGTTATTACAATCACTCATCCAACCCGACTGGAATACTGCATCAGCCTCCTTTCTGACCCCCCAAACTCCTGTCTCTCTCTACTTCAGTCCATACTACACTCTGCTCCCCGGATTATCTTTCTACAGAAATGTTCTGGGCATGTCACCCCTCTCAAAATCCTCCATTGGTTGTCTACCAACCTCCTTACCAAGCAAAAACTCCTCACTATTGGCTTCAATGCCGTACATCACCTTGCCCCTTCTTACCTTACCTCCCTTCTCTCCTTCTACAACCCAGCCTGCATACTCTGTACCTCTGGTGCTAACCTCCTCACAGTGCCTCCACCTCACCTGTCCTGCCATCAATCCCTAGCCCACATCCTACCTCTGGCCTGGAACACCCTCCCTCCTCAAATTCAAACACTCTTCCCCCCTTCAGAGCCCTACTGAAGACTCACCTACTCCAGGAAACCTTCCCAGACTAAGCCCCCTTTTCTTCAGCTCCCTCTCCCTTTCACATCACCTCGACTCGCTCCCATTGCTCTTCCCCCGCACCCCATAACACTTACGTATATATGTATAGATCCAATTCTTGCTCCCAGACCAAAGCAATTACATGAACGTGGATAAACTCTTCCTGGAGAGTTACATGAACTTGCTGGTGCAGACCTATCATCGCTGAGGGGCTCTGGAAACTGGGGGAATGGCTGCCTTGCTTCTCCCGATGGATCAGAGGAGCGACGCCTATCAATCAGTGCTGGCAACGGTCACATGGCTCAAACTGTTTGAAATCAAAGCTGGAGTGGATGGATTCATGGTGTAGATATTGGCTTAGTGGGCCCAATGCAGAAGTTGTTCAAGGAACATTCAGAAGGCCCCAACCAGTTGCACGTCATTCCAGAAAGCATGAAGATAACTGCAGCAGAGCTCCTCACCATGCCCCCGGGAGGGGTCATTCTCTACGGCCTGAAGTATAACACTGCCCCTGGGACCCTCTTCATCTATTCCTGGCTAAGAGGCTCGTATCTCCTCCTGCCTCTAGGACATCTCCATCTGGATGTCTGCCTGCCATCTAAAACTCAACATGTCCAAGACTGAGCTCCTTATCTTCCCTCCCAAACACTGTCCTCTCCCTGACTTCCCCATCACTGTAGACAGAACTACCATCCTTCCCATCTCACAAACCCACAACCTTGGTGTCACCTTTGGCTCCACTCTCTCATTCACCCCACACATCCAATCCATCACCAAAACCTAATGGTCTCACCTCCACAACATTGCCAAGATCCGCCCTTTCCTCTCCAACCAAACGACTACTTTGCTGGTTCAATCTCTCATGCTATGCTGACTGGATTACTGCATCAGCCTCCTTTCTGATCGCCCATCCTCCTTTCTCTCCTCACTTCAATCTATACTTCACTCTGCTGCCCGAATTATCTCTCTACAGTAACGCTCTGGGCATGTCACTCCCCTCCTCAAAAATCTCCAGCTGTTGCCTATCAACCTTCGAATCAAGCAAAAACTCCTTACTCTCGGTTTCAAAGCTCTCCATCACCTCGACCCCTCCTACCTCACCTCCCTTCTCTCCTTCTACAGCCAGGCCTGCACACTCCACTCCTCGGCCATTAACCTCCTCAATGTGCCTTGTTCTTGCCTTTCCTGTCATCCTACCTCTGGCTTGGAATATCCTCCCTCCACATATCTGCCAAACTAGCTCTCTTCCTCCCTTCAAAGCCCTGAGAGCTCACCTTCTCCAGGAGGCCTTCCCAGACCGAGGCCCCCTTTTTCCTCTCCTCCTCATCACCCCCCTCCCTCTGCCCTACCTCCTTCCCCTCCCCACAGCACTTGTGTATATTTGTATATATTTATTACTCTATTTTATTATTGATGTGTATATAGCTATAATTCTATTTTTTTCTGTGATATTGAAAACTGTCTACTTGTTTTGTTGTCTGTCTCTCCCTTCTAGACTGTGAGCCAGTTGTTGAGTAGGGTCCGTCTCTATATATTGCCGATTTATACTTCCCAAGCACTCAGTACAGTGCTCTGCACACAGTAAGAGCTCAATCAATCAATCAATCAATCAATCGTATTTATTGAGCGCTTACTATGTGCAGAGCACTGTACTAAGCACTTGGGAAGTACAAATTGGCATCACATAGAGACAGTCCCTACCCGATAGTGGGCTCACAGTCTAAAAGGGGGAGACAGAGAACAGAACCAAACATACCAACAAAATAAAATAAGTAGGATAGAAATGTACAAGTAAAATAAGTAAATAAATAAATAAACAGAGTAATAAATATGTACAACCATATATACATATATACAGGTGCTGTGGGGAAGGGAAGGAGGTAAGACGGGGATGGAGAGGGGGACGAGGGGGAGAGGAAAGAAGGGGCTCAGTCTGGGAAGGCCTCCTGGAGGAGGTGAGCTCTCAGCAGGGCCTTGAAGGGAGGAAGAGAGCTAGCTTGGCGGATGGGCAGAGGGAGGGCATTCCAGGCCCGGGGGATGACGTGGGCCGAGGGTCGATGGCGGGACAGGCGAGAGCAAGGTACGGTGAGGAGATTAGTGGTGGAGGAGCGGAGGGTGCGGGATGGGCAGTAGAAGGAGAGAAGGGAGGTGAGGTAGGGAGGGGCGAGGTGATGGAGAGCCTTGAAGCCCAGGGTGAGGAGTTTCTGCCTGATGCGCAGATTGATCGGTAGCCATTGGAGGTTTTTGAGGAGGGGAGTGATAAATAAATAAATAAATACAACTGAATCAATGAATCTATAATTTTCTGTTCATTTATACTGATGCCTGTTTACTTGTTTTGATGTCTGTCTCCCCCTTTCTAGACTGTAAGCCCCATATGGGCAGGGATTGTCTCTATTGCTGAATTGTACTTTCCAAGCGCTTAGTACAGTGCTCTGCACACAGTAAGCACTCAATAAATATGACATTGAATGAATGAATGAATGAATAATTGTAGTAATAATAATGTTGGTATTTGTTAAGCGCTTACTATGTGCAAAGCACTGTTCTAAGCGCTGGGGTAGATACAAGGTAATCAGGTTGACCCACGAGGGGCTCACAGTCTTCATCCCCATTTTACAGATGAGGGAACTGAGGCCCAGAGAAGTGAAGTGACTTGCCCAAAGTCACACAGCTGACAAGTGGCGGAGCTGGGATTTGAACCCACGGCCTCTGACTCCAAAGCCCGTGCTCCTTCCACTGAGCCACTCTGCTATGTTCCATGCACAGTGCTGGAGTAATGATGATCATGACGATATCTGTTAAGAGGTTACTGTATTAAGTGCTGGGGGAGATAGAAGGTAATTGGGACAACTCGTACTTCCCAAGCGCTTAGTACAGTGCTCTGCACACAGTAAGCGCTCAATAAATACAATTGAACGAATGAATTAATTAATTAATATACAACATTACATGGGGCGCACAGTCTAAGTGGGAAGAGAACAGGTTTTTAAACCCCATTTTACAGATGTCTCCCAACTGAGGCACAGAGAAATTAAGTGACGTGTCCAAGGTCACACAGCAGAAAGTGGAAAAGCTGAGATTAGAACCCACATCCTCTGACTTTCTGGCCCGTGCTCTTTCTGCTAGGCCGGGCTGCTTCTCTAGATACCACTGATATTTACAATCAGATCTGACACAATATCTGTCCCACTTAGGGCTGCCAGTGTTGCTGGGAAACTGATCAGTGTAAGAAGTGCTCAGGGCAAACAGGCCTGTGTGAATCCCCTGAATCCTCTACCAGTGGAGAGAAAACAATGGAATCATCAGAGTAAATATGGTTGAATGAAGTGAATAAATGAGAACAGGGAAGCTGGTCACTAAGGATTAGCCCCCACTACTCTGAGCTGGTTACTGCAACTACCATTTTAGGTGGATGACTCCCAAATCTACCTCTCCCTATCCATGACTTCTCTCCTCTGCACGCTCACATTTTCCTCTATTCTTCAGGACATCTCTACTTGGATGTCCCACTGTCACCTCAAACTTAACATGTCCAAAACAGAAATCCTCAGCTTCCCACCCAAACCCTGTCCTCTCCTTGACTTTGTCATCACCACCATCCTCCATCTCACAAGCCCATAACCTTGGCTTTATCCTTAACTTAGCTCTTTCATTCAACCTGTTTATTCAGTCTGTCATTAAATCCTAAGAAGCAGCATGGCGTAGTAGGAGTCAGAAGGTCATGGGTTCTAATCCAGGCTCTGCCACTTGTCTGCTGTGTGACTTTGGGCAAGTCACTTCACTTCTCTGTGCCTCAGGTACATCATGTGTAAAATGGGGATTAAGACTGTGAGCACCATGTGGGACACCTGATTGCCTTGCATCTACCCCAGCACATAGTAAGCGCTTAACAAATGCCCCACATATTATTATGTGGGACATGGACTGCGTCCAACCTTATTAGCCTGTATCTACCCTAGTGCTTAGTACAGTGCCTGGCGCATAGTAAGCACTTAAATGCCATCAAAAATAAAAAAAGTTCTCCCACCCACACCTGCAGCTCCCCAAGTCCAGCCCCAACTGCAGGCAGATACCAGAATCTGAAAAATTGTTTACTGGGTTCTTAATTTGCTAACAATTTAAACAAATCCAATTCAAATGGCCTTTACATAAGTCTAACAGTTTCTGCCCCAACACCCTCCACACTTCATTCAATCATATTTATTGAGCACTTACTGCATGCAGGGCACTGTATTAAGCACTTGGGAGAATACAATATAACAATAAACAGACACATTCCCTTCCCACAGAGAGCTTCCAGTCTAGACAGGGAGACAGACATTACTGGGGTTCAGGGGATCATGTTCCTTTAGTGCTTCTCCTCCTTTCCTAGGGGCATCCCAGAGTCTACTCTCCACTGTCTCCAAGTCTTTTGGAAACAGGGTCTCTTCGCATCCTTTCTCCCCCCGAGGGGCAGAAGCCTGACTCCTCCAGAGTCACAGATGCTTGACTCCAAACCTCCAGAGTATCAGGGCAGAGAAGCAGCATGCCTTAGTGGAAAGAGCACGGGCTTTGGAGCCAGAGGATGTGGGTTCTAATCCCGCCTTCACCACGTGTCTGTTATGTGACCTTGGGCAAATCACTTAACTTCTCTCTGCTTCAGTTACTTCATCTGTAAAATGGGGATTAAGATTGGGAGCCCCACATGCGACAACTTGACTATCTTGTATCTCCCCTAGAGCTTAGAACAGTGCTTGGCACATATTAAGTGCTTAACAAATACCATTATTATTATTATCATTGCTCAGAAAGGACCATTCTGACACCTCCTTGTGCTTTCTGCCCACTCAGAGGCACAACACAAGCTTTTCCTGTCTCCTAGTCTCCAATCAATCAATGAAATTTAGTCAGTGCTTATTGTGTGCTGAGCACCGTACTGAGCATTGGGAGAGTGCAACATCACAGTCAATCAGTTGGATTTATTGAGTGCTTACTTTGTGCAGGGCAATGTACTAAGTGCTTGGGAAAGTACAACACAAGAATATACCAGACATAGTCTCTGCCTACAGTGAGCTTACAGTCTACAGGGGGAGACAGACATTGATAAAAATAAATTATGGATATTTATATAAGTGCTGTGGGTCTGGTGGGGGCAGTGAATAAAGAGAGCAACTGAGGGGGATGCAGAAGGGAGTGGGAAAAGAGGAAATAAGGGCTTAGTCAGAGAAGGCCTATTGGAGGAGTTGTCCCTTCAATAAGGCTTTGAAGTAGGGGAGAGAATTTGTCTGTCAGTTATGAAGAGGAAGGGTGTTCCAGGCCAGAGGCAAGACATGGGTGTGAAGTCGCAGGTGAGATAGATGAGATCAAGGTACAGTGAGTAGGCTGGCATTAGAGGAGTCAAGTGTGTGGGCTGAGTTGTAGTAGGAGAGTAATGATATGAGGTGGACAGGGGCAAGGTGACTGAGGGGTTTGAAGCAATGGTAAGGAGTCTGTTTGATGCAGAGGTGGATGGGCAACCACCGGAGGTTCTTGAGGAGTGGGAAAACATTGACTGAACATTTTTGTAGAAAAGTGATCAGGGAAGTGTGGATTGGGGAGTGGCAGGAGGCAGGAAGGTCAGCTAGGAGGCTGATAAAGTAATCAAGGGGGGGATGGGATAGGATAGGTATGGATGGAGAGGAAAGGATGAATTTTAGTGATATTTTGATGGTTGATCTGGCAGGATTTAGTGATAGAGTGAATATATGGGTTGAATAAGTGCTTAACAAATGCCATAATTATTATTATTTATTATTAGAGAGAAGGTGTCAAGGATAATGCCAAGGTTACAGGCTTGTGAGCTAGGAAGAATGGTGATGCTGTCTACAGTGCTGGGAAAGTCAAAGGGAGGACAGGGTTTGGGTGGGAAGATAAGTTCAGTTTTTGAATGTTAAGTTTGAGGCAACAGCAATACATCCAAGAAGGGATGTCTTGAAGGCAGGAGAAAATGCAAGACTATAGAGAGGAGGAGAGGTGCATAAAGGTGGTAATTGAAGTCATGTGAGTGAATGAGTTCTCCAAGGGAGTAGATGTAGATTGAGAGTAGAAGGATACATGGCTTACAACATGTTGCCTCCATGATGGCTGAGGGTCTTCTTCCACTGTCTGGTCTCTTTATCTCCTCCCCAGGCCTTCTCTCCCATTAGCTTGGCTAAGTATCTACACTTCCCTCAGTAAGGGGCACGAAGGAGTGACTCGTCTTCTCCTGCCAGAGTGTAAGTGTAATCACAGGACTATCACGCAAACAGGGACTTCTCAACATCTTAGCACTCGCCAGTCTCTGGCTGACATATTATTATTAGAGTTGTCCTCACAGTCTTTTCAGAACACTGAGCTATTTCCTCTTATACAGAGCTGTACTGCAAATTGTTTTGTTGACTTATCTGATGTTGACAATACTTGGAAGGGCATCACTTTATTCGCTGAACCTTGGGAATTCATTTTGTCTTAACTCCCCAGTGAATTTATTTTAGAGCTCTGGGAGGAGAATTGCAAAAAGTTCCAAATGCATTAAAATCATTATGACATAATTTATTTTCAGCACCACCTTTCAGGATGTCTTACTTTATACAAAGCAGCCTATTATGACAATTTATCCTTCAGTCTAATCTTTTCTAAATTCACGAACCTGGCTGATTCTGAACAAATGTATAACATCAAATAAAAGCAACATATCAAGGTCAATAAGTGGGTGTATGGATAGGGGAAAATCATAGTGGCATCATCAAGAAGACTTTAAAAAATGGAATATGTTTTGTCAGAGAGTCAAGGCATGATGAATTCCCATGAAAGGGTTCTTGACTTTGCCAGGTAGTCTTTTCTCAGGCACGGGGAACTCAAAAATTTGATATTTGATCAATCAAGCTGTCTATGCACCTCAATCTGTGACCTTTGGACCCTTGATATTCCCCCCACCTCCAACCACACAGCACGTATGCACATCTTTAAATTATATATAAATCATTTATTAATATTAATGTCTGTCTCCCCCGTTAGACTGTAAGCTCATTATGAGCAGGGACTGAGAATGAGCAGCCAAATCGATAGGAGGAAAACCAGGATCGGACAGTGTCAGTGATGGTCTGAGCACGGATTTGATCATTTCCCTAATTAATGGTATTTATCGAACACTTACTCTGTGCAGAACATTGCACTAAACATTTGGGAGAATACAGAATAACAGAGTTCGTGGATATGATCCCAATCCAAAAGGAGCTTAGCATAGAGGGGGAGACAGACATTAAAATAAATTATAGATATCTGCATAGGCACCGTGGAGATGACAATTGGGTAAATATCAACTGTCTGACAATGTGTACTTGGCTTCATGTGGGACCCAATATGGAAGAGTAAAGAAGAAGCAGCATAGCCTGGTGGATAGCACATGGGCCCGGGAGTCAGAACGACCTGGGTTCTATTCCCGGCTCCTCCATTTGTCTGCTGTGTGACCTTGGGCAAGTCACTTCACTTCTCTGTGCCTCCGTTACCTCATCTGTAAAATAGGGATTAGGACTGTGAGCTCCAATTGGACATGGATGGTTTCCAATTTGATTAGCTTAGAATAAATATGATAATAATGATGATGGTATTTGTTAGGTGCTTACTATGTGCTAAGCACTGTTCTAAGCACTGGGCGGATACAAGATAATCAGGTTGTCCCATGTGGTGCTCACAGTCTTAATCCCCATTTTACAGATGAGGGAACTGTGTCTGCCACAAAGTAAGCGCTTAATAAATGTCATTTTTTTTTAAAAAAAGATTTGTTTGTCCAGGATTTCCAAACTTGTAACTCTCCCCACTAAAATTAGGGATTAGAATAAAGATGCAAAACTCTGACCCTTCACAAAAGTGTTTGGCTGGTCTTGCCATGAATTACACCTACTCAGAGGATTACTATATCCTGGATGTTAGGGTAAAACTGAGTCTCTCTATATATTCATGAGCTTATTTATTTCCATACCATTTCAATCTACAATAGAAGTTTTGGCAATAGGCCTTGGAACCTCAATGGCACAGACAGTTCCTCATACCTTTTATACAGCAACTCTGACAGTGGTTCTAAGGCCTGTTGCCAAGACTATTGCACTCAGTAGACATGGTGATGAAATCTCCTGTTGAGAATGAGGGATGAGCATCTGTCCTGAGACTTCGGAATTGGGACCTTGAGGTAGGAAATTGACAATCATGATAATGTGGTGTTGGAAGAAGGCTTTTGCGAATCCCAAGGACTGCCTTAAAAACAAACAAATGGATTTCGGTTCTTACAATCTAGAGAGAAACTTACAACCTAGTGACTCTACAAAGAGGCATTCCCTGATTATCCCCATCTTCCAGGTCATTCTGTGCCCTCATCCCACCCCAATTTAGCTCTCTAGCATGCATCCACTTGCATGTACACATAAGCTCTCACCAGCACTTAGACCAGTGCTTTACACACAGTAGGTGATTAACAAATACCATAATAATAATAATAATTATTATTATTATTATCAGTAGCAACTTCAAAAAGTTCAAAAATGATGGGCAGCTGGAGATTTAATTGCTTACTTGTATTTTGTCATTAGTATCTATACTAATACTCTTTTTATTTATTGCATTAACAATTTATGACTGCTTGTCTACTCCACTGTCGTAAGCGTCACAAGCACGCAGACTATAATAATAGTAATGATGGTATTTGTTAAGCGCTTACTATGTGCAAAGCACTGCTCTAAGTGCTGGGGAGGTTTACAAGGTGACCAGGTTGTCCCCGGGGGGGCTTACAGTTTTAATCCCCATTTTACAGATGAGGTAACTCAGGCACAGAGAAGTTAAGTGACTTGCCCAAAGTCACACAGCTGACGGCGGCGCCACCGGGATTTGAACCCATAACCTCTGACTCCAAAGCCCGTGCTCTTTCCACTGAGCCATGCTGCTTCTCTATGACTTTTATATCCACTGCAGAGCATTGAACAAGCACCTAGAACTATGCTCTGCACACTGTAGACACTCAATAATTGCTTTTGATGACTGTGTCTTTAAATAGTTGCTTTGATTCCTTCTTGTTTGTTTCTTCACTTGAAATCGCCAAAGAGCAACTACTTGGATATACTGTTGTCTCCAAATCTCCTCATGTGTGCAGCCCAATGAAGGTGGGATATGTCAAAAATAGGTTCAGTGGTGCTGCCTCCCCAGATCTCAGTGAATTTGATTCGGTATCACTGCCGTAGTGCATTGGCGGCACTGAAGGACTGCACCGTTATACATAATTAACACAGAAGTCAACTAAGTTTTTGAACATCCATTTTGCTGACTACTGGAAACATGCTTGTCTGGAGAAAGTGAGATAAATTTCTATTCCTAGTGACATCCTATTTTTGAAACAGAGTATTTTAATCAATGAAACAGGAAAAAAAAAACAGAAAAAAACAGGGAGGAGCACAAATTAGCAGGGTAACTGATTTCCTGGACTGTGTTCTAAATTCTAAACCTGCCCGGTCTAAGACAAAAAACTATCAATGAATCATTGTTTATCACAAATTGCTATATCTATAATTGTGTTCTCTGCAGCTTGGTAACAGTTAAGGAAATTGTCTGAAACCCTCAGAGTGAAAATCAAGTTTGCCCATGCATCCAACCTACAAAATAGCAAGTTTTGTTTTTCAACCTATTTCCTTTCAGCTTGCATTCTTAAGGCATCTTGCCCTAACCTGTGGTTTCACATTTCCCAGCAGTTGAAGTTACTCTCTCACCACGCCTACATTAGCTCAGTAAGTTATTTTCCAGGCCTCTGAAATCACCAATCTCTCTCCCTGTTGACTAAATAGTCACACTAAGGGCTCCAGGTTTGGAAATGCTCAAAATGGCCTCAAACTGGCTTATGTTCAGAGTGGATGGTCGGAAAAAGTATTTATTTCACTTGTCCCAATCATTTAGGGTCATTATTCCTGTACAAGCCATTAGGCATCAGTCTAATGTAGCTAACAAAATTTAATTTCAGTAAATGCTAGAACTATATGTAGATCATCTTGAATATAGTTTTCAAAAACCATTAGGACCGTTAGATTTCTGTTGGGCACAGAAATAGGCAGTTGTGTCAACTTCTTCCAACAGAAATTGCCCTTCTCGATGTCTCCCCAGCACCTTCTTCTCTATCACTCCAGTCATTAGACTGAGACAATACTAATAATAATATTAAGGTATTTGTTAAACACTTACCACATGCCAAGCATTGTACTAAGCACTGGGCTAGAGACAGGATAATCAGGTCCTACCCAGGGCTCACAGAGTAAATGTGAAGAAGAACAGGTACTGAATCCCCATTTTACAGATGAAGGAACTAAGGCACAGAGAAGATAAGCGACTTACCCAAGAGCACACAACCCAAAAAAGTGGCAGAGCCGGGATTGGAACTTGGGGTCTCTGACCCCCTGGCCTGGATTGTTTACTAGGCCATGCTGCTTCCTGATAACATCTGTCTTCGTAGTTCTAATAACACCGATTGCCACAAAACTTTCCCTTAATTCCTTCACCCAGGAAAAAGAAGGACAAGATATGGGTGGCAAAGAACACACAGGAAAACCCTCAATGATCTGGCCTTCCTGAACTGTAAGCTCATTGTGGACAGGGAATGTGTCTAGCAACTTTGTTGCACTGCACTCTCCCAAGCATTTAGTACAGCGCTCTGTCCATAGTAAATGCTCAAAAAATAACACTGATTGATTCCTGTAGTGAAGAGAAGCAGGTGTGGGAGCAGGAGCACAGATGAACTGAAGGATGCTGCCTTCACCGTGAGAGTCGTGGCACTGATCAAGGCTCAACGAACAAGAAGTTGGAGGCTTTTCAGACTGGGATGCAATAGAGAAGCAGCATGGCTTAGTGGAAAGAGTACAGGCTTGGGAGTCAGAGGTTGTGGGTTCTAATCCTGGCTCCGGCACTTGTCAGTGACTTTGGGGAAGTCACTTCACTTCTCTGTACCTCAGTTACCTCATCTGTAAAATGAGGATTAAGGCTGTGAGCCCCATGTGGGACAGTCTGATTACCTTGTATCCCCCCCAGCACTTAGAATGGTGCTTGACACATAGTAAGTGCTTAACAAATAAGACCATCATCACCATCATCATTGGCCAACTGGTTCAAGAAGCAGACACAGTGGCATGCTTGAGCTGAAAAACCACTAACTTTCGTGATTAGTACAGCGCTCTGTACATGGTGAGTGCTCAATAAATGCAACTCATCGATCTGCTGTGAGAGATGCTTCTTAATTATCTGTGCCTCGTGCTTTTCTAGTACACATCGGCTGTTAGGTAGGGCAACTGAGTGTACAATGTGCAATGTTTGTTTGGGAATGCTTGTCCCTGGGATTAAAAAGTTGAATGCCAGGTAGAGGTAACTAGCGTTACTTGGAGGCAGGGGACAAACTAAGTTAGAGTATCCATTCCACAACAGAGTAGGCACTGCAGTTCTCGTTCTCGCCTCCCGCCACCGACCCCCGGCCCACATCATCCCCCTGGCCTGGAATGCCCTCCCTCCCCACATCTGCCAAGCTAGCTCTCTCCCTCCCTTCAAGGCCCTACTGAGAGCTCACCTCCTCCAGGAGGCCTTCCCAGACTGAGCCTCCTCCTTCATTTCCCCCTCCTCCTCCTCTCCATCCCCTCTGCCTTACCTCCTTCCCTTCCCTACAGCACCTGTATATATGTATATATGTTTGTATGTATTTATTACTCTATTTTACTTGTACATATCTATTCTATTTATTTTATTTTGTTAATGTTTTGTTCTCTGTCTCTCCCTTCTAGACTGTGAGTCTACTGTTGGGTAGGGACTGTCTCTATATGTTGCCAACTTGTACTTCCCAAGCGCTTAGTACAGTGCTCTGCACACAGTAAGCGCTCAATACGATCGATTGATTGACTGATTGCAGTTTTATTAACCTCACCAAAACATGTAAGTTAAATACTCACCACACATATGTGCCGGTTCATACCTGAAAGACACATTCATGCCTTAGGCCAGTCTGAGAGAGCTGCCCTTATTCAGAATTTTAAAATGTAAGGAATTCCCACGCTACTAAAGAGGAGATTTTGATTTTCTACCTGCCTACTTGATGCCATGGAGGGCAAACAAATCACAGAGGACTCCAGGACTCCTCTTGCCTTTGCAGACAGGAATTCTGAGCCAGACGCTCAATGCATCTGACTGTTTCTGGTGATGCTAACAGTTTTATGTTATGTTGCTCCTCTTCAGACTCAATTTCTCCTGATTGCCACTGTCCTTCTCTACCCAAACAAGTGGCATTACGACCTAGGGAAAAAAGCAAGGTCCTGGGAGTCCGAGGGTCTGGGTTTTAGGTGTAAGCTCGTGGTGCACAGGGAACATATCTACCACCTCTCTTATATTGTACTTTCCCAAGAGCTTATTACAGTGCTCTGCACACAGTAAGCAATCAATATATATGATCGATTCTAATCCTGGTCTGCCACTAGCCTGTTGTGTGACCTTGGGCAAGTCACTTAACTTCTCTATACCTCAGTTTCCTCATCATTAAAATGGGGATTCAATATCTGTTCTCCCTCCTACTTAGGCTGTGAGTCCTAAATGGGACAGTGACTGTCTGAACTAATCGTTTTGTACTTATCCCAGCAATTAGTACAGTGGCTGGCACATAGTAAGTGCTTAAACATTATTGTTATTATTATTACAAAGTAGGCAACCACACCCTACAGGTTGTGGAATGCCACAATTGAGTCTCATGTGGGATAGAGACTGTTCAACCTGACCACCTTGTATCTAACCCAGTGCTTAGTACAGTGCTTGGCACATAGTAAATGCTTAACACACGCCAGCATAATAATAATTATTATTATTGTCATTATTCAAATTGTGCATTGGAGACTATGTGTGTAGGGCTGGGAGCGAGTGTGTGTGTGGGTGTGTGCATGTTTCCCTCAGATTAATCTAGCTCTTACCCATTAAACACTATCGCTTAAGCCAAGTACAAAATAGCCATCTGTTGTTGACTGCATTTGTTGAATTCTTTCTCCACTGGTTAACAAGATACTCTGGGACATCAAAAATGCATCTCACCAGTTGTTGACACATTTAAGAGCCTCACATTTGGGGGATTAGGAACACTGACTTTCTGTTTGAATACCAGTTTGGGATAAAGAAGATTTTCAGAGCCACCGTGTCTCCTGTCTGTGCAACAAAAATGTGCTGCTAAGTGGTTAGGCACTCAGAGAAAATTCAGTGGGAAGGAAATAAAGAAAATTCATATTTCTTCATCTCCACAACCTAAATTTTCAGTAATCTGGATATATTGTTTTTTAATCACAGAAAATGTGGTCACTGAGAGTGTCCTTTGGGCACTTGGTATTCTCCCCACCCATAACCCCAGAGCACTTAGGGAAATGTCTTTAAATTATATATTATAAATTGCTTATATCAATGTCTGTCTCCCCCTCTAGATTGTAATTTTGTTAAAGGCAGGAAACGTGTCTGCAAATTCTATTGCATTGTATTCTCCCAAATGCTTAGTACAGTGCTCTGCACATAGTAAGCACTCAACAAATATGATTGATTGATAGGCAATTGATCTAGGAATGTGTGACTCAAGGTTACAGACGGAGAGAATGTCGGGAGCTCAGGTGTAACCTAAGACCCCAACCATACTTCAGAAATGGGAGCCAGTTACCCTTTATTTTCCAAAATGGCCATTTAGCCAAAACAAATTTGAGGATGATGGCATTTAAGCCCTTACCATGGGCCAAGAACTGTACTAAGTTCTGGGGTGAGATTCAAAATGATCAGGTACACAGTCCTGTACCACTTAGAGGTCACAGCCTAAGTGGGAAGGGAGAACAGGTATTGAATCCCCATTTTTACAGATGAGAAAAGGGGCACAAAGAAGTTAAGAGAATTGTCCAAGGCCACACAGCAGGCAAGTGGCAGAGCCCAACTTCTCTTCCTCCCAGGCTCGTGCTCTTTCTGCTAAGCCATATTAGTTGTGAAATCCCAGATTCCAGAGAGGTTGCTATGTTCAATAGGGGAAGCCTTTCATAAGCCACTCATTTTCCTTTCCACTACATGTTCTTAGCTCCAGCAAGAAAAGTAGACACTGCCTAGTTTGATCTCTCCAGCACCGTTTTTTCTCTATGCTTGCTGTGAGTTAGATAAGCGTAGTTACAAAGTTTTCCCCAAGTCTTGACTTTGCCTGTCCTCGGTCTCTCAAGCCCAATTGAGAAAGTTTGGCTGAGACTTTTCTCCATAATACAATTGACCTCCTGCTGTGCTCAGCCCCCTGCAGTGGTAGACTTCAGGGTTACATGGCCATAGCACAGACTCTCCCAGAGTCAAAATCAATCAATCACTGGTATTCGATCACTGGCTCTTATTTAACACTTGCTTACTGGGTGCAGAACCCTGTACTAATTGGGAAAGCACAAAACAAAAGAGCTGAGAGTAGGGGTCATGTCCACCAAGGAGCTCATGATCTACGGGAGGAGACAGACATTAGCAAATGATGGCTGGGGAAAACTAGAGTATAAAGATAGTTATGTAAGTTCAGTGGAGCTGGGGCGAGTATCAAAGTCCATAGGCAGTGAACAGTCAAGTACATAAACCTTGTAAATACAAATCAACAAATGATTCAGATCCTCTCCCTTAAAGGAGCCGTCCACTGACAAACATTAACTAACCCCAGATCTGTGTAGCTCCTGAAAGACAGCCACCATCTACCCAGCTGACTGGCATGGAACCTAACAAGAAAGTCATCCAGTACACAGTAGAACAATGAACAAAAAAGTGAGATTAATACCAGCAAGTAACCTGGGGTCAGCAATCAAAACAAAGAGACTTCTCTTTGGAACAAATACGCAAGCAGCTACCCTTAGGCAAGTCTATCATGCAATTTAATGTCTAAGTGACATAACATTAATGCTCATTCCCATCAGTATTTATTGAGTGTCTAATGGTCTTTGCACTACTTTTCCTAAGAAACGATCATTATGTTCATTATGGTCAAGCACTTTGGGGGGGGCGGGGGGTGGGTGTGTGTGTGTGTGTGTGTGTGTATTTTCCTCTTAGAAACTATGTACTTATTGTATTCAGGAAAAATAGAATTCCTCTTTGCGCTATCATCTTGTCTCTTTTCAAGCCCCAGTGTGGGCATGGAGTCATCTGCAAAAGTGGAAAAACAAAGACTATTCATGGAAAAACTAGTCTTGGGCAATTTTATGTCTCGTCGTTCTGAAACTCCCTTTAAGAGCAATAATGATGCCACAGACCTGGAAGCCCAAGAGTAAGTGACCTTCAGACACCTACACTGTGCCTTTTGTGGATTCTTTGGAGGGCAGGAATTGATTTTGCTGATTTTAGCATGAAAAAAGTGTAGCCTTTACCCAATCATCAGTGTGTGTGTTGTGACAGGACCCATAGACAGTAGAGACAACAGCTTTAAGAACATCAAAAGGAGCTGCTCTAGGCTGTCCTTTAAGCACCTGATGTTCACTACACCCTCAGCCTTTGTGGTCATATCCATTATTCATTTTGTCTGTCTCCCCACCAAGACTGGAGGTTCCTTGTGGGTAGGGAATGTGTCTACAAACTCTGTTTTACTGTACTCTTTCAAGTGTTGAACACAGTGCTCTGCACCCAGTAAGATCACAAACAATAGCACTGATTGATTGCTATCTGCACTGACAGAAAGAATTGTGGTCGCTCTTTGATACCACATGTGGTCCTTGATGCCATATGTGGACAGGGCTTGCTCCTTTCTTGAAGAAGAAAGGCTAAAGCACACAGGTTACACAAGAAGATGAAAGGCCCCTTTCAAAACCAGTCTTGTGCTCCAAATCAGAATTCTGGGCTTAAGTACATCAAGCTGGACAAAATTCTTCACCAGCAGTCAAATTCAGCGGCTCCTATAGGGATGGTTTTCCTCTTGGTTTTTGAGGAACTCGGAAATTCTACTGCTTTGGGGTTACGTTTTGAAAGGTAGAAACTGATACTTAAGATCTGATTCATAAGATGTAAATGGAACACCAGAACCATAGAGAGAGGCTTGGAAATACAGGAATCAAAGCTTAGACTAAGGACGAGGATACCTAGCTGATTTTCAGGCAACCCTCAAACATGGGAAAGACTTCCACACCTGGCCCTCATGGAGCTTCCATTCTAAATCGGGGAGAAGGGGGCAAGTAGGCACAGGTTTCCAGACATGACAAATGCAAAAGAGTAGGAGCATAGATCCAGGTGATAAAAAGCAAGCAAGCAATTAAATCAGCAAATACATATAACAATCCCCATTATGATACTTTCCTTTAAGCTACTCTTTCTTGAAAATGTTATTGAATTTTAATGTCAATACTGTGAACGAGTCTCTCTCATTTGGAAATAACACTTCTTAAGGGCTTCCCTATTTCTGAAGAATTTTGCTGAACTAAACGAAGTGCTAAAAAACAATCCCTGATTTAATCCCTGTTCTCCCTCCTACTTAGACTGTGAGCCCAAAGTGGAACAGAGACTGGGACCAAACCCAATTAGTCTGTATCTGCCCCACCCTTAGAACAATACTTGACACATAATAAGCACTTAAATACCACAATTATTATTGTATTTTGAAAAGTATTATTACATATACAAATAAAAATATTCAAAATATTACCGGTATACTTTTACATTGCTTTCTGAGCCTGTAATTATTTGTATTGTGCTACAATACAAATTCTCCTGCCCTTTCTTCAACTCTCCCATCCTCCTCAGCAATCTCTCAAGAGATCACCTGCCTTCTCTCAAAATACACCCCCACCACCTATGCATCCTTTTGCACCTTATCAAACACTTGCCCCCTCTTTTCTTCCCTCCCTGACCACCATCTTCAACTGTTCACTCTCCACTGGCTTCTTCCCCACTGCTTTCAAACGTACTCATTTCTCCCCTTCCCTAAAAAATCCCCCTTGACCCTACAGCTCCCTCCAGTTACTGCCCCATTTCCCTCCTACCATTAATGTCCAAACTCCTTGAGCGAGTTGGCTGACACCATATCCACCAACAATTATTCTCCTCACTTTTAAAGCCTTACTGAAAGGATACCTCCTCTAGGAAAACTTCCTGGACTAAGCCCTCATTTCCTCATTTCCCACACCCTCCTGCATCACCCTGATTTGCTCCCTTTATTCACCACCTTAACCACCCAGCCCCACAGCAGTTATGTACATTTCTGTAATTTTGCTCCCTTCCCCCAATACAGCATGGTCCCCTGGCACCCCCAGAACAGGTGAAGAATTTGGAGGTAGCAGAAGGGGCAGGATGGGTGGGATAGGCCAGGGACGAGGCAGGAAGAGGGTGGAAGGGAAAGGGATTAGAGATAGGGGCTAGGGCAGGATGGGGGGTGAGGGTCCAGAGGTAGAATGGGGACCCCAGAGGCAGCAGGAGAGTGGCTTAGTGGAAAGAGCATGGGCTTGGGAGTCAGAGGTCATGGGTTCGAATCCCAGCTCTGCCACTTGTCAGCTGTGTGACTTTGGACAAGTCACTTCTCTGGGCCTCAGTTACCTCATCTGTAAAATGGGAATTAAGACTGGGAGCCGCACATGGGACAAAATGCTAACTTTATATCTACCTCAGTTCTTAGAACAGTGCTCGGCACCTAGTAAGCGCTTAATACCATTATTACTACATCAGCGCTTAGAACAGTGCTTTGTACATAGAAAGTACTTATTAAATGCCATCAGTATTATTGCTTATTTATATTATACTAATGTACGTCTACCCCCTTGAACAACCATATTGTTGTGTTGTGCTCTCCCAAGTGCTTAATATAGTGCTCTGCACACACTAATCTCTCAATAAATGTGATTTATTGATTGATTGCTATTTATGCCACATTCGTCTAAATATTCATATTATTTTGGATCATTTGCCGGTCTTTCACCTTGTATTCTACAGTCACAAAATCAATTAGGAATGCTAAACAAAGGGTAGCAATACTGGAGTGTGGATGGGGTGACAAGAGCAGACAAGTGGGAGATTACCTAAGGAACATCTAAAGCAAGTCATTTAACCTCTCAGTGCCTCAGTTTCTTCATCTGGAAAATGGAGATAAAGTACCTTCTCCCTTTAAGACTATGAGCCCCATGTAAGAAAGTACAGCATAAGATCTGGTCATCTTGTATCTGCCTCAGCACCTGAAATGTAGGAAGTTCTCAGTAAATATTATTATAATTATTACCATTATTAGAGTAGATGAGGGTTCTGCCCTGAAATACAGGATTGGAAAAGTGGAACATTCTCTCAAAAAGAGTTTCAGAAAAGGGCCAAGGAGAGTTGCGCACAGAGATGAAGAAATCAGAGAGAAGGGCTTCCAGGATCACATCTCCCTTATTCAGAGCTATAAATCATGGCCATAAAACTCAGATTTCATCCGCTTCCCAAGATATCTGGGATTGTATGCATCACCCAGCGAATGACAGTCACTCTAGTGCTCTGTCAATTAGTACAATTTCACAAAAATGAAAAAATGACATCTATGTATTGTTAAAGTACCAACTTCAGAATTTTTAAATTAGGAAATGCCAAAGGTAAGGTTATCATAAACTTTAACTCACCCACGTTACTTTATTAGAGTGAACATGGAAGGTGGGAAAAGTTCCTGTTGCTACGGAAACCATAACAATGCCCCTACTTTGTACTTATATAACACCTTTCATCTGGTGAACTCAAAGAGCTTTATAAACATTAATTCATTAATAGTCATTTTTTATGGAGTGCATCAAAATTTAACTAATAGCACACAACAACAATAGCAGATGAAACAAAAGAAAACTTCATTACCCCCTAATAGATTCACCTAGCTCTCACACCACCCCTGCAATTAAAAAAAAAGACAGTACATCCTATACACATATTCCCCCTTCGTGTTGCTTGAACTAAACTGAGAACCATCTTCCATTGTTTTATTGTCAAAAATATGCTTCTCCTTTTCCACCCACTCTTTAATTTCTTTCTGTATGGGTTCAGCTGATTGCCTGGGTGTTCCAGAATTACCTTTCCCAACTTCAGAGAGACTCACCTAGACAACCTGCAGCAGCAGAAAGTCTTTTACCATCCCCAAGCAATTTCCTGTCCAAAAGGAGAGGTAGGACTCTGCTTTGTAAAAACGCACCACTGGGGGAAATATTCCTATTTTCCTCCCAAAAAATCTGGTCAGACCACCAGTCCTTACAAAATAGTCAGGGCAAGCCAGGATTAATAATTCAATCTATTAATCAATGAGCTTCATTGAGGGCTGTTTATGTGCAGCACACTGTCCTAAGCACTTGGGAGAATACACTATAACAGAGAAGCAGTGTGACAGTGGAAAGAGCACGGGCTTGGGTTCTAATTCCAGCTCCGCCACTTGTCAGCTGTGTGACTTTGGGCAAGTCACTTTACTTCTCTGTGCCTCAGTTACCTCATCTTTAAATGGAGATTAAGACTGCGAGCCCCATGTGGGACAGCACTTATATCTACTGCAGCACATAGAACAGTGCTTGGCATGCAGCAAGCACTTAAATACCATCATTATTAACATAACAGAAGCATTCCCTGCCCATAATGAGCTTACAGTCTAGAGAGGGGGAGTCAGACATTAAAATAAGGAAAAGGCATTCTCTCTTTCAAAGCCTCAAGGTCTCCTATATGGTAAAGGCCTTTCCAAGGTGATTTCCCCACTGGTCTCCCCTCCTGACTTCAGCAGCAGGAAGTCCCAGGACTTCTTCAGAGCTATGCCTCAGGGGCTGCCAGACACCCACCTGCAGGACTGTTTTTTTCCCCCTCAGGGCAGGTTGACTAGCAACTGCTCAGGACATCAGGTTCATTCCAGCCCAGTCCCAACCCCCAGCTGGGCCAATCTTCCTAGTAATAATAATTGTCATTGTTATTTTGATATTTATCAAACACTATGAGCCAGGCACAATGCAATCAGATTGGACTCATTCCCTATTCCACATGGACTCACAGTGTAAGGGGAAGGAGAGCAGGTGTTAGTCCCCATTTTACAGATGAGGAAACTGTGGCATAAAGAATTTAAGTGACTGGCCCAAGGTCACACAAAAGGCAGGAGCAGACAAGTGGCAGAGTTGGGATTAGAACTCAGGCCCACGCTCTTCCCACTAGGCCCTGCTGCTTCTCCTTTCAGAGTCACACCTGTGCAATTGGCATCTCCGAGAGGGTTCAGGAATCTCCGAATGTGCTGGGTTTGGCTTTAGGGCTTAATTCACCCTCCCCAACAGCCCAAGGGGCCAGAAATAATACTAGGTGATATTAGTCCCCATACTGCAGGCAGGATCAAATCCAAGCCCCCAAAGGAGGCTCAGCAGGAGCTCCCAAATCTCACAGCAGAGACCAAATTTCCCAGGGGCTCATCACTTCCCTCTGGGTTCCCAACCAAACAAACCTTCCAAGAGCTGTCTGGATCCAATGGAGCCACAGTGGATTTCCTAGCCAGGGATACTGAGCTTTGCCATGCCTATGCATGATTGGTCACCATATGAACCCTAAAACAATCAGTGGTATTTATTGAGCACTTACTATGTGCAGAGCACCATACTACACATTTGAGCGAGTACAAAACACAATTAGCAAGTGCAGTCCCTGCCCATATGAGCTTACAGTCTAGAGGGGGAAGACAGACATTAATATGAATAAGTAAATCAAGGCTCATTCATCTTTACTTCCCCCTCCCATCTTTTAAAAATCCTAAAAACTTCACAAAGAAAAATTCCCCTCCCCAACCACTGAGGCTGCAGAGGGTCAAGCTGTCAAGAGCAAAATCAGAAGTCATAAAAGAAAAACAAAAATAAACTCCAAACCCACATTTCTTAATGGTGTGAACAGAAACCATTCATTTTCAATCAAAAAGTGTATTTTGATGTTTTATGACCACCCTGTCTGTAAGTAGCTGCAGTTTTCTCCCATATTCCCCCACCTACTCTGTCCTCCCACCCCCCACCCTTTTGAAATGTTCCCAGCCGTTTCACAAGCCTACATCTACCCCGTCACCCAAACCCCAGGACAGAACACCCCAAAAGTCAGCATTCTGAGAAACAACCTGGTTCTTCCTGAACTCATGAGGGGCCTCAGAAAGCTGCCCAGGACAAAGATAAAAAGAAATAAACATGTTTGTTTTGTCCTTCCTCCATTTAGAATGTAACTATTTTGTTGCTCTGGAACTCCAAGGGAAAATCAATTAGAACAGGCAGTGAAAAGCTAAGGAATTAAGTTTCAAGTTAGGCACTGCAGGAGGGGTGGCAGAGTCCCTCTGAATGAGAGAAAGAGCCTAATCTCCAATTTGCATTTTAGACTACTTTTTCCCCTCATTGTGCTTCAGGATTTGCAGTTCAGACTTCCTTCCCCAGTTGTGCTTCCCACATTCTCACTAAATGCTTCCCATAGCCTTAATTGACTCACACTTCATTGCCCCCCTCCCCATTCCCCCCACACTTTTCCCTCTTAGCAAAAAGTAAAGACGTCTACAGAATCCAAAGCCCCCAAACCCACTGGCAATGGCAGAATTGGGGACATGAGGGCTGGAGGTTAGACAATAAGATTGACCCGAGGGTAGGGTGCCATGTGCTGACCCTTGTTTCTAGGGAGAACTCCAAGTAGGGATATGGATTTTCAGTAGGTTTAGGGCAGATCACCACAGGTGTTCAATCTGGGGCTGAATAGTTTGGCCAAGTACCTGGTCAAAAACATCTATTTCCTCTGGAAATACCCTCTTTAAGACTATCCTTTCCCCTGCAAACTCATCCACCCTCCTACAGCACAGCTCCTTCCTCCATGTACCCTTCAGAAAATGAAGGAAAGAAGATGAGCTTCTGCCTATATCAGCTCAAAATACTCTCTGACCAGAAGTCCCTGGATTTATTCTCTTACTCATGAAGTTGGGAAAAACAAGTAGAAACACAACACACTTGTTATCAATTTAAATATTTATACACAGATACTTAGAAAAACAAGTTTTTCAAATGATGAAACTCAAACAACAGGCTCCCAGAGCACAGACTGCAAAGCCAAGATTAAGTTTCCCGGCCTCTTGATTTTCTAGGCCCTTGTAAATCCACTCAAACAGAGGCGTCTCGAGCCGTTTCACCAGTACTACTAACAAGCCACAATCAAAACCAAGTAGCAGGATGGGATCACACACAAGGAGGCTCTGAAATACTGTCAGTTCACCAACAATTGAGGCCGTACTCACTAAAATGCAGCTCAGCTGGGAGAGCTGTGTGAAGAGAACAGATGATCGTGGGCCTCCCAAGCAGCTGCTGAATGGTGAACTGAACCACGGGGAGAGAGCTGGGACAGAAAACGTGCTAAAAAGACACAGGAAGCATGTGAACTAGGAACTTGGAGATGACAGTTTGCTCTCCCTTAGTGGTGGTTTTAGAATGTCAGAGATCAGGAGACAAATTTGAAAATAGAATCTGAGTGTCTGATAGCACAGAAACACCCAATACACAGATATAGTTTGGATTACTTTTTCCCCAAAATGTATGACCATGCTTTGGAGCACCCTTATAAAGAAATGTGGTATGTGTTAAGAGTCTTTTATGTGCCAAGCTCTGTACTATACACTAGGGTAGTTATAAAATAATTATGAAAAACAAAGTCTCTGTTCCACGTAGGGCTAAGTAAGAGGGAGAACAGGTATTGAATCCTCATTTTACAGATAAGGAAAAGAACTTGGATAAGGAAAAGCATGGGCCTGAGAGTAAGAAGAAACAGAGTTCTAATCCCAGCTCTGCTACTCGTCTGTGTGACCTTTGACAAATCACTTAACTTCTCTGTGCCTCAGTTACCTCATTTGTAAAATGGGGGTTAACCCTGCGAACCCCAAGTGTGTCCAACCTGATTAGCCTGTCTCTAACCCTGAATTTAGGACAGCGCCAGACACATAGTAAGCACTTAAATACCATTAAAAAAAGGAAACTGAGGCAGAGGGAAGTTGTCACTTTCCCAAAGTCACATGGCCAGTAAGTGACAGAGACAGCATTAGAACACAGAGATATCCTTTTGGTTGATCTCCATAGCATTTCCCTACAGGGGAGAATTTAATATTACTGGCAGACTTGGAGATTTCACTGCCCACTCTCTCTTCTAAAGCAGTTATTAGCATGGTTTAGTGGATAAAGCAGGATCTGGGAGTCAGAAGGTCCTGGGTTCTAGCCCCAGCTCTGCTACATGTCTGCTGTGTGACATTGGGCAAGTCACTTCACTTCTCTGGGCCTCAGTTACCTCATCTGTAAAATGGGGATTTAGTGGGACAGGGACTGTATCCAACCTGATTAACTTGTGTCTCCCCAGTGCTTGGCACACAGTAAGTGCTTAACAAGTACTGTTATTATTATTATTATTGTTATTATTATTGTAAACAAAACTGGTCCTAGCAATGATCCCTGGAGATCCCATACATACATACATACATATGTACATACACATACATATCTATTCTATTTATTCTATTTATTTTATTAGTATGTTTGGTTTTGTTCTCTGTCTCCCCCTTTTAGACTGTGAGCCCACTGTTGGGTAGGGACTGTCTCTATATGTTGCCAATTTGTACTTCCCAAGCACTTAGTACAGTGCTCTGCACATAGTAAGCGCTCAATACGATTGATGATGATGATGATGTCTCCATCTCCAGTCAATCATCAATCATATTTATTGAGCACTTGTGCACAGAGCACTGTACTAAGCACTTGATAGAGTACACAGAGTTGGTAGACAGGTTTCCGGCCCACAACAAGCTTGGCTATTCATCCCTATCCTTTGTTTCTCATTGTTCAACCAATTTTCTATCCGTAACAGAACATCCCCTCCAATTCCAAGATTACTAAACTTCCATAAAAAAAAAAAATCCTTTGTGATGGAACCTTGTTAAAGGCCTCTAATAAATACTCACTGGTTATTATTGTTATTCATATTTGTTGAGCACTTACTGTGTGCTAAGCACTGTACTAAGCACTTGGGGGAGTATAATGTAACATCAGACATTCCCTGCCCACAAGGAGCTCACAGTGTAGAGGGAGCTCATGATCTATCCACTTGCTTTTCAGCCAAGCAGGCTGCTAAGGCTTCATTTCCACTTTCGTGCATTCAGCACTGCTGTGGGCAACACCAGCCCCTCCTGTGAGATCTGAAGCAGTGTGAGAGAGAGATAGTCCCTTAGCATGAGACACCTTTCTTTAGGTCAGGCCTGCCCCACTGGGAAATCTAACACCAGAGAACTGAAGAACAACTGGCACTTCCCTCTTCCTCTCTATCCCAGTGAGTTGATAATCAGAGGAATATGTGTTTGCCTGAGAACAACTTGTGGTTTGGGCAGGGCTCATTCATTCAATTGTATTTATTTAGTGCTCACTGTGTGCAGAGCACTGTACTAGGCACTTGGAAAGTACAATTTGGCAACAAACAGAAACAATCCCTACCCAACAATGGGCTCACAGTCTAGACGGGGGAGACAGACAACAAAACAAGTAGACAGGCATCAATAGCATCAAAATAGATAAATGGAATTATAGATATATACCCATCCTTAATGAAATAGAATGATAAATATGTACAAATGTACATAAGTGCTGAGGGGCAGGGAAGGGGGTAGAGCAGAGGGAGGGAGGGAGGGAGTTGGGGAGAGGAGGAGGAGTAGAGGAAAAGGGGGACTTAGTCTGGGAAGGCCTCCTGGAGAAAGTGAGCTCTCAGTAGGGCTTTGAAGGAGGGGAAGAGCGCTAATTTGGCAGATGTGAGGAGGGAGGGCATTCCAGGCCAGAGGTACCATGTGCAATGCTTGGGCTTTCTCTATCATGTATTAAGGGGAGATTTAGAAAGAGGCATTAATGCTCTGAAGAGCTTTTTCTGCTGTGGGACCTTGAGCAAATCTTCCGTGTTCCTCAGTTAGCTCATCTATAAAATGGGGATGAAAACTGTGAGTGCCAGGTGGGACACGGCTGTGTCCAATCTGACTAGCTTGCATCTACCCCAGTGTTTAGTACAATGCCTGGCCCGTAGTAAGTGCTTAACAAATAACCTGTTGTTGGGTAGGGATTGTCTCTATCTGTTACCGAATTGTACTTTCCAAGCGCTTTATACAGTGCTCTGCACACAGTAAGCACTCAACAAATACAACTGAATGAATGAAATGCCATAATAAAAAAAAAAGAAACAGTCATCAGGCAATATACAGCATACAGGGATTATTACATACAATTGAAAGACATGATCCCTGCCCTCAAGGAGCTCTACACAAGATCCTACACTGGGCATATTTGCTCTGTCACTGCAACTCTCAATCAGCTAACTACCTGATAAACAGTTGTTTTTTCTTAGCTTTAGGAAAACTGTTCTCACCCCATCCCTCTTCCCTTCTTTATGCTGGACCCATCTTTCCTCCCACCCCAAACTTGTCCTTTACTTTTTTCACCAAAATTACTCCTATGCTTGACTGCCCTGCCAACCTCCCAAAAGCTTGTAGGAGGGAACAGAAGGCTATGGGCATGAGATTTATAGGAAGCACCTGGATGGGTAATAAGGAAGGTTGAGGGATTTATTAGCTTTTTTCTGGTTGTTTGGGGTCTGAACTAGAGGATAGTGGTGATTTGATGTCTGGTTTCAGAAGGGTAAGCTTGCTAAATATTTGTTGGAGAGAGGGACGTAGTAGTAGAGTTTATACTTACTGAGTGCCCACTGGGGGCTGTGACCTACACCAAGATCTTGGAAAATGGGACAGATGTATGACACATCTGCCCTTGTGGGCAAGGGATGTGTCTACCACCTCTGTTATACTGTACTCTCCCAAGCACTTAGTACAATGTTCTACAGACAATAAGTGCTCAATAAATACCACTGATGATATACTGCTATGCACACAGTAAGCACTCAATAAATGATTGATGCATGAAGCATATTGCCTCACCTTAGAGAACTTACTCTAACAAGAGAAAAGATAGAAATATATTTACAAATAGTTTACTGCATAGCTGTGTATGCATACAGACATAAATACTGAGGTAGGGGAAAAGTATTAATAATAATTTTGGCTATTTAAATTCTTACTATGTGCCAAGCACTATACTAAGTGCTGTGGTAGATTTAAGATATTCATGTCAGAACAGTCCTGTCCCTGATAGGGCTCACAGTCCAAGTAGGAAGGAGAACAGATATTGAATCCCCATTTTTCAGGTGAGGAAACTGAGCACAGAGACATTAAATGATTTGCCAAGGGTCAAACAGCAAACAAGCGGCAGAGTTGCTATTAGATCCAGGACCTCTGATTTCCAGGCCTGGGTCCTGGAGGTGGCTGCTATTACTTCTACTACCAGAAAATCTATTTTACAATAACTTCTTCCAAGAGGTCAGAGATAAACTTTTTTATTCACTTCCCTTAATTTTTTTCTAAATTGCATTTTATTTCATTTTCATGTCCAAGGGGAACTCCCTAAATCGGCCTATTTCCATCCAAAAGAACAACCAAAACAAATGACTACACTTCCTTTCCTCTGTCATCAGTTAATGTTTACTGGGTGCCTACCATGGGTTAGAGATTCAGCAGGAAAATGGAACATTCTTCATAACACCATACATAGAATCCTAGCCTCTTTTTTCCTGTGTTTTCCTTGTTTCATTTCACTCTATTTTCCTCCCTCTGAAAAACGGTAACTGTGGAACTCCTATATTGGGTTAGTAGGAATCCATACCTACATAAAGAGAATTTTAGGTAGCATATGAAGAGCCTGAGAGAGATAGTTACTAAACTGGTTAAATATACTGTATGCTCAGTGGGTTCTACATTATAAAACTCAATTGTGCATTTTCATTCCTAAAGTCTTATATCTGTTTGTTACCTTCATGCATACAAGTGAAAAGGTGTTTTGTTCAAGTTATGCAGTATTATTCCCTTTTTATAGTTAATGAATTGTTCACAGAATAGCTTAGTGCTAACGCTCCATCCAAGTCATCATCCGTCATTTCTATTTTGTATTTCACAACTACTACAGAACTCACAATCATCATTATAATATTTGTTCAGCACTTTCTTTGTGCCAAGCACTGTACTAAGCTCTGGGGTATAAGATATTCAGGTTGGGCACAGTCTCTGGCCCATATGGAGCTCACAGTCCACATGGGAAGGAAAATAGGTATTTAATCCCCATTTCACAGGTTAGGAAACTTGTCTTCTAAACTACAAGCTTGTTGTGGGCAAGGAATGGATCTGTTATAGACTATTCTCCCAAGTGCTTAGTACAGTGGTCTGTACAGAGTAAATGCTCAATAAAAACAACTGACTTAGACCGAAACCCAGAGAAGTTAAGTGGCAGAGCCAGGCTAGAACCCAGGTCCTCTGACTCCCAAGCCCTTGTTTTTTTCCACTAGGCCACACTGTTTCTCATCAAAATTAGTTACAGGACAATACAGGCGCACGCTGGATCTGAACAACCACAGTACATAGAATCCAGGGATATATCAAGCCCTAATTGGTGCCACAGTCCAGACTCCATAAAATCCACCCAATGCTGCACCCTGTCACTACAGGGAAAACAAATCCCACCAGTCACTTTGCCTCCATGTTACTTACCAACCAGTGACTTGGAAGCCAGGTTTCTCACTTTTGGAGGAGGTCAGAAAGGAGGCAGCATAGATGGAAATGGAATGCAATTCACAGAGCTCTCATCTCTCCCACTCTGAGCCTGGGTTGCCCATGATAGAAGCAAGTGAAACCTATTCATCAGCTGACCCTACTCCCTATACCTCCCCTTCATTAACTGCCAACATATGTGCCTTGGTAGGGGAATTGCTGTTTCAGTACAGCTGGAAATGTGCCTGGGCTAAGAAAGAAGTAGTATTGCCTAGTGGATACAGCATGGTCCTGGGAGTCAGAAATACTTGGGTTCTAATCCCAGCTCTGCCACTTTGCTGTGTGAACTTGGGCAAGTCACTTAACTTCTCTGTGCCTCAGTTATCTCATCTGTAAAATGGGGATTAAGACTGTGAGCCTCACGTGGGACAGGGATAGTGCCCTACTCAATAACCTTGTATCCACCCCCATACTCAATATTGTGCCTGGCACGTTTTAAGTGCTTAACAAATATTACTATTATTATTATTATTACAAGGATGAGTGAAACCTGCCAGGCAACTAAGGGCAATAGAGGGGAAGGCTGAGAGGAACTTAGAGCTAAGGAATATGGCTGGGTTAAACCAAACCAATTTGGCCCTAGGAGGTGTGACCAAGACTAATATCTAGCTGTATTTTGCTGCTGCCTTTCTGCAGGAAGTGGCTGTGGAGGTGTACGACTTGAATGTGAGCCATGAGAGTCCCTGGTTGTTAAAAAAAAAAAAGTATTGGGTGGGTGGAAAGGGTGAGGCTGGGAGACAATATTTAGGGTAGGCAGGGATCAAGAAGTTTAGGAAATGTGGAAGGAAGGGGATGAAGGGAAGGGGGAGCCAGGGCTTAATTATCTAGAAGGGATAGGACTCATTCAACATGTCAGGGTTGGCTCTGGAACAAGAGACTTACATGTCATATTTAGTCTATAAGGAAACCACCCACCATACAGTAGTTCACAATTCACACATATTTTTGAAGAATACTGTCTAGGTAACCTGGGGTACTCCTTTAATTGATTTATTACAGTAAAACGCTACAATCTACTATCAGAAATTTTAAAAAGAAACCCCAAAACTCTTGTGTCTAGATCACTCAAACCTCTACTAACAGGCTATAATCAATATTCAACTGTCTCCAAGTCTTAAGATTCACGTTAACAACTTTCTTAAAAGGAGCAGATAATACCCCTGAATCATCTTCCCCTTCTCTAAATCAGGAACAAATACTTGTAGAAACTCACAAAGAAAATATTGAAAAGGGAGCCACTCTGTTCTCCAACTTGCTTAAAGCACATTCAAGATTAGCTGATAGTTTGGAAATAATTCTCTTTCCTGCCAAGTGAAAATGCCTGTGAGGACATATTATTTCTGTCTCATCAGTTTCAACTCTATTATTCTCCCCAAGTTATATGTGCCACAAAATATTATATTTAGAAAGCAAGGAGATTTTGCTGTCACCATTGAAACATCCAGACAGCTAAATGGAATCACTGAAAGTCAAATAAGCAATCAATGGTATTTATTGAGCGCTTGCTATGTATCGAGCCCTTTACTAGGTGCTCCAGAGAGGGTAATCCAAAGAAATTGGTAGATGTATTCCCTGCCCACAAAGAGTTTACAGACTACAGGGGGAGACAGACATTAAAATACATCACAGATACATATATATAAGTGCTGTGGGACTGAGTACGGGTTGAATATAAAGGGTAAAATCTGAGTTCAGGGACAACACAGAAGGGAAATGAAGGCTAACTCAGGGATGACATTGAATAATAAGAATAATGATGGTATTTGTTAAGCGCTTACTATGTGCCAAACACTGTTCTAAGCACCGGTGTAGATACAAGGTAATCAGGTTGTCCCACATGGGGCTCACAGTCTTAATCCTCATTTTACAGATGAGGTAACTGAGGCACAGAGAAATTAAGTGGCTTGCCCAAGGTCACACAGCAGACTAGTGGCAGAGCCGGGATTAGAACCCACGACCTCTGTCTCCCAAACCTGTGCTCTTTCCACTAAGCCACGCTGCTTCTCAGGAGGAGATATGATTTTGGTAAGGCTCTGAAGGTGGGAAGAGTTCTGTGTTCTGCTGTATATGAAACAGGAGAGAGTTTCAAGGCCAAAGTCAGGACAGGGTTGAGGGGTTGACGGCAGGACTGACAAAGTCTTACTAATAGTCATGAATTTCCTGGCTGCCCCTTAAACATCGATTCACTCCATCTTTATTAGTCCCCCTCCTTTTTCAAGCAGTTTATTAATGGTTTGCATTGCGCACGTAATGCATGCAGAACATTGCAATAAGTGCTTGGTAAAATACAGTAATGGGAAAACAATACTGATAATACTAATAATACTAATTTTGGCATTTGTTAAGCACTTAATATTTGCCAGGCACTGTCCTAATAGAATAACAGAGCTGTGGTCTGGTGGATTTGAATCAGTGGTATTTATTGAGCACTTATTGAGTGCAGCACACTGAATGTACCAAAGTGTTTGGGAGAGTGCAATGCAACTGAGTCACTAGACATGTCCCATGTCCACAAGGAGCTTACAGTCAAGAGAACTGGAGGAGATGTTGAAGGGTATTTAGAGGGCCCAGGTCACAGGACTGCCATGAGCAGAGGGATTGGAGTTGGTGTTTCAACTACCACCTCACACTTCGATTCCCAGTACTTCCTGCCTCCACCTCATCGACACTGCTGTCCCCAGACTCAAGAGAACAATGGTAAGGTAATTACTAAGAAGCTGTCTCGCACCACAACCAGCCATCCCGCCAAAATTAAAAAGTCTGCCATCAACTGCCTTCTCCTACAATGTCTGTAGAACTTATTGACTTTTACTTGTTTATTTATATTATTGTCTGTCTCCTCCCTCTAGACTGTAAACTCATTATAGCAGAGAATGTGCCCCTTATTCTGTCATATTGTACTCTCTCAAGCACTTAGGACAGTGCTCTGCATGTAGCATGTGCTCAATAAATACCACAGATTGATTGATATATAGGTAGCAATGCTTCATCTGGAGCCCATGAAACCAACACATCCTGGACAAATTTTTAGGAGTGTGGTTTAGTAAACCACACCATCACTTTTTGTTCTGCTCCAGTTAGTTGGGGTTTTTCCCTCCATAATATACCCATAATGCTCACCATCTGCCAACCACAAAATAAATCACTCTGACATAAGTTAAGGCTGCAGTAGCAGTGAAGCCTAGTGGAAAGAGCAAAGGCCTGGATACCAGAGTCCTGGGTTCTAATCCTGACTCTGCCACTTGCCTGTTGCATGATTATGGGCAAGTCACTTAACTTCTCTGTGCCTCAATGTTCTCATTTGTAAAATGGAGATTCAATATTTATTTTCCCTCCTACCTAGACTGTGAGTCCCCCACTTCTAGACTGTGAGCCCACTGTTGGGTAGGGACTGTCTCTATATGTTGCCAACTTGTACTTCCCAAGCACTTAGTACAGTGCTCTGCACACAGTAAGCGCTCAATAAATACGATTGATTGATTGATTGATCTCAGACAGGAATTGTATCCAACTGTTTTATTTTGTATCTGTCCCAAGACTTAGTATACAGCCTGGCACATAGTAAGGACTTGAAAAATATCATTTTTATTAGAAAAGTTAGCTTGACTGTGCTTTTGAAGACACACCTTCTTTCTGGTATTTTAAAAAACATTTAATAGCATATTACACTTGCACCACAGAGCAAGCCTTTGCCTTTTCATAAAGATGTATGGATGAAGCCTGCTTACCTGCACAAAGGCAAAGTCCACAGCCCAGATCAAGGGAATTGTTTTTCTCCTGAAACTCACATACAATTAAATTATGAAATGAAGTTTAAATCGACCACCATAAAAAAGGTAAACAAACTCTCCGTTCTTAGGTATCATTGCTAGAGTTTTCATGGAAGTGCCTTTGATAATTCATGATGGTCTTTTTTTCATTCTTTGTACTACCTATAAGCAAGGAATTTCAAGATAAGCCACATGGCAGCTTTCCAAACTGGCATTCAGGTCCTATATCCTGGCAAATTTTGAATTAGATCATTCATTTCTCTCAAACACATTTCTCCAGCATATCTAATTTTCACCCCCAGCTTCTGCAATGCACTGTTTACCATATGCTGGTGATATGCTAGTGGCATATGTTTTTGTGTACATACAGTGATTTTGTATAAATTTAGTAAATTACCACTAGATCCTTTGGGGTAAAAAGCTTCGTATAACGATAAAATATCACTGCTCTCATTTGAAACTAAACTGAAGCAAATCCAAAATCACAGTGTGCTAAGAACTTAATAAGAAAACATTTTCTCTATATTCCTTTTAAACCTTCATGGTTTGATTGAATTTAGCTCATCCTGATACTCTTATTTCCACTGAAGAAGAATATTACTTTAAAGAAGAGGTGGTAGAAAATCAAGTTGTGTAATACGTAAAGAGCTCAGCTGACAGACGAATAAAGATTCTGTTCACTGATACACAAGAGTCCATAGTGCGACCCAACCAAAAAAGGATACTGATAATAGTCAAAAAGAGAAATCTGTTCATAAGGGAAAAAAATGATCCAATAATTCAAACTTAATAACGGAAATCAGTATTTCTAAACATTGCAAAAAACTCATTCTAAACCACACTGAAATCGCAACTCCTCCAGGAGGCCTTTCTTGAATATTCTTTCTTCTCTCTGGTCATATCCCCTAAGCTACCACCCCCACACTTCTGCCCCACAACACATTTTGAAATTCACACCCTCCCAGAACACGTCTTTATGGATTTACTCCCATATCCCATTTAAGCACTGACTCATCTATTTAGCCATTTTGCTTTTCTCCTCTATTTGTAAATTATTTTGTGTCTATCTCTGGCTGTACTGCAAGCTTCTTGAGGGTAAGAATTGTGTCTTCTGATGATATTGTACTCTTCCAAACCCTGTGTGGTTTCTGCACACAGTTGACATACGATAAATGCTATTGATTGACTCAATACCCGTGAGTGCTTTGGTTACGAAACCAGAGGAGGGGTACAGACTGAAAAACAGCCACATGCATTCATATAAGAAATTTAAGGAAAATATCCACTGACATTATATCTTTTTTTTCTTTTTCAATTGGGAAGTTTGGATTTCCTTTTTCATCTGGACAAATATTTTTTCTTTAATGTTTTCTACCTCAGTTTTTGCTGAAAACTGGAAAATCATCACAAAAACTTAACCTACTCCTCCACTCAAGTTTAACAAGATACCTGCTTTTTAATCCTGTTTTTCTTCTTAAATTTTATGTCAATTTATTTCTCATCAGGTCTGTCCAGCTGATCAGTTCTGAGGTTCTGTCTGGGTGTTGTATAATAGGTTCTCAAAGGTTTCAGGAATACTGCTGCTTTGTCTTAGTTGCTTTTTTATGTTTTTTGTTGAGCATTTGCTGAGCACTGGGGTAGATACAGGTTAATCCGGTTGGACACAGCTGCTGACCCAGAAGGAGCTCACAGTCTAAACTGAAGGGAAGGGGACATAATCCTCATTTTACAGATGAGGTAACTGAGGCACTGGTAAATTAAGTGACTTGCCCAAGGTCACATATCAGCTACTAGCAGAAATAAAACTAGAACACAATTAGAAACATGATTAGAAATACGATGAAAAGCATCATGACAATGGGAGTCAGGAGGTCATGGGTTCTAACGCCAGGTCTGCCACATATCTGCTGTGTGACCCTGGGCAAGTCACTTCACTTCTCTGGGCCTCAGTTCCCTCATCTGTAAAATGGAGATTAAGAATGTGAGTCCTATGTGGGACAGTGACTGTATCCAACTTAATGACCTTGTAGCTACCCCTGCGCTTGGCCCACAGTAAGCAATTAACGAGTACCATCATTGTTAGTACTATTAACCCAGGTCTCCCGACTCTGAAACTTGTGCTCTTAAGCAGCATGGCTCAGTAGAAAGACCACGGGCTGTGGAGTCAGACTGGGTCATGGGTTCAAATCCTGCTCCGCCAATTGTCAGCTGTGTGACTTTGGGCAAGTAACTTAACTTCTCTGTGCCTCAGTTAACCTCATCTGTAAAATGGGTATTAAGACTGTGAGCCCCCCGTGGGACAACCTGATCACCTTGTAGCCTCCCCAGTGCTTAGAAAAGTGCTTTGCACATAGTAAGTGCTTAATAAATGCCATTATTATTATTATTAAGCTGTTCAGTTTACTCAGTCAAACAATTCAGAAGGTAAAAGTGATTCCTTTATTTGGATAGAAGTGAAAAGTAGTCCAAACATCTGCATGTGTGTATGTGTGTATATTGGGAATCAAGAGACCTAGGTGCTAGTCTAGTCTTTGTTCTGCCTTAAAGTAATATGGGAAAAGACAACACCTGCAATGGGCTACACCCCTGCCCACCTGTTCAGTTGTTGCACTCTAAGCCCCAGTAAATGAATGCACAACTGACAGGGACGTGACAGTGCAAGTGACACCACAAAAGCCACTAACACGATAATTAACTTTTCTGTGCAGAGACTCAGTCCTGATTATCTTGTAGCTCCCCAGAGTTTGGCCCATTCCTTGGCTCATCATAAGCACTTAACAAGCACTATCTGCATCATTTGAGTCTTAAGGACCAAGGCTCATTTGTCATTCTTTATTTCATTCCTTCATCTTCCATCATCATCTGTCTGTTTTTGTAAAGATCTGTTACAGAGCAGCTCATTGAAGTTTGAATCTTTCTGATAGCCACCAATTACATGAAAAAGAGAATTTGACAGAGCACAGGCCAGGTTTATATGTACATGTGTGTTTTTATGTGAGAGAAGGCAGGGAGGTTTGAACACTCTGAGAACCATCATTTAAATCAAATGGAGCTGTAACAGGGACTTGCCAGAGTTGACCATTAATTTTGTCCAACAGGTCTCCTACTCCTTTCAGTTTGGTTCCCAGGAAAGCACTGTGTTTCAGGAGGAACAGGGAATAAGATTCCCACCCCTGTTAGATAAGTCACCTGGCTTCTGAATCCTCACCACTTTAGTGATGATCCAGTGGGGACAGTTTTCCCTTTTCCTGGGAGGAATGTGATATGAAAACTTGTCAAAGCTTATGTGTCATGCTGTGAATATTCAGCAACTGCACATTTCCCAGGCCTATCAATCTAGCATGCTGTTGGAAATAGTGTTCAGACTATAGCCAGGGATGTTGCATATACCTCCTCCCCTGGGGATGAGGGGCTGGATGGCGCCCTTAAACTGCCACTGGGTTGTCTTCATGTACACAAACCTACCCGATGAAACTCATCCTTCCATCTGAAGGGCAACCAGTTGAGGAGCCTGGGGCCCTGGGAAGAGAGAGAGTCATGGAGAGGGATCAGAAACTGGAACAAAGTGGTGACCTGGGGATTCCTGCAACCCTTTCTTTTATAACTCCTGAGGGATGGAACTGTTGTGCCCTTTGGGGGACGGGAGACTCTTTGTGTTTGTGGCCCACCAGCTGGTTGAGAAAAGCAACAGAGACTCAGGATGAGCTAAACAAGCTTCCCACAGATCCACTCTTGCCTGAAGTTGCCAAGGTGTTTGCCAGGGACTTCCATGAGAGAATCACCCCCCTCACACACTTCACCATGCCTGCTGGACCTAGGATCACGATAAAACCCAAGAAGGGCACTGGACCCAGAAATATAATCTTCCTCAGTCTCTGGATAATAGTGACCAAAGAATGAAGTTCCTTCTTGAAAAGGGGTATGCCCATTTCAGTAGGCACGTTCTAACCTTTCTCTGCCTTTGCATTGACTGAAGGGCAGAGCCCCCCTCAAACTCACCCTTCCCACAGGTCCTCTCTCCCTCCCTCCCTCCCTTGGCAGGTGTCAAAGGGAGGATGAGGAAGGCAGTATTGAAATGGGCCCCTCTGCAGGACAGTGAGGAGTGCCAGAGCAGAGGGAAAGTCAGTGAGGCACAGAAGGCACAGCACCAGCACACACAGTGTTCTCTTTCCTTCTCCAAGAGGCTGTCACTGGTCGTCAGGTAAGGGAAGCACACACACCAATTATCTACCACCACCTCCACCTCACATGCCTCTGCTAGCTCCCCTCTCCACCAGGATTATAGTGAACTAGAAGCCAAGGCCCACCCTGGAATGATTCAGGATGGTAGGCCACACAGTCAGACAACATTGGGAGGAATACAGCAACAATGCAGACAAAGGCAGGAATGCTGTATGGGCAACCATCTGTATTGCAGAACTGAAGAGGGACTGTAATTTGGACCTATACCTGGCCCGTGTCTGCAGACCACCCTCGGTCTCTGACCCAAATCCACAAAGAAGGACTTCTTATTCATCCCAACCCACATTAGTGATGGTCGTTTTGATTCCCAGCACAGCTTAAGACGGGCAAAAGCTTTTTCAGCCTTTCAGAAGCCCATATAAAAGGTGTCAGAAGGCCACTCCTGCCAACCTTGGCCCTCCAACGAAGCAGCCATAAGCAAGAAGAGGACCAAGATGAAGTCTCAAAGGGACCACAAACAGACACGGTAGAAGATATGGGATGAGGGTGTGCCAGTAAGGGAATTCTCATTCTTGGAACCAGGCACAAGTTTCCCTGAGAAATGTTTCCAGTTCTGGGTTGGGGTGTTTTTCTTTTCCCCTGGAGGATATCTGTTCTCAGGTACCTGGGCATATTTCTATAGAAGGATTTTTAATCTCCTCAGACTTGCCAAATGTCTTTGTTAAAACAACACTACACTTCCCCCAGCCCACTCCAGACCCACTCCCTCAAGACTACATCCACCCAAACAGGTTCATACAGTGAACACAGTTTGGGGATGGGGTGGGGGGGGCTTGGAAGTGGAGACCTATTTCAGGAAAGAGTGGGGACGGATAGGACCTTCTCCTTCTTTGGTAGGGAGAGAGGAAAAGCACAGAAGAAACAAATGCCATTCATTACGGAAGTGGCAGACTCATACCCACTGGGGACCGCATTTCAGTCTGAACCTGGACCAATTCCAGACTGATCTATGGTCTTCATTCAAGGACTTGGAGTTCAGAGGCAGCAACAGGAATCTCAGTGCCCCATAGCCTGTATCCGGGTTAAATTACAGAGATGGTGAGCTTTTTCATTCAAAAGTCATCATATTTCTCAGCCTAACAGGCCACGTGAAGTAGGTGTTGATGGCAATGAAAGTCTCAACTTTATTAACATAATACTAATCATACGCCAGTGACCTCAATTAGGTCCTGCCCCAGTCATTGCTCAATGCTAGAATTTGACAAAGGAACTGAATTATGACATAACAGAGATGCCACACTGAAATTTTTGAACTGATTTATGTTCCAGACTTACACTCCTGTTCTGCTCAAGAAATTAAATAACTTTTTTTTCCTAGCTTCATGAAATAATGTGTCTTTCTGCTAACTGCCTAAATGTTAGCATAGAATTCCTGACTTGCAGTGGATGTTATCAACCCAGAAATATATACACTCAGGTGTCTTACCCACAACTAAGTAAACAATTGGTCTAGCGTGGTGGATTCCTTTTGTGGAAACTACTGATTCCAAAAAAGAGTAGACTCCAAATATTCCATCCAACCAGTAAGATTTATTAACCCAGCTAAGGCTATTACCATTCAAAATTTTATACCCTCTTGAAGACAAAAGGAAAATGTGTGTTTGAGGTTCACATAGATTTAAGCATGAACACTGAATTGCTAAAATCTGCATTCCCTTTTTGAATGAGCTAGGGCAAACCCAATTATCTGATAAAGATGTCATCTGTAAACATTTATACTGCAAAATTTCAGAATTGAAATAAAGTGGAAAATTAGCAATTTTTATCTTAGTGATATGTAAGTGAAATTGTGGATTTTCCCCTTTAACAACATATAATTCTTTCCTAAACAATACCTCAAAATTTTCCAACAGAGAACAATTGCTATTTTAAAGTAGAGGAGTAGTAGAGTAGTAATTTAAAGAGAAGCAGCGTGGCTTAGTGGAAAGAGCACGGGCTTGGGAGTCAGAGGTCATGGGTTCTAATCCCGGGCTCTGCCACTTCTCAGCTGTGTGACTTCGGGCAAGTCACTTAACTTCTCTGTGCCTCAGTTACCTCATCTGTAAAATGGGGATTAAGACTGTGAGCCCCACATGGGACAACCTGATTACCTTGTATCTACCCCAGTTCTTAGAACAGTGCTTGGCACGCAGTAAGCACTTACCAAATACCATCATTATTATTAAAGTAAAGGTTTCTTTGATTTGATTTTTATGGTATTTGTTAAGTGTTTACTATAAACCAGACACTGTACTAAGTGCTGGGGTAGATACAAGGTAATCAGGTTGGTTACAGTTCAGCTTCCACATGGGGCTCACAGTCTTTATTCCCATTTTACAGATGAGGTAACTGAGGCAACATAGAAGTTGTGACTTGCCCAAGGTCACACAATGGAGAAGTAGTAGAGTCAGGATTAGAACCCAGGTCCTTTTGACTCCCAGGCCTGGTCTCTATCCACTAGTTAGTTAATATTAATTTGAAACTATGGGACAATCCTATGCCACATGGAAAAAGGGAACTCTACATCATCACCACCTGTGCTCAATCCTAAATGGCAGAGAGCATGGAGAAAAATTGGGAAGAAGACAAAACCGGGAGGAGATGTCATCAAAACAACCTTAGTATACAAAGGGATTTTTTTGATCGAAGCTTTTTTTTTAAAAAAAATGAACTTTTTCACAAATGAGGGGAAGAACTTAATGTAGCCATTTATGCATACTCATTTCTAATTTAGATTGAATAAAAAATGAGTGTAGCAATTCCCATAGCAACCCACTGCATCATATGATACAAGCACTGCCCATAAAATACAGAATATCTTCTTGAAGAAACACACAAATCGAAACAAAATTGGAATATGTGTGGTTTTTACACTTTGAAGGCAATTCATTTTTCAAGAAAAGACATTTCCCTATTTTTATGCTCATTTAGTGACTTTATTCTATCAATCAATCAAATTTACATGTACAAAATGTCCTTCATACAAGCACCTCAGGGCACTGTACAAAGTAGTAACAAAAATAAATACAGTAAAATATTAATGAGCTCTATTACATAGATTTGCTTTCCCCATATTACCAAATGTTGGAAGAGAAGGGCGGTCACTGAAAGATATACAGCAAATTAGACATAAGATGAGTAAAGGTTCATCTGGAAAAGAAAGATGGATGATGTGCATATAGTTCTGCCCAGTGACACCATTTCCTTTTCCTACGGAAACCCAGGAAAATGAGACCCTGGTAAGCCCAAACAAACACCATTATCATGGAAATTCCAGCTCTGAGCATGTGAACAGCTTACAAAGGGGGTGGGCTGTAAAGAGGGACTGAGCTTCTCACCCATTCAAATATCCATTTTCCTTATGAATCTGAAGCAGTTGCTTAAAACTCTTGCCCAAATCCTGCTTGCACATAAAAAGTACGCTGCTCTCCCCATCCCCCTCACAAATCAAGTATACCAAATGCATATAGACTCACATAAAATTTCCACAGAAAAATCCACAGAATAGCCATGTAATATATGTCTAAATAATAAATTAAGCTCTAAGTTGCCAGACCTTAGTACGCCATGGAGAAAGGTTGTTCCTTGTAGGAGACTCTTGTAGAGATCTTATTTTTTACTTCTGAAACCAAAATGCTCATGTAACTATGGTAACATGATGATATCTTTTAACTATTTTGTTTATGCTTTTTTTGGCTGAGTAGGCAATCCCCATGTTCCCTGAAATTCTCCACAGCGTTTCACATTCACTGGAGTGGCACTCACTGATGAAGGCAGAGCTGAAAAACAGCTGTCTTCCACCCACACCTCAACTAAACCAACCACCCAATTACTTCTGCAGATGTTGCTGCTTTTCCTAGACGGACGGAATTCCCCCATGCCAAACGCCGCCACATTTAGTGTTCGAGCATTTCCTCCAGAAACCGGCTACAATAACCCCACTCAGCCCAAGAACCGAAATCCATATCCTAAACCCTTTCTGACTATGAAAAGATGGGAGCAAGTGTGATCTTCTTCACTGGAAGGGCCTTTATGAAGACTGACCCCCAACTTACCTTTATGTACGTATGAATTTTGAACAGTACCGAAATTCTTAAGGGTCATATTTCTATATGAGACATCTTAAGACAGTTCTTAAATGAAAGTCACCATTTTTTAAGAAAACTAAATAAATTATCCTTCCTGCGATAACTCATTATAATCTCAACAGGCTAACCCTTTTAAAGATCTGAAAAAGAATGAGATTTTTACAATATAGAATTACATATAAAGCAAACACTACCATTAAAAAGTCATTCCTATAATGGTTTTCCTTTTATTTAAAATCTGGCCTACTTCCATGTTGATTGCTCTCATACCTGCCTTAAAAAATATTTAGTAACTTACACAATTCTCATGAAGCAACAGATACCAGTTCTCTGTGAGAATGAAATTATTTATAAATTTATGAAATTGCTCCATGCAGAGAAATAAAACAGCTTAAGCACCTTCCCCAAGACAAATCAGGGTGTTGATCCACATGAATAAATAAATAAAATTATATGAGGAGAAATAGCACATTAGCACACTAGCAAATCAAAATTAAAATTGGAAAAGAATGACCTAGCTCCCAGGAATAGCATTGTCAATCAGGAGAGTCTTGGCCAATTGAACTACTGCAAACTCATAATCTTACAGGAAAACAAAACAAAACAAAACAAAAAAAACCTGGTCTTTAGGCCATCAGATAAGTAGCTCCCACCTAACAGAGAAGCAGAGTGGCTCAGTGGAAAGAGCCCGGGCTTTGGAGTCAGAGGTCATGGGTTCAAATGCCGGCTCTGCCAATTGTCAGCTGTGTGACTTTGGGCAAGTCACTTAACTTCTCTGTGCCTCAGTTACCTCATCTGCAAAATGGGGATGAAGACTGTGAGCCCCCTTGGGACAACATGATCACCTTGTAACCTCCCCAGCACTTAGAACAGTGCTTTGCACATAGTAAGTGCTTAATAAATGCCATCATTATTATTATTATTATTTAACAGGTAAAGACAGAGAGGTAGAAAAGTGCAAATCCCCCACTATTTGGGTAAAAACTGGGCTACTTCTGTTTATGCAGCTAAGAAATCCTTGGGTCCCAGAGTTTGTTTTTTTTTTTTCAATTTTCCAGTAATCATTTGCAGTCCCTGTTACTACCTGAGCCCTGAATCTTCCTTCTGAACAAACAACATACATTATGAGAATCTTGGTTGTTGCCCTCAAAGCCAGATATAGCCTTGTAAAGACTTACATTATGAGAATCTTGGTTGTTGCCCTCAAAGCCAGATATAGCCTTGTAAAGACTTATCGGAGGAGGATTGTAATGCATTCACAGGAAAGGATAAAAGGACAAGGTAAGATGTCTTAACTGGCTCAAAGGAAAAATGTATGGACAAAATCCTGATTATATCCAGGCAGGAGACCATAAAATGAGGAGGACACTTCAATCTAGTCAGCTGACAACAATATTCAATTGCATATTTTTTTTTGTTTGGTTCTCTCACAACTGGCAACAGATAAAAGCACTGGGAGTAGAACTAGAAACTCAGGATAAGGACCTAACTATTCAACAATGTATTCATTCAGTCTGGAAAATTACTACAAGTACTTTGAATTGTAATCTAAGTTTCTCTGTGGGAAGAATCTTGGTCCAATAAGGTGAGTTTTCTGATGGTAAGATGCTATTCTTTTGTAACAATCAATCATATTTATTAAGCATTTACTATGTGCAGAGCACTATCCTAAAAGCTTAGGAGAGTACAGTACAACAGTTAGCAGACAAATTCCCTGCCAATAAGACTTAAGCATAACTGACACCCTGGGCCACAGTAAAATTTGTCTCTGGTGAATAGCTACACTGTTATTCATAGTGCTTGGGGCGGTTGTTTTGTTTTGTTTTTTTCTTTGTTTGTTTATTCATTTTATAGCATTTGTTAAGCACTTACTATGTGCCAGGTACCATACTATGAATGGGATTGATACAAGTTGATCAGATTGGATACAGTCCATGTCCCACATGGGGATCACACTCTTAACCCACCATTTCACAGATGAGGGAACTGAGGCACAGAGAAGCTGTGACTTGCCCTAGGTTACAAAGCTGATGCATGGCAGAGCTGGGATTAGAACCCAAGTTCTCTGACTCCCAGGCCTGTAATCTTTCCACTAGGCCATGCAACTTCTAGATTCTACCTATAAAATAAAGAGAGGCAGTGTGGCTCAGTGGAAAGAGCACGGGCTTGGGAGTCAGAGGTCATGGCTTCTAATCCTGGCTCTGCCACTTGTCTGCTGTGTGATCTTGGGCAAGTCACTTAACTTCTCTGTGCTTCAGTGACTTAATCTGTAAAATGGGGATTAAGACTGTAAGCCCCACATGGGGTGACCTGTTTACCTTGTATCTTGCTTGACACAAAGTAAGTGCTTAACAGATACCATTATTATTATTATTATTATTATTAAGATGCTTTCAAAGAGCCAATCCATTCCTGAACAGAATCCCTGGATCAGCTGGCAGTCTGCTGCTATTGCCTCCCAACAGGCCTCTAAGGCTCTGCTTTACTGTTTCTTTTCTTTAAAATGTTATCTTCTTCCCTTCATCTTCCCCATATATCAGCTATGAGAGTATCTTGTTGTCCCTTCATAAGTCCCAACCAGTGAATTTATTTTGTGATGAGCATTGCTTTGGCGCTGGTAGATTGATTTGAATCAAAGTCCTTGTTGTTTATAATCATACCCTGGTAATTCATACTTTTTGTGGTGTCTATGATGACATCCATGTGACACCTGTAACAAATCTGGGTTTTACTATTATCCCAAAAACAGGGCACTATGTTTGCTGTAAACTGCCAACATATTTTAAAGCTCGATGCTACATTTTCCAAAGGACCCACTAGCTTTCTTGATTTGGTATTCTACCTCATTTTCCCCTATTTGTACTCTTTGTTCTTTTCAAGCCAGCCTACTCACCGTACCTCCAATCAGTCAGTCAATCATTGGTATTTACTGAGTACTTACTGTGGGCGAGCACTGCACAAAGCACTTGGGAAAGTACAATACAATAGAGTTGGTAGACATGATCCCTGCCCAGAGTTAAAGTCTAATAATAATTGTGGTATTTGTTAATTGGTTATGTGCCAGGCACTGTACTAAGCACTGGGGTGGATACAAGCAAATTGGGTTGGACACAGTTCCTGTCCCAGATGGGGCTCACAGTCTCAAATCCCCATTTTACAGGTTATGTAACTGAGGCACTGAGAAGTGAAGTGACTTGCCCAAGGTCACACAGCAAACAAATGGTGGATCCATAATTAGAACCCATGTCCTTCTCACTCCCAGGTCCTTGCTCTATCCACTACACCATGCTACTTCTCTATGCTATGCTGCTTCCCTAGAGGGGAGACAATAAAATAAGCTATAGATGGAAGAATGGAGAGCATAAGGATATGTACGTAAGTGCTGTGGGGCTCCTGACTGTAATAATTGCAGTAATAATGATAATAATATTCACTCAATTCATTCAACCATATTTACTGAGCACTGACACATTCCCTGCCCACAATGAATTTGCTGTCTAGAGAGTAATGATGCTAATGATGACAATGATAACCCTAATAATTAAGCACCTACTATATGCCAAGCACTGTACTAAACAATGGGGTAGACACAAATTAATCAGGTCCCTTATGGGGCTCACTGTTTAAATCAGAGGGTGAGCAGGTATTAAATCCCCATTTTGCAGATGAGGGAACTGATGCATAGAGAGGTTGTGACTTCCCCAAGGTCACACAGCAGGCAAACGGCAGAGTCAGAATTAGAACCCAGAACCTCTGACCCCCGGGCCCATGCCTTTTCCACTAATTCATGCTGATTCCCTATGTGAGTCCCTGCTCATATCCTTCCCCTGGATGGAAAATCCTCTGTCTTCACATCCAAGACACCACAGTTCTCCCCATCTTTAAAGTCATAAAGTGCTTTCACAACTAAGCACTTGAGTACTCAGAACTCCCATTCTGTTGAGTTCATATACATAACATCTACTCTATTTCCTTCTCTTATCTGTAATTTATTTGAGTGTCTATCTTCCCCCCTACACTTTAAGATCCTTGAGGGTCTCTTATAACTTCATTGTGCTTTGCCAAGTGCTTAGTACACTCTCTGCACAGAGGAGATGCTCAATAAATGCCACTGATTAATCTACTCCAGAAGACCTTTCCATATTAATTTCAAATTACTAACTTTATCTCCCCCTACTGCCTCATTAGTACTTCCTTGCTACTTAAGCACTTACATATTACTTCCCACAGCACTTAAGAACAAGACTTATAAACCCCACTACTTCCTCTTATCTGTGATTTACTTTAGTGTCTGCTCTTCTATATTGTAAAGTCCTTGAGGGCAGGAATCATGTCTTCTAACTCTATTGCACTCTCCCAAGAGTTTAACACAGTGCTTAATAAAAAATATTGATTGGTTGATTGATCGACTGACCAATCTTCTCCAGGAGACTTTCTCCAATTATTTTCTAATCTCTCCACCTTATATTCCTCAACTATTGCTCAGGGCACTTCCTTGCTCCTTAAGTACTTAAACAGCACTTAAGAACATAGCTTATGTACTCGAAAACTTCCTCCTCCCTGTAATTTATTTTTGTGTTTGTCTCCTTGTGGGCAAGGATCTATTGTATTTTCCCAAACACTCAGTACAGTGTTCTGCATGCAGCAGGAACTTAATAAATACCACTGATTAAAGATGAAGGTCTGAAAGCACAAAGTTGCACTTCAAAGTGGAAAATAAGTGATCATAGATTTAAAAAGAAAGTAGGCCATTCAGTGGAAATCCAAGAAGTGATTTTGTTTTTCATGACAGAAGAAAAAATTAGAATGGAGTGAGAATTCCAACATAACTGTATAGTACGGCAAGAAAATTTCCTTCAAGCATCGGGCATAGTAAGAAGCTGTCTTCTAAAAATTGAATAAGTGAAAATAAAAAGGCTTGGATCCAAGAAAAACAAAGACCAGTTACCTCCTCATAAAATCCACCATTCTGTCACCGACTTATAGTTGCTTGTAAGAGCGAAAGATGCTGTCACCAATTTGTACGCAAGTGCGGATGCATTCAATTTGGGCAATGAAACTAAAAACTGAATCAGCTGGGACTGGATTAAAATGATGACACTGCAGTGATTCCGAAGTATGTATTCAGGCTCACCTCTATTTTCATTTCATCTCGGCAGTTTCCAAGAACATCCAGTAGTGATTAAAAAGCTTCAGTGGGAAGATGATTCAGTGAAGTCCTTGTAATACAAAAATTAATAATCATGGTACTTGTTAAGTGATTACTATGGATGAAGCATTGTAGGGGTCACTGGGATAGATACAAGAAAATAAGGTTAGCTTTGTGGGAAGGAATCATGTCTGCCAACTCTATTGTATTGAACTCTCCCAAGTGCTTAGTACAGTGCTCTGCACACAGTAAGCACTCGATAAATACTATTGATTGACTGATGAATTGCTTGATCTGCCTGGAGCTGAAAATACTGCCCACCAAAGATCTCATGGAGACCCTCAGCATTTGTGGACACCCTTTGTAGAAAAAATGATGGCCCTTTTATTTCAGAAGGGGAAACTGAGGTGTAGAAAAGATGGAGCTCTGTCTGGGGCTCTCAATGGGTAAGAAACAGTTAGAATGAGGGAACACATTTATTTTCTGCTAGTTTCATATTTGCTTGCACAACTGATCTACCCCAATTTTTAAGGAAAGATCACAGGACTGGAAGTCAGGAGATCTTCGTTCTAGTCCAGATTATTCCACTTGCTTGCTTTGAGACTTTGGGCAAGTCATTTAACCATTCTGAGCTTCAGTATCCTCAGCTGTACAATGGGGATAAAACGGCTGATCGGACTTCCACCTAGATTTTAAGCCCCTTGTGGGACAGTCTTGCAACTAGCCCAGTGCTTAGCACTGAGCTTGGCTCCTTGCAAGTGCTTAATAAATGAAATCATTATTATTACTGTTGGTAGTAGTAGTACTATCATCAACAATTTGCTGTCCAAGGACATCAAAACCATAGCAAAACATATCTACATAAGCTACTGAGCATTCCAGGGAACTTTTAGTGTTGATATATTCAGGAAGTTTGATGTGGCGAACAGGCAAGATCACTTACTGTGACAGAGAAATCTCCTGTCAGGGAAGACCGCGGAGGGCATTACCTCTGTTTCTTTTACACCTTTCCAGTTTGACGGTTTTATTCGTTCTCAATTCTTGGCAAGCTTTTGTTTTTCTTTTTATCTATTTTTGAGGGGTTGCTTGTCATTTGATTTATAATTTTATTTCTGTCTCTCTTTTCCACTCATTTTCATTTCTCCTCAAGTGTCATTAGAGTCACTCTCTTTCTGGGCTAGGATTATTTTGCAAGTTTTAATGCTCCGTCTCCAGGGATCAACTGGCTGACTTTTCCTTTGCCTCTCTTGTTTTCACTAATACTTAATTCTTTTAGGTTCTGTTTCAACTCCCTCCACCCCTCCCTCAACCACTTTTTTTTTGGTGGGTTTCTGCTTTCTCCTGTTTGGATGGTGATTATTTTTTATGATTTCTGAGTATTTCAGTTTTGTGTTTATTTTCTGTACACTCAGTTCTACCAGCATGTGTGTTTTCACTAGAGGACTTGGCAAGAACGTGACAGCAAAATTAGGGAACATTTTTCCATGTGACCCGGCCTGGATTTAGTGCAACACACTGGTCAAATGTCCTTCTACCCCCATCATCTCTAGTCCCTAATGACCTAGCCATGTACTTCATAGATAAAAATTAAGTCATTACGTGTGATCTCCATAAAATCGCTCCTGCTCCTCTTCAGTTCATCCTTTCTCCTGCCTTTTCTTCAATTCACCCATTTTTCCTAGCAGAACCTCAAAAGAACTGCCTCCTCTCAAAATCCACACCCTCACTTGTGCCTCCAACCCCATCCCTTCTCACCTTATCAAAATCCTTGCCCCTTCCCTTCTCCTCCATCTGGCCACCATCTTCAGTGGCTCCTTCCCCATGGCTTTCAAACATGCTCATGTCTCCCCTATACCAAAAAACTTTCCCTTGAATCCTAACTCCCTCCAGTTTTTGTTCCATTTCCCTCCTACCATTCCTCTCCAAACTTATTGACTTGTCTACACCTGCTGTCTCCACTTCCTCTCTGCCAATTCTCTCCTTTACCCTCCCAATCTGACTTCTGCCCCATTCATTCCACAGGAACTGCCCTCTCTAAGGTCAACAGTGACCTCCTTCTTGACAAAGCCAACAACCTATACTCCATCCTAATCCTCCTTGACCTCTCAGCTGCCCTTCCATATTATGGCCCACCCCCTTCATCTGGAAACATTATCTAATGTTAGCTTCACTGACACTGTCTTCTCCTGGTTTTCCTATCTCTCAGGCTACTCCTTCTCAGCCTCTATTGTAGGTTCTTCCTCTGCCTTCCACCCTCTAACTGTGGGGATCCCTAAAGTCTCAGTTCCATTCTCCACTTATACCCACTCCCTTGCAAAACTTATTTCTAGACTGTGAGCCCCTTGTTGGGAAGGGACCATCTCTATATGTTGCTGATTTGTACTTCCCAAGCGCTTAGTTCAGTGCTCTGCACACAGTAAGCGCTCAATAAATATGACTGAATAAATGAATGAATGAATTAATTAATTAATTTGCTCCCATGGCTTCAACTGCCAACTCTATGTGGATGATTCCCAAAACTACCTCTCCAGTCATTGCTGTGGGCAGGGAATGTGTCTACCAATGCTGTTACATTGTTATATTGCATATTGACTGTAAGCTCATTGTGGGCAGGGAATGTGTCTGTTTATTGTTATATTTTACTCTTCCAAGTGCTTCGTACAGTGCCCTGCACACAGTAAGATGTGGACTGAAGTTTAAAAAAATGATCTGGGCAGCAGAGGATTGGAGTGGGGAGAGACAGGATATGGGGAGCTCAAAAAAGTGGTTGATGCAGTAGCATTAATAAATTTGATTGAATGAATGAATGAAAAGTGCTTAGTACAGTGTTCGGCACACAGTAAGCATTCAATAAATACCACTGATTGAATGTGTGAGTGTGTGTGTGTTTGTATTTGTGGTGCTGGATATGGTGAAGTTTATAGCAAGAGTTTTTGCTATTTCCAAGTTTTCAAGTACACAACTCCGGTGTTATAGAGACCTGGACATATTTGTAAATTTTCTGAATGATGAGGTTGGCTCTATTCGTCACTCTTTGTTTCCTTTTAAATCTATAGCCCCTGGCTTCCTGGGCACACATCCCAAGAGGGATGAAGATCTCGGTGGGTGAGAGGACCCAGAATGGTTGTGATTTTGTTTTGCTGTTTGCGTGCAAGCTATGGTTTAGGGGTGAAGATTTGGGATGAAGTGTGTGTGTGTAATCCAGGGCTCCTCACCATTCCATGATTCCCTCTATACAATTTGTTTCTTCCTGTTTCTTCTGCTCTCACTTTCCTCTCATCTAAGCTGCCCTTTGGGCCTCCCCCATAATCTTTCTGTTATACTGCCTGTCACCTTGGAGCACTTCTTATACTGCCTCAATTCCTCCTCACAGGGTTCATTACTCCCCTTTTCCTTAGGTTTCAACCACCTGCTTTCCTGGCCCTCAACTTCCATCTTCCTCTTCCCCTTCTTTGTTCTTTCTTTCCCTGGCAACTGATCTCCTGAGTTTTCTCTCTACAACCAGGAGATTCTTGTCTCCTTCCTCTTAGATTCTTCTTATTCTCTTCCGTGTCTTTTAACTTTCCCTCTCAACAGCCACTTTCTCCTCAGGTCTTTCCCTTTTTTTCTCTTTCAGATTTTTTCTTCCTTCGCTTCTTTGTCTTCCTTTTCACACTTTTTTCTTCCTTTTCTTCCTTTTTTACATATTTGTTAAACACATATTTTAAACCAGAAGGGGGAAAGACCTCAAGAATCCGGGCACACTGTAAGATGAAATCCTATCGTGGTTTAGGTTAGACTAATGAAGCACCCAGCTCAGTATTTCTGCCTGCAAAAGTGGCAAGCGGATGCTTGGATGAACTGTGCGATGATTGTCCTCTTTGCTATCTGTCACCAGATTTAGGGATGGAGTGTATCCTCATGCAGAAGATTCTCCCCTTACAGAAATCATATTGTCATTCATTCATTCAATCATATTTATTGAGTGCTTACTGTGTGCAGAGAACTATGCTGAGTGCTTGGGAGAACACAATACAACAGTAAGCATACACATATTGTACTTCTCAACAGGTTGTGATTTCCCAAATTAATCATTAATGCTAAATATAATTATCAAATAAATGATTGGCCAGGTATGCAAAGGAAAACATCAGCCCATGATTTGCAGGATTGGCCCTGAAGTGCTTTTTATAGATGGGTGATGGGACTTAAATTAGCAATCAACCCACTATTCAGTGCAGTGGTCCCTTATACTCAGTACCACTAGGTTTCTGGAAACTTCCCCTTCAAAAATCTAGGATGGATATCATCAAGGTTCAGAAATGGGTTTACATTCAATTCATCATTTTGGTTAAAACACTTTGTGTGGCTACCACCATTTGACCAATTCAACCTGTCTGTCTGCTCTGAAAAACAGCGTCTTTAATATATTCCGCAGAAATGTCAAAACAAAACTAAATGCTCCTCTATCTTTTTTTTCATTCCTGAGGGCATAATTTACTGCCTAAGGCTCCCAGCTTTTGTTTTTGATATTTGTAGACGTTTTTGTTATTAGCATTGGCATACTTTGCTCTTCCAACTCCTGTTTGTATTTAACCTGATAGCACATTTGTTCTGACCCCAGCTTTATGAGGAGCTATTGTAGTACAAGAAGCAATGTGGTCCAGTGGAAAGCGCATGGGCCTGGGAATCAGAGGATCTGGCTTCTAATCCCAGCTCTGCCACTTGAGTGATGTGTGACCTTGGACTTGTTACTTAACTTCTCTGTGACTCTGTTTCCTCATCTGTCCTGTGAGCACCATGTGGATGGGCACAGTGTATCTGAGCTGATTGTGGTAACTATCCCAGCACTTAGTACAGTGCTTGGCACATAGTAAGAGCTTAACAAGTACCATGATTAATTAATTAATTCATTCATTCATTCAATCGTATTTATTGAGTGCTTACTGTGTGCAGAGAACTGTACTAAGGACTTGGGAAGTACAAGTCAGCAACGTATAGAGACGGTCCCTACCCAACATCGGGCTCACAGTCTAGAAGGGGGAGACAGACAACAAAACACAAAACAAAACAAAAAAATGATTAATTCATTACTAAAAAACAAGAGCTCCTCTTAAAAGAGCTACTTAGGCAATTTCACTCACAATACTGGCCTTCATCCCTTTCTACGATGAAGAAGAGAGGTAGAGATCAAGACAAGAAATGTTGAAGAACAACAATGGCCCTGTCCAGGATTTCTGCTTTACTTTCTCCCGTGTTTCTGCTCCTCTGCTTCTTTCCTCCTCTGAGCATCTGCCTGATTTTGTATCTGTCTCTCTGGCTCTTTATCTCTCTTCATTTTTGACCCTCATGATGCCTCTGTAGGTGTGTCTCCACCTGCCTTCTGACAACTATAAATACATTTAAGAAGGGGAATAAAAGGGATGTAGAAAGTATTTTAAAGATGAAGGAAAGCAAAGTTAAGGTGTGAGGGCTAACCACTGGGGTAGCTTTCAGATTCAGGAGACAGGTGAAAGACCAACAGACCAGTGGCGAAAGGTGAATAGAGGGGTGACCTATTTTTTCATTCTGAGGCATCACATTTTAGGGGGTCATCATAAATCCAGACCTATCTTGATTTCAGAGTGATATGGTGTCAATCTGCCATTTTTTTCATTGTTTTAGTTTTTCATCAAAGCCAGGTGCATGATAATGACAGTGTTGAAGCACCCTTCAAAATGACCTGCATTCCAAGTCTAAATAAATAAACCACAGTTAATGGCCCAAAATACAGTGGTCTAGCTTACAAAGAAATATGATGGAGGGTGAGTAAAAATGTAATGAAATTTTAACTGCTAACCGGCGGCACTGGAACTCGGAGCTTAAAAGTGAATCCATAGAATGTGGTGGGTCATGTGGAGAAAAACATCCAGTGAACCCATGTCCCCTATAGCTTTACAGTTAAAACTGGTCAGTGTGCTCCCCAAATCAAATTGGAACCCATGCAGAATCTGGATCACTCATTTGATAAGTCCAAGGAGATCATTCCTTGAACTGCTGCATTGTTCATCAAAGACGATTTCCAAGGGACCTGCAAGAACAGTCTGAGAGTGAAAAATTAGTTGAAACGTCACAGTGAGGGCTGGGTTTGAGAACTTGAAACCTTTCAGGCAAATGAATGCAGAAAAAAAAAATCCTTCTGTTCCCTGGGTATCTCTAAGACTCCAAAAGAACCCTTGAATTCTGAACCCACAGAACAAGGAGACAAGGAGCAAGTCCAAACCTCCCTGCATTCTCTTGGTACTTGCACTACACCAGTGCTTTTGAAAGAATTCATTCATTTCTTTCCCTTCCCATTATTTCTCCGACAAACATATGAATGACTAGAACCTGCAGTATTGTGCTAGGCTACTCACAGACTAGCTGTCAAGTGGCGAATTCATGTCTCTGGCTAACTCTACCACAATTATCACAGTCCTGAATGAACAGTCAACACTGCACACCAATGTTTTTCCTACCTCAGTGTTATACAAAAAAAAAAAAGGAATTTACAACCAAGCCCTAAGGTTTTGCATAATTTCATGGTTGAAGAATAAACTCCAAAAAATGTTAGCCACCCACAGAGTTCACCTTGACATGCTTTCACTACAAAAAATAGAATACTATACAAACTAGTGAACCCTAGATCTTCACATCTTATTTATAAAATATATAAACAGAATAATGGGATAAATGAGAGTGTTTTCAAAAGTGACTCCTGTGGCTGTGACTCCTGTCCTGACACCTGTGACTCCTTTTGTAACCATTCAAATCAAAGAGAGGGATGGCCCCCCACTGACCTCCTCTACCAATACATTCACAGTTCAAGGTAAAGGCTCCACTATATTGTTCTGTGCATTTATTATCAAATCTTGTTATGGACCAAAAATTTGTCGAAAAAAGAGAGCCATTTAAGTTTATATGAAAGAACTCCCCAACTATGTCACTGTAGGAAAAATATTTACATTTGGTTTTCAATTTCACTCTTCACATTTTTGGTTTTAAAAGCTCAGACCAAATGGTCTCAGTCCCTAGAGACACCAGATTCCTGGAAAAGGTGGAGGTTTTCCTCATGTCGTCATGGTTGGTGTAAAATGTCAAGCTGCCCATTTTTGACCCAGTATGCTCTCGGTCGGGCCATTCAGTCATGCGCAGACAACCAGTCGGTGGATTTCCCACTGAGGAGACTCTCCTCATCCTCTTCCATCACCATCAATACCATCATCATTACCAACATAATTTCCAGAGGAGGAACATGGTAGAGAAGCAGCGTGGCTGATGGAAAAAGCATAAGCTTGGAAGTCAGAGGTCATGGGTTGTAATCCCAGCTCCACCACTTGTCAGCTGTGTGACCTTGGGAAAGTCACTTAACTTCCCTGTGCCTCAGTTACCTCATCTGTAAAATGAAGATGAAAACTCTGAGCCCTACGGGGGACAACCTGATCACCTTGTATCTACCCCTGTGCTTAGAACAGTGCTTGGCATAGAGTAAGTGCTTAACAAATATGAACACTATTATTATTATTATCAAATGAAAATGAACCAAAAAAGCTTCAGGAAAGTAAATGCCTTAGGGATTACAAGAAAGGCAAATCAGGATGGATCTTAGGCAGTTGGGGTTCTGGTTCCAAACTCAAAGGATATTGTTTTAGTTGAAAAACCAACTAAATAAGTAATTTAATAACTAAATAAATGGAGAGATAAATAAATTAGGTCTTGTGGATTAACACCTCCAGCCTTCTAGCTGAACAGACCCAGAAGGCAGATCAAACCTGCCAGTCTTTCTTGCTTCCTGTCACTTTCCAGTCATGAATAATAATAATAATAATAATAATAGTAATAATGGCATTTGTTAAGCACTTACAATGTGCAACACACTGTTCTAAGCACTGGGGAGGTTATAAGGTGAACAGGTTGTCCCACAGGGGACTCACAGTCTTAATCCTCATTTTACGGATGAGGTCACTGAGGCCCAGAGAAGTTAAGTGACTTGCCCAAAGTCACACAGCTGACAATTGGCAGAGCCGGGATTTGAACCCATGACCTCTGACTCCCAACCCCGTGCTCTTTCTACTGAGGCACGCTGCTTCTCATGAAATGCTACGAAGGTTCAATCAGCCACAAACATGGGGAATACCTGGCACCATTCATTCAATCATATTTATTGAGCGCTTACTGTATGCACAGCAGTGTACTAAGCACTTGTACCATATAACAAAAAGCAGACACATTCTCTGCCCACAATGAGCTTACTATTCAAAAGAAATGCTCTGAACTTTATTATTCAACAATAATTTAAAACTAATCTCTAAAATATTAGACTGTCCTTGGACACCCAAATTGAACAGGGTTTTAACAGAAGACTTTCTTTTTTGGATCAGTATGTAATGTGTTTCTCTCTAATTTGTATTTTCATGACTTAACAGTGAAGAATTCATTCCTGGATGAAAACAGCTGGCCCCAGGGAGATGAACTTTGGGTGCTTCCTGCCAGCCGTCACTGAAGACTGGAGGGTTGCTTCCACATCTGGCTCAGGCAAAATCAACTCTAGGGGACTGCCAGAGACATAAATGATGCTGTGCTTTGGCCAGGATTAAGGATTTCTCAGAATAACAAAGAAAAATGATGAGATAAATGTGACAGGGACAATAATGATCTCTATCTGAGAGAGAGTGGAAGAGAAGCTGGCCAAATGGAAAGCAGTGTGGCCTAATGGAAAGAGCCCAGGCCTGGGATTCAGCTGACCTGGGTTCTAAAAAATGTACATTTGGGTTGTTGGGTTGAGAGTGAGGTAAATATCAAATGCCCAAAGGTCACAGATTCAAGTGCCTGGATGACACCTACTCTGTGCTGAACCCTAGATTAAACATTTGGGAGAGTACAATAAAGGCAGAAAACAAAATCCCTGCCTTCAAGGACTTTCTAATCCCAGCATCACCATTTGCCTGCTGTATGACCTTGGGTAAGTCATTTAATTTATCTGTACCCCAGTTAGCTCACCTGCAAAATAGGAATTAAATCCTCCTTTCTCCAGTTTAGTTTGTGCACCTCATGTGGGACAGGGAGCCTACCCAACCTGATTATCTCATGTCTACTCCAGTACTTAGTATAATGGCTGGTATTGAGTAAGTGCTTAACAATTACCATCATTTTTTTTTAAAGGCAAATTTTCAGCAACTGGATCTTAAATGGCATCCTGCACCCTTCCAAAGCCACTTGTCTGCTGGGTGCCGTTGGGCAAGTCATTTAACTTATCTGTGTCTCAGTTGCCTCATCTGTAAAATGGGGATTAAGACTGTGAGCTCTATGTGGGACAAGGGACTGTATCCAACCTGATTAGCTTCTATCTATCCCAGAGTTTAGTACAGTGCCTGGCACATAGTAAAGCACAAATACCACATAAAACATTTGAAAAGGCAAATTTTCAGCAGCTATAATCTTAAAATGGCATCATGCACCCTTCCAAAAGAAATAGAAGCAGCGTGGCTCAGTGGAAAGAGCATGGGCTTTGGAGTCAGAGGTCAGGGGTTCAAATCCCAGCTCTGCCAACTGTCAGCTGTGTGACTTTGGGCAAGTCACTTAACTTCTCTGTGCCTCAGTTCCCTCATCTGTAAAATGGGAATTAAGACTGTAAGCCCACCGTGGGACAACCTGATCACCTTGTAACCTCCCCAGTGCTTAGAACAGTGCTTTGCACATAGTAAGCACTTAATAAATGCCATTATTATTATTATTATTAAATACTCTGGGCATCTGAAAAGTGGGGTTTTCTAATCTGCTCCAGAGGAATTATCAGTGCAAGCTACACTTGATGAAGGGCATGAAGGGAGAGATGGGTGAACTGAGTTAACATTTATGGGAGAATAGAAACCTAGCCCTTGTCAAGAGCCTTGAAACTTTGCCCAGTGAGTATGTTTTCAGATGTGCCAAGGGGTTCAGATATCAGAGAAATGAATGAGAAGGTGGCAGCAGCTATGTCTAGGACATGGAGATGTCATTACAAAAGAATGAGAAGAACAATGAGAAGAGAAAAAAAAAGAAAAGGAGAAGAAAAATGAGAAGCAGCATGGCCTAGTGGATAGAGCATGGTCCTGAAAGTCAGAAAGACCTGAGTTCTGATGCCAGCTCCACCACTTGTCTCCTATGTGACCTTGGTCAAGTCACTTAACTCTTTGTGCCTCAATTACCTCATCTGTAAAATGGGGGTTAATATTGCGAGGCCCATGTGGGACATGGACTGTGTCCAACCTGATTAGCTTGTACCTACCCCAGCGCTTAGTATGGTGCCTGGCATACAGTGAGCACTTAACAAATACCATTAGAAAAATGGGGGTCAATTAGGATGACTGGGGGGTATAGGAAAAGCTACAGAGAAATAGTTCCTAGAGAAGCCCTCAGACTCAACATTATGTACTAGTATGTACTCATTATGTACCAGTGTGTAACTCAAGGACTTTGAAGGCCAAGCATGAGCCACCCGAAATTCTGCTTGCTCTGACAGAAACAAAGTGGAAAAAACATGAGCCTGGGAATCAAGAGGACCTGGGTTCTAATCCCAGATCTGCCATTTGAATGCTGTGTGATTGTGGGCAAGTCACATAGCTGCTCTGTGCCTGTTTCCTCATCTATAAAAGGGGATTAAATTCCTCTTCTCCCTCTCCCTTAAGACTGTGAGTCCTATGTAGGACAGAAACTGTATCTGACACAGATTATCTTCTACCTGAGTCAAGGGAAGAAGCAAAAATCATGGTAAGAGACAACTGCTGGTAGTCTGGTCATCTCCCCACAACAGGTGTTGCATCCTGGGATTACCAACTCCATCAATGCACACAGAAGCAGTATGGCTCAGTGGAAAGAGCATGGGCTTTGGAGCCAGAGGTCATGGGTTCAAATTCCGGCTCCTCCAACTGTCAGCTGTGTGACTTTGGGCAAGTCACTTATCTTCTCTGTGCCTCAATTACCTCATCTGTAAAATGGGGATTGAGACCGTGAGCCCCCCATGGGACAACCTGATCACCTTGTAACCTCCCCAGTGCTTAGAACAGTGCTTTGCACATAGTAAACACTTAATAAATGCCATCATTATTATTATTACTATTATCAACATCCTCCCCAAATCTTGCGAAGCAGTATGGCCTTGAGGAAAGAGCATGGGTCTGAGCATCAAAGGGCTTGGGTTTTAATCCTGTCTCTGCCACTTGCCTGCTTTGTGATTTTGGGCAAGTCACTTAACTTCTGGGTACTTCAGTTGATTAAATTCCTCTTCGCCCTCCCCCTTAGAGCGTAAGCCCTATATCGGTCATGTTCTGTCTGACTGGGTTATGCTTGCCCCTTTGTAAATGCTTAGCAGATATCACAATTATTACTGGAGACAGACTGTCTCCACACCACCTGCTCATGGTATTGCCAAGCTTTGTGATTCACACCGCAAGACTGCCTGCCTCCTTCTTCAGCCCACCTGTAAAACAGAGACCCGAAATCCCTGCAGCTTAGCCAGTTTTACCCTACAATGGGGTTTCTTTACCTCTGCACCCTGGGTGGATGTGACACAGTGCTTCTTCACTCCAACCAATTCACTCCCATTAGACTTTAAGCTCCTTGAGGGCAGGGATTATGTTTTCTACCTCCACTGTACTCTTCCAGATGCTTAGTCTGGTGTTCAGCAAAGAGTAGGTATCATCTCTGTGCTTGGATCTGTGACCTTCGGGAATTTGACATCTGCCCCGCCCTCAACCCCACAGCACTTATGTACACATTTTTTAAATTATTTATTGTGAATTATTTATGTTCATATCTGCCTCCCCCTCTAGACTGTAAACTCACTATGGGTTAGGATATTGTCTAATTCTGTTGTGGTGTGTTCTCCCAAGTGCTTAGTACAGTGCTCTACACATATTGATCAATCATATTTATTGATGCTTACTGTGTGCAGTGCACTGCATTAAGCATACATAGGAGAGTACAATATAGCAGTATAACAGAGCTGGTAGACCTGTTCCCTGCCCATAAGCTTAGAATCTAGAGGGAGGGTAAGTACTCAATAAATACCAATGATTGAGTAGGTGTTCAGTAATTACAGCTGACTAGAGGTACCCTCCTCTCCCAATCGTAGCTGTCTTCAGCCCATTCCAGCAAGAAAATGACAAGTGCCACAGAGTCCACTCACCTCTATTCCCCTCCTCATCCCAGCTCCCTTCCTCCTCACAGAGCCAGGAGCTGCCCGGAGTGTGGAAGAAGAACACAAAGGCTCATTGGGGGAGACCAGAGGTTAGATGAGCTGCTCCAAGGGAACAAATGGGTCACAGACAATTGAAAAGCAGTGTAGCCTAGTGGAAAGAGCATACGTCTGGGAGTCAGAGAGCCTGGGTTCTACTCCCGGCTCCACAACTTATCTGCTGTGTAACTTTGGGTCAGTCACTTCTCTTCTAGTTCCCTCATGTGCAAAATGGGGATTCAATACCTGTTCTCACTCCCACTTAATCTCTGAGCCTCTTGCCTGACCCAATTATCTTGGGTCTTCCCCAGTGGTTGGCACACAGTAAGCGCTTCGCAAATAGCATGAGATTATTGTTATTACCCATATTGTAATATCCAGTGGTTTGGAAGATGAAATTTAGAAAAGGAAGAGAACTGGGGAGTTGAGACTGTCAAATTAGGTTCCAGGAGACAGTTCTGCAAGGCTGCTCATCTCTTCAGGGAGTGGGGGGCATCAGGCAAATCCAGCTACTACCACAATAAACAGGGTGGGAGGGGGGGAGGTGTTGATTTGTCTCATCAAATATTCCTCTGTGGCAATGGAATAGACCAAATGATGAATTCCAGGTGCTGTCCTAATCTAAATCCAGGTGTAAACTCCAGGTGGGCAGGGATTGCAAAATTGTAGTTTAATAATAATAATAATAATGATGGTATTTATTAAGTGTTTACTATATGCCAGGCACTGTACAAAGCACTGGGGCAGATACAAGCAAATCGGTTTAGAAATAGTCCCTATCTCATGTGAGGCTCACAGTCTCAAACCCCAAGATGAGGTAACTGAGGCAGAGAGAAGTAAAGTGACTTACCCAAGGTCACACAGCAGACAAGTGGCAGAACCAGGATTAGAACCCAGGACTTTCTGACTTCCAGGCCTATGCTCTATCCACTTTGCCATGCTGCTTCTCAAGCACTCCCAAGCACTTACTGCACATCACAAGCACTCAATAAATACCACTGGTTGATTGATAGTAGTAGTAGTAGTAGTAGTGGTAGTAATAGTGATTAAGCATGCACTGTGTGCAGAACACTGTACTAAGTCCTGGGGAAAAAATACACACTTGAGAGTTAGACACAGTCACTGGACGTCCAGTCTTCCAGTCAAAAAAATAGAATGGGGCAAGGTTTGGTGAGAAATACTTAACAGGATGGAGTAATATAAACACAAAACACCATAAAAGACAACACTGGGGAGCAACCAACCAAATGAATTTTTCATTATCAAAGCAAAAGCTCCCCCCAAATGCCTTTTACCATTACCCTGAGTTCACTTTGAAATCCCATTTCCTCCACAAATTCTATCCCTCTAGAACCCTCCCCTCTACTCCCCAACACACACAGACACAGACACACAGACACACACAGACACACACACACGTGCGCGCTCGCACACGCCAATCCAAAGTGTTCTTTGGGTCACCACTATGGCTACTATTTTCTAGACAGCATCTCTTTCTCTAGGTTCTAGCCTAAGAACTCATCATCCTGGATCAGAGAGTTGGTCTGGCTGAAGCCAGGGGCACGAAATTTTAGGGATGTGTTACGATGGTTGGGATGAGAAGAAATGACAATAATAAATGTAATGAAAAATCAAATGACCAAAGGTAAATTCAATATGAGAGAAAAATGGGGAGGGCAGAGATAGTCTAAACTCCGTTTACCAATTCATAAGTACAGTTTAAGAAGGAAACTGTGCCTAGAGAGCAGATAAAGTTAAAAATTAAGTAAATGGTGACAGAGGGAGACTAAAGATATCTCTAGCAGTCTCTGAGAGCACTGACTTGGTAGCTCAGTAAATTTTATATTGTAACTATAAACAAGAAGGCAGACACCCCGGTAATATGTATGTGCAGATGTACACAAACAGTGAAGCTTTTGTGATTGACAATGCATACCACACACTGTTGAAGCAGCCAATAACTGGAACCATCCTGAAACTCTTCCAAATGACTGGAGAGTTGTGCTGCATTGTTGATAAATCCTATGCCCTACACCATTTGGAAATGAGACTCTAATTAGGTGAGGTTTTATTTGTTTCTATTAAGGCTCATTGCCCAAGCCACACACCTTTCTGCTTTGTAAGGATGTGACCTTCTTGATTAGATTCCCACCACTACAGATCCAGCATTTCACTCCCATAGGATTAGAAATTCAATTTTCAGAAGGGCTAAAGGAACTCATACCCAATCCATGTTGCTGGGAGTGAGGCCAGTGTTTTAATAGAGGCTTTCTAACTTTCAGTGCTTGGATAGTGTAGACCAAGTATCCAGCAAAAAAGAGTAAGTGGCATCTCTTAAGGAATAACGAGTCTCCTGTGGTCTTTAATCACCCACAAATGAAATCAGTGATCTTGCCACTAAGAAGCAGGGGGTTCAATTTGTCAACACAAATATTGGTGCTTGAAGGAGGAGATGAAAAACCTATCCATCAGACAACCAATCAGTACCATTCTTCGAATGACTAAACAATATGCAAAGTATTATGCTGAGCCCTTACAGTAATAACAATGGTATTTGTTAAGCGTTTACTATATGCCAAGCACTGTTCTAAGCACTGGGGTAGATACAAGGTAATCAGGTTGTCCCACGTGGGGCTCACAGTCTTAATCCCCATTTTACAGATGAGGTGATCAAGGCACAGAGAAGTTAAGCGACTTACCCAAAGTCACACAGCTGACAAGTGGTGGAGCCGGAATTAGAACTCATGACCTCTGACTCCCAAGCCCGTGCTCTTTCCACTAAGCCACGAGAATACAGTAGGGGTAAAGATAGAATCCTTGCCTTCAAGGAGCTTACAGTCTAATGGGGGAAACATAAAATGATTTGTAGTCAAAGAAAAATCAATCATTCAATCAATTGTATTTATTGAGCACTTATTGTGTGCAGAGTACTGTACTAAGCGCTTGGGAGAGTACAATATAACAGAGTTGGTAGACGCATTCCCTACCCAGAAAGATGAATGTGATGAAATAATTGCTTCAGTAGTACAGTGAATTAATCAACAGAACACGTACTGCAGGTAGCTGTGCTGGAAGCGACATTTTGGAGGAGATGGAATTTCAGAAGGGCTTAGAAGATGGGGAGGGGTGTGTTCTGGTGGATTTGAATAGAGGGGAAAGAAGGAGGACATGAGCAAGGGGCTAGAAGTGGAAGTGGAGAGAAAAAAGGACAATGAGAAGGTTCACTAGGGAAGAGCACAGAGGGCAAGTAGGGCATAATAGTATATGTAGAGGTCAGATAAGAAAGGAGAGAGCTGACCAAAAGCCAGGATCCTTGGCCTGATGTCAATGAAAATGGATAGCCACTAGAGATGTTTGAGGAGGGGAAGAGATGTGAGCAAAACAAAATTTTAGGAAGATGAAATACACTGTGAAGTGAACCACAGGTTGAAGAGGGTAAAGAGTGGAGTCAGAGAATCCAGAAAGGCAGCTGCTAAAGTAATCTTATCAGAAGATGACGAGAGTTTGACAAGGGTGGTGTTCATTGGTCTGTAAAGGAAGAGATGAGTACTTCAAAAAATACAGTGGAGAAAGATGGGGAAGGATTTAGCAACAGAATGAAATATGGCCTCTGACAAAATGGACTAAAACAATTAGAATCTTAAAATAGAGCCTGTTGAAGAAAAACAAAATATTATGATATTGCTACTGGACAGACAGACAGACAGAGAGTGTTACCTTCACTTTCAGAGTAACCTAACAACAGTGAGATCCTATCCCTGCATGGGGATATGGTTGAAGAGACTGAAGGAAGACCTGCCCTCCATCCCACTTTGCTGTGCTTGCAACTTGAAGGATCTGTCATTGTTTTAATATCTGCCTCTTGATCTTTCAATGGCCACAATGTCTTCACTTGAGGACAGCATCCCTTCTAGTGATTTCTGGATGACGATCTAGTCCTTCTGATACACTAGCATCCTTACTAAACACTCATAGCATATTCCAAACCTAGCCCAGGAGCTTATCAATGATGACAACTGTTACATATTTGTATGTTTATCCCAAAGAGATCAAGGGCCTGCCCAAATTATTCCATGGTAAGGCAACAAATTAGGTTGCAATCCCTGTTTCATAGGTGGGAAAAGCAGCCCAAAGAGACTGCCTTGCCCAAAATCCCAAAATATTTTGACAGAAATGGCCTACTCCACCTGAATCTCACCCACAACTTGTCAGATCATCTAACCAAGCCTATGACAGGGGCAGGTTTGCGTGTTTCTGAGTGAAGATGTCAGCGCAGAGGGTGGAAAGACTTCGAGGAAATTGGAGAGGGACTTTTAAAAGACTGGACAGAAAGGAAAGACTGAAAAAGAGGTAATGTAGTAGGGAAAGGGAAATGACTGGCCAGGACCGAGAAAGTAGGAAAGGAAGGATGGAGACAATCTTAGAGGCACCCATGTCCAGAAGGAATTGACAAAATGAAGTCAAACCAGCTGAGTCTATAAACCTTTTGTATAAGCTGTTTCTGAATTACTTGTAAACACTGTGGCCTAGAAGAAGGACCAAAAGTCAATTCCAGGTTCCAGTCCTGGCTCCACCTTGGGCAAACCACTGTATTTTCCTGTGCTTCAATTTTCTCACCTACAAATGGGGATTAAATATCTGTTCTCCCTCCCCCATAGCTTTTTAGCCATATGTGGGACAGGGATTATGTTTGATCTGATTCCCTTTTAATCTACCCCAGCACTTCACCCAGCACATAACAAATTGGACTTATTATTATTATTATTAGTGCAATAATTCTGAGAAGCATCATGGCCAAGTAGAAAGAGCACAGAGGGCCTGGGAAACAGAGGGCCTGAGTTCTAAACCCGGCTCCACCACTTAATTCCTGTGTGATTTGGGCAATTCAATTAACTTCTCTATGTTTCACTTCCCTCATTTGTCCAATGGGAACTTGATACTTCCTGTTCTTCCTCCTACTTATACTGTGAGCTCCTTGTGGGACCTGATTATCTTGAATCTAACCCAGCGCTGAGCACAGTGTTTGGCACATAGTAAGCACTTAACAAATACTACAATAAATGAGCCATCATAACCTTCTGCCTTCAACAGACTGTTGGCAGAGCCAAATTAACATGGGATCCTTGTGGGGCTAACAACCCACGCCCTAAACCAAAGAGACTCCTGATGCCCCCAGCATTCTACCTCGCTGCACTGATGTCCTCATCACACGAAGGATCTATCATTCATTCAATCGTATTTATTGGGAGCTTACTGTATGCAGAGCACTGTACTGTTACTGCTTTAATATCTGCCTCTTGATCTTTCAGTCACTACAAAGTCTCCACTCAAGGATTGGATCCCCTCTCATAGTTTCCGGATGACCTAGTCCTTTGGCTACTTTTGCAGCCTTATGAAGCCCCCACAGCATATTCCAAAACTAGGCAAGGAGCAGACCAATGATGACAACTGTTATATATTGTTACTTAGTGGATAGTGCACTGACCTGGGAGTGAGAAGGACCTGGGTTCTAATCCTAGCTCCACCACTTGTCCTCTGTGTGACCTTGGGCAAGTCAAAATTTCTATGTGTCTCAATTACCTCAACTGTCAAAGGGGGATTAAGACTTTGAGCTCCACGTGGGACACAGATTGGGTCCAACCCGACTACCTTAGCGCCTAGTACAGCCTGGCACATAGTAAGTGCTTAATAAATACCCTAAATCTATTTATCTCTATCTATATTTATATCTATAGATAGAGATATAGAGATATATTTGTGAGTTTAACCAAGCAGTGCAGAAGGAGACCCACCAAACTGAATAGCTGTGAGGCCCCAGGAGGAGATTCAGCCTTCCCGGCTATTTAGCTAAGGGCCTGTGTCCAGAGGGAACCGCCCTCCCTGCTAGATCAGAAATCTGACTCTGTAATTGCCACACAGGATGTTCTACACTGCACCTCTCCTACCCGAAACTTCATAATAAGTCAGAGTCTCCAGAGATTCATTCATTTATTCATTCAGTCAATCGTATTTATTGAGCGCTTACTGTGTGCAAAGCACTGTACTAAGTGCTTGGGAAGCACAAGTTGGCAACATATAGAGACGGTCCCTACCCAACAGTGGGCTCACAGTCTAGAAGGGGAAAACAGAGAACCAAACAAAACATATTAACAAAATAAAATAAATAGAATAAATATGTACAAATAAAATAAACAAATGAATAGAGTAATAAATACATACAAACATATACAAACATACATATATACAGGTGCTGTGGGGAGAGGAAGGAGGTAAGGCGGGGGGATGGAGAGGGGGAGGAGAGGGAGAGGAGGGGGCTCAGTCTGGGAAGGCCTGCTGGTGGAGGTGAGCTCTCAGTAGGGCCTTGAAGGGAGGAAGAGAGCTAGCTTGGCGGATGTGTGGAGGGAGGGCATTCCAGGCAAGGGGGATGACGTGGGCTGGGGAACGACGGCCGGACAGTCGAGAACGAGGCACGGTGAGGAGATTAGCGGCAGAGGAGCAGAGGGTGTGGGCTGGGCTGTAGGAGAGAAGGGAGGTGAGGTAGGAGGGGGCGAGGTGATGGAGAGCCTTGAACTGGAGATTTTTGAGGAGATGAGACCTTGAGTCTACTCTTTAAACAGTGGGTTTCATCGATGATCTGATTTAACAGTGATAAATGATTTTCCAACTGTTGCTAGTGATTCGATTTACATTTTCCCCAGAGCGAGTTTTATGTCAATGGGTTAAAAAGCACTCAGTGTTTTTAATATCATCAAAACAGAAGTAATGGCTCTGTCAGAGGCTTCTGATCACTCTTGTTCATCCTATTTTGTTTTTAATGGGCATTGAGATAAACCTGTCTTGTTCATTGTATTTCTGGAGATTGAGAGCCTAAGGAATTTTGAGAGACACTTTAAAAGGCCTTCCTCTAAGGTAGGTCAAAGTGACTGACAGTGTTAGTAGGAGAAGAGGATTCATAACATCATCTTTGATTGTTGCTGCCTATTATGCCAATGGCCAAGTCTTTACAGAGCTAAACAAAGGTCTGTTTGGGAAATAATAGAGAAGCAGCTTGACCTAGTGGATAGGACCAGGATTCTAATGCCAGCTCTGCCACTTGTCTGGTGTGTGACCTTGGGCAAGTCGTTTAACTTCTCTGTGCCTCAGTTACCTCATCTGTAAAATGGGGAGGAAGACTGGTAGGCCTATGTGGGCTTAGAACAGTGCTTTGCACATAGTAAGCGCTTAACAAATACCAACATTATTATTACATGGGACAGGGACAGTATCCAGCAAGATTAACTTGTGCTTAGCACTGAGCCTGGCACATAGTATGTGTTTAACAAATACCACACACATAAAAATGCTAATAATAAGGTCATATCCCACATGCTTCTGGACTGCTCCAGTATCTATAACATCATTTTCAATTCACTGGAAGGGGAATTTGCAACTTAAGCATGTGTCCTCAAGTAAAGAAAGAAATCTGCAATCTGTTTGGTAGAGACATTACATTCTTGTCCTCAAGCATGGCTCCCATTTGGACAGTGGGTCTGGCAGATGGATAGCTCCTGCACAAGGAATTCTCCTTATTCTTACAGATTTGTAAATCTTGTCAAGTTAGATTTGTGGTCTTCCTATTGTCCTATGGTAGCAAGAGATGTCCACGGGAAGCCTTGTTTCTGAATAAAACAGAACTCATTATGTCCCTGCCATTTCACACCTGAGGAAAGAGGACCAGCCATGAATGAGCTTGCAGTAGTATGCCTCATTCCCTATCTGCTTTCTAGTCACCTGCCAGAAACAAGAATTTTCTCCACCCACAGTGCACCAGAGACTAATCTGAGGGTGTCCCCATCTCCCGTCCCACTGGCTGGCAGTGGGGTGAGAGTTTTGGGCTGGTTGGAAAACTCCAAAATGGAGTCTGTTGATCAGGCACAAGTAATGATCTCAGAGGTCCCAAGAGGTCTCTAAAGCAGACTTTGTGCCATCTGGTGGAAAGATATCAGCTATTTTCTGCATGAAACAGCCTTCACTAGTGTTGGTTTACCACCGTAGGGTTCATTCGAGCCAGGAAAATTCAAATCAAAGAACTTTCATAAAATGTATTTGGCCTATGCTCACTGGTCCAATAATTCAACCAACACTACTTCTCATCACCATTTTAAACAATATTCACTGAGCGCCTACAAGGCATGGGATGGATACTGCATCAGACTCTTGAAGATGGGAATAGAAAATTCAATAAAGCACAGTCCTTGCCTTCAAGGAAATCACAGTCTACTAAAAGGAGGGGCAGGGGGAAGGGAAAGGAATGACAAACACAGAAAGAACTAACAATTTAACATTAACCATTAATAACATTGTGAGGATGGTGAGTGATTCTGCTAGAGCATAAGCTCTTGAGGTTAGGGATTGTATCTGTCACTACCATATTGAACTCTCCCAAGCACTTAGTAGACTGCTCAGCACAGGGTAATACGATTGAATGAATAAATGTGATTGCTTGATTGATTGACTGAATGATTCCCCTTTTCCTCCTTCTCTTCCTTCTCTTTCTCTCCCTTCTCCTCCTCCCTTTTCTCCTCCTCCTCCTCTGCCTTCTCCTTCCCCATTTCCCAGCCCAGGAACCAGAAAGTCATCAATGCTTTAAATTATATTTTTGACACACTCCTCCTTCCTTCAACCACTCTGTATTCCTGCAGTGTGGAGGGGGCTTCAGCACCTCCGTGATGGGTGGTCCTGAGAAGAGGGTCTTAGTTTAGGGGTGCTCAGGGTACACTCACCCTTCTCTAATTCAGAAAGATGGTTCCAATCACCTTTGGGCCAAGGAATTTCCTTTAAAGTAAAAAAGCAGTGAAAGCAAAACAAAATTTCTCACTTGGCCCCTAATCTCAAATACTTCTTCTGATGGTGACTTTGACTAGGTTTAGAGATCTTTTTAAAGAAACTGTATGGCCTAGTGGCTAGAACACAGGCGTGGGAGTCAGAAGGACCTGGGTTTGAATCCCAGCTCTGCCACTTGTCTGCTGTGTGACCCTGGGCAAGTCACTTCTCTGTGCTTCAGTCCCCTCATCTGTAAAAGGGGAATTAAGACTATGAGCCCCACACAGGACAGGGACTGTGTCCAACCTGATTATCTTGTATCTACCCCAGCGCTTAGAAAAGTGCTTGACACAAGGTAAGTTCTTAACAAATACCATTATTATTATTATGTAGGACAGGGACTGTGTCCAGATGGATTATCAAGAATCTACCCTAATGCTTAGTACAGTGCTTGGCACATAGTGGGCGCTTAACAAATACCATAAAGAGCCTATTATAACATTTACTATAATCTAACATCATTTCTTTTCGGTTCAACTGAAAATGGAAGTTCAGTAGTTCTTTTTTTTCTAAAATGATTTTGTCCAGTAATTTTTTTCGATGAAACAGCCAATTCTACCACCTTCAAATGGATGTAAAGGTCATGCTCTGCCATGCCACCTAATAGTTAAATTTTCTCAACCATTTTAGAATGCGTCCATCTGATGTAATATTTTCCTCCATAGTATTGTTTATACAACACGGCTTAGCAACATGGGTCAGAGTTAGAGTCATCCATTTCAACAAACAAGAGAATTAGTCACTGAAAACACAAAGCCAATCAACCTTTTAATGCACAGCTCCTCACGGCTGTAATAGAAACCCAACTTCAGAGTGCAGATAGTTTCCCAGGTATTTGGCTGATGAAGGATAAACAATTTCTGGAGCAAGGAGAAGCGCTGCAGTGCTCTTATTTTAGGAGAGCAAATTTAGGACTTGTGAAAGATGCCAGATTGACAGGGCTAGAAACTGAAGTCCTCTATTTATCCTCAGTCGCGAATACTTCTGCAGAGGCAGCCAACACGAGTGCCAATTACAATGGTATTTATTCTGCTGCCGAAAAGCTCAGCAGACTCACGGTTACCACAAGCTTTCCCTATGATTTTAGGAAAGGGTGAGAGCCAGCCAAGGAATGATATATTGGTAATATTTCCCTGTGTGAAGATTTTCTTCTAAGTCCCACCAGCCAAACTATTTATTTAGGCCTCATTTAAAAAAAAATGAGAGTCTTCTATGGAAGGAATGTGCAATGACAGATTGAGGTGGTTTCTCAGAGTGTAAGAATGATTGTCTGATAATGCTGCTGCTTACTCCAAGAGTGATTCTGGTTCAGAGGGCCAGGCATATGATACAGTTCATTACTACTGAATACCCCTAGAGGAGAGAGGCATGTGGGAAGAATGAGAAAGGCTTAGAGGCAGCAGGACTGAAAGCCCAGTCTATGCCAGGCCTCTGAAGTGACTTATTTCACTATTATGCAGCCAAAGTCAGGTGGGGAAATATTGGGTTGCATATGGAAAAGGATATGTCACGGTGCAGTGTCTATTCATCCAAAATGGGCTGTTCCCTTGTATTTGGGCAGACAGCCTAATCACGGACCCCTGGGATAGGACGCTAATCAGGATGGATCCAGAATGGAGTCCGGTGATGATGATGATGGCATTTGTTAAGTGCTTACTATGTGCCAAGCACTTTTCTAAGCACTGAACCCACGCCCAGTTGGTTTTAGGTCTCCTGAGAAAATCAGCCACGGCAGAAACGGATTGCCACGTCTACTTCCACCTCCCAAACGTTCATTCAAGAAGGCTCAGTGGATGACCCGCCAGGTTACTGCACGAAGCAATCCACCTACCTAACAGTTGTGAGCATTCCAGAACTGCCCTTTCACAATGCAAATGGTCTACGGGCCCCTACTGTTTCTTCCCTCTCCTTCCCTTCTGGGCTTTTATGCCACCATTGAGGGAGATGGGGAGAACAGACTGTATAAGAATTCTCGCTGGCAGAGTCAGGTTTTCGTGGCATCCCAAGTTGACATCCCCCTTCCTGTCCCATACGGTGAGCCCTGCCCTCCCCTTGGAACCCAACCCCCTTTTCCTTACACTGACAAGTTCATCCAGCACCCCCGCCTCCGCTATCAGACCATGTCATACACCACACCAGTAGTTCAGAGTCAAAGTACCAGGACGAGCCTCTCTCTAGATTGTAAATTCGTCGTGGGCAGGGAATGTGTCTATTTATTCACATCTGTGGAAAATCCTTAGCATGGCTAATTTTGATTGGTAGCCCTGTGGTGTGCAGCTGGAAGGTGAAAGAGCATATCCGCCCCGAAGTCCAACAGGGTAGCTCTGGCTATGCCAACTAACCTCCCATTAAACCAATGGGATACTGGGTGAATTTCATGAAGCGGCATGGCTCAGTGGAAAAAGCACTGGCTTTGGAGTCGGGGGTCATGGGTTCGAATCCCGGCTCCGCCAATTGTCAGCTGGGTGACTTTGGGCAAGTCACTTCACTTCTCTGTGCCTCAGTTACCTCATCTGTAAAAGGGGGATGAAGACTGTGAGCCCCCTGTGGGACAACCTGATTACCTTGCATCCTCCCAAGTGCTTAGAACAGTGCTTTGCACATAGTAAGCGCTTAATAAAATGCCATTATTATTCTAGACTGTGAGCCCACTGTTGGGTAGGGACTGTCTCTATATGTTGCCAACTTGTACTTCCCAAGCGCTTAGTACAGTGCTCTGCACACAGTAAGCGCTCAATAAATACAATTGATTGATTGATTGGGGTCTTTTATTTTACAGTGCTTAGACTGTAAGCTCATTATGGGCAGGGAATGTGGAGATGCAGCATGGCTCAGTGGAAAGAGCCCAGGCTTTGGAGTCAGAGGTCCTGGGTTCGAATCCCGGCTCCACCACTTGTCAGCTGTGTGACTTTGGGCAAGTCACTTAACTTCTCTGTGCCTCATTTACCTCATCTGTAAAATGGGGATTAAGTCTGTGAGCCCCACGTGGGACAACTTGATTACCTTATATCTACCCCAGCGCTTAGAACAGTGCTTTGTACATAGTAAGTGCTTAATAAATGCCATTATTATTATCAGCGCTTAGAACAGTGCTTTGCACATAGTAAGTGCTTAATAAATGCCATCATTATTATTATTGTTATATTGTACTCTCCCAAGCTCTTAGTACAGTGCTCTGCACACAGTAAGTGCTCAATAAATGCGACTGTCTAAGTGACTCTCTCATGCCTTCTTCCTCTCAAGGACTCCAGGAACCTCCTCCAAACATCTGTAAATTGTCCCCTGGCTCTACACCGGGTGGGTGTGCAAAGTGGAAAAGATTATTCTTATACATTTCTAAATGGTGGGGCAGAGGGGAAATGGAGTCAAATTCCACGTGATATTCTCAGGATCATTCCGCCCCCTTGGCATCAACACTTATCATAAGAAAAACACTATATTTAGAACTCTGCAGATTTCTTTTATATTCCACAATGACTGCACATGGAAATGAAAGTAAAAAGCCAAGGACTCCGCTCAACAAGACATGCTACTTTCAAGTTGTTAGAATCATATAAATCCCGGACGGTAATGTTAAAAAAAAGCCAGACACTATTAAAAGAAGCATCAGTGTTCTTTTAATACAAATATGAGTATTAAAGATTTATAATAATAATAATACTTAGCACTTCTAAAGTGCTTCTCATCTTCAAAGCACTTTACAAACATTAATTCTGAAAAATCATTACTAGTGTCAATCAAGGGGAGATAATTTTTGAACATTATGAAGTTAGTCTACCTCAAAAATGCTTATAATTTAAACCTCTTCAGGCAGGGGGTTTAGCATGAATTGTGACAGACCCTTAGCCATGACGGGGGTGAGGCAGAGCTATCCACTATGGAAGGAACCCCTATCTCAACCAACCACAAAACCATCAGCCCTCTACCTCAGAAAATCAGGTTCCAGTGGTTACTGCCGGGCAGGGATGGAAGTAAGAAGGGATGGTCCAGAACGGGATGCTAGTAAAAGAGCAGCCCCCCACCACCACCCCAGACTGTAAGCTCTTTGTGGGCACAGAATATCACAGTTTATTGTTGTGTGTATTTTTCCAAGCATTTAGTATAGTAACCACTCAATAAATATGATTGAATGAATGAATGAATGAATGCTTTATTTTATTTCCTTAGGGCCGAGGCATCTGTACTGGACCAAGAAACCCATGGCAACTCAGAGACTGGGCTGCCCCTAACTAGTGCTCTCTGTAGGAGTTGTGCCGGGCACCCAAATGAGGTGCTAGCCCTGACCCAAGCCCCTGCTACATGAACACAACTGGCCATGTGGCCACTTGACACTAGCAGTGCTGTCCTCACCTGCGGTGAGCCGGCATGGCTCCAGGTGGGTGCATGTCTTTGGGGGGCTGCTCTAGGTTGGCAGAAAGGGCGGGCCACCCCACAGTCCAGCCCCTCAATTTTCTTTCATGCTCCCTTTTGCCCCCACCTTTGCCAGCAGAGATACTGCTGACAGTGCACGGACCAGGGTAGGGAGAGGGGGACGGAGAGAGCTGGGCGGTCGGTCACTAAGAACTGATCCTGCATTTTCTGGAATGGGTAGGGGGAGGGAGAAAAGAAGGCAGTAGGCAGGGAGGGCGGTGGTGAGGAGAGGAGTGTTGGTAAGACAGTGTGACAGGGAGGGGCAAGGAAGGAAGTGGAGGAGCCACAGTTACTACCACTGAAGACCAGTTAAACAACTCTCTCTCATTTGTTGTGCAAACTTCCCCTTCTCCACCTCATAACCCCACCCAGGGGCTGCCCTCCTGCCCCAGGGTCAGTGGGACAGTAAGGGAGACCAAACCTTAGGGCTATCCAGCAATCACAAGAATAGCCATAGATGGAGGAAAGGAAAACAGGGAGTCAGTGAGTCCGGGCTTCCAGGCACCAGTTCCATGCCAGAAACATGTCTACCAACTCTCTAGCATTGTACGTTCCCAAACGTTTAGTACAGAGCTCTGCACACAGCAATTGCTCAATAAATACCACCGATTGATTGATGTTTTCATCTTACACTGGATAAAGTGTTTTCTTTAGCGCTTTGAACCTACCACTCTCTATACCCTTTATCATAAGTGAGACTTGGGGAACAGCACTTGTGTGTTAGCCCCCTCCACACACTTCAGAAATTTTCAACATTCAACTCCTCAACAACCACCCTGCCAAGATCCCATACCATCCATTCCCTTCTCAAATCGCTACCTGCTCCTTAAACCCCCCCAACAATCTTCCCATACCTCATCATCCCATGCCCCAAAGGCTCAAGAAAACATGATTTGTGGTCATGGAAGTTGATGAATATTGTCAGAGAAAGGTGCAAAACAAAGCAGTGAGTGTAGGCATGGAGAGCCATCTCAGCATAACAGTTAATCCAGCAAATGATTCAGGGCCCTTTACTCCCCGAGGCCTCGATTCTAGGAGTCAATCCAGAGTAGAATCTCTTTTGAGATCAATGGAAGTTTCATGTTGGATTCAACTCTACCAGTCTCTGTGAACATAACAACCAAATGGGGAAATGGAGCCTCTCTTCACTCTCTGCCAAGTGTAAACGGGACACTTCATTCACGGCTAGCTGGATGCCCCAACAGTTGGTTTCATAACTGGAATGGCTGGAAATTTTTCATGACAATTTTTCATGCCTAAATTTTGTGGTGCATCGCTGAGATCATTTAAGGTCCATACAAGCACACACATCCACAACAGTGAATGGAAGGTGAAACCACTTTCACTAAACTTACTGCCCAGCTCTTGAGGGTTTAAAGAGCTATTGGTAGGTTTCTGCAGAACTTCCTGATTATTCTTGAAAAGCTGATCCTTTCTGAATGTAAATTCAACTCTCATCAATGGAATATACACTATTTCCATGTATGCATTCTTAAATTATTTTTAATCAAAACATTCGAATGAAGTTTGGGTCAAAACAAGTAACCTGGCCTAAGGGGATAATTTCCAGAGGAACTGCACTGAAGGGTTATCTGATAAGTCTGTGAAGAAATCATTAGAATATTTAAAGTGACAAATTAAAGCTGATGCAATTAACAATAACCCTGATGATTACTTAATATTTTCCAAGAGTTTTCTAGAAAGCAATGACAGGATTTTATGCTAAGAGATAAATTCTATTCATGAGGAGACGTGAACTCCATCTGCTTGCCACACTAAATAAGGGAGGCAGGCATTCCGATACGGGGAACAAGCAATTCTTAAAGACAGAAGGACCGAACCCAGAAAATCAGAGACAGACTTTATTCTTTAAAAAGAAATCATTGGTTCACAAAAGCCTGCATGAACAAGGGTAACCATGGTGCTTGACCGAACAAGCCCAAGAAGAAAAAACTTGCACCGTGTTAATCTCCCGAGAACCCCTTCTGTTCATATTTCAACCAGAGTTTGCCTTCTGTCAGAATGCCCCAGCTGGCAAAACCAAGCTCTACAGAAAGTCAACGAGCTTACCGAATCAGCATCCTGCGGATTCAACATGTCGGTCTTCATTCATTCATTCATTTATTCAGATCGTAATTATTGAGTGCTGACTGTGTGCAAAGCACTGTACTAAGCACTTGGGAGAGTACAATACAATAACAGACACATTCTCTGCCCACAACAAGTTCACAGTATAGACAAGCTCACATCAGACTAATAGTCGGTGCAGAGCACTTTGCTGATATTGAGAAGCGGTTCACAATTGTCTCCATATCATCTGGAATGACTTCTGCTCAATAAAAGCTGTCACACCTTCTAATACCACCACCAGGATTCAGTTATCAGCATGAGAGGAACGTCTGTATAGGTGAATCAAGTACTATTGATGTTCTTCCCCACCTACTAATTTAAAAGAGTTTTCCAGAGGATTGGAATCTTATTCTGACACCAGCTCCCATATCCCTGGTCAAATTTTCAAATATGGCTGCAGAGAATAGATTGAGTGAGGCGGGATTTAGCACACTACCCTGCTTATGTTTGTGATAGGGATGGGATCTGATGAGGCCTATCCAACTTTAATGTGGCTAACCTGTGCATTGTGAAGTCATGATAGGATTGGATAAAATACAAAGGGAGGCAATATTTCAGTGATTGTCATCCAGATCTACTGATGGTTCTTTTTTTTCTTTTTTGGGTATAGTCTGTACTGCAAATAGGCCTTGATATTGTTCCTTGCATTTCTCTGGTAAATGATGTCCAAAACAGATCAAGCTCACTGTGCTTTGCTGCTATCTGAAGTCTCACTGACATTCTGGGAGGGCCTAGTGAATGTGTTTCTTCAGTGGCTGGTCCAGGAATGTTCTGGTTAGGCTCTTGCCAGCAGTGGAGAGGAGTGAAATACTACATTAGTTTCCACGGTTAGCTCTCTCCCTACTGATCAGGATGAGAATCATTGAAAAATGCAAGTCACTGAGCAGGTTTTGCTGGCATAAAGAGAAAGTTGGATGATAATGGTAGGATTGACTTGAAGGCCCCTGTTATCTCAGGAGTTTCTGTTTTGAGGTTACAGCTGGGTCCCAAATCCCCATGTTGAGAAGAGTGCTTCCCAGGGACAAAATAGGAGTGGGAGAATCAATCGGCCTACAGCAGGAAGCCGTTCCCCTCCTTTTTTTTTCTCCCCAATACTTCGTGTAATGAACCCTTAAAACTTAAAACTTGGTGTAATGAACCCTTGGGACATGCAGAAAACTTTGTTGAAGTGAATCCTTTGTTGTAATGGGGTATGCTCTAATGAGACATTTCTGTATTGGATTTGGGTGGGGCAGGAGGCAGGTTAAGGTGGGACAGACAGTAAAGAAAAAGAGAAGGATGAAGTGAGTTAGAGGGGAAATTGGTTGCTTTTTAGCATCCATAGCAATTCTGCCCTCCCCACTTCATAACAATGACATTCTTTCAGTTTGTCCTTTCCAATGTCAGGATTTGTCTTTCTTCACTCACTCAGAAAGGAAGCCCTACATTTGTTTAGGTTTCTCAATCTCAAGGGATTTTTTTTTTCAGATTTTATTTTCATGCAATGGGAGACGGTGGAACTGACAGAGTGGCACTCCAAGTGCCCTCAACGGAGTGAGGGAGTGCATTTTTGAAATATTATCCCTTCACTCTCTGGCCATGCTTGCCGTTGAGGGGCCTCCCTTGCCAGAAAGATACAGAGAACCTGGAGGGAATTCAGAGGCTCTCCAGGAGGATAATTTAACAGCAGGAGGGATTGATTTATTAGGAAAGATAACAAAAAGGCAAAAGGTAGATCGTTCAGCTATGAGGCAACCCTTGGAGAGGTGATGACAAACCAAAAATGCATGCAGAGGAAATACCAAGGAGGTGAGGGGTTATGTAACTGAGATGAAAAATTAGAGAGTGACACCTAGTCTCAAGTACAATTGTCTTCAGGTAAGGAGGGAGATGCCATGGTTTGAGATATCTAAAAAGCGATAATCATAAAAATAACTTTTTTCTAAGAATCTCAAAAGCACATTGCCATTTCTCATATGTCAATTTGGACATTCCTGGGCGGAAAATGGGATCAACTCATTTTAGCGATAAAGGAACTAAAGATACAGAGTGGTTAAAAAGGCCTGCACCTGCTCTCTCACTGAACTAATCCACTCCCGAAGGTTCTCAAATTTAACTCTCCTCTTTAACCTCTCCTAGATCTTCCACTGACTTCATGACATCTCTAATAAGTTCCCTCTCTTTGTGTCAGTATGATGAACATATATCCTCATGGAGCAAAATCAATGCTGAAGTGAAAAAAAAAGTCATTACAGAATCCAAATTTCTTAACAACCCAAAGTTTGCATCCTCATTTTCAAACCTAAATAAGGGTGATGCAGAAATAGTGTTTTTGACATAAATAGCAGAGATTGGCTTAAAGTCATAGATTGAAAGAGCAATCAAAAATATCAAATACACCTCCTCCCTCTCCCCTCCTCCCCCTCCCCATCCCCCCACCTTATCTCCTCCCCCTCCCCACAGCACCTGTATATATGTATATATGTTTGTACATATTTATTACTCTATTTATTTATTTATTTTATTTGTACATATTTATTCTATTTATTTTATTTTGTTAATATGTTTTGTTTTGTTCTCTGTCTCCCCCTTCTAGACTGTGAGCTCACTGTTGGGTAGGGACCGTCTCTATATGTTGACAACTTGTACTTCCCAAGCGCTTAGTACAGTGCTCTGTACACAGTAAGCACTCAATAAATATGATTGAATGAATGAATGAATGAAAAATATCAAAAATCCTTTTCCAAAAAGAAAACTTCAAGTCAGGACTACAAGCTGAGACTCTTACTTCCACCAGACGATGATACCTCTACCATTCCATTAAACTAAATTATAGGGATTGAGATTTAAGTGGCAGGAAGGAGTAGCTAAACTTGCAATGGTTTAAAATCTGGAATTATTTATATCTGGCAGCGTCATTAAGACTGATGAAACAAATGCCAAAGGGAGGAGACGTGAAGTAATCTTACAAGAAAAAACCAATTGGTCCTTTTGGATATAACCACTGGAGGAGTTACTTGGAGATATTTCACATGAGCCTAGCCCAAGAAAAAAGTATTTACCTGAAGACATTTGGCAAATGTGAAGTGGCTTTACATTAAAAACACAGCAACACCACCAGCACTGGGCTTCTTGTAAAGGCAGTTAGGGAATCTAAATCACTCAAGCAAACCATAGTATTTACTGAGTGTTTACTGTGTGCAGTGCTTTGTATTAAGTCCATGGGCAAGTACAGTACAACAGTGTTGGTCTGTCTCAACCAACAATGGATGCAGCTGCAAAAAGCTAGGTGATGATTGCTTTCTGGACCATTCATCAGTCAATCATTGACATTTATTGAGTGCTTACTCTGTGCAGAGCACTGGACTGAGTGCCTGGGGGAGCACAATACAACAGAGATGGTAGATGCAATCCCTGCTCATCCTGATGACATCCACCCTTTTCTCTATGCATTCCTGTCTTTCCCTCTAGGAACCCATTACAGTTACCACGTAATTGATCCACACCTCTCTTGAAGCAACTCATTTTCTGGCTGCACAACTTCCCATGGGGATGGAATTCTCCATCTTTACTCCCAGCAGAGTTTATATGTTTTGACCCTACCACTGTCAAACCCCACCCCAAGTCTGGAAGCTAAGGTATTTGCAAACAAGCCATCCATCCACACCCTTCAGGGCTATTCTGGCTTTAATCGTGGGTCTGTCCAGACATAAGAGCCCAAATCATTTTGATCTTTCCTTGAACAGAGGTTTCACCATTCCCCTGATCAAGGGACTCACAAAAGCTATGAGACCAAGACCAAAGTTATAATTAATATTTTCTTTTCCATACCTTTTGTCACAAATGAAAAAAAAGATTCACACGAATTTGGTGGTTTCTGCTTAGCCCATCACTTACATCCCATCATAAAACCATGACACAATTTAATAAAATCTGGCACGATCGTTACTCATAGTTCAAGAGAAGCTAAGGGAAAGAAATAGCAGGGATGGCCCAACTCATAACCGAAAAGCTCTAACAGAGCTGGGAAAGCATATTTCCATCATCCAGACCTATAGAACAGGTTCAGACCAGTTCAATCAGTGTCTCATTGTGGTAAGCACCAAAGACGCCCACACGACCTCTCATGTAAGCAGCCCATACTAGGTCAGAAAATGAGCTTTGCTGACAAATGGTACCCACCTTTGCCCTACATCAACACTGAAATATTTTTTTTTCTTTTTTTTTAAAAAATGCCCATTTTGAAAGCTGATATGAATTTCAGAAAAAAAAATTGCATGGATAGTCCAGGGTCTATTATCTGAGGCCACAAAGAAAAGCAAAACCTATTGCACCATGATTCTGTCCATTCTAAAGTAGGAAAAAAAGCATAATTAAAGCACAATTTTCACTACTACATTAAAAAAATGAATCAACACAACTAGAGTTTACTGTCAAAAAGCAAACAAGTCAATAAAATGGCTATTTTCTGGTCATATTTCAAAGAAAATATTTTAACATTCTTTCAGAAGAGTAAATCAATAAGAATGATAAGCAAAGCAGAGGAAAAATCAATAAGCATGCATATTTTTGCATTATAGTGTAAATAATGTTTATTTACAGCATAGAGGCCTTTATTGTTTTTCCTTAGAAACAATCCAATCGATCTCTTTGAAAATATTTATTTCAGGAGCCTTACATTTGCACAATTTCTTTAAAAAATTTCTATTTATACCATTATAAAACTACACTCCTGAAATGTAACCAAGATAGGGTCAGAGTGATAGTGCTAGGCAGGACTAACATACTAGAGGAAGAGAGGGTCCATGCCTGACCAGCCCTGGGTGTTTGCCCACTAAGTACAAGTGGTCCCTCAAATCCTTTAATTATTCAAGCTAACAGTTCCTTCCCACCTGCATCATGCTTAGGGGTTCCAACTAAAGCCAGATTAATGCCCAGGCACCCCAGGACTGTTCATGGCCCTTACGCACAGGTCTCCTTCCCATTTTTTCTTAAAAATCTACTTTGAGGAAAGCAGGGCAGAACTCATCAGGAAGTTTGTCTGTTGGCAGGGAGTATGTACCCTGGTTGCAGGCAGGGAATGTGCCTGTTAATGTTGCATTGTATTCTCCCAAGCGCTTACTACAGTGCCCCACATATGGTACGCTCTCAATAAATACAACTGAATGAATGAATGATATTTGCTCCTGTTGTATTTCCCCAAGCGCTTGGAACAGTGAACCTTGAGGGACCCACACAGTTAGGGGGTGGAAGGCAGAGGAGGAACCCATGAGGGAGACTGAGAATGAGCAGCCAGAGAGGTGAGAGCAGAACCAGGAAAGGACAGTGTCAGTGAAGCCAAGGTTGGATAATGTTTTCTGGAGAAGGGGGTGGTCGACAATGTCGAAGGCAGTCGAAAGGTCGAGGAGGATTAGGAGTGACTAGAGGCCATTGGATTTGGCAAGAAGGAGATCATTGGTGGCCTTTGAGAGGGCAGTTTTGTGACATGAAGGGGACGGAAGCCAGATTGGAGGGGTTCAAGGAGAGAATTGGAGGAGAGGAATTTGAGACAGCAGTGCAGACAACTCGCTCAAGGAGTATGGAAAGGAATGGTAGGCAAGAGATGGGATGATAGCCGGAGGGACCTATGGGGTCAAGGGAGGGTTTTTTTAGGATGGGAAGACTCGGACATGTTTGAAAGCAGTGGGGAAGATGCCACTGGAGAGTGAACAGCTGAAGTTGGCTGTTAGGGAGGGAAGAAGGCAGGGGGCAAGTGTTCTGATACGTTGTGAAGGAATGGGGTGGGATATATAGGTAGAGGGTGTGGCTTTTGAGAAGAGGCAGAAGATCTCCTCTAGAGATACTGCTGGGAAAGATGGGAGGGTTGAAGAAGGGGCAGGAGTGGGGAGGGGCTGAGGTTGTGGTAGCGAATTTGTCTGTTTATTGTTATATTGTACTGTCCCAAGCACTTAATACAGTGCTCTGCTCACAGTAAGCACTCAATAAATACAATTGAATTGACTGAACTGATCACACTCAGTAGGTGCACAGTGATTAACACTGTAACCACTTATACAGTTTCTCCACTTCCGGAGGAAAAATAAAGTGGCTGCCAACCTCTGGTTCATCATCAACCATCATCAATCGTATTTATTGAGCGCTTACTATGTGCAGAGCACTGTACTAAGTGGTTCAACCCCTCCACATCAGTTCCAAGCTCTCAGGAGCCAGTAAGAGGTGCAGTGGGCTAGGGGAAAGGGTATGGGATAGGAGTCAGAGCTCCTGACTACTAGTCCCAGCTCTTCCTCTGTCTTACTATGTGACCCTGGGCAAGTCACATATCTTTTCTGGACCTCAGTGTCCTCATCCATGAAAAAGATATAAAACAACTACCTCACAGGGATACCATGATAACAAAACAAAATAAGTAATGAGAAAGTGCTTTGGAAAAGTAAAACTGCTCTAAAAATTCAAGGCGCTACTATTATCATCAAACAATTCTGTGTGATGTTTCATCATTATTCTTTGGAATTTATACATTGCCGAGAGGTTTCTAAATGCCCTGAAGATATTTTAGCTGGGTGGGGTGGGGGTGGGGGGGTAGTTGCAGAACTCTAAAGAATAAATGAGGAGGACTGAAATAAGGAGGGTAGCGCATAAAGAGAAAGGGCAAAAAAAAAACAACCCAGCAAGTTTCCTAAGTATTCCTTGTTGCTAGGGAACAACAACCAAATGAAAGAAATGTTTAATAGTACTCGATTAAATCAAATAACAGGAACAATTACAAGTGAAACAATTCTATAAAGCCATACTGGTACCAATCACAAAAGGTAGGAAGGCTATTCTTTTTTTTTTAATGGGATGTTAAGCGATTACTATGTTTCAAGCCCTACTAAATTGTTTATGTTAAGTGTAGATTCTAAGCTCTGGGGTAGATACAAGCAAGTGAAGATGTAGCTTCAGAGCCCCCACTGGCAATCAGTGGAAGAAAATAGTAGAAGGAGATCTGAATAAAATAGGGGGCCTTTTGTGAGAAGAAGGGCAGACTGGTGTTGGGTAAATAGTTGAAAGAAAGAGAAAGAAAGTGGTGAAGGAAGAACAATTATCTTGCAACTGAAAGACTCTTTAATCAATCATTCAACCAATCAATTACTCAGTATTGAGCACCTTCTGTGTGCAGAGCTCTGTACTAAGTGTTTGGGAACCTAACACAGAGTAAGTAGACATGGACCTGCTCTTAAATTGCTTTAAAATTGGGTTTGTCCATATTGGTCCCAGGTGAACAGCAGTAATCCTGAAGTAGGACCCCAGAGTCCTTCTAGACCAAGCCATCTTAGTACCTAGTCTGATTGTCCACAGCATCTTTTTATAGTATGTTTTAAGCACTTACTATTCACTCATTCAATCGTATTTATTGAGCACTTACTGTGTGCAGAGCACTGTACTAAGCAATTGGGAAGTACAAGTTGGCAACATATAGAGATGGTCCCTACCCAACAATGGGCTCACAGTCTAGAAGGGGGAGACAGACAACAAAACAAAATACATTAACAAAATAAAATAAATAGAATAGTAAATATGTACAAGTAAAAAAAATCTGTACAAACATATATACAGGTGCTGTGGGGAGGGGAAGGAGGTAGGGTGGGGGGATGGGAAGGAGGAGGGGGGGGTCAGTCTGGGAAGGCCTCCTGGAGGAGGTGAGCTCTCAGTAGGGCTTTGAAGGGAGGAGGAGAGCTAGCTTGGTGGATGTGCGGAGGGAGGGCACTCCAGGCCATGGGGAGGACGTGGGTCGGGGGTCGACGGTGGGACAGGCGAGAACGAGGCACAGTGAGGAGGCTCGCTTACTGTGTGCAGAGCAGTGTATTAAGCGCTTGGGAAGTACAAGTCGGCAACATATAGAGACAGTCCCTACCCAACAACAGGCTCACAGTCTAGAAGACGGGCTTAGAGTTGTGTGGGCCGAGGAGCAGACTAAACTTAGACACAGCATCAGACACCCATAACGTGCGATGTCTGAACACGGGTGTGCCAGGCAGCCAGCTGGCCACCAGCACCCCAGCATGGCCCTGGGGCCTCTCCACAGTGAGGCCCGAGGAAAGCTGGACCCTGTCCCTCATGGGACTCACAAGGATAAGAGGAAGGGAGAATGGTCATTTAATCCCCATTTGACGGATGATGAAACTCAGGCACAGAAAAGTTGATTGACTAGCTCGTGGATTGCCACTGTGCTCCGGGGGGGCTGCAGGGTGAGTTGGAGCAGCCCTTGCCACCACCGAGGCTGGAGAAGCAGCGTGGCTCAGTGGAAAGAGCTCGGGCTTTGGAGTCAGAGGTCATGGGTTCAAATCCTGGATCCACCAATTGTCAGCTGTGTGATTTTGGGCAAGTCACTTCACTTCTCTGTGCCTCAGTTACCTCATCTGCAAAATGGAGATGAAGACTGTGAGCCCCCGGTGGGACAACCTGATCACCCTGTAACCTCCCCAATACTTAGAACAGTGCTTTGCACGTAGTAAGTGCTTAATAAATGCCATTATTATTATTATTGTTGTTATTATTGTTATTATTATTATTCCCCCTCACTCTTCCCCTCCATCCCCTTCCCTCCCCACCCCCGGAATGCCTGGTCTTATAAAAGTGGACAGGCATCAAAATGTGCCAGGCACAGGGGTAGATATAAGTTAATGAGGTCTAGATCCCTCATAATCAATCAATCAATCAATAAATCAATCGTATTTATTGAGCGCTTACTTTGTGCAGAGCACTGTACTAAGCACTTGGGAAGTACAAGTTGGCAACATATAGAGACAGTCCCTACCCAACAGTGGGCTCACAGTCTAGGAGGGGGAGACAGAGAACAAAACCAAACATACTAACAAAATAAAATAAATAGAATAGATATGTACAAGTATAATAAATAAATAAAAAGAGTAATAAATATGTACAAACATATATACATATATACAGGTGCTGTGGGGAAGGGAAGGAGGTAAGACGGGGGGATGGAGAGGGGGACGAGGGGGAGAGGGGGAGGCTCACATTAAGGCTAAAGGATTAAGGCTCACAGCCTTAATCCCCATTTAACAGATGATGTAAACTGAGGCACAGAGAAGTTAAGTGATTTGCCCAAGGTCACACAGTAGACAAGTGGCAGAGTCAGGATTAGAACCCAGGTCCTCTGAATCCCAGGCCCATTCTCTATCCACTAGGCAACACTGCTTCTATGAGCCCATCAACCTATCTAGGGGGCCTGATAGCAGAATTTATTCTGGCTTTCGCCAAGGGTTTCAGTAGGTTTCTGTTGCTTTCAAGGGGAGACCAAGGTGTTTCATTCCCCCACTTACACAATCAAAAAAAATTAATGAATCAATCAATTGTATTTATTGAATGTTTATGGTGCGCAGCGTTCTGTACTAAGTGCTTGGGAGAGTACAATGTAGCAGAGTTGGTAGACATGTTCCCTGCCCACAGTGAGCTTAATTTGATGTGGGAGAAACAGCATGGCCTATTATTATTATCATTATGGTATTTATTAAGCGCTTACTTTTGTGCCAAGCACTATTCTTGGGACTGGAGTTGATACAAGGTAATCAGGTTGTCCCACGTGGGGTTTATATGGGGTTCACAGTCTTAATCCCCACTTTATAGATGAGGTAACTGAGGCACAGAGAAGTGAAGTGGCTTTCCCAAGGTAGTACAGCAGACAAGTGGCAGAGCCAGGATTAGAATCCATGTTCTCTGATTCCCAAGCCTGTGCTCTTTCCACTAAGTCTTTCCAGCCTAGTGGAAAGAGGATGGGCCTCGGAGTCAGAGGCTCTGGGTTCTAACCTTAACTCTGCCAGGTTCCTGCTGTTGTGACCTTAGGCAAGACACTTAACATTTTTCTGAAATGGGGATTAAGACTGTGAACCCCATATGGGCCATGGACCGGGTCCAACCTGATTAGCTTGCATCTACCCCAGGCCTCAGTACAGTGTCTGGCACACAGTCGGTGCTCAACAAATACCAGTAAAGAAAAAAAACAAAAAACCTTGACTGCACATATCACACCACTGCCACTGTACCTCGAGCTCTCTATCTCACCCACTACCTCTAACACATATCTTGGCTCTGGCCTGAAACATCCTCACTCTTCATATCCAACAGATGATCACTTTCCCCACATTCAAAGCCTTATTGAAGGCACATCTCCTCCAAGAGGCCTTCTCCAACTAAGCCCTCATTTTCTCCACTCTCATTCCCTTCTGTGTTACCCTTCCACCTGAACAGGCAGCCTTTATTCATCCCTCCCTCAACCACACAGCACTTTGTACATATCCATAATTTATTTATATTAATGTCCATCTCCCTCACTAGACTGCAAACTCACTGTGGACAGGGAACTGTCATGTTGTACTTAGTACAATGCTCTGCACACAGTAAGTGCTCAATAATTATGACTGACTGACTGACTATCACGGGACTGAAATACTTTATCTTCCCCTCCTCGTCCCCACCACCCTGGTCATGGTAATGAGGAGTGAAGAGGAAGGGATCCCAAGGGCTGGAGTGACTAATCCCAAACCTATAAAGAAAGCCCAAAGTTTCCTTCTAAAACTCCAATCCAGACTGCCAGTCAGTGAGAGTGAAAGACATTGAGGGGAAGCAGCATGGTCAAGTGGATAAACCATGGTCCTGGGAGTCAGAAGGTCATGGGTTCTAATCCTGGCTCTGCCACTTGTCTGCTGAGTGACCTTGGGCAAGTCACTTCACTTCTCTGTGCCTCAGTTATCTCATCTGTAAAATGGGGATTAAGACTGTGAGCCCCATGTGGGATAGACTGTGTCTATCCTGATTTGCTTGTATTCACCCCAGAGCCAAGGAAAGTGTCTGGCACATAGTAAGCACTTAATAAATACCACAGTTGTTATTATTACTGAGGAATATAGAATGAGACTTGGTGGCAGGCTTCTGGAACAGGTAGGATGGGGTAATTATTGACAGATGATGGCTGCGAAGGCCTTCAGGGCTAATGGTGAGTGATAACCAGGAAGGATGTTGGTGACAGACTGGCAGCCTGGATTGGAGTTGAAGAAATCCAGAGAGGCAAGGTAGGAGGGGCAAGGTGATTGAGTGCTTAAAAGCTGATGGTAAGGAGTTTCTGTTTGATGCGAGGTGGATGGACAACCGTTGGAGGTTCTTGAGGAGTGGGGAAACCTGGACTGAACATTTTTGCAGAAAAATGATTCGGGTAGCAGAGTGAAGTATGAACTGGAGTGGGGAGAGACAGGAGGCAGGGAGGTCAGGGAGAAGGCTGATGCAGTAATCCAGGCGGGATAGGATAAATATTGGGATTAACGTGGTAGCAGTCTGGATGGAATGGAAAGGGTATATTTTAGCAATGTTGTGAAGGTTAAAATCCTCCTCACCACTCCTCCAAACCAGGCTCTGAACATCTCCTTCTTGGATTAATTAACATGATTGCTCCAACTACCCCTAACGTGGTGTCAAATCAAAGGCTCATGGATCAAACCGAGTCGCTCTTAAACTGCCCCATTTCTTAGTTTGATCCCTACAAAGAGAAGTCCAATACTATGGCAATGGTCTTACTGAGTTCAGAAGGCATTTCTTGAAATCGACTCATAGAGATATTCAACTAGGTGATGAGTAGTATTTTGGGTAAGGATTCCACTTATAGTTGAAGAGCAAGCTATCTGGGCTTGTAAATACTGCAAATAAATGGCTTGAGAGAGCCTCTAGGATCAACTCTGCCTAGAACTTTAAAACTGGCAAGTGAAAATAGCAGAGTACCTGCAGAACACAGGGGAACATCACCAGAAAGACATTCCTTAATTTTAAGACAAAGAGATGCTGAACAAGAGTTCCAACTAGCTCGGAATCGGATCAAATTAGTCAGAATAATACCTCTATGAGCCGATTCACACTTTCTAACTCATCCTTGTTACAAGGGTTGTGTCACAAAGAAGGGATTGGAAGGCAGAAGTTGTAATAAATCAGCGTACCTCACTCTAAAGACTTATCTGTTTTCACTTCCAACAGAAAACACCAGGGTGCTGTATGAAAAACATGTTACCTAAAACCTACCAACGCTCCCTGGACTGTTTTCAATAAAGGCATGCCACCATGTTATAATGAATTGTTGGGGGAGCCTATCTACATCCTCTTGCTTTTATTAATTCAATTTGGGCCATCGTGGTAGTTTTTTTCCTTGTAAAGCAATGTACAAAATCGGGGAAAAACCCTTAAAATTAAAAGGGCAAAAACAAAAAGAAGAAAAAAAATCAATGAAATAACACATTGTTAAGAAGCGGTAACGCTTAAGAGGAAATCAAAGGAAGGGAGAGCAGCAAAAATGTCTGAAAAAAGATAAAGGGCAAAGGATTTAAAAATTAAACAGAAAGGAAAAGATTAAAGAAAGAAAGGCAAAAGGCGGTGCAGGAGGATTTAAGAAGCCAGTAAAAAGGAACGACATGCAGTTATGAAGAAGGAATAGTAAGTACTCGAAAAGATACTCAAAGGTAATGAAACAAGAAGAGAGAAAAGAACAAAACAAGTTAGAAATTAATTAAAAAAACAAGCCATAAAGGGAAGCTATAATCCAAAAGGGCTTCCAAATTTGAAAATCTTTTTTTTTTTGCATTAAGCATTAGTTGATTATACCAAAGAAGTGGTCCCTATATCCAGTAAATTTAAAATAAAATCATATATATATATGAAAACTATTCTCATGGCTTCATAAAATCATTATCTTGTTTTAGGGGATAGATAGTGAATCTATAATTAAACTCCAGTACACTATGAATAGGCATATTAAACTACAAACTCTAGTCACCTTTATAACTATGAATAGAAATTAAGACATCATTAAGTCAAGTAAATATCAAAGGTTATATAGGTACTAAAACAGCCATCTCCCCTCTCCCTGTAGGTGTCTTTATCTCCACCTTGGATAAGAACCTGAAAGCTTCCAAACATTCTAGCTGGACCTTTACTTGGGTTAATTGTGTGGACTATTCCTTTTTTTTTTTAAGCACTAAATGCTGGGCTAGATCATCATCATCATCAATCGTATTTATTGAGCGCTTACTATGTGCAGAGCACTGTACTAAGCGCTTGGGAAGTACAAATTGGCAACATATAGAGACAGTCCCTACCCAACAGTGGGCTCACAGTCTAAAAGAGTGGGCTCACAGTCTAAAAGGCTAGATGCAAGATAATTAGATTGGACACAGTCCATATCCCCTATGGGGCTCACAATCTTAACCCCCATTTTACAGATGAGGAAACAGAAGCACAACGAGGTTAAGTGACTTGCCCACGGTCACCCAGCAGACAAGTTGTGGGGCCGGAATTAGAACCCAAGTCCTCTGATTCCCAAGCCCATGCTCTTCCCAGGAGGCAATCCTGCCATTTCCACTCTTTCTCTTAAAATTTTATCTTAGGTTTAGATGCAAAGGATCATGTTGGCCTGAATTGAGGTAGGAGAAAGGGTATCTCTAAGCCTCAAATATCTATACAACCAGCAGGGGAAACTTCCAGGAATCCTGATGAATTATCATTATTAACAACATTTGAGTACCTACGCTACTGTGTGCAGAGCACGGTACTGGGTGCTTACTGGGCATCATCATCATCAATCGTATTTATTGAGCGCTTACTATGTGCAGATCACGGTACTAAGCGCTTGGGAAGTACAAATTGGCAACATATAGAGACAGTCCCTACCCAACAGTGGGCATCACAGAGATGGTGCTTACTGGGTACACAGTGCTGTACTTAAGGCAGCCTATGAGCACTGCACTAAAGCATGGTTGTGCACAGAACTCATACAGTAAGCTTTAGACTGTAAGCTTGTTGTGTGGAGGGAATGTGTCTGTTTATTGTTATATTGTACTCTCCCAAGTGCTTAGTACAGTGCTCTGCACATAGTAAGCGCTCAATAAATACGATCGATGATGAATGAATGAATACTGAACAATTGGGACCAAACACCTGAAGTAAAAGCCACAGCAGTCCCTGCCCTCAAAGACCTTGCAATCTAAGCCAAGTATACCAAAGATAAAAGAGTAAGAGCACTGATATGAACGAGTAAAACAAAGGTAAAGGAAGAGCACAGATATAAATAATTATGATATTTGTTAAGCACTCACTATGTGCCAGGCACTGTACTAAGCGCTGGGGTAGATACAAGCATAATCGGGTTGGACACAGAGTCCCTTGTCCCACATAATAATAATAATGATGGCATTTGTTAAGCGCTTACTATGTGCATAGCACTGTTCTAAGTGCTGGGGGGGAATACAAGGTAATCTGGTTGTCCCACATGGGGCTCACAGTCTTAATCCCCATTTTACAGATGAGGTAACTGAGGCACAGAGAAGTTAAGTGACTTGCCCAAAGTCACACAGCTGACAAGTGGCAGAGCAGGGATTTGAACCCATGACCTCTGACTTCCAAGCCCATGCTCTTTCCACTGAGCCACTCTGCTTCACATGGGCCTCGCAGTCTCAAATCCCCATTTTACAGATGAGGTAACTGAGACGCAGAGAAGTGAAGTGACTTGCTCAAGGTCACACAGCAGACAAGTGGCAGAGTTGGGATTAGAATGATCAAAATGAAAGTAAGCAATACACTTATTACAAATAAAGAAGCAGATATACATATTATTTGCTCTAGTGAGCCCCATATGAGACAGGGATTGTGTCCAACCTAATTAACTTGTATTGATTCAATCATATTTATTGAGTGCCTACTGTGCGCAGGGCACTGTACTATGCCCTTAGTATCTACTCCAGCACTTAGAACAGTGCTTTACACATAGTAAGTGCTTAACAAATATAATAGTAATGATAATAATAATAATAATAACAATGAGTGACAGATGGGATGGGGTGGCATGACCAAGAAGGTGGGGATTAATTAGAAACAGCCTTCTGAAGGAGGTGGGTAGGGATCATTTTTACTAAATTTATGGTATTCTCCTAAACATTTGGTAATAATAATAATGATGGCATTTGTTGAGTGCTTACTATGTGCAAAGTACTGTTCTAAGTGCTGGGGAAGATACAAGGTGATCAGGTTGTCTCACGTGGGGCTCACAGTCTAAATCCCCATTTTACAGATGAGGTAACTGAGGCCCAGAGAAGTGAAGTGACTTGCCCAAAGTCACACAGCTGATATGCGACAGAGCTGGGATTTGAACCCCTGAACTTTGATTCCCAAGCCCAGGCTCTTTCCACCGAGCCATGCTGCTTCTCTGCAGCATGCTGCTCTACCCTCAATAAGCGCTCAATCAATACTACTAATTGATTGAGGTGGGATTTGAAAGTGATAAATGTCATGGTTTGGAGGATTTGAAGGGAAAGGGAACCCCATGAGAGGCATGAAAGTTGTAAGATTGCTGTGGACAGGAAAGGTGTCTACCAACTCTGTTTTACCGTACTCTCCCGAGCACTTAGTATAGTGCTCTGAGCACAGTAAGGGTTCAGTAAATATGACTGATTGATTGATGATGAGGATGATTACTTTCACTGATGATCAACTTGCATATTCCTTTTGCTTAGCACCTACAACCTCACCACTTAATCAGGAGCCGAGGGTCCCTGCCCAGATGATTGCAGAATACACTTCCAAGGGATGTATGTCAGGTGAGCAAGTCTCCCTCACACTTCGTGCACATCAGAATCATGGCACTGAAAATGGTCCCAACCTCCAAGCAGGTGAGAAACTGACCATCCAGGACAATAAGGAATCCATAATTTCCTTAAATCCACAGTGCGGCAGATTCCAAAGGTGCCCATGGGAGCCAGTTTCAGTGTTTTATCTCTCTGAGAGTCAGGAATCGAAATCTCCTGTTTTCATTCAAACCAATGTCTCTCTTTTGGGCCAGGAAGACTTTTGGAATATTTTTCCAAGTCCGATTTGAAATAAATCCCATAAACTGAATAAATCTACTCATTACGTTTCATTTAGTGAATGAGGTTTCCCTTGGAAGGGTCACCTCTGAACGAGAAATTGATCATGAATTGGTTTTAAAATCAATGAAATTTAAGAATTATCAATTTATCACATTTCAAATATCTGGAGATTTCAGAGTAAGAAAATGTGTCCATATTCCTTTTTCACTTGCAGTTGTATATATCTTCATGAGAAAGATGGTGTTTTAAGGCTATGTCTGTTGTATACCATAATCAAGCAAACCAAACATAAATTAAAGGTTAGCATAAAGCAGAGTTAATCGTACCTGAAAGATAGCAGAAGGGAGGAGATGGGGAAGCAGATATTATAACTGAATTCTGATTTTCTGGGAGGTTACTCTTGTAGTATAATGAACTATTACTTCTCATTTCTGGATAACTGGGGAGATTAATGTACTCAACTACGGTTCATGAATTACTACACCAGCTATTCAGAATTTAAATGTTGTATACAGCAACTCATTTACATTGCCTAAGAAATAAATTTATGAATAAACAGCAAGTGTACTTGCATTACCCGATAATGGAACTTTCATGCATATCAAATTCTGTTCAATATATTTCTTTATTAGGTGGCAGGTTAAAAAAAAAGGGTTATATGCGCTTCAAAAAAAATTCAGTTCACATCCTCACTTCAAGCTGATCTTAGATTTTGATTATAAAGGAAAAGTGAATTAAAAGGAAGAATTACAATGACCACATGAGCTTAGTAACAAAAAAAAAAGGATTTTCCTACAGGAAGAGATGTTTAAAATAACAGCATATGTGCCGTTAGTATATCCAGTGCTTTATCAATGCTCTCTTGCCACGAACTCATAAAGTATGACCTGAATTAGCATGAAAGAAGAAAGGTGTATTGACATTTATGTACAATATCTTCACTTGTTTCTAACTGGCAAAATAAAGAAGAGAGCAGAACAATTTCCCAGCAAAAATTGGAAGGCAATTCTCTTCAGGTAAGTCACCACAGCTCCTCCACTTCAGGGTCCTGTGAATTAAACAGGAAGCTAAGAGAGGCAGAACAAGTCTCGACTGTAAACTCCTTGTGGGGCAGAAATATGTCTAGCAATTCTGTTGTACTGCAGTTTCCTATGCACTGAGTCTAGTGCTCTGCACACAGTAAGGGCTCAATAAATATCAATGATTGATGGATAAGCTCCTCATTAGAAACATTAACTCTAATTTATACTCCACTCACCTACGTCCCTAGACGGTGAACTGCACACAGAATGCACTCAATAAATTTACCTCCCCAGCCAGCAATTTGAAGGCAGTCAATCATGCAAACCACCATTAGAACAAGACAGTTCAGGGCAGTGGGCTCGAAGCTATAAACAAATAGTTGTGAATTTTGCAGGGAGGTGGAGAGGCCATTTGTGGATCAGGGAAATCTATCTGCAAGAACTGTAATCATTTCCCAGATGTTAGCTAATTAAGGTAAACTTTCTGAAGAACATGGGTCTGGAAATTAGGAAACCTGGGTTCTAGTCCTGGCTCCACCACTTGCCTGCTGAATGACCTTGTGCAAATCACTTTATTTCTCTGGGCCTCAGTTTCCTCATCTGGAAAATGGGGATTAAATATCTGTTCTCTCTCCCTCTTAGACTGTGAGCCCAATGTGGGACAGATACTGTATCCATTCTTTCTGCAAATCTGGCCCTGTGCTTAATATAATTCTTGCACATAGAGCGTTGTATAAATTATTTGGAACTTAGGAAACAATGTGGCCTAGTGGAAAGAGCACAGGCCTGGGAGTCACAGGACCTGGGTTCTAATCCTGACTTCACCAGTTGTCTGCTGTGTGACTTTGGGCAAGTCACATAATTTATTTTTGCCTCAATTGCCTCATCTGGAAAATTGTCATTAAATCCTACTCTCTCCTACTTTACACGGTGCGGCTTACAGTCTAAGGTGTCCAATCTGATTATTCAGACTGTATCCAATCTGATTATCTTGTATCTACCCCGGTGCTTAATATAGTGCTAAGCACAAAGTCAGTGTTTAACAAGTACTAGAATTACCATAAGGGATTTAGTAGTGGCTGACCAAGCTTTCCCAAAGCCCAGGTCTGCTGCATCTATCACTAGAAAGACCCACCCCACTCAAAGACTACCTTCAAAAAAGATCAATCAATCCATCAATCACTCGATGACAATTTATTGAGGCCTAAAGAGTTTAAACCATGGTACTAAGCCTATCGGAGAGTGAATCAGAAGCTTAACACGCATTCCCTGACCTAAAAGAGCTTACAAAGATTAAGATATCATGTAATCAGAGCAAAAAAGAGCCAGAAGTCTAGGAAAAAAAGGACCTGGATGGAACTATCAAAAAAGTTGGGTTCTTTCAGCCCAAGGAAAAGAAGACTTAGTGGAGCTTAAAAGGAAACTATGATTTTGTAATAGAGTTGGGGGAAGAGGGAAGATGATTGTGAGGTCTTCCTATATTTAATTGTCTCTAATTCTTGTCATATGAACAATCTTTCTCCTTCATATGTAGTTCAGTTGATGTTAAAACAGAACACCATCTTATGACAACCCCTGGGAAAGTTTCACAGAATGGAAGGGGCCTCCTTATTCTTCCTCCTAGTTCAAACAGACCTGAGAATTACTCTCTACTCTCTTTAATGCTCTACTAGTTTAAGGGCTCTGTCAGATGCTGGGGGAAGAAGTAGTTGGTGTGGCGAGGGGAGCCGTGTTCTTGGGAAGGTGGCGGGGGGAGGGTTGGCGAGAGCTGATCCAGAACTCAGAAACAGAGAAAAGGTAGGTGAGATAATTCAGATCAGCCAGCCTCTCCCCAGCTCCCCTTCATTCATCTATTCAATCATCCTGAAGTGTTTATTTAGCACCTACTGTGTACAAAACAATGCACTAAGCACTGGGAAAGAATACAGGATGGGAATTAGACATGGTCTCTGATCCCCAAGGCGTTCATAATCTAAGAATGAAAGGGTGTAAGGGGCGGCAATGGAGACATCATGAGAGATGAAACAATAAAAACATTAAAACGAAAGAGAATACATGGTCTGCAATAAACACAACAAGCTCACCAAAACACTGTGGCTAATGGGGCAGAGTTTCAGGCTCCTGGCCATTTAAGTGGAGCTGTTCAGAGTCTATCACCCACCACAACCAAAGCCACAACCATAGCCTTCTCTATGTGCCAAAATTGGGAAGACCTCGTACTGTCACCTCGGCTTTCACCTTGCCACACAAGAGCAGGGCCTGATAGGAATCCTGGATGGGTCGGGGCTGCACAGCTCCTTTCCCAGAAAGCAGATTTCAGTGCTTCAGTGTGTTAAGGATCAGATGGGGTTTCGTGCTGCTACGGCTGTCTTATCACCCTTTCTGCTCCTTCCTAAACCTTCTCAATCAATCATATTTATTGAACACTTGCTATGGGCAGAGCACTATACTAAGTGTTTGGGAGAAGACAATACAACAGAGTTGGGAGACACATTCTCCAGACCAGTTCTCTCCTCGAGCTCCTCTGAGCCATGACTGGTCAGAAACTCTAACCAACACCGTAGCTGCACTGCTATAACATACCACAATGACAACTCCTCACCCCTCTTAAGGAAATGGGTCAGTGAATACTTCTGAATATCCGCGATTTGCAAGGCTCCTTTCCTTAAATGGACTCAAATTTCAACCCATTTCCACTTAAAAGGAATTCCGTTTCCCAAATTTAACTTACAATTTAAAACATATATCTTGGACAGTTTAAATGTGAATTCACCCCTGAAAGAAAGCCTGCCCAGACCCTCCGGTCTCAGGAATATAACTTCAAGGTTTGGCCACAAATCATCACCTATTCCTCTTGCGCCCCTCCTCCCAACTCCCCAGCCAGCAATTCAAAGGCAGCCAGTCATACAGAGCATGACTAGGACAAGACCATTCGGGGCAATGGACTTGAAGCTATAAACAAATAGACATATGAATTATGGAGGGCAGTGAGGAGACCAGATGTGGACCAGGGAAATCTATCTGCACATGGTTCTTATTGTATATGGTATTGTAGTAACGTTCATGAGGGCAATGTATTTGAACCACCTCTCTCCATTTTGATCTGGTTTGTTTTCACCAACAGAAAGGAAACACACTTGACCCAAGAGATAGGATTTAATTCCTCATTTGTCTGGAGACAAGCCATCAATCAGTCAATAGTATTTACTGAGTACCTACTGTGTTCAGAACACTTTGGAAAGTACGGTAAAAGTCAAAGTAAAAAAAAAAAAAGCTTTGTCCTTAAGGAGCTTACAATCTAACAGATCAAAGAACCTTCAGTTGAAAATGGCCCAATGTAAACCATGAAGCGTAAGCAACTTGCAGCAATTGGCCAAAGCATTGCCGAATATGCCAAAGAAATGGTCAATTCCCCCAAAATTCCATTCGGTTGACTGATTGAGTGTCTTAGATGGCTGCCATCTGGGATGATATGAATGCCTGATAATGAATGTAGGTCTTTCTCTGTCAGCATCTTTTTGCTTCCTACTTCAGATGACATTGTTTCCCATCATTTCTCAAAGTGATGGTATTGGAAGGGTAAACTGAGAAGGAACACCACATCCCCCAGAATTCAGAGCCACGAGCAACCACCCAGTCTCAGCTGAAACTGGAAAATCCCATCGTACTCCCTGGCAATGTCCATGGATACTCATAAAGACCATGCAAACAACCTCTTGGAAGTATGGCTGCAGTGGGGAGGGATGAGACTGTAAGGGAAAAGGGTAGGGACCATAACTTTTGCTTCTGGTACACTCTTCCACATGCTTATTACAATGCCCCGGACACAGTGTATGTTCAATAATATTGTGTATTTATTAAATACCCTCTTAGGATCACACCTGGAGAGTTTCCAGTACCCTACCAGTCTCAGCTACAGGAGGGAGAGTCAAGCAGAAGCCTACCCATTCCATTCCAAGCTTGGGCAGTGGCTAGCGAGTGGAAGCCAGTCTGCTACAAGTCAAAACTCACTTGTGCTGGGCAGCAGCAGCAGGGGAAAGAGTTGAAGGAGGAGGCTCAAGTTTACTGTGTGGAAAAAAGGCAATGGTAAACCATGTCCATATTTTTACCAAGAAAATTCTACGGATATGCTGCCAGAATGATTACAGATGGAGAGTGGGGCATTCTGAGAGAGATGTGTCCATGGTGTCACTATGGGTCAGAGATGACTCGACGGCATAAGACAACACAAGATTTATTAAGTGCAGCCAGCACTGTAGTAAGTGTTCGGGTGAAAAGAAGACAATCAGGTCAGACATAGTCCCTGTGCCACAGGGGGCTCACAGCCCACGTAGAAGGGAAAATGAGCATTTATTTCAACCCTATTTTACAGGTGGGAAACTGAAGCACAGAGAAGTAAAGTGACTTGCCCAAGGTCACCCAGGAGGTAAGTGGTAGAGCTGGGATTAGAATCCAAGTTGTCTGGCTCTTTCCACTAGACCACCCTCCTGGGATAATGGAAGCCCCAGCATCCACTCCAGGAATGCCAGTCTTGCTTCCACTCACCCTGCCCTACACCTGGATAAGCTCAGCCCCACCATAACCCTCCTCCCGTTGGGCAGCTGGGCTGTCTTATACCATGTACAAGGCAAAAGAAGAATCTCCCCACTGTGGTTAAACCCACTGCAGAAGAGCCCAAGTATGTTTTCTCTCATTAGCATTCGCCATTACCTTCATCATCAAACAACAGTATTAATTTAGCATTTATTTTGTGCTGAGCACTATACTGGGTGCTCTTTGTGAATAGAGCACTGTACTGTCCCTCTAGATTGTGAGTTCTTTGTGAGGCAGTGTCTTACCAACTCATATTTATTCAATTCAATCATATCTATTGAGAGCTTACTATGTGCAGTGCACTGTACTAAGCGCTTGGAAAGTATAATTCGGCAACAGAGACAATCCCTACTCAACAACGGGCTCCTGCTTAGTAGAGTGCTTTGTGAACAGTTAAACACTCAATAAATATGATTCATGGATTGGGTACCTTCTGTGAGCAAAACACTTTACTATCCATAATTTATTTATTCATTTATCTAGATTAATGTCTGTCTCCCCATCTATACTGTAAGCTCCTGTGGGCACGGAACAAGCCTACCAAGTCTGTTGTATTGTATTTTCCCAAGTACAGTACTCTGCATACAATAAGTATGAAATAAGTGTAATTGATTGATTGATTTACTACACTCCTTACTGCCCAGAAAGCAGTCTATTGGATCCTACTGTGAAAAGAGCACTATACTGTACGCTTGGGAAAAAAAAAAATGAATGTGGACAATACAGTCCTTGTCTTTGAGAAGGCAACATGGTTCAGTGGAAAGAGCACGGGCTTGGGAGTAAGAGGTTATGGGTTCTAATCCCAGCTCCACCATGTCTGCTGTGTGACCTTGGGGAAGTCACTTAACTTCTCTGAGCCTCAGTTACCTCATCTGTAAAATGGGGATTAAGACTGTGAATCCCACATGGGACAACCTGATCACCTTGTATCACCCCCAGTGCTTAGAACAAGTGCTTTGCACATAGTAAGCGCTTACCAAATGCCATCATTCTTTGAGGAACATCCCATCTAATTGATTTCTGGCTACCAACTACAGGATAAAGATGGGACATGGCATTTTCCAGGTCAAATGTGAACAAAGATAGGACACAGCTTATTTTCAAGCCCAATGAACATGATGCACAGCAATGCTGAATCCCACCATGGGTTTTCCAATGGATAGAATCTTCCTTCTAAGCTAAGGTCACCTCACCCCATCAACTGAGGGCTTCCCCTGTGCGCTGTGGCATTCTTCAATGCTCCAGGGTGTCTTCCGTGCAGGAAAAAATTTATCCGGCAGGAGATCAATGAAATACCTTTCGTTTAGGAGGTGATGACAGCTCATGAGTCAAAGGTAACGAATGGTCCCTCTTCCATCACACCCCTGACATCAGCCTCTGAAGGGAAAGTCAGGCTACACTTGCTACAGCCCTGGTCTCGCCCTTGGCACTACTTGGGTTTAGCATGCTAACCAAACTGTTATCTCTGATAGAGAGGAGAAATTTCCTAAAACGATCACCTCTGAAGTTTCCTGAAATGCCAGAGTCAAATTACCCACAGCCTGGTTCATGTATATTCTCAGGAAGCTGGGTTCCAACCTCAGGAGAATTTTAGCCTGCAGTCCTGACGCCCAATGTCTTCATTGTATCCAACCTCACGATCAGCAGGGAGGTGCTCAGATCATTCTTCCTTGATGAAGAGATTCTGGATATGGTAGATATTTGGAGGAAAGTTACTTCTCTTCTTCATATTTCTTGTTTCATGCTATACTTCTCCCCCTTCTAGACTGTGAGCCCGTTGTTGGGCAGGGACCGTCTTTATATGCTGTCAACTTGTAATTCCCAGGCACTTAGTACAGTGCTCTGCACAGTGAGCGCTCAATAAATACGATTGAATGCATGTATGCATACTTTCCACTAGCCAGCTGACAGGTTGGAAATGAAATCCATCTGCACCTAAACGCTTCTATCCCGAATCCCTCTGGTTTAGTATAACTGACCAAGAAAATTCTCCAGATTATGGACTCTGCCCCTTCCCTATTCCACCCATGTAATAGCAAAGATTACTGACTATTAAAGAGAAGGGGGAAAAAACCCAGCAAAGAAATACCAATATAGTTCAGACTTCATAACAAAAAAGAGGCAGTATAAAAATATGCACAAAAGTCCTACAGGATGAGAAGAGGTATTTAACCAGCATTAGATGTTGTAACTCATACGTTAAGGATGGAAATCGTTCCCTCGTGAATCCTACACCAGTCACGGCATGTCAGCGGCCCTTAAACCAATTCCCCATGAAAGGAGGCTCATGAGGAAAAGTCTTGAGTTAACTTGGCAGAGAAGCAGTGGGGCCTAGTGGAAAGAGCACAGGCCTAGGTGTCAGAGGACCTGGGTTCTAATTCCACTTTTCCACTTGCTTGCTGGGTGACCCTAAGCAAGTCACTCAACTCCTCCACGCCTCTGTTTCCTCATTTATAGAATGGGGATTAAATACCTGTTCGTCCTTTCTCCTAGCCTGTGAGCCCCACCTGGGACAAGGACTGTGTCTCACCTGATTGTTTTTTATTGCTTGGCACATGGTAAGTGCTTAACAAATACAAAATTGTTAACTTGTCCTCCTTGGCTGCCACTTGGATTGGATGAATAATCCTCAGAAAAAGAGATACTAAGGGTGGAAAATTGTAAGCGCATTGTTTCCTCAGCCACTGATTCTCCCTAAAAGCCTGACCAGCACCAGCCTAAGTTTTCACGATCTAATGTTCTAACTTGACCCTGAACACAATTTATCAAATTAACAATGGTGGGGGGATTAGGGTAGAGGAGAAAAAAAAAATCCTCCCAGCTGAAACCTAAAGACAGATTAGAAGCAATGACTATAATGAATCGAAATGGGAGATTCCTAAAGAAACAAATGTGTACATCTAGGGCAAAAGGCGGAGATCTTTCAACTGGCCATTTCTCCTAAATAACTTCTATAAAGGTGAGTTATATTTAAAAGTAAATAAAGAAAGGGGAGGTAGAGAAAGTACAGTCAAATGTCCTGGACTTTCTGTTACTTTTTTTTTCTTTTTCCAGAATTGAAATGATCCCTGCAGGCAACCCACAACTGCTAGATCTGTGGAATGTGCTCTTTGAACTGTACAAAAGCCTTCAGCCTTTCCTGCATTCTCCAAACAAAAACTGCCAAGTGTAATTATTTCTACAATTTAACATTTGGAAAGTGTTGCATCTTTTTTTCAACTCCCTTCACAGTTCAAATGATTGTGTAAAAAGACTAAATTTACCCAGATTGAAAAATAGCCATGTCTTTCCTCTCCCTTTCCAAATCAAAATGCACCGTGGTTTGGTAATGCAGAAGCCCAACTGAACACAACAAAAATTCAAGAAACACCAAGTTTCCTTTCTGGAGTTTGGATTTCTCTCTCTCCCTCTGTCTCTCTCTTCTCCGCCCCCCCACCCCCCCATGTGTGTGTGTGTGTGTGTGTGTGTGTGTGTGTGTGTGTGTGTGCATGCGCGCGCTCACATGCTTTTAATAGCTCTATTTCTGAGGCTGGAATCAAAGGGTTGTGTGGGAGGAATCTGTGTAAGTACATGACTGGTTTTTCACCTGGTGGAGTGTGTTTGTGCCCATATGTGCAAGGAGGTTTTTCTTTAGGCTTTTATTATAGAGAAGCAGCATGGCTCAGTGGAAAGAGCACAGGCTTTGGAGTCAGAGGTCATGGGTTCAAATCCCAGCTCTGCCAATTGTCAGCTGTGTGACTTTGGGCAAGTCACTTCACTTCTCTGTGCCTCAGTTACCTCATGTGTAAAATGGGGATTAAGACTGTGAGTCCCCCGTGGGACAACCTGATCACCTTGTAAACCTCCCCAGCTTTTATAACAGTGCTTTGCACATAGTAAGCACTTATTAAATGCCATTATTATTAACCCTCCATTTTACTGAAACTTATTTACCCAAACTCTCTGTCCTTGATTCTTGTTCTGCTGGGGTCTTTCAAAACTCCTCCTCTCAGGAGTTCCTCTCCTCCATCCTGGCTCCATTCTCCCCCTCCCCTCCCTGTGTCTTCACAGAGGGTCAGCAAAGTGTATCGTAAAACATGACAGGTTCTTAACCTGTCCCACTGACACAAAGCCCTGAAGATCAATACTTTGGTGTCTCCCAAGATTTGCCACAGTTCAACCCTACTGGAATAGTCAGTTCCTAGCCCACCATCAGGAAGCAGTGTTGCCTAGTGGAAAGAGCACAGGCCTGGGAGTTGAAAGATCTGGGTCCTAATCCCCACTCTGTCACTTGCCTCTGTGTGACCTTGTGCAAGAAACCTACATTCTCTGGGCCTCAGTTTTCTCATCTGTAAAATAGGGATTCAATACTATTCAATACTAGACTCCCTACTAGACTATGAGCCCTGGAAAAGACAGGAACTGTGTCTGACCTGATTATAACGTATCTACCGCAGTGCTTGACACACAGTAAATGCTTAACAAATATCATGATTCTTATTAATAACACAAGCAGGCATGGCAGTTCCTAGTTCCATTAATAGAACTTTCAGTCCATAGACTGTGAGCTCACTGTGGGCAGGGATTGTCACTCTTTATTGTTGTATTTCACTTTCCCAAGCTCTTAGTACAGTGCTCTGCACAAAGTAAGCACTCAATATGATTGAATAAATGAATGAATGACAAGGCTGGGCAGTGTGGCTGCATCCATGGGAGTGTATTAATGTCACCAGTAACAATCTTGATGAAATTGCCATGCAGTAAAATTTCATTAAGAATTCAGAGTACAAAACGGCACAATTGCTTGATGCCTGATACTGCTTTCATTACAAATACTGGACTAATGTGGAGGGCCAGCATGGTCAGACAGTATCTCATCCAGCAGAGGAAGACCAGACCCCCACTGTCTCACTGTGTTTGGGTGTGTGCATGTGTGTGTGTGTGTGTGTGTGTGTGTGTGTGTGTGTGTGTGTGTGTGTGAGAGAGAGAGAGAGAGAGAGAGAGAGAGAGAGTGAGAGTGGTAGGGGGGTACCTACTGGAGTTCATTTTCTTAGTGAGTGAAGTCGCTTGCTGGGTAATCTGAACTCAACAGCACTGACTTCAAGGTGCACTAATTAAGCCTACTTAAGTTCTGAATTCAGAATGCAAATTCATGAAACGTGATCTATAAATCGATGCTTCAGAGCCAGGAGCTTCACTGCGTGGCTTTTGTTTTTGTTTCTGTGGGGAGTGAGGGAATGGGGACGGAGTTAAGCTGGGGGAAAAAACAGACTGCAGAAACTTGGTAGTGAGAGCATCTAGCCAAGAATGCCAGTGCAGGGAGGTGATTCTAACTCTGCTGCAGTGAAGCCCCACTCTAGCCTGAACTCTAAACAGGAGAGATACTGACATATATGGGTGTTTAAGCCCCCTCGATCGCCTGCGAGACCCTAGAAAGAGCAATTCTCTCCATGGAAGTCTGTTGGCTTCGACCAATCAAAGTGTCTCAGAAAGTTCCTAACTTTCACCGAGCACGCTTTTGACCAAATGACGGGACTGACGCCCACTGCATCTCCATAAGATATGTAGCAGGGAGTTTCAAACTAATTGTAAAGACAGAAAACCATAGGATCTAAAGAGAAGGCAAAAGAGTGGAGTCAGACCAGCTATTTGTCATTTTGTTTTAGAAGAAAAGAACTGAATTCAACTTCCGTTTACCATAAACCTCAGTGGGTCATATTAAAGGGAAAAGAATATAAAACCCACCGTACAGAGACACAAAAACACATCTAACAACAACAATAAAAAAAAAATCTTGGTTTTTGCCTGTCTTATCAGGAACACTTTTCTGGAATTGTGTAGCTATCTGTCCAACCCTCCAGCTGGGTTCGACCTGAACTATCCTGCCTTGACCACACTCCTAAAGCCAACATTTCTAAAGATCCCAACTCTAGCTACCTGCTGGGTGTAAGAAGGGGCTGAGGGGAAGTGAAATATCAAGCAGGCTACCCTAGTACTGGGAACACCTTAGTGGAGATGTGTGAGAATGGTTGAATAATAAAAATAATAACAATAATAATAGTAATAATAATAATTGTGGTATTTGTTAAGTGCTTACTATTTGCCAGGCACTATACTAACCGCTGGAGTGGATACAAACAAATTGGGTTGCACACAGTCCCTGTCCCTCGTGGGGCTCATAGTCTTAATACCCATTTTACAGATGTGGTAACTGAGGCACAGAGAAGCAAAGTCACTTGCCCAAAGACACACAGCAGAAAAGTGGCAGAGCCAGCATTAGAACCCAGGTCCTTCTGACACCCAAGCCTGAGCTCTATCCACTATGCCCTGTTGCTCAGAAAATAATGACTTGAGTGAGGTAACAGGACGGGAAAGAAAACAAATCCCTAAAAAATTTTACCCTTTAATTATGGTTAGTATTAGCATTAGGGTCAGAGAACTATCAGATTATAAACCTGGCCATTACTGGATCAGTCTCATGTCCCATCCATCCCTAGTCTTAGCATTTGCCAATGACAATAAAACATTTTGAAGAACCATGTGCTAACTGCCCTTCTGAGCACTTAATTTCATGCATAGGGAGATATGAAACCCCCCTCAACAACTTTTCTCTCTTCAATATTCACTCTACTTCTTAACTCCATTAACATTAGGCCATTTTCCTAGGACTAGTTGACAAACAGCAGTTACCTTCGATGGAAGACAAAGATCACAGCTTAAGAATTGAGAAAAGGAACAGACTCAGGCAAGCATATCCAAAGAAAATGATTACACTTCCAAAACAGCATCTAAAGTGGCAAAACTCTATGTTTTTTGACATGGGAATGTGAATTAAGACTATCTCATTAATCATTGCATAAAATGCAATGAATGGGAATGCATGAACAACTTAAAGCTTTACCCTAATACATAAAATGTTCGTGCATTCTCATTCATTTTTCAAATATATATATATAGAGAGAGAGAGAGAGAAAGAATGAGAGTCTATGTACTTCTCTCTCTCTCTCTTTATATATATATATATATTGAGGAACTAAGCTGGCTACCCTGGTGTTGGGAACACCTTAGTGGAGATGTGTCAGAATGATTGAATAATAATAATAATAATAGGCACTATGTAGGCTTCTAAATACATAATATTTATAATAATATATGTATCTTATATATAAAGGTTGGAAGAAAGATGAAAAATCCAATACAGTGGAGTATGGAGACTGGGTTTGGATAAGGGTTCTCACTCATACCTTTCCGTCCTTTCTTTTCTCCCCCTCCAAGCAACAAAGTTTCAAGTGCACTGGAGGACGTCTCCAAGGTAGGACTCTGGAAATACAGACAGAGCACTCAACTACCCCCAGAAGCAGGTGATGAGACATAAATCTCCTGGCTAATGGGACCCTCTCCTAGTACAAAATCAGTGAGGGCTTCCCGATTGTCTGTCACCCAGACTGAGCCCTCCTCCACCCCACCCCACCCGGACTTTTTCTCCCCTCCTCCTTCTCCCCTCCCCATCACCCCCTCCCTCCCCACAGCACTTGTATATATTTCTACATATTTATTACTCTATTTTATTTATAATATTTACTATATTTATTTTCTTAATGATGTGTATATAGCTATAATTCTATTTATTCTGATAGTATTGACACCTGTCTACTTGTTTCGTCTTGTTGTCTGTCTAGACTGTGAGCCCACTGTTGGGTAGGGACTGTCTCTATATGCTGCCAACTTGTACTTCCCAAGCGCTTAGTACAGTGCTCTGCACACAGTAAGCGCTCAATAAATACGATTGATGATGATGATGATAATTCTATTTATTCTGATAGTATTGACACCTGTCTACTTGATTCGTTTTGTTGTCTGTCTAGACTGTGAGCCTGCTATTGGGCAGGGACCGTCTCTATATGTTGCCGATTTGAACTTTCCAAGCGCTTCGTACAGTGCTCTGCACACAGTAAGTGCCCAATAAATACGATTCAATGAATTAATCAATCAATCAATTTATCCTTAGGTTTCTCTAAGGGCCCGTTTCTATTAGCCCTTTGAGATGAAGTCCTTTCAAGAGAGAAGCTATGAGACTTTTTGAAGGAGTTAAGGGTAAAATATATGGATAATAACTCATTGGTCATAACATTTCTGGGGGTCAAGTCCTGGCTTAATTAGCTAAGATTCCTGCCTTGGGGTGCCTGCCTTGCAGGATGTGAATTCCAAGCCAGCATTTAGCCATCAAACTGCCTTCAGCATAGGCTTTTACCTCAAAATTCCATACAATGAAGCAATACCAAATGCATCTGACCTTTGTCAGAATCTTCCCTCAGTCTCAACGTGAAACAGCCATGGACCGCAGAATCTTGCCACCAACAGCAGAGCAGGCAGGCTCAAACAGCCCCAACATGAAGAGCAACCTGACCTAGTAGATAGTCAGAGAACCTGGGTTCTAATCCCAGCTCTGCCCCGTGCCAGCTGTGTGACCTTGGAACTAACAACTTCTCTGTGCCTCAGTTTCCTCATCTGTAATTTGAGGTTTCAATACCTCTTCTCCCTCCTACTTCGAATGTGGGTCCCATATGGGACAGGGACTGTTTCCAAACTGATTAAATTGTACCTAACCCAGTGATTAAAACAGTGTCTGATGTGCACAGAGTAAATGTTTAACAAACTCCGTAATAATGACAATAATCACAGTGGCAGTGGGGATGGAGGCAGTGCAGAAAAGGAGGAGCTGGGAAGAGGCTGGGAAGATTTCACTTCTGAGAGCAAAGGCAAAGCTTGTAAATTTTATTAGAAAAAAGGTTTCTCTTTCTAGATTCAGTTCTTAGGAGACTCTGAAGATGGACCCCACCCCTATCCATCAAACCAATCAATAGCATTTATTGGTTTATTCTAACGGTTTTGACACTTGTCTACATGTTTTGTTTTGTTTTGTTGTCTGACTCGCCCTCATAGACTGTTGGGTATGGACTGTCTCTATATGTTGCCAACTTGTACTTCCCAAGTGCTTAGTACAGTGCTCTGCACACAGTAAGCGCTCAATAAATATGATGGAATAAATGAATGAATGAATATTGAGTGTCTATTCTGTTTAGAGCAATGCACTAAGCGCTGGGAAAGAAAATACAGGTGGGAATTAAACACAGACTCTGCCCCTTGAGGAGCTCACAATCTATAAATAAAGGTGGGGGAGGGGACTTTCATTAATTCATTTATTCAATCGTATTTATTGAGCACTTACTGTGTGCAGAGCACTGTAGTAAGCGCTTGGGAAGTACAAGTTGGCAACACATGGAGACATTGAGACAAACATTTCAGGAGCAAAGAAATAATAAAACATGAAAACAGCAAAAAAGACAAGGACAAATCCACAAGACAAAAATAAAAAGTCAGTAGGAGGCTGTGGCACAATCCCTGCCCACAAGGAGTTTACTGTCAGTCAGTAAGTCAGTCGTATTTACTGAGCGCATACTGTGTGCGGAGCAGTGTACTAAGCGCTTGGGAAAACAATAAACAGATACATTCCCTGCCCACAATGAGTTTACCATCTGGAGGGGAAGCGGGAAGATGTTCCAGCCAGCTGGCAGGGTCAGGCTCATTAATAATAATAATAATAATAATAATAATAACAATAATAATAATAACTATGATATTTGTGAAGCACTTACTATGTGCCAGGCACTGTACTAAGTGCTGGGGTGGTTACAAGCAAATTGGGTTGGACACAATCCCTGTCCCACATGGGGCTCACAGTCTCAATCCCCATTTCACAGATGAGGTAGCTGAGGCACAGAGAGGCTTACGCAAGATGTCGACTGTGGAAAAGACAAGAATGAGACACAGTGAGTACGTTTATCTTATAAGGAACAAAAAATGCTGACTGGGGTGTAGTGGGAGAAAGGATGGAGAGGTAGGAGGAAGAAAGTCTTAAAGCCAATGATCAGGAATTTCTCTCTGTTGCACAGATGAATGGGAAAACACTGGAGGTTGTGGGGGAATGGGCAGAAGGACATTTTAGAAAAAATGATCTAGACAGCAGATTAATAGGTGGGCGGGAGAAAGGAGCAAGTTGAGACAAGGAGATCAGTGATGAGGCTGATGGAGTAGTCAAGCTGGGAAGTGATAAGTGCCTAGAGCAGTACACTGGCTATGTGAACGATGAGGAAGGGACAGTTTCTGGAAATACTAGGGGACAGAGTACAGGCCTGGGAGTAATAAGGACTTTCTCTCCTTCTACAGTCCAGCCCGAACCCTCCACTCCTCTGCCGCTAACCTCCTCACTGTACCTCGTTCTCGCCTGTCCCGCTGTCGACCACCGGCCCATGTCCTTCCCCTGGCCTGGAATGCCCTCCCTCCGCACATCCGCCAATCTAGCTCTCTTCCTCCCTTCAAAGCCCTACTGAGAGCTCACCTCCTCCAGGAGGCCTTCCCAGACTGAGCCCCCCTTTTCCTCTCCTCCTCCCCATCTCCCCCGCCCTGCCTCCTTCCCCTCCCTACAACACCTGTATATACGTTTGTACATATTTACTACTCTATTTATTTTACTTGTACATATTTACTATTCTATTTATTTTGTTAATGATGTGCATTTAGCTTTAATTCTATTTGTTCTGACAACTTGACACCTGTGCACATGTTTTGTTTTGTTGTCTGTCTCCCCCTACTAGACTATGAACCCGTTGTTGGGTAGGGACTGTCTCTATATGTTGCCAACTTGTACTTCCCAAGTGCTTAGTACAGTGCTCTGCACACAGTAAGCACTCAATAAATACGATTGAATGAATGAATGAATGAATGAATGAATGACCAGAGTTCTAATCCCGGCTCCACCACATGTCTGCTGTGTGACCTTGGGCAAGTCGTTTAACTTCTCTGGGCCTCAGTTACCTCATCTGTAAAATGGGGGGGATTAAGAGAGCGAACACCATGTGGGACAGGGAGTGTGTCCAACCTGAATAACTTGTATCTACCCCAGCACTCAGAACAGTGCTTGGCACATATAGTAAGTGCTTAACAAGTATCATCATCATCATCAATCGTATTTATTGAGCGCTTACTGTGTGCAGAGCACTGTACTAAGCGCTTGGGAAGTACAAGTTGGCAACATAACAAGTACCATGATTATTATTATTAAGAATTGACAGTATCTGGTGACAGACTGAATATGAGACTAGCAACCCAAATCGAGGTGTGGGAATAATAAAATTAAGAAGTCGGGGGCTTCAATGCTCTCCCATCAACTCCGACAACTAAGAAGAACAAGAACTGAAAAAGGAAACCCAGTAGAATGATGTTTTAAATAACTACATTGGTGAATGTAGCATTGGAGACCTTCACACTGGCTCTCTGTATGCCAATTAAATACTCCAACACCTACTTTGTTTCAAAGGCCTTAAGAAGCTGGCAAAAGTTGGGACGCCAAATTAGCAAATGACCTCCGCAGCAGGAATAACCTAAATTCCCACTTTTTTGCCTGTGCAATTTTAAAGAATGCATCCTTTTGAGTTTATAGGGGGAATTGGTGGGAGGGAGGTTGTGTGCTCCATTTAACAACTCGTAAATCTCCTCAGGTGGAGTTATGGGGGGAAGTCTGGAGAGGAACTAATTGAGGCCTTGGAAATAAAATGTTGTAACATCAGTACACAATAAGAGGAGGGATGGGTAATTAATAAAAACTAATTAAGAACAGTTCTTTGAGATCTAATCCTGACCCAACCTGATGATGTGAAATTACAGAAACACTTAGATTAATTTTCTAAAAGACCCTGCTCGTTAAAACTGCTTCAAGGGGAGAACAAAATGAAAATCTGACCATGGACTTATGTGCCCTTTTCTCTCCCCTCACCTGTTTCAACAATCCCATTGCAGTTGGAAGTAGTGGGTCTGGAGCCTGTCACCTCAGGTACAACCCAGAAGAATACTCAGGAAATGGAAATGAAAAAATGGCACTGATCCATTCACGACTATATTCACAAATCATCTGGATAACTAAGGCCTAAAAATAGAACTTGGCCTGAATTTTCCAGATATTTTAGGAAGGGGAGGAGCTTTTCCACTTGAAATATCAAAATATTTAAGGCCAAAGTTTATTCTGAGGGGCCCACATGAGCTGGGGAATTTGAATATATTTAGACTCAGAACTCACATTAAAGGGAAGGTGGAAAAGACACCCTGACTCTGACTTTTATTAAGCCACTTGTGAGCAACATAAGCAAGGATGGAGAAGCAGTGTGGCTCAGTGGAAAGAACACGGACTATGGAGTCAGAGGTCATGGGTTCGAATCCTGACTGCCACTTGTCAGCTGTGTGACTTTGGGCAAGTCACTTAACTACTCTGGGCCTCAGTTACTTCATCTGTAAAATGGGGGTGAAGACTGTAAGCCCCCTGTGGGACAACTCGATCACCTTGTATACCCCCAGCGCTTAGAACAGTGCCTTGTACATAGTAAGCACTTAATAAATGCCATTATTATCATTATTATTATTATTATTATTATTATTATTATTAAGGATGGCTATGAAATGGGTTCTGGACACAGTGCTCAATGCTGCTGTTAGGAACTCGGAGGCATTCTGCTCCAGTACCACAGACTTCACCTCATGGCTCCATGGAAAGAACCCCGGCTTGGAAGTCAGAGGTCATGGGTTCAAATCCCAGCTCTGCCACTTGTCAGTTGTGTGACTTTGGGCAAGTCACTTAACTTCTCTGTGCCTCAGTTAACTCAACTGTAAAATGGGGATTAAGACTGTGAGCCCCACGTGGGACGACGTGATCACTTTGCAAAAATGATCTAAGTGCATTTCTTGCCAGTGGTAGGACACCTCTTTCTTTCTTTGTCTTTTTTAATGGTATTTGATGGGTGTTTACTATGTGCTAGGCACTGTACCAAGCACTGGGGTAGATGCAAGCTAATCAGGTTGGACACAATCCATGCCCTATGTAGGGCACACCATCTTAATCCCCATTTTACAGATGAGGTAACTGAGGCACAGAGAACCTGTGTAGAATTGTCTTTTAATCTAAAGACATTGCTTTTGGTGAAACTGTATCTATGGCTGAAGGTTCACACTGAGAATCTCTTGCTCGCTGTGCCCATGAAATACAGGTATGTTCCTTTACTGATCCTTTGCCACTTGAGGTAACAATAATAATAATAATAACTGTGGCATTTGTTAAGCACTTACTATGTGCCAGGCACTGTACTAAATGCTGGGGTGGATACAAGAAAATTGGGTTGGACATGGTCCCTGACCCATGAGTGGCTCACAGTATTGCTGACACAAATGGTTAAGAGGAGAGAGGTATGTCCTACCTCCAGCAGGACATGTGTTTGAGTTTTTTTGCAGTAGTGGTGATGGTTTGCACCGAGCCATTCTCACTCTCTCACTCAGTTCCTCTATACTCAGTGGCACACTCTGTGAGCAAAGAAGTACAGGAGCAGTCAGTGGTTACCGAAAATAATATTTCTGAAAGCTCCAATCCATAGTATTTCAATCAAGCATATTTATTGAGCACTTAACATGTGCAGAACACTGTACTAAGAATTTGGGAGAATACAATATAACAGACTTGGTAGCCGAAGACCTCACTGGGCCCTCATCCATTCTGGATTATGATCTTTGGAAATTCAGTTAAAAAAAAAGATAAAAGTCCAGTAAGCCACAAAGACAAGAGCAGGGAACACCTATTTCCCCAGAATTCCCCTTTCCGAGTCAGACCAGTAGAGGAAAACATAAATAGGAAATGACATACTAGGACACAATCTTGCAGAAGGTCCATAAAAGGTACACAAGAAAGAGCCTATCATTTTCTGCTGTAAAGACTGCATTTCCAAGTGAGCTTGCCAAAATTCTGCAACTGAAATAAATGGTTTCTGAAGATGTTGAATAGTGGCTCGTGGGGCCAAATCTTTGGCCTCGTTAAGAGGTCTTAAGGGAAAAGATTATAACATGGAGCAAAAGGAAACTAAAGATTGAGGGTAACAGGCAGAGAGCAACCTCAGTAGAGAAATGTGGATTTCATTCCCACAGGTGGAAAGGTGTTTCATTCATTCATTCATTCAATCGTATTTATTGAGCGCTTACTGTGTGCAGAGCACTGTACTAAGCTCTTGGAAAGTACAAGTTGGCAACATATAGAGACCGTCCCTACCCAACAATGGGCTCACAGTCAAGAAGGGGGAGACAGACAACAAAACAAAACATGTGGACAGGTTTCAAGTCGTCAGAACAAATAGAATTAAAGCTAAATGCACATCATTAACAAAATAAATAGAATAGTGAATTTGTACAAATAAAAGAAATAGAGTAATAATTTATTCTTCAGAAACTGAATTTAGACTTAACTTGAACAAAGGCTGAAAGGTTGAGTTAGGATAGAGGAGCACACAAAGATTAAATAAGTCCTTCTCAACATGGACCTGCCTAAAATTCTTATTCTGAGAAGGGAATAGGGGATCTGGAGCTGGTGGGGCAAATACAGAGTCTTTAACTCATAACTTCACGAAACATTGATTTGAAGATTCTATTATTTACCTTTGATTGTAGAACAGTAACTCCTCCTTCATATCTGAGAGATCTAATTTCAAATTCTCCTCTCAATGTTTGTCCCTACACCAGCTTCTCAGAACCAACTGAATGTGCAAAATAATAAACTCTGTTGGAAATCACTCCCAACTCCATGAACAAAAAGCCCCCTTCGAAGATCTTCACCAAAAAACCCACAAAAACTTTGAGATATTTAAAAATGCAGTGTGTAATGAGAATACTATTTTCTTAACTGTATTTAATAATATTACTAATTCTACAGAATTTGGAACATTTTTTATTAAAGATACTGAGTCGATAGAACAGACTCAAGTTGCAGTGTACGGTGCAGCTCTCTGATAAGCTGAAACCTGCGATATTAGAGTGAGATGAGTCTGATCTCAGTATGCTTTCCTCAAGGGCCTTCGGAGTCAAAAGCATCAGATAAAGCATGTGCTTGTTTCCACTTGGAACAAGAGGATATCTGTCAATGACTGGATTCCTTTCTCTCCCAAAACAAGAAAGGGTGTTTGCCTTTCTACTAGAGAAGGCAGGAAAGGCAAGCTCTCCAGGCTGCTAAGGGACAAAAGCGATTCGAGAGGATCCTGGATGGTGACTGAATGTGCTGGGAGGAAGTTCAATTTCATAGTGGATGCCACAGCTGATATTTAGATGCTTACACTAAAGGACATGTCCAGCTACACTGTTCTCGTGGGATGGGCCCAATTTTCTCAGCTATTTTAGAAGTTCTTGCCAACTGTCCTACAGTGTAAAGGACATTTGAACAAAATTTTTAAAAGACAAAAGTGGAAAGTCAGAAGACCCGCATTCTAATACCAGCTCTGCTTTTTGCCTGCTGGGAGACCTGGGCTAATCACTTCTATGAGCCTCAGTTCCCTCATCTGTAAAAGGGGGTTTAATTGATCTGTTCTGCTTCCTTAGACTGTGAGACAGGAACTGGGTCGCATTTTTTTTAATGGCATTTGTTAAGCATTTACTACGTGCCAGGCACTGTACAAAGCGCTGGAGTAGATACAAGATAATCAGATTGGACACAGTCTCTGTCCCACATTGGGCTCACACTCTAAATTGGAGGGAGGAGGATTTAATCCCCATTTTACAGATGAAGCAACTGAGGCACAAAGAATGAAATGACTTGCCAAAGGTCACACAGCAAAGTGGTGGAAGCAGGATTGGAACCTAGGTCTCACAAGCCTGCGACCTTGGTGTCGTTCTTGGCTCCACTCTCTCATTCACCCCACCTATCTAATCCATCACCAAATCCTGCTGGTCTCACCTTCACAACATCGCCAAGATCTGCCCTTTCCTCTTCATCCAAACTGCTACCACATTAGTACAATCACTCATCCTGTCCCGACTGGATTACTGCATCAGCCTCCTTTCTGACCTCCCAACCTCCTGTCTCTCTCCACTTCAGTACATACTTCACTCTGCTGCCTGGATTATCTTTCTATTGAAACATTCCAGGGCATGTCACCCACCTCCTCAAAAATCTCCAGTGGTTGCCTATCAATCTCTGTATCAAACAAAAACTCCTCACTATTGGCTTCAAAGCTCTCCACCACCTTACTCCTTCTTACCTCACCTTCCTTCTATCCTTCTACATCCCAGCCCGCACACTCCACTCCTCTGGTGCTAATCTTCTCACAGTGCCTCGATCTTACCTGTCCGACAGTTGACCCCTGGCCCACATCCTACCTCTGGCCTGGAACACCCTCCCTCCTCAAATATGCCAATCACTCTTCTCCCCTTCAAGGCCATACTGAAGGCTCACCTCCTCCAAGAGGCCTTCCCAGACTAAGCCCCCCTTTTCCTCAGCTCCACCTCCTTTCTGCGTCACCTCAACTCACTCCCTTTGCTCTTCCCCCATCCCTGCCCCAAAACACTTATGTATATATCTATAATTCTATTCATTTATATTAATACCTATTTATTTGTTTTGATGTGTATATATCTATTACTCATTTATTTATATTGATTCCTGCTTACTTGTTTTGATGTCTGTCTTCCCCCTTCTAGACTGTAAGCCCAGTGTGGGCAGGGATTGCCTCTCTTTATTGCTGAACTGTACTTCCCAAGCACTTAATACAGTTCTCCGCACACAGTAAATGCTCAGTAAATATGATTGAATCAATGAATGAATGAATGAACCCAGGTCCTCAGATATCTTACACCTAAATAAAATCCAAGTCTAAATCCAAGAATAAAATCAAGGGAAATTATCCCCAAAGTGAACAATCGTATTTGAGTCACAGGCTCTAGGGGAATGTCCCTTGAAAATAAAATGAAAAATTTTGAAAGCTGACAATTGATCCAGAAACCAGAACCCTAACTCACAAAAGCAAGAGAAGGTTCAAATTGACCTGGAATGGTTTAAAAGAGGGAGAAGATTTTTCTGGAAATATAGGGATGCCACGTACTGTGCCTGTACCCAGCACTGATTTCTTACCCCTACCTATTGTACCTACATCCCTCTGAGAAGCAGCGTGGCTTAGTGGAAACAGCAAGGGCTTTGGTGTTAGAGGTGATGAGTTCAAATCCCAGCTCTTCTGGTTCATTCATTAATTCAATCGTATTTATTGAGGGCTTACTGTGTGCAGAGCACTGTACTAAGTGCTTCGGAAGTACAAGTTGGCAAGATATAGAGACGGTCCCTACCCAACAACAGGCTCACAGTCTCATTGACAGCTGTGTGACTTTGGGCAAGTCACTTAACTTCTCTGTGCCTCAGTTACCTCATCTGTAAAATGGGGATTAAGACTGTGAGCCCCCCACGGGAAAACCTGATCACCTTGTAACCTCCCCAGTGCTTAGAACAGTGCTTTGCACATAGTAAGAGCTTAATAAATGATATTATTATTATTATTATTATTATTATTATTATTATTATTATTATTATTATTGAGGCGGTGAGGTACAGCAACAGTTCAGAGAAGCCTGAAGTGTCTAGCCTGGCTTCTATGTTTGTAAAGCAGAATCACCTGATTTCTCTGACTTAATGCTTCCTACTTACCAGCAGAAGGACCGATTTCGTTCTGAGTGTATCGAACTATGACCAGTCAGACCTTGGCCAGGCTAACAAGATTAGCATCTTCCAAGGGTGGAGTGTTAACGAGCTGGACCTTGGCCAGGCTACGAAGCTTAACTCACTAATGCCAGAGGGGCTGGTGGTGAGAGCTAGGAAGCAGTGGGCTAAACAAACATACCTCGTACTTCCTGGTGCTACCCATCCCGGAGGGTTGGGCGAGCAATAGGCCCAACAATTAGACCAGAATGAGGGAGATTCCGATGGTTCTTGTCACTCGATCCTTATCCTCACCCAAACATGGCCAACAGAAAGGAAGAGGATCGGGGAGTATCAGGGGAGGGGTCTCCAGGAACTCTTGGTAGTAGGTTGGAGCACTGTCACACTGACTGGGCAAGTCTCCTGTGCCCAGTTCCAGGGACACCCAGTCTGTCAGATCCTATGGGGTGTCAACGTCCACTAGGACCACTTCATGGGAACAAGAAGTGAGTATTCTGGTAAATTGAAAGGTAGCCCGGGCCAAAGGGATGATTTGAAAAGTAGCCCGTGCGAAGGTAACTCCTGGGAGATTTGCAAGTAGCCCGTACCAAGGGGTGATTTGAAAGGTGACTCCAGGGTGATCTGAAAGGTAGCCCATGCCCACGGTGATTTGAAGGGGTAGCCCTGGAGGCCAATGGTGTCCCCTACTTGGTTCCACCAGCTGTTAGAAGTTGGAGGCCTCACAGGGATTCTTTGTCTTGTAAATCTAAATAAACATACTTCTTTCTGCTGTCCATAACTCTCGAGTCTGTGAGTCCACTTCCAACAAGCTGGCCCATTAGATAGAGCATGGGCCCAGGAGTCAGAGACTCTGGGTTCTAATCCTGGCTCCACCGCTCACCTGCTGTGTGACCTTGGTCAAGTCACTTCACTCCTCTGTGCCTCAGATACCTCATCTGTAAAATGGTGATGAAGACTGTGAGCCTTATGTGGGACAGGGAATGTGCCCAACCTAATTACCTCGTAACCACCCCAACACTTAGTCCGATGCCTGGCAAATAGTAAGTGCTTAAAAATATTATTAAAAAACAAAAACCCTCCAATCTGCAAACTCACAATTTACCCTGTGGCTGGTTCTGCCTGGTGACACAAATGCATCCAAATCAATCCCAGTACATCTCAAATTGCCAAGTGCCATTTTAAAGAGCTGGCTTATTGTGAGATAGGTACTTTAAGCATCATCATCACCATTATAATTGAAGTTTATTCAATATCCTGGTGGCAAGGAGTCTTACCAGGAGTCTAGGCTTAGCTTAATTCACAAAAGGACCATGCAGTGTATATGCTATGTATAATCATGCACACAGTGTCTGGACTCATGAATATTATTTTGCAACCCCGTATAAATAGCATACATAATACATACTAGACAAGTCATACTACGCATAACCCCATGACTGTGCTTAACTTCCAGTAATTATTAACTGTGCATAGAACGTATTAACTTTAATCATATAAAGCACATCACTTGTTAGATAGAATTATTTTATTTAGGCCTAATTACATCACCACTAATCTCTTTCCACAATCAGTTAGCTTCAAGAAACATGCAACAAATCAGACAGGGGTTCCCTTCTAATGGTTTAAGTCCATGTATCATGGTGGTGACAATCTTAATCTTATCAGACATCTGGTTCTTCTTTCAGGATCATCTCACCTCATTCACTATATGTTGCCAACTTGTACTTCCCAAGCGCTTAGTACAGTGCTCTGCACACAGTAAGCGCTCAATAAATACGATTGATTGATTGATTGATTCACCTGGTCCTTCCTTTTAAATACAACATCTTGATGGATTCATTACCCAGCAGCCTATTGCCATATGCCACTACTCTGTCTTGCGTTTGGGGTAGTTTTTTTGTTTTGTTTTTTTCCAAATGGTAGCGCTAGGCAATTTGATGATGAAATCAATTCATGGGTGGATGATCGCACTCTACTGGCTTGCCAAACATTGTGGATAGGTCACCACAACATCACCGAATAAGAGGAAAACAGGAATGGACAAAGAGCTTCTAAAGAATCCCCTTGCAAAAGTCACTGAATCTACTCCCCTATCCACAGCCAAGGGTACAGACAGAATAATAATGATAATAATAATGGAATTTGTTAAGCACTTATTAGGTTCCAAGCACTGTACTTAGCTTTGGGGTGGGCACACACGAATTGGGTTGGGCACAGTCCCTGTCGCATATGGACCTCCCAATCTCAATCCCCGTTTTTCCGATGAGGTAACTGAGGCCCAGAAAAGTGAAGTGATTTGCCCAAGGTCACACAGTGGACAAGTGGTAGAGCCGGGATTAGAACCCACAACTTTCATACTCCCAGGCCCGTGCCCTATCCACTACACCATGCTGCTTCTTAGAGCCATCTCATTTATGGGACATAATGGCTCTGGGTGGAACACAGTTTTCATTTCTTTCCTAAAAGTGCCCTACTGCGGCTTTCCAGACTCACTCTCTACCTGAAGAAATGAAGTCAATGGAATGGAGAAGCAGTGAGGCCTAGTGCATACAATACGGACCTCGGAATCAGAAGGACCTGGGTTCTAGTCCTGCCACTTGCCTGCTGTGTGACCTTGGGCAAGTCACTGCACCTCTCTGGGCCTCAGTTACTTCATCTGAAAAATGGTGCTTAAGATGAGGAGCCCTATGCAGGACAGGGACCGTATCCAACCCAATTTGCTTATACCCATCCCAGCGCTTAGAAGAGTGGCTGGCACATAGCAAGCACTTAACAAATTCCACAATTATCATTATTATTATTATTCTAAAAATAGAGGCCACAGAGGCCGGCATTGTAGAGCTGGGGCAGGACAATTTCAACAATGAAACGAGCTCTTGTCCAGGATAACTGGCTCCCACAGATGCCCTGCTGACCCACAGATCTCCAGTGCTGTCGCCAAGCATCCCCCTACTGCCACAATCCTGATGGTGTGCAACTCTGCCAATCTCTAAATCTGTGCAATAGCACAGAGACCTTGTTTAGCATCTCTCCACTAAGCAACTGAGTGTGTGCTATTCTCCCACTGCTTCTTAGACAGCCATGGATCCAAGGAAGTTCACCTCTACTCATTTATAATAGTTAATTCTCCCCCTCTGCAGGGAGAGGAATTGGGATCGGGGTCAGTGATTCTGTCAAACATTTCCTTCACATTCCAGGTTAGTCTAATCTTTATTGCTATGATTTCCAGAGAGAAGACCTCAATTTACAAAGTTTTTGGTTTGTTTGTTTTTTTGGAATAAGTGCAGACAAGTTCAAAGTCCAGGGTCTGTAACAATCAACAAGAAGTATGTTTCCATTCCAGTGTATGAAGCAGAAGGACATGGGTTGAAATGCCACACCATTGTCTGGGTGCCTAGGCTATCATCCTAATGATAAAGCTTTAAATTTAGAGACAGAATCAACGTGTGACATTAGCCTGAAGTGACTTTTGCCATTTCTGGAAGTTCAGGAAGAATTGTAATGTTCTTCAAAACTTTCATCAGAAAAGAGTTACTTAAACATCCACACCAAAACTAGTTTTCTAATAAAATGAAGTTAAGGATGCTAACTCTTTAGGGACTGCCCTTCTTTAACACAGCAGACATCATAATATGATTTTATGATACCTTTCTCATCTTTCCCCATCTTTCCTTTTTTCAGCCTCTATGGATAAAGCTCCAATTTTCTTCACGCAAAATGTTAATTCTTGACTTTCGGTTAGTCGTGGCATGGTAAAACATAGCAAATCTTGCCTTTGAGAGCATATGGAGTGCCTCTTACTAAGAAAATACTTCTCTTTCTTACCAAATGAAGAATTGGCAATGATATTTACAGTCAATTTCTCTTTGAGGACAATTCACCCTACCTTCAAACCCAACAACCTCAATTTTAAATTGCATTATGTAGTCTATTTTTAAAAATGTCCAGAGGTGATTCCCCAAGCCTCTTCCTAACACTGATGTTGCCCAACTAGGCACTCACTCTGCAGAGGAAATTGCGGTGATGGTTTCTTGTATTGGCAGAGACAGGGGCTTTTGTAATACTTAAATGCATGCATACTCTTCATACTTGTCCATTTCTCCAGAAATACCAATTATAGAAGCACGGAGAAGGAGGACATCATTCTTTCCAGATCAAAGTGCAAGCAAAGGAACAAGCTGACACATGTCTTGCCAAATTATTTTCCCCGTTTGATGACTCTGGTTACTGAGATCCTCCAGCTAGTACTCTCTTTCCAAGGATGGCCTACCTCCTCTGCTCACTGAAATGAGGCAGAATTCCCACCACAGCAAGTTTCAAAATGCAAGACCAAGTTTAGAGAGCCCACCTGCCTGTTAGCAGGCCAATATAGGACTCACAGCAATTTGGATGTAAATTTATTTTGTGCATGCATGGGTTTCGAAGTGACACATGTAAATTAGAATTATGATGACAAAATAAATATTCTAATGTGTCAAACTGGGTGAGACTGAAGCGCAGCAACACTCTGAAACTGTTGTTGGCCATGAATACTGTGACCCTGCAGAGAATATTTGCTTTTCAAGTGAGCAGGCCCATGGTTCTTACCTGCACATCTTGTTTACCCTATTCAACTTTTTACAAAAAAAAAAAAATACTCCCTTCATTCAATTAAGATTTAAATGTTTTGGTTGCCTAGATAAATTTCAGTAGATTATTTCCATACGGAAATGTCATCAACCTAAACCCCAAAAGCAATTTGCAGAAATAATCACCCACCAGAATCAACCCCTGGGACACTGACTTCCTGTCACCCCTGGCCCTCCCCAGAATGCTCCCCTCCTTCCACTGTGCCCCTAACCACCCAATGCCTGTGGCCTTATTTTCTTTGCCATTTCTAACAATTAAGTTCCCCCGTGGACACTCCAATCCAGTCTGTGGCCAGATCATCACCTACAACTGAAATATGGCTTACATGGTGGGGGTGGGTCCGCCTTCTATTTGCTCCTCAAAGATGAGGTCGTCGTCTCCTGTTCCTGGTAATGTTCTTGCTTTTGGGGTTTTCTTCAACCTTCCTTATATAGCAAGCTGAAACCCCAAAGAGTGCTGTTGGTTGATCTGAGGGAAAGAAGGAAGAGTTGGTTGAAGAAACACTGAGACAGAAAGATTTTTTAAAATCCAACTCCCAATTACCAGGCTCAGGGGTTTCACGCCATGCTGCTGTTTGGAGGTTTTCCAAAATTGTTTTTGATTGTGCAAAACTCGTGATCATCATCATCAATCGTATTTATTGAGCGCTTACTATGAGCAGAGCACCGTACTAAGCGCTTGGGAAGTACAAATTGGCAACATATAGAGACAGTCCCTACCCAACAGTGGGCTCACAGTCTAAAAGATGGAGAAGAGTAATAATAAGTGGAAGTGTCATGAGTACAATCTTCATTTTAAAGTTAAAACCCCCTAAAACAAGTGGATAGAAAACTATAAATATTTGGAATTTGCATCTTCCACTCTTTTATGAATTACAACTATGGCATCTGAACTCCACCACCAGAACAGGAAATCTCAAAGCCAGAGTTCTTTCAGAAACCTCAGCTTATGTCAACTACAAATAAAAAAGGTATGAAAAGGGTGAACTGAAAAATGCCTGGAATGCAACAAACCACGTACTGTGAAGGAAAATCTTTTTCTCTGAATGGGAACAGCAAATTAGGAAAGAACAATCAACACATGAACACGAGACTCAAATCTCTTCTAGAAATTACTGCTATTTTAACTTTGGCTCAAAATGTCCCCACTGCACCCTTCAGTTCTGAACCCAGGAGGTTCAGCCTTTGCTTATGATCATCTGGTGTAGTCAACTATTACCAGGTCAGAGCACCAACCAAGTGACCAAGAAGAATATCCCAAAACTCCACCAGCCCTCCCACACTTTTCTCTCCCAGGAGTGCGTTCAGTGGGGAAAGTTGTTCCTGTGAAATAGAATATGGGATTACAGCCCAAGATGGCAGCACTTTATTTCGACCGGTCTGAATCTCGACCGATTCAGAGCAAATGTATGCCGACTTCCATCACCAGGTGACAATAACCAACATGCGCTTTCTCTTTTAAAATTTCTATTTGGCTTTTTAAAACATCCTCCCCCTTGCACGTTTGTCTCCAGAATGCAGAAATGTTTCTGCTGTGTGTTGGGTCAGTGCAGATCAATGCACACTCCTCCAGGGAAGGCTTTTGAACTGACAGAATGAATGATTGACATCGGTAACAAATACTTTTTGTTGTCACGGATTGGCGTGCCTTTTATAGGAAAAACCTATGCTAATTAAGTCTATCCATACCTATGAGATGTGTCAGAGAAAAATTTCAGGCCCTCCCCACTCTATGGCTAGATAGTGGATGCAAATTACATTATGGACATGGAAACGGGAAGCCTTTGTGCTAGGAGACTGGCGATGCCTCTATATAGGGACTGAACTTCATGAGATGAGAACCCATTATTTATAGTAAAGATGTACACTTGCTAAACCTAGCTAACAATCAGAGCATAGCTGCATGATTTTCCCTCTTGCAAGTAGCTAGAAAAATGAGTTTCCACTCAGAATTCACAAAATTCTCAGGTTACCACACTGGTGGATATTAAAGAACTCTGGATAATTCACACCCAGCCACTCACAAACATGCATGCATACACACACTCATGCTCAAATGCTCAGCTTTTAAACATTCACCTCTCAAAGCAGCTTGGCTTAGAGGATAAAAGACAGGCCTGGGAGTCAGAAGGACCTGGGTTCTAATCCTTGCTCTGCCATTTGTCGGCTGTGTGACCTTGGGAAAGTCACTTAACTTCTCTGTCCCTCAGTTCCCTCATCTGTAAAATGAGGGTTAAGACCATGAGCCCCATGTGGGACAAGGACTGTGTCCAACACGATTAGCTTGTATCCACCCCAGCATTTAATGCAGTGCCTGGCACATAGTAGGTGCTTAATAAATACCACAATTAGTATTATCCCTGTTGTCCCTGTGATGTGGCCACTGCCAGCTGAACCCAGCAGTTACCAGGAAGACAGTGAGCAGGATGGGGAAAGGAATAAGCATGGGCAGTGGATGGAATGGTTACATCCCCCAATGTAACCATGTTACATTATTTCTATTAATGTTTTTCTCCCCCTCTATGCGCTAAGCTCATAGTGGCTAGAGAATCTGTCGATTGTGGTTTTGTTTTCTGCCCATGGTAATTGCAGGATAAATACGACTGACTGACTGAAACGGGCATGTTAATTGGCACCTCCATTTTCCAACCCTCTGAACTGAACCCCTATACTGCCATCAACCTTCCTTTAGCAACAAGGGAAGAAGGAACAGGTAATAATAATAATAGTAATAATAATAATCATTACTATGGTACTTTTAAAGAGCTTACTATGTGCCAAGCACTGTTTTAAGCACCAGGGTAGATACAAGCTATTCAGGGTGAACACCATCACTGTCCTACATGGGGTCCATATTCTTAATCTCCATTTTCAGCTGAGGAAACTGAAGCCCAGAGAAGTTGTGACTTGCCCTAGGTCACATAGCAGACATGCGACAGAGCCGGTATTAGAACACAGGTGCTTCTGTCATCCGGGCCCATGCTCTAACCACAAGCCATGCTGCTTCTCTGGTAGTGGTTTCTTGGGGAGGGAGCTTGGTGGGGTCCCAGAGCTATGGCATCTAGCCCTGACCAGTGAAGAGTTGTACAGTTTCACCCTGCACCGAGGATGGAAGCACGTAAGACCTCTCCCTAGCATGGACCATGGATCAGGTTTATCAGAGGCCCTTCATCCCCAGCACAAGGGAAGAGTGTAATCTTATACTCATGCCCATCCATACACTTATGACAGCCTTTATTGAGCACCTACTGAAATGCAGAGCACTGTACTGGGCCTCTCATATAGGCAGAACACTAAACTGGGTTCCCAGTATCTACAGAATACTGAACTGGGGGACTACTGTGTAAAGAGCACTAAATTAGATGCCTACTGCATGCTGAGCACTGTATTGAGTGTTTGGGAATGCACAACAGAAGTAAAAGACACAATACTCTCCATAGGAGGTAGAATTGGGTCCCCAGCTGTTTACACCCTCCAAATATCATCCCAGTTCAAACTGAGTCTGCTACCCCTTCCTCTGTCACCCTCACTCCCAGCATGCTGGGACCCAAAATTATATTGAATCAATGTCTACTGGTCTGCTTTCTACAGAGAACTAACAAAAACTGGCAAGAATGGGCTCCACCAATGGGGAAACAAGTAAGCAAGTAGCAAAAATCCCAGATCGGGTTCCTGGGTCTGGGTCTTCACTCCACACACCAAAGATCCAATGCCAACCTACTTACTGCACCTTGGTCTCACCTATCTCACTGTCAACCTCTCACCTGAAATGAGAGTTGACAGTTACTCACCCCCCGTTCAAAGCTTATTGAAGGTACATCTCCTCCAAGAGGCCATCCCCGACTAAGCCCTCATTTCTTCTTCCACTCCCTTCTATGTCACCCTTATTTTGTCCCTTTATTCACCCTTCCCTCAGCCCTGCAGCACTTAGGCACATAGCCATATTTCTTTTTTTATATTAATGTCCATCTTCCCCTCCAGACTGTAAGCTTGTCGTGGCCAGGGAATGTGTCTTCCAACTGTTATATTGTACTCTCCCCAGCGCTTAGTACAGTGCTCTGTACACAGGAAGTGCTCATTAAATATGATTGATTGACTGATGGAAGACTCCGCTGTGGACCTCGGGATGGCTCTCTCGGCTTGTCCCATGCTAGGCATCTGTGAACGAGCCACATGAGTATGCCTGGAGGTTCAAGTGGCAACAAGAGTGCCTCAGCTTGTGGCCATACCAGGCTTAATCTGGGCTACCAGGAGCCACAAGGATAAGTTTCCAGAGCCAGGTAGGGATGCCCACTGTGAGGAGGAGGCGGGGAATCCCACAGGCATTTATTAATCAGTACTCAAACCGGCATTTTCAAGCACGAACAGTTTAAACAGGCTAAACTTACAAAAAACTCCCAAACAACTCTTGCTGAGGACAAGTCCCAGGTCAAGCATGGAGTGTGACAGTTACTTAACAAGAAAGTAACACAATAAGAAGATGACACTTTATAAAGCTCCAAAATGTTTCCTTTAAAACACCCACACAAACTTCAGAAGCGAAGCAGCCAAAGAAAAAATGTGGATAGCTACATCATGTAATCTTATTAAATACACTTGCATACAAGGATAAAATCTCACTGTCAAGAGTGTCATCTTCTCACATGAAGGACAGGTCTATAAATATGTATGATGATAATTGTACTGCTACCCAACCATCTCAGAAGCAATTCTCTCCATTATACAGATGGAGAGAGTGGAGTTCAGAGAAAGATCAACTTGACCAAGGTCATACTCGGCATGGTTCTGCACTACTAGAACCTGACAGCAGACTGAAAAATGCTCAGTGGATTCCTCCTCTTTCCTGATGGTGTTAATGGACCATGAATTGATGCAAAGGAACAAAAACGAGCTTGACACCTAGCATTTCGGAGGCAGTTGAGCCCTGTCAGTCTGAAAAATGCTGGACTGGGTTCAAGCAGACAAAGCGGGATTACCACTTGTTTGCCTCCTCAAAGGGGCCTCTTGACTGGATCAGGGCCACTCACACGACTGACACTCTCTGCCCCTTGATAAATGCTGGCAGAGGGGAAAGTGTTCTTTCTCAGTGCTTAGTACAGGGGTCTGTACACATTAAGCGCTTAACAAGTGCTATTACTACTACTGCCATGAGAAACCATCTGGTCTAGTTCCCTGACTTCAGTAAGTTCCCTGACAAAGTAAGATCATTTTGCCTATAGTGAGTCAGATAGCAAACTCCTTGAAGATATGGAATGTGTCTTGCTCCTACTCAGCAGCACTCAGATGGTTTTCAAAGAATACCACTGATTTGATTCTCTGGATGGCAAAACTGCCAGAATGAATTACAAACAAGGAGGTCTAGACTGAAGCTCCATGTGGGCAGGGAACACGGCTAGCAACGGTGTTATTACCATACTTTTCCAAGCTCTCATTAAAGTGTTCTGCACCCAGTAAGCACTCAGTATGTATTACTGATTGATTGATGGATGGAGTCTCCATACTTTGAGATTTTTAAGGAGTGTAAAGATAATCACCTCTTTTGGATGGCTGCTATCACCTGCCTGAAGGCAGGGGACTAGACCAGAGGATAATAATAATTGTGGTGCTTCTTAAGTGCCTACTATGTGCCAGGCACTGTAGTAAGCACTGGGGTGCATACAAGCATATCAGGGTGGACACAGTTCCTGTCCCACATGGGGCTCACAGTCTCAATCCCCATTTTACAGATGAGGTAACTGAGGACCAGAGAAGTGAAGTGATTTGCCCAAGGTCACAGAGCAGAAGAGTGGCAGAGCCAAGATTAGAACCCATGACCTTCTGACTCCCGGGCCCATGCTCTATCCATTACAACCCCTCACTCTCCCTTACCGACTGAACACTGGGGTTCTAAACTTCCTATAGTGCTTGTCCCAAGTAGAGTCAGGGCACAGATTAAATTCGCTTTAGAAAATTATTTCAACAAAGCACCCCTCTGCTCCTTGCAGACATGTCGAGTGAGGTGGTTGCAAAGCCAAGCCAAGGATAGAACTCAGGACAGCAAATTCTAAATTTGTGCTTCCTGCTTGGCTTGCATGATCATTGCAATTTAAAAACTACAAAATGAATAAAAATGACGCACTCTAAATTTAATTCTCGGTGGCATTTATAAGATGGAATCAAGCTTCCACCCACATGACCATATTTCATAACCAACATTTGCCTTCAGAAACATATTCGGTCCTAATTAGTAAACTTCAGCACATCTCGTGGACACTACCAACGCAGTATATGACATAAAATGTTTCAGATTCCTGAGTAAGCCCTGTTTTTACTCTGAAATGAGTAGGGTACATTTTAATACTTGGAATGGGTCAAGTAAGTAAATTAGGCCCCAAAACAAATAACTTCAACTCATAAGAGCACCAAATTCTAGTCTTCCTGAGTTAAAGAAGATCTATTTATTTTTTTCACCCTTTCTAGTTATCAGCTTGAGTGTCAGACTTTTTTCTCTCTCTTTCCCTACAGGGAAAGTGTTGTGGTGGGAAAAAAAAAAATAAGTATCTTATCTGTATTGCTCTGGCAATTCGATTTGGACAACAGTATTTCCTAAATGTATCCTATTCACAACTGGATATGTAATTACCTTCAGTTCATCGTCTAGACATTAATGCTTTGGTAGTATTTAAGGCTCCTTGTAACATGCTTGCTGTTTTAAGTAAGCAAGGCTAAATCTTGACCAGATAAATTAGCAAAGAATGCAATAAAAGCCACAATAAAAGAACTTTATCCTCCAAACCTTCAAGTTACTGCTAAATGAGATTTCTTTGAAATGCAGATCAGTTGAACTAGATTAGTGAATTTTAGCTCCTGTCAACATCATAACAAAATACAAATACAATTGTTCACTGGCCTTATCTCTGGGCTTCCATCTGCTGCCTTGTTATTTACTTTCCTTGATTTACTATGCAGATCTAAATAAGGCACATCAAGGAGGGCTTACAACACAATGGCTTCTTAAGCTTTACATCAAGGTATTTGAAACTGAAGCCCTGAAAGAGCTGCCATCAAAGACATATCTCTAATGAACTTCCATATCAGAGCAGGTTTGGTATTTAATACTGCTGTGAAAAGAAAAAGCTACAAACCAGGATGGCCTATAAAAGGGAATGCCTACAAATCTTGATGAGATTAGCACCTACCAGAATTAATATCCCAATAAAAGTGATGTCTGGTACCTTGAAGAGTTAACTTCCAACCTTTGCAAAAATAATGCCCAGTGTCAGGGGCTAAGAAAATCATTTGACAAGGTTAAAAGGTCAGGGGGAGATTCTCTTTATCTTGCCCCTCACCCTGTCTAATACTCCCAAACATTTTTTTGCTCTGGCCCCCACCATCAGGAAAACAACACTTAGAAATAATTAACAGCTCTGCACCATTACTTTCTATGTCAGCTGACTCTTACAGGACTTTTACCAAAGGTAAAATTAGCAATAATCCAGGGAAACAACTTAATCTAAAATGACAACCTGTGACTGTGTGTTCAACAATTTTGCCATTTCCCTTTTCTCCTCCTTACAATTTATGGCGGTGCCACAGCAAGGGTACTGTCCTTTTGCAAATCTGAAGTCTGGTTTCATTACTTGCCAAGCCCCTACCTTATTTAGGAAGGACAATAAGAAAGAAAGCGAAAAAAAACTCCCATTCTCCTGCCTTGCTTTCTCATCTCCTATATATTTAGCTGTCCTCTTACATTTCTAGGTTATTAAATATTTGCAAATAACCTCAAGTCTCACCCCCCTTCCAAGCGGGGGTGAGATTGGGGGTTGGGAGCATGTAGAAAATTCTAGGAAATTGCCACTTGCACTAAGATTGGGCTGTGCACTGCCCTTTGACAATTTATTTCCTAAGCAGTAAGGTCTATATACAACTGATACTTTTTTCCCCCTCTTATGAAAGCATTTCAATCATTTATGTCCTTCCATAGTAAGGGAAGCTCCCACAAGCATGTTCTGTGCTGTAGATCAATCAGCTCCAAACCAAAGTAGACATGTTGTAGGCTTCAGTGCCTGGAAATCATGCTGCAGGCTCACCAGATGATGAAAACTGAGGTATGCAGTGTATGGTAGCCTCACATGGCATCCCTTTGCTTCTGGGCATGTCAAACTTCACAACTACCCTACAGTCAATGACAGCAAACACCTTCCCTATTCTTGTCTCTAAACATTAACTTGCCAGACTCCCCTCCCTCCAAATTACAGGCAGTCTTCCAGAAACAAAGCCTCCAAACAGAAGCAATATCTCATGGTTCCCCCTTAGAAATCACAGTTGTCTCTTTGCTGGATTTCATTTTACATGGCTCCATTCCACTTATTACCATTACCTTTCCATGTTCAATGCTGTGACAGAGCAACAGATTTGTATATGTACAGGCAGGTGTTGTAGCAGGTTGGACTACTCTTGACCTAAATCGTGTTCCAGAGGTTTATCATCAGCAGCTGTTCCGGAGGTATTGGGGCTCTGATGGGCCATCAAAACTCTGCCATCTGTACTACTGTGTGTTCAAAATGACAATCTAAACTAAAAACTGGTCGCTGTATTCTTCCCGCATCTTCACCCAAGTGTTGAAATCCCAAATCGCATGAACACTTGGGTTGTTTATCAGAAAATTCCGTCCAATGGAAAATGAAACATCCTTGGAATGTTTCCCAGGCTAAGTTTACCAACAAGCAAGGCTTAGCTGTATTCTCCTGACCACTTTTACAGCAAGCTGCTGCCCCAATCTGAATGCTAAATGAATTAGGATGTTTTAACCTTTTTTAAAAAATGCAATGTATAATTATCCTTTACGGTGAGATGCTTATTCCACCCAACCAGGTGCTTCTACTCAGAGAGGTAACAAAATACCAGAAGAAAGGTTGAAAGAATTTGTAAATTATTACTCTAGGAATTCTCTATCTGCTTTATTCATTTATTCATTCCATCGTATTTACTGAGTGCTTACTGTGTGCAAAGCACTGTACTAAGCATTTGGGAGAGTACAACAACACATTCCCTGCCCACAGAGAGCTCACAGTCTAGAAGGAGAGACAGACATTAATATACCTAAATAAATATGTTATTTACAATATAAATAAATGCGCTTTGCTTGTTCTTTATTCCGAATATTAACATTTGTTTCCTTATTTATTTTCATGACCCTGAAGTTTGAGAAAACTTGGTAAAAAACACCCTGACTTAGGAGCAATTTGACTGTGGAGTGTTTTTCTTCTTTAAGCGCTGTATATCCAGGAAGAAAATAAACTGTTTTGTGTGGGTTTTATTTTCTTTATTTTCTTTTCTCCCTTTCCTCCTCTCCACACTCTCCCTCCCCCCTGCCACCCCACCTCACTTAGCCCCCCCATCCCAAGTCCGATGGCATGGACTCTATGGCCAAATAGGCAGGAGGCGCAGGCCACAAGCCCTAGGTCAGATGCTCTTTCTACAGTCTAATGTGCCTGTCAGAAGATGTTACAGTCACAGATCTACTCTGTCTAGATATTCTCATCACTCCACAGAACATATTCTCTGTGTTTCCTTACTTCAGCAGAGTGAAATCCTGAATTTTTCTCCAAAAGATAAAACTGGAGTGAAACTGCGGAGGAAGGGATGGTTTGCCACTAGCTCAAATTTTCACCAGAAAGCTGAGCCACGGCCTCAGCATCTATTCCTAACTTTTAAATGTCTTTTTCCCTTCTGGAGAGCCAATAGGGCTGCCTCTGGAAACAAGTAGCAGAAAGATGTGAGTTTACACTGAGTGATAAGGGGAATGGTAGAGAAGGGAAGATTGTTTTGTCACAACAAAAGTTTTTTGTGTGAATTTTTAAATCGAAATACTTGCAATTTTTAAACAGAACAAACAATTCAAATGGACATCATGAAATAATATACTGGGCTACTGGGCTTGTGCTGCTTTACAATTTCAAGGACATTTTGAAAGTTTCAAATGAAAAATTGACCTCTTTTAATACAGCTGGTTTCTGGTGCATGGGTTCCCAAGAGCTCAGTACAGTATTCTGCACACAGTAAGTATGCAATACATACTATTGATTGACTGAGGCTTGTCCAGTTCATTTCCCTGCCACCAACTACCTTAGTTTGGTTTTTATACCCTTCAACATGCAAGAAATAACTGGTAAATATTTAGAGCTTACTCTGCGCAGTGCTCTGTATCAAACACTTGAATGAATACAATAGTTGACAGACAAAAAAACCTGCCCTCAAAGGACCCAGTGGGGGAAACAGATATTGAAATAAATGACAGATAGGGGAAGCCACAGAATATAAGAAGACAAGTACAAAGTGCTCTGGGGCTAAGGGGAATATCAAAGTGCTAGGGACTATGGGTGCAAGTGCAGAAAGGAGAATGAATGTGGAGATAAGAGGTTCATTCATTCATTCATTCAGTCATATTTATTGAGCGCTTACTTTGTGCAGAGAACTGGACTAGGCACTTGGAAAGTACAATTCAGCAACAAAGAGAGACAATCCCTGCCCACAACGGGCTCACAGTCTCGAAGGGGGGAGACAGACAACAAAACAAGTAAACAGGCATCAGTAGCATCAATATAAATAGAATCAGATATATATATATATATAATACACATTATATATTATATTATATATATATACACATTAGAACAAGTAAAACAGGCATTAATGTAAATAGAATTATAGGTATGTACATATATACACAAGTGCTGTGGGGTGGGGAGGTGGGGTAGAGCAAAGATAGAGTCAGGGCAAGGTTGGGGCGAGGTTGGGCGGGGCGGGGGGGAGCTGAGGAAAAGGCTAGTCAGAGAAAGTTTCCTGGAGATGATATGATTTTAGTAGGGCTTTGAAAATGAGCAGAGTGGTGGTCTGTTGGGTATGAAGAGAGACGGAGTTCCAAACAGGAGGAAAGGTGTAAAGTCAATGGTGAGAGAAGTGAGATTTAGATACAGTGAATAGGTAGGTATTATAGGAGTGAAGTGTGTGGGCCGGGTTATGGTGGGAGAGGAGGGAGAGAGATGCTGCAGTGCTTTAAAGCCAATGGTGAGGGGCTTCTGTTTCATTGGGAGAAGGTTGGGCAACTATTGGAGGTTTCTGAGGAGTGGGAGAGGTGTATATGGAAGGAATTTGTAGAAAAATAGTCTGGGCAGCATAATGAAGCATGGACTGGAAAGGGGAAAAACTGTAGGCAAGGAGGTCAGTGAAGAGGCTGATGCAGTAGTTGAGGCAAGACATAACAAGCACTTGGACAGTGAAGCATATTTCCTGGAGGTTCCTGACAATTGATGTGAAACTTCAATATGACCCCCTCAAGCCGTTCCAAATTTAAGAAAACCCAAATTATTTACTCAATAGGTTGCAACTGCCTGTTCTAACCGCAGTAATCCATCATGTGAATAAATATTTAGACAAATCTTTAAATGTATATTATGTTCTTGACAGAATACCACAGCTTCAGGCGGCCATGTAAATACAATCTGATCAAAAACATTTTGCTTGTACAGTAAAGCTGAACTTGAATAGGAACGGTTCAGCCACAGAGAGATCACTGATTTCCAGAAAAATAGCTACAGTAGAAAGTGGTTAGTAATATATCCAACTATAATAAAAAAGTATGGATGGGCCTTTGGTGGCAAAGTCTGGCTTCCAGAAGTAGACCTTATAGCTAGAAGTGTTAATGTTTAGCAGAGGACCACCTACCCCCAGCAAAAGGTTGCCTCCCCCTAACAAAGTGTTGCCTCCCTTTAGCAAAAGGTTGCCTCCTTTACGTAATTGTTGCCTTCCTCAATCAAAAGGCACCTTTCAGTCAAATAGTTAAGAGTGAAAGTGCAGTAGTGGTAACTGGGAGAGAATTTGCAATTGCTCTCCCAGGCTAGAAATGCCTGTAGGTGTGGTGATCTAATCACTATTTCTGAAATTCTAACTGCATTCGACTTTGCTAAATTAGTAAAGGAGATAGATAAGCAAGTTGAATACAAACTATATGGCAAGCCTTATGGCCTAATGGAAAGATCCCAGGCCTAGGAGTCAGAGGACCTAGGTTCTAATCCCACCTCCACCACTTGTCTGCTGTGTGACCTTGGATGAGTCAGTTGACTTCTCTGTGCCTCCATCACCTTCCTCCCTCTACCTCACCTCACTACTCCCCTTCTAGAACACAGTTGGCACACTATACTCCTCCAATGCTAACCTCCTCACTGTACCTCAGTCTTATCTATATTGCTGACTACTTATTGCCCACATCCTCCCTCTGGCCTGGAATGCCCTCCCCACTCATATCCAACAGACATCTACCCTCCCCACCTTCAAAGCTTTATGGAAGGCACATCTCCTCCAAGAGGACTTCCCTGACTAAATCCTCCTTTCCTTTTCTCTCACTCCCTTCTGCATCACCCTGACTTTCTCCCTTTTAATAATAATAATGATGGTATTTGTTAGGTGCTTATTATGTGCAAAGCACTGTTCAAAGCGCTGGGGAGGTTACAAGGTGATCAGGTTGTTCCACAGGGGTTTCACAGTTTTAATCCCCATTTTACAGATGAGGTAACTCAGGCACAGAGAAGTTAAGTGACTTGCCCAAAGTCACACAGCTGACAGTTGGCGGAGTCTGAATTTGAACCCATGATCCTTTTATTCATCTCCCCTCCCCAGCCCACAGTACTTACATACATATCTGTAACTTATTTATTTATACTAATATCTGTCTCCCCTTCTAGACTGTAAGCTTGTTGTGGACAAGGAATGTGTCAGCTTATTGCTATATTGCACTTCCCAAGCGATTAGTACAGTGCTCTGCACACAGTAAGCGCTCAATAAGTACAATTGAGTGAATTGAATGAATGAATTCATTCTGCTAAGTGTTTACTTAGCAGAATGAACTCATTTGCTTCCACAGCTTCAACTACCATCTCTATGCAGATGATTCCCAAATCTACATCTCCAGCCCCAATTAATCTCCTTCTCTTCTGTCTCACATTTCCTCCTGCCTTCAAGACATCTTTACTTGGATGTCCAGGGGACATTTACAACTTGACATGTCCAAAACAGTACTCCTTATCTTCTCATTCAAACCCTGTCCTATCCTTCCCTGACTTTCCCATCACTGTAGACAGCACCACCATCTTCCAGGTCTCACAATCCTGTAACCTCGGCATTATCCTCAACTCATCTCTCTCATTCAACCCACATATTCAATCTATCACTAAATCCTGTCAGTTCAACCTTCACAACATCGCTAAAATTTTCCCTTTCCTCTCGATCAAATTGCTATAACGTTAATCCAAGTATTTATTCCATCCCACCTTGATTCTGCATCAGCTTCCTTGCTGACTTCCCTGCCTCCTCCAGTCCATATTTCACCCTGCTGTCTGAATCACTTTTCTACAAAAACATTCAGTCCATGTTTCCACACTCCTCAAGAGCCTCCAGTGGTGGCCCATCCACTTCTGTATCAAACAGAAACTCCTTACCACCGGCTTTAAAGCACTCAAACGCCTTGCCCCTCCTAACTACCTCCCTAATTTCCTGCTACAACCCAGCTGGCACCCTTCGCTCTTCTAATGCATACTGACTTTACTTCTATCTCATCTATCTCGCCATTGACCTCTCGCCCATGTCCTGACTCTGGTCTGGAATGCCCTCCTTTTTATCCAGCAGACGATGATTCTCCCTGCCTTTAAAGCTTTATAAAAAGCACATCTCCTCCAAAAAGCTTTCCCCAACTAGGCCCTCATTTCCTCTTCTCCCACTCCCTTCTGCATCCCCCTTGCAATTGGATTTGCACCTTTTATTCACCCCTCCATCAGCCCCACAGAACTTGTGTATGTAGTCACAATGAATTCATTTATATTAATGGCCTTCTCCCCCTCTAGACTGTAAACTCGTTGTGGGCAGCGTACATGCCGACCACTCCGTTATATTGTACTCTGCCAAGCTACAGTGCTCTAAACAAAGTAAGTACTCAATAATATGACTCATTGACTGATTGGTTGATTGATTAATTGCCTGGCACATAGTAAACACTTAGCAGATGCTATTACTATTACTGTGTGGTGCAGAAGGACTGAAAGTGGCAGTTGGGAGGAATATATCATCAACGAATCAATCAGTCATATTTATTGAACGCCCCACTTGGCAGAAGTGCCCAGAAGTTACATGACTTGCCCAAGGTCACACAGCACAGAAATGTCAGAGTAAGGATTAGAACTCAGGTCCTCTGACTCCAAGGCTCTTTCCACTAGGCTTCACTTAGAAACCTGAGGAATAAGGGAAGTCAGCAAAGGGGTGTCAGGAGAACTGTCAGGGATGCACCTATGGATTAGACTCTGTGTACAATCAAGCAAGGGAATATACCTCTGGCACACCCTTCTAGGGGCAGAGATCAGGAAAGGCCAGGGTGTGCAAATAAAACCCTTCCACAAGCCTAGCAGCAGCCCCAGTGTTTCCCTTCTCATCCATAAGCGGCAGGAAAGGGGCCAGGCTGATCTCACAGAATCTGCACAACCTAGGCACAGTACATTCTGAATGCTTCCATATACACGTTTCCCCTTTTTAATATCCCTTGGCCGAGTCTTCTTTGCTTTTCAGAATTTTATGGGTCTAAGCAATGCCCTGCAAACATATCAAATGTTAGGTCTGCAATTTTTAATTCAGGAAAGTAAAAAAAAAAAAAACACTACAGATTTGTACTTCTTCCAGCTAACTGCTTCACCAGAGTAGACTGTCTACCTACATATACTCCCAGCCTGCATTGTTTATCTTAATAGATGAGTGTCACCAGTGATTTATGGAGCTATTTTGCTTATTAGGATGGTACAGGATTGTGATATTTATTAGTTATTTATGCCCAATAATGTTTTAGCCAGTTTCGGAGATACAGCAGCATGGCTCAGTGGAAAGAGCCCGGGCTTGGGAGTCAGAGGTCATGGGTTCTAATCCCAGCTCCGCCACTTCTCAGCTGTGTGACTTTGGGCAAGTCACTTCACTTCTCTGGGCCTCAGTTACCTCATCTGTAAAATGGGGATTAAGATTGTGAGCTCCACGTGGAACAACCTGATCACCTTGTATCCCCCCAGTGCTTAGAACAGTGCTTTTGCTCATAGTAAGTGCTTAACTAATGCCATCATCATTATTATTATTATTGTTTCTTTGCCTGTCACACAGTAGCACTGTAGCAACTATCATTTTACATCATGTGCCATAAGAAATTTACATCATATTGTCACAGAAGCAATCTATATACTTACATTCTTCTGGTGCCAGTGCTCGTGATGAAGATATCAGCAAGAATAACATAAGTTCAAACTTCAAACTAGTCTGCCCCAAGCAGCATTGACCCTCCTCCTTATTTCTTTATCAAAAGCTTCCTTTCCTTTCCTCACCCACCAGCTCTTCAGATCCAAAGCAGGATGGCCTAGTGAAAAGGGCATGGGTCTGGGAGTAAGAGCACACGATGCTAATCCTAAATCCTCCACTTACCTGCTGTGCAACCTGGGCAAGTTACTTAGCTTCTCTGTGCCTCAGTTTTCTCATCTGTAAAATGGGGATTCAATACCTGTTGTCTTTCCTGATTATATTGTGAGCCCCTTGTGGGACAAAGATTGAGTCTGACCTAATATCTGGTATCTACTGTAGAGCTTAGTATAGTGCTTGACACACAACAAGTGCTTAACAAAAACCACAGTTTATTAATTTACTTAAAAGGCAGAATGGGACTGGCTTAGTGGAAAGAGCCCGGGCCTGGTCGTTAGAGGACCTGGGTTCTAACCTGATTAGCTTGGACCTATCCCAGTGCTTAGAACAGTGCTTGGCACATAGTAAGTGCTTATCAAGTACCATAATTATTATTATTATTATCATCATTATTATAATTGAGCCTCATGTAGGACAGAATCTGTATCCAACCTGATTACCTTTTTTTTTTAATGCTATTTGTTAGCGCTTACTATGTGCCAGGTACTGCACTAAGTGCTGGGGTAGATACAAGCTAATCAGGTTGGACACAGTCCATGTCCCACATGGGCCTCACAATCTTAATCCCATTTTACAGATGAGGCAACTGAGACACAGACAAGTTATGTGCTGTGCCCAAAGTCACACAGCAGACAGCTGTCACGCTGTCACGCTGTCACAGCTCCCATGGCTTCAACTATCATCTCTACGCTGATGACACCCAGATCTACATCTCTGCCCCTGCTCTCTCCCCCTCCCTCCAGGCTCGCATCTCCTCCTGCCTTCAGGACATCTCCATCTGGATGTCCGCCCGCCACCTAAAGCTCAACATGTCGAAGACTGAGCTCCTTGTCTTCCCTCCCAAACCTTGTCCTCTCCCTGACTTTCCCATCTCTGTTGACGGCACTACCATCCTTCCCGTCTCACAAGCCCGCAACCTTGGTGTCATCCTCGACTCCGCTCTCTCATTCACCCCTCACATCCAAGCCGTCACCAAAACCTGCTGGTCTCAGCTCCGCAACATTGCCAAGATCCGCCCTTTCCTCTCCATCCAAACCGCTACCCTGCTCATTCAAGCTCTCATCCTATCCCGTCTGGACTACTGCACTAGCCTTCTCTCTGATCTCCCATCCTCATGTCTCTCTCCACTTCAATCCATACTTCATGCTGCTGCCCGGATTATCTTTGTCCAGAAACACTCTTGGCATATTACTCCCCTCCTCAAAAACCTCCAATGGCTACCAATCAATCTGCGCATCAGGCAGAAACTCCTCACCCTGGGCTTCAAGGCTCTCCATCACCTCGCCCCCTCCTACCTCACCTCCCTTCTCTCCTTCTACTGCCCAGCCCGCACCCTCCGTTCCTCCACCACTAATCTCCTCACTGTACCTCGTTCTCACCTGTCCCGCCATCGACCCCCGGCCCACATCATCCCCCGGGCCTGGAATGCCCTCCCTCTGCCCCTCCGCCAAGCTAGCTCTCTTCCTCCCTTCAAGGCCCTGCTGAGAGCTCACCTCCTCCAGGAGGCCTTCCCAGGCTGAGCCCCTTCCTTCCTCTCCCCCTCGTCCCCCTCTGCATCCCCCCGTCTTACCTCCTTCCCTTCCCCACAGCACCTGTATATATGTATATATGGTTGTACATATTTATTACTCTATTTATTTATTTATTTATTTATTTTACTTGTACATTTCTATCCTATTTATTTTATTTTGTTGGTATGTTTGGTTTTGTTCTCTGTCTCCCCCTTTTAGACTGTGAGCCCACTGTTGGGTAGGGACTGTCTCTATGTGTTGCCAATTTGTACTTCCCAAGCGCTTAGTACAGTGCTCTGCACATAGTAAGCGCTCAATAAATACGATTGATTGATTGATTGATTGATTGACAAGTGGAAGAGCAGGGATTAGAACCCAGGTCCTTCTGACATCCAGGCCCATGCTCTATCCACTATGCCAAGCTGCTTCTCTACAAGCTGCTTCTCTAGCATGATTTCAATGCTTAGAACAGTGCTTTGCAAATAGTAAATGCTTAATAAATGCCATCATTATTATTATTATTACAAGATACCTTGAATCTACCCCAGAGTTTAGTACAGTGCTCGGCACATAGGAATCACTTAACAAGTACTGCAAGCGTTCCAATTATTATTACGACAACTGTATCATATCACACTGCACTTTCCCAAGAGTTTAGCACATTGCATTGCACAGAGTAAGTGTTCAATAAATCCCACTGGTGGATTACTGGATTGATGTGGCAGGGCAGGGGGCTGGATGAACAGTCCAGGGGGTTGGGAGCTAGCCTGTGAAATGGTAGACAATTTCCAGGACAGAAGAGCTGCGGTACCCCAGAGCTACTCACTGGAGATACCGCCTAGAATGAATGAATGAATCAATGAATCAATCTTATTTATTGAGCGCTTACGGTGTGCCGAGCACTGTACTAAGCACTTGGGAGAGCACATCTCCAGAACTAAGACACATCCCCTGCACAGAGCAAGCTGATAGTCCAGAGGGGGAGACAGACATTAATATGAATAAATAAGTAATTTATAATATATAATTTAAAGATATATACCTAAGTGCTGAGGGGTTGGGGGTGGGGTGACTATCAAATGCCCAATGGTCAGAAATCAGAGATGGCCCCGATTCCCCCACCCCACCAGTTAACCCCTTGGCAGGGGGTTTCAAACACCAGAAATTTACCTGAGGCCAGTCACCAATCTTCAAATGATCTCTACAATTTGCTCTGGGTTTAGTTTTAGGACAGGAAAATGAGGATGTTAACTAGGAGGGCGGTAGTTTGTCTTCCTGTAGTTCTAAGTAATTTATCTGCCTATTTTTTAAAAAAGCTTAAGGCTCTTTCCACTTTTCTTATCAGCTTACCCCACCTCTGACCCCTCCTTCACACTGTCTGGGTGGGGGGAAGGGGAAACCACAACAAGCCTTCCAGAACTAAATAGCTAATACCCCAAATCTTATCAACCCTCCAGTACCTCTTGCACTTTTATATTTATTTATTTATTTATTTATTTCCATCCTCAGCACTTGCACGTTTATGTATTCTGGAATGAACACTCAATTTTATTTATTCTGATTCCACTACTTTTAAATATCTCTAAGTATGTTCCCTGTTAGAGTCTAAGCTCCTTATGGCCAGGGAAATGTCTTGTGCTTCTATTGTACTTTCCCTAGCACTTAGTAAGTACAGTGCAGGGTAATTAGTAGGTGCTCACTGAAGACTATCATTAACTATGGTTAAGCCCCCTGAGGGCAAGGATCATTTCATCATTTGCTTCTGTATAATCAACAGTTTTGCTTGAGTGCTTACCTTGTGCAGAGAGCTGCACTTAAGCACTTGGGAAAATACAATACAATAGAGTTGGTAGACACAATCCCCCAGAATAGCGAACTGAGTCAATAACGTTTTTTCTTAATATCAGAAAAGCAGAAGAGTGAAAAACCACAGTGAGTCTGCAAGTGAAAAGTCAGAAACGAGAGAAGACAAACTTACAGACAGACTACTTTTCAATTAGATGAATATTTTATGGGTCTCAGCTAGTTAGGGATAAAATACTAGAGAAGGGTCAGAAAGGAATGGTAATTTTACAAAAAGTTGTTATTTTACTTCCCTCGTAGGTGCTCAGTAAATCCCACTGTTGGAACTAGGTGAGGTGAGATGAATCAATGTGCCTGGGGATTCAGAGTTCATGGTTTGGCGAATTTTCACTTACCTCATCTATGTAAGAGGAACGAAGGACCAAGAGAATATCTGCTAAGATAATGATAAATCTTCTGAAATCATTCATATACTGATCATTTATTGGCAAATTCCACTTGTCTATGATTCAATCAATCAATCAATCAGTGGTATCTATTGAGCAGTTACTCTACTAAGCTCTTGAGACAACAATACAACAGAGTAGATAGGCTCATTCCCTGCCCAAAAGGGGTTTACAATCTAGAGGGGGAGACAGACATTAAAATACATTATGTACATGTGCTTAAAGGCCTTAGGGCTATGGGTGGGATGAATATCAAGTGCTTAAAGGGCACAAATCAGAGCAAAGACAAAGCAGAAGGGAGTGGGAGGAGGGTAAGTGAGGGCTTGGTTGGGAAAAGCCTCTTGGAGATGTGATTTTAGACTGACTGGCCTGTCCCCTTGAGTTTTATGAGAATTAGCAGCAAATGTGTAGATACAACCGGAAAACGGCAATGTGCTGAGAGGAAAGAATATTGACCCAAAGTAGGTAAGCATTCGATTCTATTTTCAATTAAATGCTTAAATGCTCCTGTCAGGCTATTGAACTACAACTAAGGAGGGTCCACCACTCATTGTCTCACTTTCTGATCACGTTCATTAAATCGAGGAAGTGCAGGTGGTGAAAATTCCAATCACAATGTACAATGATACTTGTGGCATTTGTTGAGGGTTTGCTAGGTGCCAAGTCCTAACGCTGGAGTAGATACAAGATAATCAGGTCGGACATAGTGCCTGTCCCACATGGGGCTCGGGGTCTAATGGAAGGGAGAACAGATCTTATTCCCATTTTTAGAGATGAAGAAGCTGAGGCACAGGAAAGTTAAGTGACTTGCTCGAGGTCATGCTGGAGGCAATGACAGGGCCGAGATTGGAGCCCAGGTCTTACTTCCCAAGTGCTTAGTACAGTGCTCTGCACACAGTAAGCACTCAATAAATATGCCTGAATGAATGAATAATTCCTAGTCCTGTGCATTTTCCCCACTGCTTCTTGCCTTGGCCCAAAACCAAGTTTAGTTCTGTGACTTTCCTATGCTTGAGAGGAGTTGTTTCGTGCACATTAAGAAGGACTTCTCGAAGAAAGAGCTGAAGCAACACTTGACTTGACATTAGTGGATATCTTGTTTACTTGGCCTTGTGAATAAAAACTTCACAAAAGAAACCCTGTGATTTTGTAGAAAAACTCACCCAAATTTCCTCTATTCTACTTTTCTTCATCTTTCCATATGCTAACTCCTTGATATGTAGGCAGAGAACTTTGTTCTTCTTAGCAGAAATACCTGGTGTCTCTCTAAATGGAGGGGGGAGGATGGTTATTTCAGTAGTACCAAGGTATTAGGATATTCCAGAAGTACGAATTCTTCCTTGTTCTTGACTCCCCCTCCTGACTCCTTGCTTATAATAATAATAATAATTATTGGCACTTGGCACAGAGTAGGTGCTTAATACCATAATAATAATAATAATAATAATAATAATGATAATAAAAAAATTGTGGTATTTATTAAGCACCTACTCTATGCCAAGTGCTAGGGTAAATAAAAGCAAATCAGGTCTGGTCAGACCCACATGGGGTTCAAAACCTAAGAAGCAGGATAAACAGGAATTGAAATCCCTATTTTACGGATGAGGTAACTGAGGCCCAGAGAAGTGAAATAACTTGCCCAAGGTCAGCCAGCAGGCAAGTGGCGGAACCAGGATTAGAACTCAGTGTCTGACTCCCAGGTCCGTGCGCTTTCAACAGGCCACACTATTTTTGCTGTCCACTTTGAATCATCTAAATCATCTAAATTTCTTCTCACCTTCAAAACCCCCTAAAAGTCCATCTCCTCCAGGAGGTCTTCCCTGATTAGGAATCACCTTGTAAGATTCCATGTGGCCCAAAGCTGCCCTGGGCAGTTATGCTTATTCTCCTGCCCTTCAGTACTTCTGCATATGCTCTATTTCATTAATCAACTGAACTTATCTTCCCTCCCAAACCCTGCCCTCTCCCTGACTTTCCCATCACTGTTGATGGCACTACCATCCTTCCCATCTCACAAGCCCGCAACCTTGGTGTCATCCTTGATTCTGCTCTCTCGTTCACCCCTCACAACCAATCCGTCACCAAAACCTGCCGGTCTCCTCCACAACATCGCCAAGATCCACCCTTTCCTCTCCATCCAAACTGCTACCCTGCTGGTTCAATCTCTCATCCTATCCCAACTAGATTACTGCATCAGCCTCCTCTCTGATCTCCCATCCTCCTGTCTCTCCCCACTTCAATCTATACTTCACGCTGCTGCCTGGATCATCTTTGTGCAGAAATGCTCTGGGCATGTTACTCCCCTCCTCAAAAATCTCCAGTGGCTACCAATCAACCTACGCATCAGGCAAAAACTCCTCACTCTTGGCTTCAAGGCTGTCCATCACCTCACCCCCTCCTACCTCACCTCCCTTCTTTCCTTCTACAGCCCAGCCTGCACCCTCCGCTCCTCTGCCGCTAACCTCCTCCCTGTGCCTCATTCTTGCCTGTCCCGCCATTGACTCCTGGCCCATGTCCTCCCCCTGGCCTGGAATGCCCTCCCTCCAAACATTAGCCAAGCTATCTCCCCCTTCAAAGCCCTACTGAGAGCTCACCTCCTTCAGGAGGCCTTTCCAGACTGAGCCCCTTCCTTCCTCTCCCCCTCCTCCTCCTCCCCATACCCCCCCGGCCCTACCTCCTTTCCCTCCCCACAGCACCTGTATATATATTTGTACAGATATATTGCTCTATTTATTTTACTTGTAGATATTTACTATTCTGTTTATTTTTTGTTAATATGTGTTGTTTTGTTGTCTGTCTCCCCCTTCTAGACTGTGAGCCCACTATTGGGTAGGGACAGTCTCTATATGTTACCAACTTGTACTTCCCAAGTGCTTAGTACAGTGCCCTGCACACAGTAAGCACTCAATAAATATGACTGACTGAATGAATGAATCAGCATGTCATTTATCCTTGAATACTACTTATATCAAAAGCTGTAGTGCTGTGGTTTTTTCCTTCTCTAGAGACCTGTGTGCCAATCAATCAATCAGTGGTATTTATTGAGCTCTTATTGTGTGCACAGAATTGTACCAAGTGCTTAGGAGAGTACAGGACAAGAGAGTTGGTAGACACAGGTTGTGGCTGGCAGTTCTCCCGTTAAACTTGTAAACTCAAGGGCAGGCAATGTGTCTCATACTCAATTTGTACTTTCCCCAGAGTTGAGTACAGTGCTCAGCAACTGCAGCATGGCTTAGTAGAAAGAGTGGGGTCCTGGGTGTCATAGGATCTGGGTTCTAATCCCAGCTCTGTCACCCATCTGCTGTGTGACCTTGGACAAGTGTTTAACTTCTCTGCACCTCAGTTCCCTCACCTGCAATTTCCATACCTGTTCTCCCTTTCTAGTTAGTCTGTGAGCCCCATGTGGGACCTGATTAGCTCGTATCTACCCCAGCGCTTAGTACAGAGCCTAGCACATAGTAAATGCATAACAAAACCCAAACTTATTATTGCTATTATTATTCATAATAAACTGACTGATTTCTAGAATTGAGACTAGTAGGATCAGTAGCATGTGAAATGACACATTAATTAGCACTTGCCTTACTGTCCCTGGGTTTCGGGTTATCAACCAGTCGTGATGATTTCTTGGGCTTAATTAAGTTTTCCTTGGATTAGGGTTGGGGTCTCCCCCATTGTTTGGGAAACACTAGGGGCCTGAGACCTCAAAAGGGGAAGGGCCATCTGGACACTGAAGACCTCAGAGTCTGCAACTGTTCTGAGGTAGAATTTCACAAATCCGGAGAACAAGGTGAGAAGATGTGCACCACCGAGGTAGTGCGAACACCACTGAATTTAGCTCTCTTTTTTGGTGCAGATAACCAGTCGTCTAAGATATGCAGGCCTCTGAGATAAACTCACAGAAATAAATGGGATCGTTTTCCTTTAAAAGATGGATATTCAGAACAGTTCAGTGAGGAGGAGGAAATTGACACTTGCTAACTATTACACAATGGGAACTTTCAATAATGAGAACTACTTTCATAGCTCGGTAAGTTTTAGTGAAGAACATGTGTATTTATACCGTGGGGTGAATAATAAAAAGTGAAATTTATAAGTAGTCTCTTGCTATTTTTATTTAACAACAACAAAAACAAATTGTGAGCTCCATGTGGGACAGGAACTGTGTCCATATTTGATTAACTTGGAACAGTCCTTGACATAGAAAGCACAGAACAAATAGTAGAGAAGCAGCATGCCTCAGTGGAAAGAGCACAGGCTTTGGAGTCAGAGGTCATGGGTTCAAATCCCGGCTCCACCAACTGTCCACTGTGTGACTTTGGGCAAGTCACTTAACTTCTCTGTGCCTCAATTATCTCATCTGTAAAATGGGGATTAAGACTGTGAGCCCCCCGTGGGACAACCTGATCACCTTGTAACCTCCCCAGTGCTTAGAACAGTGCTTTGCACATAGTAAGCACTTAATAAATGCCATCATTATTATTATAAATACTACAGTCAAAATTTTTAAAAATAGTTCTAATCTTCAAATGACAAGCTTTTCTAGAATTGACAAACACCCATCAATGTACCTGTCATGGGGGTATACACTGAAAAATTGTTTTATGGTTATTATTGTTTTGGGTTTTTTTTTGTTACATGCTTAATATGTTCCCGGCACTGAACATATTACAGTATGTTCAGATAGAACATACTGGGGCAGATACAAACTTATCAGGTTGGACAAAGTCCCTGTCCCACATGGGGCTCACAGTCTTAATCCCCATTTTACAGATTAGGGAACTGAGGCACAGAGAAGTGAAGTGACTTGTCCAAGTTCACATAGCTGAAAACTGGTGGCACCAGAATTAGAACCCAGGTCCTTCTGATTCCCAAGCCCATGCTCTATCCACTAGGTCATGCTGTTTCCCATCAGTGAACATGTGTGAACCCAAATCAACAATGCATGATTTTAGTATATAACTGTCATCCATGATGACATACACATCAACTCAGAGACCAAGACATTCAAATGATCAGAAGACAAGCTTCAAGTAACTGACCAAAGAATTAAACTGGGGTTCAGTGCTTGAGGTCAGATCAATTAATTCAGTCAATCAATGTTACTTATTGTTTACTGTGTGCAGGGCACTGTATTAAGTGCTTGGAGGAGAACGGTATAACAGTTTTAGCAGACAAGTTCCCTGCTCACAAGGAGCTTTAGAGTCTGGATGAGATACAAAGGTGCTCTGGCTAATAGTGAGGGCTATTACAGAGGAGTAGCCTGGTAGAAATAGCACTTGCCTGCCATGTGACCTTGAGCAAATCACTTAACTTCTCTGTGTCTCAATCAATCGTATTTATTGAGCACTGTTTCCTCACCTGTCAAATGAGAGAAAATAATACTAATTGTTAAGTACTGATTTATGTGCTAAGCACTACACTAAGTGCTAAAGAGAAACAAGATATAACAGGTCGGAAACAGCCCCTCCCCACCATGGGGCTCACAGTCTAAGTAGGAGAAAGAAAAGGTATTTACTCCTCCTTATTACAGATGAGGAAACAGAAACACAGAGAGATTAAGTGATTTGCTCAAGGTGACAAAGAGGACAAATCACAAAGCCAAACTTAAAACCCAAGTTTTCTGACCCACAGGCCTGTGCTCTTTCCACTAGGCCTTGCTGCTTCTCAAACATACTGCTTCTTCCTCCCTCTCTCCCTCTTAGACCATAGGCCCAGTATGGGCCAGGGACTGGGTCTGATGTGATTATCCTGTACCTTACCCCAGTGCTTGGCACCACAGTAAGGCTTTAATAAATATTACCAGGGCTCAAGGTTTCAGCTTGGCGACAAGCCATGGGCCTCTGGCTCCTGCGAAGAGGTGAAGAGGAGCAGAGATGTGAAGTGACTTGCCCAAAATATTGCTCTGAAGTCACCTCCAAACCAGACACATTAGAGGCACAAAGCCTTCTTTAGTAGACTCTCTGTTTAGCTGAGCGAGGGGCTGGAGGTGGAGAAGGGGATGGGGTGGGGACAGGGAGCTCACTGCTGTACAACTTCACACAAGGTTGCAACCACCTCTACCTAGCCCATCTCCATGGTCCTGGGACCCATCATCCAGTGAGAAAGCCATGGGCCCATGCCCTCATGGGCGAATCCTAGATCTATACCAGCAAGAAGAAGTCAGAAAAGTCAGGGAGGCCCAAGTTTCCATGCAGGGGAATGGCAAGATCTGGAGAAATCTGATGACCCTCCAGATCAGGGGTCCAGTGGAAGGCCAGGAAGAGAACAGTCAGATGCAGCTTTAGAGGAAACTAAAACAACAATCAAGCTATGGTATTCATCGAGCACTTACTGTGTACTAAGCACTTGGGAAAGTACAATACAACAAAGATGGTAGACATGTTCCCTTCCCTGAAGGAGCTTACAGTCTAGAGAAAGACTCTGCTTGTACTTGTCCTCACGAACCAAGTTAGGCACATTAGGATATTGAAATGGGATCCCTAAATGGATCTGCTTACTTGAAGACTGAGTTCTATTCAGCTGGTGTGTGTGTTTTGAGTTTTTTTGTCTTTTTTTGTGTTTCATTTGCTCTGGATTTTTATAGTGAGCCTGAATAGGTAGTCAGAATAGAATTACTCCCTTTCCCTTCTGCATCACCTATGCACTTGGATCTCTACCCTTTAAGCCCTTGATAACCACCCCAACCTTAGCCCCAGCACTTTATAATTTATTTCAATACCTGTCTCCCCTTCTAGACTGTAAGTTCCTTATGGGCAGTGAATATGCCCACCAACTCTGTTGTATTGTACTCTCCAAAGTGTTTAGTGCAGTACTGTGCCCACAGGAAATGCTCAAGAAATATCAATGGCAGTAGCCATTCTCTTCATCTCAATTTTAATAGTGAGCAGGGGATTAGTTACTGCAGAGGCCATTTCACTCAAAAATACATGGAAGAAGCCAAAATTTTCAAGAAATCATACTCTGTTGTCCCGAGTTTTAAGTGGCTAACTGGCATCCCTAGCTACCAGGATCTGTACAATACCTTTGCAGTGTGCAAGAGCAGAGATTTATTCTGATAACAAAAGCTGTATCAATACATGCCAACGGCGATTCAGGTATTCTTTGAACTCATCATCACCATTTTTAGTCATAAATGCCCACCATTCATTCAATTATATTTATTGAGCTCTTACTGTGTGTGCGATATAACAATATAACAGACACATTTCCTGCCCACAATGAGCTTACAGTCTAGAAATGAACTTACAGCCCACTACCAGCGATCACTAAGGCCCAGGCTCTCCTTTAGACATACTATTAGGTACCATGGAAGAGCCAAATTAGGTGCCACTGATGGCAACAAAATCATCACAATCACTCTGGAATCTGGCCTGCTAAAATATTCATACCACAAAGAATGATGTCTCAAATTCAAAAAAAGAACAAATTGAGAAATCAATTTGGAGAACATAACGGTAATGGAGGGTTGTGGCTCCTATTTGAAAGTTTCCTTCTGGCTATTTCAATTGAATGTGGCCATGTATTAAGTTTTAGTGTTCTATTTACTTTTCTTGGGATAATATATTTTCTGCCACAACAAGGAATTGTCATAGAGTTTTAATTAAACCTAAATGAATCTCACAGCGTGGCTAAGGGAACCTGGCTCTCAGGCTGCCATTAACTAAGAGATGTTTTGGGTGTAGAGCTAAACCATCAAAGACAAAAGGCATCATCTTGTTCAGGTGTGTTTTTCAACCCCACTGTAAACTGTTTAACATATTGGTTTAATATGAAGATTTTTATTGACTTTGGCATACACCACTTCTTGATGAACTTTTCAAACATGCTCTGGGATTGGAATTGTATTCATTCTTCCACGTGCCAACATATGTACTTATAAAACAACAATCTTAATAACAATAATAATAAAGATAGAGGTGGTGATTGTTAAGCACTTACTATGTGCTAAGCACTGTACTAAGTGCTGGGGTATATACAATACAATCAGATCAGACACAGCACGTCCCACATCGGCTCACTGTTTTAGGGGAAGAAAGAACAGGTATGTAACCCCTATTTTATAGATGAGGAAACTGACACAGAGAAATTTATTAACTTTTCATTTATTAATTTGTTTGATTTACTGAGTGCTTATTGTGTGCAGAGCACTGTACTAAGCGCTTAATACTTGACTTTACTAAGGTCACATAGCCAACAAGTGGCAGAGCTGGAATTAGAACCCAGATCTCTTGTGTCCCAGTCCTATGCTCTTTCTACTAGGCCACTCTTCTTCTGATAAATGGACACTTTTACAGATTCCGCTACTGGTTCAAGAGATTGATATCTTTCTTAAACTCAAGACCAACAATTCATGTACAGGAGAGTGGTCTAGTGTTTCCATTATTCTTAACGAGAGCGAAAATGCGAAGGAGACAGATTGTAACGGGGAGTCTGCATTAGAAGCACCCACCGCTTTAGAATAAGCCTATTCTGGTTCTGAGCAACAGAGGTGCCAGATCCCCTTCTGACATCTCTTCCAGCTCTCAGTTCTGAAACTCCACGCTTTATATAATTGACACCTTCAGCCAATTTACACAGTCCAGGTGAAAAACAAATGAGAGATAAAATAAAAGGCAGAGTTTGGCCTAATGGAAAGAGCACAGGCCTTGGAGTCAGAGTATTTGGGTCCTAATCCCAGCTCTGCCACTTGTCTGCTGTGTGATATTGGGTAAGTCATTTCACTTCTTTGCACCTCAGTTCCCTCACCTAGAAAATTGGGATTTAATGTCTGTTCTCCCTCCTACTTCAACTTGTGAGTCCCATGTGGGACAGGGCCTCAATTCCCCCAGAGCTTAGTACAGCTCTTGGCATCTAGTAGGTGCTTAGCAAATTCTGCAATCATTATTACCATGTCTACCAACTCTATTGTATTATACTCTTCCTAAGACTTAGTACAATGCCCTGCACACAATAAGTGCTCAAAAGCTACCGCTGACTGGCAGGTCTGCTCCAAGAATACTGTGTCTGACCCTGGAATCCTAGAAAGCTTCCACTAGAGCTGGAGGAGGAACAGAAAAGAATACCCAAGATGATCAGGGTGACAGAGAGGTCTCCATTCAAAAATAAACTGAAATGCTCTGCAATCCTGAAAGATAAGGGCTGAGAACAGATATGATTGAAGTTTATAGAATCATGAAAAATGTGGCAGAATAAATGGAGAATTACTTTTCACCAAATTCCACAACCCTGGGTGTCAAGTGTGAGCCCATTATGGGCCGGGGTTGTCTCTCTTTACTGCTGTATTGTACTTTCCAAGTGCTTAGTACAGTGCTCTGCACACAGTAAGTGCTCAATAAATAAGAATGAATGAATGAGTAAAATATGTGGGCAGAAGGTTTAAAGTAAAAGGAAATCATCCTCCATCAGGTGGTAAAAGATATGGTTAGAATATGTTGTGACCGGAATGATAACAGCTGTGGTACTTGTTAAGCACTGTACTAAGCACTGAGGTAGTTACAAGATAAGCAGTATGGCTTAGTGGATAGAGCACAGGCTTGGAGTCAGAAAAACTTGGTTTCTACTCCTAACTCTGCCATTTCTCTGCTGTGTTACCGTGGCAAGTCACTTGACTTCTCTGTGCTTCAGTTCCTCATCTGTAAAATGGGGATTAAGACCGTGAACCCTAGGTGGGACAGGGACTGTTTCCAACCAACCTGATGATCTTGTATCCACCCCAGCACTTAATGCAGTGCCTGGTACATAGTAAGTGCTTAACAAAAACCATAAAAACAAATAAGCAAGCCAGACATAGTTCCCCTCCTACCTGGCGCTCAATGTCTAAAGGGGAGAGAGAACAGATAATGAATCCCAATTTTACAGGATGAGGAAGCCGAGACTGGGATAAATTCATTGACTTGCTGAAGGTCCTACAGGAGGCAAGTGGCAGTTGGTATTGGAACCCAAATTTGCTGATTCCCAGGTATGCGCTCTTTTCACTAAGCCACACTGATTGGAAGATGGAAAGCCAAAAATAGCTTAGAGTTGAAGAGAAGTTTCAATAAACTCATGGGTCCAAGACCCATATCAAGTTGCTAGAGACAATATTCAGGAAGTATTAGGGAAGGTTAGTGGTTTTACATGGTCTATCCCTAAGCACAGGGATACAGGTATTCAGGAGGACAATCGTCACACCATTCCTCCAAAGGCCCTGAAGCTATCAGTGGAGTCAGAGTACTGGGATGGATGTTTCACTGGTCTGACTAGGTAATGGCACTGCTCATGGCCTTATGTTCTTTCAGTGGGGCAGTTCTTGGGAAACGCTTCCAATACCAGTAGGCTGGGAAGACCCTTTGGCTGCCGCAGCTTCTGGAAAGGTCAACCAAAGCAGCCGGTCAAAGATAAACTTCACTGGTGTGAGCTGTCAATGGCAAGGTGATAATACCCTACGTACCCTAGCACTCGTTAAGGAAGAGCAAAGCGAAACTAAAAGAGCCTACAGTTGGAGTGAACACCTTCTTCGCAGTAGCTGAGGCCAGGACAAAGAATCCCTCTCAACAATTGGCTGAGGAGTTGGGAAATCTGGGGCAGTTTTGAACAGGCTTACTGCCACTTCCACTGCCTCTTAGGTCACAACCTGAGGGCAGTAAATTACTGCATCCACCATTAGCTGACATTTTAAGTGTTCTTCAAGGTTGCCCTGACCAGAATCCTCTGCAAGGCAGATTCCAGCAAGACACTTTCTGAAAGAAATAAAGAATCTTTAGTAGCCACAATTGGTTTTGGGGGTTCCAGAAGGTGGGGGTCAAGGGACACTAAGGATTCAAGTCAAGGGTAAATCAGTCCCCTCAACAGAACACATATTATCCTCTGGCAGATGTGTGTCTCCGTCCATTACCATCACTTCTTCCACCGGGCCTTGCAAACGTAAAATCACCATAATGAATTCCGTAACAAAACTGATTCTTTAACAGCCAGGCTCAGGAAAGCTGGTAAACTTGGTGCCTTGGGTGTCAGGGTTTCCACACAGAAAGAACAAAGCAAAAGCTTAGACGTCAAGGGATCTTCAGGTTTTTCACCACTAACTCGTTCCAGTGACCTTGAGCAAATTACTTAACCTTGACCTTAAAGCCACTCTCCACACTGGGGACTGGAATTCAACACACTTCAGAGGGAAAATGAAATGATATATTAAACACTTCTCAGCCCTAAAAACTCACCATACACTGCCTAATACTCTGGATTTCCCTTTGGGGAATCAGAGGGCCCATTATCATGAGCCAGGCCACAGAAAGCAGGTCCACAATGATGGGAAATAGCATGAGGCTGCCACTGGTGCATAGCATGGGCTCCAAAGCACAGAGCCAGTAAGAGATAAAACACCCCAAACCCAGATAACCAACACACCGTGCCCCTGAGACAAACAGAATCAAATTTTCTAGATTATAATACTAATAATTGTTATTATTAGTGCGGTATTTGTTCAGCACTTACTGTGTGCCAAGCACTGCACTAAGCCCTGAGAGATATGAGAAAGTCAGGTCTCACTTGGGGCTCACAGTCTAAGTAGAAGGGAGAACAGGTATTGAATCCCCATTTTGCAGATGAGGGAACTGAAGCCCAGAGTTTAGTGATTTGCCCAAGGTCATACAGAACGTAATCAATCAATCAATCAATCAAATTTATTGAGTGCTTACTGTGTGCAGACCACGGTACTAAGTGTTTGGGAGAGGCAATATAATAATATAATAAAGTTAGGAGACACCTTCCCTGCCCAGAGTGAGCTTGCAATCTAGATGGGAAAGAGAAATTGATTTAAATAAATAAATTACGGATATGTACATATGTGCTGTGGGGCTGAGGAGCAAATCCAAATGCAAGGGCAACACAGAAGGGAGTCAGAAAGAGGAAATGAGGGCTAATCAGGGAAGGCCTCTTGGAGGAGATGTGCCTTCAATAAGGCTTTGAAGGTGGGAAGAGTAATTGTCTGTCAGATATTCATTCATTCATTCATTTATGCAATCATTTATTGAGCGCTTACTGTGGGCAGAGAACTGTACTAAGCCCTTGGGAGAGTACAATAGAACAATAAACAGACATTGCCTTCCCACAATGAGCTTATAGTCTAGAGGGTGGGAGACAGGCATTAATACAAAAAAAAATACAGATACATAAGTGCTGTGGGGTTGGGAGGGGGGTAAAGCAGAGGGAGAAAGTCAAAGTGATGTAGAAAGGAGCATGAGCATTGTACTGGATGCCCACTGTGTACAGAGCACTGTTTTGGGTTATTAATTTAATGATGGCATTTATTAAGCTCTTACTATGTGCAAAGCACTGTTCTAAGCACTGGGGAGGTTACAAGGTGATCAAGTTGTCCCATGGGGGCCTCACAGTCTTATTCCCCATTTTACAGATGAGGGAACTGAGGCCCAGAGAAGTTAAGTGACTTGCCCAAGGTCACACAGCTGACAGTTGGTGGTCGGGATTTGAACCCATGACCTCTGACTCCAAAGCCTGTGCTCTTATCACTGATCCACGCTGCTTCTCTGAGAGCACAGCATGGTACTTGGCATTCGGGAACAGACCCCCTAACTCCCAAGACTCGTCTCCTGTCCATCTTCTGTCTGTCCTGGAGCTTTACTGTCCCAGGGTAGGGCATGCAGTCACACCACAGCAGGTGGAAGGAAGGACTGTTCTGGCCACAGGGCTTGGGGCTTTGCTGCGGGGTGGGGTGTGGGGGTGGAGATGCTATCTTCCCCGAAGTCTGAGGAGACTGGGCGACCCTGCTTCCCAAGAGGATGGGACAGGTGCAGACCTGCCTGGAGACAGAGAGGTCAGTCAATCAATCAATGGTATTTATTTATGGAGCACTTATAATCCACAGAGCACTGAACTAAGTGCTTGGGAGAGTACAATACAACAGAATTAGCAGGCACGTTATCTGGCCATAGCGAGCTTACAGTCTAGAGGGGGAGACAGACATGAATAGGAATAAATAATTCATAATATATAATTTTAAAATATGAAAAGGTAGGGGATTTCAGGCCAGAGGCAGGATGTGGGCGAAAGGTCAACAGTGAAATAGATGAAATTGATGTACAAGGAGTAGGTTGGCATTAGAGGAGTAAAGTCAGCGGGCTGGGCTGTAGTAGGAGAGCAGCGAGGCTGGTAACTAGGTAAGTGGTGGTACCAGTATTAGAACCTAGGGCCTCTGATGTCCTTGGCACAACTGGCCAATTAGAGTAGAATTGGTCCCAGGGGTGGCTCAAGGAATTTCAGAGTGCCTGACGGTTCTGATCAGAACAGGAAACCTGGTTGGTAGAGCCATTTCAAACCACAGTGGAGGCGAGACTCTAGCTCGCCCTACAGCACATGAGGCCAATGGGAAGACCACGGGTCTAAAAACTGAACCAGGGGCTGTGTCCTGCCAGCGAAAACAGAAGGAACAAGGGCTAGCTATCTGACCAGGATTGGCCTCCATGCCATCTGTCTCTGCCCAATCTCTGCTGGCCCACGTGTCTCTCTTTGGAGCCCAAAGTGGGGCTGTTCAAAGTCTGCTTTGAACAGATGGGCACATACATGGGCACACTTGGGGCCAACTGTATCATTCTACACCATTAAACTCTCATTTCATCTTCTCCCACTCCCTTCTGAGTTGCCCTTGCCTTTGCATTCGTACCCTTTTCTCACTCCTCCCTGAGCCCCACAGCACTGCTTTTTTATGATGTTTGTTAAGTGCTTACTATGTGCCTGACACTGTACTAAGTGCTGGGGTAGATACAAGATAATCAGGTTGGGCACAGTCCAAATCCCACTTGGGACTCACGGTATTAATCCCCATTTTACAGGTGAGGTAACTGAGGCACGGAGAAGTGAAGTGACTTGTCCAGGGTCACACAGCAGGCAAATGGTAGAGTTGAGATTAGAACCCAGGTCCTCCCAACTCCCAGGCTTGTGCTCTATCCACTAGGTCATGCTGCTTCTCCACCATTCTTATGTAATTTATTTATTAATTAATGTTAATGTTCTAGACTGTAAGCTCATTGTGGGCAGGGAATGAGTCAGCCACATCTGTTATATTGTACTCTCCCAAGAGCTTAGAACAGTGCTCTGAAAATATAAGCGCTCAATGAATATAAATGATTGATGGGTTCCAACTTCTTTTCACCCCTGCAGCCTTCAGAAACCTCCTGCATGCACTCACTAAAACAGCAGCCACATCGCCACAGCCAACACGGGCCCTTACCCAGGAAAGAAAAATGACTTGAACAGCCCTTGGGAGACTCTGTGAGCAGGAATGAGTTTAAAAATCACATTTCAACTCTCCATATGGTTTAAACAGAAATAAGTCACCTTCCAATGATTCTTAAAGGCAATATGTCCAATATATTAACTGGGTGAATTGCGAGTCTTTCATAGAAAAAGAAGAACAGCTTTCTATAAATTGTCTTGATCTACCCATACTCACCTAAGGAAATGTCAGCAAAATATATGTTTGTATATGTATTCCCTTATTGCATAATACCAGGCACATTTGTTCAAAATGTCTCCTCTGAGATTTAAAACTACTGAACCTCAGAAGTCAAGTGTCCCAATTTTAACAGCTCAATTTCAAAATTATTTTACTTGTGTTCTTCTGTGTTCACTCCCCATCAGTCTTTTATTTTTATTTCTGTAGCACTTCTTTATCCAATTATTTAAAAAAACCTCAGTTTCCTCATCCATACAATGGGTGGAATATGTCCCTTCTCCTTGAAGCACCAAGATGTCAAAATAAATGACACAGTGTATTGCTCACATTTGTTTGAACAAATGTGCTTCCCACTTTGAGTTTCTCAAGAAAGAAAAACCTGACAACTGTGAGACATTATTCTGTCTTCTTGTTTGTAGCCCAAGCCAATAAAGGACTTTGATTTATTAAAAAACAAAATTCAGGAAAAAATTATGTTATGGTTTAAAACCAATTTTTTTTTAAAAAAATCATAAAGCAATAGGTTAAAAAAAGCCTCCACATAAAGGCACAGAAGGTTTCTCAGCACTTTCAGCAAGCACTACTTGCTCCCAAATTCTCTTTTAAAGCTGCAGCCCAGTGCAATCTTTAAGGAATCACAGTGTTTCCAATTCACAAAAGAATAATGCTAGCTCATTATTGTTGATGTTATTATGTTAGAAAATAGTGTCTTGTTAAAGATAATAGTCTCTAGCCTCTACTGTAGTAATAAAGATATAGCTAAATTAGGCAGCATGAATAATTCATTCAGTAGGCTTGTTTCTGCATTTCTTCTGGCGTTACTTTTAAAATGTAAGCTGTCCAGATGACTGGTCCAAGCTTCCTTTATCTGAATTTCCCCTCCATTCTTAGAAGGCAGTCTAGGGCCCCTCTTCTAGAAAAGGGAACCATACCCTCAGAGTACTTGTAAAAAGAAACACAGGATTTTCAGTTCTTCATATGCTACTGCATTTTTTAAAACTGGCTTTTACTAGAAAAAGTGACTGAAGCCACCTACAATTGTCAGAAGACACCAAAGCATCTGTGTTTTGAAAACTGGAGTAAGGTAGTCCAACGCCGATCTTTCAAAAAACAGATCAGGTATTTTGAGGCTGTTGACCAATTAATCAGTTTGGGCCAATAAATGTAGAAGGCTTTGCTTATGCAATTTCTGAATTGAAGTTCCACCCTCTCGAATTTGAAGACTGGAGTGAGCTTGTTTAGCTTAGAGTTAGGGGACCAAATGGGCCATATCATCCCAGACTCGAGGAAGCTCTCAGTTCTACTGCTGGCTGGCGTTTCTTTGGGGGACAAGCAGCCCACAGGAAAAAGAGCCAAATTTTGAAACACAGAGACGACTCGCCAAGTTTCACGGCAGAATGGGCCAAGTGTCGTGCGTACCCATGGCTGCTCATTTCGGTCCTCCATATGTCTACTAACTTTGTTGTATTGTACTCTCCCAACCGCTTAGTATGGTGCTCTGCACATAGGAGGCGTTCAATAAATACCATTGACTGATTGATTGATTGATCAATGCATAGGTCACCTTCAGCAGATTAACATAGGCCCAAGTGGAGTCATAAAATGAAGAGACCATGTGGGCATAAGGTAAATGACTTTGACAGTGGTGATATTTCCCTCCACAACACCCTGCTGTCCAACCACAGCAGAAGCAGTTGTTGAAGTAGGATCAGAGAAAGCAGGTGACACCCTTCTTCCACCCAAGATCATTCCCATCATTTTTCAAAGCTCAGCACAGTCAATCAACTGATGTTTATTGTTATATTGTACTGTCCCCATCCCTTACTACAGTGCTCTATGCACAGTAAGTGCTCAATAAATACAACTGAATGAATGTTAAAATTGCCAGCGGACCAATTCTTCAATAAAGTTCTCGATTCTTTCACTGCTTTCCCACTCCTCCAAAGAATCTACTTTCTTAACATTCACCTCTGCCACATCTCTCCTGAACTCCTTTTCCACATCACTGTCTGCGTTCCTCAACCCTTCAACCACATCTCAGGAAAGCCCCACCTCCACCGTCGATTTCCATTCCCACTTGGGTCTCATGACATTTTTTTGAATGGCATTTGTTAAGCTCTTGCTATGTGCTAGGCATTGTAGTAAGCTCCGGGGTAGGTAGGAGATATTCAGGTAGGACACAGTCTCAGTTCTACATAACGCTCACAGTCTTAATCCCCATTTTACAGATGAGGGAATTGAGGCAGAGAGAAGTGACTTACCCAAGGTCACAGAAGTTGACAGGAGACAGAGCAGAACTTAGAACACCAATCCTTTGACTCCCAAGCCTGTGCTCTTCCCACTAGGCCATACTGCTTCCTTCTCTTCAAACCACCCCCCCATACACATCTGGTTCTCCATTCTTTTCCTGATCTTTCCTGACATCCATTCATTGGAGAATTCCAAATTTCTCCAGCTGCTCTGATTCTCCATCTTCCCTCATGTTCACCTAGGACCATTTCTGCCTCACCCACCTCTTACTCCTCCGTCTCTTGGAGGAGTGGAGGGGGTTCTGTCCCTTGCCTTTCTTATTTCTTTGGTTGATTCCACAGTCCTCACTTTCCTGTCCCCTTGGCCCCCAAGGTTAATGGCCAAAGCGGGATTAAACTCACGGTCCCAGGGCTTTTATCGGTCCCAGGGCTTTTATCTCTTGGTCAGCTTGATTCGCTCTGCAAGATTTGGGTGTGGGAAGGCAGCATGTATCAAGATTTACACAACTGACCAACAAGCCAGCAGCTGCAAGTTCTAATCCTGGCTTTCATGTTAACCTCCAGGAGACATTTTGGGAGATATTTGGGGAGACTCCCCGTAGGAATAGGGGTGCAGGATCTTCTTGAAGGAATGGGGGAGTTAAAGGAGTGATAAATGGGATAAAAGGGAGATGGGATGAGCAAAAAATCCCCAGGAGGCAGGCGAATGGGAAGCCTGGGAAGGGAGAGTGGAATTCCCCAGTGGGTATTGAGGCCAAGTGAGCATCTGTGTAATTTCAGGATTTCCTGAGAGAGGATGGAACAGCAAGAGACAATCCAAAAGCTGGAGTTGTAGTCAGCTTGATTTCAAATTTTTTTCCCCTCTAGATCGTAAGCTCCCTATAAGACTGTACGCTTGTTTTGGGCAGGGAACGTGTCTACCAACTCTGTTGTATTGTAGTCATTCAAGCACTTAGTACAGTGCTCTGCACACAATAAGTGCTAAACAAATACCACTAATCAACTGCTTGAATCATAGACAAGTATAATTTGCCAATAAATGATCAGTAGATGTGTAATTTCAGAAATTTTGTCATTACCTTCGCAGATATTTTCTCGCTCCCTGGTTCCTCTCACGTAGCTGAGGTAAGGGAAAATTCCCCAAACCATGAACCCTGGACCCCAATTTCACAGATTCATCTCAACTGTTCCTTTCCCTTGAAGGTCAGATGATTGCTGACATTTTGAAAGAAAAATGTATGCCTTCCCCAACACCCAGATCTGATGACCAGATTACTGTGGATTTTTATTCAGATTGTACTTTACAGCTTAATCAATCAATTAATCAATCACTTTATTGAGTGCTTAATGTGTGCATAGCACTACATTAAGTCCTTGGAAGAGTACAATAATTGAGTAATTGGGCATGATCCCTGCTTCCAACGCTCTACCATCCCAGTAGAAGATATTTACTGAGCACTTACTGTGGGCAAAGCACTATACTAAGTACTTTCATACGGTATTTAAGTTCTTACTATGTGCCAAGCACTGTGCTAAGCGTTGGGGTAGTACGGGAAGCTGCATGGTGTAGTGGATAGAGCACAGGCTTGGGAGTCAGAAGGTCATGAGTTCTAATCCCAGCTTCACCATTTGTCTGCTGTGTGACAAGTCACTTCACTTCTTTGGGCTTCAGTTACCTCATCTGTAAAATGGGGATTGAGACCGTGAGCCCCACATGGGACGGGGGACTGTGTCCAACTCAATTTTCTTGTATCCACCCCAGCACTTAGTACAGTGCCCGGCACACAGTAAGCACTTAACAAATACTATCATTATTATTATTATTAGTTACAAGATAATGGGGTTGGATACAGTCCATGTCCCGTTGTGAATCACAGTATTAATCCCCATTTCACAGGTGAAAGAACAGAGGCACAGAGAAATCAAGTGACTTTCCCAGTGTCATTCAGCAGACAAGTGGCAGAGCTGGGATTAGACACAGGTCTTCAGGCCCCTAGGCCCATGCTCTTTCCACTAGCCCATACTGCTAAGTAAGCTCCTCGTGGGCAGGGATCGTGTCTACCAAACCTGTTGTATTGTACTTTCCCAAGCACTCAGTATACAGTGTTTTGCCTTCAGAATTGATTGATGGATTGATATAGTACAAAAAATTTGGTAGACATGATCCATGCCCACAAGGGGCTAACAGTCTGGAATTGCAGCTAAAGCCATGGTAAACGGAAAATCATCGAGATCAGATGGGGGACTTCCAGCAGAAACCTACAGTCAAGGAGAGGGTTTATCCCTCAGGCCCCTGCACAAATGTCTTCTCAAAAGGAAATGTAACAGGACTTCAAAGATGCCATCACAATCACCATTTGCAAGAGGAAAAGGAAGAGACTTCTAGACTGTGAGCCCACTATTGGGTAGGGACCGTCTCTATATGTTGCCAACTTGTACTTCCCAAGCGCTCAGTACAGTGCTCTGCACACAGTAAGTGCTCAATAAATATGATTGGTTGATTGATTGAAGAGATCTAGTGATGGTAACTACCAGGTCAGCTTACTCACAGTTTTCCAATCCTCACCAGAATTCTTCTGATGAAAAATTTCATTAACCGTTCATTCAGTGAAATGCAATGTGACTTCAGGCCAAAATATGGGACAGCAGAAATTTTTCCTTTTTTTAAAAAATGGTATTTGTTAAAGGACTGAATGACACAAAAACTGTTCTCAGGCTTTTTTTAAAAAATGGCCTTTGTTAAGTATTTACTACATGCCAGGTATTGCACTAAGAGCTGGGATAGACATATTAATCAGGTTGGACAAGTCCATGTCTCACTTGGGGCTCACGTTCTTTAATCCCATTTTACGGATGAGGTAACTGAGGAACAGAGAAGTGAAGTGACTTGCCCAAAGTCACACAGCAGACAAGTGGCAGAGCCGGGATTAGATCCCAAGTCCTTCTGATTCCTGGGCCCAGGCTCTACCCGTTAGGCCAAGCTGCTTCTCCAATATGATCCAGCTCGAAGGATTCAGGAGATAAGCAGGGGACACCATCAGGATTTCTATATGGGAAACTGCTAACCTGACAAAAGCTTTTGATACCACAAACTAGATTATAAATTTCTTGAGGAAGGGATTGTGTCTACCACCTCTATTGCACACTTCCAATCACTTAGTTTGATCCACATGCTCAAGAATACCATTGATTGATTGATTGATTGATTGATAGACCTGGGCCTTGGCAAAGTTGGCTTCTCAGAGAAGTTCTCCAAGATCCTTAATCTACAATTAATTTGTATAAGAGTTGAAGATGCCCTGACCCTTTCCCCATTGCCACAGGAATAAAGCAAACCTAAGTAGGAGATCCAGTTCCTGGGCAATCAGAGGATTAGAACTGAGAATGTGGTGAGAGATTATGAATTATTTGTCACAATTATATCCCAGTCAATCAGGAACCCTTTCAACTGAACAAGCTATGAACATCACTGAAAGCCTGAGAGACAGGCATCCAGAAATTGCTGTGGACTGCTAATTATACTCCTTGGCACATTTGCAAGAAAACACATAGATGATTATGAATCACTTCACAGATTCAACACAAGATAGACTAAATATGCCTATATCAGTGAAATCCTATCAAAATCAGGGATTTCTATCAGCAGTACAGAGTTAATATGGCCACTAATTCTGCTATCTAGGCAATACTATAATTCAATGATACACAGATCAATCAATCAATAGTATTTACTGAGCACTTACTGTGTGCAGAGCACTATACTAAGCACTTGGGAGAGTACGATATAACAATATAACAGAGTTGGTATTCAAGTTCCCTGCCCATAGAGAGCTTAGAGTCTAGAGGAAGTGAGAAGCAGTGGGGCCTAGTAGAAAGACCACGGACTTGGGAGTCAGGGAACCTGGGATCTTATCCTGCCTCTGTCACATTTCTGCTCTGTGAACTTGAGAAAGTCACTTGACTTTTTTATGCCTCAATTACCTCATCTGCAAAATGGGAATTAACACTGACCCCTACTTAGATTGTGAGCCCCAAGTGGGACAGGGACTGTGTCCAACTTCATTAATATCTACCCCAGTGCTCAGAACAATGCTTGGTACATAGTAAGCCCTTAACAAGTACCATAATTATTATTAAGTACCATAATTACACTATCAATTATTATTGTTATTAATGGATAGAGCATGGGCCTGGGTGTCAGAAGGTCCTGGGTTCTAATCTCAGCTCTGCCCCTCGTCTGCTGTGTGATCTTGGGCAAGACACTTCACTGCACTGTGCCTATGGGGATGAAGACTGTGAGCCCCATGTGGGACATGGACTGTGTCCATCCTGATGAGCTTGTATCTACCCCAGTGCTTAGTACAGTGTCTGGCACGTAATAAGTGTTCAACAAATATAATTTAAAAAGTGGAAAACTCAAACAAGACAGCCAGCAAGCGTTTCAAGCATCATGCCAATCTGAGGCATCAAGCTAAATATATAACAAACGAAATGTCTAGAAGCCAGGATGGGATTTTGATGGTGTGTTGTCTCCTACATGACTATGACAACTGCACCCATTTCAGAAGGCATAACCGGCTTCTCCGCAAATCTCATCAGTGTCACCTGCCAGTCACACGCGGCATCAAAAAGGAAGAGTATATCCACTTGGAGGTCCTATCGGCTGCACGGCCTCAAGGCAATGCTCTCACCACTTGGCTTCGCTGGGCCTGCCCAGTGAGGAGAATGGACAATAGCAGAATTAACAAGCAGCTGCATTCTGGTGATCAGAAGTGGGGCACTCACAAGCAGGAGAAGAGAACAGCTGTTTTAAAGACAGAGGGCAGCCGGGCCGCCAACAATGGTGCAGAGTAGCGGACTGCGGAGAGGCAGCTGCAGCAGACAGACCAGCTGAGCACGTGGCAGTCGGGAGAGACACGGCAAGTTTGGGATAGCAAGAGGCAGACTGGAAAAAGGACAGAGGCATGACAAATGGCAAAATGACTGTCAGAGAACAATCTTCGGGGGTTCTCAAAGTGCAGTAGATTGTCTGTCATTCTTAACTCTTTTCAGCCACAGCTAGGTTTGTGACTAGGCTCTCACCATCACTAGCATCATTTTCAAAGTTGCCAGATGCGCGTGTGTATGTCTGTGTGTGTGTATATAAACTTGCATTTGTTTGTGTGTGTGTTTGACCTATGTATATGGACAGCACAAACATTAAAGCAGTTTTTGTAGAATGTATGTATATTCCCAAACTTTCCACTCAAATCAACAAAGAACACCCCAGCCCTTTCCCCCAACACACACACACCACCACAACCACCATGCAGAAATATAAAAATAATGAAAAAGCATCTTGGGCTTGCTATTCCTGCACAGCTTAGGTTTTTTTCACAGATATTTCAGTCTCCACTTGGCAAAGAAAGCTTTACAGTATAGACATCTAGGGTTTAAAGTTTTCAAAAGTGGCTAATTTTCCACCTGGTCGACGGTGGAGTATTTGGATAAATGCTCCTGAAATATGTAGGAATATGTAGGAATAGATCCCTATCCTCAGAAAGAAGTCAGCAGAACTCCACCCCCACCAAGAGAATACAGCCAGACTCATTTAGTTCTACTATATAAATATAATTTGACATAATTAACCATAATTAATGCCTCCTCTAGGCATACTCAGTAAATTGAGTGCTTCTTTGAAATATCAGGGAAATGAACAGCTAAAAACCATGAGGCTTACAATTTTAGAATTGCTGAACAGAAGCACGATTGCAGTTTCAGTTGCTATGTTGTATAAATGTAGTCAATCCTTGTTTGTAAATAAACCCCTTGAATGTTTGGAGAGGAACTTCAAAACTGGGAACAGAACTTCCATACTTTGCAAATGCAAGAGGAGAAGGTTTCAAAGGCTAGGGAATGCAAGAGAAGACGTAATTGGGAACCTTATATCAAAAAGTAAAAAGCAGATGCAATCAATCAATCAATCAATGGTATTTACTAAATGCTTACTGTGTGTTGAACACTGTACTAAGCGCTTGGAAGAGGATAATCCAGCAGAGTCAGTAGACTTGCTCTCTCCCAATAAGAGGTTAAAGTCTAGAGAGGGAGATAAACGTCAAAATAAATTACGGATTTGTACACAAGTGTTGGGAGGGAGATGGTGGGGTGAATATCAAGTGCTTAAAGGGTACAGATCTAAGTGCATAGATGACACAGAAGAGAGAAGGAAAAATGGAGAAAGGGGCTTAGTTGGGGAAGGCTTCTTGGAAGAAATGTGATTTTAATAATGCTTTGAAGGTCAGGAGAGTGAGCCCCTTTTTGGGTAGGGACCTTCTCTATATGTTGCCAAATTGTACTTCCCAAGCGCTTAGTACAGTGCTCTGTGCACAGTAAGTGCTCAATAAATATGATTGAATGAATGAATGAATGATGGTCTCAAACCCCCCAAAATCAGAAAACTAACACTGCTCTGAAAGCCAAAACCAATATTCAGAAAACAAAAAAAATAACAAGAAGAATGGCAACAATGATAATGGTAATTATAATTTATTAAGCACTTACTATGTGCCAAGCATTGTGACAAGCACTGGGACAGGGTATATGATAATCAGATTGGATGTAGTCCTTGCCCTAAATTCATTCATTCATTCATTCAATCATATTTATTGAGCGCTTACTGTGCCCAGAGCACTGGACTAAATGTGGCTCACAGTCTGAGAGATGGGGAGAACAGGTATTTCTTAGTACTTAGTAATAATAATAATAAGTTGGTATTTGTTTAAGCGCTTACTATGTGCCAAGCACTGTTCTAAGCACTGGGGTAGATACAAGGTAATCAGGTTGTCCCACATAGGGCTCACAGTCTTCACCCCCATTTTACAGATGAGGGAACTGAGGCACAGAGAATTGAAGTGACTTGCCCAAGGTCACACAGCTGGCAAGTGGTGAAGCCAGAATTAGAACCCACAATCTCTGACTCCCAAGCCCGTGCTCTTTCCACTAAGCCATGCTAGTGCTTAGTACAATGCTCTGCACACAGTAAGTGTCCAATAAATACCATCGATTGATTGATTGATTTGACCCCCACTTTACAGATGAGAAATCTGTAGCTAGAGAAGTTGAGTGACCTCCCTAAAGTTATACAGCAAGCAAGCGGTGGAGTCAAGATGAGAAACCAAGTCTCTTGTCTCCCAGGCCCAGCTCTTTCATACATATCAGAAGCAAGCTAAAATAAAAAAAATCTAGAAAAAGTAAATTACTTTTCAATTTCTCCTCAGTTAAAAAATGATGAAAACTTATGATATGGCAACTTTCATGCAAACAAAATATTCTTAAGAAATTTTACGGGCAGCGTGTGCCATGCTAGGGAACTTCACCACATACACATACCGATTTTTTTTTCTTTTTTCAAATGAAGGAGGTTATTAGGATGAGGAGAGGTAGGGGAAGTCAGGTAGGTAGAATTCAATGCCAGGATCAGAGAGCCCCCAGACCTAGAGAGATGTTTCAGCTAAGGACACCACAAACACACTTCTCTACAACATGATGGCTGCATTCCTGTAACCCCGGGGTAATCCCAAAATCACAGTGTGTTAACAATCGACTGGTTAGGTTGGCTCTAATGTCAATCACCTCACTTCACCTTGATCCCATCTATATCACCAATGGCCTCTAGCTCATGTCCTGTCTCTGGCTTGGAACACCCACCCTCTTCATAACAGACAGACAATTACTCTCCCCACCTTCAGATGTATCTCCTCCAAGAAGCCTTCCCTGACTAAATCTCCCATTCCTCTTCTCCCACTCCCTTCTGCATCTGCACCCTGACTTTCTCCCTTCTTTCTCCCTTTATCCATCCCCCATCCCAGCCCCATATCACTTATGTACACATCTGCAATTTAATTTATATTAACCTCTGTCTCCCCCTCTAGACTGTAAGCTCACTGCGGGCAGGGAATTTCTCTGTCATATTGTTATAGTGTACTCTACCAAAAGCTTAGTACAGTGCTCTTAACACAGTAACCACTCAATAAATATGAAGGGCTGACTGACTGACAATTGATTCCACTGGAAAGAAGGAAACCAAAGAAAGGTGAAAACGTTTGAAATACAATATAGGTTCTATAAAATTGGGTGAAATAGATGAGTTGTGGAAACCCAAAAAGCTTGATGAAGCTTATTTAACTTCAAGTTTTAACTCTATAATGCTTGAACTACCAAACTTTACTTGTTTCTCTAACAGTTCTGTAATACAATATCAGTAGCTATTAGCATCACAAGGGAAGAATTTACACTACTCAAAAACAGTTTCTAAAAACCAATGAATTCTGAATAGCTGCAACTAGTTCTCTTTGAAATGCTAATAAAGGATTGAACTAAGATTTCCTCACAATCCTGTCCACTGCCTGGTAAAACTACCTTGCCTTATAACCAATTTACTGCTAATTTACAGCCTCCATATAGTACTATGGTTCCCAGATTCTTCTACCACAATGGCAAACATAACTGTACTTGTTATCTTAAACTTCCTTCAGGAAAGCAGAAACCTTTCTTTTCTCCCTAATTTTTCCCTTATCATAAATAACTCCTCCTCTCTCTCTCACAGGCAAATCTGGGAATCATTTTTGCTGTTTCTTTACTGGATCACTCATAAGACACACATCTTCACACTTTTTGGCTGAGATTCATTCATTCAATCGTATTTACTGAGTGCTTACTGTGTGCAGAGCACTGTACTAAACATCTGGGAAGTACAAGTCAGCAACGTATAGAGATGGTCCCTACCCAACAACGGGCTCAAAGTCTAGAAGGGGGATTCAGTTCTCCAGAGAATTCGAGCATGGGCCTGGACCCCTTGACCAAATTGACAGGACCACCAAGACTGTGAGATGTTTGAGAGAGGAAACGGATATCTTTCCTGCTGTCCCTTTGCCTACCCTCAGGGACAAGATCGGCACCTTTGGGACTATCCAGATTCCAGATGGGCTTTCAGGGATTTTGGTCCTGTGCCAGGCTCTATCCTGGTGTCTGGATGCCTTGGTGGCTGGGACATACCATTAGGATCCTGCAAGATGACCCTGTGAGATTCTTCTGGGTCCATGAGCTGGGACATAGCTCTATCTCAGGAAGAGAGGTCTCCCTACTCCCTTTCTCCCCTCCTCTCCTCTGTCCTCACCTCCGAGCTGGGAACTGTTCATAATACTGAATCTGGGAGGGGGCCAGGAGGCGGGAGAGAGGCCCCACTGTGAGTTGCTTATATTTTTCCAAAGCTTTGTATATGAACACTCCATCCCTCAGATTGATCTCCCAGAAACACCTGGGCAAAGTACTTTAGACACTTTTTTGTTTTGTTCCTCCTCTCCACACCCGCTTCACCAGGCCCTGATCTTGGACCGATTATCTCCCGGAAATGGCAGATCATTTTCCAGAAACTATAAGTTCCTCCCCAAAAGCGAGACTAGGATTTCACCCATCAACCATAATGGTGATAGACAATGCAACGTCTCAATCAATCTGTCATATTTATTGAGTGTTTACTGCATTCAGGGCACTGTCTAAAGCACTTGGGAGAGTACAACATAACAATATAATAGACACGTTTCCTACCCACAACGAGCTCACTGTCTAGAGGGGGAGATAGGATTGAACAGTCGCATGAAAATGTAATGACAAAATGGAAGTACTGTTGAGGCTGGTACTTGGAGCTGGATTCTGAGCTGCCTAAAACCTTATCTGGCTTCCTCATGTTTCAGCAAGCCCATAACAGTGACTTCTACAGCCCTCTCGATTATAAGCTCATTGTGGACATGGAACATGTCTACCAACTCTCTTGTGTTGTACTCTCCCAAGTGCTTAGAACAGAGCTCTGCACACAGTAAGTTCATTCATTCATTCATTCAATTCATTTAATCGTATTTATTGAGCACTTACTGCATTCAGAGCACTGTATTAAGTGCTTGGGAGAGTGAAATATAACAATAAATGGATACATTCTTTGTCCACAAAGAGCTTACATCAATGGTATTTGTTGAGCACTTATTTTGTTCACAGCACTGTACTAAGTGCTTGCTGTTCTCTTGCCCAGATTCCACAGTACAACCCAGTTGATAGACATGATCCCTGCCCACAAGGAGCTTACAGTCTAAAGGGGCTGAGCTCGGAAGGAGACATTAAAATAAATTATAAGTGAGGAAATGGGAGGATACAAGGATAAGAACATATGTGCTGTGAGTGGGGTAACTATCAAATACGTAAGGGATAGATCAGTGTGGCTTAATGGAAAAAGCATGGGCTTGGGTCATGGGTTCTAATCCTGGATCCGTCACTTGACAGCTGTGTGACTTTGGGCAAGTCACTTAACTTCTCTGTGCCTCAGTTACCTCATCTGTAAATTGGGGATCGAGACTGTGAGCCCCACGTGGGACAACTTGATGACTTTGTAACTACCCCTGCACTTAAAACAGTGCTTGGCACATAGTTAAGTGCTTAACAAATGCCATCATTATTATCCAAGTGCCTAGGCGATGCAGGCGGGAGGAGGACTAGGGGAAATGAGAGCTTAGTCAGGGAAGTCCTCTTGGAGATTTGATTTTAGTAAGACTTTGAAGATGGGAGGAGTGGTGGTCTCTCAGATATGAAGGGGAAAGGGGGCAAGGGGTCGATGACAGATGAGTTGGAGGTACAGTGAATAGGTTGGTTTTTGAGGAGAAAAGTATGGGATGGGATGCCACTACCTCCTGCATCCTTGGGTGGCCAATGAGATGGTGGTTATGGGCAGATGAGGGCAAGAGTGATGGATGGTGGAGGGGAATAGTCTGAGTTTGGACATAGAGTGGGCAGAGGGCAGGAAGCAGAGACCACCAAGCACAAGCCAGCATACCTGTTGGCATGACACTCGGAGAGGAGGACATCATAGGCAACTCTTCTACGTATGGTTGACACCAGATTTTATTCTAGACCCTGAGACTGGTGTCTGAAGGGCTCTGGGCTTGCTGTTCTCTTCCCCAGATTCCACTGGCTTCCTGGTTCTCCAACCTGTTCCACCCTGTGGCAAGATTCAAAAAATCTGCTCGCAGCTCCTGCCTGTGAAGGATCGCACTGCTTCTGCTGGTGAAGAGACCCTCCATTCTTCCAGTGCACAGCTCTCCTCAGCAGCATTACAGACTCTCTCCATTCAGGAGGGACCCATATCTGGGAGAGAACACTCTGCACGAATCAGATGCTGTAATTATTGCCCCAATTCTCAATGCTGACTAGTACCACGTTTGGCTGTCAGATAGATTTTTAAAGAGGTTTTTTCAAGACCTAAGGTTTGAATGCAACAAAACGATCAGATTAACATAAAGCATTTAGTTAATACAATTTTTTTAATTAGTTGTTTTTCATACAAAGCACTGGGTAGGTCTCTTTTATTTCCAAGAACTAACCCAGGGAGTCCATGGACCTGAGGTTTCTCTACCAAACTGTGGAGTTCATTTTTAGAAGCCTCTAATTCTTCTACATCGGCTGCATCCAACCTGTAAATAACAGCGATCGATAAATGCCACTGATTGATTGATTCTGGGTTGGATATGGAAACAGTTGGCTAGGCTTGATAGCCAAGTAGCACGAAGTGGTCCTGGGGATATCTGGGTTCTAATCCTGACTCCACCACTTGTCTGGTGTGTGACCTTGGGGAAGTCACTTGGCTTCCCTGTGCCTCGGCTCACTCAAATGTAAAATGGGGATTCAACAATTCTTCTCCTTTCCCGCTAGACTGTGAGCTCCAGGATAGGAACTGCATTTGATCTGGTGGTATTGTATATAAACTAGCATTTAGCTCAGTACCTGGCACACAGTAAGCATTTAACAAATTCCATTATTATTATTATTTGTTATTATTATCATCAATCAACAGTATTTATTGAGTGCTTCCTGTGTGCACAGCACTGTACTAAGCAGTTGAGAGAGTACAATATAACAGATTTGGTAGACACTTTTTCTGCCCTTAATGAGCTTAAAGTCTAGAGGGGGAAGTATTAGACACATAACAGGTGAGCCATTACAGAAACGAAGACAGTACTTGCTGCTGCTATTGAGCTTCTTCTTGCTGAACTCCCAGACAAGGAGAGAGATGAATCTGAGGAGCAATAGCAGCAACAGCAGCAAGAGCAGATATGAAGAGAAACTGTCCATATTCACATATGAAGAGAAACTATCCGTGTTCACTGAACTTTGCCCATGCTGTCCCCCGCATGGGGTCCATGGAGTTTGTGCCTCTGATGGGGGCAGAGGAAGATGCAATCTTGAGGGCTCAGAGGCTTGGAAGTAGTAGTGGGAACCATTTCTCTTCTTTTTTTTTTCCTTTATGGTATTTGTTAAGTGCTTCCAGTGCACCAACCACTGTACTAAGCGCTGGGGTAGATCCAAGCTAATCAGGTAGGACACAAACCCTGTCCCATATGGAGCTCACAGTCTTAATTCCCATTTTACAGATGCAGGAACTGGGGCACAGAGGAGTGAAGTGACTTGCCCAGGGTCGCACGGCAGACAAGTGGCATAGCCCGAATTAGAAACCAGGTCCTTCTGACTACCATGCTCTATCTACTAGGCCATGCTGCTTACAGTATTCGGCACACAGTCCATACTCAGCAAATACAACAGTAAGCACTCTAATAAATGTCACTGATTGATTGTTGGGTAGACACAAGAGGAAAATGAGCAGAGGGTAACGACCACCCTCGGAAAGCTCAATGAACCCATGCTGAGGGGGTCCAAATGTTATGGCTTTTGGCTCATAAAAGAGGCTGAGCCCATTGTGCTGCAGAGTAAAGTTCAAATGAAAACTGTTCATTTCCAGATGGTTAAATCAAATTAAACCCCAAAAAAGAACTAACAGAGTGAGTCTTTGGACCTAATAAAGCATAATTTGTGCCGAACTGAAGCAAATGGACTCTCCTGTCCTGATGCGTATAATTAAAGAGCGGGCTCAGATATGTAACAGTCTTTCATCAACGGCAATCACTCTATCTCATCCTGACAGTTAACAGCATATGATCTGGTAAACAAATACTTTCACACAGTACAGAAGTGCCATTAAAGGCCAAAACTGTCAACACAAATTCCATTCTTACAAGAGAAAAAAAATATATAAACTGTTGATCACCTCTGGTTGTCTTAACTAGCATGCAGGTTGTCATGGAAACATTTCTGCGAAGTTCACAGTGATGAAACACAAACACTTCCAGTTTAATTGCTATTAGGTTTAGCATACCACAGTTTATTTATAAGCAAAGCGCATTATGATAAAATGCAGTAGAAAGCGAGGCTCGCAATGATCTAGCATTACAAAGCCAATGTTACTTGTAAAAAAATAAAAATAAAATTCAACAAAAGTTTATGATTTTCAAAGGAAGAATTATAAACAAGAACATAATTTAAAATTTTTCCCTCCCGGGTCCAAATATTTCTTTAGGACATAACTTGCATTCCAATTTGTATTAAGATCTGCACTATATGATATACTAAAATCACTGCTTCAAAACTAAAAACTTAACAAATGAGATAAAGAGACAGTAAGGGTACGTGTTTTAAAATATAAATTCCGGATGAGGAAAAAAGGGCAAAAAAAAATTATTAAGAAACTTAATTTACTAACTTGCTCCTCTGAATAACTTCAAGCATTTAAGATTTTAGCTCACACAAGAGCACATTTTTTCTGACTTTAAATTGCAATACTTAATCGTGAATATATTTTTTTCCTTCTTAATTTGAATTTACTAGGGTAGGGGGTTGGATCACAATCTACAGAAATGTTTTTAAGTTGCAAAACTCCAGTCAGGGGGCAAGGAAAGCCAGGTAGGAAAACTTACGTCCTGTCCCGCACTAAGCAGAATGCCACGTCTGGTCAACAGCACTTCAGAAAGTGGGGCAAAGGTCCATGACTTCCAGAGGTTCCTAACAAAGTTGTTGAAGTTTCTGTGTCACTTCCCTGTCACCCTTGCACTTGGATTTGCACCTTTTATTCAACCCTCCCTCAACTTCACAGCACTTAAATACTTATCTGTAATTTATGAATTTATATTAATGTCTGTCTCCCCCTCTAGACTGTAAACTCGTTGTGGGCAGGGAATGAGTCCACCAACTCTGTTACACTGTATTTTCCCAATATGTTATGTACTAAGCATGTTGGTACAGTGCTCTGCACATAGTAAGCGCTCAATAAATACAACAGATTGATTGATTTCTGCTTGATGTGGAGATGGTTTACAAATATCGGAGGTTTGTGAGGAGTGGGGAGAAGTGTGCAGAATATTTTAAGAAAATGATCTGGGAGCAGAGGGAAGTATGGCTTGGAGGGAGGGGAGGCAGTTGGCAGGGAGGTCAGCAAAGGAGGCGAGTGCAGTCGTTGAAACTGGTATGACAAGAACTTGGACCGGCAGAGTGGCAGTTTGGATGGAGAAGAGGAATTCATTTATTCAATTGTATTTATTTAGCGCTTACTGTATGCAGAGCAAGTCCCAGGGGCTTGGGAGAGTACAATACAAAAGTAAACAGACACATTCCCTGCCCACAACGATGGATTCTGGGAAAGTGAAGATAGATCCGGTAGTGATTTACTCAATATGTGGGTTCAAAGGGAGAAAGCAGTCAAGGAGAAGGCCAAGGTTGCGGGCTTGTGAGACAGGGTGGATGAGGGTGTTGGCAACAGTGATGGGAAAGTCAGTTATGGAGAGGCTTTGGGAGGGAAGATGAGGAATTCACTTCCTGACATACTGAGCTTTAGGTGTCAGTGGATTATCCAAGAAGAGCTGTCATGAGCTCAGTGCTTTGTACAGTGCTTGGTTCATAGTAAGTGCTTAACAAATATCACAATTATGATTGTTATTATTAGTTCCTTTCTGATTGTTCATTAAATATTCATAGTTAATAGAGGCAGATGAGGCTCTCGTGTCTACACATGCAACAAACTACAGGCACATGTCATGGGCCCTAGACAGACAGCCCATGCAGTACCAGTTTAACCAGCAGGTCATCCCAGTAACATCCTGCTGGGCCTTTAAAACTGTAACTTCAAATACTGCACAAGAAGCATTAGGGGAAAGAAATGGTTATAGCTTCCAATCCAGGGAAGCAACATGGCACAGTAGATAGAGCAGGGACCCGGGAGTCAGAGGACCTGAGTTCTAATCTCAGTGCCACTTGCTGCCATGTGACCTTGGACAAGTCATTTAACTTCTAGGTGCTCCAGTTTCCTCAATTGTAAAATGGGGATGAAATCTTACTCCTTCCGACTTAGACTGTGAGCCCCAAGTAGAACAGGGACTGCGTCCAACCTGATTATCTTGTATCTACCCACAGTGCTTAGTACAGTGCTCGGTACAAATTTAACGACTTAACAAATATAATTGTCATCATTACTAATCCATCACACACAAGAAAAAGATGCAGCAATATGGCCCCAGAACACTTAGACTTCTCAGTAACCACTGACTTCCAGGGACCTGGCAAAATTTTACCAAATGTCCCGTTTCTGTAGGGGACAAATGGGTTTTCAAACCCTGCCTGAGTTACCGAGAGATAAGAATAAGCCAGGGTCCCAGAGGAAGAGGAAATCCCTGAGAGAACAAAGGCTGTCAATAACACCCTGAGTGTCAGCCAACAAAAATGAATGCTAATTTTTTTTTTTTGGTCAACATTTGACTTGTTCTTTTTCTGCTTCTTTTTTTTGCCTAGTAAATGCTTCAACTTTGAGGGTGTTATCTGATTATGGTGGCCTAAGTCCTGACATCTCTGAAACAGGGCCACTTTTTGGGGTTTGTTTCACCTCCCATAAAAGAACTGCAAAGTCCCAGAGTGGCCTGAATGTCAAATAATCAACCAATCAATCAATCAGTGGTATTTTTTGAGCACTTACTGTGTACACAACACTAGACTAAGTGCTTGGGAGAACTGGTTAGTACGCTTCCCCAACTAAGCCTCCCTTTTCCTCAGCTCCTAGTCCCTTCCCCATCACCCTGACTTGTTCCCTTTGCTCTACCCCCCCACTCCACAGCACTTGTGTACATCTGTACATGTCTGTAATTCTATTTATTAATATTAATTCCTATTTATTTGCTTTGATATGCATATCTATAATTCTATTTATTTGTATTGATGTTATTGATGCCTTGTTTACTTGTTTTGATGTCTGTCTCTCCCCTCTAGACTGTAAGCCCAGGGATTGTCTCTCTTTATTGCTGAATTGTACTTTCCAAGCTCATGGTACAGTGCTTTGCACACAGTAAGCACTCAATAAATATGATTGAGTGAATGAATGAATGAATGATTCCCTGCCCACAAGGAACTTACAATCTAGTGGGGGAGACAGACACTAAAATAAACTACAGAGACAGGGACGGAGTAGAGGGATGTGTATTCATTCATTCATTCAATCAATCATATTTATTGTGTGCAGAGCACTGAACCAAGTGCTTGGGAAGTACAAGTCTGTAACATATAGAGACGGTTCCTACCCAGCAACAGGCTCACAGTCAAGAAGTGGGAGACAGACAACAAAACAACACATGTAGACAGGTGTCAAAAACGTCAGAATAAATAGAATTATAGCTATATGCACATCATTAATAAAATAAGTGCTGTGAGGCCATATTGGGGGAGGAGGATGATACAGTGATTCTGGACAGAATAATCTCAAACATGCACTGAAATACAAACATGGTCTCAGCTAGGCATGCTCCACGCACCTTCCAAGACCAAGCAGAAGCCTCCAAGCCCTGTTTTTCCAGGTGCTCTTTCCCAGGAACACTCTCCCCACGAACCTCCTCACACTGCCAGAGGGACAGAGCCTCTGTGACTAGAGGATAGAACAGCTCTTCCCACCTTCTAACCCTTATTGAAATCATAGTGCAGCCTAGTGGAAATAGCACAGACTTAGGAGTCAGAGGACTTGGGTTCTATTCCAGGTCCTGCCAATTGCTTGCTGTGTGACCTGTTCAAGTCACTTACTTCTCTGTTCCTCAGTTTCCTCAGCTGTAAAATGAAGATTAAATCCTATTCCTTTCTACTAAGACTGTGAGCCCTCTGTGGGTCGTGGACTGTGTCCAACCTGATAAACTTGTTTCTACCCCGGCACTTAGAACAGTGCTTGACACGTAGTAAGAGTTTAACAGATTCCATTAAAAAATCTCATCCACTAGGCCCTTCCCAATTTAGCACTCATTTCCCCTGTTCCTTCTCCCTTCTGCATTGCCCTTACACTTGGATTTGCACGCTTTATCACCCAAAACACTTATTTACATATCTGTAATTTATCAACATCTGTAATTTACTAATTGATAATTAATGCCTGTCTCCTCTAGAGGGTAAGCTGGTTGTGGGCAGGAAATGTGTCTAGCAACTATGCTGTACTGTACTCTCCCAATGGCTTGGTTCAGTGCTCTACAAACAGTAAGCACTTAATAAATACCATTGATGATTTGATTGACTGAAGCCTTGCCATTAGAATTCCAGGAGTTTTGAAAGGTAGTCTGTCTCCTAGCATCCAAGTTATGCTATGCTGGTGGGAAACTTGAGGGAGAATGAGTAATAGCAAACTACCCAAACAGCTGCTGTTGGAAGCTCTGAAGCAGGGAAGCAGCGTGGCTTAGTGTAAAGAGCAAGGGCTCGGGAGTCAAAGGTCGTGGGTTCTAATCCTAGTTCCACCACTTGTCAGCTGTGTGACTTTGGGCAAGTCACTTAATTTCTCTGTGACTCAGTTACCTCATCGGTAAAATGGGGATTAAGACTGGGAGCCCCACGTGGGACAACCTGATAATCTTGTATCTACCCCAGTGCTTAGAACAGTGCTTGGCACATATTAAGCGCTTAACAAAAACCATCATTATTATTATTATCATTATCTGAAACTGGGCAACTGAATGCCAAGAGGGCAGAGGGGGCAGAGGAAACTTTGTAAGAGCCCGGTAAAACAAAGCCTCAGAAAACACTGCATCTCAGAAGAAAATGGGGAGCCAATTGTTGAGGCTATATCAGCATGGTGCACTACCATCAAGAAAACAGGGGCTCTTTCCGACTACATGCTTGGAGGACAAAAGACAAGGAGGCAAAAGAGAAAATAGTACGAGCATTAAGCAAGGCAATACCAGAGATAGCCTTTTTGTGGACATAATTTAACCAGGACTGCAGGTCCCACATTGGCCTTTTCAGCCTCACCTGCATTCATAGGTGAATTCCATCATCAGTGGCAACTTATTTGTATATGGCAGACAGGTGTAAGTGTGTGTGTGTGTGTGTGTGTGTGTTTGTGTGTGCGCGCACAAAATTGAGGACACATTCCAGGGAAGTGCACCTGTATATTCATTCATTGTTAAAGGGCCCTACAGCTATCAATCTTTCTTTATTCTTTTCCTTTTCTTTACTATATTTTTTTTATACTTTACAATCTGTTCTTACTCCTTTTCTCCTCTTCTATTTTTTTCATAGTTCTGTTTTTTCTTGTTTTGGTGTTGATGGTTGTGTCATCCCAAGGCAACTTCCATTTCTCTCCTATCAGTAGAAACTTTTTCATGGCAGGGGAGTTTGTGTACGGTGATGAAGCTTAGAGCTATGCCATGTAGGGTTATCCAAAATAGAAAGGTCTAAGCTGAAGCATCAGACAAAGTAAATTCACCTGTGCTGGCCAGCAGCGGCATGATGAAAACATTGATCAAAGAGAACGGCAGATAATCAAGTTTTTGCTGCATGGAAGAAGGCAATGGTAAACCACTTCCATATCTCCACCACAAAAACTCTATGGATACGCATAGTAGAATGACATTATGACAGAAGATGGAATGATCTGAAGAGGGTGTGTCCAGGGAGTCGCTATGGGTCGGAAATGACTCCACAGCATTTGAAGAAGACACTTCCATTTATTTATTTATTCAACGATTCCTGTACTTATATTTCCATTTCTTTCTCTTAACAATCATAACTAAACTTGTCCTCCCGCTCCCACTACCTGTAACCAATTTTGGCTTACCGGTCTACTCATTTAAATTGTAAGCATCTTGAGAGTGGGGAACACGTCTGCTACTTTGTACATTTCCCACAGGCTTAGAACAGTGTTACTGTGCTCTAAACACAGAAGGCAACCTTTTAGCTCTCTGCATTCACTGGGAGCAAAATAAATATTACTGAAGGAACAAATAATGGTTCATCATGCTTTCTGAGTACCACATTTCCCTGTATAATTGCCCCCCTTTTGCATAATTTTCATAACATTAAAACAGGGGTGGGGCTATTATGTGGGTCATATAATGAAGTCTAGCAGTAAGGGGCAGGGAAACAAAAGACGAAGGAAAGAAAGTAGAGAAGAAAGAGGAAGTGAGAGTGCTCTAGTATTGTACTCTCCCAAGTACCGCATGCATGAATGAACTCCCCTCCTGCCCTGTTGTCAGTTCTCACCCTTATGCTTCTTTTCTCCTGCAGCAATCTTGATAAATTAACACTCCCCACCCCCACTGCTCCTTCCCTCTTCTGCTCCTTCTTCTCCCCCAGCCTGTGGAGCTTTGCTGCTTACAATTATGTGATACAAAAATAATTGTTTATTTCCTCCTCAAAAATTGGGGAGGAGCAATTACACATGGGGTAATTACGTCACTGAATATGGTATTTTGGCTTTACATTTATTTTCTGTTTCTGTCTTTTACAGTGTCTTGGGTTTGGTTATATTTATCATTTTCTTCTGACAACTGCCCTCTGCCTTCTCGGTTGTATCTCTCTACTCCCCCAGCTTCCTGGGCAGGTGTACAACTTGTGAGGAAGGGAGACTTTCTTAGGGAGAGTCCCTTGGTGGTGTATAAATGCTCTGTGTGAGAAGTGTGGCGTCCTTCGGGACCCTCCCCTTTTCCCCCCTCCCTCTTTCTCCCATCTGCCACTCCCCAACTTTTTACCACAATCAATAAATAATATGATTGAGCACTTATATGTGCAGCTCACTGCACTAAGTGCTTGGGAGAAAACACTAGAATCAGTAGACATGATGCCTGCCCTCAAGGAGCTTACGATCTAGCTTAGACCCTTACCTCTTCCTTGCGGCTCTGACCACACTTTTCTTATTTCCCCCCACCCCCCACTCCATTTTACCAGGTGGAATCTGTGTGGTACACCACAGTTAGTGTTTATAATTAGTGTTTGCCTCGTGGGTGTGTTTGACTGTCCCGGCATCTCTGTGACCTTCCTCCTTCCTCTTTCTCTTGAACTTCATCTGGCTGTTTCTCCTGCTCCCCCATTTCCACCCACCCTTCTCTCGTTTGGGTTTCTCTTTCCCCAGCAGCTAATCTCCCATGAACCCTCTCTCTGCTGCTGACTTCCTCCAAACCCCAGCAGCTGGGGCAGCAGTGTAAGCCTGTAGGCAAAGGACTTTGGGGACCCTCATATTTCCCTCCTTTGTCTTTCCGTCCCCACCAACTTTTTTCTGTGCTTTTAAGCTTTTCTTCCCCAGCTCCCTTCCCCCTTCCTTTATTACTCTTCTCCCCATCTATCACTTCATGCCACCTTTCCCCCTGAAGGCTATTTCCTCCTCAGCACTGGGCCCACTCCATCTCCTCATCTGGCCTAGAGAAGCCGGGTGGTCTAATGGAAAAAACACAAGCCTGGGAGTCAGGGGATCCGGGTTCTAACTGCAGTTCTGCTAATTGCCTGCTGTGTGATATTGGGCACATCATTGTGTCTCAGATTCCTCATTCCTTAAACTCCTGCTTCTCTCCCCCTTAGACTGTGAGTCCCATGGGGGATAGGGACTCTATCTGAACTGAGCATTGTGTATCGCCCCAGTGTTTAATACAATGCTGGGCACATAATTAGTGCTTACCATAGTTATTATTATTGAGCAGCAGAGTCTCAGCACGTGTGTAACAAAATCCAAGCAGGACCAGACCCTCCTCTGGAGCCTAGGCAGCCTGGGACCAGGAGCTGGTCACAGTCTCAGATATCTAGATGATGGGAGAGGGCACTGGGAAACTCAAAACAAAAGTGCAAGAGGGAGTAGCACTGTTGGGGCATCAGTGGACCCAGAAGGAGTACTTCAATGTGAGTTTTCCATAAGGCTGATTCTGCCAAAATAGGTGAACTGTTTTGTCAACAGATTTGAGTACTACCTCATTTGTTCCAGCTGACCCACACAAAATGCGAAAAAGGAGACAACCATTCCACACCTTCACAAGAGAGCTTCAGCTGATGTTTCACTAACAATGACAATAATAATATCTGTGGCATTTGTTAAGTGCTTACTGTGTGTGCTATGCATTGTACTGAGTGCTGGGGTGCATACAAGCAAATAGGGTTAGACACAGTCCTTGTCCCCCATGGGCTTCCAGTCTCAATCCCTATTTTACAGATGTGGTAACTGAGGCACAGAGAAGTGAAGTGACATTCCCAAGGTCACACAGCAGACAAGTGGCAGAGCTAGGATTAGAACCCCTGACCTTCTGATTCCCAGGTCCATGCTCTAACCACTACACCACGCTGCTTCTGCTTGACAATTCAAGATGGTACAATTTCAGTCTGAGCTGTTCTCACCACATCAGTTGTGGAGTGGAAAACAAAACAGGAGATCCAGGAAATAAACATCTGACTCAAACTATCAATAAATTTACCAAAACTAATTACCACACCATTAATTCCACTTCCTGGCCAAAGCAGATACAGGCAAGCCATTACTGGATCGAGTTTACAACTGATGGATACCATGCTACTCCTCCAAAATGCAGTGTGCACAAAACATCCCTATCCCGTAGCCCATTAAAAAGCACCCTTAAACGTACTGAGCCTTCATCCCGATCCTTTGGCCTGGAAGAGGTTTGCAACATTGTTTAAAATGCAGTGTAAAGTAAACATTCCAGCCCTGAACCTTCTTTATATGCCTTTGAACCTTTCCTTTCATGTGTGATACCTGGCAGCCCACAGAGAATAGCTGCTGAAAGCCCCAAAGATGGGTAAAACAGAATTTCTGACTCAGGAAATAAAGATCAGCTGAATATGATTCCCATATGGCAATCCAGATCAATGGAAAGCAAGACCAAAAATTTACAATATCTATACGGTACAGTGCAACGTGAAGGTTGTCTTTTATTGCTGGTAGCAAAACTCCCAGAGGCCAAGAATAAAAGCAGATACGAAGATTTTAAATCCAGTACCGAAGGTCGATAAAAATACACGGTGTTCTTACATTTTAAGGCAAAGATTTAAATGTAAAGCCCTTCTTACCTTTATTTGGCAGCACTGATATTAATGTTAATCATTTCTGCCACTGAAACAACCCAAATATCACAGACTCCTAAATAAGACATAAGAACGTGGATGAATGTGAATGGGTCTTTTCACTGTGGAGGAGAAATTTAGGGGATTGAACTACAGGGTTGGAAAAGAAACATCCTTTCTCATAAAAGTCCAACAGCTGCAAGTTCCCTTTTGCGGTCCAGAAGGTGTGCGGAGTGCGCTAGTGTGAAAGCCGGAACACATGTGACAGCATTAATACTTTTATTTCAAGCTTACCTGAGGAACGTCAGGGTAGATTTATTAAGGGTCAAGTTTATTCTTCTGACCACAAAATGTCTACCAGGATCCTTAAATAACAAAGAGAATCAGTAGTGCAGGACGGGGACTGTCGAGACTGTTCCAAGGTGGAGGTGTGGAGGGAAATTGAGAAATTGGAGGGCTTTGAATCTACCTATTCATGACATCATGTTCATAGGCCTAATGGACCCCAAAATGACTTCCCCTTGGCACTCATTTTGAAGTGTGTCAATACGCCACTCCATGTTTCAGAGGGCCAAACTGTACCCAAGATCAAGATTCCTGCAAACTCCAGGAGGTTTCAAACATTGAACGCCCCTGAACCACCCAAAATTTCAATATTTATGTTATACTCTCCCGAGAGCTTAGTACAGTGCTCTGCACACAGTTAATAAACACAACTGATTGATTGGTCGATTGATTTGGGTGTTTCAGAGGACTCTATTGTGTCCAGTCAGCTGCCCTTACCCATTCTCCCCTCCAAGCCCCCAAATAGGAAGTGTTTCTTTGTGCTGGTCAAACCCCTTCACACCGATGTTTGCTCCTCAATATGAGGATAAGGGACAAAATTACCTCATAATGCCTACAGCCAATCCCTGGCCATCCACACGATACAACGTCTGAAGACTTGGCTCTAACCTCTTGGTTTCTAAACTCTGCCCATTGTATAGGAAGTGCTTAACAGTGCATCCTACTGGAAAGAGCACGGGCCCAGAAGTCAGAGGGCCTGGGTTCTCATCCTGGCTCCAACACTTACTCGCCATGTGACCTCGGGGAAGTCACTTAATTTCTCTGTACCTCAGTTCTCTCATCTGCAAAATGAGGACTCGATGCCTGTATTCCCCACTACTTAAACTAGGAGCACCATGTGGGATCTGATTATCTTGTATCTACGCCAGAGCTTAGTACAGTTCTTGGCATATAGTAAGCATTTAACAAATACTATGATTATTCAGGGCTCTGCACACAGTATATGCTCAATAGATACCACTGATTGATTGATTGATTGTGGGAGGCCCAGCCCTTCCAGGTTTCCCTTTTGAGCCACCCCGTACACCTGCATAGCATACTTTATGAGTGTACTGATGGGTAAAGCCTGAAAATGGCACAAAATTCATTTGGGAGACACGGCCCTAGATTGCAAAATCCTTGAGGGTAGTGATCATGTCTTCCAACTCTATTGTACTCTCCCAAGTGCTTAACACAGTGCTTGGCACAGTGTATGTGCTCAGTAAATACCACGGATTAATTGATACATTCTGAAACGCACTTGCACCAGGTGAAAGTTTCAAGGAGTCATCCACTAAGGGATGTTTCGAAACTAAATAGCTTATTAAGTGAAATTCTAAACGTCATACAGTTTAACAATCAAAAGGATTTCTTAGGGTAATGCAAAGGTTGCTGTGACACATTCCCATCATGTAAACTGCATATCCCATTATTTTCTGGTCTCAACATTGCCAAGTCCTAAGATGTTTTCGTTTTTTACCTCAGCATTGCCCCCAGCCTGAAAAGTCACCTGTCAGAAGAGCATCTCAAACCTGCCCCTGGATTCAAATCCATTTGAGTCTTCCTAGGATATGCACAAGCACCCATAGGCTTAGGGACTAATGTTTGATTTCAATTTCAGAAACAGGTTCAGAAAAAAAAAAAGCTCTAAAAGGAAGAGTTATTTCAACCAAGAGCTAGAAGGTCGCTGCCAGACAATATTGGTTGGATTCTGAAAAAAAATCTACCACAGCTCTGAAATCAGGAAGACTGTTTTCAAATCATTCCTGCACCCCATTCAATTCCTCAGCCATCCTGTCCATCCTGTGTCAACTTGCTTACTCCAAGACAAGGCCTCTGTGGTGCCTTCTCTGGCTGTCTAAACTTTGTGCTAAATGTAATTCAAGCCCACCACCTAGTTTAGGCTTACCTCCTAAATGTACACACTCTTGCTGTTAATAATTGTATTTGTACTTTCCCTCCTGCTCCCACTGTACTAATCCAACTTGTGCCTGCCTGTATCTCCCATTAGAGTGTAAGATCATTGTGGGCAGTGACAGTCTCTCTTAAATGCTGCAGGTATACTGCAGGCACCCGTCGATTGCCGGAAAACTTGATAGGTCTCTGGGGAGCAGCTGCGGAGTAGCTCAAGGAGAAGGATGAAAAGGAAGGATTTTCCACAGAAGTTTGGGTTCCCCTGCACCTCTCCTCCGCTTCAAAGAGCAAGTTCGGAAGGGAAAGGGACTGACCAAAGAGAACCAAGGGAACAGAAATGAAAGAGATGAGGAGGAAAAGAGACTTCAGTGAGACAAATAGGATCAAGAACAAAAGTTGGACTAAGGTCACAGCGCTCTCTAATACTTACAGAACTCCTCCCAAACTCCGCTTAGGGAATCTCCCCTTGGAAATAATCAGAACTCCAACTGAGACCTAAAAGCCCCCCTTCCAAAACTTGAGGGGGATCCTCACCCTCAGTGTTTTTTGTGGGGGGGATGGGGGCAGACAGGGGGAAGAAACCAGGAGGATTGCCTTCTGCAGAATTAGGTCTGTCTCAGAGCTCCAGACCCTATTTGGATACTTCAAACCTCCCAGACCTCTCCTGGTATAAAGAACTACAGCGGCCAGGGCCAGGGGCCAGGCGTGAAGTACAAGGTATCATGCATTCTCAGAACAATTTAGAAAAAGCCTAGAATTCCACTATGAAGCCACAATTATCTAGCTTCAAAATCCCAGAAATCAGGACCCTGAAGGATGTTGGGAATTTAGCTCCATGGAGGGAATGGAAATAATTTGTAGCTGAGTTAAAAGACGGGGGTTGGTATCATTTCTTCAATGTTAAACAGCAGTGTAGATGTATGTTCCCTTGCTAAAGATTCCGCAGGTAAAATGTCTGGGTCCTGTGAGAAATCTCACTTATGCTCATGAGAAGGAAGATTCTGGAGACAGAAATGTCTTTATTTTACTAATTTTAATCCCAAATTTCCCCTGTGGATCCAGTGGGATGGGTTCCTGAATGGCTTTGGTCCAGTGGCCCCCCAAAAACTCACCTACTCTCTCTAGACCAAATCTACCCCTTCAGATTTTTAAAAAACACTGCTGTGAACATTTTCATGAGCGCAGAAGAACCAGACAGACCAAGAGGATAATTTATTGGTCTGTCCCAAATGTAGCCACTGTTCTTCTGCTTCTGATTTTCCCATTAGGGCCTGTCTTTTCAGAAGGGCATACAATTCTCGAGGCAACAAGGGCTTCTGGGACGATAAGCAGATGAGTATCTCTGGGCTCCTCTTCTCTAGACACAAGAAACCGTTGAAAAAACTTTTTTTGGAAGTGGAGATTTTATAAATTATACACAATGCCAATGCAGTGAAATTATAAGCCCTACTGAGGGTTAAGTAATAAATGCACTCTTGTTTAGATAATGGCTTTCATCTGAGGATTCAAAGAGCACATGTTTGGGGTATTATTATCAGTGCATAGACCAATGCTGAAACCTTTGGACTTCTCTACTAAAGCCAAAGCTAATGGGGAGAATGGAAGACTGTGGGAGAGAAAGAAATTAGAGTAAAGTGAAAACTATTACTGAAGTGCAGAGAAAAGACAAGGAAAAAAAAAGCCAAAACTACGCGGAAAAGTCTTCAAGTCAACAAAAAGAGTATTAAATGAGTTAAGCACAAGTAGTCCCAATTTTTTAAATGGCTTATGACATGACAGTTTAGAAATTAAGTTGAGTGTGCAGAAAAGGAAGTGCAAAAATAGAACTTTAGCTATTATAACTAATTCTCACATTAACATGCATTTGGTTTGTATGTGCATATATGTTTACATATACATACACACATATGTGTGTGTGTGTGTGTGTTTGTATGCCCCATATATATCTGTCCCACATGCTTTTTTGAACCTGTGCCAATTTAATAGAGGTGGTGATCAGTTTTGTGAGGATTACAAGGCTGGTGGAAGAAGGAGGTGCATAGGACTTGGAGAGGATAGCTACACTGTAATAATCAAGTTCAGTAAGTCTCTCTAGACTGCCTGGATTTATATTCTGACCAGGCTAGTATAAGAGAGCTGGAAAACCAACCCCTCTGGCTGCAATTATGATGCCAGACAAGATGTTGTTCTGCGTTTAGGTGGCAAAATGCTTAGGAGATTTTCCAAAAGGGGAGACAAAAATGTGGAACTTTGCGTATGCTCAGAAGACTTATTTTTTTTGTAAATTAGGCCAACAGCAGAGTTATTTTTAGATTACTTTCTTCACTTGCTCTTCTTAATGGGCTAGTATACAAAATAGGACGGAAAATACACCATATGCTACAGCAAATGCTCAGCCCTAAATTTGTAAGCTCTCATAGGAATAGAGGAGTACCTGTGAGTGCAAATAAATGCATTCCATTCAGAACACACAGAAATATAGCTGTTCTCACCGCATGCCTAATTCTGTAGAGCCATCATAGTTTATCAGAGGCTATCTAAATAGCCATAAATAAGATATGGAAAGAGTTTGCTTTTAGAAAAAAAAAACCACAATTGTTTGATTTCCAACATTAAAAAGAAAAGGAGTTCCGGGATAGGAGGTAATACAGTGTATGAATGCAGTGACATTAATTTATGATCAAAGGTGATGTTCGAAGATCAAAGTGTATGGTATCCACCAGACTCCATTGGGGCCAGCTGATCAAGTTCTTCACTCACTAATACAACGCAAGATGTAAGAGCAAAGGAGATCGGGATGGTTCACCTAGTTGTACTCCCATGAAATGATGCTAAACAGCCTCAGCCTCTTTAGGAAAACTGGAACATAAAACTTTGATATTTACTCCTTCTATTTTAATCCCCTGAATTTGGAGGTTCCATTGTGTTTGAAAAGGCTGGACAGATGTATCCTTTGGCCATTCATTTTGTTGTCGTCATTGTTGTTGTTGTTATTTTCACACCAGCTTGAAGTAATTTGGTTTAAATTTAGCAATGGAAAGAGAGAACTGCTGAAGTTAAAACACATACTGAGCCATAACTTACCCAACTGTGGCTTAAAAAATATTCTTAAGTTATAGTGTAATTTCTCTCCATGCTTGACATACGATGCACACAATTCAGGGTATCTAAGAAAACAATTAGGAAAATGGTTTCTTCTAGCCCATTCAACAAATCCTGCATTTTTGCTGAGTGACGAAAAGAGGGCACTTCTTCCCTCAATAAATATTAACTGGAAATACCATGTGTTTTAACACTCTCTACCTTTCTGCTATTAGACTGTTAGTTCTCTGAAGAGAACTTCAAAGTCACTTACACTGGATCATTCTTTTTGCAAAAAGCAGGGCAAGCAAATAAAATGCCTGAAAACATCACACTATTCTATGTTAAAGTGATTTTTATTATGTGAAAGAGTAGTATCGGTATCATTGGTGCTGACGGAGAGCATACAGTGTGCAGAGCACTGAAATAGGTACTCGAGGGACACACAGAAAAAGCATGTGAAGGGATACCTGTCCACAAAGAGTTTACAATCTAATGAGTCAATTACTCTCCCTCACTTCAAAGTGTTATTGAAGGCACATCTCTGCCAAGAGGCCTTCCCTGACTAAGCCCTCCTTTCCACTTACACTCCCTTCTGCATTTCCCTGACTTTGCTCCCTTTATTTATTCCCACCTCCCAGCCTCATAGCACTTACATATATATATGTCATTTATTCATTTGTATTAATGTCTGCCTCCCCCTCTAGACTGTAAGCTCATTGTGGGCAGGGAATGTGTCTGTTTATTGTTATATTGAACTCTCCCAAGCATTTAGTGCAGTGCTCTGCACACAGTAAGCACTCAATAAATACAATTGACTGATTACAATCAAAAGGGATGACAAGCCAAAATAAACTGAGAAATATACAATACATAAAAAGCTAAACTAGATGCAACAAGTTAAAAAGAGACAAATTCATTGTTAATACATAAATAAATATGTACATAAGAGACCCTGAGGTGGCAAATGGGATTAGGAATGGGAGATAAAGGGGGTGGAAATTTAATTAGAAGAAGTCTCCTGAAGGATCTGGCTTTTAGAGAGGGAACTGAAGGAGGAAGAGGGGTGAGGTTGGATGAAAGCTGAGAGATTAGGGCACCCCAGGTAGAAAGAAGGGTGTAAGGAATGGGTGTGTGAAGATAGAACCAAGCACATTAAGAGGTTTATCTTAAGAAAAGCAAAGAGTACAAGATGGGGTGTGGTGGAGTAAGAGAGTGGATGGGTAAAAGGGAATCAGCTGATGAAGAGTCTTCAAGCCAAATGCAGTAAGCTTTTGATCAGGAGATTTTCCAGTCTCTGGTCTTCTGGTTTTTTTTTTTGTTGTTATTTTTTTAATGGTATTTGTTAAGCACTTACTATGTGCCAAGCACTGTACTAACTGCTGGGGTACATACAAGCTAATCAGGTTGGACATAATCCTTGTCCCATGTGGGGCTCATAGTTTTAATTCCCATTTTACAGATGAAGTAACTGAGGCCCAGAGAAGTTGCCCAAGGTCACACAGCAGACAAGTGGCAGAGCCAGGATTACAATTTAGGTCCTTCTGACTACCAGGAATGTGTTCTTTCCATTAGGCTACACTAAGCAACATGGCTAAGTAGAAAGAACACGGGCTTGGGTGTCAGAAGTTGTGGGTTCTAATCCCAGCTCCGCCACTTATCAGCTGTGTGACTTTAAGCAAGTCACTTAACTTCACAGTGCTTCAGTTTCCTCATCTGTAAAATGTGGATGAAGACTGTGAGCCCCACGTGGGACAACTTGATTACCTTGTATCTACCCCAGCATTTAGAACAGTGCTTGGCACATAGTAAGCGCTTAACAAATACTATTATTATTATCATTATTATTGTTATTAGTACTTCTCAGGGTAAACTCAGAGTAGTCTTCAGGGTAATCTGAGCTATTTGTGCTACAAGCTGGCTGTCCAGTAAGTGGAGCCTCCTGTGTCCTTGCCACTCCCAGAGATGGCCTGAAAAGAACACTTGGATTTGCCCTTGCAATTGGACTTGTACCCTTTATTCACCCCTACCTCAGACCCTCAGTACTTATGTACATATCCGTACTTTCAATATGCAGAAAATGTATCTACCAACTCTGTTCTTTTGAACTCTCCCACGCACTTAGTACAGTGCTCTGCATACAGAGCACTCAATAAATATGATCAATTGATTTGACTAAGGAAAGACGAAGTATCAGGAAGAAGGGCCTGGTTTCCAGTCCAGGATCATCAAATGGTCTAAATCTCATGGAACAGTTCAATCCCGAGACACCCAGAAAATTGACCTCCTACCGAAATTCAACTTCCAGCTTTCTAAAAGAATTTATCAAGGTTTTTTTTCCTCACTTCACTTGAACTTCTAAAATTCTAGGAAGATGGACAGCTTTATTTCTAAATGATAATACTAATGGACTGCTTACTAAGTCGACAAATTTAACTCATTCCAATTAAGAAACCTGTGAAGAAAAACCAAGATGCCTTTAACTGAGCCCTAGAAATCCCCCGTGAATGTTAACACTACTTCTTAACATTACTCTAAGAGTCATGTTTCTACAGGAAACTTTGACTACAAAGTCAAAGTCAAGGTCTTTTAACTCTTACACATTAAAACATTCTTATTACAACCTACATTTCACTACAACACAGGAAAGGTTAACTCCAAAGGTTCACCTTATAAGTCTACAGTTGGTTCATTTTATTTAAAGGAAGTGTTCAGGTCACATTTAGATTGAAATACACTGGAAATAAAATACATTTTTAACTGTTAAAAGTGAAATCCCATCAGCTCTTCCAAGTTATAATCCATAATTCCATAATCCAAAATTCCGGAATTATTAAAAATCTAAAAGACATTTTTTTAAAAAAAATTGAAATCTCAGTAAAAATTTGTTAGGACTAAAACTATGAAGCAGGCCAAAGTGTAATTAGAACATGCTTTTAAGTATTGTTACTTTAAATTGAAGTAGAATAAACCCTGGAAGTGCAGGTCAATTAATCCTAATTAGGTAGTACTGCAGGTGACAGAAGGGACTAACTCCCAATGGTTCTCTTTAATAAGAACCCCACTGGGAGGCCCATTAAATACCATAATCACGACACACCAAGTGTGGATACAGAAATTATCCACAGGATGAAATCTCTTTTGGTCACAGAATATAATCCATCCCTGAGCCTCATGTCTCAAATATGTCTCTCTCAAACGTAGAGTAAAATAAATGATTCACACGTGTGAATTAAAAATGGGTTTTTTTTCCTATTTATTTAAAGCTAATACTAATTGAGGAACCATTAATTGCAAATCCAGAAGAGTTCCATTTCACTGTGGTACCATCCACACTTGAAACACCGTGTGTACCTCTGGTTGCAGCATCTTTGGAAGGTCATTATAGATCTAGAAAATGAACAGAGAGGGGAAACAAGAAGCTCAAGAGGATGGAAAGGTTTTCCTATCAAGACAGGCTGAATAGGTTAGGACTCCTCAATATGAAATACGGAAAAGTGAGTTGAGGGATGATTGAAAATTACAACATGATGAAGGGTGTGGAGAAGGCAGAATGAGGAGGTACCTCCTGGAGTTGGAAGATGAGAAGGGCAAAATGAGTAAAAATTTTACCCGGGGGAGGTAAGTGTATGAATTTCATTATCCCCAGAAGTTGGGTAGGGTGAAAATACTAATATATATTTAACAAGTCCTGGAGAAGTTCATTATCATCATAAAAATAGTGCTTTTTGTTAAGTGCTTGCTTTCATTCATTCAATCAGTCATTCGATCATATTTACTGAGCACTTTTTGTGTGCAGAGCAGTGTACTAAGCACTGGAAGAGTACAATATAACAATAAACAGGCACAGTCCCTGCCCAAAATGAGTTTACAGTCTAGAGGGGTCAGACAGACACTAATATAAATAAATCACAGATATGTACATAAATGCTATGGGGCTGGGAGGGGGGATGAATAAAGGGAGCAAATCAGGGCGACAGAAGGGAGTGGGAGAAGAGGAAACAGGGGCTCAGTTAGTACTAATTTCTGAGGTAGAAACTAGATCAAACCGAGTCCCTGTCCTACATGGGGGTCTCAGTCTGAAGGAGAGGAAGGAGTTCATGAAATCTGCATAATGCTAGTTAGGAAAATATCCAGTTATTAGAGGAAAGTTAAAGATGCTAAAAAGCTTGGGACTGGCTAAGAAGAGAGTTATGTTTTTCAAGGGAAGAGTTAGGGTGTTAGCCTATCTCTAAGCATAAGGAGCACAGGCCTGGGACTCAGAGGACCTGGGTTCTAATCCCACCTCTGCCACTTGTTTGCTATGTGACCTTGGGCAAATCATGTAACTTCTCTGAGACGCGGGTCTCCTGTTCTCCCTCCTACTTAGACTGTGAACCCAAGCGGGACAGGGATTGTGTGCAACCTAATCCACTTATATCTACCCCAGTGCTTAGAACACTGTCTGACTCATAGTAAATGCTTAACACATACCTTAAAAAAAAAAGATGTCTTGAGAGGGCAACCATCACACTATTCTTTCAAGGATTTTTGGTGTCTGAGGCAGAATGCTGGGTTTGATGAATCACTGGACTTTCCCAGTTTAGCCCTGGTTGGGTGCTTCTATACTAATGGAAAGGGTGAGCTATGGCCTTGATTGGTCCAGATCCTAAAAATGACATTTTTACTTTGAAAAAATATCCAGCTTATTTTATTCTATTCTGTTATTAGCAAGTTCTGAAATACAATTCAAAATGTACTCTAAAAAATGGTGACCATTATTAAAGTTTGTTCCTGAGAATTGGTGGGAGCCCATAATCCCAGAGTTCAGAACTTTGGCTGCGTGGATCAACAAGCCTAACTGGATCGAGAAGATGACCACTGCAGGAAAATTGTAGTGCATTTGCTCAACTTCTTTGATTAATCTGAATGGAAATGAAACCCAGGGTGTGTTGCAGAAGGCTTGCTACGGCTCCCACACAGCAACCACATTTTTAACATGTGTTTTTTATTGCAAGATCACTAGCACATTCTCCCACAATCAGTAACCTGGAGAATACATATCATGAAGCAGACCTTCTTATATTGCTGCATACATCTGCTCTGAAAATAATTTTTTCCAGACTAATGGAAATGGAAGCCGGGCTTCTCTGACAGCTCTAGCTGACTTATTCTCACAGGATTAGAGGGGAAAAAATTAGAAGAAAGAGGACTTTTCCAGACCCATTAGAATCCTTTAATGCCTGAGAAACTCCAGGACTACGAATAGTTGGTATTCCTTTCACCCAGATTTGCCTTAGGTCAGACGTGTCAAAGCTATGACCTGTAGCAGGATACTGTGACGTTCTGAGAAGCAGCGTGGCTCAGTGGAAAGAGCAAGGGCTTTGGAGTCAGAGGTCATAGGTTCAAATCCCGGCGCCGCCAAATGTCAGCTGTGTGACTTTGGGCAAGTCACTTAACTTCTCTGTGCCTCAGTTACCTCCTCTGTAAAATGGTGCTTAAGACTGTGAGCCCCATGGGACCCAGACTGTGCCCAACCTAATTACCTTGTATCTACCCCAGTGCCTGGCACATTGTAAGTGCTTAACAAATACCACCCAAAAATGAGGTGTTATTGGATGGCCCCTCCCCAATGTGTGCCAAGTTGTTTGGTCCTTGGATCTACCTAGGAATGGCTCCCGTGGCAACAGCCACTCCCAAGCCCAGAGAGGGAGGCAGAAATAAGCGAGGGGGGGGGGGGGCGGGGGATGGAACCCCCGCTTTAGTTTTCATGCTGCAGCAAGCTATCTTAAGGGCTGGACAGAATAATAATAATAATAATAATAATAATGGCATTTATTAAGCACTTACTATGTCCTAAGCAAAATAGAGGTGAAGCAGGGGTTAGAACCCAGGTCCTTCTAGCTCCTGGGCAGATGCTCTATCCACGATTTCCTGCTGTTTCCCCTGTCCAAAGAAAACCCACATGGGTCAGAGAAAAAGTAAAGCAGAACTCACAAGAAGAGTGTTCCTTCCGGTACAAAAAATAGTGACCAGTCAGGGATTCCGGCCAGGAGGAGTTCCAAGCGCAGAGACTCTGTCTGCTGCAACAGTTGTTACAGGCTTCTCGCTGATCTAGATGGGGAGTGCCAAGAGTGGGTAACAATGAATAATAATCACTGTGCCAAGCACTGTACTAAGCACTGGGGTAGACAAAAGTAATTGGGTTGGACACAGTCCGTTGTACATACGGCTCAGTTTTAATCTCCCTTTTCCATATGAGGTCACTGACGCACAAGGAAGTGAAGTGACTTGACCAAAGTCACACAGCAGACATGACAGAGTCAGGATTAGAACCCAGGTCCTTCTGATTCCTAAGCCCATGCTCTATTTACTAGACCATGCTGCTTCAGGGTGACGGCTACAGATAGCACATGAGGCCCCAAGCAAGCCTGGCTCAGCCCCGGGCCAGGGTGGGCAGAATGCAGGACCACTCCGTGGGGGGTGGAGGGCATAGGGGTCTTGCCAGGAGTAAGCCTCACCATAGGAAGTGGCCGAAGGCAGTGTCGGGTTAAGGACTGTATGGTTGTTCCATTTGATGTCTCCCCACCAATGTCTGGTTATTATTTTCACATCATTATTGTTATTGTTATTATCAAGATTGCATTTTTTAAGTCCTTACTATGTGTCAAGCTCTATACTAAATGCTGGATTAGACAGAAGACAATCAGGTCAAAAACGGTCCCTGTACCACATGGGGCTCACAGTCTAAATAGGAGGGGGAATAGGTAATGAATCCCCTACTTTGCAGTTGAGGAAATTGATGCCCTAAGAAATCATGGGACCTACCCAGGGTCACATAGCAGACAAGCGGCAGAGCTGAGATGAGAACCTAGGTCTTTTGATCTTTCCATCAGACCATACTGCTCCTCTGGTTCTGTCGGAGGCCCCAGCAGCTGCCTCATGGTCTGCCTGGATCCTCCCTGCCACTTCCCAACCCCAACCCCAATCCCACTCCGACCCAGGAGACTGCGCTGTTTCCAGGACAAAGTAGGTGATAGTTGCCTGAAATCGTTCCTTACCTCCCAACCTCCACCCCCCAGCACCCCTCTTCCATTGTAATTTTTGTCCCTGCTTTAATCTGGATAGGCCCAAAATGTCATCATGTTATGCCACTTGCTTGGCGCCAATGAATGTGATGCCATGAGCATACAGGCAAGAAATGTCTTACTTTCACCCCTGCATCTTGGTGAGGGGTGGGGGTGGGAGAGAGAGAGGGAGAGAGAAAGAGTGTATGTGCATGTGCACATGTGTATATGTGTGTACGTGAAATTGGGCCAGAGGGGGAAAGGGTTGTCTGTCTCTAAGGAGGCAGGCATGGCCAAGGAATCAAGAGTTCAGGGTTCTAAACATGGCTCGGCATTTTGCCTGGTTTGTGACTTTGAGCAAGGCACTTGACTTCTCTGAGTCTCAATTTTCTCATCTACAAAAGGGGGATAAAATATCTACTCTCCCTCTCTCCTAGACTATGAGCCCCATGTGGGACAGTGACGGTGACTGATCTGATCAGCCTGTAACATCCCCAGTGCTTGGTGTATTAATAAATTATTAATAGCCATTAATAAATACCATCATCGCTTGAGCCTCTCTCTCTGACTCTGACTCCACTCAAGCTCTCTCTTCTCTCTGTTCCTGGCTCCCTTCTTTTTTCTTTCAATCAACGATATGTATTGAGTGCTTACTGTTTGCAGGGCACTGTACTAAGCGATTGGGAGAATACACAACAATAGAGTTGGTAGGCACGTTCCCTGACCACAGTGAGCTTATAGTCATGATAATTTTCTTGTCTTCTCTCCCTCACCTAACGTTGGACCACTGTCCTCAGCCCAAAAGATTTACCCGACAATGTCCCTGCCAAAAAATAATGAAGACTATTCTATTCAGTGACTTCACTCATTAATAATAATAATAATAATTGTGTTGTTTGTTAAGCGCCTGCTATGTTCCAGGCACTGGGGTAGACACAAGTAAGTCGGGTTGGGCTCATTCCCTGTCCCACATGGGGCTCACTGTCTCAATCCCCATTTTACAGATGAGGCAACTGAGCCCCAGAGGAGTGAAGTGACTTGTCCAAGGTCATACAGCAGAGCCGGTATTAGAACCCATGACCTTCTGACTCCCAAGCCCAGGCTCTAATCATTTTGCCATGCTGCTCCTCATTTCCTTTAACAAAGAATCAGGTTACCAATCAAGAGCTTAGTACAGAGCTCTACACACAGTAAGCTCTCAATAAATATTACTGATGGACAATAATCTTACAGGGACTGCACTGGCAATTTGCAATTTTTTTTCAAGTGCGGGCCATGGATGGATGCATGTTGGCATGTGTGGCTCATCCCCAGGCATGTCTTTGGCATGCCTACCTCAGTACAAAGCTCTATTTTGCATTACCCACTAACCAACACTCAGGGGGCAGATGCTCCTCTAGCGCACATCTACTCACTGTACCTTAATCTCATCTGTCCCACTGTCGACGCTTTGTTCTCATCTTCCCTCTGTCCTGGAAGTCTTCCCCCTTCATCTTCAACAGTCCACCACTCTCTCCACCTTCAAAATCCTTCTAAAATCACACCAGCTCCAAAAGGCCTTCCCCACGTAAACCCTCATTTGCCCTATTCACCCATGCACTTAGATCCGTACCCCTTAAACACTTGAAATTCACCCCACCCGCAGTCCCATGGGACTTTTGTTAATATCCACTTTCGCTGTAATGTATTTGTCTACCTCCCCTCTCTAGATTTTAAGTTCTTTGTGGGAAGGCATCATGTCTACTAACTTGATTGCTCTGTGCCTCTCCCAAGCACCTAATACAGTGTTTGGCACAAAGTACTCAATGAATACCATTGATTGATTGACTGATCATTCTTTTTTATCAGATGTGACACTACAGCAGGGTGTCCCTTAAGTCAAAGTGGAGGGAGACCCCTGCAGAGAATTCCATCCAGTTAACATACCATCAAGGGGCACAAACTCTTCCATCCAATCTTGAATTCCCAGTGTCATAGAATAAGCCCATTTCCCCGGTTAGGCAAAGAGAATCTTTCTCCTGATTTCAAAGCTGGCTTGCTGACTTAGCATGTGTTCAGCTGAGGAACCAGAAAACTCTGGTTTGTATTTACAGAAAGAAGTTTTTACTGCTTAGGAAGTTATCCCACTCAACTCACTCCATCAGGAAAAAACTGACCATGACTCAGAAATGATCCAGGGAACTACTTGGAGAAAGCACTGGATTCACTCTATTCCATGAACTAGCCAATCAATCAAATGTACTCACTGAGCGCTTACAGTGTGCAGAGAACAATATAACAGAGTTGGTAGACACATTCCTTTCCCTGTTCCTCTGTCTGTTTAGAGGACATTAAATTATGGATATGTACATAAGCGGTGTAGGATTTAGGGTGGAGTGAATATTAAGTCTTAAAGGGTACAAATATAATTTCAAGGAAAATGCAGAAGGGAGAGGGAGTGGGGAAATGAGGGATTAGTCGGGAAAGGCCTTTTGTAGGAGGTATGATTTTAATATAGCTCTGAAGGTGGGGAGAATGATTATCAGCTATGAAGCAGGAGGGAATTCCAGGCCAGATAAATGACATGGGAGAAGGGTTGGTAGCGACACAGATGAGACTGAGATACAGTAAATAGGTTGGCATTAGAGGGGCAAAGTAAGTGTGTTGAGTTCTAGAAGGAAACCCCACTGATATAAGATGAAAGGGGGCAAGGTTATTGAGGGCTTTAAAGCCAATGGTAAGGAGTTTCTGTTTGACACGGAGGTGGATGAGGACTACTAGAGGAACTTGAGGAGTGGGAAGACATAAATGTTTCTGGAGAAAAATGATTTGGGTAGCAGAGTGAAGTATGGACTGGAGTGGGGAGAGACAGGAGGCAGGGAGGTCAGCAAGGAGGCTGATACAGTAATCAAGGTGGGATAGGGTAACTTTCAATCAAGGTGGTAACATTTTGGATGGAGAGGAGAGGGGAGATTTTAGTGATGTTGTGAAGCAGTGTGGCTAGTGGAAAGAGCACAGGCTTGGGAGTCAGAGGACGTGGGTTCTAATCATGACTCCACCACTTGTCTGCTGTGTGGCTTTGGGCAAGTCACTTAACTTCTCTGTGCCTCAGTTACCTCATCTGTAAAACGGGGAATAAGACTGTGAACCCCATGTGGGACAACCTGATAACCTTGTATCTACCCCAGCGCTTAGAACAGTGCTTTGCACATAGTAAGCGCTTAACAAATACCATCATTATTATTATTCTCTGTGCCTCAGTTACCTCATCTGTAAAATGGGGATTAAGACTGTGAGCCCCACATGGGAGTACCTGATTACTTTGTAACTACCCCGGTGCTTAGACCAGTGCTTGGCACATAGCGCTTAACAAACACCATGATTATTATTATTATTATTATTATTATTATTATTATTATTATTATTATTAACATAGAACCAATTCAATTTCATGACACTGAATGTGTGGGTTGTATGAGAGAGACAAGTCTACCATGGCTGAAATCAGCTAGAGGACAAGGGGATGCTTCCTACGTCTGGAGAGCATTAGCACTTCAGAATGCTATGGAAATCAGTATTTATTATGTACTGTGTGGAACATTGAGGTAAGCCCTTGGGAGAAAGCCAAAAACACAGTCCCTACCCTCGTGGATGTAGTCTCTGTAGGTTTCATGGTTTTAAGAACTTTATGTTTGAGACAGACTAGCAGCAGGAGTTTTATTATCTCAGAAGCCTCCGGCAGGAGGCTAAGGGTATCCATGGGGCACTCCCATGGCCTCCTTCCAGTGCCATTAATTACAATAATTGTGGTATTTGTTAAGCGCTTACTATGTGCCAGGCATTGTTCTAAGTGCTAGGGCAGATACAAGGTAATTGGGTGGGACACAGTCCCGGTCCCACATAGGGCACACGGTCATTCATTCATTCATTCAATCGTATTTATTGAGCGCTTACTGTGTGCAGAGCACTGTACCAAGCGCTTGGGAAGTACAAGTTGACAACATATAGAGGCGGTCCCTACCTAACAACAGGCTCACAGTCTAGAAGGGGGAGACAGACAACCCAAGCAGAAAGGGCTAGCTGCGTAATGAAAGGACATAACTGATGAAATAGAAATTAAATGGGGCTACGCGCTTCAGCTGCAGAGGTGAGGGCAGATCTGAGCAACAGTAAACAGCAGAAACCCTCATCTGGGGCCAATGTCAACACCCGTCCATAAGTATAAAGACACAATATCAATTCACAACCACAGGCGTCACACCCTCTTAAGGGGTCATTATCAAATTGGGGTAAAATCCCTCCGGCAGATTCCTCTCCTGTCTTAATCCCCATTTTAAAGATGAGGGATCTGAGGCACAGAGAAGGTAAGCGATTTGCCCAAGGTCACATAGCAGACAAGTGGCAGAGCCTGGATTAGAACCCTGGTCCTTCTGACTCCCAGGACCATGTTCTATCCACTAGGCCATGCTACTTCCAAGCATTTGACCTCATCTTGAGCGCTGCTACCTCTATCCATACGCCTATAACGACGCCACGGGACTCTTCTGGACTGGAAAGGTTGAGGTGTACCTGTGAATCAAAATAACAGGCCCAAGTACTGAAGCAATATTAAAATAATAGGATAAACTTCTGTAATTTTCAGTGTCCTATAGCTACTACGATAAGGTATGGTTGGAGGAAATTTGGAACAAATTTCCGAAAAGGTAACCCAGTATAGAACACTTGAATCAAAGCCCTTCTCCACACTGACCCTGGCAGCCCAGGAAGGCTGAAGCTATGCCCAGGTTCTCAGTGCTGAGAGATTCGCTTAATAAATATGATTGAATGAATTCCAGGCATTCAACTTCCTGGCATGTCAGGGAAGAAGGGTAAGAGGAGAGAGGAGAAAAGTCAGCAAGTGAAACTGGGGCAACCCTCTCGTGCTGCCTCAACCGCCCCCTGCACTGATCTACAGCTACTCATATCTAGGTTTGCCTCACTAGTCAACCCATCTTTCAATCAATGATATTTATTGAGTGCTCACTGTGTGCAGAGCACTACAGTAAGCACTTGGGAGAGTACAAGACAACAGAGTTGGTAGACAGGAGCAGCAGGCAGCTTACTCTTAGTAAGTGTTGAGAGGGAGGCTGTGTAGCTTCACAAAGGAGCCGATTCCTCAAAGGCCGCGGGGTTAAATCTGCAGACAGCAGATAACTGGAAAGGAGGGATGAACAGGGAGAAAGAGACTCTGCTTCCAGTGGGTTAATCAATCAGTCGATAGTATTTACTGAGTGCTTACTGTGTGTGTAGAGCTGTCTACTAAGCATGTGGAAAGAGACTCTGTTTCCATTGGGTTAACAATCTATCGATAGTATTTATTGAGCACTTACTGTGTGCAAAACTCTCTACTACACAATGTGGAAAGAGAATGCTTCCAGTGGGTTAGTCAATCAATTAATGGTACTTAATGAGAACTTACTGTGTGTGCAGAGCCCTCTATTAAGCATGTGTGTGGGCTGGGTGGGGGGTAATCCCATAGAGTAGGTAGTCAATCCTTTTCTCAAGGAATAACAGAGGGGCTTACACCTTTCAGTCACTCCTTTGCCACCCCAAGGTTCTGTGGACCTCACCAGGGACCCTCTTGGCCGCAGGACTCACAAAGCAGTGGGAAGAAGCCGTCCTTTCCATTCAATCATATTGCATTCAATCGTATTTATTTAGTGCTTACTGTGTGCGGAGCACTGTACTAAGCACTTGAGAGAGAACAATACAGCAATAGACACATTCACTGTCCACAAGGAACTTACAGTCTGATGGACTCCAGTCATGATGGGCCCTAGCTCTAGTACTTTTTCACTTTTGCCTCCTTATTTTTAGATTCTTACAAATCTTTTGGTCCAAAAAGCTCACTCCTTTTCCACATGGACCTTACATTCTGTCTAGTGCTGGAAAGCAGCACTAGTTACGCGACCCCCCGAGCTCCCTTCAAGGCCCTGCTGAGAGCTCACCTCCTCCAGGAGGCCTTCCCAGACTGAGCCCCTTCCTTCCTCTCCCCCTCATCCCCCTCTCCATCCCCCCATCTTACCTCCTTCCCTTCCCCACAGCACCTGTATATATGTATATATGGTTGTACATATTTATTACTCTATTTATTTATTTATTTTACTTGTACATTTCTATTCTATTTATTTTATTTTGTTGGTATGTTTGGTTTTGTTCTCTGTCTCCCCCTTTCAGACTGTGAGCCCACTGTTGGGTAGGGACTGTCTCTATGTGTTGCCAATTTGTACTTTCCAAGCGCTTAGTACAGTGCTCTGCACATAGTAAGCGCTCAATAAATACGATTGATTGATTCTGTCTTATCCTCTTATAGTCTAGAGGGAGGGGAATTGGACACAGATATAAATGAATAATTTATTAATTTATATTAGTGATAATACTGATAATAAAATTACTACTACAATGTAGTCTAGTAGAAAGAGCATGAAACTAGGAATCCAAAAACCCAAGATCTAGTCCCAGTTCTGCCACTGTTGCTGTTGGACCCACTTAATCTCTGTACCCTGTTTCCTCAGATATAGAAAGGGGATGGAATGTAAGACCCGCGTGGGACAAAAAGTAGGTACCATCTGATAATCTGGAGTACGTATAAAATAGGCACATGTATGTGTGTGTGTAGAGAGAGAGAGAGAAGTGTGATGTTTAAATCATACTTGAAGTCATAAATATGAATCAAAACACTGCCTGCATTGTGTTTTCCTTTGTCCAGTGTTTCTTCATGCCCTTTGCTCTTGCTGAAGCAGTCATGGAGATTAATCCATAGTGCTAGTCAGTCAACACTCCGCAAAATTCAGCAGAGTGCATATGTGCCTGAAAGGGCCAATGTGGAACCCAAAGTCCTTTCCACCCTACACACACAAAACGACTGTCTCTTGCAATGAGGTCATGTTTAATGTTGGCAGCATCTGGCTCTGTTTTCACATTTGTCTCTTTTCAAAATTCTTACAGATATTCTGGTCAAAAAAGGCCCACTCCTTTCTTGATTGTGGCATACTATACTGCTCTATCATCAGAAATTGACTCCCAATTTTCAGCTGGAAAGCAGCACTGTCTGAAGCTTCATTTGACCATACCCATAAAGTGTTTCCACTATTCCCCTTGGTTTTGGTTTCCCAATTCCAGCTCATCCTTCAGCAGCTGCTTTGAGTAGGCTGCTGTGGTTCATTCTCCCCACTTGCCCCACCCATCCAGCTGTGTGGAGGTGAACAGAGGAGACTGAGTTTGTTCCAGAACTGCATGGTTTGTGATCCTGCCTTGCCATTTTATGCTGGGTGTTGCTCACAAATGATGCTGATGGAACCACTCAAAGAGCAGCCCAGACGTTTGTGTGGGGTCATCTCACAGCCATAGAGAAGGCTGGACAGCCCCACAGCTCTTTAGACCTTTATTTTGACCTGAAGTCCAATATCATGCTATTGCCACACTGTTTGTCGGTCTCCCAAAGAACGTGCCAGTCTTCTGGAATCGTTTTCTACTGCCTGTCTATTGTTATGTGGTGCCACCCAAGTAGTAAAATTCTGTCACAGCATTTAGTTCTTGGTTGTCAACATGAATTTTTAGTTGTGTGTTTGGCTTCCCTGGTAGAGGCAGACACACCAACTCAGTTTTCTTTACCCCATAATGCGTGGCTGATTTGGTGAAGTGGTTTATAATCATTACAATCATGTCTTGCTGGTGGTGGGCCTATTATCTCCTGTTTTCACCGATTCTTAAATGGTCATCTCTAGAACTTTGAATGACGCTTGAAGTTGGTTGACTTGCAAGAGGTTCCCATAGGAGCAGACACGAATTCTAATACCTGTATCCAGGTGTCTTTGTTGGGTCTTCCAACATGGTTGCTGAAAATACACTGAACAGACCATGCTCACTTTGTGCCCTGCTCTACTCCACTGGTAATGAGGAATGGATCAGACAAGTCACTTTCAGCTCTGACCCAGCCAGCCACGCCATCATGGAGGGGTCTCAGAACCTTGAGGAACATTTCAGAGCAGCTAAATCTGTTCAGCAATTTCCAGAGATCAGATTTACGGATGGTTCCAAATGCTTTTGTATGATTTATGAAAATCAAATGAAGACCTTTGGAGTATTGCTAGTAGTAGCAGTAATAGAATTTATTGAGTAACCAATTGGTATGGTGCACTGTACTAGAACAGAATGAAGAAGCAATGCATCCCCTATCCATAAGGATCTGACACTCTAACAGGGGAGGCAAACATAAAAATGTGACACACAGCAAAGATAATTTCCACTGTGCCAAACTATAATCTTGTAGTTATCCCACTGCTTGGTGATATATTTAGTAAATACCCTAATTTAATTAAATTAACAGTCAGAGTACGGCAAGATAGATAGGAGAATGAATAAGTGAACGAGTACTCTCCTATTTCATACAGTACTCTGCACATAGTAAGTGCTCAATAAATACTACTGATTTAGTGTTGTTAGATACTGGTATATGCAGAATACTTATGCATTCATTTAACAAGGGTTCCACGCTGGGAGAGATACAAGGTTATGAGGTTGGACACAGTCCCTATCTACAGTCTATCGGATCCCTATTTCACAGAGGAGAATGCTGAGGTCCAAAGAGGCTAAGAGACTTGCCCAAGGCCACTCCTCAGAAGGCCAGTGGAACAGCTGAGAATCAATCCCATGCCCTTTTCACTAGGCCAGGCTTGTTAACACATAAGTGCTAAGCACTAAGGATAGCCGTGTGTACCGTCAGTAATGCATATTTTCATTATGCACTTTGGCCAGCCTTTCCCAGGGAACTGTACAACAAAACAGTCATGTCTGATTACAGCATGCTATGGTAATAATAATGATGATGATAATAATGATTGTGGTATTTGTTAAGCACTTACTATGTGCCAAGCACTGATCTAAGTGCTGGGGTAGAAAGAAGGTAGTAGGGTCAGCCACAGTCCGTGTCCCACGTGGGGCTCACAGTCTTAATCCCCATTTTACAGATGAGGTAACTGAGGCCTAGAGAAGTTGCGTGACTTGCCCAAGGTCACAGCAGACAAGTGGCAGAGCCGGGATTAGAACCCACATCCTTTGACTCCCAGGGCCGTGCTCTTTCCACTAGGCCACGTGGTGTTCAGAGGAAATGACTTGTGCACAGTGGGTGAGAGCTACAGCACCAGTTCCCTGAACGTGAGATTTGCAAGGACGTAACCCCTGCCCCATTGAAGGACTGAATGTACATAAATGGTGAGGTGGATGTTGGGTTGATATAACTGGGGCGGAGGAATTCAATCAGGGAATCCTTGCTGGAGGAGATGGGATTTCAGAAGGACTCTGAACCTGGGGCATGTTGTAGTCTGGAGGGTTTGAATGTGCATGTGAGTCGGGAGGAGGGGGTGGGTTGGATTTAGGAAAGGGGAAAGGTTGAGAATAATTGCCTTGCCCCGGTTAAAAGCTATTCACAAGCCTTTCTGGTGGTCACCTCTTTGATACCCTTCCAATCCTATACTGAACTCTGCAGGGGTGGGAGGACTGAACTCAATGAGTAAAGAGAAGGAAAAACCTAAAACAAAGAAAAGTTTAAAAGGGAATGCTTTGTCAGACATGCCAATTAGCCCCCACCTACAACCCTGGGTCTAAAAGAAATCAGAAAGTTTAGCGGGGTCTGGCCCTGATTCTCTCCCCTCTTTGTTTGGTTTTGAATGGCATTTTCCTTGATGAACAATCTCAGGATGCAGACGTAAACTCATGGTCTCTGACCAGTGAAAATGATTGTGGAACAGAATATTTAGGGAATCCATCTGCAAGGCTGAATGAATTGTACCTTTCCATCATAGTCAAGTTATTCTATATCTACAGATCACTGGCACTTTGGCACTATTCCCATTTACGGTTTCTCTGAAGAAGAAAATTCCTGTTTCATTCCCTGATGTTTTGACAGTTTGAGAAAGCTTATGGTACTTTTTATCATCAGAGACTAGACTTAGCTACCATATATCTAACTGGAAAGCTTATGGTGATGGGGGCTCACCCCCAATCATAATAACTTAATTTCCCTTAAATCCTCACGACAAATATGCTTTGTTTGTTCAGATTATTTTTTGGGATCCTTCCTGAACTACCCCAGCTAAAGCTTTGTAGGAACTAAGTCAAGATCTAATCCATTTATGTTGCCTCTCTAAATTTTATAGACTACTTGTCCTACAAAATAGTCCTAAAATATGTTTTTCTAAATTAATTTTCAAGTAATAAAACTTTATTCCTTCCACTAACATGAGTATTTAACCTGGTTTGTAACACTTTCCTTAGACCCCCTTTAAACTGGAGCCAGCCATCTTGTGATCTAGTGACCAGATGCGACCAGCAGTATACTTTGGCAGTAAATGTGAATGAGAATATATTTTACTTCCATCTTTATTGGCTCTGAGTTTAAATTTGCTGAAAACTGACACAAAATGGATTCAAATGCTCTTGGTGAAAGCAATTCATGATTTCAGGGGAAACTACACCTCTTTCCCGCTTCATTATTTGTGCCATTTATCTGTTTTTCAACTGAAAAATGCCTATAAAATATTCCAGGCTGGGTCCAAGATCATCTATGTCATACTTTAATTTCACTTATGTCACATTAACTGGACACATGCTAATTCATTTGATCTCTCTAGCAATGTTCTCTCAACAAGTTTAAATATGTTTTCACACAGAATTACGAGAACATCTTAATTCTGGGGAAGAACAGAAGAGTTCATCAGTTATGCATATCTCCACAGCTCTGCATACCTGACTGCATTAGGTCTCTTGCACTCTTCATTTTGAGGTCACAAGAAAACTGTAAGTACTGTAATGAAACCACAGCCTTGTCTGTGTTTTCTCACACAACCCTGGCCCGAATCATAAATATTTCAAGTCTTGTTGTCTTAACTCTAAGAGATTAGTTTGAGTTTTTTTTCCAGAAATGCTTCATTTTAAACATACCTCTTTGTCTTCAAAAGGTCTCTCTGTCCAGTCATCATTCTCTAATAAAATGACCAAGTACCAGTAAAAGAACTAGGTTTCACCAAAATTATAATTAAGAAGCCCCACAAAGCAGCTTTTTAAAAAGAAGTGTCTTCTAAGCACAATTTTAATATGATGCTCAGTGACCAAGAGCTTTTAATATAATGCACATTTAGAAGCTATTTATGACTCTTTTAAAAATCATCAAACAATAAGGAGACTAATGTTTCATGCAAGACACAACGTCTCTGCCGTCAGGAAGGAACTCAGGGAAAATTAAAGGTGAGGATGAGAATCAGGAAAAGCCTGTGGGGTGGGGTGGAATCAGCGTGGCCTAGTGGAAAGAGCAAGGGCCTGGGATTCAGAAAGACCTGCGTCCTAACCCCGGCTCCGCCACTTGTCTGTTCTGTAACCTTGATCAAGTCACTTCATTTCTCTTTGCCTCAGTCATCTCATCTGCAAAATGGGGATTACGGCTGTGAACCCCATGTGGGACAGGGCCTGAGTACAACCTAGTAAACCTGTATCTACCCCAGCGCTCAGTAGAGCACCTGGCACATAGTATGCGCTTAACATATACCACATAAGAAAAAAAAAGAAAAAATAATGAGAGAGGGGAAATCCTAGCTGGGCAAATACAGGGAATCAATGGCAGATTTCCAAGAAAGAGGGAAGAGGAAAGACTCTGAATGAGCTAATTTCTCCTGGGCATCGAAAAGTCATAAATATGGGCTCTGAGGCAGGCCTGCCTGTCAATGTGGAAGAGCATCTTTCTGAATTTGGAAGGGACAGGGAGACCATCCCAAGTTGTTCTGAACAGCAGACCAGATGGGGATGGGCAAGAGTGCCTGGGGATTCTGGGCAAGGAACTCCTTTCTACGACCTGTTCCTGAGGCTTTGCTTCCATTCCTCCCTTCTCCCTCGACTGAGACAGGAGAGCCTCATCGGCAAGTAGGCTGCCATCGGGCCCCTGTACAGCCTGACCTGTGGCTGGCCTCTGTCAGCCTCAGGAAGTTTTTGAGAAAACACACACACACACACACACACACACACACACACACACAATTAATGAACGGGTATCGATCACTGAAGACACCACGGAGTGGCTGGCAAAATCTTTTTCCTCAGAGATTACTGGAGTGTTTTCTTCATTGCTACTTTCATCTTCCCCTCCTCCCCTTTCTGAGGTAGCACCCTCAGAGGCCTGCATGGAGGTGGGGCTCTCGGTGACCCTGGAACCTCCATGGGCCAGCCGGTCTCTTAAAAGCTCCCTTCTTGCTGAATAAAGGTCCACTGAAATGGGAAAAAGAAACGTGTGCCCCACACTCGGAGTGTGGTGAGGTGGGTGGCAGCCCCTGCCAAACACAGCACAGAAAGCAGGAATAAAAGTTTCCAGAAACACTTTGACTGGGCCCCTACCTACCAGAATGTTTCTGCCAAGCAAACCCTTTAGAAGTCCTCTCACCTCCATACCCCCATTTCCCTCTACTCCGGCCCCCAGCCCTGCCTGCCGGAGGTGTCTCCCCACCTCTGGAAATGCTGGCAGAAGTTTCTGATGCTTCCTAAGGCAGTAAAAGCCAAGAGATGCTTGGCTACAGTTAGCAAAGTCAACATTTTTGGAGGAATTTGTTTTCTGACCCAACCAGGGTTTATGGTAGAAGTAGACCCAGGGGCTCTTGGGTTACAACCAAGTGAAGCTGCTATTTGCCAAAACATCCATCTTGCTTCATGGGAAGGGAAGTTGCCTGTGGAATACTCCATCCTGGACAGCCTTCTTCCTGGGAGAGGAATTTCCTCTCATTTCAGCTACCCGATCGGCTCAACTGTGGAGCCTGGGAAGCCAGGAATGGCAAAGGGACCCCTTACTTTCCACTACCGCATAAAATGTACATCAAAGAAGCCTGGGCACAGTGAAATCTGCACCCCAAAAGGGAAAAGCAGACATTTAAAAAGGGTAGTGCTTTTCCCCAGGGAGAGTCCAGTGCTGGGTTTTTTTTTTTTTCATTTTTGCTTTAAATATTTTTAAAGAAAAATTATCTTTAATAACAGCATTATGTGACATGTTTACACCAACTAGGAATTAATGTGTGTTTGAGAGAAAAAAACAAAAACATTCTAGTCTTGGATAATGCGGCCCAAGCTCCTTATGCCCTGGAAGTTTCCCCTTTCTGTTTCTCATTTTCCATTCACAGCTCCTTCCTTGAACCAACCACCACCATCACCAAAGTAGAAATTCCCATCAGCCAGGGTCAGAACCAAGAGGCAGAGTAAATGAAAGGTGAGGAGGGCAGAAGTCTTTTGGGTGAAGGGTTGGGGGTGGGGGGGACTGGGTCGGGGGAACGCCAGGGCTGGAAATTCCTGCCAGCACTGCAGGGCACAGCTTGCTCAAGATGAATCTCTTACAAACCCAGAATGTTTTTCAACCTGGAAGGGGGTGACTCCTGGGTCAAAAAATCCTGGCTGTGCACAGATTCAAGCTTTCAGCCCTTTCCTCACCATTCTGCCTCTGGAACAGGGTTGGAGCAAGCACCCAAGGTGCTGACAGCGGGAATCAAAGGTGTCAGCTGCCAGAAGACGCCAAAGACACTACCATGTCCTCCCAGGCTCGGGAAAACACATCTCTGATATCTTCTGCTGCCTGCCAAAGCTGGAAGACTGCAGCGGCACAAAGACCCTACAACATGAATGATAGAGAAGTGATACAGAGGATAGAGCTAGAAAGATAGACAAAGGGAGAGAGAGACAGAGAGATAGAGATGGACAGTCACATAGGTGCCACCGAGGAGGTATTTGGTGCCACTGATAGACGTGAAAGCTTCTGAGTCATAGGTAGGTTGCTTATCATTGGCAATATTTTGTCCAGTTTTTATTGGACATCTCTGACAGTTCACTAAAGGGCCTCGAGTTTTCTGAGTAGAGCTCTGCTCGGCTGTAACATGACTTTTCACTAGGCGCTCTGGCTAGAATGCTGTTAGGAATCATTCTTCCAACAGCGGGAGCCCGTTTGGGGTATGGAACGCCCCAGGATAGGAAGAAAGAGAATTGTGATTATATATGGCATGAGAACAGGTGACTACGACTGAGTGAGTTTCCTTTAATGGGAGGTTGTGCAGGAACGCAATCTCCACACTATGGGGAAGCTGGATGTATCTCCTGCAGAGAAATGGGTGGCTCACTGAAAAGGACCCCACTTATTGTCTGTCGGATCACTGGGACATAGATTGCTACCGTCACAAATGAATGGCAACACTGTTCATGTAAACTGTAAATAATCAAAAACAAACACTGATCAGTTCAAGGGTGGAATTTGGCTCTGTCTCTGCCAATGGGCCTACTGTGTAAACAGAAGAATTCATGGCAACCGCAGGGGAAGAGTGGGAAGGGTAGGTGAACAGAGAGAAATGGAAATAAGAGTTGCCTTCATCATTTGATAACTGTGAGGGGTAAAATGGTGGTGCTCGTGAGATGCTGTGAGGGAACATCAATCAATCAATGGTATTTATTAAGCACTTACTCTGTGCAGACCACTGTACTAAGCACTAAGGAGAGTACAAAACAGAATTGATAGACCTGTTCCCTGCCCATCATGAGCTTACAGGCTAGAGAGCTTAGAGTCTAGGGTAGATTTTAAAACACAATACAAATGAACCATCTCATACCTTTAACTTTCTCCCTTTATGGCTGCTCCCATTGAATTTATCCAAATCCCTCTGAGCTAGCCAAACAGTTTCCTGTGGGAGTGACTTCCAAGTGCTCCATCCTCCCACCACACCACCTCTCTCTCTCCCTCTCTCACCCCCCATCCCCTATGGGAAAAGAAGTATTCCCTTTTGGCTGTTTTAAACCTGCTAACCTCAAACTTCAATGGATGCCCCCTCAATTTGATGTCGTGAGTTTGGAGAACAATTCCAAGTTTGCCCTGTCCACATTCTTCCTGATTTAGTAATCTTGAATTCTGTCCTCTCTCAGCCCACACCTCTTCAGACTGAAAGGCCCTAAACAATCAATCAGTGGTAGTTACTGTGCCATACTGTGTGCACAGCACTGTATTAAGCCTTGGGGAGAGTACAGTAGAACAGAGTTGTTAGACCCGTTCCATACCTGGCCTAGTGGATAGAGCATGGGCCTGAGAGTCGGAAGGACCTGGGTTCTAAACTACTCTTTGCCTCAGTTACCTCCTCTGTAAAATGGGGATTAAGGCTGTGAGTTGCATGTGGGACAGGGACTGTGCCCAACCTGTTTAGCTTGTATCTGCCCCGATGTTTAGTACAGTGCCTGGCACATAGTAAGCACTTAACAAATACCATAAAAATACAAACAAACAAATTAGCTTACAGTCCCTTACTTTTTAAGTGAAGAAGTCGTAAGGAGTTGAGTGTGGAAGCCGGCTTCGTCCCTTGTCTTCTGTGTGACCTTGGGCAAACCACTTAGCTTCTCTGTCCCTCAGTTACCTCATCTGTAAAATGGGGATTAAAACCGTGAGCCCCTGTGGAGCAACCTGATTACCCTGTATCTACCCCAGCGCTTAGAACAGTGTTTGGCATGCAGTAAGTGCTTAACAAAAAACATAATAATAATTATTATTATTATCATTATTATGTCAGGGACGGACATGCTCTTACTTAGACTGTGAGCCCCATGTGGGACAGAGACTCTATCTGGCTATATTAAATTGCATCATCCCAGCACTTAGAATAGTGCTTGACCCAGAGTCGGGGCTTAACAAATACCATAAAACAAATAAACAGAGGGGGAAAGAGATGTTAAGAGGGTGGCAGGAAGGCCTTTTACCCTGGAGCCAAAAGAGCAACCTAGCCAAACAGAGACCAAGGGGTTTGCAAAATCATGGACAATAGAACAGGTTTGGCTTTCCTGGGGATTAAGATACTGTCACAGAAATTGATTCCTGAATCAGTGAATGTATGAACTTGGAACTGGACTAATTCTGGCTTTAAAAATAAACTTTTCTGATCTTACCTACCTGCCTTTATCTCAAGGGTCGCCTCCCTTTTACCACAGCTTTCTCTCCAGTCCACAACCACCACTCTAGCCTACCTCCCAGTGGAAAGAGCATGGGCCTGAGAGCCAGAGGTACTCGGTTCTATTTTGGGCTCTTCCGCTTGCCTGCTGCATGGCCATGGGCGAGTCTCTATGCCTCAGTTTCCTCATCTGCAAGATAGGTATTCAATATCTGTTCTCCCTCCATCTTGGAATGTGAGCCCCAAGTGGGACAGGGACTGTTTCCTTCCTGCTTAGGTAGTATTTAGAACTAGAACAGTGCTTGGCACATATGGCAAGCACTTTTAACAAACACCACAATTATTATTACTATTATTATTATTATTATGTCATGATTACTGCCTCCAAACAGATGCCCATCCTCCTGCCTCTCCTCCCTCCAGCTGTTCAAACGGGCAAGGTCCTTCATTTTCCACTTTCTGGAAATCTCCAGATATTAGAGACAGTGTCATTAATTGTATTTTGTGGGGGTTTTATTTTCTGCTCAAACCAAAACAAATAAAGCCTCTTCTAAAGCATGGGGATTTTCCCTAAACTTGGAATGAACTGTACCCCTTCCTTCCTTTCTTTCCCTGCCCTACCTCAAGCCTCTCCTCTTCAGGCTCAGTCATCCCTATCTAGGGCAGGAGTCAGCGATCTTTTAGTACAGAAGAAACTAACAAATGAAACTCCTGAGCTGATGTTGTGCACATAATCGGTCCTGCACATATTAATGTCGCTTCATGGTGCACCTAATGATTTTAAACGGCTCGCCCTGCACAATGCCTATTTGATGGTGGCAGGGCTGAATTAAGCCCCCTCACCATGATGCACTGGATTACTTGCTTTGACGGGGTACCTGCATGACATCTGACATCATTACATCATGCTGGGCATGGAGCAATGTGATAATGTTATTGCACCACCCGACTGCTTCATAGCAATGGTTCTTGCTGCTGCCAGTATGGGAGAGGAAGGGAAGGAAGTGGGAAGAAGACGAGGGGAAGGGAGGGCAGTGCAGGGAAAGAGCTGGATGGAGAGATGGACCGCCACTTGTGGAGGTGAGTCTCTTCCCCTTTCCTTCTCCAACTCTCCTCTCCACTTCCCTCTCATTTCCTAGGGTTTCAAGAGGGCAGTGACCAAGTGCCCACTATTACAGCAGGATAATGTCCCTCCCCTGGACTAGTGACAGGTTCTGGCTGTGCTGTACGGGTTTGGGAAGATGGCTTTCCAGTGCTGCCAGGTGGCGGTCTAAGCCCTGTTACGGCCCCTCCCCGCTCCTGCTAAGAGGTCACTGCCACCCGCCTTCCCTCTTAGCCAAGCCTACAGGTCTTCCAGGATGGGCGGGGAGTCTCCTCCTTTAGAAGTACGGAAACTCCCTCCCTGGGCTCAATGGGGCAGGATATGCCACTGAGGAGCATCAATGTAGCTCCCCTGGCGATGCCTGCTGTGCCCCAGAGCCCCCCCGTAGCCTCCCCAGGGCCTCCAGAAGTTCCCAAGGTGGGGAACCTGTGCCACCCACTCGATGTGGCAGAGGGCCCCAGGCAGGCTGCCTGTCCGAGATTCCCCGGCCTCGGCAGCGCCAGGTCAGATGGAGGTCTCATGCCGTCTCCCTCACGTGGTGGCGGGTGGATGCGGAACGGCAAACTCGCTCTCTCCCACAACTGCCCAGAGTCCTAGGCCTAGGGCAGTAGCCTCCACTCCCCTGCTCCAGAGCCACAAGTGCTTCCACAACAGCCAGGCATGGCTCTCCAGCTAGAGGCTGCAGGCCCCTGATGTGAGGGCGGGGGTGGAGAACCGGTGCAATGAGACGCTACTAGGCTGCTCCCTTGCCTTGCCTGCATACGCCATTTGTTGCTGGATCCTGGAGACTCTACAGGTTGCCACCCTCCCGGAAATGGCCTTGCAGAAACTTCAGGGAACCTGATTGCTTCTCCCCCTGCCCCTGCTGCCCATCAAAATGTCACAGGCGGAGGAAAGGGCAGTGGTGCCCAGATCAATGATCCACTCCCCAGTGCTCCCATCACGGCTGATTTCTCCATTCCCGCCAACATCTGAACTCTGGCACAGCTCTGCTAACTCTGGGTGCAAATGGTTCTGTTTACGTTCTCATATATTTCACTATTTTTTTGTCACTGTTGCTTGTTTTATGTTTTCTTAGCTGTTTCTGAATTTGCACTGTCCTGCACTCCCTATAACAGTAAAACTGTACTACAGTATTACAATAAAACCTGCAGAAGGATCGGGACGTGGTCTCACTGCTTCTCAGCAACTTCTTGCAGAACCTAGAACCGTGCACTGCAAATTCCACTGGTTCAGTGTTGACGGACGAGCACTATGGATTAAGCTCCACGACAGCTTCAACAAGAGCAAAGGGCATGAAGAAACACTGGACAAAGGAAAACACAATGCAGGCAGTGTTTTGATTCCTATTTATGACTGTCCCTAAGGGTATCAGTCTAGATGTCTCAGCCATTATATTCTAAGGCATGGTGCATAAACTTTTCCAAACTGCGTCCTGAGAATTCCTGCAATTATGGCCCTGAGAATTCCTGCAATTAACTCCCCCCTGCACACACTGCTCGGCGATTTAAGCTCGCTAGCTTTCTGTCGGATTTGCCCGGTAGACAAATATTTCCCTGTGAATTCCAGCTTCCTCAAAACAGGAATGCAGGAGAGAAAAATGAAAAACAAATAAGTACTAGAAAATTCAAGAGCTTACAAATTGCCGCCTTGTGTTTGGGATTTCAAAAAGGAACATTCTTAGCTACTGACAAGTTTAAAAGATGGATTCAAATGATAATATATTTTCCTAACTCATTTACTGTTTATCCTTCAGTTTAGAAAATCTTAAAATGTAAATATTAAAAATTTCTAATTCTCTTTAGAGGCTAGTATTGTCTGCGCTGTGTGCTTTTTGCCTGCCAAAAAATAAATCTGGGGGAAAAGATCCAAAATGAGCTACGCTGATAAATTAATGATGGCCAGAGCTTTAGATTTAGGGGATTTGATTCCTTGGCATGCATGAGACAAACTTAAGGGCCTCATCATGCAATGGAGCTTGGGGGAGGTAGGGGAGAAGGGGAGGGGGAGGCCAGGGAATGGAACGGTAGCAACAGGAGCCACAGCAGGAGCCATAGCGGGGAATGCAAAACTGAACTATGGACCCATTGAGGAGAAGAGAAGGTAGGGACTGGCCAAGGAAAGAGGAGAAAGAGGACAAGGAGGAGGAGAAGGGCAAGGAGGAGGAGGAGGAGGAGGAGGAGGAGGAGGAGAAGGCGGTGGTAGCTAACAAAGCCAGCTTTCTCCCCGCCCCTTCTCCTGCCAATCAATCAATGGTATTTATTGAGCGCTAACTGTACACAGAGCAGTGTACTAAGCACTTGGGAGAATACAATTTAACAGAGTTGATAGGCATGCTTCCTGTCCACAATGAGCTCTTAGTCAAGAGGGGCTAGACACTTGAATGGCTAGCAGCATCTTAGAGGTATAGAATTCTACTATATAACCAACATTCTTGCTGTTGAGTTTTTTCAATCCTGAAAATCATTTAGAATCAGGCTAAAATAGACCCCAAGCCAGAGAGCACCTGCCTGGCCCACTCCTCGATGGATGGGGAAAACATCACTTTGATCAAAGCTGCCCGGTCTCCCTGGAAAGACACAAGAAGTAGTCTGTAGGGAAGATTCCTTTCAATGTTGCCAAAATCCCATGGTCAGAGACGTCTCTTGGGTGGCAAAGCCACTCCCCCCTAAACTCCATGTGGTGCCATCTTTGACTGCGGTGACCGTGCCCAGGCCTTCTGGATGCCCGTGCCCTGACTTCACAGCGGTGACATCTCAGCAGTTTCAGAATTCGCTCTCCCGAAATGCCCTGTGCCACGCCCACCAGCAGGCACAGTGGTACCCCAAACTCCCATTAAACAGGTGAACCAAAGACCAGATAGGGCAATGCCAGGGGGAGAATGGACTGCTTTGGGGGCTGTTTATGGAGCTGCTTGTCTTCACCACCCTTCATTATTTGCTTGAAGTGGGAAAGAGTTGGGTACGGGGCCAGCAGAGGATAAAGTCAGAATTCAAAGTAGAAAATGACGAAATGAGATGAAGATTGTTTAATAGGTGAAGGGGACGGTGCGTCATTAAGGAAAGAAAAGTACCCCACTAAACCAAAATGAAGAAGCCCTAGGAGCCTTTGGAGACCACTCCCAGATGAGTCTGTAACAGAATTTGGCTGTTTTTGTTTTTTTTTTTTTTAAAGCAACAATGATCAAGGTCAAAAAATGTAAAGATGGCAAGAATGGCATCCAGTACCAACAGCACTGACGGTGCATCTACTCTGAGGAGACCCCTCGACCCTACAAACTTGGGGAACCAACCAAACCAAGAAAATGGAATCTGAGATCCCACCCTTGAGGAGCTTTGCATGCTACTAGAGAGGAAAACAAAATACACTGATGACTACACTACAGATAGAGTAGGCAATTAGTCTTAAATAGTAGACAAATACATGAATACATAGCAAACAGATTGTCCTATGAATCCTGGATGTCTGACGAAAAGAATGGTATAATCGGGAAGCTGCAGGAAATTAAGCAATGCCTCTTGGGGTAGGTGGCTTTTTTAGGAAGGTTTTGAAGGAGAAATGATATAACCCCCTCAGGGTAGCCACCCGCAATCCCGATTGAGGGTTGTGTGGAGTATAATTTGGGGACAGGTTTGAAGCTCTGGAGCTGAAGCAAGATGTGAATGCCTTGGAGAAATGCACTCTGGGGCTCGGTAAGGGAAAACTGAAGGAATTGCTTTTTCAAATACAATTTATCAGGAGATACTGGACTAGGGCGGGGGCTGGGGGCGGGGGGATGGTTGCTGTTCTTCATGGAGATGAGACGAAAATCCAAGAGTTTTAATTGCAGCATGATGGATTTAGGTTAGACAAAGGGGTTGGGGTTGAAATCGCAGTAAGGAGGCTTAGGAATTTAGGTTAGGCACTTCAAGGACTGCAGAACATTAGAATCGGTTCCTGTAGACCGGAAATTGCCTTCTCTGAGACTTTTCAGCCTAAGATAAACTTTCATTCCGAGACTGTTTGGGGGCCTGAAGCAGAGCGGTGTACAGCCGAGGTGACTTATGGAATTCTCCTCCCAACTCTGGGATGCAACATTTAGATTCAAAATCGGGGCACTCCTCCCTTCTAACGAAAGATATGGGAGAATTATGCCACGCTAGGGCAAAGAGAAAAATTAGATTATTTAAATTACATCTGGTAGCACTAGCTGTCAAAAAGCTCAGGAAGAACAATCAGCGTGAGTGTACCAAAAATTAGTATTCAATTTCGGTAATGGAGTTGATACCATTTCTGAACTTAACTGTGATTTGCAATTTTCTCTACCAGCAATCATACCCTGAGTACTTCTCGGGGACCTCTGCCCTAAATCTTCTTCCCTTCCCACTAGCAAATGACCTCTTCAGGTCTGATTCGGAGAGGAGAAAAAAAGCCCGGAGTTTTCCGTGGCCCCCTCACCATGACACTCGAACTGTTCTATCCTCAGGCCGTCAGCCCGGAAAACGGCACGGGTGATGCCGCATCGGCTATAAATCCTTAAAAATCACAAATAATCGCCTCCATACCATGAAATCCTTCATCATCCTTACCTCTCTCTCCCTACGAGGAAAAGTTAACTAGACCCAGAGTAAATGTGTCTCTTTCTGATTTTATCCCAGGTTGCACAATTAAAACGTTCTGCTGCTTCCTACCCCTCATTCCACACGTTTCAAATATTTAAATTGGCTTGTTTAAAGTATAATTCCAATTAGGATGAATAAACATAATTGTTTTATGTTTCAAAATCTTAGCTTTGAACAAGGGGGAGCAAAGCCACTCAGCCGAGTGAGTGAATCTATAAACATTAGCTTTAGCAGGGCAACAGTGTTCACCATTTTCATAGCCATAGGAAGACCTTGTAGCATTTTTACACAACTCTCCAAATAGAGATCCTTTTTCCACTCTATCTAAATGGGGGCAATTGGTGGAGGGGGGGGGAGAGAAAAAGAACATAACTGGGATTTTTACGCAACCCTATTCTGGTATCCTCATTGCAAGTAAAATTCAGAAGTAGCCGCTTTGTGAAAGTGACACAACCGTATGAGATCCCCAAAAGGATGTATCGTAAGGCCTGATTTCAAACACTCATTCCCGAGGAAGTAGTCCGGGAAAACAACATCCAATTCCACGCCGTACATCTCTATGGAAGTAAAAGAAAAAAAAAAGTGCGTGCCAACATATATAAAAAATGGGAGTTTGTAAATATCATCTTAAAACATTCTGGTCCTTTCCGGCCATCTACCCCTTCGCCTGCGTTCATTTTTCGACGGCACCGATTAAACACGAAGTTTTCTTGCTCGAGTCTGATCATCCAGGCATAAAAATGTAATAGTTTAGTTTGCTCTGAAAACGTTTTAAATGTTTTCTTTAAACTAAGTATCCCCATCCCTCCCCAGAAAACATCCTGCTTAACTTTATTTTTTTTTTTAACGCGTGTAGGAATATCAATCCTCTCCTCCTCACCTTCCTAGAGGAGTCGACTCTCCTCCAGAACCCAGGCTTCTTGACCTCCCTTATAAACCCGCAGGGTCAGGCATCTCTCACAAGCCTAACTTCGGGTGACGGTCAGGTGTCCCCCAGCCCTTGCGGGAAGCTCCAGATCACTGAACCCGGAAAAAAGAATCTCACCATTTCCCGTTAAAACTTCCAGAGGGGATTCTCGATCAGCTCCCCCGCAGCTTCTCCGTCTTGGGCCGGAGGTCACCCTGCTGCCCCAGCCGAATTTACCCCTGGGCCAAGATTCAGAATCAGCCGGCTTGGTGTTTGGCTGCGTTCCTCCAAATATTTCGTTTTATCCTAGAGTCCACCGCTTACCCTCCTGAGCAGAAGGCTGTTTTTACTAATAGCTCCGTCTCTGTCACTGTGTGTGTGTGTGTGTAAGAGAGAGAGAGAGAGAAAGGGGCTCAAAACTCAAACTGCCTACAAGCCCTAGAGGAGGCCCGGGCGAAAGGGAATGAAAACTCGGCGTGTCCCGGCGGGGGCCGTGCGGGGGTCGGCGGGGTCCCGGGATTGACAGCCACTTGGCGGCCCCTTCCCGGCGATGAGCCGCGCCGGGATCGGGAAAAACTCCGCCTCGCCGGCCAAACTTTCGTTTTCTTTCCTTTCCCTTTCCGCAGCGCCAGGCTGGCCGCCCTCTTCCAGCCGGCAAGTTCCCACTTGGCGCTTTTGTCAGCATCCCGACTCCCGGGGGGCTGGGGCTCGGCGGCGGGTCCCCCCCCCCATACACACACACACACACACACACACACACACACACACACAAAAACACACACACTCCCCACCCCCACCGGGACCCCTCGGGGATGGAGCAGCTTTCCGGGGTCCCCCGCCCCCCGGGACAGGTAATGTGTGTCTCGTGCGTGTGTGCGTGTGTACGCGTGTACAGGTGTGGATGAGTAGGGCCCGCGTGGGAATACAGGTGTGCGGGATGGGGTGCCACAACCGTGACTGCGCGGACACGGGCGCCGGGGAATCTGTCCGCGCGTGTTCCTGCCGTTTGAATGGGAGCGCGTAGGTGCGGTGCGCGGGGGCCCAAGGGTGGCGTGAAGGCGGGCCTGAGTGGATTGGGTGTAAAATGTGGGTGGGGTGGGCGTGTTTGTGGCCGGGTGTGAGTTGTGTGTGTGTGTGTGTGTTACACGTGGGGAGGGTGTTTGTTTTTGTTTTACAAACTCTCGGACACACACACACACACACACACACTCGAAAACAGGGAGAGAGCGAGCGATCTGGCGTTTCGACACCCACTTTCCCTGCGCCCAACTCTCCGGAAGAGTCAACATCTTCAACTTTCCAAGCCTTAGGCTCAGCAGCGGCCCCCCCGGAGCGTGGTGGCGGGGGTCGCCCCTGCCCCATGTGACAGCTGGCCCCGCGCGGGGGGCCGGGGGAAGGGGGGGTGGGAGGGATGGGGGGGACGGGGAGGGGGGGCGCCGCCAAAGTTTGCGGCCGGTGCGGGAGCCGGGGAACACGCCAGAGTAAGAAAGGGGGGGGGAAGGACGGAGGGGAGGCACCGACTTACCGGACAGCGGCGGAGCAGCCCCCCGCCCACGGCGCACCGAGCCTCTCTGCGGCTGCTGGGGGGCAGGAGCCCGGGGGGCAGGGCCCCGGGGGGCAGGGGCTGGGGAGTGGGATCTCCGCTGGAAAACCAGGCAGCGGCGGCGGCGGCGGCGGCGGCATCAATGGGCGGGCGGAGGGGGAGGAGAGGGGAGGGGAGAGGAGAGGAGAGGAGGGGAGGGGAGGGAGGGGGCGGCGCTGGGAGCCCCCGGAGCCCCCGGAGCCCGGGCCGGGGGCGGCCACCGGGGGGCACGCGGGTGGGCAGGCCGGGGGCGGCTGCACGCGCCGGCGGGTCTCCCTCTCTCCCGCAGGCTCGGCTCGCGCAGTATCCCCCCCACCAACACCCCTCTCCCTCCCTCCTCCCCTCCGCGTGTCTCTCTGTGTTTGTGTGTGTGTGTGTGTGCGCTCGGATAGTCGGCGAAACAGCCCCCCCCCCTTCCCCTCCCGTATCTTCTCTCTGCGAAGAGGGGACCCCCAGGAGGATAGTCCCCGCCCCCTCCCCCGCACACACACACACACACACACACAATCCCACAAAATAAAGTGCGGGGGGGGGCGCTCCCAAAGCGGCGCGGGACGAGGTGGGAAGGGATATCGTCGTGGCCTGCGGCAAGGCGGCCCGGCTGACGTCAGGTCCACCTGCTATGTAAACAAACCCGGGAGAAGTTGTTTGCCCCCCCCCCCCCCCCCCGCCCCCTCCTCCCGCGCCACCGCTTCAGCTGCGGGGAGTGGAAAGGGGAGCGGCGGAGGGGGGGAGGCCCTGCTGCCGTATTGGCAGCGCCGAACGGTTGGTGCCTGCTGCCTGTTGGCACAGCCCTCGGGGCTCCTGCGGCCCGGCCCGGGGGTTGGGGCGGACCCCCGGCCCGGAGGAGCCCAGCGGGTGGGGCGCGGACAGTCTCCGGTTCAGCCCCCCGTTGGCCTCTTCCATTCTCCGGGGGAGAAAGTTCCTCCTCCCCCCCTGCCCCGTTGGGGAGTGGGGGCGGGACTCGGGAGCGCGCTGCTAGGCGACGATCAATCGATTGATTGGGAGCGGAAAGCATCCCGATGGGCAGGACCCGCCGGGAGGGCGCTGGGGGCGGGGGCTGCCCCCTCCCTCTCCGTGCCCACCCCCCCATCGGTGGCCGGGGCCGCTGAAAACTTTTCTGCCAACTTGTGGTCCGGCCGCCGGCTGCCCAGACCACGGGCTCCTCCTCCTTTTCCTCCTTTTCCTCCTCCCGGGATCCACCTGCTGGGTCCGGCCCGGATAGGCCCAGCCGGGCCCGGCCCCGGGAAGGGGCCCGTTTCCCGAAGAAGGCGGAGAGGCGGTTCCCCCGCTCGTTGCTGGGCAGGGCGGCACAACGACAGATGCCTCCTCTGGCATCATCGATCGTATTTATTGAGCGCTCACTGTGTGCGGAGCACCGTGCTAAGCGCTTGGGAAGTACAAATTGGCAACAGATGGAGACAGTCCCTACCCAACAGTGGGCTCACAGTCTAAAAGTCATCTGTCTGTCTGTCCGTGCGCCGGGCTGCTCTCCGCACACGCCCCCTCCTCCCCCCCGGGTCCCTTCACCGGGCCCCCGGGAGGGGAGTAAGGCAGCACCCAAGATAGGGTAGAGAAGCAGCGTGGCTCAGTGGAAAGAGCCCGGGCATGGGAGTCAGAGGTCGTGGGTTCGAATCCCGCCTCTGCCACATGTCTGCTGTGTGACCTTGGGCAAGTCACTTCTCTTCTCACGGTCTTTTAGACTGTGAGCCCACTGTTGGGTAGGGACTGTCTCTATGTGATGCCAATTTGTACTTCCCAAGCGCTTAGTACAGTGCCCTGCACATAGTAAGCGCTCAATAAATACGATTGATTGATTGATTGATTGATTCTCTGCGCCTCAGTTCCCTCATCTGCAAAATGGGGATTAAGACTGTGAGCCCCACGTGGGACAACCTGATCACCATGTATCCCCCCCCACCAGCGCTTAGAACAGTGCTTTGCACGTAGTAAGCGCTTAACATATTTATTACTCTATTTATTTATTTATTTTACTTGTACATTTCTATCCCATTTATTTTATTTTGTTGGTATGTTTGGTTCTGTTCTCTGTCTCCCCCTTTTAGACCGTGAGCCCACTGTTGGGTAGGGTCTGCCTCTATGTGTTGCCAATTTGTACTTCCCAAGCGCTTAGTACAGTGCTCTGCACATAGTAAGCGCTCAATAAATACGACTGATTGATTGATTAACAAATGCCATTAGTACATTAAGGATGCCGTGCCCCTCGGCAGCGGAGGGAGGGAGGGGAGGGGGCTGCGGTGGCGACCCCCTCCTCCGAGTCCCAACTTCCAGCCAATGGGCTGAGCTCGGGTTCGGGAGGTGAAAGTTCAACCCCAGGGCTCTCCCCCACTAACACACACACACACACACACACTTGTGTACACACACACACGGAGACCCCGTCGCCCGCGGGGCCCTGAAACTCTTTTTTATTTCTTTTCCGCGTTGGCCTCCCCCCCTCCCCCCAACAGTATCCGCTTTGTTCCTCGCCGCGGATCGGGGCCCCGCTCTGTGCCTCCGCGGCCAAGGCCGAAGCCCCGCCCGGAAGGAAAAAAAAAAAAACAACAACAAAAAGAGAAAAAGTGGAAATGAAAGAGAGGGGCGAGGGCGGCCGGGGAAAACCCCGGCGGGACCGAGGGAACGGAAACTTGTTCCCCGGGTGGGCCTCGGCCACCAAGCCCGGGCCTCCCCAAGCCCCGGAGGGCGAGACTGTGAGCCCACTGTTGGGTAGGGGCTGGCTCTATAGGGTGCCAACTTGTACTTCCCAAGCGCTTAGTACAGTGCTCTGCACACCGTAAGCGCTCAATAAATACGATTGATTGATTGATTGATTGATTGATTGATTGATTGCTGAAGAGCCGGGGAGCACACGGGCTTCGGGCCCGGCCCGGCCACGGCAGAGGCGCCAAGCCGGTGGAGTCACACCACCATCTGTCGTCGGGCCGGGGGACTACAAACCCCCACTCCCAATCAATCAATCAATCAATCAATCAATCAATCGTTCTTATTGAGCGCTTACTGTGTGCAGAGCACTGGACTAAGCGCTTGGGAAGTACAAGTTGGCAACATAGAGAGACAGTCCCTACCCAGCAGTGGGCTCACAGTCTAAACACTTTCACTTCTCTGTGCCTCAGTTCCCTCATCTGTAAAATGGGGATTAAGACTTGTGAGCCCCCTGTGGGACAACCTGATCACCTTGTATCCCCCCCCCCCAGCGCTTAGAACAATGCTTTGCACATAGTAAGCACTATTATTATTATTATTAGATTGCCCCTTGCCCCCCCCCACCCACCCCCTGGACACCCTCTGGCTCTCCAGAGAGGGACCCCGTCCTCCTTCCCGGGGAGGAGCGGGGGAAATTGGGGGAAACGTGGCTCGTTTCTCCCAGCGGGTCTCCCCGCGAGGGACGGGAGAAAGAGGGAAAGGAACGGACCGAAAACTCCGCTCTCCTACTAGGAAAACCGTAGGGATGAAGAGCCTGTGCTCCGTGGGGAAGCAGCGTGGCCTAGCGGCAAGAGCGAGGGCTTGGAAGCCAGAGGGAGTGAGTTCTAATCCTGACTCCTCCGCTCAAGTCCTTTAAGTTCTCTGGGCTTCAGTTACCTCATCTGGAAAATGGGAATTGAAACTGTGAGCCCCACGTGAGACAGCCTGATTACCTTGATGACGTTGGCATTTATTAAGCGCTTTCTATGTGCAAAGCGCTGGAGAGGTTACAAGGTGATCAGGCTGTCCCACGGGGGGCTCACAGTCTTAATCCCCATTTTACAGGTGAGGGAACTGAGGCCCGGAGAAGTGAAGTGACTTGCCCAAAGTCACACAGCTGACAATTGGCGGAGCCGGGATTTGAACCCATGACCTGTGACTCCAAAGCCCGTGCTCTTATCACTGATCCACGCTGCTTCTCTACCCCAGTACTTACACTGGTGTTTGGCACATAGTAAGCGCTTAACAAATACCATCATTAGTATTATTTATTAAAGGAAAAAAAAAACCCTTTCCCAATTAGTAGATTAGAGAGGAAAGGCTTCATCCGAATCATTAGGGGAGAGTTTTCCTGGACTGTACCATCGAGTGATTGAGGAATCTTTATATGTTAAGTATGTACATAGATAAAGGGAATTTCCTGTTATTGATGCAGTTCCTCCAAAGAGGTCTGCCCTTCACTCGTAATCTACCTTGCTCACAAGCTCACCTTCTAGGAACGTTGCTCTTACCTTTACCCCCTTCTTCCCCATTTGGTTGCTGTTAATAATAATAACGATGATATTTGTAAAGCGCTTACTGTGTGCCAAGCATTGTTCTAAGACCTGGGGTAGTTACAGGGTAATAGGGTTTTTCCAAGTGGGGCTCACAGTTTTTCATCCCCATTTAATAGATGAGGAAACTGAGGCCCAGAGAAGTGAAGTGGCTTGCCCAAGGTCACACAGCGGACAAGTGGCGGAGCCGGGATTAGAACCCACGTCCTCTGATTCCCAAGCCCTTGTTCTTGCCACTAAACCCCGCTGCTTCTCCTGGACCGCCTTTAAATCCACCAGGATACAGCTCTCTCACTCTTTAAATCCCTCCTCGAGTCCCATCTTCTCCTGTACGTCCCTCCGATTAATTCACAAACCCCCCAGTCCTGTCAGGCTAGCACCCACCCTTAGCACTTTCACTCATTCAATTGTATTTATTGAGTGCTTATTGTGTTCAAAGCACGGTACTAAGTGCTTGGGGGAATGCAATATAATGTCAGACACACTCCCGGCCCTCAATAATAATAATAATAATGATAATGATAATGGCATTTGTTAAGCACTTTCTATGTGCAAAGCACTGTTCTAAGCGTTGGGAGGGATACAAGGTGATCAGGTTGTCCCACGTGGGGCTCATAGTCTTAATCCTCATTTTACAGATGAGGTAACTGAGGCCCAGAGAAGTGAAGTGACTTACCCAAAGTCACACAGCAGACAAGTGGCGGAGCCGGGATTAGAACCCATGGCCTCTGGTTCCCAAGCCCGGGCTCTTTCCACTGAGCCATGCTGCTTCTCTGGGTGCTCACCGTCTAGAGAGGAGCTCACAGTCTAGAGCACTTGTGCACTCTAATCCTTTTTTCAACGTGTGCGTATACATTTCTGTTTATATAAAACTTTATGTAGTTCTCTGTCCATTCATTGTTTGTTCAGCTGTTTCATCTTTATCCCTTCGTTCTGCTTTCCGATTTAACCTTTTCTGGCCATCATTGTAAATAATATTTATTATGTGAATCATATCTGCGTGTAATGTAAATAATATCCATAAATAATTTTAGTCTCTCCCATTAAATTGTATGCCCCTCGAGGACAGGAAATTCGTGCCTTGCTACCGTAATACATCCAAATGCTTAGTACGGTACCTAGCACTCAGAAGATGCTCAGTAAATGGCATCGGTTGATTGCACTCTATAGAGATTTTCTCCCTTGCCCTCCCACTCCTCGCTACCCTTCCGAGGATAGTAGGAGTTGCATAGTTCTTATTTTGCAGATCGGAGGCGTGAGCTCATTCTGGGCAGGGAACATGTCTACCAACTCTGTTAGCTTGTACTCTCCCAAGTACGCTGCCCTGCCCCCAGCAAGTGCTCAGTAAATACCATCGATCGGTCGATCGATCGAGAGCCCAAATGTTGCTTACAAGTCCTTGTCAGAACAGAGATGAGAACTCAGGTGTTCGTCCCAGAAAACTCGCAGTTGCCTGTTGGTGGTTACCCTACCTATCTAATAGTAAGAGCGACCTATTTCATGAATGGTGACACATTCTGGAATAGATTATTTCTGAGAGGACATGTTTGAGAGTCAGAATGGATGTTCTGGTATGAATTATTTGGAATTGCTGCAGCTGAACTAGACTTCACACAGACCCGGGAGGGGAACACCGGGAGCTGAGTGGCAGCCCCGGGAGGAAGACGGGGATCGGGATATTATAATAAGCACAGTGGCCTGTGGCAGTGTTGCATTATTTCACAGTGGGTTTGACTCCTCTCACAGTGCCACGATGGGGATGTCCTCGAAAGGCAAGGGAGGTATGTCTGTCCCTACCCTGGGTCCCCATGTCTGGTTCAAGAGCCCCTGGGCATTAGATCTGTTCTCTGGTCTCCTCCTCCTCCCCACCACCCAGTAGTGCATCTCTAGCAACTTCCCAACCTCCTGCACTCGCTCCAGGGACTTGGGAACTCTGATGAACCCGACTTTCCAAGCGCAGCATAGACCACCGCTCTGGCCTCAAACCAAATCCAATTTGGTTGGATTTGGTCCAACTTCTAGTCTTTCGACTAGACTAGTCTAGAATTCTAGTCTTTCGACTAGAAGCTCCTCGTGGAAAGAGGACGTAGGTTTCAATCAGTCAGTCAATCAGTGGTATTTCTTGAGCCCGTGCTATGCACAGAGCCCTGAACCAAGTGTGTGATTTACTTCCGTGGAACTCTCCCCAGTGATGCCCGTAGTACAGTGCTCTAGTGCTCTGCGCACAGTAAGTACTTAGTAAATACAAGAGATTGATTGTTGAGAGCTCAGTAGACACTGTCAATTCCTCTAATAAATTTCCGATGCACCCTCTCTCCCTTCCGCTTTTTAGTCTCAGTGATTCGTGGAGGTCTGCGATCAGCCCGGGGTACTGAGTTCTAGCATCAAGTACAAATTTCTAGCATCCATCGTGACTGAGAGGAGAAGGCTATCTATCCCTTCTTGACCTGCTTTGCGATCCTCAGCGTGAAATGTGTCTGGTAAGGCACATTCAAATCCAATTCTATACGTTCTTCCCCCACTGAGCAGCCTCAGGAAGCTGATGAATTTCCCTCTGCAGCCAAATTTAAGAAGCAGTGGCCAGAGGCCTGGTCGGTTGCCAGCTACAACATTGGAAGTTGTAGAGGTCTGGCAACGTTTCCCCAGACCATCTGATGGGCCTCATTTTATGGTCATAATTTAAGCAAAGGTCCCGTTGTTGATTTGCCAAAGAAACTTGCTTCCCCTACTAAAGTAGAAAAATAGCTCCTCTTGGATTCAGAGGAGGGAAGAAAAGTTATCAAGAATAATTTTACAGGGTTATCAAAGATAACATGGTGGAGGCTAATGGGGTGATGCTTTCATCAATCACTCAATCAGTCATATATATTCAGCGTTTACTGTGTTCAGAGCACTGTACTGTGCTATTTTGTAACTATTTGCCGGGGTATTCCCACTTCTCATTTCCAGATAAATGGATATAAAAAAAACGGTGACTTCCCCAAATAAGGCCCAATTTCCTTTTCAAATTTGAAATAGGAGAAACAACTACTTTTTCTTGAAGTTTTCCTAATAAGGTTTCCACACAAGTAATATAGGTGATAGAGTCTTCAGTCCAGAACAGGCAGCCCTCAGTCCTGGGAACCAGCACGAAGCCAACGGTTGAAGTGATGGACGTTTGCCCAGTGCCACCTGAACTCTCTCATCCTTGCTATTCGTGGTCCTCCTGGGTCACAGAGGGCCATGAGCGAGTAGATGATCAGGGGTGCAGCACGTTATGAAGACTTTTTAACATGCAGTACCCTTTTACAGCTAATGTGATCACAGCTATGCCATGGTGTCACAACCAGCCAAGCCGTTATCATAAACCAAACTTGATTTTCCATCAAGTTGGGCCCAAATCCATTTCTTTGTTGACATGCCGGGGGAAGGGGAGTCGGGAGTGGGGAACAGGGAGGGAGACAGCGCGAGAGCAAGTGAGAGAGAGAGAAGATCCAGGAGTCACACATAAAAATAGTTTGCCAGTTAGCAAGAGAAGAGAAACCTTCAAATCATTATCACTGATATGATTAGTGCCAAAGGCCTAATAAGGGGTGTAGATAAAATCTAAAAGTCGGGTAACTGATCCTAACTGAGGCTGTTCCCTTCTCTCCTACTCTTATTGTTCCCCACTCACTCTCTATATGGGTGAGTCCCAAGCTCACCTCTCTAGCAAAGGCTTGTTACTTTAAAGACCCACCCACATGGCTTTAGTGTCTGTCTTTATGGGGATGCTTCCCAAGTCTATCTTTCAATCAATCAATCAATCAATCGTATTTATTGAGCACTTACTGTGTGCAGAGCACTGTACTAAGCACTTGGGAAGTACAAGTTGGAAACATATAGAGACAGTCCCTACCCAACAGTGGGCTCACAGTCGAGAAGGGGGAGACAGAGAACAAAACCAAACATACTAACAAAATAAAATAAATAGAATATCTTTCCAACCTAACTTGCATTCTCCCATTTCCTCTTGTCTCCAGGTCATCTTGACTTCCACAGTGAAGATTAAAGAATGCCCTTATTTTGTTCATTTAGCAAAACATTTAACTAACTTTTATCTAAGTACATCAAATATTTTAAGATAAGTGGTTGATTGAGTTGTGGAAACTCATGCCAGCTGTTTTAGCATTATAATTAGACCCAAAATTTTTAAAAAAATGGCAATTGTATTTTTTAATCACAGCATGTAGTCAAGCACAGTCTTTTTCAAAGGCATTACAACTTATGACCGTTTAGGTGACACAAGACTGTATCTAAATGTGGAAATAACCCGAATAATTCAGGCCCCTCCCAAATGCATTTACCAAAATAGCGCAGAAGAATGTTTCTACAGCCAGTTCCATCTCCCAGCCTTACTCTTAGGTTGCAAGCGCACTGGGGGCCAAGGATCATATCTGTGAGCCCATTGTGGACAGGGATTGTCTCTGTTGCTGAATTGTACTTCCCAAGCGCTTAGTGCCATGCTCTCCAGTAAGAACTCAATAAATATGATTGAATGAATAAATGAATGTCTGTCTCACCTTTGTGTTTTTCCCAATGCTTAGTAGAGTGCTTTGCACACAGTGATCAAGCAATCAATGGTATTTATTGAACACTTACTGTGTGCAGATGCCTGTAAAGTTTTTTGATTGCTCTGCTTAGATTTTTTTTCAAAATTCAGGGTCATAGCATTTGTGATATTCACAGAAAAACTGTGGATGCTTCTTCTTTGCAGGTTGGTTTGACTATATGGAAGCAGACACAGATCTAACCTAAGATTTACAGGCTGTGTTACACAACCTTTAGCCAAAGGGACATTCTAGAGTCTCACCCCAAAGATCCCCACATTTTCTGAATTTTTCTGAAGTTGAAGTATCTTTTCATTACTTTTCTGTGATCCTTTGTTGATTCATCTTCTGTATCAATCTTCTTTTCCAACTCCCTAAATTTTGTAAGTGAAGATCAAAGACAAAAATAACCTGAACCGGTGATAAAGATGTGAGATATTTTAGGCATTTGAAGGAAACTCATTGATAATTTCCATGGTTTGTCTAATAACTCAGCCATTAAGGACTATAAATCATACAACACCTTAGCTTGTGAAAAAAGGGTGTCTGTCAGCAGAAATTAGTTTTTGGCTCTCTAGGGTTCTGAAGACTGCTTGCCTTGAAATTTGCTGTGAAATAAAAAAATGGCACCCTGATGTCGAGTCATTCTTGGATTTAATAGAAAGTGGGAAAATCTTTTAATGGAGGCATGACTGTGGCTGAATCAATCAAAAACTTTTTTTATAAATAATAATATTTAAGTGCTTGCTATATGCCAGGCACTGTACTAACCACTGGGGCAGATGAAAGATAATCAGGTTTAACACAGTCCCTGTCTCACCTGGAGCTCACGGTCTTAATATCCATTTTATAGGTGTGGAAACTGAGACAAAGAGAAGTTAAGTGGCTTTCCCAGGATCACGGAGCAGACAAGTGGCAGAGCCAGGATTAGAACTCAGGTCCTCTGATTCCTCTGCCCATGCTCTTTCCCCTAGGCCACACTGAGAAACTGCAGCAAACCCTATCAATCAAATAATCAATCAGTGGTATTCACTAAGCATTTACTGTGGGTAGAGCGCTGCACTAAACGCTCAGTGCTTTCCACTGGATCACTGGGAAGCCCTGCAGGGCAGCCACTGCTGTGGAAATAGCCCATTCCAACTGATCAATCAGTCATATTTATTGAGCGCTTACTGCGGGCAGAGCATTTTATTTAGCACTCGGAAGAGTCCGATATAACAGAATTGGTAGACCTATTTCCTGTCCGCAAGGAGCATACAGTTTAGAAGAGGAGGTTGTGACTCTATTTGGGGATACTTGGACTCACCAAAGAGATCACAGAAACTCGAGGAGCCTTGCAATGCAATTGATAATTGATGTGGAAGATGAGGGCCTTTCATTTGGGCAGATGTAAGAGCCATCCCAGCCACAGTCTAGCCACCTTCTAACCGTCTTGTAATATTCAGGGTGGTTTAGAAGAAAAATCCGAATGGTTCTTTGAATATTAGCAGGAAAGGCAACGATGGGAGAAGGGAAGCAGCAGAGCCTGGGAGTCAGAAGGACCTGAGTTCTAATCCTGCCTCGGCCACTTGTCTGCTCTCTGATCTTGGGCAAGTCATTTAACTTCTCTGCACTTCAGTTTCCTCACCTGTCGAGACCCTGAGCCCCATGTGAGACAGCAACTGTGTCGAACCTGATTATCTTGCATCTACCCCAGTGCGTAGTACAGTGCTTGGCACATAGCAAGGACTTAACAAATACCACTAAAAAGGAAACATGGTATGAAGGAGAAAAAAATATGGAGTGATACATGCTGCTTATTAAATAGGCTCCAGGGAATTTTGTTGTGGAACCAAGTGTAAGTTCCACTGGATAATTCCCAATGTCCATCCAACTTCCCCACTGCAAGCTACCCCAGGGCCAGAAGAGGGGGGATATGGCCTGTTGCATGAATGAATAAGTAGGCCTCATGAACTGGTCTGTGCCAATCAATCAATCATATTTCTTGAGTGTATATTTTGTGTAGCACATGGAACTAAGTGCTTGGGAGAGTTCAATACACTAGAAAAGATCCCTGCCCTCAGTGAGCTGACAGCCTACAAGGGGACTATGAAATGCCAAAGATGAGAATTTACACTGTAAGCTCGTTGTGGGCAGGGAATGTGTCTGTTTATTGTTATATGGTTCTCTCCCAAGTGCCTAGTAAAGTGCTCTGCCCACAGTAAGCGCTCAATAAATACGAGTGAATGAACAAACTCATCGAGATGGCTCATTGGTACCTTTGGGGTCTGGTCACAGTGTCTCCACGCCCTCTCTCCATGCACTTCCCCATTGCTACGACCTCCGTGAGCCCAGTGCTCCAGAGAGGGGGGGCTGAAAATGATGAAACAAAGCAGCACTCATCCATCCAGTAATGGTCCTTTATTGAGTGCTCGATGCATATGGAGCACTGAACCAAGCGTATGTTTGAGTACAGTACAATAGAGTTAGTAGGCATGATCTCTTCCCACAAGAAGCTTACAATCTAGTTAGTGCAAATAACATATCATATCTCTCTACATCATACTCCTTGTCCTTTCTCTTGGAGTTGGAAGATTCCCAAACCATACTTCCATCAGGCCCGAGGTGTTCTTTTCTAACCCACAGCCACTCTGATCTCCAAATCATCTTCTTTGTTGCCATAAGTCATCACCTTGGAGATGGAGACTTCAGCCACTTATATTTGTCTTCGAGGGGGCTGTCAGCCCCTACCAGCTCATAAGAGCAATTGCTCCACAACCCAATGGTTATTAAATAACCAGTAGGAAGATGATTTACTGAGGCAATACTGTATACATAAATTAGTGTATGATATTCCCTATGCTATCTTGCAGAGATTTTTGAACAAAATATTGATTGACATAAAAAAGCAATCAATAAGGTTCCTCCAAATTACTATTCATGAAGTGTCTCATTTTTCAAATCTCTGTATTTGGGGCAGTAAAGCATACAGTAAGACCCACTCAATTCTTATTTCCAGTTTTTGAATCCCAATTCCAAAAGTAGTCAACGTGTGACTCTGTTTTGACTCATGATGTGATCTATTTGGGTCAGTGTTTCTATGCAGCTAATTGATAATGACGTGTTTCTTGGCTTTAGGAATCTACTCTTTTAGGTAGAAGCAGCACAGCCTAGTGGAAAAGGCATAGTCCTGGGCGTTAGAGGACCTAGGTTCTAATTCCACTTTCTGTGATTTGCTTGCCACGTGACCTTGGACAAGTCACTTAGCTTCTCTGTGCCTCAGTTTACTGATCTGTAAAATGGGGATTGAATGCCTGTTCTGCCTGCCATTCATACTGTGAGCCCCATGTGGGACAGGGACTGTGTCCAACCTAATTATCTTGTATCTACCCCCAGTGCTTAGTACAGTGCTTGGCATTTGGTAAGCACTTAACAAATACCACAATAATTGTTATTTAGGTGGCAGAATGAGGTTGACTGAAACACAGTTTAGTTCTCCAGCAGCTTAATTGGTTCTAAGGCCACATCCCACATTTTTTTTATGGTATTTGCTTTTTGGGTTTTTTGGGGGGGTTTTAATGGTATTTGTTTAGCAATTACTGTGTGTCAGGCACTGTACTAAGCACTGGGGTAGATAATAAGCACATCAAGTTGGACACAGTCCATATCCCACATAAGGGCTCACAGTCTTAATACCCATTTTACTGATGAGGTAACTGAGGCACAGAGAAATGACTTACCCAAGGTCATTCACAGACTAGTGACAGAGCTGAGATTAGGACCCGGATCCTTCTGACTCCCAAGCCCATGCTCTATCCATTAGGCAACACTGTCACATTCTGGTATCCCAAGGGATACCAGAAACACTAGTGCTGTTTCTCATGGACTGGGCCTAAATGTTCTGTCCCCTGGAGAAGAGTGGCCAGATGGGGCAGTGCCAGCCTGTACACACCAGGCACTCACTAACTTTGGATGCTTGATTCCAGAATGCCTGGATTTCAATTGTATTTATTGAGCACTTACTGTGTGCAGAGCACTGTACTAAGCACTTTGGGAGACTACTCTTGGGTCATTGGCTTTGATGCTATTGATGCCTGTCTACTTGTTTTGTTTCATTGTCTGTCTCCCCCTTATAGACTGTGAGCCCGTTGTTGGGTAGGGATTGTCTCTATCTGTTGTCGAATTGTATTTCCCGAGCACTTAGTACAGTGCTTTGCCCACAGTAAGCTCACAATAAATACACTTGAATGAACGAATGAATAAAGGAAGGACATCTAAGGGGGTTTTTCAATCTCTGTGAACATTCACGCCATGCAAAGGATTGGGGCAGCTGTTTGGAAGCAGACCTCTTTGGGAGCTTCCAGGAAAACCTGAACACCACCCCCCTTCCTCAGTAATGGAGTTCCAGGACTAACCTACCATTTTCTGAAATCCTGAGCCTGGAAGGGAACTTCTGGGAACAACTCCAGAGCAGAAAATGGAATCAAGGCTTAAACATATTTAGGTCCGGAGGGCTTAGGACTGACTTAGAGTCTGGTGGGAAAGTGGGGTGTCCTGTGGTTGGCAGGAGCCAATATAAGTTGGCCAGACTGGACCTGCTAGTTCCTGATTTACCCTAAATGGCTGAACCCTAGGGTGCTCTGGCAGCCGCACTTCCTCCACCAACTGCAGAAATGGGAAAGAGATCAAATTCCTTTTTAAGTGCTATGACTTCCATTCCAATACTGGCAAAATTGGAAGCAGTATATTGTGCCTAATCAGGCCAGCCAGCCAGTTTTAATTAAGAAAATTTCCATTCATTGGGTTGCTATTCCACTTTATTTTTATTAATCGTATTTGTTAAGTGCTTACTACGTGTGAAACTCTGTTCTAAGTGCTGGGATAGCTATAAGTGAATTAGGTTGAACACAGTCCCTGTTCCACATGGGGCTCACAGTCTAAGTAGGAGGGAGAACTGAGGCACGGAGAAGTTAAATGACTTGCCCAAGGTCACACAGCCAGCATTTAGCAGAGTTGGAATTGGAACCTGGGTCCTCTGATTCCCACACCCATGCTCTTTCCGGCATGCCATGCTGCTTCTCCAAGCTTGTAGGCCTTCTTCATGTCCACTGGGGTCCATGAGAGCTGGGGTTAAGGGGTTAACGGGATTTGCCGAAGATCACGCAGCAAGCTATGTTTGCGATTTATTAAGCATGTATTATTATCTAAGCACTGAGTTAAGGGCTTGGACAGATACAAGAAAATCAGCCTGGACCCAGGCCCTGCCCCAGACAAAACTCACAACTTAAGAGGGATAGCGGGTATCTTATCCTCCATTTTACAGATGAGGTGATTGATGCACAGAGTGGTGAAGTGACTTATCCAAGGTCACCCAGCAGGCAAGTGGTGGAGCCAGGATTAGAACCCAGCTCTCCTGACTCCCAGTCCTGTGCCCTTTCTATTAGGCCACACTGCTTCTCATTTATTTTAATGTCTGTCTCCCCTGGGAGATCGGAAACTCCTTGAGGACAGGGATCATATTTACTTGCTCTATTGTACTCTCCCAAGTGCTTAGTACGGTGTTCATAAATCTTGTTGACTGTTTGATTTACCAATTGCTGCGGTGGGCAGAGGGGACAGTGCACCTGTTGCAACAGTAGTAATAATAATAATAATAATAACAATAATTATGGTATTTGTTCAACGCTTACTATGTGCCAAGCACCGTATTAATTGCTGGGGTGGATTCAAGCCCATCAGGTTGGACACAGTCCCTTGTCCCATGTGGGGCTCACAGCCTCAATCCCCATTTTACAGATGAGGTAACTGAGGCCCAGAGAAGTTAAGAAATTTGCCCAAGGTCACACAGAAGACAAGTGGCAGAGCTGGGATTAGAACCCATGACCTTCTGACTCCTAGGCCTGTGCTCTAAACACTATGCCATGCTGCTTTGTCCCCAACAGAGAGGGAGTTCTTGAGAAGGCATAAGGCCTGTTCCCGGTATTCAGGGAGCTGATAGTGACACCCATTATTTAGCCTCCAAAGTCAGGACATTGGAACCCCAGGGTCTCTAGCTGAAACCCAAAGTCGAATGTCGGAACCATTTTTCCATTTCTCTCACTATCATGAATTCAGTTACCTAGCTGGGGTGCCCCTCAGTGAATATTTTCAGAATCAGGTATGCCGATCAGTCCCCTTTCCTTCAGTCCTTTGATTTCTTTTTAAACTATTTTTACATCTTCTCCTCTGTTCCAAATTAAGGCTTAAAAAAAACACCACCACTGAAGCCCAGGTAATTGTAAAAGTGCATGGCCAATTAAACACACAAGCGGCCCAAGAGTAATAACATGAGCCAATAAGGCTCAGTCCCCCAGCCCTTGCATTCCTTTTCCACGTCTGCAGAGCTAGGGGTCAGGGCCTAATAATATACATTGAAAACAGGAACGGGAAGGAGACAGGGAGAACTCCCTCCACTAGATGCTAGGCATGCATGTTCCTGCTCCTTGGGCTTCCCAGGAATAGGCAGACATCCCAAAAGGCAGGTTTTTGCAGGTGCCCCTGTGGTCACCATGGGGGCTGGGCAAGGAGAAGTAGGATTCTTTAGTAATAAGACAGGAGCAGAGGCGGAGGCTAGGTTGGAGACGGGTGAGGCGGGGGTGGAAGCAGGGGTGGGACTGGGCTGAATCTGAGGCTGGGGCAGAGGCTGGAATTTGGGGGGACTCTCTGATTCTCTCTCCCTCCCAACCTCAGGGTGTGCTCTTCTGCCTAACTCTGCCTTGACGACTGATTAGAGAGCCCTGGCTAGGGGCCAATCACATTCCCATTCACGGAGGGACAGGACTGCCTGCCCTGGTTCCTCTGAAAATAAAAACAAAGAGAAACCTTTCCCTCCATTTCTGTTCTCAATTTTTGTTGTCAACAGTGCAGCTTTATCTAGACTAGTTTTCTCTCTTTGCAGATGTGAATTTATTGATTATTAATTCCATTTTTATTGGCCCATCTTCTTCCAGTAGTGATGAACTTGGAAACTGGAGAGAGGGTGAGGGGATTGAAATGAGGGATTAGCACAGTATTACATGCTTGGGAACGTGCAAGAGAAGTAAAAGATGTGGTCCCTGCCCTCAAGGAGTTTAGAATCTAATATGGGAGATAAGTGGCTATGAGAAGCAGCATGGCCTAGTGGATAGAGCATGGGCACAGGTCTAGGGGACAGATGGTCTTGGGTTCTAATCCTGGCTCCACCACGTGTCTGATGTGTGACCATGGGCAAGTCACTTAACTTCCCTGTGCCTCAGTTAACTCATCTGTAAAATGGGGATTAAGACTGTGAGCACCGCATGAGACATGGACTGTGTCCAACCTGATTTGCTTGTATCAACTCCAGAGCTTAGTACAGTGCTCTTCGCACAGTCAGCCCTCAGTCAGTACCATTGATCAATACAATAGGCAGATGAGTAAAAGCACATTTATAGTGATAAAGCAAAACAAAGCTATAACAGTGAATAAACAAATGAACACCAGTACTCACGAGAAACAAAATAATGAATAAATAAATGAATAATGACATCACACCATGTTGGTACTAAGCCTTCTAGGATAATATGAACAGGAAGATGGGCATGAATCTGGGAATGCCTTTTAGGGGAGTTGACATTTTAGTATGGATGTGAAGGTGGGAAGCGTGGGTTTGCCTGGACTTGAGAAGGGTAGCAGTTTCATGCAAAGGGAACAGGGTAAACAAGGGTTGGAGACCAGACAAGAGAGAAGGAGGTACAGTTGAGAGGCTTTCTTGGGAGGTGCAAGAGTGTAAGCTACAGGGTTAGCAGGAGAAGAAAGCAGATCGGTCAGAGTTCCTTAAGGGTAGAGAATGTGTTTATTGAATAATGATTGTGGTTTTTGTTAAGTGCTTACTGTTTGCCAAGCACTTTACTCAGCACTGAGGGTGGCTAAAAGCTAATCAGGTTGGACACAGTCCCTTTCTCATATGGGGCTCATACTCAGCAAAGGAGGAAGAACAAGGCATTGAATCCCCATTTGACAGATGAGGAAACTGAAGCTTAAAGAAGCTAAGTGACTTGCCCAGGGCCACACAGCAGACAAGTGGTGGAGCGGGATTAAAACCAGGTCCACTGACCCCCAGGCTCATGCTTTTTCCAGTAGGCCACATACTGTAGAGTTCTCAAAGGTTGCAAAGTGATCAGCAGAGGCCTTAGGAGAAAATTGAAGTCAGAACAGAAAGTGCAGACTGGGGCAGAGAGTCAGTGAGAGAAGAGGGATGGCTTTTCTTGGTGTTGTGATAAGAGCAGTGTGATAGAATGAGCACAAAAATTGCAAGTAGATAGAGTCAGCTTGGATTTGGCCCTTTGATACATTGATATTTTTAAGCACTTATAAATTCCAGCTGCTCAATAGTTTTGCTAAACTGAGAGCTTATTGTGGGCAGGGAATGCCACTGTTAATTGTTGTATTGTACTTTCCCAAGTGCTTAGTTCAATGCTCTGTGCCTAGTAAGTGATCAGTAAATATTACTGAAAGAAATATTCTTAAACTCTATTATTTTTCATATCTCTAATATATTTAAATGTCTGTCTCCTCATGTAACCCAGAAGCTCCTTATGGGCAGGAATCATGTCTACCAACTTTGTTGTATATTTTACTTTCCCAAATGCTTAGCACAGTGCTCTGCATACACTAAGCACTCAGTACATACCACTGATTGTTCGATTGATTGCATTTGGGCTTTCTGCCAAAGGATCCTCAGCTGACTGAAGGCAGGAGAGGAGGAAGTGAGTAGTAGAGATGGATCCTGGGCTGGTAGCTGGGACAAACAGTGGAATGATAGGATTGGTGGGATGAGGAAGTTCAGAACATTCATAGGAGTAGTCCTTCAAGTTCAGGAAACAGAGCAACAGTTATTCTGCTGAGTTATGGGGAAAAACCATGGACTAGTGGAAAGACCACAGGCCTGGAAGCCTGAGTACCTGGGTCTGATCTCAGCTCTACGGGGTGCCTGCTGTGAGGCCCTGGGCAAGTCACTGTCCTGGTCACATTTAACATGGTAATTAAGCACCTGTTCTTCCCCCTAGTTAGATTGTGAGCCTCGAGTGGGACAGGGACTGTGTCCAGTATGATTATCTTGTATCTCCCCCAGTTATTAGTACAGTGTTCTGCACATAGTAAATGCTGAACGGATACCACAATTACTATTATCATTAGTCCACAGTGACTAAGATGTATTGTGGAAGGGGCAGGGATATAAATATTAAGGAAGTAAAAGAGAAACTATTGGTCTTACCAGTTTTCTAAAGCCAATATCACTGTTCCCTCCCCTAATACTTTTCTTGTCATCACTTTTGTCATGATGCCTGACTTCCGGCCTTTTAACTTCCACTGTTTCCAAAATTCTTCTTTCCCCCTTCTCCCTCATTTTTCTTTCTTTCGTCATGTAATGCTATGCCCTCTGAGTCCACATCTGCTCTGTGCAATGAACAATTCTTTATTCAGGAACACTTTATGGAAAAGACACAGTTAATTTTCTGTGTGTGTGTGTGTGTTTATAGAGGGTGGGGAGGGGGTTTGGTTGGTCAGTCCTAAATCTCCTCCAAAACCAACAATTTTTAGGAAAAGCATTTCTACTCTGCTTCTGAAGAGGAAGTCTTCAGACCTAGAAAGTGTCATATCCAGAAATCAATCCATGGTATTTAATGAGCTCTTTTTATGGTATTTGTTAAGCACTTACTATGTGCCAGGCACTACACTAAGCACTGGGGTAGATACAAGCCATATGGGACTCACAGTTTTAATCCCCATTTTACAGATGAGTCAACTGAGTCACAGAGAAGTGAAATGACCTACCCAGGGTCACACAGCAGAAAGTCACAGAGCTGGGATTAGAAGCTAGGCCATTCTGGCTCCCAGGTCTGAACTCTGTCCACTCTTTTTGTGTATACTTACTCTGTGCAGATCATGGTACTAAATGTTTGGGAGAGTGCAGTACAACAGAGTTGATAGACATGATCCACGCCCACAGCGAGCCTATAGTCTAGAGGGGGAGATGGCCATTAAAATAAATAAATAAATAAATAAATAAATCACAGATTTGTTCATAAGTACTGTGGGGCTGAGGAAGAAAGCCTTCAGAGGGCTCTATTTTCTCTGGTGTGCTAGAGATCTTTACATAAATCAGAAGAGTCTATTGAGTTTAATATGGCACAGCTGGACCAAATGCACCAAATTAGACTGTTTTGAAAGCCTCTATGACATTCTCCCTAAGTGTGGTTTCACCAGCTCATATGGTAAACACCTGGGCCTTTGATGGTCATGTTTGCAGGGGGAGAAGTCATAGGGTCAAAGTTGGCATCCACTTTTATGGAACCATCTATTTTTGTAAATGATAAATTCACCCAAGGAAATAAGGACACCCGGCAGGAAATGGAGCTGAGGGTGCCCCCCTCAGCAGATGAATGGATGTCTCCCTTAGTTCTCTGGATCTATCATCTAAATTCACAGGACAGTCAATCAGTTAATCAATCAGTCAATCAATCATGTTTACTGAGCACTTACTGGAGGCAGAACACTGTATCAAGTTCTTGGGAGAGTACACTGTAACAGTTATAGGAATCTGGCTTCCGTCCCCTTCACTCCACAGAAACTACCCTCTGAAAGGTCACCGATGACCTCCTTCTTGCCAAATTCAACAGCCTCTATTCCCTCCTAATCCTCCTTGACCTCTCAGCTGCCTTTAACACTGTCGACTACCTCCTTCTCCTTGAAGAATTATCCAATCTCAGCTTCACTGACACTGTCCTCTCCCGAATCTCCTCATCTCGCTAGCGGCTCATTCTCAATCTCATTCACAGACTCCTCTTCTGCCTCCCACCTTCTAACCATGGGTGTCCCTCAAGGTTCAGTTCTGGGTCCCCTTCTATTATACATTTACACCTACTCCCATGGAGAACTCATTCACTCCCATGGCTTCAACTACAACCTCTATGCTGGTGATACCCAAATCTACCTCTCCAGTCCTGATCTCTCTTCCTCTCTGGAGTTTCTCATTTCCTCCTGACTTCAAGATCTCCCTATTTGGATGTCTTCTCATCACTTTAAGCTTAACATGTTCAAAACAGAACTCCTCATTTTCCCACCCAAACCCAGACTTCAGTCCTCCTCCTGACTTTCTTTCACTGGCACCACCATCTTTCCTGACTTCCAAACCCATAAACTTGGTGTTATCTTTCACTCCTGCCTCACATTAAACCCACATATTCAATCCCTCACTAAATCCTGTCAGTTCCACCCTCATCATATCACTAAAATCCACCCTTCCCTCTGTGATGAGCCAACAACAAGCTACCTTATTTGTGACTGTTTGTGATCCCTTAAACAACTACAACCAACAGACTGTTCCGCTTTACTTGAGGCAGGTGATGGCGGGCCTGTGGGGCTTGTGGGGGGGTGGTATGGAGAGAGGCGGAGCTTTCTCTCCCTGTTCTACCCAGTAATGGGCCTGGACCAATCAATGACTGCCACATAGAGGCACAGCTGCCATGCCTAAGGCAGAAAAAAGGCAGCCCCTTTGAATCAAAGGAACTATGTCAGAAAGGGGGCACCTGGAGATAGTGAGCAGAGGAGCAGAAGCATGCAGAGAGCAGCAGAAGGCAGCAGAACTTGGAAGCAGCAAGAAGGAGCATTGGCAGAATGGGATCCTTTGACTACAAACTGGTATTGGATCCTTGGTGGAGTGAGTGAGTGTGTGTATGTATGTGGCATTTTCTTGAATGTTGGTGAAACTAAGTAAAAAAACCTTCTACATTAACCGTGGTGATCAGAGTTAGCAGGAGTTTGACTTCTACTGTGTGTCGCTGAGGTTCCCCACAGTCCAGAAAAGTCCAGGGCTTGTGACACACTCTCCATCCAAACTGCTACCACATTAATCCACTCATTTATCCTATTCTGCCTGGATTACTATATCAGCCTCCTTACTGACCTTCCTACCTCGTCTCTCTCCACCCTCCAGTCAATACTTCATTCTGCTGCCTGGATCATTTTTCTACAAAAATGTATAGGACACGTTTCCCATCCACCTCTGCATCAAACTCACTCCTCATCAACTGCTGCAAAACACTAAATTACCTTGCCCCCTCCTACCTTGCCTCACTACTCTCCTTCTACAACCCAGACGGCACACTTCACTCCACTAATGCTAACCTTCTCACTGTACCGCTATCTTGTCTATCTCACCACCGACTGGTCCCACACATCCTGCCTCTGGCCTGGAGCTTCCTTCCACCTCAAATTTAACAGAAAACTACTACTCTTCCCCCTTCAAAGCCTTATTAAAGACACTTATCTTCCAAGAGGACTTCCCTGATTGAGCCCTCCTTTCCTCTTCTCCCACTCCCTTCTGCATCACCCTGATTTATTCCCTTTATTCTTCCCCTTCAACCTAGCCCCACAGTACTTATGTACACATCTGTAATTTATTTATATTAATGTCTGTCTCCTCCTGTAGACTGTAAGCTCATTGTGCTCAGGGAATATGTCTGTTTATTTTATATTGTGCTCTCCCAAGTGCTTAGTACAGTGCTCTGCATACACTAAGTGCTCGATAAATATGATTAAATGAACACTCTCTGCTCAAAGCAAGCTTACAGTCTAAAAGATATGTGTGTCCAAAACAAAGCAAAGCAGCCAGGGAACTCCCTGACCTTGAATTTGCCTCACGAAACCTTGTGGGTAGAAGAGAAGTCTTGGGCTGTTACAGCATTGATGATTGGAGGATAAAAACAATTGCTGGTGTTGAGCACACAATAACTGGTTCTGTGTGGCATCAATGAAAGGGATTTTTCTAGTGTAAAACTTCCTTTTCTAGACAGATTCTCTCCAGGGCCAATCTCATGTTTTGTTCCAGTCCAGTTTGGGTGGAGAAAAATCCCATGCAAGAGGGGGTCATTTCTGAAGACTTGGACCTTCAGTTATTCTCTAGTAACCTTCTCAGAAACTTCACTGTCAAATTCCCAACCTGATTGACAAATGGTGCCTTCTGGTCTTTCCCCATCACTTGAACCCTTAAGTACTCACAACCCCTACACTGTAAACTCGTTGTGGGCAGAGAATGTGTCTGTTCATTCATTCAATTGTATTTATTGAGCACTTACTGTGTGCAGAGCACTGTACTAAGTGCTTCATTGGTGTATTGTACTCTCCCAAGTGCTTAGTACAGTGCTCTGCACACAGTAAGTGCTCAATAAATGACTAGCATCTCCCAGTAGCACTTAAGTACATTTCTTTATACATCATTGTTTTCTTCTACTAGTAATTTACTTTAGTGTTGTCTCACCTGACAGATTGTAAAATCCTAAGAGCAAGGACCACACTACTATTTTGAACTCTCCCAAGTACTTAGTACAGTGCTCTGCAAAAAGTGCTTAGTAAACACTGCCTGACTAACTCGTATACATTCCAGTGTTTAGAACAGTGCTTGGCTCACAGTAAGTGCTTAATAAGTGCTATTATTATTACTGCTTGACTGGGAGAGTCTAAGGTGAGATGCAAATAGAAAATGAACTTAGAAAACCAAAGGATTTGAGTTGGAATAAAGTGGGGTGAAATAGTCAATATATAAGATGGGGGAATTTGGCGGGAAGCCTTGAAACTAATTTTGGGGACTTCTTAACTTGATACAAAAAGTCTCTCAAGTGCCTTACTAGCAGTAGTAATAGTAATAAATCAATCGTATTGAATGCTTACTATATTACAGAGCACCATACTAAGTACTTGGGAGAGTAGACTATAAAAATTGGAAAAACATGTTCCCTGCCTACAGCAAGCTTACAGCATAGTAGTATCAATCAATGAATCAATCAATCCATCAAGGATATTTACTGAGGGCTTACTATATACAGAATACTGTGCTAAGCTCTTGGGAGAGTACAATACAACAGAATTAGCAGACATGCTCACTACCCCTAACAAGCTTACAGTCTGGAAAGGTTCTAGTATAGTAATAAGAGTCACTGTTGTCATCATTGCCGTTGTAGTAGTAGTAGTGAGTTTATTAAACACTCTTTGGAGAGAATGCACAATCAAAAATTAGTCATGGCCCCTGTCCCTCAGGAAGCTTACAGGCTAAGAATAGGAAAAGGGAAGAGGAGAAAGAGAAGGAGAAAAGAAGGGATAAAAAAAGAAACTGCAAGGTGTTCTTCCCCCCACCCAGGGTCACACCTGGAGAGTTTCTAGGTCTCTGAACAGAACACAACAAAGGACAACCTTTTTGTGTAGCCAGTGGGGCCAGGACTGTGGGTCCCTCATTGGCTGCATATGTACTCATAGATGAACTTTGCTGTCAGGAGTGTCATCTTTGACTACAAAGGTCAGCTATATATATTTCCCAGTGCTTATTGCAGTGTTCTGCATATAGTAAGAGCTTAATAAATAATAATAATAATAATGTTGGTATTTGTTAAGCGCTTACTATGTGCCAAGCACTGTTCTAAGCGCTGGAGTGGATACAAGGTGATCAGATTGTCCCACGTGGGGCTCACAGTCTTCATCCCCATTTTCCAGATGAGGTAACTGAGGCCCAGAGACGTTAAGTGACTTGCCCAAGGTCACACAGCTGACAATTGGCGGAGCCAGGATTCAAACCCATGACCTCTGACTCCAAAGCCCCTGTCCTTTCCACTGAGCCACGCTGCTTCTCCAATACAAATACAATTACTACTATTCAGTGAACAAGTTTCTTTCCCTTGCAAGATCTTTCCCAAATGAATAGCAGAATTTTTCAGCACTCACATTACAGCCATGGAGAGTCATGGGAGTTAGACATAGCATAGCAATATGTCAGAAGAAGAGAATAATAATAATAATAATAGCTTTTATTAAGCACTTACTATGTGCAAAGCACTGTTCTAAGCACTGGGGAGGTTACAAGGTGATCAGGATGTCCCACGGGAGACTCACAGTCTTAATCCCCATTTTACAGATGAGATAACTGAGGCACAGAGAAGTTAAGTGACTTGCCCAAAGTCACACAGCTGACAACTGGCGGAGTCCGGATTTGAACCCATGACCTTGGACTCACAAGACCGTGCTTTTTCCACTGTGCCAAGCTGCTTCTCTACCCTACAAATACCCTACAGAGAGTCAGTGGAATTTACTGAGTGTTTACTGTGTGCAGAGCACTGTATTAAGTACTTGGGAGAGTACTACAGAGTTGATAGATGTGATCCCTACTCAAAAGGAGCTTACATTCTACAGAAGACAGACATTTAAATAGATGAGGGATGGGGAAGTAGTGGAGCATAAGAATGTGGATGCAAGCATTGTGGGGCTGAGGTGAGTTGTAAACTGACTGAGCGGTACAAAACCTAGTTCATAGCCGCGTAAAAGCATGGTCTACTGGAAAAAACTTGGGCCTAGGAATCAGAGGAACTGGGTTCTAATCCCTGCTCTGTCACTTGTCTGCTGGGTGGCCTTGGGTAAGCCACTTAACTTCTCTGTGCCTCAGTTTCCTCAACTGTAAAATGGAGATTCAATACCTGTTCTCTGTCTTAGACTGTAAGCCCCAGGTGGGACAGAAATTGTCCAACCTGATTAAGTTGTATGTACTCCAGTGCTTAGAATGTGTTTAACAAATGGCATTAAAAAAAAAAAAAGACACAGAGGGGAGAGCAGGTAGGGGAAATAAAGAAGTTAGCCTGAGAAAACCTCTTGAAGATGTGATCTTAGAAAGCAGCGTGGCTCAGTGGACAGAGCACGGGCTTTGGAGTCAGAGGTCATGGGTTCAAATCCCACTCAACCAATTGTCAGCTGTGTGACTTTGGGCAATTCACTTAACTTCTCTGTGCCTCAGTTACGCCATCTGTAAAATGGGGATTAAGACTGTGAGCCCCACGTGGGACAACCTGATCACTTCGTAAACTCTCCAGCGATTAGAACAGTGCTTTGCACATAGTAAGTGATTAATAAATGCTATCATTATCATCTTAGGGGTGTTTCGGAGATGTGGAGAGTGGACTATAGAATATGAAGGGGGAAGGAATTCCAGGCTAGCAGGAGGATGTGGGCAAGGAGTCAGTGGAGAGGCATACAAGATCGGGGTCCAGTGAAAGTGTCGGTATTAGAAGAGCTAAGTGCATTGCTGGGTTGTAGGCAATCAGCGATGTAAAAGAGGAGGGGGAGAGACCAGAGAAGTAGATGTCAAGTGTGAGGTACTGAAGTGATGGTGTGACCAAAGGTGTACTGTAATTGAATAAGTGAGACTATTGGCTTGAAAAGGGACATACTAGAATCCTTGAAGGAAAAGAGAGCCAGGCAACTAAATGATGGAAGTCTATCTTTGACTGGAATTTCAGAAACATCTGAAGGAAGAAAGTCAGTGAAAAGCTGTCCTGAAGGAAAGGCAGACTGTGTAAGTGGCCAGACTCTTAGTTTCCAACCAAGTCACCCAGCGGAAAGCACTGATTTTGTTCCGTACAGATGTTGCCAGTTAGCGCACTGTTGATTAGTGATTTTTTTTCAGGAATTTTTCTGCTAAATAATCATGGACTTTCCAGGTAGTCCTGTTCTTTTAGGGGTATGAACAAGAATGTCATAAAATGGTTATTATATGGAGAGAAAGTAATTAAGAGTTGGGAAGAGGAAGTAGAAACTTGATTATTTTCCCGTAGTCTGAGGAGAAGGGGGTTAATGGGTGAAATTCACGGCAGATAAATTACAAATTAATTCGAAGAAATAGTTTGAATTCCAAACAAGATGGAAACAGACTATGGAATTCCCTGCCACAGAACTTTAATGATAAAGGCCATGCATGTTAATATCAAACCTTAAAATGGGTTAAGTTGGAGGCCAATTATAACATTTGTGACTACCCCACTTCGGAAATAATCAAAGCTAATTAGGGCCACACCCTGATTTCTGTTGTCTGAAGGAAATCTTCCCTATCCCAGAGAGTGTAATAAAATGAGTCAATTAGAGCTTTTGAAGGTTGAACTTCTTGAAGCTTTATGAACAGTTTCTCCTACAAGTATAAGTCCCATCCATCCATCAATCAGTCAATGATATTTGAGTGCTTACTGTACGCAGAGCACTGTACTAAGCACTTGGAAGAGTGTAAAACAGTTGCCTCACATTTTACCTGCCCACAAGGAGCACAGTGTCTCACTTTTGGGGGCCCTTAAGCTCAATGTGGGCAGGGAATGTCTGTCTATTATATTCTATCCTCCCTAACACTAACGAAAGTGGTCTACACACAATAAGGGTTCAATAAATACTATTGAATTGAATATGATGCCTCCCAGGAGGTCACTGCTGACAATGCACATTTTCATTACAGGATGTCTTCTCGGGGACAGGGCTTTTGCACTACTAAAGTCACAGAGGAGTGCAAAGACTGTAGGTGAAGCTGTTTTTCCTCAACCTGCTATGGTGGAAGGAGCACGGTGGGCATCCAATGATTCAGAGATTTGGGGAAATTTCAAATGATGGTTAGGAATGATATCATTGAACACTGTTACTACTTCAGTTTCAGCTCCTAGAAACATTAGTGTAGTGTGCTTATGTTGAACTATATTTTCTTCCTATCTTATCATCATCAATCGTATTTATTGAGCGCTTACTATGTGCAGAGCACTGTACTAAGCGCTTGGGAAGTACAAATTGGCAGCATATAGAGACAGTCCCTACCCAACAGTGGGCTCACAGTCTAAAAGGGGGAGACAGAGAACAAAACCAAACATACTAACAAAATAAAATAAATAGAATAGATATGTACAAATAAAATAAATAAATAGAGTATCTTAGTAGCAAGAGGGGTCTGCAAAGGGTTTCAGTGACCACTCAGAAGATCATTATTATGGTATTTAAGGGCTCACTATATGCCAAGCACTGTTCTAAGAGCTGGAGTAGATAAAAGATAATCAGGTCAGACACAGTCCCGGTCCCATGTGGGGCTCACAGTCTGAGGAGGGACAGGAGGTATTGAATCCCCATTTTACAGATGAGGAAACTGAGGAACAGAGAAGCTAAGTGACCTGCCCAAGGTCATACAGCAGACAAGTGCTGTAGCTGGGATTAGAATCCAGGTCCTCTGATTCCGAGGTCCATGTTCTTTCTGTGAGGTCACAGCTGCTCTATAAATGCAAAAGCTTATTGTGGGATGGTCCTTATCACGTCACTGGGGGAGAATCTGACCAGAATTGACTGATTGGGAAGCAATATGGCCTAGTGGAAAGTACGGAGCTGGGAGTCAGAGGACCTGAGTACTAATCCTGACTCTGCCACGTTCCTTCTGTGTGACCTTGGGGAAAATCGCTTAACTTCTTTGGGCCTCAGTTACCTCATCTGTAAAATGGGGCTCAAATAACCATTCTCCCTCCTCTTTAGCATACAAGCCCAGTGTGGGACAGTGACCGTGTCTGACTCAATCTTTTTTGTATCTGCCCCAGTGCCTGGCACAGAGTAAGGGCTTAACAAATACCACCATAATTATTATTAATTATCTGGCCGAACGATGTGCGGAGTACTTTGGTTTGAACCTGGGTCCATCTGCTGCTCGATGAAATAAAATGGTCTCCTCCTACATATTGCTCTGACAAGACACTGTAAAGATTTGTAGCAGTAAAGAAACCAGAGAGGATGGCTCTGTACCTACTAGTGAACGAAACACTGGAAGGAGTCATCTGGTAACAGCATGTTAGCCAGCTATGTCAGGAAAACAATGAAGGCTTAGTCTTGCCTGACTCGATTTAATGGAATGAGTAAATGAAACAAGCCCTTCCAATAAAGAATCTCCAGAACCACGAGAACTCTAAGGATCCAGGTACCAAGTGACAATATCAGCCTTGTTTTTGTTTAGGTGGAATTTCCCTGCTTAACTCTGCTGCCCTTCTCTGGCATTCCCATTTTGGTAGTAACCTGTTCTGGCCAGGCTCTTATGCATCAACAATAAACTGCCCCAGGGAACTAAATGTTTAAACTAGTTTAGACATGTCAACAAGGACTTCATGGGTTTCTGTTGCTTCATGAGTCTCTGGCAAGGTTCACGTGGTCCTCTGGCATTTCACATACCCTTCACCTGATGAGGTTTTGTTGCCAAAGCAGGGAGATGTTTAGAACAGAAAAAAGTGCTGGGATGTAAAAGACACCAAAGACCTAGCTATTAAAGAATATGTGATGAAGGGTTAAATGGTCAAAATCCATCTAATCTGTCCAAGTACTGAGCCACTAACAGATGACTTCCACTCGACCCTTTACAGACCTGCCTTTCCTTGGGAAGGAGAACAAGGAATTTGGCCAGCAATGTAGTCCACTTGTCATCCATGGAAACAGCATGACCTAGTGGAAAGTGGCTCCTACAGCCAACCAACATCTTACAGTTGTTGGAAGAGGATAGTTGGGGAAAAGGCACTCCCCACTCCACAGCCATTTGGAACTTAATAATAATAATAATAATGGCATTTGTTAAATGCTTACTATGTGAAAAGCACTGTTAAGTGCTGGGGTGGATACAAGGTGATCAGGTTGTCCCATGTGGGGCTCACAGTCTTAATCCCCATTTTACAGATGAGAGAACTGAGGCACGGAGAAGTTAAGTGACTTGCCCAAAGTCACACAGCTGACAAGCGGTGGAGCTGGGATTTGAACCCATGACCTCTGACTCCCAAGCCCGTGCTCTTTCCACTGAGCCACACTGCTTCTCTACTTAAAGCATGTCCCGATTGCAAGCTGAAACTCCAGTGCCCTCTGATCTGTGTTTAACTGTCCTGAACCAGAGTGGAAAATGTCAGCTAAGAGAACATTCCCATTTCAGACCCCACCCGGACTCCTGCCTCCTGTCTCTCCCCACTCCAGTCCATACTTCACTCTGCTGCTCAGATCATTTTTCTACAGAAATGTTCAAGATGTCACCCCTCTCCTCAAAAAACTCCAGTGGTTGCCCATCCACCTCCGTATCAAACAACTCCTCACCATTGTCTTTAAAGCAGTCCATCACCTTGTCCCCTTCTACCTCATCGTGCTTCTCTCCTTCTACAACCCAGGCCAGACACTTCACTCTTCTAATGTTAACCTTCTCACTGTGTTTTGATCTCAACTATCTCACCACCAACCCTTAGCCCAAGTTCGGCCTCTGGCCTGGAATGCCCTCTCTCCTCAAATTTGACAGACAAATTATTCTCCCCCCCACCCCCGCCACCATTTCAAAGCCTTACTGAAGGCACGTCTCCTCCAAGAGGCCTTCCCAGACTAAGCTCCACCTTCCTCATCTCCCATTCCCTTCTGCATTGCCTTGCCTTGTTCCCTTGCTTGCTTCCTTTCCTCTTCATTGATTCATTAATTCAATTGCATTTATTGAGTGCTTACTGTGTGCATGGCACTGTACTAAGCGCTTGGCAAGTACAAGTCGGCAACATATAGAGACGGTCCCTGCCCAACAACGGGCTCACAGTCTACAAGGGGAGACAGACAACAAAACATGTAGACAGGTGTCAAAATCACCCCCAACACTGCTCCCAGCCCCACAGCACTTATGTACGTATGTGTAACTTTATTTGTATTGGTGTCTGCCTTCCCTCTCCCCGCCCACCCCGCTCTAGATTGTAAGCTTATTGTAGGCAGGGACTGTGTCTGTTTATTGTTGTAGTGTACTCTCCCAAGTGTTTAGTACAGTACTCTGCACAGAGTAAGCACTCAATAAATACTATTGAAAGAATGAAAAGGATCGGAAGTACCTCCCCTTCGCTCTCCACTCTGAAATACGTCTAGCTAGTTCTTCTCAAATTCCCCTAAGTCATTATCCCCATCCCAAGGCTGAACAGATTTGCACCCCAAGAGAAGTGGGAGGCTTTGTGGGGGTAGCCTGTTCACCTGGGGCTGTGGGATACAGAGAAGTCTTTTTTAGTATGTGGGGAAAATGTGGTCAAAGAGAGTAGAGCTCAGTGGACAATAAAGCAGAGCCACAGGGAACAATGGCTACCAGAGAAGGTGAAAAGGGGGACCCTGGTTTCTTCTCCCTCTTTTCAAAAGAAGTTGAACAACTTTGTGGCAACCTCACCAAATCCTTGTGTCAGCAGAAATCTCCAATACCTTATGTTGGAAGGCTTTGTTCTAGTCCTAACTGGGATATTACAATTTTGGTTATTGGGAAAGTTTTCTTGTTAGGCATCAATTGACCTAGTGTAATAGTTTAAAGTAACAGAATAAAAATGATCTCTCTGGCCCTTCTCTTAGTCTCCTTCAAAACAGCATGGCCTTGTGGGAAAAAAAAAACATGGCCCTGGGAGTCAGGGTATTTAAGTTTTAATCTTGGCTCTGCCATTTGCTTACTGCGTGGCCTCAGGAAGGTCACTAAACTTCTCTGTGCCTCAGTTTCCTAATCTGTAAAATGAGGATTCAAAACCTGTTGTCTCTCCTATTTAGACTGTGAGTCCAAGTAGGACAGGGACTGTGCCAACCTGATCTCCTTGAATCTATTCCGGTGCTTAGCAAGTAATAAGCTCATAACAAATACCACAATCATTAATAAGCATGGACATGTGCTAGCCACTACATTCTGGGAAATCACGAACCAACAATCACACTAAAGGAAGGTGATGCGCTGTCAGGCTGAGAAAGCCCTAAGTAAGTGATGACTTTCACCTGTGCCTTCAAGGGTTTCCACCACAGATGTCTCCAATCAGATACTGTAAAACAAGATGGTGCTTAGCAAATTATTGTTATTGTACTTATTAAATGCAAAGTCCCAGACGATGTGCTAAGCATGGGTAGATTTATATCAGTCATCATCCTGATCCCACACTGGGCTCCCAATCTTTCAGGGAGAGAGAGAGCAAGAATTTCATCTCCATTTTAAGGAGGATAAAACTGAAGACCAGAGAATGTAAGTGACTTGCTCAAGGTCACACAGCAGGACAAGAACCTAGGTCTCCTGACCTCGAGTTTGATGCTCTTTCCACAAGACCACTCTGCCTTACAATCCAATGATGTCATTAATTTCAAGGCTCTGTCTAAGGCGTGCCACATAAGCATTTAGCTACTCACCCCAATCTCCTCAGAGCATCTTTAAATTCTGTTGCTTGTTTTTTTGACTAGCTCCCGCATTAGATTATGATGGTAAAGATCTTGTTTCCTAACTCTATTACGCTGTTGTTGGGTTTGTTTTTTTTTTAGGACAGGGAGACTTATAAGCATATTTGAAAGCAGTGGAAATGAAGCCATTGGAAAGTGAATAGTTGAAGATGGTGGTCAGGGAGGGAAAGAAAGAGGGGACAAATGTTTTGATAAGGTGAAAAGCAATGAGGTCAGAGGTACAGGGGGAGGAGATGGATTTTGAGTGGAGGTTAAGAGATCTCTTGAGGTACTGCTAAGATGGGAGAATCAAAGAAGGGTCAAAAAGAGGGAGGGACTAGAAAGGAGCAATAGAAGATTTTAGGGAGATTTATTTTTTATCAGTAAAATATGTGGCCAGGTCATTAAGATGGAGACATGGTGTGGCGGCGGGGGAGGGGGGCGGGGAGGAGCTGGAGTTTGAGGAAGGAGTTAAACATGAAATGGCTGGTGTGGGCAATGGGCATGAGCATCAGTAAGGATGGAAAAATAATTTTGTTGGGTGGAAAAGAAGGCAAAGTTACAGCAGGTGAGGATAATTTGAGATGGTCAAGGTCAGCCTGATGTCTGGATTTCTGCCAGCAGCATTCCATCCATTCATAAACAGGAGTAGAGGAAGCATACTTTGGAAATGATCCAGACTTGCGGGTTTGAGTACGAGATGGGTGTGAGGGAGTTGGCTTCAGTGAAGAGGCTGGTTTGAGAGTGTCAATTTATGTGTCAGGAGAACACAATTTGTATAAGGGGACCAAATGAGGCCTGATGACTTTAGGAAATTGGAGTCGGTCAAAAGATTAAAGCTCTATATGGGGAAACAGGACAGATTTGTGGGGAGAGAAGGTTATGGTTAGATAAAGGAATTTCAGAGTTGTTGAGGATAGAGATTATAGAATGACTAGAGATGATGAAATCGAGCATGTGTCAAAGTTGGTGAGTGGGTCAGTTGGGGTGGTGCAGGAGGTCAGTGGAGTGGAGGAGTGAGAGGAAGCTGGTAGCAGAAGGGTCACTGGGGACATCTTCATGGATAGTCAAGTCCCCAAGGATCAATAATCAATAGGAATAGAGAAAGAGAGAAGAAATATGAAAAAAGATAAAAAGGGTTCAGAAAGTTGGAGGTGGGGCCTCAGGGGTGGTAGATGACTGTGACTAGTAACTGGAGTGGGTGGTAGAGAAAGGTGCTATAGACTTATAAGGAAGGGAAAGAGAGGGATGGGAGAGGTAGAATGGTGAGAAAGTGGCATTGGGTAATGAAAAGGAACCCTACTTCACTCCCTTCCCCATTGAGTCTTGGTGAGTGGGAGAAGATGAGGCCCCCCCACCCCAAGAGAAAAAGTGGTAGGGGAAGAAGGTAGTGGAAGGGTCCTCTGGGAAGAACCAGGTTTCAGTAATGGAAAGGAGGAACAGTGACTGGTCAGGAACTGGTCATTGATGAAGGGAAGCGTACTTCCCAAACGCCAATTTGTACTTCCCAAGCGCTTAGTACAGTGCTGTGCACATAGTAAGCGCTCAATAAATACGATTGATGGTGATGGAGTGAGGGTTCCACAGGCTGCACTTAGAGAGAGAGAGAGAGAGAGAGAGGTGGTGGTGGGACCACTTTTCCTTTACCTATTTTGCTTGGGAGGGATTTAGTGGAAATTTAAAATTAATTTTAATCTCTTCCAGGAATAGGACTGTATCTTGTCCATTAATTGTGCACTCCCAACTACAGTATTCTGCACATCATAGACTCCCAATAAATACTGTTAATTGATTGTAAATCATTGCTTCATCTTACACCTAGGGTTATGATAGAAACAACAGCCGGATGTCAGTTTTCTTTAACCACCAGTTTCTTATCACAACTAACTCCATGTCTGCATCCAATATGCCATATTTGTCCTATAGTGAATGCCAAACATCCAAAACATTTTTCCTTCAGTAATTCAGGTGCCATCTAGTGTCAATATAGTCTATATTAGTCCAAGCTGACCTAATAATGCTTGTAATTTATTTTGTGACATTCATCTGCTTTTTAATTCTTTGATATTTTCCTAACCTTCAGACGGGAGGTTTTTATACAATCTGTAAGTTAAATAGATACGTAAGCTAGTTTGAAAATAGTGAGAAAATAGTATTTACATCTGGACAGATATCTTTAATTTGGAATTAATTACTAAAATCATTAAAAATTATTGTGGTATTGGTGCTTTCTATGGGCCAGGTACAGTACTAAGAACTGGGGTAGGTAACAGGATAATCAGGTCAGACACAATTCATGACCCACGTAGGGCTCACAGTCAATGGGGGAAGGAAAACTGGTATTTACTTCCCATTTTACAGATGAGGAATCTGAGGCCGAGAGAAGTTGTGACTTACTGAAGTCACACAGCAGGAAGATTCTTAGATGGGATTAGAACCCTGAACTGCTTAATCCTGGGCCTGTACTCTTCCCATTAGGCCACACTGCCTATTTCCCCTTTGAATTAAAAAAGTTGCTAGGAATGGAATGGTGAAATTCACGTGTGTGTATGTGTGCCTCTGAAAAGGCCAAGGTGGGATCCACAGTCCTCGCCATATTGTGCACATAAAAGGACTGTTCTTTCTTGTATTGTCTCCCTTAATGTTGGCAGTGTCTGACATTGCTTTCTCCTTTTCCTCCTTGTCTCTGTTCCTTTAGAAGCTTTTGCTGGAGAAGAGCTATGCCATTCTTGACAAACTAGCTAAACTAAACTGCTGGCTAGGCTACTGAATGACCAAATTTGGACATTTATTTCTTGGTAGGGAAGCAGAGACTTCTTTACTCTTTCACTTAAATCTTCAAGGATTGGGCAGAAGTCAGTGACATAATCAGATGAGAATCTGGGAAACTATGAAAACACCCCGCTGATCACCTTAATGACTTTCCAATCAAATGTCTTCCCCTCAGTCTATATCACACCTCCCCAGAAATCTTGGTTTTGAGGTGCAAACCTCCTCTGAGGGCTATCCAGTCTGCTGGTCATCATTTCAGGTTTGGGAAAAGAACTTGACCCAATTTCATCTAATCTGCACAGGTGAATTATAAACCCTAGTCTCAGGGTGCAAACAATATGGTCTCTTGAGCTGTCAGATGTGGAAAGCCTTCCACAAGGGGATGTGACACACCCAGAACATGACAAAGACGGCTCTGCCAGCACAGATAACAGCACAGACAAAAGGAAAGGGTATAAAATCTGTGTGTGTGTGTTTGTGTATGTTTGTGTTAGTGCGACTATCTTTTAATAAGCAAGAATTCTCTTGGGAATATTTTTCTCTTTACATATGCACTGGGAATGTGGGTGTGTATGTGTGTGCGCACGCCTTTCTTTTATAAACAAGTATTCTCCTGGGGTGGTTTTTCCTGTGTTCATACAGGGGGAGAAAGAGAAAGTGTGAGTGTATATGTGTATGTATAGGACTCTGGTATCTGCTTTAATCCCTCCTTCGCTCACACTCAATTCTTGTTTCTGCCTGGGCCTTGGGAAGGTTACACTAGCTTGCACTGTCAGAGGCTGGAGGTTGAGCAAGTTCAGAGAACACTCTCTCATGAGAGGGGACCATGTGCCTCTTGTTCATCCTGCCAAGCCCCAGACCTTAGCTCTTGGCTTGCCTACCTAAGAGAGAGATGGGAGTCCCAGGGCAAAGCTCTTCAGGATTGAAGCCAAGAGGCTGTCAAATGAAAGGGACAGGTCCTGCCGAGGGATGGTCTGAGGTCAGGAGACCAGGGCAGCACAGGGAGCTTGTTTGGGACACACAAACAGGAGGAGTGACCAATGGTCCTATTTTATGTTGATCAGTCTGGTTTATAGCTGCCCTGTCCCATCTGGTTGCAGTATGATGTCAATCAGTTGCATTTATTGAGTGCTTACTATGTGCAGCGTGGCTCAGTGGAAACAGCACAGGCTTTGGAGTCAGAGGTCAGGGGGTTCAAATCCTGGCTCTGCCAATTGTCAGCTGTGTGACTTTGGGCAAGTCACTTCTCTGTGCCTCAATTCCCTCATCTGTAAAATGGGGATTAAGACTGTGAGCCCCACATAGGGCAACCTGATCACCTTGTATCCTCCCAGCGCTTAGAACAGTGCTTTGCACATAGTAAGCGCTTAACAAATACCATCATTATTATTATGATGTGAAGAGCACTGTACTAAGCATTTGGGAGAGTGCAATATAACAATATGACAGAGCTGTTCTACCCATTTCCTGGCCGCATACAGTTAATTAAGAAATTTTCAGTTCCAAGTTCCTCGGGTCTAACACTGCGAGACTTCATACCTCAGAGGCTCTGGAGCAAGTGCGAAGTTGTGGGTCTGCCCTCGAAGAAGGCCCTAATGTTGTGTGAAATAGTTCGTTATGGGCAGGGAATGTGTATGCTGCTTCTGTTGTGCCGTATTCTCCCAAGTGCTTAAATCAGTGCTTTGTACATAGTAAGCACTCAATAAATACCATTGGTGGATTGATTCTGAGAAATAATGCCCATGACATCATCACATTGTACTATGTGCATTTACATCATGCATGTACGATGCATGTAGCATCACAAGTGTTTCCTTGTCTGTTCTGTGGGAGGGCTCTCAGTGGCCACCCTACTGTAAGGCCAAGTTCTGTTCCCACTCTAGATCCCAGTAACAATGGGGAGAGGAAAGACGTCGGCTTGGGTTGAGGCTCAGGGAATGCATCAGGGATGCCTCGCTCAACTGTCCTGTGCTGCTGATGGATGCAGAACAGTTGTGGCTCCTGTGAACATCCCACCACAACCATACACCATCGACCTAAGGAAGTCCCACCCTGAGGGCTGGGAGCAACACACTGAGGCCCTTTCCTGACCTTCACTCCCTTGGCTTCAATTCTATCTCTTGGGGGGAAGACTACTAAATCTACCTCACCATCCCTGACCGCTCCACCACTTTGCAATTTTTCATTTCCTCCTGCCACCAGGACACTGCTACATGGATGTCACGGTGCCCCCTTAGGTTCAGTGTGTCCAAACTTGAATTGCTCATCTTCCTTACCAAATCCTTTCCTTCACCCAACTTTCTTATCCCAGTTGTCAGTGCTACCATTCACCTCATCCCTGGAGCCTGCAACCTTGGCTCCTCCTCATCTTACCACCCACATGTTTAGTCTGGCACTAAATCCTCTTGGTTTTTCCTCCAAAACATTTTTGGAGATCCATCCAAACAGCCACTATACTGGTACAGGCCCTTGTCAATTCCTGACTTGACTACTGCATCGACCTGATTTGATGTACCTACCCCAGCGCTTAGTACAAAGACTGACACATAATTAGCGCTTAACAAACACCACAATCACTATTATTATTATCACTCTCCTCACTGACCTCCCTGCCTTCTGACCTCCCTGCCTTCAGTCTCGTCCCTCTCAGTTCATATTTCATTCTGTTGCCCAGATCATTTTTCTAAAATGTTCTGCACGCCTCTCCAGTCCTCAAAACCCCCTAACAGCTTTACATTCCTCTGCATCAAACATAGACTCCTAGCCAAAGACACTCCAACAGCCTTTTCCTTCCTACTTATCCCCTCCCTTTTATTCATTCTTTCAATCATATTTATTGAGCTCTCACTGAGAGCAGAATACTGCACTAAGTGCTTATCCTTTTATCACAGCACTTCAGCTCCCTTACTTCAAAGTCTCATTGAAGGCACATCACTTCCAAGAAGTCTTCCCTGATTAAGCCCTCCTTCCTCTTCTCCCACTCCTTCTGCATCACCCTGACTTGCTCCCTTTATTCATCTTCTGCCCAGCTTCACAACACTTACGTTCATGTGTCATTTATTTTTTATTTTATTTATTTATATAATAATAATGATGGTATTTAAGTGCTTACTATGTGCCAAGCACTGTTCTAAGTGCTGGGGTAGATACAAGGTAATCAGGTTGTCCCATGTGGGGCTCATAGTCTTCATCCCCATTTTACAGATGAGGTAACTGAGGCATAGAGAAGTTGTGACTTACCCAAAGGCACACAGCTGATAAGTGGTGGAGCCAGGATTAGGAGCCACAGCCTCTGACTCCCAAGCCTGTGCTGTTTCCAGTAAGTCATGCTGCTTCTCTATATTAATGTCTGTCTCCTCTAGACAATAAACTCATTGTGGGCAGGGAATGTGTCTGTTTATTGGTATATTTTACTCTCCAAAGTACAGTGCTCTGCACACAGTAAGCCCTCAATAAATATGATTTACTACTCCTACTAGGGTCATGGGGCTGGGAGGTAAAAGATGTGGTGACCGGTTTCTTGGCGAACTTCATAGGTGAAAGTAACCCCAGAATCACTGATGGAAGCAAAAGTCCTAAATGGAGTGGAGTTCTTCAGCTGGAGAGGGCACAACATTCTCTACAAATGGGTGCTTTCAGTGTTTCCCTCTGGTCCAGGTACGGGAGAAGGCCTGCAGGATTGAATAAACCCTAGGGTGGCATAACCCCTGGGACATGGCCCTCATTGTCTGTCTTCCCCTTCTAGACTGTGAGCCCGTTGTTGGGTAGGGACCGTCTCTATATGTTACCGACTTGTACTTCCCAAATGCTTAGTACAGTGCTCTGCACACAGTAAGCGCTCAATAAATACGACTGAATGAATGAATTAGAAATGTTCAAGGGCAAAGGCAGGAATGAGCAGGCCAAAGCCTGGGCATGCTACCAATCTCAGAACAATCCTCCCCTTCTCTGGAACTCTCCCGCTCCCTTCTGTGCTGTCTGTGCACTTGGATCTGTGACTTTTGGGGATTTGATAATCACCCCATCCTCAGCTGCAAAGCACTTATGGTCGTAACCATAATTTCTTTATTTACATTAATATCTGCCTCCCTCTCTAGACTGTAAGGTCTCTGTGGGCTGGGAACCTGTCTGCCAACTCTGTGGTACTCTCCCAAATGCTTAGGACAGTGTTTTGCACATAGTAAGCACTCAATAAATACCATTGATGATGGTGGGGATGATGATGTTATACTGTACTCTCCCAAATGCTTAGCACAGTTCTTTACACACAGTAAGTGCTCAATAAATATGATGGAATGAATGATGATGATTATAATGAGCAAGATCCATGGTCCATATTCCTGGAGTGGGGGGTTTGGGAAAGTCAGGAGAACAACAAGTCGAGTAGGAAGTGCGGTAGGGAAGGGGGAAAGAGGGTATATGAGAAGGAGGGAGAGAAAGGAGAAATGCAGTTTGGCCTAGAGGCAAGAGCATGGAAGCCTGGGAGCCAGGAGACCTGGGTTCTAATCTAGACTCTCTAGATGGATGTGGACCACGTCCTCCATCTCTTTTGTATTGTACTTTCCCAAGCACTTAGTAAAGTGCTCTGCACACAGTAAGTGCTAAATGCATACGATTGATTGGATAAGCAGATTTGACTCAGCAACAGGCACTGTTTATGACAAACACATTAGTGCAACAAAGGACAATTTTTCCAGTCCTCATCGAGTGAAATAGAGTTTGGTTATGGATCAATCCATTCAGTCTCATCCACAAACAATGATAAGAGCTCACTGAGAGAAGCATCTTGGTGGTGACTTAATAATAATAATAATGATGATGGCATTTATTAAGCGCTTACTACATGCAAAGCACTGTTCTAAGCACTGGGGAGGTTACAAGGTGATCAGGTTGTCCCACATGGGCTCACAGTCTTAATCCCCATTTTACAGATGAGGTGACTGAGGCCCAGAGAAGTTGTGACTTGCTTAAAGCCAAAGTCACACAGCTGACAATTGGTGGAGCAGGGATTTGAACCCATGACCTCTGACTCCAAAGCCCGGGCTCTTGCCACTGAGCTATGCTGCTTCTCTAGGTTGATTATGCAAACAAACAAGTGTACATTCTCAACACGTCTGGATTGGCGGGGATCTGGGATCCATTTAGGAACACGGTTATCTATTCCCAGGCAATGTTAGCATGAGCAGTCCCCTTATGATAATTTCCACAGGTCATCCTGATTTAATAAATGTTTCCACAAATTTGCGCATGAATATTCCAGACGCATACCCCCCTCCCTTTTCAGGGGAGTATTTTGAACTCCTTTGCAGCAGGGTTTTGTTTGGCCCTCGTTGCTCGTTTTGAAACAAGCTACTTGATTTTTAAGGAAGTTTTCGCGGTAGACGAAGTGTGAATGGAAACGGGCACTGCCAAGTGGCATCTCAAGTGAATTTGGGGCTGGAAAAAAAAATATTTCTGAATTACGGCTATTTGGTGCCACCTTGTGGCTCTAGGTCTTTGAGGAAGGTTTAATGATAAGTGTGTCGGCCACCAGAAATTTCTCGACATTTAGATCATTTAAAATGAGGCACCGCTGAATCAACTGGGTTTTAATAAAAACCACAAAATATTAATTCAGCATACTCTGTTTTAGGTGGTCAATAGAGTGAATGGAAGTTGGCTTCGGCCCAGTGGATCCAGATCTTTTTGGGTTAAGGAAGCTGATTAAACTGCCGGTGAGAGTGTTTAAATCTTGGGGCAAGATGACAGGATTTAGGTCCAGATTGGGGTAAAGGTAGAGATAATGCAGCCCTCGCTGTTTGTAGGAATGCAACACTTTTCCATTTTGTCCACCAGATTTCTCTTGCCAAATTGAGGCCTGCAGAACAATTTAAAGGCACAGAAGAGTGGGGTAGTAGAGAACGCTTCTTCCAGAATTCAGGGGTCAGTAGCAGGGAATCAATCAATCAATCGTATTTATTAAGCACTTACTGTGTGCAGAGCACTGTACTAAGCGCTTGGGAAGTACAAGTTGGCAACATATAGAGACAGTCCCCACCCAATAGTGGGCTCATGGGAACGGCCACTCCTGCTGTCCCTCCCTAGATTGTCTATTCATTTGGCTGGAAAAAAAAGAGGTTTTCACTTTGATACTCCAGTGTGTGAATTCAAAAGCATAAGGTATCACCTGCATTTTCTATGTGTACGATTGTAAAATGAGTTTTTAAAGCCTGGCTGGAACGCCTCTTTTATATAACATATTTCCCCCCACACAACATATGTTTGAGACTGCTTCATCCTCAATAAATGTGTATTTTATTAAACATTTGATGATTTAAAATAGTTCCTGTGGAGGAATAAAACATTTCTATTTGGTTCCATGTCTAGAGAAAAATATTTTATTAGTAATTTCATGGATTTTATTTTTAAATCACTGTGCAGAAAATGCATGCATAAATCCAATTATTTTTTAATATATTCATATGCACTTCTCTGACATATAGAACAGTTTCTGGGTTGGAAGGAAACTTCCTCTGTCGGTATTACTGCAGGGCTAGAGGGAAAGTTTCATGCAGTGCAAAGCCAGAAACAGCTGTTAATTCATCTGTGTATCTCCCACAAATATCTGTGGGGGCTGAACTTGTGAATCTCTTTCTGCCTTCTCTTCTGGAAAAAAAAAATTGGATTTTTCAACAAAAAGTCACTGCCTTGATACCCAAAAAGCAAGCATAATGAAATGACAATTGTCTGTGACCTGTTCTAATTCAGTAAAATCCAGTTAAAACTAGGAATTGCCTGTCACCTACATGTAGTTAGTTAAACTATAAAGAGAACCAATGTCCACGGGCCTTGGGAGTGAGTTCCCTTAGTAGTTCCCAAGCCCCTTCACTCTTTCTCATCCAGTCCCATCTCTGGGGGCAGTAGGGGCATGAAGACCTGTCTCTGACATGGGTTTCAGGGACTCTGTCATCCGAGCAGCCCTGAGTGTACATCAGAAGGTGTTTGTGCAGAGACATGCCAACTCCATGGGGGAGTAGGGACCACCATCCAGAAAACTGTGGAATAATGTTTTTTTTTTTTTTTCCAGATTCTCACATCACGCATCCACCTTGGTACAAAAGACAAGCAGCAGCAACAGTGCTCACCCAGCCTCCAAACCTCTGGAACATGGTGCCGCTTAGTCGGTCTTAGCAGGTAACGTTGCTGCCCCCCTGCCCTCTACTGCATCATATGGGGACCTCCTTCCCAACATGTTTCACTCCAATTCAGCGGAAGAGACAGAAGCAGTGGCGTTAGACATTGGAAAGGTCGCAGAGTTGACACCACTGTGGCTAAGACAATGGGACTCCCTGAAACTCTGCTCTTCTAGCCACAATATCCTCCAGATTTTCTTTTATTCTATATTTATCCCTGCCCTTGTCTTTTATGATTTGGTGTTTTTATTTTTTTATTTTCTCCTTATGTGTCCATCTCCAGTCTCCTTCCCCTACTAGTCTTAGACCGTAAGGCCCTTGAGGGCCAGGGACCCTGTCTACTGCTCACTGGTATAACCTTTTCCAGCACTTAGCACACAGTAAGGCTTAATGAATATTACCATTACTATAATTACAATCAACCAGCTAGCCTGAACTGAGCCCTTCATTGCTGTGCAGTAAGCAACTCTCCACCAAAAAGGTTGATGATGGTAGACTGAGATATCAGTTTACCTTTCTTTGGGGATCAGATTGGCTTAATTCACTGAAAGGCATTGGATTAGAAAGTAACCCAAAATCCCACTTAATTTTTATGAGATTGGAGATTGTTTCCAGCTTTGGGAATCAGTGAATGTGTCACCTCAACCCCTGGGGTTTTGATGTCACCCCACCCTACCGAAACAGGTCCAGAAGGGGTTTAAGCAGCAGCATCTCCTGGCAGTACACCTGCTCAAAGCAGAGCTGAGAAGGTTTTAAGTAGTGGTAGCATGATGCTTCCACAAAATTTAGAACATTGATGATGTTTGAACTGTGACTCTTGTGACAATTGGACAATCACTCACTCCACCCACTTCAAAGCCTTATCAAAATCACATTTCCTCCAAGAGGCCTTCCCTGATTCTTCTCCTCCTCCCTTCAGCATTGCCCTGATTTATTCCCTTTATTCACCCTTCCTTCATCCCCACAGCACTTGTGTACACATCAATAATTTATTTATATACATTTGCTTACATTCATCAGTCTCCCCCTCTAAACCATAAGTTCATTGTGTGCAGAGAATGTCTACTCACTCTGTTATATTGTACTCTCCCAAGTGCTTAGTACAGTCCTCTGCACACACTATGTGCTCAATAAGTACAATTGATCTGTTCAGCCAGCTCCTTCAACTGCAGTATTCTGGTGCACTTATTGCATTTACTTTTGTTTTTGTCGTCTTGTGTAGTTTTGTGCCTGTGCATTAAATCCTTCCTCATATTCCTGTCCTCAATCTCCCAGTCCCCTTTTAAGATAGATTCTTCTTTATTCTCTATTGTATACTTCCTCAACATTTGGCATAGTGAGTTGCCCACAGAAAATACTTAACAAATACATCTGAAAGAATGAACGGATGAACCAATGAATGAACCTGTGCATTATGGCAGTGTGTTTGTGCGATAACCGGATCTACCAGGAGTTAAAATTGATTAGCATTTTGGGAAGAAAAGTCTTTTCCATTGTTGTGTTGATCAAGACAAAGTGAACATGTTATTTATTTTTATGTCTTCACATAAACGCTCTATAAATGGGGATAGCATGTGACAGAGCCGAAAGTAGATCAGGAAAAAGAAAGCAGCCAATGAAGTGGAAAAAAATGAAAGAACCAGCAGTGGAATTCCCAGCAAACTATTTCCATGAGATCTCATCCCTAGATAGGATATTGATATTTTATGTGCATACAAATTATATTTCACAGGGACTCTGAGGGGTAAATTATCACCCCTGTGCCTGGGAATTAGACATGCAAATTCCACTAATAGGATTTAAGCACCTAATTTCTCACACATTGAATGGAAATGCGCTCCTAAATCAGCTTGGAAAGTGGTTAATACTCCATTCGAACATTCAGAAACGGCCATAGTCCATAAGAAGGAAGATAGAGTACTCCTGATGAGTCAGCTTATAAGTTTCCTCCTGACGGAATTACTTTTTAATTGCTGGGTTAATGCAAAAGTTTATTTCTCCGAAAAGCATCTTCGGCAGTGAAATCTGGAGATTAAGCCAGGAGGGTCTTCTAGATGATTTTTAATTGGATTTCCACATGCAGGACTGGCTCTGTAGTTTTTCTGGAAGTACAGAAGTCTCTTTTGAAGCCCTTTAGTAACCCTCACTCCTACTTAGACTGTGAGCCTTACGGAGTCCAGGGACTGTGTGTTCGACCTGATTAACTTCATCATCATCATCATGGCATTTGTTAAGCACTTAGTATGTGCTGAGCACTAAGCTCTGCGGTATACAAGGTAATCAGGTTGTCCCACATGGGGCTCACAGTCTTAATCCCCATTTTGCAGATGAGGTAACTGATGCACAGAGAAGTCAAGTGACTTGCCCAAAATCACACAGCTGGTCAGTGGTGGAGCCTGGATTAGAACCCACAACCTCTGACTCCCAAGCCTGGGCTCTTTCCATTATGCCACGCTGCTTTTCACTATAATAGTATTTGTTAAGCGCTTACTATGTGCCAAGCACCGTTCTAAGTGCTGGGGAAGATACAAGGTAATGAGGTTGTCCCACATGGGGCTCACAGTCTTCATCCCCATTTTACAAGATGAGGTAACTGAGGCACAGAGAAGTTATGACTTGTCCACGGTCACATAGCTGATAAATGGAGGAACTGGGATTAGAAGCCATGACCTCTGACTCCCAAGCCCGTAAGGGCTTAACAAATATACTACTACTAATAAGAGCAATAATAATAAAATAATAGAAAAGCACAGATCACTTAGCAAGCTGTCAGAGATGAGCAATAGCAAATATCTTCAAATGAGAAATACAGTTATGTCCATATGATGAAAAGCTTCTCATAGTGAGAAGCAGCATGGCTTAGTGCATACAGGCTTGGGAGTCAGAAGGTCTAATCCTGGGTCCACCAATCGACTGCTGTGAGACATTGAACAAGTCACTTCACTTCTCTGTGCCTGTTACCTCATCTGTAAAATGAAGATTGAGGCTGAGAAGCCCACATGGGACAGTGTCTGTGTCCAACCCAATTTGCTCATATCCACCCTAGAACAGAGCCTGGCACAGAGTAAGCACTAAACTCAGAGGTCATGGGTTCTAATCCCAGCTCCACCGCTTTTCAGCTGTGTGACTTTGGACAAGTCACTAAACTTCTCTGTGCCTCAGTTCCCTCATCTGTAAAATGGGGATTATGGTTGTGAGCCCCAAATGGGACAACCTGATTACCTTGTATCTACCCCAGAGAAGCAGCGTGGCTCAGTGGAAAGAGGACGGGCTTTGGAGTCAGAGGTCATGGGTTCAAATGCCGGCTCTGCCAATTGTCAGCTGTGTGACTTTGGGCAAGTCACTTAACTTCTTGGAGCCTCAGTTACCTCATCTGTAAAATGGGGATTAAAACTGTGAGCCCCCCGTGGGACAACCTGATCACCTTGTAATCTCCCCAGCACTTAGAATAGTGCTTTGCACTAGTAAGCACTTAATAAACGCCATCATCATCATTACTCCAGCACTTAGAACAGTGCATGGCACATAGTAAGTGCTTAACAAATACCATCATCATTATTATTGTTATTACTAGGCAGACATGTTTGGGAGGGGATAAGAACCTAGAAGTTTCTCTTCTACTTGTTTATGGGAAGAGGTTCCCTTGCAGTTTGTGCTCATTGGCATCTGGGATCGATCCTCCGCAGTGACACCAAGAAAATACCTGGCTGCAGGGCCTGAGATCTATGAAGGCCACTGGATTTGGGAGCAGCAGGCAAGAGAGATGCGCATGACTGATATGCTTATCTGTCGCTCTGAGGATTTATACAGTGGCTCTCCTGTAAAGCACAGGGACTTGGACAAAAGGTTACTTTTCCCCAAAGAATAAATAAGAAAGCATCTCCAACTGGCATCTTTCACAAACATTAAATTCACTCCATCATAAGGCACACAACAGGCTAGAAAGTCGGGTAAAATGGAATTCACAGCTTTTTCCTTTGATCCTCATAGTAACATCCCCTAACCAAATTAAGCCATACCTCTGCTTTGATCTTCCAAGTAAGAGAATTTTATTTAAGCCCAATTAGACAAATTAACCTAAGTTGTTTTACTCCTGCATTCACCAAGCTACTTTTCTAGAGAACAGTTTCTGGTCCGACAAGTTAAAACTTGAAAATTGATTACTTGATTGCTCTTTGTAGCATCATTTCAATAAAAGGATACACAGTGGTAAACATCTAAGGATTTGGTCTGAGCTGCTTTAATTTGTAACATTTGTGCCCATCTTTTCTCTCTGAAATAGAAGGCAAGTTTTGATGAAATGACAGTTTTCTTAAAGAACACATTGAAATGTACAGTCAGATACACACCGGAGGGGTTTAACTCTTTGTATACGTAAATGTTAATTTAATAATGGAATTTCCCAATTTCCTCAGCTACAGAGCCTCTGAAGTTTTAATTTGTGACACACTTTCCCCTCACAACTTCAAGTTGTTACATTACTACAATTTGGATTTCAGAGAATGTCTATGTCTTTGAAAAGATTGTGTTACTATTCAGTTGAGTAATTCATTATTTGATTATTCATTATTCATGCATTATTTATTATTCATGTATTATTTTAATATTTAGAAAGTATCTACTTTGTGCCAAGCCCTATAACAGATAAGAGCACGGGTTTGGTGTCAGGGGTCATGGGTTCTAAGCCCGCTCTGCCACTTGTCTGCTGTGTGACCTTGGGCAAGCCACTTAACTTCTCTGTGCCTGTTATCTCATCTGTAAAATGGGGATTAAGACTGTGAGCCTCACATGGGACATCCTGATTACCTTGTGTATATACCCCAGGTCTTAGAACAGTGCTCGGCACATAGTAAGCACTTAACAAACATTGTTATTATTAAATGATTCATATACAGTCCCTGAACTACAAACTGCTCACAATTAAAGTGAGGGACAACAATACATAGAAAATAAGGATAAATATCAAGCAACAATTACAAAAAAAGCCAAGAAAAACAACAGCAACCATACAAATTAATCACATTACAATAAATAAGGAAAACATTGCTCAGCTGTACAATCCTCAGGCTCCTCATTACTTTGTTAGTTCTTACCATCAATTAACCAATCAATCAATGGTATTTATTGAGTTCTTATTTTTGTGGAGCACTGTACTAAGCACCTGGGAGAATACAATAGAGTAGGTAATAATGATGATTGTAGTATTTGCTAAGTGCTTACTATATGTCAAGCACTGTACTAAATGATGGAAAAGCTACAAGATAATCAGGTCCCACATGGGGCTCAGAATCCTGGTAGAAGGGAGAATGGACACTGAATCTTCATTTTACAGATGAGAGAACTGAGGCACAGAGAAGTTAAGTGACTTGCCCAAGGTCACACAGCAGACAAGGGGCAGAACTGGAATTAAAACCTAGGTCCTCTGATTCCCAGGCCCGTGTTCTTACCTGGCTGCTTGCCTTAGATGATCTTTCTATCTAGTGGGGGAGACAGACATTAAAATAAAACACAGATGGGTAAATATGGGATGCTGGAAATTCTACATGAATGTTTTCTGTTGGATACATTGTTCTATCAGTTTTTATCTAAGGGAACATTCAATTCTTTACTGGATAAGGACTAAATGCTCTTGTACATTCAGTGCTTCTTACCTGAAAAGCAAGGATTTCCAGGCAGAGCAAGAGTGTCCTGTTACATATGTGCCCTATTTTCCTTCAGGGATGTGAATTTCTGCCCCAGGCATTCCCCAGTTCCCTGCAGAGTTCAGTTCCCTTGGAACCACAATTCAAATAATCCCCAATTTTCAGGAGTGCTCTAGAGAGAGAGGAGAAAAGCATTGCTATTGGCAAAGACTTCAGTCTACCATTTCCTTATTTCAATTGAGATTAAAAAAGGGGGCAAATCTTTTCATTATTTGAATCAATTGTAGCTCGTGGTCTTTGATGAATTACAAATAAGATCTAATTCATGCACCCACACGAGTAGTAATTCAGCAGAAGATTTGGCAGGCGTTTACTGATTTGCAGCTAAGTAGACTGGGATTGCCTTGAAGTTTTTGTTGCAAAATCTCAATAAAATACCCTGTGGCTAGGGCGGGGCAGGCACAAATAGACAATCTCCCCATTTCCTTTCAGCTTGGACTTTTCATGGTACAGAGATCCTAGTGCTCGTTGTGCGCGCGCGCGCACACACACACACACACACACGCGTGCACACACACACCATACATCCATATCTTTGTGAATATGTATAGGTATTCACATAGTCCACATCTATATATGGGCTAGAAACCTCCTAAATGGTATATTGGTTTGTCTGCTCAGACTATTGACTCATGGCCTGGGAGCACCATAGTGATCTGAGATTTCCCAACTCAAGCCCTCATAATTGTCCTCCCTTCGAAAACACCCCCATTCCCGAAAGTTATCAGATCCATGATTCATTAATTCAATCATATTTTCTGAGCGCTTACTGTGTACAGAGCACTGTACTAAGCTCTTGGGAGAGTACAATTCAACAATAAATAGGCACATTCCCTGCCCCCAATGAACTTTTAGACTTGAGTTGGGGGAGATGGACATTAATATAAAAAAAAATTACATGTGTGTTCATATGAGCTGCGGGGGGCAGGGTGAACAAAGGGTTGTGGTCGTTGTTCCTATTTTAGTATTTTCAATTCTGGAACACAAGGGTTCTGTTTCTGTCAAACCTCCCATTTAGGAAAACTCACAGTATAGTATGCAGGGGTGCACAAACATTTCATCCCAATTGCAGGACACCTATCCAGAGAAAAGTGTTGGAAGAACTTTCTTAAACTCCCTGTTAGCAGTCCATTCAAACACTACTGCTAAAACCTACTATGGAAGAACAAAGGTACCTTGTTGGCTTCTATTGTACAGTGACTTTTAACTGCTGATCTCTTTTGAAGTAAACGGGAAGCAGCATGGCCTAGTAAAATGCTGGCCTGAGAGTCAGAAGTACCTGGAGTTCTAATCCTGGCTCTGCCACTTTTCTGCTGTGTGACCTTTGGCAAATCACTTAACTTCTCTGTGTCTGTTACCTCATCTGTAAAATGGGGAGACTGTGAGACCTGCGTGGGACAGGGATTGTGTCCAACCTGCTTAGTTTGAATCTAAACCAGTGCTTAGTACAGTTCCTCACACATAGTAAGTTCTTAACAAATACCATAACCAAAGTAAACTTCAGTTTCTAATTATATTTGAGGAAGGGAGGTTGGAGGAAACTGAACTCTGTGTGACCTTAGATAGGTGAGTAAACCTTCAACTCTAATGAGTAGCCACTCATTGCTTTGTGTATTTGCTTTGGGAGTCCTAGATATTCAAAAGACTGCAGCTCTGAGGATCCAACGGATTTTTTCAGGCAAACCTTATACATTTCTTACCTCCCTGGGGTTGTAATGGATGAGGAAACCTTCTCTTTGTGCCTCTTTCTTTCCAGATGGGTCTCTCTGATGAAGGGTGCAAAGCAGCTGGAGTAACTACTCCACTTGGAAACCTAAAATAGCCAGTTAACCAGATGACAAGCAGCATAGCCTGGTGGAAAGACCATGAGCCTGGGAGTCAGAGGACCTGGGTTCTAATCCTGCCTCCATCCCTTGTTTGGTGGGTGACCTTGGGTAAGTCACTTTAAGTTCTCTGTGGCTCAGGTTCCTCATCAGCAAAGTGGGGATTAAGACAAAGAGCTCATCCAAACAGCACCAGGTAGAGCAGGGGAGGCATGATATCCAAATCTAATATACAGCCCTGATTTCTCTCCTCCTCTGCAGTCTCACATTTCCTTCTGCCTTCAGGACAGCTCTACTTGGATGTCCTCCTGTCACCTAAAACACTGTGTCTATAGCAGAACTTATCTTCCCACCCAAATCCTGTCCTCCCCGTGACTTTCTTATTACTGTAGATGGCACCACCATCCTTCCTGTCTCACAAGCTCATAACCTTGACATTATCCTTCATTCATTCATTCAACTGTATTTATTGAGCATTTACTGTGTGCAGGAGCACTGTACTAAGTGCTTGGAAAGTACAATTCAATTATCCTTGACTCTCTCATTCAACCCACATATTCAGTCCATCACTTAAATCATGTCGATTCCACCTTCATGGCTTCACTAAAATTTGCCCTTTCCTTTCCATCCAAACTGCTACCACATTAATCCAATAATTTATCCTATCCTTCCTTGATTTACTGTATCAGCCTCCTTGCTGACCTCCCTGCCTCCTGACTATCCCCATTCCAGTACATACTTCACTCCGCTGTCCAGATAATTTTTCTCCAAAATGTACAGGACATGTTCCCCACTCCTCAAAAAACTCCAGTGGTTGCCCATCCACATCCAAATCAAACAAAAATCCTCACCATTGGCTTTACCTCACCTCACTATTCTCCTACTACAATACACCCTGCACACTTCACTCCTCTAATGCTAACCTTCTCACTGTACCTTGATCTCTTCTATCTCCCCACCAACCTCTGGCCCATGTCCTGCCTCTTGCCTGGAAAGTCCTCTCTCCGCATATCCAACATATATTACTCTCTCCTACTTCAAAGCCTTATTGAGGGCACATCTCCTCCAACAGACCTTACCTGACTGAGTCTGACTTTCCACTTTTACTCCCTTCTGCATCACTCTGACTTGCTCCCTTCATTCTTCCCCCCTCCCAGCCCCACGGTACTTACATACATATCTGTAATTTATTCATTTATACTGATGTCTGTCTTCCCCTCTAGACCATTGTGGGGAGTGTATCTGTTTATTGTTGTATGGTACTCTCCCAGGTGCCTAGTACAGAACTCTGCACACAGTAAGCACTCAATAAATATGATTGACAGGCAAGAGAGCAAGAGCAGCCCCTTGCTCCCCCCACCTTATTCACAGGCTGCCTTCATGCCCCACATGTCTCACACTGAGAAACCCCTTAGCATCCATTTGAAAGTACTCCAAAAGCTCACCAAACACTCCTTACCTCACTGTCCTCCTACTACATCCCAGACTACATACTTCCCTCCTCAAATGCTCACTGTTCCCCGATCTCGTCTATCTCACCACCAACTCCTTTATCACATCCTCCCTCTGGCGTGGCACTCCCTCTCCCTTCCTATTCACCAGACCACAACTCTTCCCCACCTCAAAGCCTTATTAAGATTACATCTCTTCCAAGAAGCCTTCCCTGATTAAACCTTCTTTTCCCTAACTTTTTCTTCTGTCACCTAGTCACTTGGGTCTGTTCCCTTTAAGCACTTGTTATTCATCCCACTCTCAGCCCCGCAGCATTTATGTACAGATCCATAATTTATTTATTTATGCTAATGTCTGTCTCCCCCTCTAGACTATAAGTACTGTATGTGGACAGAGAACATATCTATCAACTTCGTTATATCATGCTCTCCCAAGCACTTAATACAGTGCCCTGCATGCAGTAAATGCTCAATAAAGACCATTGATTGGTTGGCTGAAAAGCAGCCCTGGTAACCTTTGCCTTCTCTCAGGCAACTCCTTCCCCACCAAGACTTTGAGCCTATTTTGTATATTTGTGTTGTGTTTTAATGTTTCATCACTCCTGATAAGTCTGTCTCCAATACTTTCTCCCTACTTCTACTCTTAGTTTGTGAACTCCCTAAGGGACAAGGACCATCTCTAATTTTTACGTGTGTATTCTCTCCCAGTACTTAGTACAGTGCTATGCCTAATGGTGATGATGATGATGATGGTATTTGTTAAGCTTTTACTAAGTACTGGGGTGGATATAAGCGAATTGAGTTGGACACAGTCCCTGACCCAAGTGAGGCTCACAGTCTCAATCCACCTCTTACAAATGAGGTAACTGAGGCCAGAGAAGTGAAATGACTTGCCCAAGGCCACACAGCAGACAAGTGGTGGAGCCACTATTAGAACCCAGGACCTTCCGACTTCTAGGCCCATGCTCTATCCACTACAACTTGCTGCTTCTCTGAAAACCGAAGTCCTTTGAGCCAGAACCAAAACAGTGACCTAAGGCATGCCTCCTGGTTAAAATGAAAAAAGAGTATGACAGTCAGCATGTCTGGACTTAACATTCCTTAAATTCATTATTGGTTTCCCAGCCTTTCTCTGTTTGCCTGTGGCAACTGCTTTAGCAAGCCTCTTGGAATTGCCAAAGTTGTGTACATTGAAATTGAGAATCTCATTGGAGAATACTCCTCAAACTGGATCTGGGCAACAGGAAAGTTGTAAGCCATCTCTCTTTCTATGTGTCCTTCCAGTGGCCCGACTCCTAAAAGTGTCTTCTGGGGATTCAGGTTTCTTCTGCTCCTGGCTTCTTAGTGTGTCACAGAAGGGGTTAACATTTCTCATCCTGCTTCTTCACTTTGAGAAGCAGTGTGGTTCAATGGCAAGAGCCCGGGCTTTGGAGTCAGAGGTCAGGCGTTCAAATCCCGACTCCACCGCTGGTCGGCTGTGTGACCTTGGGTAAGTCACTTCACTTCTCTGGGCCTCAGTTCCATCTGTAAAATGGGGATGAAGACTGTGAGCCCCGCGGGGGGCAACCTGATCACCTTGTAACCCCCCAGCGCTTAGAACAGTGCTTTGCACATAGGAAGCGCTTACTAAATGCCATTATTAGTATTATTATCATTATTCTTTTAGACTGTGAGCCCACTGCTGGGTAGGGACTGTCTCTATGTGTTGCCAATTTGTACTTCCCAAGCGCTTAGTACAGTGCTCTGCACATAGTAAGCGCTCAATAAATACGATTGATTGATTGATTGATTCACTATTTGCAAGTGTCGCTTTCATAGTCTATCCTCTTCTGACTGGGCCACAGTGTAGTCATGAGCATGTGTTTTGTCTTATGCTGTTGAGTTGTTTCCTACACATAGCAGACTCCATGGAAACATCTCTCCCAGAACACCCCACCTCACCTCCTCCTGCAATCATTCTGGTAGCGTATCCATAGAGTTTTCTTGGTAAAAATTCAGAAGTGGTTTATCATTGCCTCCATTGGTGCAGTATACTTGAGTCTCCGCCCTCATCTCTCTTCCATGCCACTGCTGCCCAGCACAGGTGAGTTTTGACTTGTAGCATATTGCCTTCCATTGGCTAGCCACTGCCCAAGCTAGGAATGGAATGGGTATGCCTCTGTTTGACTCTCCCTCCCATAGCCGAAACTAGGGGAGTACTGGAAACTCTCCAGGTATGATCCTGAGAGGGTACATCAATCAATCAATCAATCAATTGTACTTATTGAGTGCTTACTGTGTGCTGAGCACTGTACTAAGCACTTGGGAAGTACAAGTTGGCAACACATAGAGACGGTCCCTACCAAACAGTGGGCTCACAGTCTAGAAGGTGGACTGACCATGGTGGCATCTGTAGCTAGTGAATTGACCAGGCATGGATTTGGTACAGCAGTGGACATGGGATCTGGATGGGCTTGGCTTTGGAGAAGACATATCCCATCTTATTTTCCTCACTAATGCCACTTCAACACTTCCTGTTTATACACTTGAGTCCCCACCCTTTAAGCACTTGTTTTTTTGTGGCATTTGTTAAACGCTTAAAATATATCAAGTACTATTCTAAGCACTGGGGTAAATACAAGTTAATCAAGTTGGATACAGTCCCTGTCCCACACAGGGCTCACAGTCAGAACGGTTGTACTGTACTTTCCCAAGCAGTTAGTACAGTGCCCTGCCCACAGTAAGCACTCAATAAATACAATTGGATGAATAAATGAATGAATGAATCCCCATTTTGCAGTTGAGGAAAGGAGGCACAAAAAAGTCATTCAGCTGGCAAGTGACAGAACCAGAATTAGAATCCATAACCTCTGGCTCCCCAGTCTGTTCTTTGCCCCCAGAGAACTTTTGTGTACTGCACTTCTCTCCGACTCCCGTAACACTTATCGATATACCTTTAAACTTCATTTTAATTTGTTTTAGTGTGTCACCTTTGCTAGATTGTATACTTTGCCCCCAGTTTTGCTCAGTATGATTGATTGAATGAATGAATGTCTATCAAGCTGATTTGCCTGCCTGACCATGTCTCAATAATCCACTGCTATGTCACATTTTTTGAGATGATGCTGCAATATCATTAAATCCATCTTCCTTCTCCCACCCTGCAATTGTCCTGTTTCAGCTTACCATATAGAGGGGGAAGACCAAGAAGTCAGTATATTTCCTATTTTGTCTTTCAATCGTATTTATTGAGTGCTTACTGTGTGCAGAGCACTGTACTAAGCACTTAGAAAGTACAATTCAGCAATAGAGACAATCTCTGCCCACAATAGGCTTACAGTCTAGAAGGTGGGAAACAGATATCCAAACAAGTAAATAGGCAACCCTGTAAACAGGTAACCAGTGGACATTCTGCGTGTGACCAGGACGGGAGAACTAAAGTGAGGTGCAGGTGGGCATAGGGTAGTTCAGGCAACAAGCTGTTTTATACAGCTTCAGGGTAGCCTACCTGGAATTGGAACCTCCAAGAAGCCTTTCTCTCCTCCAAGAAACCTTCCCTGACTAAGCCCTCCTCTACTTTTCTCCCACTCCATTCTGCATCACCCTGGCTTGCTCCTTCATTCATCCCGCCTCCCAGTCCCACAACACTTATGTATATATTATTTATTTATATATGTATATTAATGTCTGTCCTCCCCTCTAGAATGAACTCACTGTGGGCAAGGAATGTGTCTATTGATTGTTATACTGTACTCATCCCCCTTTCATTTGGGGCCAGGATAGGATGCATTATCATTGTGTGGGTGAAACGGAGCAAGCCCTTGGGGCCCTTTCAAGCTCTGACCCAGGGCTAGAGCTCCTGGAGATTCTGCCTCCAGTCCAGCCCTGGCCACCTTGTTTCCTGCCTGAAGTCTTTTCAGCATTCTGGAAACAGCCCCTTGGGAAACAATTAAGTGACAGCTGGAGAAACCAAGCCAGCTGCAGAGGGATTCAGAAACCAAACCAGCTGCAGAGGGATTCTCTGCTTGAAGAAAGTTTTTGCCAAATTCTGGCTGAGAGCAAGGGGGGAAGTCTGCTCTATTTTAATCCTCCTCAGTCCCTCTTAACAATCCACTTCCTTTTTTTGTTATATTCGTTTGCACTCTTTATTACTTTCAATCTAGCTTACTCACTGTGCATAATTGTCATCTTTCCTCTTCCAACCTCTTGCACCCGCCCTCCTTTCATTCATTCATTCATTCAATCATATTTATTGAGCACTTACTGTGTGCAGAGCAATGTACTAAGAGCTTAGAAAGTACAAGTTGGCAACATATAGAGACAGTCCCTACCCAACAACGGGCTCACAGTCTAGAGGGGGGAGACAGACAACAAAACAAAACATCCTTCTCCCTTAACCACCAGTAGACCACAGCTCTTCAAAGCCCAACTGCCATCACACCTCCTCGAGGAGACCTTCCCAGATTGATTTCTCATCTTCCCACCTTCTATCTCCAACTGTCTTTATAGCACTTCTGTGCACCCTTTATTCACCCCTCCCTCAACCTCACAGCACTGTCATATTTGTAATTTATATCAATGTCTGTCTCCCCCTCTAGACTGTAAATTCGTCATGGGCAGGGAACATATCTACCAACCCTGTTATACTGTAGCCTCCCAAGCGCTTAGGACAGTGTTCTGCATACAGTAAGCCCTCAGCAAATACAACTGATTGATTGATTGCACTAGGCACTCAGACACTCATAGTCACTTTAGCATTTAAGTACAAAAGTTTTATTCTCTAACACTAGCCTCCCATTCTTTCACTGAATCTATTTGTTGAGCACTTACAGTGTGCAAAGCAACCTATCTGAAATTCATTTTAGTGTCTGTCTTCTCCACTAGACTGTAAATTCCTTGTGGGTAGAGATGTCTACTAACTTTATTGTGCTCTTCCAAGTGTTCAGTAAAATCTTTTGTATACAGTAGCTCCTCAATAATTACTACTGATTGATTGCAACAGATCACTTCAATTCTATTTCCTCAATAGAGCAACTAGTTTGGGCAATACTAATTCAATTCAAAGTTTTCGTCTAAAATGTCTCCCATTTCACTATCACCTGAGGTTAGCGTCTATGTTTATCTAAAACTTTCCATTCAATCCACTAATAATAATGATAATAATAATAATGATGGGTTTTTTCAAGTGCTTACTATGTGCCAAGCACTGTTCTAAGCACTGGGGTAGGTACAAGGTAACCAGGTTGTCCCACGTGGTGCTCACAGTCTTAATCTCCATTTTACAGATGAGGTAACTGAAGCACAGACAACTTAAGTGGCTTACCCAAGGTCACACAGCAGACGAGCTGCAGAACCAGGATTAGAACCCACGTCCTCTGACTCCCAAGCCTGTGCTATTGTCACTAAGCCATGCTGCTTCAGTCAGTGATATTTCTTGAGCACTTAATATGTGCAAAGCACTGTACTAAAGACTGGGGAAAGTACAATAAAACAGAGTTGAAGACAGAGAACTTACATCTTCAACTCCCGCACTAACGTAATGTGTCTAAATCTAAGATCTAGGATGAAATCTGAGATCTAGCAGGACTTGGGTTCTAATTTGGCTCTGCAACTTGTCTGCTGTGAAAACTTGGGCAAGTCATTTAACTTCTCTGTGCCTCAGTTACCTATAACTGTAAAATAGGGGTTAACATTGTAAGCCCTGTGGGGACAGGAACTGTGTCCAACCTTATTATCTTGTCTCTACCCTAGTGCTTAGTACAGTACCAGGCACAAAGTAAACATTTAACAAATGCCATGAATAATAATACTGATAATAATAATATTTAAGTGATTACTATGTGCTAAGCACTGAACAAAGGGCTGAGTAGATACAAGATAATCAAGTCAGGCATAGTCCCTATTCTACGTGGAGCTCACAGTCTAAGTAGAAGGGAGACCTGGTATTGAATCTTGATTTTACAGATGAGGAAACTGAGGTAAAGAGAAAATAAATGACTTGCCCAAGATCACATAGCATCATTTTGGTAATAGGCTGTTGTAGTATTCAACCACATGATTCACTTCTATAATTTTCCCTGGTGCTGCTTTTTTCATTTAATTGTTTTTTGTTTATTTGTGGCAGTGAAACAGTAAAAATAATTAAAAGAAGGTAGGGGGAAGGGGAAGGAGAAAGGACAGAAGGGACTGTGAAGGGGAAATGAGGGCTTGGATTTGAGGAAGCAGGAGAGGGGCCTGGAGCACACAGAAGCTGCAGGAAAATGGGGAAAATTATTTTAAAGCCTTTGTGGGAAGGGAAAAAGGAGGGAAAGTTTAAAAGACTATTTGGGGAGGCAAAGCTGATATGGGCAGGAAAAAATGGGTTTTGGGAGAAGATGGGCTTAGCTAGTCACTAGCTGGTGATACCAGAATGGGATGAGACAATTTTACATTTTACAATTTTACTTTAGGGAGAATTAAATGTTGCTGCATTGTCCATCCCCATGTCAATCTCTATCCACATTTCCAGTACAGTGGTCTGTGCAGTCAGTTAGGAGGCAGCCAGTACAGTGGTCTGCTAACAGTAGACTCCAAAAACAGTGTTCTGCATAAAAATGGTGTCCAGTGGTCTGCTAACAGTAGACTCCAAAAACAGTGTTCTGCATAAAAATGGTGTCCAGTGTATCCCCTACAGTTTCCCAGGAGAGTGCCCTGCACACAGAAAGGGGCCAATCTCCACAAAACAGGTGTCCAGTACAGTTCCCTGCAGCCTGTAGGTGCTCAGTAAATGCCGCTGCTGCTGAATACTCTGCTACTCCTTGCTTTTCCAGGGCAAAGGCAAATTCTTGTAGCTTTCAATTGCTCCTCCTACCATTCATCAGTGAGCCTGCCAAAGTTTCAGAGAAGTCAGATTTATCTTGCTATTGTCATCCAGAAGTGGTTTTGCATCTTCTTTTCTTGGACTTCCTTGCCTCTTCTTTTATTTTCTAGCAGTGTTCACATATTTTATGTAAAAATGAAAAATCTGGCAGAAAGAGAAGCGTGTGACCTAGTGGAAAGAGCATGGGCCCAAGTTTCAGAAGACCTGGGTTCTAATCCTTGCTCTGCCACTTGCCATGCTGCGTGAACTTGGGTGAATGACTTAACTTCTCCGAGCCTCAGTTTCCTCATCTGTAAAATAGGGATTAAATTCATTCATTCATTCAATCATATTTATTGAGTGCTTACTGTGTGCAGAGCACTGTACTAAGCGCTTGGGAAGTACAAATCATCAACATATAGAGACAGTCCCTACCCAACAATGGGCTCACAGTCTTGAAGTGGGAGACAGACAACAGAACAAAACAAGTAGACAGGTGTCAGTACCATCAGAATACATAGAATTATGGCCATATGCACATCATTAATAAAATAGAGTAATAAATATGTACAAATAAAATAGAGTAATAAATATGTGCAAATATATACAAGTGCTGTGGGGAAGGGGGTAAGGCTGAGGGTGGGAGGTGGGGAGAAGGAGAGGAAAAAGGTGGGCTCAGCCTGGAAAGGCCTCCTGGAGGAGGTGAGCTCTCAGTAGGGCTTTGAAGGGAGGAAGAGAGCTAGTTTGGCGGATGTGTGGAGGGAGGGCATTCCAGGCCATGGGAAGGATGTAGGCTGGGCATCGATGGTGGAACAGACAAGAACGAGGCACAGGGAGGAGGTTAGTGGCAGAGGAGCGGAGGGTGTGGGCTGGGTTCTAGAAGGAGAGAAGGGAGGTGAGGTAGGAGGGGGGTGTGTACAGTAAGCACTCAATACATACCATCGATTGACTGATTGACTCAATCTCAATTAACAAATACTCTCACCTATATGAGTTCCAGCCAGACTTTCAAGCATGACATAAGCATTTATCGGTCATATATTCTCTCCTGTGTGTGATTAGGATTCTTGCTGGGTAACTTATTTTATTGCATTTCAGAATTGTCCTTTGCATTCAGGTTGGTATTCTGCTATTTCACTTTATCTTATTTTTCCTTTTACTGGGTGGGAGCTATTCAGCTGTCCATCATTACATTCCTTTCCTGATCTCTCTCTGTTCAACCATTTCAGTTATTCTCTTGTTCTCCCGATTATTTTATTCTAACATTCAAGACCACAATGAAAGAGGGCCAGAAGCTTGAATTTCAACCACAGTAGGGTGACTCCTGATCCCCAATTCCATAAAGGGATAATTGTGTCCTCTCTCTGGCTTCAGAACTGTTACGATCAAGGTGAGACTGAAGAAAGGAATCAGTTGATCTGAAATGGCCAAAGAAATCACTGTTTCTGTCACTGTAGCATTCCAAACATTCCTCTTTCCGGATGGGTGGAGGAATCATCAAGGGCGCCTGCAAAGATTCTGCATTCCAGTTCAATCTCACATGAAAAAGTTGCGAACTTTCCCTCAGCTTATTGCAAAGTGACAGCATTTGAGCTACTGGGAAGTATCCTGGTGTAGTTGAAAGAGCATGGGCCTGGGAGTAAGAGGTTCATGGGGTCTAATCAGATGAGGTAGCCGAGGTACAGAGAAGCGAAGTGATTTCCTCATGGCCACACAGCAGAAAAGTGACAGAGTGGGATTAGAACCCGTGAATGTCTGACTTGAGAAAAGTTATGGGACACACCCAGAAGAGTAGCCCTAAGTGTCCTGTTCAGAAGCAATTGTACGCTGCCTGGATTTGAGCACAGAAAGAAAGAAAGAAGACCTGAAAAACATTTTTATTAAAGCAAAAAGTATAATTGGCCATTGTCTGCCTTCACCTTTTCCCGGTATCGGCTCTATTCAAACCAAACCATCTAGAGAGAAGTTGCATGCCAAACGTTTCTTACAGACCTACTTCTCAAACCATGTGAGAGGTGATAAACAAGTTACAAACAAGAGGGTAAACAAGTTCCAGTCCGCGATGGAAAGCCAGGTCCTGCTGCAGACCAGCTTTCTGGAGAGTTGGTGACTATGTATGTCAAAGAGCTTTAAAGAAAAATTAAGGATGTTGGTGATTGGACTTCCCAGTGAAGATGCTTTTTCTCTAAAGATCTGTCAATTCATCACCACGATCTGCCATAGATATACTTTTGCCTGTAAGATATTATCACTGAGCATTTTTATCTATACAGAGTTGTGGCTTAAAACAATTCTGTAGCAATTCTCCATTATTTCCAACCCAGAGTTTTAGGTCCCTAAGACTACAGATGCCCAACTGGAATTTTGTAAAAGATTTTGAAGTATTGTGGAAGGTGACAGCCTGGTTTTGCAATTGCTCTTAATCAATGAAGCAGCTTGGCTCAGTGGAAAGAGTCTGGGCTTGGCAGTCAGAGGTCATGGGTTCTAATCCCGGCTATACCACTTGTCAGCTGTGTGACTTTGGGCAAGTCACTTCATTTCTCGGTGCCTCAGTTACCTCACTTGTAAAATGGGGATTAAGACTGTAAGCCCCATGTGGGACAACCTAATTACCTTGTATTCCCTCCAAAGAACAGTGCTTTGCATATAGTAAGCACTTAACAAATACCAGTATTATAATGGCTTATTAATCAATGAATCAATAGTATTTATTGAGCACTTACTGTGTTCAGAGCACGGACTAAGCACTTAGGAAAGTACAATATAACAAATTTGTTAGATGTGTTTCCTGCCTACAACAAGCTCATCTATCTCCTACCTCTTGTTCAGATCTACCCCACCCTCCATTTCAGAATTACTCCATCATCCATGAAATTATTATTATTCCATAGCATTTGAGCTAGTACTCACAAGCAGCTTTAACAAGCAGCTGAGGGTGAATGGTCAGGTGTCCTGCTTAGTTATGGGTGGAAAAAGCAAGAATATGGTTGCATATTTAGAAAGCCAATCGCTGCTGTCCCTGAAGAAAGGGGTGCTCTCCAGCCCCCTTTGGGGATACCCTTCTCTGTTTCACATGCCATGCCCAGGGTGAAAATGCAGGTTCAGGAGGATGAGGGTTGATTCTGTGTGTGATGTCCTCGGTTTCTAAAAACCTTCTTAGGGTGTGGCCTACATCCAGTGCTGTCTAGCTCAGGTCCAGAAAGCAGGGATACCATGGTAAACTGAGGCCGGCAGTAAACAAAGAGGAACATGTCACCACAGGGGGCAGACACCCTTTCCAAGAACAGATGATGCATCTTTTCTCTGCCCTTTCTGATGGGACGTTTTGTGTTGCCTAAAATCTCCATGGAGAAAATGCTTCTGGCTCTCTGGCTTTATGCTTCAGTATTTCCGCTTCCCATCTTCACACTTTCCCGCTTTGATGAAGCAGTCATTGAGGGAAAGGTTGTGTTTCACACTGTTCCTCTAGCCCTGACCCTGACTCCTGTAGAAAGGAAAGTGGGCCTCGATGTATTGGTAAATAGATGCTAAATTCAGCTTGTTGGAAGGAGAGGAGAGGATGGCTTTGGTGATGAGGACGATGCGAGATAAAGGTGGTTTCTCGGCAAAGCTGTATTTCTTCGGGCTGCAGGAATGACACTGGTTTGTGCAGTGCTGGAATCTCTCTGGATCACCTGCAACTCCTCTCTTTCACCCAAGTTGGAGGCTCTGACCCTGTCTACATATGCAGTTTCAGCCATCATTTTAGCCAGAAGGGTTCTGCAAATACTGGCCACTCCGGGAGCTTATCGTGGACTGTGCAGATAATTGATCCACAGCTTCGAAAAGCTGGCAGAATTCAACATTGAAACTCTCACTGACTTGCTGAAACTAGTGCAGATTCCTTTTCATACCCAGGCTAAGTCAACCAGCTCAACAATAAAGACAGAATGGCCTGTATTTGAAAGAATCAAGGCAGGAATCATAACTGAAAGAAAAAAAAATTAGCAAGAATTACCAGTCACTAAGTACGAAGATAAACAGACCGTGACTGTTGGCCTTTCACTTTGTTACAGTCTTGGAAAACACCCCTCAGAGGGCCCCATTGAAATCTAATGATTAATGAAAAAATGATTGTGGTTAGATAACACCGTGAAAGGACTAAACCCTTCACTGATATGCAGAACAAATTGAAATCATCATCTTGGTCTCTGCATTCTACACCTAGTCAAACATGTTGCATTTAGTACAATAAATGTTTGCTTTAGGCACCAAAAGAAAGCCAGGATGAAATGAATCATCCCATTAGATCACCTAAATGTAGGGTGTCAGATAAACACAAGAGATTGTCTAGTTCATCCTGTTATCTACTTCTTACTGGTGTTGGTAGGTTGATTCTTGAAGTATGAACCCCAGCTGCAATTGCACAACTGCACTCAATGTCAGATAACATTGAAAACTTGAAGAAGACACTGCTGATGGTGAAGTTTGACCTTTGGGTGCATATGTGGCTGAAAAGGCCAACACAGGACCTATAGTCCTGAACACAGTGTATATAAACAGATTCTCCTTTTTATGCTGATGTTTGCTGGTGGAAGTGACCAGCAACAATTTCATTTAGGCCTCCTTGTTTTATGATCCTTTTGCTTCATAAACACAGCAGTGTGGTCCAGTGGAAAAAGCATGGGCCTGGAGTCAGAGAACCTGGGTTCTAATCCTGGCTGACCACTTGCAGACTATGTGACCTTGGGCAAACCACTTAAATTTCCTGTGCCTCAATTTTCTTGACTGCAAGATGGAGATGAAGATTGTGATCGCCATGTGGAACATGGATTATTTCCAACCTGATTAGCTTGTATCTACCCTGGCATTAAGTACAGTGCATGGCACATAGTAAGCGCTTAGCAAATACCATAAAAAAACTCCTCCTTTTTCGATAGGCACTTGTTAGGTTAGTCTGCTTCCACACTTAATCTGATAGTCTTCCCAAGGGATATTTCACCTTCTCAGTTTAATTTTCTACTTCCTCGTCTATCTTTGCATCATTGAGAAGTATGCTGCCTCAGTAACACAGTGACTTGAGCTCCTCTGGGAATTCTTCAGGGTTCCATAAGCTGTGGAAAACCTTGGGTGGTATTTAAACAGTGTGATCCCTCTATGTTTGTAGGTCTCAGTAGGCATATATTATTTACTTTGCCCTTTTTTGTGCTTCTAACTGTAGTCGGGAGCAGTTGAACCTTTGGGACAAGTTTGATGTCTCCACATGCTAGGTTTCTATGCTTTGCAGGGCCTTTGCTTCAGTGGTAGAAATCATATTGAAATGGTACTGTAGAACTGTAGAATCCTCAGAATTTCAAGGTCATGGTCTAACAATGGCCCTCCCTGAAGGTGAGGAACGTGTTGGTGGTCTTGAATTTCCCTTTAGCCAACAATGCTCTCTAAAAAGAGGTGGGAGAAACAAGATTTCATTATCACCCAACTGGGGTATGCCATATGGTCGGCTCTTTTGATCTTTCCCTCCCATTCAATCTTGCCATTGTATTGTACTCTCCCAGGTGCTCAATATAGTGCTCTGCACATAGTAAATGCTCAATAAATATGGTTGATTGATTGATTGCTGTCCTTCCCATAAATGCTTAGCTCCTTCTCAGGGCTCTCTGGAACTTCTCAATCCTGCTGAATAAACTGCCCCATTCTCATCAGGAGTAGGTTGAGAAACATCACCACCCTGTTTTCATGAGGGGAATAGAGCCTTTACTTTGCAGTCCCAAAATAGCCCTGTCCTTTGTGGCTGGCACTTGTCTACCAGGAAACAAATGCTGAGTAAAGGTTAGCTAGGCAAGACGGGCAATGGGAATCAGCTACATTCTGAAGGAATCACTGAAGCTATTAGGGCCTGGCAAGGCTAGACATTGCTCTGACTTTAAATCGAATGAATACCCTATTTTAATAAGGTTCTGACTTTCATTCCTAAAGGTGACAACAAACAATTTTCTCTAGGGAGCAGGAAGAGGTGTGAGAAGCAGTATGGCCTAGAGGAAAAGCCACAAATCTGAGTCAGGGGATCTAAATTCTGATCCTAGCTCTGCTGATTGTCTCCTGGGTGATTTAACTCCTCTGAGCCTCAGTTTTACTCAACTTTTAAATGGGGATGCAATGCCTGTTCTTTCACCTATTTTGACTGTGAGAAAGGGAGTATGTCTGACATGATTATGAATCAATTGCATTTTCTTAACGCTTACTGTGTATACAGCTCTGTACTAAACACTTGGGAGTTCAATATCTCAAAGTTGGTAGACATGTTCCCTGCTCACAAGGAGCTTAGAGTTTAGATGGGGAGAATGACATTACAATAAAGCATGGATGTGTACATAAGTGCTATGGTTGTCGATGGAGGGGTAAGTAAAGGGTGCAAATTCAAGTGCAAGTGTGATGCAGAAGGGAGTGGGAGAAAAGGAAATGAAGGCCTAGTTGGGAAAATCTTCTTGAAGGACATGTGATTTTAATAAGGCTTTGAAGATGGGAAAAGTGATGGTCTTTTGGTTATGAAGAGGGAGAGCGTTTCAGGCCAGAGGCAGGGCGTGGACAAGAAGTTGGTGGTGAGACAGATGAAACTGAGTTTCTGTGAGAAGTTTGAACATTACAGCAGCAAAGTGTGCCAGACAGATTGTAGTAGTAAATCAGCAAGGTGAGGTAGGAGAGGCTAAGGTGATTGGAAGGTGCTTTACAGCCTATGACAAGGAGTTCTGTTTGATTCAGAGATGAATGGGAAGCCTCTAGGGGTTCTTAAGGAGTAAGAAATCACAGACTGAATGGTTTTGTGGAAAAATGATCCAGACAACAGAGTGAAGTGTGGACTTAAGGTGGGGAGAGACAAGAGTCAAAGGAGTCAGCAAGGAGGCTGATGCAGTAATGAAGGTGGAATAGGATAATGGCTTGGATTAATGTGGTAGCAGTTTGGACGTAGAAGAAAGGGCAGATTTTAGTGTTGTTGTGAAGGTTGAATCATCAGGATTTGAATATACAGGTTGAATGAAAGATGTGTCGAGGATAACTACGAGGTATGGACTTGTGAGACAGGGAAGATGGTGTTGTGTACAGTGATGGGAAAGTCAGGTGAAGGACAGGGTTTGGGTGGAAAGATAAGGAGTCTTGCTTGGGGTATGTTAAGTTTTAGGGACATCCATGTAGAAATGTCCTGAAGGCAGGAGGAAATGTGAGAGTGCAGAGGAGGACAGAGATTTGAGAATCATCTATATGAAGATGGTAATTGAAGACATGGGAGCAAATGAGTTTTCCAAGGCAGCGGGTGTAGATGGAAAATAGAAGGGGACCCAGAACTAAGCCATGAGGGACTCCCACAGATAAGGGGTGGGGGGCAGAGGAGGAGCCTGTGAAGAGACTTTATATTCACCCCACCTTCTCCTCCCAAGCACATGTGAATGTATTCATAATTCATTTTAATGTGTCTCTCTCTCTTAACTCTAAGCTCCTTATGGGCAAGGAAGGTGTCTTCCAACTCCGTTGCCCACCCCAAGTTCGTAGAATAGTACTCTGCCCAAAGTAAGCAATGAATAAATACTATTGATTGGGGTACCTACAACATAAGCAGATCTGACAGAGTACTTCATCCACCTGGAACTCCCAGCCTAAGTAAGGTGGAAAACTGATATTGATTCCTATTTCACAGCTGCGGAAACTGAGGCCCAGAGAAGTTAAATGAGTTGGCCAGGATCACACTCAGAAAACTCTACTGGGAACCTACTGTGTTCAGAGTAATTGCATTGGGTTTATTAGGGAAGCAGCATGGCCCAGTGGATAGAGCATGGGCTTGGGAGTTGGAAGAACCTGGGTTCTAATCCTGGCTTTGTCACTTGCCTGCTGTGAGACCTTGGGCCAGTCACTTTGCTTCCCTATGCCTCAGTTACCTCATCTGTAAAATGGGAATGAAGACTGTGAGCCCCATGTGGGATATGGACTGTGACCAACCTGATTAGCTTGTATCTACCCCAGTGCTTAGTATGTTGCCCGGCACATATTAAGTGCTAAATAAATACCATTTTTTAAAAAACCCCAAATAAGGATCCAGCTGGTAAGAACAAGATGATAGAGAATGAAAAAGATGAATAAGTGATGGAAAGAGTAGTGAGTTTTAACTGACATAAACCAGTCAAGAGCCAGCTGAGTTTCTGAAGCACCTGCAGTTGAATAAAGCACATTGCTGGCAAAATCAATTAATCAATCAATTGTATTTATTAAGCACTTACTGTGTACTTGTGAAACTACAGTATAACAGAGTTGGTATACAGTGTCTCTGCCCTCAAAGATTTTACAGTCTACAGGAGAAGCAGATTAGGATAGATTAGGGATGGGGAAACAGTAGAAAAAGCCCAAAATAAGTAAAATCTAGACTTCTTGTTGCATCCTGTTTTTCAGCACCGATCTCTGCCACCTGCCTCACTCCCAATCTAGTCTGCTTCAGGGTCGCAAGCACAGGGCAATGGTCCTACCCCCACTCCCACGCCTTCTTTGCACTGAGACTTTTCTGATCTTCCCAGAATTCCAGCCCAGACCCATGCTCTACACGTGGAGAAAACAGGGTCCCTGTAATTACTTCTATTTTATCACAAAGAAGCAAAAATGCTGAAAAATTAAGCCATTTGTGCAAAGCTATACCAGAAATAAGCATTATTGGTGACAGAGGCAGAAACCTTTAATCAAGAAGAGGTTAGAATGTCATTATTGGACATCAGAAATAGATGGTGTGAAATGGCAGATTCTTAGGAGAGAATAATTAAAGGAACTGATACTTCCATTGTCTCTAAGGCTATCCCTCCCTGTTCTGTTATACTGTCAACTACATAAGCGTTGAGCAGCAAGTTTCAAGCTGATCTTTTGTACACTGAGACAATCCAGGCGGAAGCTTCCTAAGGAGCTGGTGGAAACAGCTCTCGTGCCTGGCCTCCTACCTCCACTGCCCTGAGCAGAGGGGGACCAGTGGCCTTTCAGCTCAGCATAAGCCAATGACTCAGTCGGGTATTTTGAGAAATGCCATTTTGCCTGCCCTGCCCGAGCCGAGATAGATACAGGCCAAACTGAGAAGAACGGTTTGGAACATGGACACAGAGTCTGCCTTTGAGAGCCTGGGTGTCAGGCTGGGCAGATGCTTTGTTTCTCTCTTCTATCTTTATTCAGCCTCGTGTGAAGATTCTGAACATGCTATTTATAAAGACACAGGATCAGACCCTCCTTTCCTCCTGTTTTGTAGGGTCCTTCTAATCTTAGAGCTATGATGAGTGGAGTTAATGCCGTTTTACTAATGGACTTGCAGAATTCACCAATTGTCATCCCTCAGATGTTCCAAATAATCTTACTAATCGGAATCCCCTGTCCCTTCAATTATAACAGTATTTATTTAGTCTCAACTGAACTCAGAGTACTGAACTGGGTGCCCGCTGTGACTATGGCAATGTACAGAGCGCCTTCTGTGTGCAGAAAACGGTATCAGGTACTTGAAGCATACGATAAAAAAAAGACATGATCTCTGCCCTCAAAGTGCTGACAGTCTGATGGGGAATCGGGCAGATATGACTTCAGCCAGATTGGTCATTCAGGAAAGGACATCTACTTCTAAATTTCAATCCATCAATGGTGTGTATTGAGTGATTATTGTGGGCAGAGCACCGTTTAAGTAGTTGGGAGAGCAATTGTACTTATTGAGCACTTACTGTGTGTGGAACACTGTACTAAGCACTTGGACGAATACAATATAACAATAAACATACACATTCCCTGCCCAAATGGATTAGCTATGCAGGATACCTGCCCTATAGGAACTTGCAATCTAGCAGAGGAATTAGCAGTCTACTGGAGGATCCTCTAATCTTACAAACTTTCCAGCAGAGTGGAAGTTCTACCTATGTTAAGAAACACCTTGTAGTTTGACTCTAATTGTAAGGAATCATTGCCGCTTTGTTTCTCACTTTAAGTGGAGCTATGGGAAAAGAAACACCCAACGTAAGGCTGCCAGTAAGGGATTAGCGTTAGGGTTAGAGTAGAAGGGCAGGGGTGGAGCATTAAAAGCAGGGTTGACAGAATTTGGGCCAATAGTTTCATATGGACCTCATTTTCACCTCATTCCTTATTGCTTAAATGACTTTAAAGCATTTTATTTCCTTGGACCTCCAGACAGTAAACTCACCATGGGCAGGGACTGTGTCTACCAACTCTGTGGTATTGTACACTCCCAAATGTTTAGTACAGTGAGTGCTCAATAAATACTACTGATTGATCAATTGCTCCCAACATACATTCCCATCAGTGGTCAATTTTTGTTCTCACTCCCTCCCTTTGAAGGAAGGAGGGAGAGAGGCCCTGGAAAAGTTCTCTACATCTTACCGGCAGGGAGACTGAGACCCGGGCAGGGGAAGTGACTTGTCTGGGATCTCAGAGCTGGGGCCAGACAGGGACAAGAACCCAGATTTTCCCACAGGATCTGAGAGCCTCATGTCTACAGGAATAATGGGTTCTAAGGTCCAGAATCTCCTCAACTCCAGAAGCCCAGGAATGAGGATTGACATTGAAAGCCTTTCTTCCCCCATCTGCCCCTTCCCCCACTGCCACCTGAGAACACCTGTTACCACACAACCAAGGAGACCCCTTAAAGGAGTATTTCTAGCCTGTGAGCCCACTGTTGGGTAGGGACTGTATATGTTGCCAATTTGTACATCCCAAGAGCTTAGTACAGTGCTCTGCACACAGTAAGTGCTTAATAAATACAATTGAATGAATGAATTTCAAAACCTCCCCAACTCCAAGATGTGATCTGGGGGCAGATCAGCATGGCTTAGTGGAAAGAGCACTGGCCTGGGATTCAGAGGATGTAATTCTGTCTCTAGCACTTGCCTGCTGTGTGATCTTGGACAAGTCACTTATCTGTGCCTTAGTTTTCTCATTTGTAAAATGGGGATTAAAGCTTATTCACTCCTACTTGGGCTATGAACCCCAGGGATGGTGTCTGATATTATCTTGTGTTAATCCAGAGCTCAGTACAGAGTTTAGTAGAGAAACAGCATGGTGTAGTGGATAGCGCACAGGCCTGGGAATCAGAAGATCATGGGTTCAAATCCTGGCTCTGTGTGACCTTGGGCAAGTCTCTTCACTTCTCTGTGCCTGTTATCTCACCTGTAAAATGAGGATTGAGACTGTGAGGACCACATGAGACCACATGGGCTATGTCCAACTCGATTTGCTTGTATCCACCCCAGTGCTTAGTGTTCCTGACACATAGTAAGTGCTTAACAAATGTCATAATTATTATTATTATTATTGGCAAATGGAAGCAATCTGGGAGCCAAAGGACTTGGGTTCTAATCCCAGCTCCACCATTTGTCTGCTACGTGATCTGGAAAATGTGTGTTAAGACCTTGAGCCCTACTTAGGACATAGATTATGTCCAACCTGATTAGCTTGTATCTATTCCAGTAATAGTAATAATGATGGTATTTGTTAAGCACCTACTATGTGCAAAGCGCTGTTCTAAGTGCTGGAGGATTACAAGGTAATCAGGTTGCCCCACATGGGGCTCACAGTCTTAATCCCCATTTTACAGATGAAGTAACCGAGGAACAGAGAAATTGTGACTTGCCCAAAGTCACACAGCTGACAAGTGGTGGAGTTGGGATTAGAATCAATCAATCAATCAATCAATCGTATTTATTGAGCGCTTACTATGTGCAGAGCACTGTACTAAGCGCTTGGGAAGTACAAATTGGCATCACATAGAGACAGTCCCTACCCGATAGTGGGCTCACAGTCTAAAAGGGGGAGACAGAGAACAGAACCAAACATACCAACAAAATAAAATAAGTAGGATAGAAATGTACAAGTAAAATAAATAAATAAATAAATAAACAGAGTAATAAATATGTACAACCATATATACATATATACAGGTGCTGTGGGGAGGGGAAGGCGGTAAGGCGGGGGGATGGAGAGGGGGACGAGGGGGAGAGGAAAGAAGGGGCTCAATCTGGGAAGGCCTCCTGGAGGAGGTGAGCTCTCAGCAGGGCCTTGAAGGGAGGAAGAGAGCTAGCTTGGCGGATGGGCAGAGGGAGGGCATTCCAGGCCCGGGGGATGACGTGGGCCGGGGGTCGATGGCGGGACAGGCGAGAGCGAGGTATAGTGAGGAGATTAGTGGTGGAGGAGCGGAGGGTGCGGGCTGGGCAGTAGAAGGAGAGAAGGGAGGTGAGGTAGGAGGGGGCGAGGTGATGGAGAGCCTTGAAGCCCAGGGTGAGGAGTTTCTGCCTGATGCGCAGATTGATCGGTAGCCATTGGAGGTTTTTGAGGAGGGGAGTGATATGTCCAGAGCGTTTCTGGACAAAGATAATCCGGGCAGCAGCATGAAGTATGGATTGAAGTGGAGAGAGACACGAGGATGGGAGATCAGAGAGAAGGCTAGTGCAGTAGTCCAGACGGGATAGGATGAGAGCTTGAATTAGCAGGGTAGCGGTTTGGATGGAGAGGAAAGGGCGGATCTTGGCAATGTTGCGGAGCTGAGACCGGCAGGTTTTGGTGACGGCTTGGATGTGAGGGGTGAATGAGAGAGCGGAGTTGAGGATGACACCAAGGTTGCGGGCTTGTGAGACGGGAAGGATGGTAGTGCCGTCAACAGAGATGGGAAAGTCAGGGAGAGGACAAGGTTTGGGAGGGAAGACAAGGAGCTCAGTCTTCGACATGTTGAGCTTTAGGTGGCGGGCGGACATCCAGATGGAGATGTCCTGAAGGCAGGAGGAGATGCGAGCCTGGAGGGAGGGGGAGAGAGCAGGGGCAGAGATGTAGATCTGGGTGTCATCAGCGTAGAGGTGATAGTTGAAGCCGTGGGAGCGAATGAGGTCACCAAGGGAGTGAGTGTAGATTGAGAACAGAAGGGGACCAAGCACTGAACCTTGGGGAACTCCCACAGTAAGAGGATGGGAGGGGGAGGAGGAGCCTGCAAAAGAGACTGAGAAAGAACGACCGGAGAGATAAGAGGAGAACCAGGAGAGGACGGAGTCTGTGAAGCCAAGGTCAGATAACGTGTTGAGGAGAAGGGGGTGGTCCCGCACCCTCCGCTCCTCCACCACTAATCTCCTCACTGTACCTCGCTCTCGCCTGTCCCGCCATCGACCCCCGGCCCACGTCATCCCCCGGGCCTGGAATGCCCTCCCTCTGCCCATCCGCCAAGCTAGCTCTCTTCCTCCCTTCAAGGCCCTGCTGAGAGCTCACCTCCTCCAGGAGGCCTTCCCAGATTGAGCCCCTTCTTTCCTTTCCCCCTCGTCCCCCTCTCCATCCCCCCGCCTTACCGCCTTCCCCTCCCCACAGCACCTGTATATATGTATATATGGTTGTACATATTTATTACTCTGTTTATTTATTTATTTATTAGAACCCATGACCTCTGACTCCCAAGCCCGTGCTCTTTCCACTGAGCCACGCTGCTTATCCCAGTGTGTAGTATAGTGTCTGGCACCTAGTAAATACTTAACAAATACCATAAAAAATCCCAACAACATAGGGCTTAGCAAATATTATTATTATTACTTTATTATTATTAGTTGTAGTAGTAGTAATAGTATTGTTCTTCCTCTGTCTGAAACAGTGAGCCCCATTTAGGACAGAAACTGTCTGACTTGATTGGCTTCAACCTCAGTATTTAATACAGTAATTGGCACATAGCACTTAACAAATACCACAGCTACTATTATTATTGTCATTATTATTATTAGTTTGGGTAATTGACTAGCCTCAGCAACCCTGTTCGGCTCTAAGCTCCTGGATACCACTTTGCTTATAACCCAGTTGCATCTTCTCTGAATTCTATGTCATCAACAAACACTGATCCTGCTTCTCACCTTGGGTGTCCATTCAATACTCTCTGAGCAGTTAGGGAGGCACTGCTGTTGCTGTGGCCAGCAAAGCTGCAACAGTTCAGCCTGACCTTACTCAAAATGCCAGCCTAGATACCTGCTGCCACTCAAAGGCTGCTTTGACCTTCTGCCCTCAGCTTTCCAGGGACCCGCCCCCTCTTCCCCTCAACCAGCTCCTTTTGGAGAACTTCCTGTTACCCCCAGTTAGAGAGTGGAAGCCTGGTGCTGCACCTCAGAACAGGATAGTGAGGAGGTCTGAGGAATGGAGGCTTCATTCCTGCCACCTGCCACTATCTAAACATCGTTTATGCTACCAAGCAATGCAGTGTGTAGTGATGATATGTGACTGCCATTTTGCACAAGTCCACCAGATATGATCAGAATTGGCCTATAGCTACAACATTTCTCTTGGGGACCCTCACTCTCCCGATCGCTCCAGAGTCATTGTGATCCCCTCCCACATCTTGTTAAACCTGGGTGCTGCAGCTGAGCCATGGCACTCACCACAGGAGTTTCAGGGGAGGGAGGTTTGGGGTTGAAAATAACTATGGTGAATAGAAAAACAGACAGGACTATATTCGTACAAAACTGGGGGCAGTCCTGTTATAAATACAAATGAATGGCCAGCCTAGCTCCAATTGGTCCAGCCTAATAATAATGATGCCATTTATTAAGCGCTTATTATGCGCCAAGCACTGTTCTAAGTGCTGGGGAGGTTACAAGGTGATCAGGTTGTCCCACAGGAGGCTCACATTAATCCCCATTTTACAGATGAGGGAACTGAGGCCCAAAGAAGTTAAGTGACTTGCCCAAAGTCACACAGCTGACAATTGGCGGAGCAGGGATTTGAACCCATGACCTCTGACTCCAAAGCCCGTGCTCTTTCCACTGAGCCACCCTGCTTCTCTGGGCCTAGAGGCCCAGGGGTGCAGCTGAACAGGTGAAGTCCGATTTGTCCAGCCTCCTTTGCTCCAGTGACTCCCAGAACCTGTGCAGAAGGGAATCGGAAACCCAGATTGACTGGGGACAGCTGCAGTTCTAATAGCTAGTCTGGTGAGAGGCTAAAATTAGTCCTCCTGCCTCTTGTAAATCAAGGCTGCAGTAGACACCGGTTCTGGGTTGTGCTCAGAACCCACTTCCCTGGAGAGAAAGAGGCTGTCCAGACTGGTCCAGCCACCTCTGTTCCAGTGGATCGGGCCTGGATGGGTCCAACCTCCTTGTCTGGTTTCTAGACTCTACCTGATCCAGCAGATGGGACTCTGGTTCAGCCATCTCTGTTCCAACAGACAGGCCTTCAGGCCCAATCTCCTTCAATCAATCAATCAACCAATCATATTTAATAATAATATAATAATAATGGCGTTTGTTAAGCGCTTACTATGTGCCATGCACTGAACTAAGCATTGAACTTGTGGATACAAGCAAATCTGGTTGGACGCAGTTCCTGTCCCATATGGAGAACACAGTCTCAATCTCCATTTTACAGATGAGGTCACTGAGGCATACAGAAGTGAAGTGACTTCCCCAGGTCACACAGCAGACAAGTGGCAGAATGAGGATTAGAACCCATGACTTTCTGACTACGCCATACGAATGTTTACTGTGTGCAGAACCCTCTACTAAACCCAATCCTAATCTTAACCCACTAGATTGCAAGTTCCTTGAGGACAAGGATTGTTCCAAGTGCTTAGTACAGTGCTCTGAACAAAGTAAGCACTCAATAAATATGATTGAATGAATGAATATTGTACTTCCTACATTGCTTCCCAGTAGGCACTTCATAAGCATCATTGATTGACTGATTGAATTTTGTCCTTGGGTGCCTCTTCACCTGTTCAGTTTCCACTGCTTCAGACCTGCGAGAGCCTTAATCTGGGGCTGAGGGGCAGCATGAGGTGGTATAAAAAAAAATACTAAGAGAATAAAAAAAAGGCAGCAAGTTTTTTTGGAGAGTTTGGTACAAAGGGGGCTTCAAGCATCCTGCTGGTCTAGTGTCTGGTAGACACCTAGTGTTCTCAAACCTGCTTCTTGCTTGTTTTCCCCCACTACATCACCTGATTTTCTGGGCCAAAAAGCATGGGGGTAGGAAGTCCAGTACGCCCAGGACTTTGGGATGGGAAGGCAAATTTCCTCTGCTCAAACTCTCCTGTTTTCTGGGGTTCTTCAGGCTGCATGATCCACCCGCCCTGCTTCCTCTCTCCCCAAAGTTGTTGAACAGCATTGCCAGGGAGGCTCAGAGGAAAGGGCCCAGCATGCCTGCCACGTCATCAGTTGAACTGATGTCAGTCCCACCCCTAACCTTTCCCAAGGTGGCATGTGCTCCTCACAGATAGTAAAGCAGTGTGGCTTAGTGGATAGAGCACCAGCCTAGAAGTCAGAAGGACCTGAGTTCTAATCCCGGCTCTGCCATGTGTCTTCTGTGCAACCTTGGGCAAGTCACTTCACTTCTCTACGCCTGTTACCTGTAAAATGGGGATTAAGAGTGTGAGCTCCATGGGGGACCGGGACTGTGTCCAACCTGATTAGCTTGTATCTACCCAGTGCTTAGAACAGTGCTTGGCACATAGTAAGTGCTTAACGAGTACCATAGTTATTATTAAGAGGCCTGGGGTTAGACATTGCACATTCAAGGGCCAGCAAGCAGCAAGGTGACATGTTCTCAAAGGAAGAAAAGCAGGCTTTTGACTCTCAGAGCTGTCTGATTTGCGATTGTTTGCTCCAGATTTGGAAAGACTCCAAATATTGATGACTTTGACCCAGAACCCCTATTCCGTACATTCATCCACACTCCTTTATCAGGTGCCCAAATTTGTATTTTGATAACAGCACTGTGGCACGGCATGCTCCTGGGACAGTAGACCTACTTTCTTTTGCACTTGTAGAGAAGTAAATTGCTTGTGGGGTCTATGCATGAATTTCAATTATATATTCAGTGCCTTTTCACCCATAGTGCAGATAATTGAGAGGATACTCTATGGATTGCATATTGCGAAATTATGGAAAAGCTTTTGTTTTTGTTTAATTTGGGGGGTCTAATCTACAAATTATTTTTTGTGTGATTGTTTCTGTAGTTATTCATTTCATTCATTCAATCGTATTTATTGAGCACTTACTGTGGGCAGAGCACTGTACTAAGTGCTTGGGAAGTATAATTTGGCAACATATAGAGACAGTCCCTACCCAACAATGGATGGTTAAAATGAATTTATTTTGAAAAATAAGTTTCATCATCATCAGTAGTATTTATTAAGTACCTAAGGGACACTGTCCTAAGCGTTGAGAGAACATAAAAGAGAGGTATAAGAAGTAAACCCTGCCAGTGAGGAGCTTATAATCCAATGGAGAGCTAGTTGAAGTAAATTGTTGCATAACCCAACAGTTAACAGAGACAGAATAGGTAATAATGATGATAATAATAATAATTGTGCTATCTGTTAAACACCTATGTGCCAGGCGCTATACTGATTGCTGGGGTAGATACAAGGTAATCAGGTGGGACACTGTCTCTGTCCTATATTCATTCCTTCATTCAATCATATTTATTGAGTGCTTACTGTGTACAGAGCACTGTACTAAGCGCTTGGGAAGTACAAGTCGGCAACATATAGAGACAGTCCCTACCCAATAACGGGCTCACAGTCTCAATTACCATTTTACAGTTGAGGTAACTGAGGTGCAGAGAAGTGAAATGACTTGCCCAGGGTCACACAGCAGACAAATGGCAGAGCTGGAAATAGAACCTATGACTTTCTGACTCCCAGGGCTGTGTTCTTCTACTACACCATGCTTCTTCCTTGTACCCAGATAGATAAATCAGTGAACTACAAATGCAAAAAAGAGATGTGCATGCAAGAGGGCTGAGTGGGCTAATACTTATAGTGGTATTTGTCAATTGCCTACTTTATTCCAAGCTCTGCACTAAGCATAGATACAAGAGAAGTAAGTCAACACAGTCCCTGTCCCATGTGGGCTTAAAATCTAGATGGAGGGATAACAGATATTGAATCCCCACTTCACAAATGAGGAAACTCAAGCACAGGGAAGTTGAGACTTGGCCTAGGTCACACTGCAGGCCAGTAGCACAACCGGAATTAGAAGACAGGTCTCCTATCTCCCAGCCCTATGCCCTTTCCACTAGGCTACCCTGCTTCTAGGCATGACCAGAAAGATAACGAGGTTAATCTGGGAAGGCCTCCTAGAAGAGTTGGGTATTGTCAGAGAGTTTGGAGGCGTGAAACTATGTGGTTTTGCACCAAAAAGTAGGAAGGGTATTATACAAGGGAAGAAAAGCCAATTTAGTCAGATGTTCCTTAAAGTCCCCATTGTGGAAGGGACCTGGTTTTGCTAGATGCAGAGTTAGAATAGCAGCATAGTCTAGTGGAAACATCACATGCCTGGGAGTCAGAGGACCTGGGTTCTAATTCTGCTCCACAACTTGCCTGTTGTGTGAATTTGGGCAAGTTACTTCTCTATGCCTCAGTTTTCTTAACCCTAAAAAGGGGATTCAATACCTGTTCTCCCTCCTATTTAGACTGCAAACCCCTTGTGGTACAGTACTATGTCTTGCAATTAATTTGTATCTACCCCAGTGCTTAGAACAGTGCTTGATGCATAACAAGTGCTTAACAAGAAGAAGGAGGAGGAGGAGGAGGAGAAGCAGCAGCATGGCTTAGTGGCAAGATCATTGGCTTGGGAGGCAGAGGACATGTGTTCTAATCCCGGTTCTGCCACTTGTCTGCTGTGTGACCTTGGACAAGCCACTTAACTTCTCTGTGCCTCAGTTACTTCATCTGTAAAATGGGGATTAAAAATGTGAGTCCCACATGGGGCAACCTGATTACTCTGTATCTACCCCAGTGCTTGGAACGATGCTTGGCACATAGTAAGCGCTTAACAAATACCATCATCATTATTATTATTCTTAGAAGAAGAAATAATTTACCTGTGTGCTGTTCATGAGTCACTGAGATTGGGGGTTGGGCGGTAAGGATGCTAGGGCTGGGGGTTGGATAAACATACCATGCCATTAATACTAATACTGCAGGGGCATTATACAATGGGGCAGTCACTGCTCCACAGATTCCCCTCTTCAGGACCCCAACAGGAGTTGGAAGTTTTGATCTGCTTGGTTGGAAGATGGGTGTACGATCCTGGCCCAAACTTCCAAAGTACTCCTGAGCGGGGCCCTAGAGCAGACGGGGACCATGGGAACCAGAAGAGCAGCTAGTCTGTTGCTCTGGCCCCTGGAGAGGTCCCTGACAGTAACCTACGATGGAAGGAAGGTGATAGGGGCCAAAATCTAGCTGTCCCCACCCAGGGGTACGCCAGATACCTCCAGAAGCTACAGTCCTGCTCTCAGACATCCAGGCCGTCCAGACCCTTCTGCTTCAGGGACCTTAATCCTACCCAGGTGAGCTTCCGGGAAGATACAACCTGGCTCTGAGCAGATCTGGTTCTCCTCGGGCTGCAGAACGATCCTGGGATTCGCCCTGCAGGCGGATGTGGAAATCGAGTGCCAACGGTGCTGATGTTTATCCCTCATTGCCCCTTTGTCCCACGGGGAAGGCAGCCTGATGGAACTACCAATATCTTCAGAACTCATAACAAAGCCAAAACAGCACATCAAAAACCTCTGTAAGGCGCTACAAGTACCAAAGAAAGTGAATGTTCCACTGGAAAGTTACACTGAAAGGAGCAGCATTAATGCTATCAGATTTAAGGCCTCTGGAAAGCAGGCCAACATAGTTTACACGCCACTGCTCCTATTAATAGCCCTGACTCCCTTAGCAATGTCAACTGTAACATTAATCCTCGCTTTAAACCTCACTATCTCAAATATCAGCTGCTCCTAGCTGCAAGCCTGGCCCGGCTCTCCCTCTCGGAGGATAGCAGAGAGCCTAATGGAGTCTCTGGAAGAACCCACGCAGATTAGGAAGCCAAACTTGCTAGAAGTTCCCATTTTGTCCGATTCCCTTTTGGAAGATGAGGACGTTAAAGCAAACTTCAAGCCTCGTTTCTCCCCGCAGCCCCGGAGGAGGGGATCGGATTCTGAGGAAGACATGTACATGGAAGCCCCACCTTCCGTGGCAAGGAAGGTTTCATTTGCTGATGCCATGGGGCTCGATCTGGTGTCTGTCAAGGAGTTTGACTGCTGGGACGTTCCGATTCCAGCCCCAAATTTTGACCCAACGAATGAGATTTTATGCCGGGACGAATATATCCTGTGTCCACTGTTTGAGTTACCATCTTCCAAAGAAGATCTAATGCGGCAGGTTCAGATCCAGAAGGCGGTCCTCGAGTCAACCGTGTTCCTGCCTGGGATTACGTGTATGAAGGGTACCATTCGTGTACTTAATGTTTCTTTCGAAAAGTTAGTATATGTTCGCATGTCCTTGGACGCCTGGCACAGCCATTACGATATTCTAGCAGAATACGTCCCTGATTCTTGTGACGGCGAAACTGACCAGTTCTTCTTTAAGATTACATTAGTTCCTCCCTATCAAAAAGACGGTGCCACAGTTGAGTTCTGCATACGCTACGAAACCTCGGTGGGTACGTTTTGGGGGAATAACAATGGAGGAAATTATACTCTGGTATGTCGGAAGAAGGAGCAGGAGCCCGAGAAACCACCGGAGGCTCTTCCCAACAAACAGATCAAAGGCTGCTTGAAGACGAAATCCAGGTGAGGGGCATGCTACATTTAGCTGCCTTGAGGCAGCTGCGAAGGTTTTTGTGTCGGATTTCTTTACTAGTTCCTCAGGCATTTTCCCAGAGAAATGATGGCCAGTATATGAGAACTGTGTTTAGAAAACTCTCTGTACAACTTACTCCCAGAGCAGGTCTATTAACATAACAGTCATTACTCATTATAGCTGGTGTTTCCCTAAAATGGAAATTCAATTAGGTGGGAGTGTGGATGGGGGTGGGGAGGGTAACTTATGTGCTCATTTTTCAGTGGCTTTCTATGCTTGGAAGGGGATCCTCAATCCCTGACCAACTCCAGGAAAAACAGGGAGAATTCTACAGCACAATGGGATGGTGATTCCACCAACAGAGTGAACCCCAGTTTCACGTCATGCTGGAGGACGGTTTATGATCCGAGTGGTGAATTGCAGGCAAACTTGCTGGTGGGCACAGCCACCCTGGAGCCTTGTGACTACCGGGGGTTGGGAGCACCCTCGGCCTAGCCAACTCTTTAACCCTCATTATAGTCCAGAGCGGTGCCGACAACCTGTTGACTGAGCTCTGTGGGTGGAGACCTGACCAGAGGGAGCTGTGAAGGCCATGAGGTTGCGATTAGGGATTTTGCCATAGTTGCTGAGCTATAATGTTCGGTAGTTTTCCGGCAATGCTCTGGCAGATTCTTACCCAAATCCCAACCAATTAAAATCAGAAATGGCAGTTCTAGAATGGTCGAGATGAAAGCTCAGGGTTCAAAAATACTGGGTCTCCTGTCGAGACTCTGGTTAAGCTGTGGCCTAGTGGAGGTTGGAATATCTGCTTTCAGTCACTCCCAAAGCCTGTCATGGGGGCTATGGAAATCCTGTTCAAGATAAACAGAGAAACCACAAGGGAAATAAGTCAAAGACCAAGCCTTCCCTGGGGCTAATCAAGTGTCCATTTGGAAAAAGATACATCCCAAATCCATGTTTCTTAAAACCTGGAAACATTTTTAATCTCATTTTCAGTATGATGTAGGGTACAGTGCTGGGACCTGTTCCAAATCATGCCAAGCTGTGAAATACTCCTGATTTTTCTCTGCGGAGAGCACAAGCCCTCAGTCGTGGCTTCCGGTTGGTCTGGAAGTTCGCCTGACTGCTGACTGCTCTCCAGGACACCCTATGAGAGCCAAAGGTCATCTTGGCCAGGAAACTCACGCAAGGGTTTAAATTAAACTGAGACTTAAATAAAATGGACAGAGCAAAGTGTTCTTCTCAGAGTAAGCGATCAGTGACTCTTGATGATGACGTTGATGATGATGGGTGACAACTGCAGTGATGATGATACAAATGACGATGATCACGGAAAGGATGATGATGGGATCTGATTACAGGCAGCATAGTAAGACACAGAGAAGGGGGCAGAATGGAAGCTTGAAATATTATCAGGCAGATAAACGGACCAACAATGTTCTACCAGGCAGTGAGATAGGGTGGAGGAGAAATGCCTGTACAACAGTTTTTCTTGTCTGCATAGAGTTATTCCAGCAGGACCCGGAAGGTGTATTTTGTCCCAGGCAGATTTGGATCAAAGAATATACATTTTAACTGGGGAGATTACCTCCCAATTTCACTTACCTCATGCAGATTTGATGGACATGTAGAGGAATTGCAGAATAAAACTGAGATTGCAGTCGAGTAAGTGAGCATAGTGAGAATTAATCGCACTATAGAATTTTTTTTAACCAGAAAAACCAGGGAGCAATTTTTAAATTGAATTTTTGTAAACAGAAACAGGAAAATTTGCTATACAGATTTAAGTGGTATTTTATTCTTTAACAGCTGACTACTACTGCTGCAACTACTACTACTACTACTACTAATTACAATAATAATGATAATAACTGATGTTTACTACCTGAGTAGCTGCTAAATCCCTCAAATAAGCAAGGACTAAGATTCCTTCATGGTTCCAAAGTTTCTGTAGCTTGTGGGATCTCTCAGCTTTTTTATTCTTTTAACTCTTAACTCTTTTAACACTTTGAAGTCATTAGAAAAATCGGGGGACCTTATCTTCTCTATCCAGGGAAACTACAATTGTACATAATAATAATAATGATGGCATTTGTTAAGCTCTTACTATGTGCCAAGCACTGTTCTAAGCACTGGAGTAAATACAAGGTAATCAGGTTGTCCCATGAGGGACTCACAGTCTTAATCCCCATTTTACAGATGAGGTAACTGAGGCACAGAGAAATTAAGTGACTTGCCCAAAGTCACACAGCTGATAAGTGGTGGAGCTGGTATTAGAACCCATGTCCTTTGACACCCAAGCCCATGTTCTTTCCACTAAGCCATGCTGCTGCTTCTCATGCTGTAGGGATCCTGGTTTATGTGGAATATATATGTACATATATATTCCAATGTACTCTCTCTCTCTCTCTCTCTCTCTCTCTCTCTCTCTCTATATATATATATATATATATATATAGTGTATTCATATATGGAGACACGGAATTTATAAAACCCATGATTGTGACTCATCACTCATTGCCCTGACCTAACCAGGGCTCGGGGGCAACCAGGGACTTCCCTGGTCCTTCCTAAGTCCTTGTCAGAGACCCTCCCTGTCCCACCCTCCTTTTTCCTTCCTGGCTTGCCCTGCCCTTCCCTCCCTGCCCTGCTTCTCCCAGCCCTGGTTTTCAGCTGTATGACTTGCCCTGGAAAGAGTCTCCCTAGAGCTCCAGGGAGACAATGGGCATTTGATTTGGTAGTCCGAGGCACGTGAGCCCACTAGACAGCTCCTTGTAGGTAGGGAGAGAGTCTACCAGCTATTGTTCACTTCCAAGTGCTTAGTACATTAGTAGGTGAACTGGGAATTTAGATTCTCTTTAAAAACAACTGGTGGACAGAGCAAGCCCAGTTCTGTTGGAAATATCTATCTCACCTAAGAACTTCTAAAGGGTCCTCTCCAGGTAAATCGATTGAACAGTAACAGGGGAATAAGAAGTTACAGGAGCAGAGCAGATTCTCTGAGGGATGTGTCAGTCCCCTCCCTAAGGAAGTGATAGCTTCCTGAAAAAGTTCATCTGAAAAGTAAACAGGGCTTTTCGGGCATCCCTCACAGGTACATTCTGCTAGAAGGGAAGGTGAGAGAGGAAATTGCTTTTGCAGACAAAAATGCTCTTGACATCAAGAGCGAAAACCTGTTTAGGGCCTAGCCCTGCAGGGCTGAAACCTTTCCCCGGGGTAATGTTTTCCCTGTAAAGGAGCAGAAGACTTAGGCCACAATGGATCTCTGTGGAAAACCTGTCTTTGAACTCACTGCGGATGCTATTCAAGTCCCTAAGGGTCTTTGGGGGAAAACTTGAGGAGGACTAAACCACAAAATGGACTGAGAGCCTGTCAAGTTCCCTAATGAGTTATAGAAATGGAAAAAGGCATCTGCTTCCAGCCCAAAGAACACATTTTCTGCACTTCTTCAATGTGCAAGTGACCGACATCATTTAAACCACATTTGGAAAACAGCATTTGCCTCTAGAGGAGGCTTCCTGGTCTGAGTTTCAGCCAAACATGGATTTTTACATATGATTTATATATTTCTCAGGAGCGAGTGTATAAAGGAAATCCTGTTTGAGCTCTAGAAGAGCAAAGGCCGTGATAGACTATTTCTACAGCCTTTCCAAAATAATATTCCTATGCAATCATTCGTCAAATATCCCTCACCTCTACACAGGAGAGACTAGTCAAATTTGTAACTGTAATGTTGCTTTTCCCTGCAAAGATCTTTGACAGAAAAATAATAGACATTTACTTCATGAGTTGTGTCCCCCAAATTATGCAGCCTTAAAATAGAAATCAGATCTGATTATTTCCATCAATACTGCACTGTTTCCTAATATCATTTTAAATTTTCAGAGAAAAAATGTCACTCTAAAACTGCTATTACCTCTTTTTTTTGCATTTAAGTATCACTTTTCCTCAAAGTAACTCAATTTTGAAGTCTTTTTTCTAGAATATGAATACAAGAGATGAATGCATGTGATTTTGACCTCTCATCCACACAGACAGGCTAACAAGCAACAGTTGAAAGGAAAATTAAAATGTGCTGCCACAGACAGTGACATCTTAAGTTCTGTACTGTTAACTACAAGTTAATTTGCTGTTTGGTTCTTTCAAAATGTATCTCAGGAAGATGTCAGTCTCTCCAAAGGGAAGCACCTTCCATTAAGGGAAGCCCGGATTTTGTTTTGCCTACCACCAATCCCCACATGAAACCTGCCTCTCTTGTCCCCTCCCACAGTGACCTCTACCCCTGCTTTAGGCCTCAATTTCTATTTTCTTTTTTGATTCCAGTCTCAGTCTGTAAATCTGAATTTCAGTCTGGATCAGCTAAGGTTTTTGATATCTGCTAAGGTGTCTGCTTTAGAATGAGGAGTGAAATGAAGTGAGAGCAGGATATCGACTCCTGTGCTCTAGTCACTTGACTGGGAGAGTGTCAAAGCTATTTAACAGCAGTGAAAGACATAGGTGTCCCTGCTGTTATTCAATACCATTTTTGAAGTACCTTCTAAATACGTCAGTTGAGAACACATTATGCCGAGGTGCCAAAGGTTCCTGGTTTGATCTCATGTTTCTGAACAAGTGTGGTTACATTTTAGCTGTCCCTAAAGGCCATCTCCTTCAGGAGATTAAACCCTCCACCTTCGCAATCACATCACTCCCTTAATACTCCCAGCAATTTACGATTCAATCAATCAATCAATGGTATTTATTGTTTACTTTGTGCCAACCGCTGTACTAAGAGCTTGGGAGAGCTCAGTACCTCAGAATTATCATTATTTTCATTATTGTCATTATTACCACGGTATTTGTTAAGCACTCACTGTGTGTCAAGTACTGTTCTAAGTGTTGGGGTAGATGCAAGTTAATTAGGTTGGGCACAGTCCCTATCCCAGTTGAGGCTCACAATCTAAATTGGTAGGGTAGGCATGTTCCCTGCCCACAAGGAGTTTTCAGTCTAGAGGAGGATCATCATTTGTTATAAATGTATTTGAACTCTTGGACATGGTCAATTTGTTTTTGTCTGTCTTCCATAATATGCTGTAAATTCCTTGAGGGCAGAGGTCATGTCTTTTATTTCTCTAGATCTATCAAGCATCTACTACAGTGTATAGCCAATTTGAAAATGAGGAGGTGGATGAGGAGAAGAATGGTGTTTGGGTTGGGTAGAGTGGCGGTGATGTGAAAACTTGGCATGGCACTCTGCCATCAAAGCAAGTCAAACCACCTGTATTTCTAAATCAATTCGGGGACAAACCTGATGCCATTATCACAAATGTAACACTCTCAGCTCCATAATAATAGTAGTGATGGCTTTTGTTAAGCACTTACTATATGCAAAGCATTGATCTAAGCGCTGGAGGGATACAAGGTGATCAGGTTGTCCCACGTGGGGCTCACAGTCTTAATCCCCATTTTACAGATGAGGGAACTGAGGTCCAGTGAAGTGACTTGCCCAAGGTCACACAGCCGACATATAGTGGAGCAGGGATTAGAACCCATGACCTCTGACTCCCAAACCCGGGCTCTTTCCACTGAGCCATGCTGCTTCCATGGTGTAGTGGATTGAACACAGGCGTGGGAGCCAGAAGGACCTGGGCTCCAATCCCATATCTGCCACTTGTCTGCTGTGTGACCTTGTGCAAGTCACTTCACTTCTCTGAGCTTCAGTTCCCTCATCTGTAAAATGGGGATTAAGACTGAGCTCCACGTGGTATAGGGACTGTGCCCAACCTAATGACCTTGTGTCTATCCCGGTGCATAGAACAGTGCTTGGCACATAGTATTCACTTAACAGATACCATCACCATCATCGTCATTATCACCAAAATGTTTTTCTCCTCCTCTAGACTGTAAGCTCCTTGTTAGCAGGGACATATCTACCAATTCTGTTATACTGTGCTCTCCCAAGTGCTTAGTATAGTGCTTTGCACACATTGTGTGTAATAAATACCCTTGATTGATTGATAGGTTGAGTCTCAGGTAGCAAGGAGCTGCAACAAGCTCAACAATGACCAGAGCCCCAGTGTAATCATGTGATCCTACTTCCATGGACAATTGTGAGAAGTTCCATGAGAAAATTGCTAAATTTAACATATGGGGAAGGTGGTTGAAATCTTAAAGCTAAACAGTGGTTCTGGATTATCTGTATATATCAATAATCCATGCCTCCCTGACTCTTGTATTGTGGTTAAATGAGAGTTTTTCAGTCTCACCTGGTTCCCTACATACATCCTGGGGATGAAACTATTAAAAGAAGTTAAAATGAGGCTCCTGTCACCTATCTACCAGTTATGCATTTATTTTGAGGCAGGAATAATGCATTTGGGTACTGTAAACTCTTTGTGGGCAGGGAACTTGTCTACCAGTTTTGTTGCATTGTTCGCTCTCAAGCATTTAGTACAGGGCTTTGCGCACAGTAAGGATGCATGAAGTACCATTGAATGATTGGTTGATTCCTCAGCAGATTTAAGGTTCCTTTGTTATCAATGAACAAAAGTTCAGGATGTAATTCTTAAAGTTTAACCACTCCAGATATTTAAACTGCCACTCTAATAACGTCTCCCTGTTTAAACGGCCCTGGAGTGTTATTGTCTATTATATATAATAACTAGTTTTGAAGTCTTAATCATGCCATTCTGCTGTTAAAAGATTTTATGACAAATAGAAATAAGTTGTTAAATTGGACTCACAATCCCTATTGTTTAGTGACAGAGACCAATTGTATATTCAACACACCTGTCAGAGAAAACGTTAATGATCCTTTCTCCGTCACCCCTGCCTCTCCCACCAGGAAATTCCAGAAAAGGTCTCTGTGCACAATGCATCGTTGTTGCTCAGGTTAAAGTAAATATCAATGGACTTTTCAACATGAACATGATATATCACTGTCATAAGTTCACCTATGCATCTGATTTTTTTCTTACTCTTTGTAATTTTGGAGAGCATAAGTGAACAAAGTGTGAAAATGAAATGTGAAGGGCAGCATGCTACATGAATCAGGGATCCAGATAGGCACGCAGGACAGATCTCATTAGCATGTTTAACGCCAATGTTTTTCTGCTTGTTCGGGGTGTGAATGGAGTCATGATCCGCAGAATCCTTTGACCCCAAAGATGAGGAAAGCTGATTTCACCTGCTGCCTGATTATTGTTTTTGACATTACATAGAGAATAATCCTCCTTAATGTCAATTGCTGGTTCCTAGCCCGGACCAACAGGCAAAAACTGGGAAAACAACCTGTGGTTTTATCGGTTTCATCTGGAAATGGATTGTTCTTTAAAAATCATGATCTCAATAGAGACCAAAGTTGCAGAGTTGTTCATTCATTCAGTCGTATTTGTTGAGTGCTTACTGTGTGCAGAGCACTGTAATGGGCACTTGGGAGAGTTCAATACAACAATAAACAGGCACATTCCCTGCCCACAATGAGCTTACAATCTAGAGTATAATTGAGGTATTTGTTAAGTGCTGGGGTGGATACAAGCAAATAAGATTAGAATGAATCAAACCTTCGATTCCCTCTAGATGGTAAACTTGTCATCTAGACTCTAAGCTTGTCTTCCAGATGGTAAGATTGTTGTGGACAGGGAACATTTTTACCAACTCTGTTATTGCACTCTCCCCAGTGCTTAGTACAGTGCTCTATACACAATGAGTGCTCAACAAATTTGACTGATTGGTTGACATGTGCCCAGTTTGTGACTCAAACTCTGAAAGAAGGAAGAAGACTATTGTCCCATTATACAATATAACCACTTTTGCATTTTTAGATTGAATAAGGATGCAACAGTGCAGTGCTCAATTTGGCACTTCCTAATTTCCAGTTTCCTTAGCATCATATGACTGCGTTTTAAGACTTCATCTAATCAAATCTCCTGCCTTCTGCTTGATACATTGTATCACCCCAGACAGATGGGGTACATTCCTCTTGTTCACTATTTCCAGGGAAAGCTATTTCCCTTAGCGGTTAGATCCAGTTCCTAACCAATAGTACTGGTAGTAATTTCAAATTGGGGGCTGCATAACCATAAATAAGGATCAAAACCAGATAATCTGCCTTTAGGACTACCAATCAATTAAGTGCTTCCTGTGTGCAAAGAACTGTATTAAGTACTTGGGAAAATACAATACAACATAGTTGGTAAACATGTTCCCTGCCCACCAGGAGTTTACAGACCAGAGAGGCACTTACAATCTGGAGAGAAGATATGGAATTAGGAACAGTAACCAGGAGATAAGTGAGACTTCTGTGTGGGCCCCAAGGACCACTGCTGGACCCATCCCCAAACAAGTTAATTATTAAAATTGGGATTTAATTAGTAACAAATGGGGGAAAAAATCACAACAGAAAATACCAAAGAAAACACTATGGTTTAGGGCCAAGCTGAAGACTTGATGAACAACAATTTAACAGAAGTATTAACAGAAGAATTAGCAGAGATCACTCTATTGTACACCCCCTAGTACCTGTATTATTGATTGAATAAAGATGTGTGGTCGGGCCATGCAACCTACATGTAAGCTTTGCTTTGGGGAAAACACGAAGAAGCAGGGTTTAGTCTAAAATAACCCTACATTAAGATAATAAGCAGATTACCCACTCTAGCTTCCTTTTCAGTTCAAAGATAGCTTTGATGGAGAGAAATACGTTTACTGCCTGAAGTTCTCTTGTGGATGGGTCTCAGAGAAGCAGAGTAATAGCACTTCAGAGACGAGAGGAAGCTCCAGTGTCTGGCTTTCTCTGGCTTCTCCCTCAGGAGGACTCTTCCCCACCGAGAGAGGTAGGGAGGGGGGATTTCCCATTATTGGCAGGCTTCCCCCAGAATGTTCCAAACAATTCTGGTGGGGAAGATTCTCTTCCTCCCAGGACCATGGCCTTGCTATCTAATGAACGGAAGAACACCTTTTCCTTATATTTCACCTAAATTTCTTCCCTTTCCTTGCTGGAAATGGCGATGAGATATCAATCAATCAATCAATCAATCAATCGTATTTATTGATATGTTTTGATATGTTAATGTTTGATATGTTAAAACATATGAGATATGTTTTATTATTCTTATATCTCTATATCTTTCTATTGATTTGCCTTCGCATTTGGATTTGCACCCCTTATTCTCACCCCTCCCTCAGCCCCATAGTGCTTATGTACATATCAGTAATTAATTTATAGCAATGTCTACCTCTCCCTCTAGATGGTAAATTCTTTAAAAAAATGTATTTAATACTAATGATGGCATTTATTAAGTACTTACTATGTGCAAAGCACTGTTCTAAGCACTGGGGAGGTTACAAGGTGATCAGGTTGTCCCACGTGGGGCTCACAATCTTAATCCCCATTTTACAGATAAGGTAACTGAGGCACAGAGAAGTGAAGTGACTTGTCCAAAGTCACACAGCTGACAATTGGCGGAGCTGGGATTTGAACCCATGACCTCTGACTCCAAAACCCGTGCTCTTTCCACACAGCCACGCTGCTTCTCATTTAAGTGCTTACTATGTTCCAGGCACTGTACTAAGCACTAGGGTAGATATAGGTAATCAGGTTGGACACAGTCCATGTCCCACATGGGGCTCACAGTCTTAATTCCCATTTTACAGATGAGGTAACTGAGGCACAAAGAAGTTAAATGACTTGCTGCAGGTCATACAGCAGACAAATGGGTAAGGACTGTCTCTATATGTTGCCGACTTGTACTTCCCAAGCGCTTAGTACAGTGCTCTGCACATAGTAAGCGCTCAATAAATACGATTGAATGAATGAATGAATGAAGTGGCAGAGCCAATATTAGAACCCAGGCTCTCTAACTTCCTGGCCTGTGCTCTTTCCACCAGGCTATGCTATTTTTTGTTGTAGGCAGGAAGTGTGTCTACCAACTCTGCTATATTGTACTCTCCCAAGTGCTTATTACAGTGAAGCAGTGTGGCTCAGTGGAAAGAGCACGGGCTTTAGAGTCGGAGGTCATGGGTTCGAATCCCGACTCCGCCACATGTCTGCTGTGTGACCTGGGGCAAGTCACTTAACTTCTCTGAGCCTCAGTTACCTCATCTGTAAAATGGGGATTAAGACTGTGAGCCCCACGTGGGACAACTTGATCACCTTGTATCCCGCCCAGTGCTTAGAACAGTGCTCTGCACATAGCAAGCGCTTAACAAATGCCATCATTATTACAGTGCTCAGCGCACATTAAGCATTCAATAAATTTGACTGATATTTGAAAATTTTAACAGTCCCGAAAATCATACCATTTCCCCAACTACATTGCTCCAAAACCTAGGCAGGCCTGGATTTAAGTTTACCCCCCAAAATCTAATGCTTCAGAATGGAAAAATCAATATTATGTAGCACATCACACTATAAAATTTCAAACTATTTAATATTTGATCAATCTTTAACAGTATTTTTGAATGAATTCTAATAAAATATGACATGACTCCTTTACTGTCAAATCCATTGATAGATTTATTCACTCGGTTTCATGGAAAATCATACAGTGCCTTGTCTCTCGCTCATCTACCTTCTATTATGGAATCAACAGCAGCAGCATGAAGATTAGCGATTAGAAGGCAAGGGGGAGGAGCCTGAAGGGGCACAAGGTCACATAGATTGAAAAGGACTGGGAGTGGGGGAGGGAAGGAGATGAACTGTATTAACCACTTGGGAGAGTACAATACAACAGAGTTGGTTGGCACGTTCCCTGTCCATGGTGAGGATAATGATGTTTTGTGATAATGACCATAATGATGAAGTGGGTGGCTACAGGTACCCAAATAAAATTATCTTAAGCAACTATTCAGGGGAACTCCTAGCCTGGATACTTTTGTCAGTGGTAATCCAACCTCATTCCCCACCACCACCTCAATGTCAATCCCCCTAAGAGAAGGGACAGCTCTAAAGTGTTCGAGAGGGAGCCTCAGTGAACAACATTCTATCCCCATTTTTTCTAGGGGCTGAGAAAGAAAATCCACTTTCATATATTCCTTTCCCCAAATCGGCATACACATAGTTCCCAATGTTCTTATAAAAAGCGTTAGGCTGTGTGCAATCTCTGCTTCTAGAATGCACCATCAGGCAACTTTCTAAGGGCTAAAAAGAGCTGGAACTTTGTCAGATTAAATGTGAGTATCGTCTGGTCAGGGAGAGGAACTGGTGACACAAAATTCATCTACCCAAATGAATGGAGGAAGAAAACTTTCCTGTACATCATTTTGAGGCATGTAAACTCTCACTTCTCATGAGACCTGGTTGCTACCGATAATAATGCACGGAATAATGTCTTGGCACTCTCTGACCCTACCTCTAGATCCTATTCCCCCCAAAATAAACTCTTAAGTCAAATTTTTGGGGGTCATTTTATTGCCATGGTTTGTTTTTATTCCTCTGTGAGAGTGGATCTAGTGAAGTATTTATGCTGAACCCTTAATGGCCTGCTCTGTCCCTCAGCTAACTTCAGTTCTTTTTAAAGTGAATTTTAAAATCAGGTACCAGACTTCCTTTGGTTTTTTAGGCAACAGGAACAGGCCTTGCCCAAGGTCTCACGACAAATCCAGGATAAAGCTGGGGTTGCAATACTTGGCTCCTGATTCCTCAGAGCAGGGGTTGCCAAGCAAGAATAGCTGCTGGGTTGATAGGACCCTGTGGTTGGATTTCTTTTTTTTTTCTTTTTGATATTTGTTGAATGCTTACTGTGAGCGAGGGGCTCTTCTAAGTGCTGGGGTAGATGCAAGATAACCAGGTTGGACACAATCCCTGTCCCACAAGGGGCTCACAGTCTTAATCCCCATTTTACAGATGAGGTAACTGAAGAAGAGAGTAGCGAAGTGACATGGCCAAGGTCACACAGTGGGCAAGTGGCTGATCCAGGATTAGGACCCAGGTCCTTCTGACTCCCAGGCTTGTTCTCTATCCACTAGGCAATGCTGCTTCTCAGCATGGTTGGAAATGAGTTGGGTCCATAGAGGGAGATATGGGGACAGAGCAGTCACTGTTGCCCCCTTAGGGTCCATGACATCAAGGCTGATGTTTAGGGCACCATTCTGGACTCCCCTGGACTCAGTCTTCTGAAGGGGTCAGGGGGATCATTCAATCCAACACTAAATCCTGTCAGTCCCACCCTCACAACATCCATCCAAACTACTACCATGTTAAAAAATCATTTATCCTATCCCGCTTGGATTGCTGTATCAGTCTCCTAGCTGACCTATCAGCCTCCTTGCTGACCACCCAGCCTCCTGCCTCTCCCCACTCCAGTTCATACTTCATTCTGCTGCCTGGACCATTGTTCTACAGAAATGATCAGGACATGTCACCCTACTCCTCAAAAAACTCCAGTGGTTGTCCATCCACCTCCACATCTAACAAAAACTCCTCTTCATTGGCTTTAAATCACCTTTCCCCCTCCTACTTCACCTCACAACTCTCCTACTACGACCAGCCCTTGCACTTTGCTCCTCTAATGCTAACCTTCTCACTGTGCTTCCATCTCGCCTATGTCTCCACTGACCCCTCACCCACATCTTGTCTCTGGCCTGGAACACCCTCCCTCCTCAAATCTGACGGACAATTACTCTCCCCACCTTCAAAATCTTATTGAAGGCACAGCTCCTCCAGGAAGTCTTCCCTGACTCAGTCCCCCTTTCATCTTCTCCCACTCCCTTCTGTGTCACCCTGACTCGCTCCCTTTGTTCTTCCCTGCTCTCAGCCCAAGAGTACTTATGTACATATATGTAGTTTATTTATTTACATTAATGCCTGCCCCCACCCCCCCAGACTGTAAGCTCATTATGGGTAGGGAATGTGTCTGTTTATTGTTGTATTGTACTCTCCCAAGAGCTTAGTACTGTGCTCTGCACACAGTAAGCACTCAATACATACAATCAAATGAATTTAATGAATGTATGGTAGGGAATGTCTGCACGCTAGATTTAGGTCCTCTTAGGTCTGGGGCAGAAGAAGCCATTGTTTGCTTTCCCAGATCAAAGATCCTCCTCCCTATTCCTAGCAGCCCTGCCTTCAGGCCAAAGCTCTTGTCCCTGACCCAGCCAGCAGAAGTCTGGCTGGGAGCTGGGGGGTAGACAAGGAAGTGCTTTCATGACAACGTGGAGTTTCCTGGTGGTTTTGAGTGTTCCCAATAATGATGGAAGTTTCCTGCTGTGGGGTAGGGGTATTGGGATCTGCAAGCCTCTTCTGTTCAGTGGTTAATGTAGCCTTTGTTTGGGGGAATGGCATGGGTTTCCAAACCAGTAGTTCCACTGAAACTTCTTGAATCACTGCCAAAGCCAAACTCAAGAAACATTCACTTAATAATGCTTTGAAAAGATGAATGCTGGCACCTAAGTCATGTTGAGGGTGGCCATTTGTCCGGTTCTGTACTAGACAGTCCAGTTTTCAACAGGTCTGTTCTCTGTCTGGAACTTAAATGGCACTAAATACCTTTTTATTTTAAATACTCAACCCCTCTCTGTCACCTCCTACTGTTGAACACCACCTCTAGGATATTCCCCCCACCATGAGGTGGTGAGGGGGCATAATGAGTCTGGAACAAGGTCTTTGTCTACAGATTTATGCAAAACAGACTGCAGCATGGTCTAGTGGAAAGAGCACAGGCCCGGGAATCAGAGGAAGGGCATTCTCATCCCGGCTCTGCCACATGTCTGCTGTTGGACCTTGGGAAAGTCACTTAACTTCTCTGTGCCTCAGTGACCTCATCTGTAAAATGGGGATTGAGACTGTGAGTCCCATGAGGGACAAGGACTGTGCCCAACCTCATTACCCTGTATCTACCCCAGTGCTTAGAACAGTGCTTGGCATATAGTAAGCATTTACAGATACCACAATTATTATTGTTATTATTTTGGAATTAGAATTAGAACCCAGATCTTCTGACTCCCAGGCCTGTGTTCTTTTTATAGGCTATTCGGCTCTTTTGCAACCACTCTATCTATCACAGTTGTCTCCCAGTACCTCAATGTTAAAATCAAGGCCTCTATCAAGCAAGCACTTTACTATAGCTGGAGAAAACCCAGGAAACATCAAATCTAGTGAGTTCCTTCCACAGGCTCAAGATTAGCTTGGAATATTAGGTTGGCATTAGAAGGGCACTCATTCATTGCTGTATTTATTGAGCACTTACTGTTTGCAGAGCACTGTACTAAGCAATTGGGAGAATCCGATATGACAATAAAACAGACACATTTGCCCCCCACAGTGAGTATATAGTCTAGGGGGGAGACAGACATTGATATAAATAAAGTGAGATGTAGATGTACATGGCTGAGACTGCAATCTGCTTACCTGCCTGAAAACCAGACCTGAGGGTCCCTTGTTTCAAAGGGGATGATGAAGATGGTAATGATGAAGGTATTTAAGCACTTACTTTGTGCCAGGCACTGTACTAAGCGATGCGATGTGGAGCACTCTTTCCTCTGCCTACATCTTCCCTCCTGCCTCCTGTCTCTGTCTGGTAGATCATCACTCTAACCATTTAAAAGCCCCATTAAAATCAAGCATCCTACAAGGGGCCTTCCATGACTAAGCCTTAATATCTCCAATCTATTTGCCCTCCCTTCTGCATCACCTAAACACTTTAGTCTATGCTTCGCACTTTGATACTCACCCTACCCTTAGCCCCACAGCACTTATTATATACCCTTATATTCTGCCTTTTCCCTTATCTGTAATTTATTTTAATGTCTGGCTACCCCTCTAGACAGTAAACTCCTTGTGGGCAGGGATCATGTCTTCCAGTTCTCTGGTACTGTACTCTTCCAAAAACTAAGTACAGTGCTCTGCACACAGAAAGTGCTCAGTAAATACCACTGATGGATCTACTGATTGAAGGGATGACCCCAGTGTTAACAAAGTCCTCCTTGTGCTGACTTGAAAGTGTCTGCTCACTGACACACATATGTCTGTGTGAGACTCATTTGTGTCTGGAGGAGAGAGGTTTGGACCTGATTTCAGGCACTTACCCAACTGCACAAATTATCTGACTCAAATCAGGTCCCCAAAATACTCATAAAAAAACAAATAGGGAGATAAAATTGACAAATTCTGGAAAAGGGGGTGAGCAGGAATGCATTCTTGCAAGAACCTGCAATAACCCAACCAATTGAGAAAGAACAGGACAAGAATGGACCAGGCATTTCATATGAAATATTCTCTTACACATGATAAACTCAAAACACATTAAACTATCAGCATTCTCCACAAACCTGCATTTAAACCATTAAACTGCACACTCTGCCTTTTCAATAACTGTCACCTCACTGCTATTATTTTCACCTCAAGACTCTAATTGTTTCTTTTATGGGCGCTAACCTCCCAGTGTCCTTGGCAATCATTTTATGGCTCATGCATTTACAGTAATTGTTTGGGCAATTTGCCATGTAGTAGAACAACGGGAAAATAATTTGCCAGCATGGGTCTAAGTCTTCACAAATACCAATAGTTTTTGTAATTAACGGTATAGTTGTGTAACCTAAAAATAATGGTCAATTCTTATGGCAAACAGAGGGCATATAGGATCATCTTTGGAAAAAATAAAACAAATGTGAAAGCTTTAAAAATATGACAAAGTCATCCCCATGCCAAATGATTATTCATTGTTTGAACACACACGTGGATGTGAGAAAGCAAAACTAAGGAAACGGGAGACAGAGAGATTTGGAAGCCTTCATTTTTAAAGATGATGTGATGTCGTTAACCTAAGCAGAATGAAAGAGTCCATTGGATTCCCTCCCCATTATGATTGGGGTGTGGCAGGCCTCCCTGACAGGTCCTGTCCTGTTCAACCTATTATATGATGCCCTGCTTGAGGGTGCAATAGGGGACTTGGAGACTGGTATCATTGCTTGCTTCCTATCCACTAGGAAACTCTTCCAATGTTTTTTAATGGCATTCGTTAAATGGTATTTAAATGGTATTTGTTAATTGCTTACTATGTGTCAGACACTATACTGAGTGCTGGGGTAGATACAAGCTAACCAGGTTGGATACAGTCCATGTCCCACATGGGGCTCACAATATAAATCTCCATTTTACAGATGAGGAAACTGAGGCACAGAGAAGTTAAGTGACTCACCCAGAGACTCGCAGCAGACAAGTGTCAGAGCCAGAATTAGAACTCTTAATGACTAAGCCACATAGTTTCTCATTTTCCAGTTTCTTCTTCAATTCAACAAGCTTCATGTGCCATCAAAAGATTTCAAGGGAGTCTTTTAGGAATCCCTGGTTTCTCATAACCATACTCTAGAGGCACCTGCATGAGAAGATGTGCAAATTTTCTCAGTAGCTTATCATTCAGCATAGTGATATTGACTAACAATTTAGCAGAAATGAAAAAAAAAAACTTGGAGATAATACCAATTTTTTAAAAAAAATTGTACTTCTTAAGCATTTCCTATGCACCAAGCACTGTTCTAAGAACTGGGGTAGATACAAGGTAATCAGGTTGGACACAGTCCCTGTCCTCCATGGGGCTCACTGTCTTAATCACCATTTTACAGATGAGGCAATTTAGGCACAGAGAAGTGAAGTGACTTGCTCAAGCTCACACAGCAGAAAAGTGGCAGAGCTGGGACTAGAACACATGTCCTTCTGATTCCCGGGCCCGTGCTGTACCCACTAGGCAATGCTGCTTCTCATTGTATTTGTTAAGCCCTTACATTGTGCCAAACATACAAAATAATCAAATTGGACACATCACCCGTCCCACATGGGAGTAACAGTCCAAGGGGGAGGAGAACAGATATTTAATTCTCATTTTACAAATGAGGAAACAGGCACAGAACAGTAAAGTGCCTTACCCAAAGTCACTCAGGGGGCAAATGGAGGAACCAGGATTAGAACAGAGATCCACTGGCTCCCAGACTCATGCTTTCTCCAGTAGGTCATGCTACTTCCCCAGAATATCCAGTACACTCCCAAAGATTTCTGTTGGCAATGCAGAAATGAATGCTGTCACTAAAGTCTCTTACCAAGGCAATGGAGTCTCCCATCACTATTGACAAATGATTCTTGATTCTGGCATTTTGGGATGGAGAACCTCCTCCATGAAGGAACTAATTATATAAACAGTAATCCTCACTCACATTTTCTCTTCCCTGCCGGTCGTATTCCCACTGAGACACAGACTGCCAATGAGCAGGTAGGCAGGCAAAGGTGCAGCATGTTGCAGAGGACCCATAAAGGGTTTTCATGTGCAGAACCCATTTAAGACTGCAGAGAATACAACATCATGCCAATGTTGTGCCATAGCACTATTACCTTGCTGATGAGTGCCTTGGAACCACTGTTGACTTCACTAGCCCTGTTAGCCATCTGTTTTTCAGGATTTCCACCAGTCCTGTCCACCTCATGGTACAGTGTGAATTATTCTTTGATCAGAAACTCCCAGCAGGAAAGACTTCTGATTCCCGGAGCAGGGAGCTTTTCACTGGACCAAGTACAGTGCTTTGTGGCAGGATGGTCGAGAAACATGCACTCATCGTCAAAAAAGTAGGAAACAGAATTAAAAGGGCCAGCATCACTTTTGAGAGATGGACTGATAGCTGATAAAAGAGTAATAGTAAAATACTTGTGGTATTTCTTTAGTGCTTACTTGTACCAAGCACTGGGATGGATTAAAGATAGTCAGGACAAGATGATCTTGGTGATAATTAGTGTTAAGTTTCACACCAATTTGAAAGTATATAAAGGCATAGTGGTGTCCTTCTACATGACTAAAATTTAGACGCACCAGAAAAGGTACATCCAACCTCATGAGCCAATTCACAAGTCACCTAAGAGCCATGCTTTACTTCAAATGGCAGAAAATGTTTGCCAGCAATAATTACCAAAATTCCAACTTTGAAGCAATGCCCCCTGCAACCCACCTCAACTGGGCAAGGTATGCAAGGAGGATGCACTCCAATAGGATAGCTAAGTAACTACTGTATGGTGACCTGAAAGGGAATTGAACAAGCAGAGAGGGCAGAACCCACAATTTAATGACCCAGTCATCATCAATGGTATTTATTGAAGGCTTACCACATTCAGAGCATTCAATCAATCGATCAATTTATTGAGCATTCACTATATGCACTTTATTAAGTGCTTGGGAGAGTTACAATATAACAGAGTTAGTCAACACATTCCCTTAAATTCTAGAAGATCTAGCAGACCTCTGGGAGATAACTTTGACAGACTCAACCATCTGGCATGTGACAGTGAGGAGAATGGTTATTCTCCTCGAGCAAAGGATTCAGAAAGATCAGGAGGCCAAGACATAGGTTAGAATCAATCACAGACTCTGCAATTGGCAAATGTGTTGGCACAACAAAGAACTACCTGTACTTATGTTTTGTATAGGCTTTCACTGTCAATTACAGCTTCTTTGAAAATGAGCAACACATACACACTCACAGGCTATCCCTCTCTCTCTGATGAGTCCATCTGTATGGACATGAGGCTGAAAAAAACATACCAATCAGTCAACTGATCACGTATTTATTGGGCATTTACTGTGTGCAGAGCACTAAACTAAGTGCTTGGGAGGGTACAATACAACAGAGTTGGTAGACACATTCCCTGCCCGCAAGAACCTTACAGCCTAGAGGTGGAGACAGACATGAAGACATAAACTACTTCATCTTTTGTAGCAGCAATGTCAAGGGCAGTGCCTACCATGGTTTTCAAAGAAAAGTCTTCATCTCCCAGTCTTCCAAGGGAAGTGATACATCTGAAATCCACAGTTATTGCTGTTGAAGGCAGTCCAAAACTGAGGTTTTAGAAACAATGCCAAATTCTATTTAGCTCCAGGCAGCATGTCAGTGTTGCCAAGTGGATAGAGCATGGGCCTGAAAGTCAGAAGGGCCTGGGTTCTAATCCTGGCTCTTCCACTTGTCAGTTGGGTGACCTTGGGGAAGTCACTTAACTTCTTTTTGCCTCAATTTGCATCTGTAAAATGGGGATTGTCACTGTGGCTATGGTGTTTCTGATTGTTGATTCTGAACAGCCCTACCTGACCAGCAAGGAGTCTGAAACTCTGTCTCTTTAGTTGGAACAACTTTTTCGGCCTTTTGCTCTTCTTCTATCTATCGTTACCCTTATCTTGGATGTTGCTTTTGTGTTTTCATTGTTTCTCACCTTTCTTCTGTGTGTGTCTATTACTAATCCCCTGTTACCCTTTTACGGTTAGATTGTCAACTCTTTAGTGGCCAGGAGCTGATTTCATCTGTCTTCTTCATCATCATCAGAGGTATTTATTGAGCTCTCACTGTGTGCCCGAACTGCGTGCTTGACAGAGTACAACAGAATTGATAGAAATGTTCCCTTTCCACAGTGAACTTACAGTCTAGAGGAAATACATTATACTTTAATGTACATTATATACAAAGAGGCCACTGATAGTGAAATTCAGCTGAGTTCCTGGCCAGTGAGGTACACAAAGTCCTTTCCACGTTTAACACATGAAAAGATTGTCCCTTGCAATGCAGTTATGTGGCACTGTTTGCTCATTTGCCTCCTTTTTTCTAAATTCTTATGAATCTTCTGGTCAAAAAGAGCCACTCCTTTCTCAATAGCAGTTTACTATGCCTACCTATCACATTGGCAAGAGACTCTCAGTTTTCGGCTGGAAAGTAGCATTGTTCATGCCCCTAAAACGTTTCCTTTACACACCCTGCTTTTTGTTGCTCAATGTCAGCTTGACATTCAGCAGCCATTTGAGTAGCCTGCTATTGTCCATTCTCCTCACTTGTCTCACGCATCATAGCCACGTAAAAGTGAGCATAGGAGACTAACTTTGTTCCAGAAATGCATTATTTGTGATCCTGCCTTGCCATTTGATGCTGGGTACTGCTCATAAATGAAGACGATGGGACTGCTCAAAGAGCAGGCTGTGACATCTGTTTGGATCCAGGTCTTACAGCAGTAGAGAAGGTTGGACAACTCTATAGCTCTGTCGACTTTTAGTTCAAGCGCTTAGTACAGTGCTCTGCACACAGTAAGCGCTCAATAAATACGATTGATTGATTCAGCCTGGAGCCCAGTAGCATGCTCTGCCCTCCTTTTGACGGTCTCCCTTGTTGAAGCCTTGTTGAATCAGTTTTCAGCTGGCTTGTCAATTTTTACATAGTGCTGCCTAAGTAGCAAAATTCTGTCTTCTCTCCTTGAGCAGCTATGTCACAAACTTTGCACCTTCTCTCTCTAAACAATTTGATGAATTCATCTCTTCTCTTCCTTGTGTCTCCTTTGCCGATCCTTTTTTCTTCCTTGTTCTTTTCTTCTAACCTCACAGGGAAATGATTGCTTCTTGTTACTCCCCTTCCCCCCGAATCTCACACACACACACACACACACACACACACACACACACACACACACACACACACACTTCCTTTTCTTCTTTTCTTCCTCTTCTGTTTTCCAACCTTGGTCCAGAGGTAGGAGATATGAATGGGGAAAGGGTGGATCACTTAGGACCCTCACTTAAAATGACAGGCAGGGATCAGATTTTGTGTAGAAATGGGAGACTGGCAAAGAGCAGAACTGGAGGAGGAAGGTAGGAAGGCAGAATTCCAAAATTAAGACATGTGAGAAAAAACCTCAACCCTGATGTGCTACTATTCCGTGTATTGAAAAGTCACGAAGCTAAACATTAATGAGTCCTTAACCAAGCTCTGACGTGATAGACTGATATGTCCCAGGAGGAGTCGTTATGGCCTATCGTGTCAATGATCTGCATATTAACCAGGCTCGTTCATACTCCTCAACAGGTATTGACTGGCATACTCCCATTGAGTTCATCTGCATCTTTTTAAATGTGCTCTCTCCACCTTCATTTTTGTAGTAGAGTTGAGAAGAAAAGACATAATGGTGCATTAAGATAATTTCAATACAGGATGCAAGTTCACAGAAGCATAAAATTCAGAGTTAATACTTTAAGACTTGATGATGGTGCCTAGAAAATTTTGCAGTGGGGTTTCTAATGGAGCCAATCTAGTCATTTTGTAACACATTTGGATTGTGTTTAGGCCACCCCATAGTATTTCAGCATAGCGCCGACAGAATCCTAGTGCTTCTCATTTACCTATGTCCATTTTCAGTATGACTGTCACTAAAGAGAAGAGCAATTACATAAAGACTGTCATGAAACCTGGTGGTTTCAAAACTGAAAATCCCACTGCAATATACTTTAATATTTTAGTTGCTTGAAAAATCTTGTAAAACTGAAAAAAGTTGCAATTATGAAAAATTAAAGTACAGAAAGATATGAAGAGCCCAGATGCCCTACTTTTCTGGTCTCTGTCCTGTTAGAAGGTCTCTCAGCACAAAGATCATTAATATAATATCATCTTCCCATAGTCTCCTCTTGTCCAAAACCCATGGTTACTATTGTGTGTATGATCAGTACAGACCTCAGTGCAGGAATAATAGCTTGGAAAAGTGCCTATGGTTTTTGTTATGGTATTAAATGCTTATTATGTGCCAGATACTGTACTAAGTGCTGGGGAAAATACAAGCTTATCAGGATGGACTTAGTCCCTGTCCTACATTGAGGCTCACAGTCTTAATCCCCATTTAACAGATGAGGTGACTGAGTCTCAGAGAATTCATTCATTCATTCATTCAATTGTATTTATTGTGCACTTACTGTGTGCAGAACACTGTACTAAGCACTTGGAAATTTGGCAACAGATAGAGACAGTCCCTACCCAACAATGGGCTCACAGTCTAGAAGGGGGAGCGAGAAGTTAAGTGACTTACCCAAGGTCATGCAGCAGACAAGTGGCAGATCTGGGATTAGAGCCCAGGTCCTTCTGAATCCCAGACCTTTCCTCTATCCACTAGGCCAGGCTGTTTCTCTACCACAGTTGTGAACAGGTATACTTTCAGCCTCTCACCTTGGATATAAGAATATGGTGCTGGGGTAGATATCCCTTTTTTAAAATAATCAATCCATATTATTTATGAAAGACCTACTATGTGCAGAGCTCTGCATGAAGTGCTTATTTCTGGCTGGGTAAGATCATGAGCAAGAGGGACTTGAGAGGAGTCAAGAGGGCAAGCAGGGAAACAGTAGTTCATTCATTCATTCGTTCATATTTATTAAGTGCTTAATGTGTGCTGAGCACTGTCCTAAGCACTTGAGAAAGTACACTACAACAATAAACAGTGACATTCCCTGCCCAGTCGAGGGGCAGGGAAGAGCAAAGGGAACAACTCAGGGTGATGCAGAAGGGAGTGGGAGATGAGGAAAAGATGCAGGACATGGGCCAGGGATTGGCGGTGAGACAGATGAGATCAGGGAACGGTGAGCAGGTTAGCGTTAGAGGAGTGAAGTAAGTGGGCTGGATTGTAGAAGGAGAGAAGGGAGGTGAGGTAGGAGGGTGCAAGGTGATGGAATGTTTTATTGAAGAGAGTTGATAGTAAAATGAAGAAGGCTGTTGGGAAAGGGTAAACAGTTTTTTGCTTGATTTAGAGGGGAATGGGTAGCTGCTGATTGCTTTGAGGAGGGGAGGTGAATGTTGAGAAATGCTTCAGGAAGACGATCTGTTCAGCAGCACGTGATTTAGACTGGTATTCAATCATTCAATCGTATTTATTAAGTATTTACTGTGTGCAAAGCACTGTACTAAGCCCTTGAGAAAATACAATGCAACAATAAACAGTAAAAATCCCTACCCACAATGAGCTCACAGTTTAGAAGAGAGAGAGCAGCACGTAGACCAGAGGGGAGGCCAATACAGTCATCTCATTGTGCTACCAATTGGCCAATCAGTAGTGCTAAATAAGGCCTCTTGTAGCTGACCCCTGTACTGAGCACTTGAAAGCATCCAATAGAGTTAGAAGACATGATCCTTGCCTTTGAGGAAGGAACTTACAGTCTATGGAGAATGACAAGCAAAATAATTTACAGGTAGGAAAAGAGAAAGGAAAAACAGATGTGTAGCTGGAATAGTGCTATACTAGTAGCAGCTTGGCTCAGTGGAAAGAGCCAGGGCTTGGGAGTCAGAGGTCATGTGTTCTAATCCCAGCTCTGCCACTTGTCAGCTGTGTGGCTTTGAGCAAGTCACTTAACTTCTCTGTGCCTCAGTTCCCTCATCTGTAAAATGGGGATTAAGACTGTAAGCCCCACATGGGACAACCTGATTACCTTTTACCTCCCCCCTCCAGTGCTTAGAACAGTGTTTGGCACAAAGTAAGCACTTAACAAATACCATTATTATTATGATTATTATTATTAGTAGGGCACATAAGTTGACATGTACAGAAATGATACAGGTGGTTCTGAAGCTTAGCAGTTGGGCAGAAGTTCTGAAGAGGTAAATGGGTAGTGTGACCTGGGAAGAAGAAAAATTAAGAAGCCCTCCCAGAATTGATGATGTTTCATAAGGGTTTTGAAGATGGAGTTGCTGGGATCTGGCAGAAGAAATGGCTGAAACAAGGGTCAGACATGTGAGAGATGAGAATGAGACACAGTGAATAAATTAGCATCAGAGGAATGAAAGTTGTGAGCAGGACTGCAGTGGGAGAAGAGAGTAGATATGTAAGAGGGTGAGAACTGATGGAGTGCTTTAAAGCCAGTAGTCAGGAGTTCCTCCTTAATGTGGAGAGGAATGGGAAACCAAACCACTGGAGGTTTCTGAGGAATATAGAGATGTGAGCAGAATGATGTTTTAGAAAAATAATCCAAGCAGTGGAGTGAACTATAGAGTGAAATGGGAGAGGCAAGACACCAGAAGTGAAATGAGGTGAATGGGAGATTCGTTAAAGTGGGAATTTTTTTTGCTGGTACTTGTTAAGAGCTTATTATATGCCAGGCAGTATACTAAGGGCTGGGGTAGATATATACACATCAAGTTGGACGCAGACTGTGAGACAGTCTAGGTCCCATTTGAGGCTCACAGTCTTTCATTTTACAGATTAAGTTTTATAGGCCCAAGGTCTCACAGCTGGCAAATGGTGGAGTCGGGATTAGAACCCAGGTCCTCCTGGCTCCAGGCCTGTGCTTGTGCTCCAGGCCATGCTACTTCTCTATTTGAAAAGTGCCTGAACCAAGATAGTGGCCATTTGGATTGAGAGGAAGGGGCAGAACATAGAAAAATTGTGGAGAGAATTAAACAAGATTTAGCAGTTGATCGAATGTGAAAACTCGAAGAGAACAAACAGCTCCCGATGACACCAAGTTCATAGGCATCTGTGCCAAGAGGATGATGGTGTTATTGACAGAGGTGACAGAGTTAGGAGGAAGAATGATTTTAGGAGTGAAGATGAGAAACTCTGTTTTTTTTAGGTTAACTTTGAGATAGTTGGATATTCAAGGAGGGAATATTCAAGTGGAGGCATGAGGAAATGCAGGATTACTGATTAGGTGAGAAGTTGGGTCCCCTCCCCTCTCAGGGTTGCACCTGGAGAGTTTCCAGTACTCTACCAGTCTCAGCTACAGGAGGGAGAGTCAAGCGGAGGTTTACCCATTCCATCCCTATCTTGGCTAGGCAATCTGCTACAAGGCAAAACTCACCCATGCTGGGCAGCAGCAGCGTGGGAGAGAGTTGAGGGTGAAGTCTCAAGTTTGCTGCGCAGAAGGCAGCAATGGTAACCACTTCTGTGTGTTTACCAAGAAAACTCTATGGGTACACCACCAGAATGATTGCAGGTGGAGAGTGGGGCGTTCTGGGAGAGATATGTCCTTGGTGCCGCTATGGGTCGAAAACGACTCGAAGGCATAAGACAAGAAAAGAGAAGTTGGGGCTGGAGAGGTTAGGTTTGAGGTTCATCTGAGTGGAAGTGGAAGCTAAAGCCATATGATCGGATGAGGTCCCTGAGAGAATTAGTTTAGAGCAAGCAGAGTAGTGGACCTGAAACAGAGCCTTAAAAGACAGCTGCAATTGTGGGACAACAAGTGGATGAGGAGTCAACGAATGATACTGAGAATGAGCAGTCATTGAGATAGGATATCAATCAATCAATGGTATTTATTGAGCTCTTACTGTGTGCAGAGCACTGTACTAAGAGCTTGGGAGGTGGTAGAATATGAAAACCTAAGTAATTTGTCAGTAATACCAAAGTATGAACATGTTTCGAGGAGGAGAGAATGATCCGTAGTGGTGAAGACAAGACAGAGGTCAGAAAGCGAATAATGAAGTCACCGGTGATCTTGGGGAATACTGCCTCAGCCGAGAGAAAGGGGTTACAAAAAGGGAATTTCTTGAAAGAGAGTCAAAGCAGCGGGTGAGATTGATCAAGAATGTGAGGACAGAGTTGGGGCCATGGTTGGAGGGGGCTGTGGGATCCAGAGAAGGGAGATTTTATAAATGCATTTGTTGGTTGTAGTCTTTGGCTGTCGAGTCATTTCTGACCCATAACGACGCTATGGACACATCTCTGCACACAGTGCTCTGCACACAGTAAGCGCTCAATAAATACGATTGAATGAATGAATCTTTTCCAAAATGCCCACCTCCGTCTGCAGTTGTTCTCGTGGTGTATCCATAGAGTTTTCTTGGTTAAAAAACAAAAAGGAAGCAGTTTACCACTGCCTCCTTCCGTGCCGTAAATTTGAGTCTCCGCTCTCGACTCTCTCCTGTGCCGCTGAGGCTCAGCATGGGTGAGTTTTGACTTGTAGCAGCATGACTTAGTGGAAAGAGCACGGGCTTTCCATATCGTACTTTTCCAGTCTGCCCCCAAATTGAGGTGCTCTGCTCCCAGTAGGTTTAGTCTGTATAATTGTTGATGATAATGGATTTTCCTATGAAAAGTAGAAATAAAGGAGAGAGCTTAGTGGAAAGAAAAACAGCCTGGAAATAAGAGGACCAGGGTTCAAATACTGACTGCCACTTTTTCAAATGTATATTTTAAGTGATTACTCTGTGCCAGATTCTGTTCTAAGCACTGGGGTAGATACAAGGCAATGAGGTTGGACACAGTCTATGTCCCACATGGGGCTCACAGTCTTAATCCCCATTTTACAGATGAGGCAATTGAGGCACAGAGAAGTGACTTGCTCATGGTCACACAGCAGAAAGTGGCAGAGCCTCAGGAGAGTCATTTAACTTCTCTGTGCCTCAGTTCCCTCTTCCGTAAAATGGGGATTAAGACTGTGGTCCCCAGGTGGGACATGGACTATGTCCATCCTGATTATCTTGTATGTGTGCTTAATACAGTGCCTGGAACACAGTAAGTGCTTAACAAATACCTTTTAAAAATAGTAAAAGAGAACACAACACCTAAACCTACCGGAGTGTCTTCTTAATGGATATGTTCGAGAATGTTTTCTGTCCATGTACTAAGTGCTGGTTTGTGAGGTTCATGTCTGGGTGTCTGGGTCCTTGGAGTTGAGCACTAAGTGTACATGTGTTTCCTGGTCTTTTATTACCAACGCAACAAGTAAATCGTTCCAAGTCTGATGCCCCTCCCAAAACTGTTTTCAGATCATTAGATTCTAGAAGGCATGGATTCCATCTCTATGGGTTTAGTAAACATCAATTGGTGATGATGATGATACAGCTTTAAACTGGGAATCCCACTTTGGCAGAATCATCACTATAATTAAGCAAGAGTTGTTGCCACTATCATTAGACTCTAATTGTTTCACTGGGAAAAGTCCCAATTATGTAATTTCCCAATTAGTCATGTCCCAATTATGTTTATAGGATGCTCCACTTATGAAATATAAGAAAAATAATTGGGTAAATTAGTCTAACTAATCGCTGCCCAATAATCAGGAATGTTATTTTTAATGCTTTTTCCCCATGACTATTTGACTTCCCCTGACTCTTCCCTATGCGGCCTTGAATTGACACATTTCTTTTCCTGATTCCTTCATGGAAGTCCTTTGTCTTGCCATCCTTCCCAAAGACAAATCTATCACCTCAAGCCCATCCCTGGCCCCCACTGACATTTAAAAGAGCATGTGACCCTGCTAAATGTTGAGCCCTAATCAGGAGAAGAGCTTTAGACTCTGCCCCCTCATAGGGGCAGCTCTCTATCCTTGTGCCTCCTATTCATACCTGGCTCTCAAGGTGAGGACAAGGAGTCCTGAATGTGTGGGACTGACAGAAGCCACTGCTCCCTCTGAGGAACTTGGGAATTTCACTGTATCATTAACAGAATTGAACAATGCCCAGTGGGGAACTGTTTACCCTTGGAAACATTTTTGGCCCAACCTTAAGGAGCCACTTGTAAATTTCACAGCCGGATGAATCACACAAGTCAGGAGTAACCTCCTTATCTGAAATTGGTTACTTATAGTTCTGATTCTTTTCTTTCTCAAGCAGGTCACTCAATTTTAGTGGGACAAACAGATGAGATCCCTCCCAAGATCTAGGCAGGCTGATGGTGCCATATTTCTTGAAATGTTTAACATTCACTTTTTAATTGTTTATTGTGGTGGGAGGGGTATAGCCAGGTATTCCAGGTGTGTTCTATTTGGGTGGAGCTAGGTGCTCCCAGATTAGGTTTAAAGAAACACAAACACAATGATGAGAACTGCTTAGAAATTATGATTATGATTGCCAGGTGGGGATTTCATTTGAAAAACGTTGACCTTTGTGCCTTAAAATTTACATTATAATGGTTATAATCTGATTATAATGATTATTAAATTATAATGATTATAATCTGAACATTTACGCATTACTTTCGAAGCGCTGTATTTGGGACTGTTTTAACTTTTTTCCTGTTGTTCAGACTTGTCAAACGTAAAAGATGCATTGACTTTTTTCTTCTTCATCACCATCATCATCATCATCATCAGTATCACAGCAGCACCACTCTCATCAATATCATCAACTTTAAGACATCACTAGAATTATCACCACCATTGTGACAACATCACTATCATCAGTATCAACAACCATCATCCCCATCACCATTATTATGGCCTGGAGAATCATCAATCTTGGCTGGGATCTTACTTAGAGTAGGGCATTTTGCTAGTTTCTCCTGGGAATTATGAAGGAAGAAGACATAATCCCTGCACTAGTTGACCCTCTAATGATTTGGCAGAAGCTTCTGGAAAGAAATGTATCACTTGATGACTCTTGTATGTAGACAAATGAGGTGTTAATTGTAATGCCTGTCCTGGAGTACTGTGTAAGTACCTTGAGGCAGGACCATGTTTTCTACTTTAATTGGATGCCTTCAAGCAACTAATACAGAGTCTCCAGTACTCAGTATTGAGTACTACATGTAGGGACACTCAATACAAAAGTACACACTTGATCTCATCATCTCTAACCACTGCCCAATCTCTACCCTCACCAACTCTGAAATCTCTCTACCTCACCACAACCTCCTCCCCACAAATCTGTACGATTCCCCCACAGAGACCTCCGACCTTTAGACCCCATCCAATTTTCTCAACTCATCATACCCCACTTAGCCTCCACACATAAACTTCCTTCCCGTGATGACCAAATTGGCGTTCTCAATACCACCCTCTCCACTGAACTGAACTCACTTGCTCCCCTATCCTTTCGTCGATCTCTTACTCATAGTCCTGGGTTACCTGCACACTCAGCCTCCTTCACTCTTGCACTAGAGCTGCAGAAAGTTGCTGGCAGAAATCTAAATATCAGGTCAACTTGGTCCACTTCAAGTTTATCTTTGCATTCTTTAATTTTTCCCTCTCCTCTAGCCGACAAAACTATTTCTCTACCCTTATTGACACCCATGCCCATCGCCCGTGCCAGTTATTCGAGATATTTAACTCCCTTAATAATAATAATAATAATTGTGGCATTTGTTATGTGCTTACTATGTGTCAAGCACTGTTCTAAGCACTGGGGTAGATACAAGGTAATCAGGTTGTCCCTCATGGGGCTTACAACATGGCTCAGTGGAAAGAGCACGGGCTTGGGAGTCAGAGGTCATGGGTTCTAATCCCAGCTCCGCCACTTATCGGCTGTGTGACCTTGGGCAAGTCACTTAACTTCTCTGTGCCTCAGTTCCCTCATCTGTAAAATGGGGATTAAGACTGTGAGCCCCACATGGAACAGCCTGATCACCTTGTATCTACCCCAGCACTTAGAACAGTGCTTGGCACATAGTAAGCTCTTAACAACCACAATTATTATTATTATTATGATTTTATTATTCATCCCCATTTTACAGATGAGGGAACTGAGGCCTGGAGAAGTCAAGTGCCTTGCCCAAGGTCACAAAGCAGACAAGTGGCAGAGCCAGGATTAGAACCTATGTCCTCTGGCTTCGAAGTCAGGGCTCTTTCCACTAAACCACACTGCTTCCCTTCTCAAGCCCCCTCTCGCCCCGCCCCTTGCCGCAAGTGACCTGGCCATTTACCTTATTAAGGAAATTGACACCATCAGGTGTGAGCTCCCTAAAATCACCCCGATCTTCCTCAGTCCCTGCCCCTTCCAGCCCCCTCTTCAACTCTCCCATCCTTGCCAGCAGTATTTCTAGGGGCGATCTCCTGCCTCTTCTCAAAAGCCACCCCCTCCACATGCACACCCAACTCCATTCCTTTGCACCTTATCAAAACTCTCACCCCATCCCTTCTTCCCTCCCAAACAGCCATCTTCAACTGTTCTCTCTCCAATGGCTTCTTCCCCACTGCCTTCAAACATGCCCATCTCTTTCCCATCCTAAAAAAAACCCACATCTCCTTGCAGTTATTGCCCCACCTCCCTCCTATCATTCCTCTCCAAATTCCTTGAGTGAGTTGTCTACAAACCGCTGTCTTGAATTCCTCTCCTCCAATTCTCTCTTTGACCCCCTTCGATCTGGCTTCCATCTCCTTTGCTCCACAGAAATCACCCTGTCAAACATCACCAATGATCTTCTTGCCAAATCCAGCGGCCTTTACTCCATCCTAATCATCCTTGACCACTCAGCTGCCTTTGGCACTGTGAACCTTCTCCTGGAAATGTTATCCAACCTTGGCTTCACTGACTCTGTCCTCTCCTGGTTCTCCTCTTATCTCTCTGGACATTCATTTTCAGTCTCCTTCATGGGCTCCTCCTCTGCCTCCAACCCTGTAACTGTGGGAGTTCCTTAAGGTTCATTTCTGGGTCCATAGTTCTCCATCTACACCCACTCCCTTGGAGAACTCATTCACTCTCATGGCTTCAACTACCACCTTTATGTGGATGATACCCAAATCTACATCTCCAGCCTTGATCTCTCTCCCTCTCTCCAGTCTCGTATCTTCTCCTGCCTTCAAGATATCTTCAGCTGGATGTTCTCCAGTCATCTCAAACTTAGCATGTCCAAACCAGAGCTCCTTATGTTCCCACCCAAACCCTGTCCTCCCCCTGACTTTCCTATCACTGTAGAAGGCACTACAATCCTTCCTGTCTCACAAGCCCATAGCCTGGGCATTATCCTTGACTTGTCCTGTCATTCAACCCACATATTCAATCTGTCACTAAATCCTGTCGGTCCCACCTTCACAACATCACTAAAATCTGCGCTACCCTCTTCATCCAAACTGTTACCATGTTAATACAATCACTCATCCGTTCCCTCCTGGATTACTGCATCAGCCTTATTCCTGACCTAGCCTCCTGTCTCTTTCCACTCCGGTCCGTACTTCACTCTGCTGCCTGGATCATTTCTCTATAAAAACATTCAGGACATGTCACTCCACCCCTCAGAAAATTCCAGAGGTTGCCCATCCCACCTCTGTATCAAAAACTCCTCACCAATGGCTTAAATCATTCATTCACCTCGCGCCCTCCTACCTCACCTTACTTCGCTCCTTCAACAACCCAGCCCACATAGTTCGCTACTCTAGAGCTATCCTTCTCATTGTGCCTCAATCTCCCCTGCCTTGCCACTGACCCCCTAACCCATGTCCTGCCTCTGGTCTGGAACGCCCTCTCTCCTCAAATCTGACAATTACTCTCCCCCTCTTCAAAACCTTATTGAAGGCTCACCTCCTCCAAGAGGCCTTCCCAGACTAAGTCCCACTTTTCCTCATCTTCCAATCCCTTCTGCATTGCCCTGACTTGCTCCCTTTGCTCTTCCCCTTTCTAGCCCCCCAGCAGTTACGTACATATCTGTAATTTTATTTATTTGTGTTGATGTCTGTCTCCCTCTGCCTCTAGACTAAGAGCTCTTTGTGGACTTGGAATGTCACTGCTTATTGCTGTATTGTAGTTTCCCAAACGCTTAGTACAGTGCTCTGCACAAGGTAAGAGCTCATTAAATATGATTGATTGAATAAATACACCTAGGAGGGTGTAGGAATCAAAGCGTGCTCATCGTCACCTATCTTAGACCAGAGCCGGTTTCTGTCCCCAGACTCTAGGAGGTGCAGAGGGGGAGAGGAGCAGATCTGTGGCCCAGTGATGGTGGTAGTGGTGGGGCTCTATGAGGGCTAAGAAAAGCAAATCCCCCAGGAAATGTGGGGAAGACCCCTCTGAACACTTAACTGCCCACTGCTGATGTGTGCAGCGTGGTATAGTGGAAAGAGCTTGGGCTTGGGAGTCAGAAGTCGTGGGTTCTAATCCCAGCTCTGCTGCTGACCAGCTGTGTGACTTTGGGCAAGTCACTTGACTTCTCTGTTGCCTTAGTTCCCTCATCTGTAAAAGGGGGATTGACTGTGAGCCCCACATGGGACAACCTGATCACCTTGTATCTACCCTAGCGCTTAGAACAGTGCTCGCCACATAGTAAGCACTTAACAAATGCCATCATTATTATTATTGTGTACCCTCCTCAGCCTGGACCAGAGCCCAGCTCTATCACCAGCCCCAAGGGGGTGTGGAGGGGGAGAGGAATAAGTCAATCAATCAATCAATCAATCGTATTTATTGAGTGCTTACTGTGTGCAGAGCACTGTACTAAGCTCTTGGGAAGTACAAGTTGGCAACATATAGAGACGGTCCCTACCCAACAGTGGGCTCACAGTCATTCATTCATTCAATAATATTTACTGAGTGCTTACTGTGTGCAGAGCACTGTATTAAGCACGTGGGAGAGTACAATACAGCAATAGACACATTCCCTGCCCACAACGAACTTACAGTCTAGAAGTGCGGAGACAAGTCCAGATTCTGGGGTGGGTGGGGAAGCTGTGGAGGAGAGGAAAAGAGAATCCCCCCTAGAAAGTACAGGATGGCCTCTCTGGACCCCAATAGTGGCCCCTAGACCTGGCTGTATAGGGAGTCACACCCTGCTCTCTCCCTCCCACCCCACCCTCACCTCCATTAGCGGTGCTGAAACTGTGTCTTAGTACATTTAAGACAATAGTAGCTCTGATAAGCCGACTGGAAGACCACCAATCTTAGAGCAATTTGCCAAATAGGAGAATCTGTGCCTCTAATCATCAGATTGTCTTCATGGCCTCCTCCGTCTGCACCAAGCAGGCTCTTAGCACAGTGTTCTATGCATAGTAAGTGCCCAGTACAGCACTCCAAAGCATTCATTCATTCATTCAATCATATTTATTGAGTGCTTACTGCGTGCAGAGCACTGTACTAAGCACTTGGGAAGTATAAATCGGCAACATATAGCACTCAGTACATGATAACCTTCCAGTAGAATACGCTGCACACAGTAGACAGTGAGTATAGTGCTCTACACACTGGGCACTCCATAAATGCTGATGATTGACTGACATTTGCTGGGACAAAGATGCTTTATCAAGGGACTTTTGCCAAATAAAAATCCATTTTTCTTCCTCAATTTTCCCAGAGTCAACTCCTCGTTAGCCCTTAGAGTTCAGATGGCTGGAGGTTGAAGGAAGAGCAGAGGATCCCTGATTCTCCTTCTCAGGTTTGGAGGAATCAGAACTGAGATGGGGTTGGGAAATCTCTGACACAGCTGCTCTTTCCTTCAGTGCCGGGAGCAGCAGAGTACAATGTCTCATATCACTAACTGGCTCTGAGATCCTTCAGATCATTGAAAGTTTGGGTGCCTGACCCTGGCTGGTTGGATGAGAGTGTGGGTTTCAGCAGAAGGCTGACCCTGTCTTTGTGACTCCATGTAGGTCATGCTAATTTCCTATTTAACTTCTTCTCTTCCTCTTTACAGACTCATTTTGGCTTTGCTAAATGCATCACGATAGATGACATGACCAGCAATTGGCTTCTTCACTCTGTACCCCTTCCCCTTTTCAGAGATAAGCTTAGGGGAGCAGTGGCTGAATTAGTTTCCAAAGGAGGGACTTCAGGACCCAGAATTCTCCGGGTGGATTTGCCCAGGGAAATTCTTCTTTCATGAAGTCCACTGTGTTCAAAGTCACTTGTTAAAGGCCCTAGAAGAGCTGATGCATTAGCACTTCAATTGTACCATTAAAATAGCAAAGCTTTGGGATGAGGGAAGCTGAGCCCGGTGGCTTAATGGGGAAAAGCACAGGCCTGAGAGTCTGAGGATCTGGGTTCTAATCCTGGCTTCACAGCTTGTCTGCTGTGTGACCTTGGGCAAGTTACTTAATTCCTTTGGGCTTCAATATCCTCATCCACTATGTGGAGATTCAATTCTTGTTCTCTCTGTCCATTAGACTGTGAGTCCTGTGTGGGACAGAAATTTTTGCAACCTGATTATCTTGTATTTACCCAGTGCTTGGCACACAGTAAGTGCTTAGTGAATTCCATATATATATATAATAATGATGGCATTTATTAAGTGCTTACTATGTGCAAAATGCTGTTCTAAGTGCTGTCTATACCATAGCTATAGTCTAAGCTGGTTATGGGCAGGGAACATGTCCACTAATTCCATTGTGTTCCACTCTCCCAAGGCTCGGTACAGCACCCTGCACTTAGTAAGTACTCAATAAATACCATTGATTGATTAATTGATTGGTAGAGTTGGCTAATTTTCATTTTCATAGAAGCAGCATGGTATAGAGGATAGAGCATGGGCCTGGAAATCAGATGGTCATGGGTTCTAATTCTGCCTCCATGATTTGTCTGCTGTGTGACCTTGGGCAAGTCACCTAATTATCTGGGCCTCAGTTACCTCATCTGTAAAATTGGGAAAAGAGTGTGAGACCAATCTGGGACAGAGATTGTGTCCAACCTGGTTAATTTGTATCAACCCAAGCACTTAGAACACTGCTTGGAATGTAGTAAGTGCTTAACAAGTACTATAATAATTATTCATATTATTATTATTATTATAATATGTTGAGCAGCTTCTAGTCAGCTTTAAAAGGGGATTATGGCCATTTTCCATCAATGCTTGCTAATCAACTCTGCTAAAGAACATGGGGTGGGGCTGGGGAGGAAGCAGGAAGAAAAATAAAATAATTCCACTGAGCCTCTGGAGACCTGGAGCCTCTCGGTGGGTGAGGGAGGGAAATACAGTGAGAGAGAGTGTCCCCGGTAGGAGCAGATTTGGGACAAAGGTTGTTGTCACCTTCCCTCTCCTAGACATCTCCCTCAGGCTTGGACTTGAACCCTCTACCCTTCAATTTTTCATCCCTCCCCCATGCCAACCTGGATATGTGCTTGAGGTAATGAGGGAGTTGGGAGAGGAAGGCCCAGGCCAGGGCTCAGCAGAGGTAAGTGCTGAGTACAGTGTTCTGCACACAGTAAGTGCTCAATGAATATGATTGAATGAGTAATAATCCCATTGGAGCTGGAGGAGGAAGAGGAACTGTGGGTGGCAGTACTGTTAGGGAGCAACTCTTCTGAGCCTGGGCAAGGAGCTGTTTCCCCACCCCCTGCCCTATCCCTTACCCCCACCTCTAGCCCGACCAACCTGAAGCAGAGCAACAGCAGGAGAATGCCAGAGTGGGGCAGAATGATGAGCAGGGAAAGAAACCATTTGGGAGTGCCCCGGCTGGATCCCCATTCTCCTCATCCCACTAGACTTCTTGATTGTGCCAGTGGAGAGGGCACCAGGGGAGACAGCAACATGACTGACACCTTACAGGGAGGGTAGGCACAGCTATTAATAGGGCATTAACAGACAGTCAGACAGAAGAGAAAGGTGCTTGCCTGGAATTTTAGACTGTGAGCCCACTTTTAGACTGTGAGCCCACTGTTGGGTAGGGACTGTCTCTTTATGTTACCAATTTGTACTTCCCAAGCGCTTAGTACAGTGCTCTGCACATAGTAAGCGCTCAATAAATACGATTGATGATGATGATGATGATGGAATGAATTTGGCATTGAAAATTAACTTCAGAAGCAGCATTGCCTTGTTAGAGAGATCACGGGTCTGGAAGTGAGAGGAACTGGGTTCTAATCTAAGCTCTGCCATTTGCTTGCTGGGTGACCTTGAACAAGTGGCTTCACTTCTCTGTGCCTCAGTTTCCTCATCTGTAATATGGGGATAAAATCATTGTTCTTCCTTCTCCCTAGCCCGTGAGCCCCAAATGGGACAAGAACCATATTTGATCTGCTTGCAGTGTCTCTGTTCCACAAAGGGCTCACCGTATGAGGGAGAGGGATAATGGGGTAGTAGATCTTCATTTTACAGATGAAGAAAATGTGGCACAGAGAAATTAAGTGACTTGCCTAAGGTCAGACAGAGGGCTAATGGCAGAGCTGGGATTAGAACCCAGGTTTCCTAGCTTTGAGTCCTGTGGTCTTTCCACTAGGCCAGTCTGCTTCCTCATGATGTTGTTGAACTGAGGTCCAGATGGTTGGAGATTCCATGAAAGATCCATAGACCACTTGCCCTGGGCCAATCATCCTGAATTCCATTCAGGAAAATTGTCTGATGGCACAAAATGCGCAGAAAAATGAAAAATTTAGGAAATTAAAAATATTCAGTCTGGAGATGAGCAAAAGGGAGGAGGGAAAAGAGCAGGCCTGTCTTACTAAGACGTGCAGATTGCAGTAGGGGGTGGGATGCATCTAAAATAACTTTTTTTTTAGGAAGAAAAATCCCCTCTAGCTTCTGAAAGTGTTGAGGCCTCAACTCTAACATTAGCTGGGAGCAATTTGTTATCCGTTGTCTAGATTTAGCTGCCACCTTCATCTCTGAGTTTTATCTTTTCTTTCCTTGGCAAGAGATAGGTTATATCACTTCAGCTGAATGAAATGTGAATAATGAATTAGAAGAGAGCAATTTCTAGTGTCGTAAACCGTCTTGCACTTAATGGAATTTCATCAATAAAAGCAACTATAGATATTGATCCAAAGCTCCTTGAGGGTAGATATCATGTTTACTTTCTCTTGTACTCTCAGGAGTACTTAGTACAGTGCTTTGCACAGTCAGTCGTCAGTAAATACTATCGAATGATTGATTGATTGATATTTTCCCTTGTGAGTACTAAACCCATGACGAATGATCTTCTGCCCACACAGCCACAGTGGAGTGCTGGATTCAGATTTTACTCTGTTAACATGAAGGAACAAAATCCTTGGGAAGCAGCATGGCCTAACGGACAGAGCACTGGCCCAGGAGCCAGAAAATCTGCGTTCTAATCTCATGCCCGCCACTTGCCATCTGTGACCTTAGGCAAATCACTTAACTTCTCTGTGCCTCAGTTCCCTCAACTGCAAAAATCAGATTTCATACCTGTTCTTTTAAAATCAAGATTCAGCAATGCTCCATTTCAAATGTTTAATTTAATTTAATAACTTTATATGTAAATATTTGAAATGCATCAAATGGGCGACAGTTGTTTTGATGCATTCTTTTTGAAAGATGTCACCAGCATCTAAAAATATTTTATAGCAAGTGTTCTAGAAGAGTACACAAAGCTTCTTGTTCATTTTGCAGCAAGGAAGAGACGTCGGAAACATCCGAGGAGCTAAACTGTGATAATTCAAGGATGGCAGGTACCACGCTTCTCCTTTATAAAAATCCCCCTTTAACCCTTAGTTATATATAGGCTTTGGTGGAAAATAGATGTGTGACTTTTAAACAGGTGAAATTCTGTTCCTTTCAGATCCAAATCAACCTGATATCATTCATTCTCATGAGGACAATGGAGACAGTAGCCAGAATGTAAAAGACGTTGGTGGCAAACAAAATTACAAAGGATTGGAGCTGCTGGTAAGTGCTTAAGTTTTCCTAGAGCTGCAGGACAGGACTCTTGTTAGGTATCCACACTGGCGATGTGTCCTCTTCCCCATATAATTGCTGAATGACATATACAGAGGGGAAACCATGTTCTGGACTTCTACTGAAGCTCTGTTATGAGAGCAGCGTACTGTAGTGGGAAGAGCATGTGCCTGAGATTCAGAGGACCTGGGTTCTAATTCTGGCTCTGCCACTTGTCTGCTGTGTGACCTTGGGCAAATAACCTAACTTCTCTGTGCCTCAGTTATCCCATCTGCAAAATGGGGATTAGCACTGGGAGCCTTATATGGGACAGGGACTGTATCCAACCTGATTAGCTTGTGTCTACCCCAGAGCTTAGTTCAGTGTCCTGCACATAGTAAGCACTTAACAAATACCATTTAGAAAGAAGGCATGCTGACCTTAGGCTGGTGTAATAATAATAATAATGGCATTTATTAAGCACTTACTTGAGCAGTCCCATTCCTTATTTCTTTTCTAGAAGGGCGAAGGAATGATCTCCAGGAGTTGGAGGAGAGGTTACCTCTTCCTAGTCCCTAGGGCTAGGTGTACTCTATGTGGCTTTTCTAAGCTTCCTAACATTTCCTTCTGTAATGTTCACTGCCTGAGGTTTTTGAAGGTCTACATTCCCGATTAATGTCAAATTCTCCAGGAGGAACTAAGCACCCTTTTCCCTAATTTTCAAATTGGAAAAAAAAACTACAGCATGCAATTTTGTATCAAATTTGCTGTCATAAATTTCACACTCAGTGAACATTCAATCTATCTGGGGTTTTGGAGGGTTTGGCTGGCGTTTTTCATCCTAAAGGCAGAAAGAGCAGTAAATGAATCACATAATGCAATTTATCCTTCCGTTCTTCCCCTACTCCATCCTGAGCTACTATCAGTGGGTTACGTAGATTTGTGATCATCTGGGGTGACAATGACTCTTACCTCTGCATGTGTCAGTGTACAAAATGCAACTAAACAAAGCCATTTCTCCCTCATCCTCACCCCCAGTTCTAGCTCCTGTCTGCCCCCTCCCTTTCAGGGGTTACAGGGAGGCTGGATCACACAACTGAGCCATTTATGCAACTCCAACTTTTAAAAAGTAGAGAGTTGTCACCCACTGTGCAAATTCTCAATAGCTAAAAGTGAACATCACCATTTTTCTTTTCCAAACCACAGCTTGTAATGAAAGGGCCATAGAAAATCACACACACCCCTAGAACACCTCATTACAATGAGCAAGGCTTACATAGAAAAGTTTGTTTAGAAGTCACTGAGATTGCACATCCCATAAATGATCGGGGAGCTGTAATTTAGATGCTAATTTGCACCATCCCGATGTTAATGCATAAAACAATGAAGCTCTATAATAGATGGAAATGCAACCAAATCTGTGAAACCCACAGGCCTGGGCTCACAAGACAGCTGTGCAGTTGACAAGTAACATGAGCCTTATGTGAGAAGAAGGGAAAATCGTAAGATTTGCATATAATTATTGAGATCATGCAAATGTCAGTTATGAGGAGGGGAAAAAAAACCACAGGCATCTCACTGTTAAATCCTGACAGTTGGCATCACTGAAGAGCTCAGATACATTTGAGTACCAGTTGGCAGAAGGTCATTAAAACAGAATTTGCAGAGACATTAAATTCCCTCACTTTTCTTTGAGTGACGTTTTGCTATTAATAGTTTGCAGAGGCTTTGCAGAAAACATATTAATAAGAGAAACTCTAACAGGGGCACCTAGAGCGAGTGTAAATGTAGCAAGGGGCACCTAGGAAGCTACTCTCTAATTGCTGAGCGTGGCACCATGAGTGTGTATCTCCCCAGTGAGGAGAGAGGGCGATGACAAGGAGGAGAAGTGGAATAATATGATGTGATATTTAGAGGCTGGGAAAGAGGGTGATTAGTTTGGGCCCATTTCCCAAATCATGCCACACAGGTATCCTCAGAGCCTTAATTGCAACCGAACTCCTCACTGGCTCTGGTTCTTGGGAGAATGGAGGTCCTCCCTGGCACCCCATGTTTTTTTGACTACCATTTTCTATCTTCTCATTTGTTCTTTTCAAGCTAAATGAGCCCTCAGGTGATGCTCCAAGCACTCCCTCCAAAGATGAAAGGAGCGCATCTGCAGCAGAACCACCCACTTTTCTGGGTGCCACAGGAAGATCCAGGAATGGCCACTCACCCATGGGAGCCAGTCCACACTTGCTGATGCAACCTGCCTCTCCCATCCCATCTGCAGAAAACATGCTTGGTGGAGAATTGTGTCACCCTGGAAACCACTCGACCAGTGGAGAGTTTAGCCCTCCCTGGTCAACAGCGGGTATAATGTCAGATCCAATAAACAACAGAGAACAACTTTCGGAGGGCCATCTTCCTTCCCACAGAAGGGCTCCTGGAGCCCGGAAGAGAGTCGGGGTTAGTTTTCCAGGAAGGTTAGGAGGTAAGACAGAGAGGGCCAGAGAGGGTGAGACCCTTGAGCAGTTAGCCATCAGCCAGAATCATGTTGACAGGCACCAGGAGGCCCTGGAAATTGCGTGTGAAATTATGCCTTTGGGACCGGACAAAGAACAGCAGTCAAGGTCACACGAGATGGACGTTCTGGATGACAATGCTAATCCAGCTGCAGGGCAGGCTGGGGCACAGGCTTCTTCCCTCCCTTCTGGTTCACTGCTGGTGGGCAGCTTCGATTGCAAAACGAGAGGAGAAAGAAGTCCCAATCCTGGATATTCAAGAATGGATTTCCATAAGAAGTTGTCAATATGCATGGGTGTCTCAGTGGAGCCTTCTAAAAGGCCAGAAAAGGAGGCTGTAAAAGTCACTCAGGAGAAAGAGGTTGGCAACGCTAATGACCAGGAGGAGCAGGACATCCAGCTGGTTGTAGGTGAATGGCAGAGCAGAAATGTGCTGCCAATGTCTCCTGAGGAGCCAGGTGCCACGGAATCTCCTGAAAAGTGGGCAGGGGTAGAGGGGGCCAGAGATAAACTCCACCCCATCCTTCAGAGGGAAGGAATTTCCAGTCCTGCTGATGCTTTGGGCCCACCTGGAGAGCTTCACTCTCCTGAGACTGTTTTAGTCAACCAGGGAGGGGGGCCGAATCCCCAAGAAATGTGTCCATTCTTCTGCAAAGAGTTTGCTTCCAAGGAAAACCCTGGTCTCATCCCCTTCCCAACAAATGAAAATAGTTCATGGACAGACAGTCCCCCACTCCCTGCTCAATGGGAGACATCAGACGGGGCTATACTCGGTGATCAGATGAAGGTCATGGCTGGAAATCAAAGTGGGAATGCTTTGGAAAGTCAAGGAAAAGCACAAGAGCGTGTTGTAAATGCTGCAGAATGGATCAGAGACCAAGCAGGGGGTGAAGGCGGGTGGGGAAGAGGAGTTAACACAAAGAGTTGGAATGCCACTCCAACAGAAGAATTGTTTACCTGCCAAGAAACAGTGAGATGTGAACTGTCTTCTGAAGCTGATCATAGTATTACCGGGAAACCAGAAGCTGAAGCCGCTTATATAATTAAGACAGCATCAGAAAGCACTCTAGAAATCTTGCCTGCTGGAGAAAGAGCAATAATTGCTCAGCTACCTCCAGAGACTCCTCTAAGTGACAAGCCCACAGAGGAAAAGGAAACAGCATTTGATCCACATGAAGGAGGAAATGATGGTGCACATTATCCTCTTTGTCAATGGGAGATAGTGGGTGAGAGGAATGACGCCGGTTCGGAAAAGGAGTCACGTTTCAGCATTTATAATGAACACCAAGGAGAAGGAACTATGTGCAACACTGAATGGAAATCTGAGAGAGCGGGACAAGACACTGGAAATGTTTTACCCTTGGAAAAGAGCTTCCAGTCCACTGCCGAGGGTAGAGAAGCCACTGGAGAAGAGGAAGCACGTTTGAGAAAGTTCATCAAAACCCAGAGTCACCAGCACGGAAACGTGGACATCAACGAGCCCCAGAGGTCCATGGAGAAAAATGCTCTTTCTTGGGCCTTTCCATATTCAGACTTTAACTCTGAAATCGAGGACGGGAACCTCATTTCCAATCAGTGTGGCCCAGGCCCCTCCTCGTTCCCTTCCAAAGATTTTCCCGAGGCTGCTGCCAAGCATCCGATAGCAGGGGGAGCCCCCGGGACCGGGTCCCCCGGGTCAGAACACGATCCTCGTCGAGCTAGAGAGCTCCTAGTGATAGACAAACACGCGGGTCCCGAGATGGCTGCTGATGGTGGGAGCCCCAGGCTAGGGCCTCTGCTCGCTGGGAAGGAGAGAGCGAGCTCCGGGGAACTGGGACTCTGTCAAGTGGAGTCTAGTCTTGGGAAGACCTTCAGGCCATTGATCCTGATCAGTGAAGCGTCGGAAGATGCGGGAGAGACGGCCTCTGAAACAGAAGTGTTAAGAGCCTACCATCCTGACGACGACCAGCCGAAGGACCATCCCAATCCAGATTCTGCCTCTCTCCCTGACCAGGGGCAACAAGATTTCTCTGTGGAGTCTTCCTTTCTAAAGCACATCAGCACTAAAATACTCTATTTCCTCCTGTTCCTGGTATTCCTTCTCACCACCTACTATTATGACTTAATGGTTGGGTTTGCGTTTTACCTGTTTTCGCTGTCCTGCCTCTACTGGGAAGGAGGGAAACGCAAAGAATCTGTCAAAAAGAAGTAGCTGCACAGATCTTTTATTATCCCTTCCCTTAAATTCTAAAATATTTAGCCCCAAACATTTCAGTCATTAGAAGGGAATGGTCATTGCTCATTGTTAAAGAACCAGTGCAGATTTTCTCTTGAAGGATCGTTTAAAAAGGGACGCGGCTGAAGTTTGCTCCTTCGTATAAGTAATTATCCTATATAGGACCATTATGTTTGGATCATTAAATACCTATATGAATATGAGATCTGAAGCACGTCAAGCTCAAATTAGGTACAGCTGTTGCTCCTTAGCAGGCTATGAAGAAGCAATGCTTCATGTCTCTTCACCATGAAAAGAGCCATTTCCTTGCATTCATTTTTTCGCAATAAAAGCTTCCTTCTTGGAGAGTTTTTTTTTTTTTTTGCTCCCCAAGGTTTTATATAGTATATCCAGCCCAGAGAATGGAAATGTGATTTACCCCATCTCCTACTGCTGACGCTGTGATGTGAGATTCACCAGAGTAATTTATAAATCCTCTTCGGAAGGAAAATCTTTTGGTAGATTCCATTCTTTCCATTTTGGTTTCGTTGCTTTATGGCGATGTTCCCCATTGGCAGAGTTTGGGTTCAGAATGCAACGTTTGACTATTTGGGGAGAACCCGAGTGAGACAGAATGAGTTCTGTCCCCTCACCCCAGTGCTGACAAAGATGGGGTGGTGATGAAGAGTTTGTTAGTGCTCATTAAGGGGGTGGGAGGTGGGTCCCCAAATGACATTTATATCTTTTTGTAAATGAAGCCAATGTAATACGAATGCTGTACGTTCCCCCATGGAGAATTATTTCGGGTAGCAATTCCGAAGTGGGTTTTCCACTAGCATTGCTTTCACCAGCATTTGCACCTATGAAATAAAGACAAAAGGATTTCTCGAGGAAATCATCAGTTTTTGGTGTATTCAGGAATGCTTCAGATCTGTTTCTCCACTTCCTTGCTCCCAGTTTATAAGCAGACCTTTGCGTTTATTCAGAACCTCTGGGTAGACCCTGGGAATACCTGTTGCTTGCAAGTGAAGTATACGGGCCAGGAGGCAGATTGAAAAAGATGTTGGGTGGAGGGCTTGGCAAAGACTTTGGAGCCCATACCAGATTGACCTAGAGACAGCTGCCAGGGCAGGGTTGGGTTAGGAACACCATGGAAATGATCCCACTAGTGGAGGGGGAAGGAGGAAGGTGCAGTGCCCAAAGGATCCTGTGCTCTGATTAGTGCAGAATAAGAATCACATTGTCTTGCAGAGGATTCCATGTGCCAAAGAAATGCTAATCAGATTCATCTCAATTTACTGCTGGGCAGGTACACGGTAAACCAGATGGCAGGTGCAAAATGGTTGTGAAATTCTCGGGCCCTTGAGGGTCTTGCACAGTATCTTCCCCTGTAGGTGAGGACTTGATACTAGTTCTTGTAAAAGGCTATGGTTGAGCTCTGCAGGATCTTGAAAGGGTAAGGCTAAAGTGATGCAATTCTGGAATGAACTGGCATGAACCCAGTTCCATGTTGGAGACTTCCCTCGAGATAGCAGTTCTCCATGGGTGCTGGTAGATTTCTGCAGCTCCTCTAAGCCTCTGCTAGCCTGGACCGAGTCTTGATGGCCCTGAGGGCTTGGAGAAGGCAATGGGGCTGATAGAGGCAGGGAAAAGAAACATAAAAGTCCATGATTCAACCTATCTAGGAGGTAGAAAAGCTGATATCAGGAGTCCCCATGTGGAGGTGGGAGTGTGCGTGGCTAATTTTATTGGTTCTGAGTTCCAAAATCACTGATTCTGTCCACCTGGTGAAATCTCTAACAGTGGACTCCCCAGTAAATGTGGGCAAAATTTCCTTTCCAAAACTATACCTGGCCAACTGGCTAGTGAAAACCCTGTTCACATATTTTCTGGAAAGGTGAACTTCGATTTTCTGCCCTCCAGCAGTATGAGATTATAATTATAGACATCAAATTAGGACTAAATGACCATCCACACTTAATCTCCTTTCACACTGAAGGGTTGACTTCAGCTTCTTAGAGAACATTCACAAACATACTGAGTTAGAACTTAGGACAAATATTTGATTGTTTGAACAAACATACTTAAGCACAAGAATACTGAAGATGATATCTACAATATTATCCTTTAATTGCTTGCTGATAATTTTTTTGACTGCCCTACAGAAAGTTTGGAGAAACAGACTAGTTCATTGTAGCATTTCATAGTTTCTCAATAGTATGATTTTCACATTCTCCATTTAAGGATTTTAGTCAATATATCTTATGATTGCTCAACAGTAGCAGTGCTTCATTTGTGAACACAGTTGACTGCACTGTAATTATACACTCAAATGGACGAAGGGACCCAATTGTACACTTTTTATTTATTTTTTGATAATGCATCCTTTCAAAATCTCTCCTACTTGTTTATAGGAGGGCAACAGCATTCTCTTAAAGAAGAGAAAGTACACTCGTGTGTTTCACCATTACAGTAAAAAACCCCCACAGTGGATTAAATCCTGGATTTTCTTATGTCACTCATATAATGGTGTTTGTGAAGTATGAGTTTGAGTAGGATGCCCCAAGAAAAGCCCTATTTGGGTAGGGATCATCTCTATATGTTGCTGACTCGTACTTCACAAGAGCTTAGTACAGTGCTCTGCACATAGTAAGCATGATTGAATGAATGAATGGAGAAAGATTCTTCATGTTGAGCCATTCTCAGCCCCAAGTAGAGCTCTGAATAAGTAGGGCTGGTGAGTCCTTTAAAATTGCTACCATCATCAAATGTTGGCACACTGGGTTCAGCAGAGAGAGGTGGCCCACCAGCCTGCTGCCTTTTCATTTATTTTTTTTTTCTTTGTGGAATTTGTTAAGCGTGTACTATGTGTCAAGCACTGTTCAAAACCCTGGGGTAGATACAAAATAATCAGATTAGACAGGGTCCCTGTGCCACATAAGGCTCACAGTCTAAATAAGAGGGAGAAGGATTTAATCCCTATTTTACAAATGAAGAAATTTAGGCACAGAGTAGTGAATTGACTTGCCCAAGGTTACCCACTAGTGTAGACTATTGGATAGAGCATGGGCCTAGGAGTTAGAAGGATCTGGGTTCTAATTACTTTGTCACTTGTTGGCTGTGCGACCTTGGGCAAGTCACTTCACTTCTCTGTGCCTCAGTTCCCTCATCTGTAAAATGGGGATTAAGACTGTGAGCCCTATGTGGGACTGTGAGCTCTAGATGTGGGCAGGGATTGTCTCTCTTTATTGCTGTACTGTACTTTCCCAAGCACTTAGTACAGTGCTCTGCACACAGTAAGTGTTCAATAAATTTGATTGAATGAATGAATGACAGGGAGCATGTCCAACCCGATTAGTTTGTATTTACCTGGCACAGTATCATTATTATTCCTGAAGGCAAGTGGCAGAGCCTGGATTAGAACCCAAGCCCTCTGTCTCCCAGAATCAGGCTCTTTCCATTAGACTGGGCTGCTTCTCACATCTGAAACTTGATGCCCCTTGTCCACTGTGCTTGCTCAGAAGCAAAATTCAAAAACTCAGTGGTGAGTTTGAAGAAATAATTGGTGTTGATGGTCAAAATTATACCATAATCCCTTATTTTAGCCACTAGATCATCAATGTAGGAGAAGGAGAGTCCATCCCAGGGTAGTAGTAGTTGTAAAGTAGTATATATTGAGCTCTCGCTTTGCCCAATGTACTGGTGCTTGGGAAGTGCAGCCTAGAAGAGTTTACACTCCAAAGCGGGGAGACTGACAGAAATGTTCGCAGGATGAACTCTTTCCCTCTGCACTTCTTGACAAGTTAAAAGACATATGCGATTTAGTTTTCCCTGGATGGAGAGTGAACAAGAAAAGGACACTCTTCCCTGAAAGGACACCATGTACTTCTATGTACTCTCTTTATGGGATGGAGGAGGAAGAATTGAACGAATTAGATGGTCTTTTTCAGTTCATCAGAATAGGTGTCCCGGTCAGAAAACTGATTCCTCCAAGTAACCTAGATCTGCTGTGAGAGCCAGGATCCTATTCTTGGCATGACCCAGTAACGGTCTTGCTTATGTTCTTAAGTTCTCTCTCTCTTCTTCCTTGAGAGGTTGGTTGGTTGCTCCATAAAATATTTTTAAAAGTAAAAGTCAAGAGCAGTAGAAAGCAAGGCCATCAGTACCAAGATCAAATAGTGTCTATTAAAAGTGTCTCTGTTCAGGGCATGGTGACCTCCGTTCTTGTAATACATCCTGCTCACATGATATCCAAATGGTAGATGTTCACTCATCCTGATTGAGGTGGGGTATTCATAATAAAATAAGAACCAAAGAAAAACCATTATGAGATTAGACCAGTCCAGCAATCTGCCTTCACACCCTGGATTTCTGCAGGGTGGTTTGGAAAATTTCAGAAAAATTAGTCCCCTAATTGAAACCACCCTAGCCAAACTAGTCAAGCTACGTGGTTCTGACCTCCTTGCTCTGTCTAAATCCTTGGACGTGCACATCTGGGCTGGAGCATTCTTATTCCATCCTCATTTAAAGTCTCTAAAATCCTGGGATTTGTACAGATTTTCCAGAACATTGGAGGATGTTGATACCATCTTCCCTGCTTTCGTGGTCACTGAAAGTCGAGAGAAAGTTGCCCCAGTTAATGACGGTGCTGCTGTATTCCAGTTTTCAGTTCAAACTACGTGGCTGAGTTATAACAGTGTGTGGGAGAGTTGCCTTGAGCCTAGCCAACAACTCAGAATCTTCAGTAGGGTGTCTGTGAAGCAGGTTCTTGAGCTTACTCCAGCACTAACAAACAGCCAAGCTACAACCATTAAGACAAAGTGTGCCCAAGAGTAGATTATCTTCTTATGATGCCTCAATCCATAAAGCTGAGGAAAAACATATCCTTGTACTCTGCCGTTGCCCCTGTCTGTAATATATTTTAATGTCTTTCTCCCCCTCGAGACTGCAAGTTCACTGTGGGCAGGGAACATGTCTACCAACTCTGTTATACTGCACTTTCCTAATGGTTTAGCCCCCTGCTCTGATCACAGTAAGCACTCAAAAATAACAGTGATTGAAGAACACCTACATTTTAATTCTATAGACAGATTCCAGTGAATGAAAAGCCCATACTTTTTACATCTATATTCTTCCAGTTGACTCACACAAAGAGATTGTTTCATCTTTTATCAATTAATTGATGAGTTCATCAATTTCTATCTTTGCGTTTAAATGTATAGGTAACACGAACGTCTTGACAAGGAGTCCTGTTTCCACTTAGGACTGAATTGTCCCTGATGGTGTGTTTGACCTGGCTTTCAAATGCCCATTGATTTGCTCATCACCTTCTTTCTAAGATCTGTGAGTAATAGTAGAGGGAGCAAAGAATTTCACCATGGATAAGGGCAAACAAGGCCATGTGGGCCTATTATCCAGAGGCTGGCAGCCGTAGGAAAATGGGAACTAAGAGAACCTTCCATTAAGAAGCAAAGAACTCCTCCTTAAGTGAGCACAGCTTGGCTAGAAGAGACCCACTGGAAAGAACCATTTAAATTAGCACGGCCTCGTACAGAGAGCGTGTTCCAGGGAGTCAGAAGACCTGGGTTCTAATCCTGGCTCCACCACATTACTGTTTACATTTACTGTGTGCAAAGCACTGTACGAAGCACTTGGTTGAGTACAATATAACATTAAACATATTCCTTGCCCACAGTGAGCTCACAGTCTAGAGGGGGAGTCAGACATTAATGTAAATAGATAACTAAATTACAGATATTATATAGATATAAACACGTGAGCCATGGGGAAGGGAGGGAGGATAAATGAAGGACCAAGAATGAGCGGTGCAGAAGGGAGTGGGAGAGGAGGAGAGGTGGGTTCAGTCAGGGAAGGCTTTCTGGAGGAGATGTGCCTTCAATAATGCTTTGAAGTGGGGGGGGAGCAATTATCTGTCTGCTGTGTGACCTTGGCCAAGTCACTTAACTTTTTTGTGCCTCAGTCACCTCATCTGTAAAATGAGGATTAAGACTCTGAGCCCCCTCATGGGACATGGACTGTGTCCAACCTGATTAGCCTGTATCTACCCCAGTGCTTAGTACAGTACCTGGCACATAGTTAAATGCTCAACAACTACCATTAAAAAAGAAAAAAAGAAGAACAAGGCCCAGAAACAGTCTCAAAAAGTGTCTACTAGCTGAGGATGAAGGAAGCAGCATGGTATAGTGGATAGAGCACAGCGTGGGAATCAGAATGTCTGGAATTCTAATCCTGCCTCTGCCACTTGTCTGCTGTGTGACCTTGGGCAAGTCGCTTGACTTCTCTGTGCTTGTTACCTCATTTGTAAAATGGGGATTGGGAATATGAGCCCCACATGGGACAGGGATTGTTTCCAACCCGATTTGCTTATATCCACCCCAACGCCTAATACAGTGCCTGGCACACAGTAAGCACTTAACAAATGCCACAATTATTATTATTATTACTGGATTCCAACGTGGGGAAGAATGCTTAGCGAAGCAAGAGAAATGCTGTTGTCAGGGTAATTCCCAAGGCCTAACTCTACAGCCTGGAAGGCAGAGTTCCTGCGTCCTGCTCCTAAACCCACGTCACCTGCTCAAGTGACATCGCAGCTGCCATCCTGAACGCTGGCCAAATGGAGGAGGAGCCCTGTCCCTGCAACTAAATCACATGATGGGTGCCCTGCTGCCACTGTAGTGACAGCAGCAGGATGAGGACCTGGGTTGCTAGCTCAAACATTACAGCTGTTTCCAGGTAATCCAGCACACCAGGCCAACAGCTGCCACGGGAACTGAGGTTTGGTAAACTATTGTCTTGGGCACCAAGGTAGACCCTTAGTGACCTTATTAAGATCCAATCAGCTATTCCTATTTCACTGTGGCTTCCCAGCACTAATGAATAGCCCCAGTTTTTGGGTGAGGACTCAAGTCTAGTATCAGGAAAGTACTCTAGCGTTGCGCACTTGATTCTTCCTGCCAAGGTGAGTGAAAGCACAAGAGTAACAGCTGAGTTAATAATAATACTACTACTAATAATAGCATTTGTTAAGTGCTTACTATGTGCAAAGCACTGTTCTAAGCGCTGGGGGGGATACATGGTGCAGGTTGTCCCACGTGGGGCTCACAGTCTTAATCCCCATTTTACAGATGAGGTAACTGAGTCCCAGAGAAGCTAAGTGACTTGCCCAAAGTCACACAGCTGACAAGTGGCAGAGTCGGGATTAGAACCCATGACCTCTGGCTCAAGCCTGAGCTTTTTCCACTGAGCCATGCTGCTTCTCTAACGGGGATTTCCTATTTAAAACAAATTTTACTCAATCATTCAACATTTCCTCCACCTTTTCTCTGGCAACGCTTGAAGCTGTAGACTGTTCTTTGCGGGCAGGGAATGTTTCTACCTGGCTGTGTTGTGTTATACTCTCCCAACCACTTAGTGCAGTGCTCTGCACTCAATAAGCACTCAATAAATACCACTGATTGATATCCCTGTGCTTATGAGTTTGAATTGTGAGGGTAGTTTCCAGTAAAACACTTCTTAAATTTATCAGAAAGGCAAGAACTGAAATGCTTGAAAATCTGAAAACAAATTTTTCAAGTCCAACATTTTCTGTTTGCTTTCCTTGACTTTTCAAGACCTCTATTGAATGCTTCTTTCCTCTGCTGAAGTTCAGAATAAGAGTGTGTTTGCCTTATGTCAATACCATACAGGGTTTCCTAGTTACATTCCAGATTCATGTGTTTTCAGACTTCTCCTAATTAGATGAGAGTTTACGTTTCTAGGAAAAGACACCCCTGAAAAATTAAACTTCCCTCAGTCAGAATTCTAAAACCATCCTTACATTTTAAAAGCAATCCTTACATTCTAGATCAGTCATTACATTCTAAAACAATCCTTTTAGATGTGCACCTAATGTGATTTGCTTTTGGAATTTGAAAAGAATTAAAAGAATTACTGTATTGATATCATGGAGAGCGATCCATATAACTATATTTGGATTTTTTTTCTCAGTGTTTGTGAGAAAAGGTGGCAGCTGTGCCTTTGAAGATACATAATAATAATAAATTGGTACAGAGCATTGAGCACACAGTAAGTGCTCAATAAATACGATTAATGAAATAATAATAATTATTATTATTATCCTTATCACTAATAATAATAGTTGTTAAGCACTTGATATGTGCCAAGCATTATTCTAAGTGCTGGGGTAGATATCAGGTTGGACAAAGTCCCTGACTCACATGTGGCTCACACTCTTAATCCCCACTTTACAGTTGAGGTAACTGAGGCCCAGAGAAGTTAAATGACTTGTCTAAGATCAAACAGCAGATAAGTGGCTGAGCTGGGCTTAGAATCCAGGTTCTTCGGAATCCCAGGCCCATACTCTATCCACTAAGCCATGCTACCTGAAGGCAGGTAAAAGAATAGCGGGGATTCCTGAAGTGGGGGGAAGTACAGGACAATAGAGAAGCAGAATGGGGCACCATGGATCCGGAGGTGAATGGTTGTTGGGCCAGGGGCTGATGGGACAGTCAGAATAACAAGGGGTACCTCTCGCTGGGAAAGTTCAAATACAATCCTCAGGCACTATTATAAATGACATGATTCAGGACCACCAACACACATGAATTCTTAAAATGCACTTTTTCAGGGGATAGAAACAGTGGAGGCTGATTTCTACATTTCTATACAAGTCGGGGGGCAGGCAGCGGGCACACGTCCCATGCCTCAGGACTAGGCTAGCTATTGCCTGTTCTTGTATGTATTGGGCAGACAAGGAGACACCTGTGCCACCTAACTCATTGCATCTGGTCCACAGCCTACCATCATGACATCAGATGGGCTGTTTCATGGATGGATGCCGATTTTGCCTGATCCTTGATCATTTCTCCAGGGCAGCCCCTGAACCCTCACTGTACTCCAGAGACTTTGCTTCCCGATATTTGGCCGCAGGAACTCTAGGGCCACATAATTTGGCAGCAGGAGCAGTGACAGTGAGAGGAGGCGAGAGTTTCAGTGTCGAAAATGTTAAAAAAAAAATAAAGTAAGGGTCCAGTTTTACATTTGTACCAGCCGGAAGACAAAGCATCAGAGAACCGGACTGTTTGTTTGAAAATGGAGATAACTGACCTTCTGACCCAGGGCGCAAATGCTGCCTCTGAGCCTGGCACCCTCCTGGTTGCCCCCACAGATATAAAGACTCATTTTGGGACTATGCCAAGGGTAGGTGGTTCCCAAGCATCCTACCCCACTAAAGACTTACCCAGCTAAGCATTCCCAGGATACAGTGGGCTCAGGATGTCTGCCTAGCTCCCTTACTGAAGAGCTGGGAGCAGGACAAATGACACAACCCTAATCTCTGGCATGGGGCAAGTGAGGGGGCTGGAAATCCTGTAAAGAGTTTTCCAGGAGATATAGCCAGAATAAAGTCTACGCCCTCATCCCCCACCCAACAATCAATCAATCAATCAATCAAATGGTATTTATTGAGCATTTACTTTGTGCCGGGGCAAATACTAAGTGTTTAAGGGGTGCAGAGGTGAATAGAGAAAATGAGGGATGAATGAGGGAAGGTCTTTTGGAAAAGGTGTGAAGAGGGAAGGAGTTCCAAACCAGAAGGTGGATGTGGGCAAGGGGGTGGTGGTGAGACAAACGTGATTGGGGTATAGTGAGTAGATTGGTAACAGAGGAGCAAAAGAATCAAGGAAGGGGCTGAGCAAGGCCAAGGTGCTTTGGGAGTCCACCTGTAGCCCCTGCAATCTATACTGAAGAGTCAGACTCTCCAAATGTCACAGAGATTACTAGTATAAATAATAACAATACTACTAATAATAATAATGATAATAATTTGAGAAGCATCATGGCCTAATGGATAGAACACGGTCGTGGGAGTCAGAAGGACCTGGGTTCTAATCCCAACTCCACCACTTGTGTGCTGCGTGACCTAGGGACAGTCTGTTAACTTCTCTGTGTCTGTCACCTCATCTGTGAAATGGAGATTGAGATTGTGAGCCCTATGCAAGACAGAGATTGTGTCCAATCTGATTATCTTGTATTTAGAGTTTAGTACAGTACCTGGCACATAGTAAGCACTTTACAAATACCATAAAAATATTATTTGTTAAGCACTTACTATGTGCCAAGTACTGTAGTAGATGCAAAATAATCTATTCTCCCTTCTACTAAGATTGTGAGCCCCATTCAGGACAGGGACTGTGTCCAACCTAAGGAATTTATATCTACACCAGCATTTAGAGCAATGTTCGACACATAGAAAATGCTTAACGACTACCATAAGGAAAAAAAAAAGGTCTGACAGTTCACATGACACTCACAACCTAAGTAGGAAGAACAGGTATTGAATTCCCATTTCCCAGATGAGGTAACTGAGGCACAAAGAAGTTAAGTGACTTGCCCAAGGTCACAAAGCAGGTAAGTGGCAGTGTGGAGATTAGAAACCAGGTCATCCAGGCCGGGGCTCTGTCCACAAGGCCATGCTGCTTTTCAAATGGACTTCTCAGTTGGGACTGGGGCTCTAGGAGGAAAATCTTTTATTGACGATCCCTTGGAAACAGAGTGTGAAAACCCAAGTCCCCTCCCTGGACGTGTTTCCTGTGAAAATGACTGAGAATTAACAGACCGGCCAGAACGCTGATGAATCAGAGATTTCAGGATTGTAGAGAGGGAGGGTGAGGGAGAGAGAGAAAGAGAGATCAGGTTTTAGGGTTACTGAACCCTTTGAAATACTCAACATCTTTCCCTTCTTTTCCTTTCCCAAAGCACTGTTCGTGTCCTCAGCCTAAGTCACTTTTTGTAAAGCACAGATGGGAAGCTGCAAAAGCAGACAACCAGTAATGTATTCTTTAATTTTCATTCCTTAATTTGGGGGCTTCTAGGCATGTTGAGGGTGCAAGGGATTGTTTTTAGACACAGTAGCTCATTAGCTTAAAATGATCAAACATCACATGGGACATGGTGTAAGAAACTCAACTCCGGCCACGGCTGCCTCGACCTTTGAGAGCAGCCGATCTGGTTCGCCTTCCACCTGTGCTGTGTGTCAAGCAGCAGGTCAGGGACACAGGGGGCCAGTGGAAGGAGCAAGCTGGACTTGGTAAAGAGAAGATCTATCACTGTGTGACACCATAGCGCTGCCAAGGGTCCTGGGAGAAAAATATCATTTAGCTATAACCTTATGTACATTTCACAATAAATTACAATTTCAAATAATACATAAATTAAGAAAATCTATATGAAATCCAGCATTTATGATGGCTTTTTCTTTCAGAGAGTGTTTAAACATACCTTGCAATTTATCTTCTGTGGTAGTGATGCATTTTTATTGCTCGTTTCACATGGGTTGAATAGTCCTAAAACAATAGGAAGAGCCTCCTTTAATCCCCAATCTGTAGAAATCGAAATGACAACAAATTTTTTGTTCCTTATTTTTCATGAATATTCTAAGGCTCAGTGTTTGTTCAAATACCATCTGAGAACATCCACATTTGGTTTCTTAGGGCTCAAATAAGGCCAGGTATTCATCTTCTCCATCTCAGAATTCATCATAATATGAGAGAGAGACTGACTTGGGTCTGAGTGGAAACAGATTTCCCATTTCCTAGGATGGCTCTATCAGATATATTGTCGGGCTAGAGAACCATAAGAATACAGTGTTCACTGGGAAAGAAAAAATTCCATTCAGGAAACCATGAAAAGATAAAACATTATAACATCACCCATAATCTGCTTCCAGTAATTTCATTTATAGCCCCATAGTGATACTTTACTAGAGTTTATAAAATATTTTTGTAATCCCAAAGTCACTTACATAAATATTATGCAGGTAATTGCTTTCTTATGCATAAAAGTTGGAGCAGCATGCCATCTCCAAATGATTCAGGATTTCTGTCACAGGTGTGACAACTTGGCCTTGGTCATTGGAACATCCTAGTTGGGAAGTGACCCAAGTTTTAGTTGCAAACTAGGAGAAGGCTATAGCGAGAGAGTGTGAAAATATTTTTTTCTGATCTCAGAGGTGGAGTGACAATTCCTGAACTAAGTATTCCCCCCTCCCACCCCTCCCAGGATCCGCTGGCCAATAGGTTCTCTGAGGCTGGAGACTGAGTGGTAAGGATGCCTATTCACTCCCCTCCTCCTAACCACCCCCCACCACTAAGGGTGTCTTTCGGGATAGGTCTTGTGAGGTGAGGCCCCATTCCGGCTGCTTCAGGATTCCCACCACGATTCCCGATCTCATTCTCATTCAAAGCCATTAGCTGAGACCAAGATGTGCCACGCACCTTCCAAGAGCAGCACTTCTAGGACTCTTACAACTATGGAATCAATGAGATAGCAGGCGCCTCAGAAACATCAAGGAAAGCTCACTGCCTGAGCTGTTACTCTTTGTCTTTGTAATGATACAGCACATGGATTAAAATGGTTTTTTTTTTCTCTCTCTCTCATGCTTTTCTCTCTCTAAAGAGATTAAAAAAATACCTTATGAATTGTTAAAGGAGATAGTACCAGTAACAAGGTCACTTTCAGGACCACATAAACAGGAATTATTAAACTGTTTATCTGGCCACAACACATTTCCTGTTGCAGGCTGAAAGAGTTAATACCCCTTTTCATTACTAGTGTTTTTCCTTATGCCCCATAGGACAGGGCCCCATTCTTCCTCAACCCCAAACATTGGGTATTGGATGGTATGGGTATATTGGGAATTAGACTTTCCTGATCCTTGGATATTAATTACTCCATCCACATCTTTGTCAAGAAACTAAGGTATGTGGCACTGAACCAATTAGTATCCATCCTCCTGACAAACCAGTGAAACATCCACAACTTCCTAATCTCAAATTACTGGACTCTCATTTTTTGTAATCATGCCTTTAACCAGCCATTTCTAGATTACAAAACTAGGGATGTACCGCAATGCCCTCCCCCTGTAGTCAGGGTGACTTCAAGAGACTCCTGCTTGGAGAACAGGTAACCCTTTCCTCCAAAAGAAGGAAGCTTCAGTTGCTCTCCAAAATATTCTAAAAATTGCTTTCATATGAATGACTGGTATCTGATGTGTTATTTTCCCTTTTTTTCCATTGAAAGACCCAAGTATGTCCACTTGGAGAAATGACAGTCACTAAAATTGGGGATTTTCCATGAGAGGATTTTCCATTGAAGATTACAGATGAACCTCTACCTTATCGCTAGTGGTGTGGTAAAGCTTCAGGACTGAAAAGCTGCATGAAGGTATTGATTCTAGTGATGGTGGTTTGCTCAGAGCAGGTTGTACTCTCTCCTCCCTGCCAGCCACATTCCTGCTGGGGCACAGGGTACAACAGGAGAGTAGATGGGCAGGCTTGTGGCACATTGTGAAGTGCCCACAAAATTATTAAGTAATTAAAAGTAATTAATTACTTTATTAATTATTAAGTAATTTTAGGTTTCCAGCTCAGCCAGCTTTAGGTCATTCTTTGGATCAAAACCTTCATACTGAGGACCAAGTTGAGGTGTGGGTCTGATTTTTTGGGTCACAAAAAGATAATTTGAAATCATTCCAATTCTGGTTTGCTCTGTGCTTTGAGGATCACTGTGACCAAGTGGAAAGAGCACAAGATGGTAGTCAGGTGTTCTGGGTTGTAATCTGGTCTCTGCCACTTGCCTGCTGTGTGACTTTGGGTAAATAATAATAATAACGAGTGGCATTTGGCATTTGTTAAGTATTTATTATGTGCTAGCACTGTACTAGGCACTGGGGTAGATACAAAATAATCAAGTCAGAAACAGTCCCTGTCTATATAATGTTTACAGTCTAAGGAAAAGGGAGAAGAGGCAATGAATCCCCATTTTACAGATGAAGTCACTGAGACACAGAGAAGTGAAATGACATACCCAAGGTCACACAACAGACACATGGCAGAACCAGGATTAGAACCCAGTTCCTTCTGACTCCCAGGACCGTACACTATCCACTAGGCCAGACTGCTTGAGAAGCAGCGTGGCTCAGTGGAAAGAGCCTGGGTTTGGGAGTCAGAGGTCATGGGTTCTAATCCCGGCTCCGCCACACGTTTGCTGTGTGACCTTGGGCAAGTTACTTAATTTCTCTGAGCCTCAGTTACCTCATCTGTAAAATGGGGATTAAGACTGTGAGACCCATGTGGGACATCCTGATCACTTTGTATCCCCCCAGCACTTAGAACAGTGCTTTGCACATAGTAAGCGCTTAACAAATGCCATTATTATTATTATTATTATTGTATTAGAGTGGATTGGTAGAAAGAAAGCCACCTAGTGAACTCCAGGAAGTTGAAGTTAGTAAATACTCCTCCTCATTGTAAGGAAAAGATCAGAAGCAGCATGGTCTTGTGGATAGAGCACAGGCTTGGGAGTCAGAAGGACTTGAGTTCTAATCCTGGTTCTGCCATGTCTCTGCTGTGTGACCTTGGGGAGGTCACTTCACTTCTCTGGCCCTCAGTTACCTCATCTGTAAAATGGAGATGAAGACGGTCAGCTCCATGAGGGACAAGGACTGTGTCCAGCCTAATTAACATATCTATCCCAGAGCTGTAACAGTGCCTGGCACACAGTAAGTACTTAACAAATGGCATTAAAAAAAAAGTTCACGTCAGTCTCAGATCATGATTGATTTGGAAGCAGGTAGGTTAAAAGTGGGAAATTGATGTTTGAAGGGGGTAGGTTCAAAAGGAAACACTTTTTCCCTTGGCAGGTGGTAAGCAGATGGACTTTATTTTCATAGCATGTTATGCAACTGAAAGTATCAGCAGACTTGGAGGGGGTTAAGTAAATTCACAGACGAGCAGTACATAATGAAATCCAGAGGGAAAGCTAAGGGTGTAGTGTGGAAAGTAAGGAGTGTTGAATCTGGCCACTTAAACAAACTTCCTCTCATTTGTACATAGATACCTTAGGGTGGCTCCTTCCAGATAGTCCATTATAGGAAAAAAAAATCAATCAATGGTATTTATTGAGCACTTACTGTATGCAGAGCATTGTACTAAATGCTTAGAAGAGTACAGTGCATTAGAGTTGGTAGACATGATCCCTCCTTATGGAGGTTTATGGACAGGGACACATTTTCCCTAAAATATTTGGCAAGGACTGAGAACCCAAAAAATTTGCCACCATGATCCAATCTACAGCTCAGTCCAGCAGGAAGGAACACGGGGCAAGAATAATTTTCCCAATGATCATTAACTATGATTTGCCTTCTTGAGAACCAGGCCTCCTAAATTCCGCCTCTCCCTCAAATCAAGAAGGCCCAGGCTCCTGATTTTGCCCCAACTTGGATAAGGACCTCATCTTCACAGGTCATGGCCAATTGCAAACTCACCAACTCTGAAATGCAACCCTGCCCACAACCTCCTAGCCTGTCACTTCTTCCATATCCTCCCCTCCTTATACAACTGTTCTCACTCATTCTGAGCCCTCGGATCTCTAAAGCCTCTTGCCCCATTTAAGCATCCTACCAACCCTCTCATTCCTCATCCAATTTTGTGGATTCAAAATTCCACATCTTCAACACTAGCCTCTCTTCCCTCCCTCCTTATCCCTCCATTGATCCCACACCAAATTTGCCCTGGATCACCTCTGGTGTCCTTCTTCCATTCCCGCTATTGTGCTGATGAGCACTCCAAGCAGAAATCTAGACACCTGGACAACTTTCTCCACTTAAAAATGTACCCTCATTTGTTATGATCCTGATGTTTCTTCTGTTCAGCAACATTGCTTCTCACTGATTCCCATTCCCAATCCTCGGATTATTCCAAACCTTTACATCCCTCCAGAAGTCCCCAATGTCTCATGTCTCTGATGATCTCACTAATGATTGCATTGACAAAATTGAAGCCATCAGGCATGAGCTCTCTAAAATATTCCCTTTATCTCCTCCAAACTCCTTCCTATATCTCTATATCTACATCCTTTTTCTTATATTTACTAGTGGTCGCTCAAAAGGTGATCTCCCTTCTGCTTCCAAAATCTACCCTCTCTACTTTTACCTCTGATCTATCCACTCTTACTGGCTAAAAACACTTGCTTCCACCACCTTATTGTTGTTTTTATTATTGTTATTATCATCATTAATAATGATAATTGTGGTATTTGTTAAGTGCCTACAATGTGTAAAACACAGTGCTTAGCACTGGGATAGATTCAAGACAATTAGGTCAGAAACATTCCTTGTCCCAAATGGGGCTCACATTCTAAATAGGAGGAGAATAGGTATGGAATCCCCATTTTACAGATGAGGAAACTGAGGAACAGAGAAGTTCAGTGACATACAGAAGGCAACTGGCGGAGCTGGGATTATTTATTACTCTATTTTATTAATGATGTGTATATATAATTATATTTATTTTAATGGTATTGACACCTGTCTACCTGTTCTGTTTTGCTTTCTGTCTCCCCTTTCTAGGCTGTGAGCCCGTTGTTGGGTAGGGACTGTCTCTATATGTTGCTGAGTGTACTTTCCAAGCGCTTAGTACAATGCTCTACACACAGTAAGCACTCAATAAATATGATTGAATAAATGAATGAATGAACCCAGGTCCTCTGACTCCAGGTCCGCATTGTTTCCATTATAATAATGATGGTGTTTGTTAAGCGCTTACCATGTGCCAAGCACTGTTCTAACCACTGGAGTAGATGCAAGGTAATGAAGTCGTCCCACGTGGGGCTTATAGTCTTAAAACCCATTTTACAGATGAGGTAACCGAGGCCCAGGGAAGTCAAGTGACTTGCCCAAAGTCACACAGCTGATAAGTGGCAGAGCTGGGACTGGAACCCACAACCTCTGACTTCCCAAACCCCTGGGAGGCCATTCTTCCTACGCCAAAGGTCATTTTCAACTCCTCATTTTTTGATGGCTCCTATCTCTCTGCCTTTAAACATGTGCAAGTCTTCCCTAAATTAAAAGAGCCTTCTCTGAATCTCACTGCACCCTCAATGAATCCATCATTGGTGTTGATAGGACTCTTACTGTGTTCAGAACACAGTAAAATAAAGTTGGTGAGATATTGAGTTTGCTCCCAATCCTGAACAACAGACTACTTAAGTGGATTGTATATGTGTACTGTGTCCCCTTCCTTGTCACCATCTCTCTCTCTCTCTCTATCTCTCCTCCGTCTCTTTTATTCTCTTCTGGGCGCAATTCTATCCTAATCATTTCTCATCGCCGAGCCGCCTTGACCCCTGGCGACCACTGTCTTCTCCTAGAAACACTATTCTAGGAACACTATTCTAAAAATACTATTCTAGAAACACTATTCACTATAGAGAAGCAGCATGGCCTAATGGAAAAAGCACGGGCTTGGGAGTTAGAAGTCATGGATTCTAATACCAGCTCTGCCACTTTGCTGTGTGACCTTGGTCAAGTCACTTAACTTCTCTGTGCCTCAGTTACCTCATCTGCAAAATGGGGATTAAAAACTATGAGCCCCATGTGGGATAACCTGATTATCTTGAATCTACTCCAGCACTTAGAACATTGCTTGGCACATGGTAAGCACTTAACAGATACCATCATTATTTATCATTATTATTCAATCTTGTTTTATGAGACATAATTCTCTTCTTCTTCTACTTAACCAATTAATCAATCAAATGTATTTATTAAGCACTTACTGTATGCAGGGCACTGTACTAAGTGTTTGGGAGAGTATGATATAATGGAGTTGGTAGCAATGTTCCTTGCCCACAAAGTTACTTCTTTTCAGACTCTTTCACTGGCTCTTTTTCAACCTCTTATCCCTTAACTGTGAGTGTCTATAAAGGTTCTGTTCTGGGTCTCCTACTCTCCCTTTTCACTCCCTCACTCACTTGCTCAATTACTCATTTACTCACCCACTTGCTCACTTACTCATTTGATCAGTCACTTGCTCACTCGCTCTCTTATTCCCACTTTCAATCACTCACTCACTCACTTTCTCCCTTAATCAAGGAACTCATCCCCTCCACTGGCTTCAATTACAATCCCTGTGCACATGATTCCTTGACCTCTCACCTACTTTGCAAGATCATATTTCCTCTCCTCTCCAAGACATCTCACATGGCTGTCTCATAACCTTCATTCATTCATTCATCCATTCGTTTGTATTTATTGAGCATTTACTGTGTGCAGAGAACCATACTAAGCACTTGAGAGAATACATTGCAATGATAAACAGATATATTCCCTGCCAACAACTAGCTTACAGTCTAGAGGAGGGGAAGACAGACATTAATATGTCTAAACCTAAACTTTTCTCCCCTACCCAGTCTGCTCCTCCACTTATGTTTTAAACCATAGTAGATGACTCCACCATACTCCCTGTCCCAGAAGCCTCATGACCTTCAAGTGCTTAGTATAGTGCTCTGCACACAGTAAGTGCTCAAAAAATATGATTGAATGAATTATCCTTGACTCCTCACACTCATTCAACTTCTATATTCAGCCTGTCACTAAATCAATCAGTGGTCTTTAGTGAGCACTTACTGTGTGCAGAGCACTCAGGAGGGTACAAAAAGTTCTTGCGAGCGTATAATAAATTCTGCTCTTTTTTCCTGGATCCTCTCCTTTCTCTAGATCCAAACGATCACTACCCTGAATCATTCATTCATTTATTCAATTGTATTTATTGAGCGCTTACTGTGTGCAGAGTACTGTACTAAAAGGCACTCATCACTTCCCAACTAGAGTACCATGTCAATCTTCTTTCTGGTTTTACTTTCTCCAGCTTCTCTCTCTCCAGTTCATACTTTAGTCTGCTCACTAGGTCAGTTTTCGAAAATGTCATTCCGCACACATCTCTGCACTCTTCTGAAAGCTCCAGTGGTCACCCATATCAAGTAGTAGCTCCTGCCCATTAGCTTTAAGTGACTTTATCAGTCATCTTTGTCTCTTACCAGTCATCTTTCTTCTTCCACAATATCCAGTCTCACACTCTTTGTTCCTCCCAAACTCCTGCTTCCCAAACTGCTTCCTCCCAAACACCATGCTGCTTCTCATAGCTTCTCATAGCTCTTCTGAAATCCCACCTCTTCCAGGAGGCCTTCCCTGGTTATTTTATTTTGGCTGGGTAATATCTTCCATCTGCCACAGCCACACTTATGTGCCCTTAGCACTTTTGTACATATCATTTTACATACTTGAAGGAATAAGCACTCATTTATCACACCTAGCCCTCTTTATATTCACTTTTTCCACCTTCTTGTAATTTATTTGGAAACATTGATAGGATGCAAGCACTGCAAGGGCTAGAGCTGATCTTTTAGTTCTATTGTTCTCTCCCATACAGTGCTTTTCAAATAGTAGGTGCTCATTAATTACTATTGATAATTCATTGATTGATTGAAGGACCAGATCCTTTAGGATAAATCAACTCACAAATGCAAAATTGAAAACCAAATGGCATTTACTCATTGCTTACATAAATGGACACTAATTAAGAGACAGGGAGCAAAAGGGAGATATTAAAATACCTCCAAGTATTTACCATCAACAGTAGTGAGAGCTCTGAATGCATCTTTATCCCCCAAACAGGCAAACGTCACACATGTGTACTGAGATGGTTATTTCACAGTCTAAACATTCATTATTTTTTTCAAGAATCAGGAGAAAAACCTTCAAAGGAATTTTTGGAATAACCAAGGGGCAAGCTAGCCTATTCTTTAATTCCAAAGAAGGAAACCATCTTTCAGGTTGAATGACTATTGTTTGGGAAGCTTTTATTATGACTTTCACATCATAGTTTCAAATTACTATTTGCATTAGGTAAAGAACCCTGCAGTTGATGTTTTGGGGCTAAATGTGACCTAGACACCAGAAGATATTAACTTAGATCAAACATGCATTGGAGATCTAAGTAAATGCATTGGAGATCTAAGTAACCATTTGAGGCAAAGCTCAAAACTAATTATGGTTCTTCTGGCTGAGAGTTTTTTCAAGAGTCTCTTTTCCATTTCTGTTAAACATTTGCAGTTCTGGTACAAATATGTTAATTTTTTTTCTGGAATTAATTCACTCATTTAAACTTTAAAATGGTGTTTACTTTTCATTGGAAAAAAAAAGGATATGAAGAAATGTTCAAGGCAGGTTAGAAAATTTAACTCTTCAAATAGTCTCTCAACGTATGAGGCAGTGAGGCCTAATAATAATAATGATGGTATTTGTTAAGTGCTTACTATGTGCAAAGCACTGTTCTAAGTGCTGGGGGGATACAAGGTGATCAGGTTGTCCCACATGGGGATCCCAGTCTTAATCCCCATTTTACAGAAGAGGTAACTGAGGCACAGAGACGTGAAATGACTTGCTCAAAGTCACACAGCTGACAAGCGGCAGAGTTGGGATTAGTATAGTGCTCTGCACACAGTTAGCGCTCAATAAATATGATTGAATGAATGAATTAATCAATGATTAGAGCCCATAACCACTGACTCCCAAGCCCGTGCTATTTCTGCTGAGCCACGCTGTTAATGGAAAGAGCTCAGAATTGGGAGTCAGAGGACCTGAGTTCTAATTCCAGCTCTGTCATTTGCCTGCTGTGTGACCTTGGGCAAGTCTTTTAACCTCTCTGTTCCATAGTTTCCTCACCAATAAAATGGGGATTCAGTACCTGTTCTCCCTTCTACTTAGTCTGTGAGCCATGTTCAGGACAGGGACTGGGTCTGATTCAATTATTTTGTATCTACTCCAGTGCTTTGCAATTATTATCTGGTAAATTTAGGATGGCTTATGTAGCTAATGTCAGTGGCCCAGAAAAAGCAGATTTGTCTTTTCTAAAAGCTTTCCACTTCCTATCCTGCCCCGGGTTCACTGGATAATCATCGGACCTTCCTCTCCTCTCCTCTTTGATCTGGTGACCTTGTCTCTGGGTGGGTGGTACTGCTCTCTCTGGACACCAAGAGCAATGGTGGAGGGAACATACAGCTAGGCCAGAAGGTGAGAGGGAATGTCAACAGAAACCTTGCTCCTTGAGTGTTCCTCACACCCACGCCCAGTGAAAAATGTGGAGCCCTTGTCCTGGCCATAGGTAGCCCCATATGTGAATAAACCCCAGTCTAATGCCAATCAACTAGTCCGCCTTCCTGCCCAGCCAGCATTTCTGCCTTCATCCTGTGGCTGAGCCTTTAAGATTCTTTCCATCAGAGCTCTGCCAAGTTCTTCCATACATTTTCCAAATTCCCTCCCCTAGAAAGGACACATCCCTTACACTTCCCTTACTCCTAGGCATCCAGGCTGAGGAGATGGCTGAATCTCCAACCCTCTGCCTCTATGTTCTGACCTCTACATTCTGACTTAGAGCCAGGGATGGAGGAGGGAAGGAAAACAGTTACTTACTGACAAATCTCCCCTTGAACCAAGCACAGACCTTGCTCAAGGGCATGAGTTTCTGAGGGCTCGGGGAGTTCTTGAGTACTGAAGATTGAAAGCTTATTCAACTTGCACAGGGGAATTTGAGTTCCAAGTTTCTTTGGGTGAAGCTATCATGGAGACGAGGATTGAGTCTGTTTTCACACAATTCCCCACCTTGGGAAGAGGTACTATCACTCCATATTTTTCAGGTACTGAAGAAAGTGTGTGAATTATATGGGGCAAACCATTAGCATAGCAAAGATCTGTAATAATGACAGTTATGGTGTTTGTTAAGCAATGTTCTTCCTCCTACTTGGATTGTGAGCCTCATGTGGGACAGGAACTGAGTCCATTCTTATTACCTTGTAACTACCCTAGTGCTTTGTAGTGCCTACTATGTGTCAAGAGCTGTATTAAGTGATGGGGTAGAAGCAATATGGGGCTCTCAGTTCTATACAGGAGGGAGAACAGGTATTAAATCCCCAGAAGAGGAATCTGAGGTACTGAGAAGTAAAGAGACTTGGCCAAAATTGCAAAGGAGAGTAGTGGTGTAGTCAGAACTAGAACTCAGGGCCTCTGATCTATGTCTATATGCAAACAATTGCGAAGGGAGGTTTGATTATCTGCCCCCGGCCCCTCTATTTGCCTCATCCCCACAATCCACAGAACCTATGTACGTATTTTTAAATTATAGATTTTACATATTTATATTAATGTCTGCTTGCCCTCTAGACTTTAAGTTGTTTGTGGGCGGGGAATGTGTTTCCCAATTCTGTTATAAGGTACTCTCCCAAACACTTAGTACAGTGGTCTGCACATAGTAAGTGCTCAATAAATGCCAGTGTTCAATTGATCTCCATTGGTCTTGTCAGCCTCATTTAGAGATGGTGACAGTATCAACAGCATCTTCAAAAATCATATAGTAGTGAGATATATAAATCTATATTTTTTTAATTTTCTACTAAAATGAACAATATTTATGTCCCTTCTGAAAGAGGATAGACATTTTTTGTTCCTTGCTTTCATCTAATCTACAATCATTTATTCCAAACCAGAGCAACATGCCTGAATCCTGGAGATGCAGAGTACTGAAGACCCTCATGGGTAATGCTAACAAAAGTGTGGCCTAACTGAGTCAGGCACTCATACCTTCACGGAGCTCAGAGACCCCCCTTTCAATACAAAGGATTGAACGATCACCCACGGCTCAGGGTTCACTGTTAATCAAATGCTGCCAAAAACAACATATAGAATGACAAACAAGAAATGAAGTTTCTGATAACTGTGATCCGTTGGTAAACAGAATGAGTCAGCATGTAAATGGGAGAGGATCAACATGGAAGTTTCCCAAGAGGGTATTCTGGGCCCTAATCTGTTTTGATGTATGTGCAGGTTAATGATTTCCTTGGTGAATGGGTTACCTGTCAGCAGAAGGAAAGATGGGTTCCCAGCCCAGGTAGAGGCAGGAGAGTCATCCTGGGGAATCAGTGACCCCTGCTGATCCGGTCGAGGAACAATGGTAGAGTTCCATCTGGGATGCTATCTGGTTGGGGGTTTGTCCAGAGCCTCTCGCCTGTCCCAATCCTGACCCAGGTCTAAGGCTACTTCCAGCAGGCGTTGACTTAATATAATACTCAGGCCATGGCCCCTTCCATGGGCTGCTGGGGGATCCTCACATCACCCACAACACACAAGCCTGACAGTCCCCCACCCCCTAAAGTGATCTTTGGGGTGGGACAAGACGGTCTATAAGAAAGGGTGGGGGCCATTACAATTCCTCAGGAATGTTGACCCTGGAAGCCAGAGGTGGGGCTTTGAACAGCTGTTGGGTTCTTTAAAAAGCCTCCTCTCTCTTCCAATCTTCCCCTTACCTAGAGAGGGGGCCCTCCTACTGAGGTCTCTGGCCTTTATTGAGTTCTTATTAGGTGCCAGCCCCTCTCAGGATCTCACCTGGAGAGTTTCCTGTGTTCTACCGGTCTCGGCTATGGGAGGGAGAGTCAAGCAAAGGCATATCCATTCCATTCTTAGCTTGGGCAGTGGCTAGAGAGTGGAAAACAACCTGCTATACGTCAAAGTTCACCTGTGCTGGGCAGCAGTGGCATGGGAGACAGTCAAGGGTGTAGACTTGAGTTTACTGCGTGGAAGAAGGCAATGGTAAACCACTTCTGTAATTTTATCAAAAAAACTCTATGGATACACTAGCAGAATAATTGCAGATGGAGGTGGGGCATTCTGGGAGAGATATGTCCAAGGAGTCACTATGGTTCGGAGATGATTCAACAGCATAAGACAAGGCAAGGCTAGATGGCAAGCACTGCGGTAGATACAAGAGAATCAGATGGGACACAGTTCTTGTTCCCCACAGGGCTCACATTCTGAGTGGGAGGGAGGACAGAGATCTTAACCCCATTATACAGAGGCATGGAAAAAGTAAGTGATGCCCAAGGTCACATAGCGGGCAAGAGGTTGAGTAGAGACTTGATCCTGCATCTCCTAACACCGAGAATTGTGCTCTTTCCACTAGAGAAGAAACATCCTGGCCAGCACTTTATAAAAGCATGAACCCTTCTGTTCATACATTTAACAATGGAGATGGCCCCACTTACACATGAGAAAGCTGACCTCCAATGAAGGTGAAAAATGATAAAGCAGGAGGGCCAGCCTGTTGAGTTGGCAAGTCTTTGAGTATTTGCTTTTTGCAGGTGACTATAGGCATTGTACCCCCCCAGCATTTAGAACAGTGCTTTGCACATAATAAGTGCCTAACAAATGCCATTACTATTATTATTATTATTATCCATGGATGAGTGGTCAATGCTGGGTCACCGGAGAGAAAGTTTAGACATTTGAGAGGGGAGAGTCAGGACTGTTGGATAGTACTTTCCTATCCATGAGGAAGGCCAGGAGGCCCACCATCACATATCCCTTTACACATATCTGTCTTCCAGAGAGAGACAGATTCCTGGGTTAGCTGGACTGATCCAGGACAGGGTCCCTCACAGGCTGATGCTCATGTCCCTGGAAACTCTTGAGGTGACCTACTTCATTCTGCCTGAACTTATTTTAATGGTATTTGTTAAGCACCTACTATAAGCCAAGCACTTAACTACATGCTGGGCTAGATATGAGATAATCAGAATGGACATAGTTCATGTCCCTCATGGGGTTCTCAGTCTTAATCCCCATTTTGCAGATAAGGTAACTGAGTCACAAAAAAGTTAAGTGACTTACCCAAAGTCACACAGCTGACAAGTGGTAGAGTCAGGAGAAGGACCCAAGTCCTCTGACTCCCGGGCCTATGCTCTTTCCACCAGGACACGCTGCTTCTCTGGAATCACTTAAAAAAAGAATGGTATTTGTTAAGCACTTACTATGTCCCTGGAACTGTACTAAGTGCTGGAATAGATATACGCTAATCAAGTTGGACACAATTCATGCCCCATATGAGGCTCACAGTCTTAATCCTCATTTTACAGATAACTGAAGCACAGAGAAGTGAAGTGACTTGCCCAAGGTCACATAGCAAACAAGTGGCAAAGCAGAATTCGAAGCCGGGTCCTTCTGACTCTCAGGTCCATTAGGCGAGGCTGCTTCTCTGGAATCACTTTGTACTCTTATTGCTCTAGCTGATATTATTCTCAGTGGGGTGGGTCAGGAATGTCTCATCTTCTGCTTTCCCATTAATATCCTTTACCCCTCATGTTTCTTTTGGATGAAACAGTCAAAACACCAGGCACAGACACCTAAATGACATGTCATGCACTCTTATTTATTGAGCACTTACTACGTGCAGAACACTGTAGCAATCATTTGGGAAAGTACAATATACTAGAATTGGTAGATGTGCTCCCTGTTCACAGGGAGCTTACTGTCTACAGGGGGAGACAGATATTGAAACAAATTATTCCTGCATTTAACTTCTTTTCCTCTGGGTTTCAATTCAAAATTGTTTTGCCTTGTGGTCTAGCTGGGCCCCACAGTCTGCAGAAACAATAGACGTGGTTACTAAAACTGCTTTTCCTCCTTCGGTCTTCCTCCTCATTCAGGCCTAATTTAGTGACACAAACAAATTTTTACTACTGTCAGCCCTGCAGAGCTGATATAGCTATAGACAAGCAGGTTGTACCCATCTTCCTCATGCATCTTTAACAATACTGCCAAGCACAGTCTGATGCCAATAATCCATTATTGACAGTGACGGGAAAAACTGAAAGAACACAGCTTGATGTTCCGATTTTTGTGAAATTGGGTTGGCAGAGCTGGAAGTTAGAAAAATCTCTATTTTTGTTGAGTTTTTTTTTTTTTAGACTTGGTAACTGAATATAACTTTGGGAAGGCATCCATATTCAGGGAATGAAAATAGCTGTGAGTGTGTGTCCCTAAAATATGAGATTACAAAAATAGCCTAGGAGAGCCCTAGGACTATTTCTCTGCCAGTGTCCTCGGTCTCCAGAGTCAGCGGCAGGTGCTGCCGGGTATTGGCCTCGGCCTTGTGCTTCCCTCATAATCAGCTTGGACCCCTTTCTCCCCCTGCTCCTCCCTGAACACTTTAGCGCCCATTTGGATGGGGCAGTGCCCATGTCTACTCCTCGAGGCTGCTGTCACAGTAGATGAATATTCACGCAGAGGGTCTGAGGTTTGACTGCTCATGCAACCCCATGTCCCGTTCAGAGATAGCCTGATCGGAGGCAAATCCAAGGAGGAGGAAAACCCCCATAGGGAGATGGGAACCTGAGGCTCTGAGACTAGTCAGCAACGTTAGACTGCCGTTGGCTCTCCAGAGCTCCCAAAAGGTGATTTCCTAGCTGGATTTGTTTTCCTTCTTTCAGGCCCTGAATTATCTTTGTTTTCAGAGGATTATGCAAGCATGGGGCCATCTCACTGGGAAACCATGTCCTTGACCAGGAACAGCACCCTGGAAATACCTATCCACCCATCATTCACTCATTCATTCATTCAGTAGTATTTATTGAGCACTTACTGTGTGCAGAGCACTGTACTAAGAGCTTGGGTAGTACAAGTTGGCAACATATAAAGACGTTCCCTACCCAACAATGGGCTCACAGTCTAGAAGGGGGAGACAGACAACAAAACAAAACATGTGGACAGGTGTCAAGTCATCAGAACAAAGAGAAATAAATCTAGATGCACATCATTAACAAAATAAATAGAATAGTAAATATGTACAAGTAAAATAAATAGAGTAATAAATCTGTACAAACATATATACAGCTGCTGTGGGAAGGGGAAAGAGGTAGGGCAGGGGGGATGGGGAGCAGGAGAGGAAAAAAGGGGCTCAGTCTGGGAAGGCCTCTTGGAAGAAATGAGCTCTCAGTAGGGCTTTGAAGGGAGGAAGAGAGCTAGCTTGGTGGATGTGTGGAAGGAGGGCATTCCAGGCCAGGGGGATGATGTGGGCCAGGGGGGTCAACGGCGGGGCAGGCGAGAATGAGGTACAGTGAGGAGGTTAGCGGCAGAGGACCTGAGGGTGTGGGCTGGGCTGTAGAAGGAGAGAAGGGAGGTGAGGTAGGAGGGGACAAGGTGATGGAGAGCCTTGAAGCTGAGAGTGAGGAGTTTTTGCTTTGTGGGAGGAGTTTTGCATCAGAAGCCTTTGGGGCCAGCGAAAGGGAGAGCACAGCTCCATGCGTGAAGAACTCCAGGGAGCAATCTTGCCCCCAGCAGAGAACACAGCTGAACTACATGACAAACTCAGGGAGAGATGGCAGTGCTTCCATTCAATCAATCAATCGATCAATCGATGACATTTACTGAATGCCTTCTTTGTGCAGAGCGTTGTACTAAGCCAAAGAGGCAGACAATACAGTACTCTGAAAGCAGTGCTTTGTGTATATAAGGTCCCTCCCCTCAAGGTTGCTTACAATCTAGTGGCTGAAGAAGACATAAATGATTTCCAAAGAGTGGTTGAAAGCAGAGGAACAAGGATATAATTGGTAATGGCAAGACTATGTGAAGATGAAATAGATGAAGAAATAACTGAATAAAATGGCTTACACTGAAATACATATATACATATCTATAAATCAATCAATCAATTGTATTTTTTGAGTGCTTACTATTTTCTGAGCACAATATTAAGCATTGGTATAACAGAGTTAATTTACCACAACTGCCCACAAGGAGCCTAGTCTAGAATGTTGAGGATGGGTATAAAAACCTAAGTACTTAGGATGACTGTTAAGTTGATGAGGCTTAGGGTGTTGGAAATTAATCTGGGGAAGGCTTCATGGAGGATGTATTCTCCCAAGCACTTAGTACAGTGCCCTGCTCCCCGTAAGCACTCAACAAATATGATTGATCGATTGGTTGATTGATTGATTTAGGTGGGATTTCAGGATGATTTTCAGGTTTGAAAAAGGAGGGCATTCCAGGCAGGGACATGAGAGCAGGCTGCACGTCAGAGCTGGGAGAGTCAAAATCGAGGCACAATAGCTAGGAGGAAGTCAGGATTGCAACCTGAGGAGTTGTGGGTGCAGATTGCCATTATGAAAAATGGGCAGAGCTAGTGAAGGGTTGGGAAGTTAATGGTAGGGAATTTCTGGGGGATGTTGAGGAAAATCGGTAGGCCCTTGGGCTTCCTCAAAGTGAAGGGGTGAAGGAAGGTTTTGATTCCACAGTGGGAGCAGGCTGAGCCAGGTCTCACAAGCACAAACTGGGGACATGAGCCTTTGGGGGTGAGATTGGGCTAGGGGTAGCTTGTATGGGATCAATCATGGGCCAGAGCCAGAAACTTTGGGATGGATTCTGGAGCTGATTTTTTTTTAAGGTAATTTTTAAGTATTTATTATGTCAAGCCCTGTTCTAAGTGCTGGGGTAGATACAAGTTAGCCAGGTTGGACACAGTCCCTGTCCCACATGGGGCTCTCTCCTAGTCTAAAAAGGAGAACAGGTATTAAATCCCCATTTTGCAGTGGAGGAAACTGAGGTACGGAGAAGTCAAGTGATGTGCCCAGGTCACACAGCAAGCAAGTGTGGAGCTGGGACTAGAACCCAGGTTCTCTGGATCCCAGGCCCATGTTCTATCCACTAAGCCACACTGCTGTTGAATGATTTAGTGCTGATTGTGAGGAATTTCTGCTTAATGGGAGATGGTAGTTGAAGCCATGGGAGCAGCTGAGCGTCTCAAGGAATTGGGTGTAAATTGAGAAAGTGATGAGGGAGTAAGGCTCAAGGGACACATTAGAGAGTGAGAGTCAGAGGAAGATCTAACAAAAGAGATGCATAAGGCAGGGCCAGAGAGGGGAAGAGGAGAAGCAAGACAAGAGAAGATTAATCAAGCAGTCCTATTCATTGAGTTCCAACTGTACTAAATGCTTGAGAGAGTACAAGCTGCTTGAAAAGCAGCATGGCCTAGGGGATAGAGCACAGGCCTGAGAGTCAGAAAGACCTGGGTTCTAATCCTAGCCCTGCCACTTGTCTGCCGTGTGACCTTGGACTAGTCACTTCACTTCTCTGTGCCTCAGTTCCCTCATCTGTAAAATGAGGATTCAATGCCTCTTCCCCCTCCTACTTAGATTGTGAGCCCTATGTGGGACAGGGACTGTGTCTGACCTGATTATCTTGTATCTTCTCCAGCACTTAGAACGCTGCTTGGCACATAGTAAGTGTTTAACAAATACCACAATTATTATTATTATTATCATTATTATCATTATTATTATTAGTATGTGCTGGTGAGTCATTTCTGACTCATAGCGACTCCATGAATATACTCTCTCCAGAATGTCCTGTCCTCTGCCATAATCTGCAATCTTTCTAACGGTTCTTCCATTATCGTTGTTATGGTCTCTATCCATCTAGCTGCTGGTCTGCCTCTTCAAGGTTTCCCTGGACTTTTCTAAGCATTAGTGTCTTTTCCAGTGAATTAGTCCTTCAGATTATGTGTCCAAAATATGCTAATTTAAGTCGTTATTTGGCCTTCCAAAGACCACTTTGTTTTAATTTTCTCTTAAATCCATTTGCTTGTTTTTTGAGCAGTTCATGGTATTCACAAAAGCCTTCTCCAACACCGCATTTCAAAAGGATTGATGTTCTTTCTATACTGTTTTTTCACTGTCCAGCTTTCAGATCCATACATTGTCACTAGAAGCACCATAGCGATGACAATTTGTAATTTTGTTGCAATTGTTACATCGGCAGAACATCGGCAGATTTCATGAATTTTTCCAGGCTCTTCATAGCAAGTCTTCCTAACATTTATCTTTGGCTTATTTCTTGGCTACTAGTTTCTTAATTATGGATTATTGATCCCAGGAGAGAAAAATTGTCAACTATTTCAATCTTCTCTCCATCCACTACAAATGTGTTAAAACTTCCAGTTGCCATGATCTTTGTTTTCTTGACATCCAAGTGTAGGCCCATCTTTTTGTACTGTTCCTTAACTTTTAATAAATAAGCCCTTCAAATCTTCTTCACTTTCTGCTAGTAGGGTTGTACCATGAGCATAACAAAGATTGTTTATATTCCTTCCTCCAATCTTTATTCCCCAACTTCTTCATCAAAACCAGCTTCTCTCATTAAGCATTAGGTGTAAAGGATTATTATTATTACAATTATTACAATGGAATTGGTAAGCATGATCCCTGCCCTCAAAGAGCTTGAATATCTACTGGAGGAGTAGACATTAAAATAAATTACTGATTGGGGAAGTAGCTGAGTGTAAGTGCTGTGGAGGTTGGGGTGGGTAAGTATCAGAGTGCCTAGGGGATAATACCTTAAGTGCATAGGTGATGCAGAAGGGAGGGAGAACAGGATGGAGAAATGAGAAGTTAGTCAGGGAAGCCTTCCTGAAGGAGATGAGATTTTAGTAGAACTTTGAAGATGGAGAGAGTGCTGGTCTGTCAGATATGAAGGGAGATGAGTTCCAGGCAGGAGGGAGGTTTGAGCAAGGGGCCAAAAATGAGAGAGATGAGACTGAATACCAGGGCTAGTTTGGTGATAGAGGAGTGAGAAAGAGATAAATTTAGGAGTCATCCACATAAAGATGGCACTTGAAGCTGTGGGGGCAAATGATTTCTCCAAGAGAGTGGGTGTAGGTGGAGAATTGAAGGTGACTCAGAATTGACCTTGAGGGACCCCCACAGTTAGGGGGTGGGAGGCAAAGGAGGAGCCCTTGAAAGAGACTTAGAAGCAGCAGCCAGAGAGATAGGCGGAGAACCAGGAGAGGACATATCAGTGAAACCAAGATTAGACAGAGTTCCCAGGAGGACAAGGTTCACAGTGTCAAAGACAGCTGAAAGATCAAGGATGATTAGGATAAATTAGAAACTGAGCCCCAACATCTCCCCTTCTCTTCATTTCCTCCCACCTCAGAACATCTCTACCCGAATGTCTTGCCGATACCTTAAAAAAAATGAACAAGTCTGAAACAGAACTCCTCATCTTCCCATCCAAAGTCTCCCCTCTTTCTGACTTTCACAACACTGTAGACAACACCACTAATCTCCTTGTCTCACAAGCCCATTAACCCAGCAATATCATCGACTCATCTGTCTCGTTCAACCCATGTAGTCAATGTGTCACCAAATCCAATTGGTTCTACTTTCACAGCATCGATAGAAACTGCCTCTTCATCTCCATCCGGACTGCTACTGTTCTGATCCGAGTGCTTATCATATTCCACCTCTACTACTACATCAGTTTGCTCACTGACCTCCCTGCATCAGCTTCCTCACTGACTTCTCTGCTTCCAGATTTTCCTCACTCCACTCCATACTTCACTGCTGCCGAGATAATAATAATAATAATAATAATATTATTATTAATAATAATAATGGCATTTATTAAGCGCTTACTATGTGCAAAGCACTGTTCTAAGCACTGGGGAGGTTACAAGGTGATCAGGTCATCCCACAGGGGGCTCACAGTCTTAATACCCATTTTACAGATGAGGGAACTGAGGCACAGAGAAGTTAAGGACTTGCCCAAAGTCATACAGCTGACAACTGGCTGAGTCAGGATTTGAACCCATGACCTCTGACTACAAAGCCCGGGCTCTTTCCACTAAGCCACGCTGCTTCTCTTAAACAACTGGTCAGTTCACATCTTCCCATTCCCCAAGAACTTCCAGTGGTTGCTTGTTTCATCTATCTCCACATCAAACAGATGCTTGCTACTGTATTTAAGGCATTAAATCAGCACTCTCCTTCCTACCTTTACTTCCCAATCTCCTGCTACAACCCAGCACAACCACTGTGCTCCTCTAACGCCAACCTTCTTAACTGTATGTCTGTATCATCTCTTTTGCCATTGATACTTTGCTCACAACCTCCCTCTGTCCTGGAACTCCTTTCTCCTTTATTTCTGATAGGCTTCCTCTCATCATCTTTAAGCTCTACTAAAATCACATATCTTCCGATACCCTTCCCTAACTAACCTCATTTTCCCACCTTATTCACTCTCGCTTCTGCATCTTCCATACACTTGCTACTGTACCCATTAAATACTTTATTAATCCCCACCCAAAGCCCCACAGCATTATATATATATACCCTTAGACTCTGCTACTTCCCCTAACTGCAATTTATTTTGCCTGCTTTCCCTAATAGCTTGTAAATTCTTTGAGGGCTGATATCATGTCTAACAACTCTTCTGCTTTGTACTCTCCCAAATGCTGAGAACAGTATCTTAATTAATACCATTGATTAATTGATTGATTGTGGATGGGCTGGAATGTAGTGGGACAGGAGTGAAGATAGGTAGGATGGTGGGAGCAGATTGAATACCTTAAATGGTGATATTTGTTAAGCGCTTATTATGTGTCAAGCACTGTTTTAAGTGCTGGGGTAGAAACAAGCTAGTTAGGTTGGAGACACAGTCCCTGTCCCACATTTAATCCTCATTTTACAGATGAGATCATTGAGGCACAGAGAAGTGGTGACTTGCTCAAGGTCACAAAGCAGGTGAGTGGCAGTGCCAGAATTAGAACCCAGGTCCTTCCGACTCCTAGGCCTGTGCTCTATCCACTAGGCCACGCTGCTTCCCTGAAGATGTTAGTGAGGAGTTTCTGTTTGATGTGGAGAGGGATTGGCAACTACTGGAGGCTTTTGAGGAGTGGGAAGACATGTGTATAATGATTTTTAGAGAAAGAATACAGGCAACCTGAGACAAGAGTCCAGTGATGGAAACCTGAAATGTCTGTGGTCACATACTTAGAGGATGCTGCCATCAGGAACATACAGATGCCCTCCCATTATCAAGGGTTCTAATCTGGGCTTGTTTAATATGTGACCTTGGGCAAGTCACTTCATGTCTCTGAGCCTTAGTTGCCTCAACTGTAAAATTGGGATTGAGATTGTGAGCCCCACGTGGGACAGGGACTGTGTCCAACCCTATTTGCTTGCATCCACTCCAGTGCTTAGCACAGTGTCTGGCACGTAGTAAGCAGTTAACAAATACCATTATTATTATTATTATTATTATTATTATTATTATTATTATTATTATTGAAGTTTTGGCTGCTCCTCTCCAGAGGCAAGAGAAGAAATGGCAAAGCCTTAACTTCCACCCTATCTCCGTGACCTCCTTACCTTTCTCTCTTTCTTTTCTGGGTTTGACTTGGCTAAAAGCCACTGTAGCTGCTGTTTACTCTTTCAAAGCCCCATTAATACGCCTGGGGTGAGCCATTCCCATGTAAATTTTCCGTTCCTAGGGCTTTGATTTAGAGCAATATAGGCATTAAGAGGAAAACATCATTGACTCAGAAAACAAGAGAGGGGTGAGGGACTGTGAGAGAGCTAGTCCCACGGGATCTGGAACTGACAGATTAGCAGCAGGAACGCTTTTGTCTGGAAAGGAAGAAAATGATCAGGGAAGAAAGCACAATACACCTCTCAACCTGTCAAAGCCCCAGAAGAGGCTGAAATGCTATCAGTCACCCCATTTCCTGTCCCCTTCAGTCATACGGGGCCAAGATTCTAGCTTTTCATTAGTCTGTTAGGCTGCTAAGAAATAAAATCACCTTATGAAGAGTCACGGAGTATATGGGGATGCACACAGTCCTCCAGTCTCTGTCAATGGTATTTATGGATTATTTACCTCATGCAGAGCACTGCTCTAAGTTCTTGGAGAGTACAGTTGGGTAGTTAGGCCCAACCCTGTTTTCAAGGAGCTTGCAATCTTGTTTGAGAAGAATATGAAGAATCTCCCTGCTTTGTAATAGCACTAACCCCCTGGGAGGAGGCAGAAAGTTTGCAAGGAATAGCTGAGAGCCCAGAATTGAGATGGGACAGAACACAAAACTCTGTGCTCAAACATACCACCCACTGTACTTGGGTTGACATATGACTGAGAGCTGATGATGGCTTTTTCAAATGTCTCTTTGGGAATGTACAATTATTATTATTAATAATTAATTAATACTTATGACATTTATTCAGTGCCAAATGTCACAAAAGGTAAACATGTGGACATCATTTTCACAGGAAGCTGTGCAACAGAATTTATAAGCAGGTTCAAAAGGGGTTTGGATAGATCTGTAGTTGAGCAGTCCCGAGTAGGTTCTAGAGTGAAAGTTAGGGATGGAGAGGGAAGAGCTGGGGTGTTGGACTACCCATCCCTCACCAGTTGGGAGATTATCCTGGCTGATAACCAGCATCATGGGTTTCTTCCAAGCATCTTGGTGACCCTGACAGAGATTTCCAAGATGGAGGGAACATTAGTACATTATGTGGGGAGGGAGCACAGGAGAAGTGGATTTTACAGGAATTCATTTAGTAAGAACAGTGCCCCATCATGCCATATCCCTTAAAAACCACAAAACCAACCTACAGCGCTTATAACAGTGCTTTGCACATAGTAAGCACTTAGTAAATGCCATCATTATTATTTTGTACTGGCTTCCAGCAACCCCCATTAGGTAAGAATGAAAAAAGATAAGAGCATTCTTTTTGTTACTGCTATAAAGATTGTGGCTGTTGCTAGTACTGTCATATTTTCCCTTACTACTAGTCTTCCTCTTCAACTCTGTCTATTCCCCACAACAACCTCATGGCAGCTATTGGCTATAGGGCAATTGGTTCCTTCTCCCTCCCATCCCTGCAGAACCTCATTCACAGGCATCAACCAGCTCTCTATACTGGAGCCCCAGTCTCCTACCTTTAGTGCTTTGGCACTAAAATGATTTTAACCAAGCATAATTGGAACTGTATGTCCAAAGTGTGGTTTGAAGTCACACAAGCCAGGCTGAAATCCTGGAAAGGTGTTCTGAACTCACAAAGCATGACGGGGAATTGGATTTCTTATTTGATTCACCCCAACCCAAACAAGATATGTACAAAAATTCATATGATGGTACAATATATCGACATTTTCTGAGAGAGTTCTTATCACTCCCTGGAGGAGTTGAGCAAAGAAAGTAACTGAACAGGGGAAGCAGCATGGCCAAGTGGAAATGATGGCGGCAGTTGTTCCGGATGGCCACCAAGTCGCCGGGCGACTAAAGAACTAGTCAGACAGCATGTGACCGCCGAAAGGTTTAATAAAGTTTTTATTGGTAAGGCCAAAGACTGAATAGGGGGTAACGCAACCGGTGGGCTCATTTCCTTAAGGGAAAAGGCCCCGAGTGCCCGATACAATGGGCTTATATACTGCTGTTGCTGATCACAGTGATTGGTAGATTTGAAAACAATGGGGACTGGATTGGTGCAGATTTGGTACAGATTTGGCGCAGAACTGGGAGGAGTCTACCTCCTTATTTGGTTTGGTTCCTGGACCCAGCCAGTGGGCTGCAGGGTCTAAGGCCCATACCAGATATGGCAACAGAACCGCGTACACTCAAACAATATCTGCAACCTTTCCATGGTGCGTGGGGGGGGCCCCCATCAGAAAGAGTATGGGCCTGGGAGTCAAAGGTCCTGTGTTCTAATCCTGACTCCACCATTTGTCTGCTGGTGGTCTTGAGCAAGTCATTTCACTTCTCTGTGCCTCGGTTACCTCATCTGTAAAATGGGAATTGTGACCATGAATCCCATGTGGGAATTAACTGTGTCCAGTTTGATTATTTTATATCTACCCCAGCTATTTGTACAGCGCTTGGCACATAGTAAATGCTTAATAAATGCCATTTAAAAAAAGCAACCCATTCCCCCAAAAGCATCTTTATTCAATCAGTCAGCTGTATTTATTGAGTGCTTACTGTGATCACAGTACTGTCGTAAGCGCTTGAGAATGTACAATATAAGACTATAACAGACATTCTCCTTCTGAGAGGTCCCAACACAGGTCCAAGCATTGACCTCATGTGATGCCAGCAAATCTGGCCTTTTATTGCTTTGGCATGTACATACTCCCTCCCCGTCACACCTGCCCAAATCCTCCGTGGTATTCTATTGGTTGCTAGGACATCAATCCACCACGGTAGGCAATCAGTGGTCATGGCCATCAGAATCCTCTCCTTCTAGTGGAGCACACCTGAACTCATCACCCTGGGTTTGCTGCCAACCTCCAGCCTGGGACTGGGACCTGAGCACTGGGCTGAGGCCAGGCTCTGGGGTGGGGCTGCTTTACTTTGGAGTGCAGGGGGGCAGAGGGGAAGGAGGCATTGAGGGAGGGCCGGGCCAAATGCCGCCTGCCACTTGACTCCAGAACGCTTGAGCTGAGGGAGAAGAGGGTAAAAGGGGAGCTGGAACCAGAGGACCGATCTCTGAGGAGGAGGGGCAGGAGATGACAGGCCGGTGGCAGTAGCAGCACAAGCTCTCCATTTGGTGAGCACGCCCACTCTCCTCCCCACTGCATTTATGTACATATCTGTAATTTATTTAAACACATTAATGCCTGTCTCCCACTCTAGACTGCAAGCTCATTTTGGGCAGGGAAAACGTCTACCAACTCTGTTGTATTGTACTCTCCCAAGCATTTAGTGCAGTGCTCTGCACATAGTAAGTGCTCAATAATTACGATCGATTGATTGATTGATTGATTGATCCCCACCCATGTCCCAGGCCTGGGGAAGCCAAAGCCTCCCTCTTTCTCCCGCTGCCACAGAGACTACCTGCCCAAGACCCAGGGGAGCCAAAGGCCCTTGACACTGCTCTTCTTTTTGATGGAATTTGTTAACCACTTACTATGTGCCAGGCACTTTAATAAGTGATGGGGGAGATACAAGCTAATCAGGTTGGACACGGTCCATGTCCTGCATAGGCCTCAGAGTCTCAATCCCCATTTTACAGATGAGGTAACTGAGGCACAGAGAAGTGAAGTGACTTGCCCAAGGTCACACAGCAGACCGGTGGAGAAGCTGGAATTAGAACCAGGTTCGTCTGACTCCTTGGCACATGTCCTAACTGCTAAACAACACTGCTCCTCCCACCTCAGATGCCCCTTGCTCATATCCCTGAAGTTGAAGGATCTGAAGTCCTCTGCCTTCCCTTTGCTATGCAGCCCACCTGCTCTTATGCTGGGGAAGCTACAACCTCCTGCCCCTCCCCTCTAGCTGCTGTGGGCATCCTTTTGACTGGCATCCTAGCACTGTGGTCAACACAGCTTGGGTTGATGCTCACTGCCACCCTCAACATCAGGCAGGGTGTCACCCAGGCAGAAACCATCTATCTGGGTAGTAATGGTGTTACCTACTTTGTGTCAAGCACTTTGCATGGTGCTATGGTAGATTCAAGATAATCTCAGGAAACACAGCTCCTTTCCTGATCCCATCTTCCTTCCCTGCCCACAATATTCAATTGTACACTCTCCAAGGCTTCTGCCCCACTGCTTTCAAACATGTTCATGTCTCCCCTATTCTGAAAAAAGAACCCAAAACTCAAAAAACCTCCTTTGACCCCTTGAATCCCTCCAGTTTCTGCCCATCTTCCTCCAACCATTCCTCTCCAAATTCCTTGAGTAAGTTGTCTACACATGCTCAATAAATGTGATGACATTGATTGACAAGGGTCCCACAGTCTAAAATGTAGGAAGAGCAGGTATCTTACCCCTCTTTTACAGGCACGAAGAAGTCAAATGATTTGCTCAACATCATACAGCAAACCAGTGGCATAGATGAATCTATCAATCAATTGTATTAATTGGGCACTTACTATGTGCAGCTGTCATAAGCACTGCAGAGCACTATACAGTGTTCAATAAATTGAGCTTGGGAGAGTACAGTATAACCATATAATAGATATAGTCCCTGACCACAATGAGCTTACAGTCTAGGGACAAGTTTACGGTCCAGTCATGAGCTTACAGTCTAGTGGGTACTGGTTGGGACTATTGCCTAGTTAGGACCATCATCCAGGTCTTTGGACTTCCTTCTTCTTTCCACCAGGCCATTTGTCAAGTGACAGACAAGTAACAGCTCTCCAGTACATAACTGTAATTTTATTTATTTGTATTGATGTCTGTCTTCCCCACTCTAGACTGTGAGCCCATTGTGAGTGGGAAATGAGTCTGTTTATTGGTGTATTGTACTTTCCCAAGCATTTAGTACAGTGCCCTGGACACAGTAAGTATTCGATAAATACAACTGAATGAATGAATGAATCTCCGGGCTCCAGATGCTTGATTGACAGTGCTGTCACTTACCTTTATCCAAGTTCAGAGACTTCATAACAAGACCTGTATTTAGAGAAAAACATGCAGGTATGAAACTTTAGAAATGGGTTGCTGTGTGCAGAGAATATGTCTGTTTATAGTTGTATTTTACTTACCCAATCACTTAGTAGAGTGTGCTGCATACAGTAATATCTCAGTAAATAGGACTGACTGACTGATGGTGCTTTCCTAGGGAGCTCATAAAAACCACCACCATGGGCTGGCCTATTTAGTTTGCCCCATAACCACCCTCCTGCCTGGCTTCCACTAGGATGTAGCAAGAAAAATGTAATCATTTATTTACCTTAATAGGAAAGGGAATTTGAAATCAACTGATACTCTGGGATTCTATTTCTGAAATATCAGTATCTAACAGGTTTTATTAGATGTTTTTATAAGGACATGAGAAAATGCTACTAAACACATTTTCCATATCAACAACCAAAATACTCATGTGGGTTCAGGTTTCAAATGCAGGGAAATAATAAATTGGACCATAAACTATAAATACAGTAGGTACAGATGAAATGGTAATAATATATGTGAATAGAGAAGACATAATGGTTGCCCATAAAATATGATTAACCTAGTTGAAGGAAAAGGCTGTAGTAACTCATAAGTGGTGAACTCATTAGTGGGCTATAGGGGTTTCCACATGAGTGAAGAAATCATGTATAATGGTTGCTCATTACATACTCTATTTATTTCTAGTGTGTCTTTGGAGAAGCTTGTTTTTTTCAATTAAGTTTAGGCAAGAAAAGAGAAAGTGATGAGGATGAAAGGCAAAATAAAAAACAAAATCTTAAACATTTTATCTAAAAAGGTTTTGGGATCATACATCCTTAAAAAAGCCCTTCATCAAACAATCAACCAATCGATCAACCAGTACCATTTACTGAGAAATTTACACAATTGTACTAAGGAATTCCCCCTCTCAGGATCGCCCCTGGAGAGTTTCCAATACGCTACCAGTCTCTACTATGGGAGGGAGAGTTAAGCAGAGGCATATCCATTCCGTTCCTAGCTTGGGCAGTGGCTATCCAGTGGAAGGTAATCAGCTACAAGTCAAAACTCACCCGTGTTGGGCAGCAGCAAAATGGGAGAAGAGTCGCGGTTAGAGACTCAAGTTTCCTGGGCAAAAGAAAGCAATGGAAATCCACTTACTTATTTTTACCAAGAAAACTCTGTGGATATACTGTCAAAATGACTGCAGATGGAAGTGGGACATTCTGGGCGAGATGTGTCCATGCAGTAGCACAGGATAAGACAAGACTAAGCAATTGGGAAAATACAATACGAGTTGGTAGAGATGGTCTACCAACTTAGTCTACAGGAATCAGCATGGTCTAGTGGAAAGAGCACAGTTCTGGGAGCCAGAGGCCCTGGGTTCTAATTTCAACCTCACCTTTTAGTTACCTGCTGTGTGACCCTGGACAAGTCACTTAACCTCAGTTCCCTCATCAGCAAAATGGGGATTCAATGCCTGTCCTCCTGCCTACTTAGGCTGTGGGCCCCGTGTGGGACCTAATAATCTTGTATCTATCCCAGCTTATCCCAGCACTTGACATTTATATTGATGTCTGTCTTCCCCACTCTAGACTGTGAGCTCGTTGTGAGCAGGGAATGAGTCTGTTTACTGGTGTATTGTACTTTCCCAAGCATTTAGTACAGTGTCCTGGACACACCTTCAGGCTTGGATGTGAGGGGTGAATGAGAAAGCAGAGTCGAGGATGACACCAAGTACTATACTGTGTGCTGGGGTAGATACAAATAGGTCAGAAACAGTCCCTATCCCACATGGAATTCTCTGTCTGAGGAAGCATTTTTGTCTCCTGGAGCTATAATTCATTATGAAATCTTACTCCCACACTATTATTGAAAGCATATTGCCACAATGTGCGTTGAAAATAGCATTAGGAGTTAGTTAATTGCAATATTTATTTACTACGTCCCATTGTTAATAGCAGCAGCAGCAGCAACAGCAGCAGGAGCAATATGGCATTTGTTGAGCCAGATACAAGATAATCATGCGGTAGTAGAAATAGTAACAGAATTTATCGAGTGGTCCCTGAGTACACTGCCCTGGAATAAGTGCTTGGGAAAGTAAAACAAAAGCACAGGACACAAATTGGATCAGACACAGCCCCTGTCCCACAAGCAGAATAAAGAACTGCACAGTCTCCCCCCAAAGAAATTGAATTTAGTGACTTCCAGATGAACAGTTCCCTTAACTTTTCAATAATAATATCTGCAAGAAGCCTCTGGACATGGCAAGAAGCCTCTGGACAATTCCCGCTCTTAAAATGTTGGAGTTTGGCCTGCAGGTTCTCAAGCCTGAAGGTGTTTCATGTGCTTTTGAACAGTACATTACCCTCACTTTAAAAATTATTAAGAAGTAAGTACTCGATAAATACAATTGAATGAATGAATGAATCTCCGGGCTCCAGATGCTTGATTGACAGTGCTATCACTTACCTTTATCCAAGTAATAATAGGTTAATATTATTACTTTATAAATATTATTACTAATAAATACCATTATTATTATTATTACTATTTATTATTATTATCATGGTCTTTTCCCACAAGGAGTTTACAGTCCTCAGAGGGATAGAGTTGATTGACTTCCATTATATGAAGAGCACTGCCTAAGCATTTGGGAAAGGACAATAGCATTAGTATACATAATTCTTGCCTTTAGGGAGTTTATATTCTAGTTGGAGAGACAGACAATGATTTAATTTACAGATAGAAGCAAAAAGTAATTGTTATAGGGTATGTAAGGTATGTAAGACATATACCTACTTATAAAGGGAGATTATGAGTTCACAAGTACTCAGGTGGTACAGAAATACTGAAGTAGCAGTTGAGGGGAAATAACTTGAGGAGAGTAGAAATTAACTAGTGAAGGTCTCCTGGAAGTGTGATTTTAGGAAAGCTTTGAAAATGAGGAGAGGTCCTCATGTCTCTCCCCACTTCAATCTGTACTTCACGTCACTGCCCAGATTGTCTTTGTCCAGAAACGCTCTGGGCATGTTACTCCCCTCCTCAAAAATCTCCAGTGGCTACCTATCAATCTGCGCATCAGGCAGAAACTCCTCACCCTCGACTTCAAGGCTCTCCATCACCTCGTCCCCTCCTACCTCACCTCCCTTCTCTTCTACAGCCCAGCCCGCACCCTCCACTCCTCTGCCGCTAATCTCCTCACTGTGCCTTGTTCTCACCTGTCCCTCCATCGACCCCCAGCCCACATCATCCCCTTCGCCTGGACTGCCCTCCCTCCCCACCTCCACCAAGCTAGCTCTCGTCTTCCCTTCAAGGCCCTACTGAGAGCTCACCTTCTCCAGGAGGCCTTCCCAGTCTGAGCCCCCTTCCTCTCCCCCTGGTCCTTCTCCATCCCCCCATCTTACCTCCTTCCCTTCCCCACAGCACCTATATATATGTATATAAGTTCGTACATATTTATTACTCTATTTATTTATTTTACTTGTACATATCTATTCTATTTATTTTATTTTGTTAATATGTTTGGTTTTGTTCTCTATCTCCCTCTTCTAGGCTGTGAGCCCACTGTTGGGTAGGGACCATCTCTATATGTTGCCAACTTGTACTTCCCAAGCGCTTAGTACAGTGCTCTGCACACAGTAAGCACTCAATAAATATGATTGATTGATTGATTGATTGACTGTGGGATTTGAATGAAGAGGGAATTTCAGGCAGGAGGAAGGGCTTGGGAAAGTGATCGGTGGCAGGAGACATGAGAATGAGGCACAATGATTAGGTGATCTTGGGAGAAGTGAAGAGTGTGATCTAGGGTGTAGTGGGAGAAGAGAGTGGAAAGTAGGAAGAAGAGAATTAATTGTGGGCTTTAAAGTCAATGGTTAAGAGTTTCTGAATAATAAAGAGAAGAATGGATAATCACTGGACATTTCTGGGGAGTGGGAAGACATATATGAATAATCAATGGAGATTTCTGAGAAGTGAGGAAACATATCAGAACCACATTTTAGACAAAGGATCCATGCAGTTGAGTGAAATAATGGGATGGAGAGAGATGAGACTGGAGGCAGGGTGCCAGAGATAATGCAATGAAACAGTTTTTTTAAATGATATTTGATAAGGGCTGATTATGTGGCAGGCACTATTCTAAGCACTGGGAAAGTTGCAAGGTAATCAGGTTGGACAAAGTCCATGTCCCACATGGGGCTCACAGTATTTATCCCCATTTTAAAGATGAGGTAAGTGAGGCACAGAGAAGTTAAGTGATTTGCACAAGGTCACACAGCAGACAAGTGGCAGAGCCAGAATTAGAACTCAGGTCTTTCTGACTCTCAGGCCTGTGTTCTATCCACTAGGACATGTTGCTTCTCAAATTCTTAAAACAATTCACTCATACAAAATCCATCTAATAGTCATCATCTTGAAAAGAGACCAGGGAATATTTGAGAAATGTCAAACCAACTGCAGAGAAATAGCGAGGGATTCCACTTGGGATCTCTGTTACAGGTAGAGCAGAAGGAAAAGAAAGTAAGATTCAGCAGGGTGATGTCGATTGGACATGGAAGCTTCCATCCAAACTCACAGGAATTGGTTCCTTCAGACACTCTTCTGTAGAGCTGAACAGGATGAGACTCCAGCAATGTGATTTTACCCTAGACTTTGCTACAAGGGGATTGGGCCCACTTCTCCATAGGTTTAAGGTTCCGACTCCCCAGACCTGGAGATTTGTGGACTTCTTGAGAACCTCCACTCTTTCCTCAAACCACTGCTAATTTCCAGAGATTATCTCATTTGGGTTGAAGTTTCGATCATCCATCTTGTACTAAATATGAGGTTTGGGCTTGTGCTGTTTGAATCAATCGCCTCAAAACCAACTCCATTGAAATATATGGGAAATAGTCATGTCAGAGAACAAAGGCAGTTTAATTGTTTTTTTACAAGGGGGAGGGATTTTGTTACGCCAACTGAGAAGAGGTTTCTTGATAGAAGAGGTTTTGTAATTTTTTTTGTATTTAATCGTATTTATTGAGCGCTTACTGTGTGTGCAGAGCACTGTACTAAGCATTTGGGAAGTACAAGTTGGCAACATATAGAGATGGTCCCTACCCAACAGGGGGCTCACAGTCCTTTATTACTTCAGTATTAGGACTCATTATTTTCAAGTCTTCTTGTTTCTTCCCCCTGCTCCCAGTTTTTATAAATACTTTTGCATTTGTCTATCTCCCTATTATATTATAAAGGCCTTGAAGGCAGGAATTCTTTTTTTAATATACTTAGAATACCCACCCAAGAATTCATACCACAATTCTCTGACACAGCAGGCATTTGGTACTACAACATTTCCCACCCCTTTTGTCTGCATGTTCATAAAATGCCACAAAGGAAACTAGTGTTCTAAAGTTGAAACTGACATGTTGTAAAGCTGAAACAGGATGTAAATCTAGAATAATAATGATTTGTTGGATGCTTACTATGTGCCAAGCACTGTTCTAAGCGCTGGGGTAGATACAAGGTAATCAGGTTGTCCCACGTGGGGCTCACAGTCTAAATCCCCATTATACAGATGAAGGTACTGAGGCACAGAGAAGTTAAGTAGACTTGCCTAAAGTCACAAAGTAGACAAGTGGAGAAGTAGGGATTAGAACCCACGACCTCTGACTCCCAAGCCCGTACTCTTTCCACTAAGCCACGCTGCTTCTCTAGAAGCCTGGTAAAGGCTGATCATCTTAACTTGAACTGTAGTTGAAGACTTCTGAAATTCAACAAAGCACTTTGGAAATTTAAAAGTGCTATATTGTATTTAAACAAACAATAAATATTCCATTAGATGCTCAAACAGAAAGGTAACAATGATTTCTCTTCTACATAAAATACTAAACTTCTAGTGGTTTGCAGTTCTTTAATACTACTCAGCACCTTCCATTTTTATGTCATTCCTTTGGAGTTTTTTGCTTTAGGAGATGATCTAAATCTAAATGGTAAACAGGGAAATATTTTTAGTTTCCGAAATCTTTTCCTTTTTCTTCAGGAAACGGGCCTTCCCGGAGACCAGGCCATCTGAGTCACTTGCATGTACTACTTCTAGGGTTGCTTTTTAAGGTAAATTAGCATGGCTTAGTGGATAAAGCACAGGGCTCGGAGTCAGAAGGATCTGGGTTTTAATCTCTACTTTGCCGCTTTTCTGCCGTGTGACTTTGGTCAAATCATTTAAATTCTCTGTGCCTCAGTTACTCTGTCTGAAAAATGGGGATTAAGACTATGAGCCCCATGTGAGACAGGGACTATGTCCAACCTGATTACCTTGTATCTACCCAGAGTTAAGTATAGTGCCCAGCACACTGTAAGCACTTAACAGATACCATTAAAAAAAAGCACTTTTATCATCTCAATCTGGCCCAAAGCCAAATGACTACTATCAGACATCATGGCCCAGTGGAAAGAACATGGGCCTGGATGTCAGAGAACCTGAGTTCTAATCACAGCCCTGTCACTTCCCTGCTGTGTGGCCTTGGACAGGTCACTTACCTGCTCTGATTCTCAGTTTCCTCATTGGTAAAATGGAGATTCAATGCCTGTTCTCTCTTTCCTATGTAGAAAAAATACTGTGTCTGATCTGATTGTATTGCACCTATCTCAGTGCTTGGTAAAAATTATGGTGCACGTTAAGTGCTTACCATGCAACAAGTGCTGTTCTAAGCACTGGGGTAAATACAATTTAATCAGGTTGTACACAGTCCCTGTCCCTCATGGGATTCATAGTCTAAGGAGGGAGAACCGGTATTGGTTCCCTATTTTACAAATGAGGAAACTGAGGCCCAGAGAAGTTAAGTGACTCTCCCAAGTTCACACACAGAGAGTGTTACACAGTAAATGCTAACCAATATATCACAATTATTTTTTTGTTACCAATCCCACTTTCTAATGGAGTTTGAGAACTGTAGCCACTAGGGCAAGCAGACATCATCTGGTGCCCATGGTCTCTGTGAATGTTATGGTGTATTCTCCTAAGTGTTTAATACAGTGCTTTGCACACAATAAGCACTCAATAAATATGATTGACTGACTGACAGGACATTCTAGTGCCCTACCAGCCTCCTCCTGGAAGAATCAGGGCTGAGTCTGGCCTTTCTCCTATGAGTTAGCAGCAAGGCACAGCCCAGTAAACAATTCCCAGTATACTTCCATGATGCATGCAGAGAAGGTGACTGGATGTTTGGGAAAGTAGCCATGATGGTGAACTTGGCTTTCAGATGTTGAAGTGAAGATATGATGTTGTCTAAAGGGGAAATGGCTTATTGTCCCTTTCTCAGCTGTTAGCGGCATTTATTCAACTATAATAGATACAGCATATTTGAATCGAAGACTAAACCTGTAACGCATTAACCAATCAATCAATTATATGTGTTGAGCACTTACTCTGGGCAGAGTGCTGCAGTAAGCATTTCGAAGGAGAGAAAGCAAGTTCCAGGGTGAAGCAGTGTGGCTTAGTGGATTGACTATGGATCTGGGAGTCAGAAGGACTTGAGTTCTAATCCTGACTCTGCCCCTTGCCTGCTGTGACCATGGGCAAGTCACTTAATTTTTAATTTCTTAGTTCCTCAGTTTCCTCAGTGTCTGTCACAAAGTTAGCACTTAACAAATACCACTAAAACAAAAAACAAAACAAAACAAAAAAATATAGAAACCCTCAAAGCCACAGACTCCCTGTCCTTCAGGGGAATGGAAAGATTGTTTAGCCACTTCCCATAAGAGACCAGCTCTCCCAGAATATTTTTCATTCATACCGGAATTAGGTATTCCTTACCTCGGCATAGGTTGACCAGCAATTCTAAGTGTTTACATGTAAGTACTGAAGTCCCAGCAAAGTGAATTTCTTTATGGAAAAAATAGATTCAAATGACTTTTCCATACCAAATCATGAAAAGTGGCAGACTGTAATATTGGTATTTCATTTTCCCATTTTTCATCTGAAGGAATTCAAAATTAACCATCCTGGGGACCTTTTTTAGGCAAATGGCCAGTCTTCTTAGGGCTTTATGCCTTCTACTCAATAAGGTAATATCTGTTAAATTAAATTAGGCAGTAGATCTGCATGCTGTCCATGGAGGGAATGGGAACCAGCTTTGTGGAAGAGATTAGGGATGTGGGTACCATGGAAATTGAAATCAATTGAACTGATTTGGCACCCTACAGGAAAAGGGTTAGCAAGTAACTCCCAGGAATTACCTTTAATTTTTAGACTGTTTTAGACTGTGAGCCCACTTTTAGACTGTGAGCCCACTGTTGGGTAGGGACTGTCTCTATATGTTGCCAACTTGTACTTCCCAAGCGCTTAGTATAGTGCTCTGCACACAGTAAGCGCTCAATAAATACGATTGATTGATTTAATTTCCCAGGTTCCCAGTTGGTGGGGAATACAGATCTGTTGTCAAAAAAATAAAAGTTTTCATTTTCAGTGTGGGGGTCCAGGATGATTTATCAATAATATAGAAACAGCTCCTGTCTTTCCACTGGTGTCCCTTTCTCTCTGCCCCTTCCAATTTCATGTCTGCATGCACATATGAGAGGGCTGTCAGCAGGAGAGAAATGAAGATTGATCAAAGATTGATTGATCAAACCATCCTGTGGAGGAAAAGGCTAAAGAACAACTGTTTCCCATGGTTACCTAAGTGGAAAATAACCCCAATAACCGACACCCCAAGACCACAGTATGAAGGGGTGAGTTTCCTGTCTCTTCAAAGATGAGGTTCCACAAGGGCAGTGATCATGATGGTGAACCCCATCAACTTCTGCTCAGCTGGAGACTATGAAGAAGATTAAAAACCAGTGGCAGGGTGGCAAAGACCTTAGCATGATTAAGAACATTCTGCCCATATGCTCAGTGTGGAATGGGGCTGAGGTTGCATCAGGGATAGGACCTCACTGTAATGTCCTCTTGACCACTTACAACTTTGTGGGCTCCCACTCCCCCACAGCACTGAATGAATAAAGATGGCCCTGCCCTTGCTTTGGAAAACTGGGGCCAGAAAGTCACTCCAGAGCAAACCTACCTACTGTGGACAGCCTCCTACTCATTACTACTACTACTAATAATGGCATTTATTAAGTGCTTACTATGTGCAAAGCACTGTTCTAAGCACTGGGGAGGTTATAAGGTGATCAGGTTGTCCCACATGGGGCTCACAGCCTTAATCCCCATTTTACAGATGAGGTAACTGAGGCACAGAGAAGTCATGTGACTTGCCCAAAGTCACATAGCTGACAACTGGTGGAGCCAGGATTTGAACCCCTGACCTCTGACTCCAAAGCCCAAGCTCTTTCCACTGAGCCATGCTGCTTCTCTACTAGTGACTCAAAGCTGAGGGCAGTTGCCAAGGTAATCAGAGGGGCTTCTTCAAACAGTCTTGCAACTCTACTGTTGTTTCTGAACCATAGATATCAAAAAAATATAAATTATTTTGAAAGAGCTAAAGTTCAGACCCACTTTTTTTGTGCACAGATTTCCTCCTGCCACTTTTTTAGAATTAAAATTCTTTTACTGTGTACATGCATATATATAGTATATAAATATATATTTATATTTGTTATTTTTATTATTATCATTGCAATACTTGTTAAATGCTTACTCTGTGCTGAGTACTGCTTCAAGCACTGGGATAGATACAAAATAATTAATCAGGTTGGGCACAGTCCCTGTCCCACATGGGGCTCACAATCTAAGTAGGAGGGATTTGTTATGAACACTAAGTACAAAGTTCTTCTTTATAAGTGGGAAAACGGTTGCTAAAGGGCGAGAACATATTTGGATTCTACAATTACATGAGCAAGGAAAGCTCGTTGTGGGCAGGGAATATGTCTGTTGCATTGCTGTGCTGTACTCTCCCAAGCTCTTAGTATGGTGCCTGGAACTCAGTAAGGGCTCAATAAATATGATTGATTGAATGATTGACTTGGGGAAAAAATGAAGGGGAGGAAATAAAAAAGTAATAAGGGAGGAGGAAAGAAGGCGCAGGGAAGAAGGATACAGGGGCACTTCATGCTAAAATGTTTACAGATATATTTCATATATATAAATACATATATACATACATATATATATATATACATGTAGACCTAAGTAGCTGAATGTATTTCAATATGTGGGTCAAGAGAACCCAGTTTTAATTTTAGAAAAAAGGGATTAGGTAAGGATTTTATGGCCTGTCAGTGTGACTCTTAATCCCTTCTGCTTCTTCCCTAAGTAAAATGGAGTTCACTTTACCAACTGATTTTCTTTACACTGTCATTATTTGGAATGTGACCCCAATTGAAAATGAAGGAGCCTTGCTTCAGTTGATTTGAAAACATTCCTCTATCACTGTCTGGCTAGTGAGTGTAGAACAATTATTCCAACCATTAATAGGACTTTTTGTAGACTCAGCAAGATTTAGAGTCTTTTTATGAATTAAGAAAGAAGCTATTTGGTTCTTGTTTATCTAAACCTAAAAGACCACTTCCAATGCATGGTTTACTTAGGGTCTGAACACGTTTCGAACCCACAAAGAACACACACTCTTTGGATGTCATTAGAATAAAGACATTCTATTCACAGTCACAATTAGGTGCCTTTTTACAAAATAAATTAGCATTTCAAAATTCTGTCCATTCTGGGAAACTACTTTTAAGAGGATGTGAACTACCAATGCCAGCCCGGATTTAAGATAAATTAAATTTCAGTTCAATTCAAAGATTTTTCCTCTCTTCTAAATTGTTTAGTTTGGGCCCCTGTAGGGTGCAGTGTTACCTTGCTTGGTGAACTGAATGATGATTTATCAGTTCAACACATGTTAAGCATGTCCCTTCAACTAACATTCCCCAGGTGAGGGTCTCCCTGCTAGATGGTAGAGGGGTAGGATTTGGCTATCCCCTTTACCATTCTCTGTTGATGGTTTGGAAATGCTAAGACTCTGGCTGCTCGCCACATTAATTTTATAATTCCTAATCTAATGTCTCTACAGGGGGCTCTAATGTACTAGAACAGGCATAAGACAAAGAGATAAATGTAAGCCATTATTGAAAAATGCAGTGTCAAGGAGAGATTGTGAAGTTCTACAGTTATTTATTGAATCCTAATTCTTGTATTAATTTGTAGCAGAATGAGTGACTTTTGGTGACATATTAATGATCAAAATGCATCTTCAAGAAGTGAAGATGATAATATTCAAGTAGCACCACTTTCAGGGAGCTTTCAGTCCAATGGGAGACAGGCAGGTAAGCATACAAACACAACTAAGTATAAATAGTCGCACCATATAAAAAGAAGGAAGGAAGAGTTATGATATATCTAGGTAAGTTTCAGAAAAGGAAGGATAATCAAGAAGAGCTTTCTGGATAAAGTGGATCCTTAAGCTGCAGTTTCAAGGAGAGAAGGCACAGAGTATGGTAATAATAATTGTGGTATTGGTTAAGTGCTTACTATGTAGCCAAGCACTGAGCTAAGCACTGGGAGAAATACAATCGATCCATCAATTGTACTTATTGAGCACTTACTGTGTGCAGAGAACTGTACTAAGTATTTGGGAGAATATGACACAACAGTATAACAGACACATTTCATACCCACTACGAGCTTACAATCTAGAGGGAGAGACAGATATTAATTGAAATAAATTACTGATATATACTTAAGTGCTGTGAGGCTGAGAGGGAAAGGAGCAAGTTGGGGCAATGCGGAAGGGAGTGGGAGATGAGGAAAAGTGGGTTTTAGTCTGGGAAAGCCTCTTGGAGGAGGTGTGTCTTCAATAAGACTTAAGAAGGTGGACAGAGTAATTGTTTGTAATTGTTTGTTGGATAAAAGACAGGAGGGTATTCCAGGCCAGTGGCAGGACTCCATTCATTCAGTCGTATTTATTGAGCTCTTATTTGGGCAAGAGGTTGGTGGCAAGATAGATGAGGTTGATGTACAGTGAGTAGGCTGGCATTAGAGAAGCTGAGTGTGCATGCTGGGTTGTAGTATAAGAGTAGTGAGTTGAGGTAGGAGGGGGCAAGGTCGTTGAGTGCTTTAAAGCCAATGGTACAGAGTTTCTGTTTGATGCAGAGGTGGATCGGCTACCACTGGAGATTCTTGAGGAGTGGGGAAATGTCCTGAATGTTTTTTGTAGAGAAATGATCCGGACAGCAGAGTGAAATAGGGACTGGAGTGGGAAGAGACAGGAGGGAGGGTATCAGCAGGGAGACTGATGCAGTAATCAAGGTGGGTTAGGATAAGTGCTTGAATTAAAGAGCTAGCATTTTGGATGGTGAGGAAAGGGTGGGTTTTAGCGACGTTTTGAAGGTTGAACTGAAAGGATTTAGTGATGGATTGAATATATAGGTTGAATGAGAGAGAGGAGTCAAGAATAACACCAAGTTATTGGATTTTTCCAATCCAATCTCACCAAGGCTTGGGAGACAGGAAGGATAATGGTGCCATCTACAGTGATGGGAAAGTCAGGGTAGTCAGGTCAGGTTCAGTCCCTGTTCCTCATGGGACTCACAGTGTGAGTAGGAGGAAGAACAGGCATTGAATCTCCATTTTACAGATGAGGAAACTGAGGCACAGAGAAGTTAGGTGACTTGCTATTGTCACACAGCCAATGAAGTTGCAGAACCAAAATTAGAACTCAGGTCCCCTGACTCCCACTGCAGTGGACAGGATATTAGAACTGAAGAAAGGGCAAAGTCTCAATAATAATAATACTAATATTACTAATAATAATGGTATTTGTTATGCACTTACTATGTGCCAGGCTCTGTACCTAGCGTTGGAGTGGATATAAGCTTCTCATGTTGGACACAGTCCCTGCTCTACATGGGGCTCACAGTCTTAATCCCCATTTTATGAGAGGCAGTGTGGCTTAGTGGAAAGAGCACAGGCTTGGGAGTCAGAGGTAATGGGTTCTGATCCCACCTCTGCCACTTGTCAGCTATGTGACTTTGGGCAAGTCACTTAACTTCTCTGTGCCTCAGTTACCTCATCTGTAAAAATGGGGATTAAGACTGTGAGCCCCACGTGGGGACAACCTGATTACCTTGTATCTACGCCAGCACTTAGAACAGTGGTTGGCACATAGTAAACATATAACAAATACCATCATCATTATTATTATTACTTTACAGATGAGGTAACTGAAGCCCAGAGCAGTTAAGTGACTTCCCCCAAATCACACAGCAGACAAGTGGCAGAGCCAGGATTAAAATCCAGGTCCTTCTGACTCCAAGGCCCATATTCTATCCATTAGACTACACTGCTTCTTTTCCCAAAGGGGAGAGAGATAAGGTTGAGTAAGAGAGGGTGTTGTGAGGTAATGTTGGCTGTCATGGTAGTAGCTGTATGGGGTTCAACGGGACTTAAAAGAAGGCCTAGACCCAAGTACTAACTAGAAAAGAGCTATGGAATAGGATAGCTAGGCTGAATCAGGAGACCACTTAAATGTGTGTTCTAACCATTCTAAGCGGTTCACGCATATAAACTAATGAACGTTAAGTCAATTCCTCAAAGGGAGCATTTAATTTCACTGGCAACGAAACAGATCTCCCATTATAAGAGCAAAATTTGAACGATCTAGAGTGTAGCAGACTTTTGAGGAGATTGTTTCCTGGCATGGGTGAGGAATGAGTTTGAATTTTGGCCAGTTCAACGATTGTTTAAATTTCTGAGGTTTCCACCAACTCCAACGAGATGAGATGGTGGAAAGGATTTCTGGCCATGCAATAGGTGAACTGTTCCTTCCTTCCCCTAGAGAGGAAGCTGTTTTTTGTTGGACATCATTGACTGCCAGTAAAAACCTGGCCTTTCTCTATCCTGGAGCGGCCCCGGCACATCTGAACAAGCCTCCATTGGGGCTCCGGACCTGGACGATCTGAGAGGGAAGGGCTGAGAGGGACACATGAAGTGAGCTCTGTTATTGGCATTACACCCAGGTAAACCTAGAACGTGCCAAGGAAGGTAAACTCCAGGAGAAGATTTATTTCCTGTTAGGTTTTGAATGGTATTTGGAGACCACATCAAATGTGGCCAGCCTGGTATGACATTTTTCTGGGTTGGAAGTTGGAAGGTTGGTATTTTTAGCCATTTCTCCTAAACAATATAGAAAAAACAGAAAACCTTACTTCGATTTACTTCGCTGCTCTGCCTAGAAAATTAAAGAGATTTAGCCGCTACCGAAGACTGCCAGGCTCATTTCATGCCATCTACCTGGCTGGAACTTTTCTGAGGGAGATTTCTTGTGGACAAGTCAGTCAGCCCCACCGGTTTGTGAGGAGGCAGATGCTTTGATCTGGGCACACTGTCCATTAAACCCTGCACAGGGGAAGGATGAGGATAGGGGTGATGGTGCAGTAAATGAATCAACCACTTCATCAATCAATAGCATTTATTGAGCACTTTCTATACTAAGCACCTGGATGAGTAGAATGCAATAAAGTTGATAGCTATGGTACTTTCCCACCCAAGAGCTTACAGTCTACAGGGCTTTCATTTCACATTCACAACTCAGTTTTTTTATTTCCACTGGGCAGGCAAATTCTCCCTTTTTCACCTCCTAAGGCACAGTTCACTAAGCATCATCACCACCATCATCATCATCATCATCATCATGATTGTGATATTTGTTAAGCACTTACTATGTACCATTTATTCATTCATTCATTCAATCGTATTTATTGAGCTTACTGTGTGCAGAGCACTGTACTAAGCGCTTGAGAAGTACAAGTTGGCAACATATAGAGACAGTCCCTACCCAACAGTGGGCTCACAGTCTAGAAGGGGGAGACAGAGAACAAAACATATTAACAAAATAAAATAAATAAATATGTATAAATCAAATAAATAAATAAATAGAGTAATAAATGCATCTATACATATATACAGGTGCTGTGGGGAGGAGAAGGAGGTAAGGCGGGTGGGATGGAGTGAGGGAGGAGGGGGAGAGGAAGGAGGGGGCTCAGTATGGGAAGGCCTCCTGGAGGAGGTGACCTCTCTGTAGGGCCTTGAAGGGAGGAAGAGAGCTAGCTTGGTGGATGTGCGGAGGGAGGGCATTCCAGGCCAGGGGGATGACGTGGGCTGGGGGTCGACGGCAGGACAGGCAAGAACGAGACACGGTGAGGAGATTAGCGGCAGAGGAGCAGAGGGTGCAGGCTGGGCTGTAGAAGGAGAGAAGGGAAGTGTGGGCTGGGCTGTAGAAGGAGAGAAGGGAGGTGAGGTAGGAGGGGTCGAGGTGATGGACAGCCTTGAAGTCAAGGGTGAGGAGCTTTTGCCTGATGCGTAGGTTGATTGGTAGCCACTGGAGATTTTTGAGGAGGGGAGTAACATGCCCAGAGCGTTTCTGGACAAAGATAATCTGGGCAGTGGTGTGAAGTATGGATTGAAGACGGGAGAAACAGGAGGATGGGAAATCGGAGAGGAGGCTGATACAGTAATCCAGACAGGATAGGATGAGAGCTCGAACGAGCAGGGTAGCAGTTTGGATGAAGAGGAAATGGCGGAACTTGGCAATGTTGCGGAGGTGAGACCGGCAGGTTTTGGTGACGGCTTGGATGTGAGGGGTGAATGAGAGAGCAGAGTCGAGGATGACACCAAGTACTATACTGTGTGCTGGGGTAGATACAAATAGGTCAGAAACAGTCCCTATCCCACATGGAATTCTCTGTCTGAGGAAGCATTTTTGTCTCCTGGAGCTATAATTCATTATGAAATCTTACTCCCACACTATTATTGAAAGCATATTGCCACAATGTGCGTTGAAAATAGCATTAGGAGTTAGTTAATTGCAATATTTATTTACTACGTCCCATTGTTAATAGCAGCAGCAGCAGCAACAGCAGCAGGAGCAATATGGCATTTGTTGAGCCAGATACAAGATAATCATGCGGTAGTAGAAATAGTAACAGAATTTATCGAGTGGTCCCTGAGTACACTGCCCTGGAATAAGTGCTTGGGAAAGTAAAACAAAAGCACAGGACACAAATTGGATCAGACACAGCCCCTGTCCCACAAGCAGAATAAAGAACTGCACAGTCTCCCCCCAAAGAAATTGAATTTAGTGACTTCCAGATGAACAGTTCCCTTAACTTTTCAATAATAATATCTGCAAGAAGCCTCTGGACATGGCAAGAAGCCTCTGGACAATTCCCGCTCTTAAAATGTTGGAGTTTGGCCTGCAGGTTCTCAAGCCTGAAGGTGTTTCATGTGCTTTTGAACAGTACATTACCCTCACTTTAAAAATTATTAAGAAGCTATCTGGGCTCCATCAAAGAAACCACAAAACACTCTGGTCAGACCTGGTACTCCCCGAAACTGGCTGAGCCTGTGAGGTAACATTTTTATTTTAAGAGCTGAGAAACATGTGGATTTTTCATCAGAATGGGAAGCAGCTTGGCCTTGTGAAAAGAGCACAAGCCTGGGAATCAGATGACCTGGAGCCTTATCCTGGCTCTGCCACTTTCTTGCTGCGTGACCTTGGGCAAGTCACTAAACTTCTCTATGCCTCATTTTCCTCATCAGTAAAATGAGAATTTAATACCTGTGGTCCTCTTCTATGGGATAGTGTCTGAATTGATTGTGTTGTATCTATTCCAGCTGTTAGTACAAAGCTTGGTAATAATAATTATGACATTATGAGAAGCAGTTTGGTTTAGTGAAAAGAGAATGGGCCCGGTAGTCAGAGGAACTTGTTTTTAATCCTGGCTCTGCTACTTGTCTGCTTCTGTGATCTTAGGCAAGTCACTCAACTTCTCCAAATTTCAGTTACCTCATCTGTAAAATGGGGATTAAGACTGGGAGCCCTATTTAGGACAGAGACTGTGTCCCACATGATTATCTTGTCATTCATTCAATCATATTTATTGAGCACTTACTGTGTGCAAAGCACTGTACTAAGCGCTTGGGAAGTGCATCTACCCCAGAACTTAGTACTGTGCCTAGCCCATTAAGTGCTTAACAAATACCACCATTATTTTTATGGTGTATGGTTTCGTGCTTACTATATGTGTCAAGCACTGTTCTAAACACTCAGATTGATACCAGTAGATACTGTGGAGTCGGGATTAAAATCAATCAATGGTATTTATGGAGCACGTACTTTATGTAGAGCACTTTCCTAAACTCTTAGGAAAGTACAATAAGACAGAGTTGATTAACCATGTTCCCTCCCCACAAGGAGCTTACAGTCTTTAAGGGGAGACAACCATTGAAGTAAATTATGGATATATACATAAATGCTGTGCAGCTGAGGGTAATAATGATGGTATTTGTTAAGCGCTTACTATGTGCAAAGCACTGTTCAAAGCGCTGGGGAGGTTACAAGGTGATCAGGTTGTCCCCAGGGGGAGGGCTCACAGTTTTAATCCCCATTTTACAGATGGGGAAACTGAGGCACAGAGAAGTTAAGTGACTTGCCCAAAGTCACACAGCTCACAGTTGGCAGAGCCAGGATTTGAGCCCATGACCTCTGACTCCAAAGCCCGGGCTCTTTCCACTGAGGAATAGCAAGTGCTTAAAAGGTATGGATTCAAGTGATTGTACTCCACAACTCCTAACTTGTAGCCCTATGCTCTTTCCATTAGGTCAGGCTGCTTCCTGCTGATGTAGTAGGAGAAGTGATGATGATTATTATTGTTTATTATTGAATTTATTAAGTGCTTACTATGTGCCAAGCCCTATTCTAAGAGCTGGGGTAGATACAGGGCAATCAGGATGTCCCACATGGGGCTCACATTCTTAATCCCCATTTTACAGATGAGGGAACTGAGGCACAGAGAAGTTAAGCGACTTGCCCAAGGTCACACAGTGACAAGCGGCGGAGCCGGGATTAGAACCCACATCCTCTGACTCCCAAGCTCGTTTTCTTTCCACTAAGCCTCGCTTCTTATCTAATAAATAATTACGGTATTTGTTAAGTACTTACTACGTGCCAGTCAGGAAATCAGGTTGGACACAGTTCCTGTCCTGCATAGGGCTAACAGTCTTAACCCCCATTTTACAGATGAGGTAATTGAGGCCCAGAGAAGTGAAGTGACTTGCCCAAGGCCACACAGCAGACAAGTAGCAGGGCCGGGATTAGAACCCATGATCTCCTGACTCCTAGGCCGGTGCTCTGTCTACTACATCATGCTGCTTCTCAATGGTATAGCAATATATAGCATATAGTAAAGAAATATAGTATAGTATAATAGTTTCTTGTCTTGTCTTATGCCTTCAAGTAATTTCCAACCCATAGCGGCACCCCAGACACATCTCTCCCAGAACGCCTTGCTCTCCATCTGCAATCATTCTGGTGGTGTTTCCATAGAGCTTTCTCGGTAAGAATGTGGAAGTGGTTTATCATTGCTGCCTTCGGCACAGTAAACTCAAGCCTCCTCCCTCGATTCTCTCCCAAGCCTCCGCCGCCCAGCATGGGTGAGTTTTGACTTGTAGCAGCGTGGTTAGTAGAAAAAGCACGGGCTTGGGAGTCAGAGGTCATGAGTTCTAATCCTGGCTCTGCCGCTTGTCAGCTGTGTGACTTTGGGCAAGTCACTTAAATTCTCTATGTCTCAGTTACTTCACCTGTAAAAATGGGGATTAAGATTGTGAGCGCTATGTGGGACAACCTGATAACCTTGTATCTTCCCCAGGACTTAGAACAGTGCTTGGCACATAGTAAGTGCTTAACAAATACTACTACTATTATTATTATTATTATTATTCCACTCACAAGCCACTGGCCAAGCTAGGAATGGAATGGGTAGGACTCTGTTTGACTCTCCTTCCCATAGAGGAGACTGGTAGAGTACTGGAAACTCTCCAGGTGCGACCCTGAGAGGGGAAGTATAATAGTATAGTATATGGTATATAGTAACGGTATATATTGAACACCCACCAAATACAATGCACTGTACTCAGCCCTTGGGCAAGTACAACCAAGATATGAGCTGTGCTGTGGCCATTTCTGCTGCATGAGCCCAGGAGAAGTGCATGACAAAGTCCAGTTCCTAGTTGCAGTGTCACTCCCCCTCAGCTTCAGAATGTCATGCCTCATGTGAAATGATTTAAGGACTATTGAAGAATGGTAAAAAGTGGGAGTGTGGCCTAGAGGGAAGAGCATCAGGCTGGGAGCCAGGAGATCTGGGTTCTAGTTCCTGCTCCACCATTTGTCTGTTGTAGGACTTTGGGCAAGTCACTTAAATTATCTGTGCCTCAGTTTCCTCATCTGTAAAAGTCGTGATAAGATATGTTCTCCTTTTGGTCTGTGAGCCCCATGTGGGACAGAGGCTGTGTTAAATCATATTATCTTGAATCTACTCCAGCATTTAGCACAGAGCTTGACACACAGTAAATCCTTAATAAATACCATCTCATCATCATTATCATTCATTCAATCATATATATTGAGCACTTACTGTGTGCATAGCACTGTACTAAGGGCTTGGAAAGTACAATACAGCAATAAAGAGAGACAATCCTTGCCCACAACATCATCGTCACCATCACAGTCATTAAAATTCCATTCGTGCCTGGCAAACTCCATAAAGTACTCTAGGAGTACTATCAACTTTTCGGTGAAGTTGCCCCTACATTCCTTGTGGTATAGATCAGGTGGTCCTGTTGAAACTAATAACTAATAGTATACTTTTGAGCGATACATAAGTATGTTGCCTGAAACAATAGCCTTTTCAAACAGACTATCATTTGTCCATGTACTGCATATAGGTCTCCAGGCACAAATGAAGACAGAACAGCCCCTTTCCTTAGACTTAGGTCTTTCTTCAAGAGTGAAAGGATTGTAATTAAAGCTATTTTTCAGGATGAAGTTAATGATCGGGCATGAAACAGACCATCCCCGCCCCCTTCCCACTTGCTTTAGTCCATCCAGGAAAAGCAGAATTGTAACCAAGGAAAACCAACCAGTGCTTTTAAAAATTAGAAGTTTGCCAGTTACAGTGATGTCTTGGAAGAATTAGCAGCAAATAATTTAACTTTGTTTCTAAATCAAATGTAGCGTGAGATATTTGCTTCTCTGAACACTTGCCTGTGTGTATGAGTCATTTCCAAAGGAAGAAAGTGTGCATTTTTGAGGAGATCAATGTGAAAACAACACCATAGCCAGATCCATATTGTTTTTGTTCTTTCCCCTTTCAATCAACTCTTTAGTTTTCATTATTTCTTTTTTAAATAAGGAAAGCTAAAAAATGGTGTAGAGACACTCCCCCTCAAAACATCCAGCCATCATGTCAAAACAGAAGCAACCCAGAAGTAAGCAAGAGGCAAAGGAGAGATCTAAGAAATAAAAATAGCCATGAGCCCCCTGAATTCACCCTGTACCTTCCTTCAATAAAGTGATGTTTAATGGCTTTCACTTTGCTTTCTGTCGAGGGTTGAATGTGCTAATGCCTCTGGATGATGTATCTGGATATTTGAGTTAATTTCTTGATGACAGCAATATTCTTACGCATAACCTGCTCTGAACGGCCCTGCATCTATTAATGGATAGAAAGGGTGCATCTGTTTTGTTCTAATCACATCTGTGAAACCACTGACTCGTGGTTATTGCTCATTTTCCATTCAAAATGCCCTTTCAGGCTACTCATAAACTGCTCAGTTCAACACCCGCCGGATTTTTTCCGAAGCAGATAGGGTGGGACTGGATTAAGTTTGGTCTGTGTCATCCCGTGCGGTGGACTAAATCTGTTTTCTAACAGTTAGAATTAGGAGAGAAATATACCTTTGAATAATATATTTTTTCCAGAGACTCCCAAGCTCTCAAGTGCTGTGGGCATAGTCGTTGCCCAGAATAGTCCTCCCCACTTACTTGGTGCTCTATCCAATGCTCTGCTTACAACTGGTGCTCAATAAATACTGATGATGTCAGTATTCCATGACGGCGATTTCATAGTACAGAGAAACAACCAAAACCTAAAGGCAGGCAATTGTCAGTAGAAAGGAGTCTCCAACTGACAGAACCTCTTTCTCAGTGGGGCAACCAGGCTTTGTGGCCCTGGCTAAACCATTACCTCAAGAATTCCATTTAGGCAATCCTTTTGAAAGTATAGACTAAAAGGGCCACAGGACATTCTGCTTTTGCACCCTGAACCATTGTTAAATGGTGATTCAGACATGCAGGGGGCTTACTTTCTTGGTGTGGCTGCAAATAAATGGCTTCCAGCCAATCTGTATAACCTGAGATAAAATCCGCCGTGAGTCATCTCCTCTCCTGGGACTTGAAAATGATTTTGGGAAAGTTTGCTGTTCAGAAATATTGAGATGTTTTTGTCTCCTTTTTGTTGGCTCAAAGCAGTGCTGGCGGCCTAAACACACAGGGTAGCAGGTCTTAGGAAAATAGCTTATGACATTTGCTTGCAGACGCTCCGAGTCCATTTGGAGACTGACTCAAATTAGATTCCAAATTGGGCCTCTATGACAGTGACACATCCTCCCTGTTTTAAAACTTGGTGAGATGCAAAGTGCAGAAAGTTAAGCTACTGGATCAAGTGAAATGGAACAGCCAAATGGGTGACCAGTACCCACAACTTCTCACCCTGGTCCAAGACCTTTTCCCGTTCTAATTCATTCTTTAAATTTTTCACTTCACAGTCACCAATTTAGAGTGGGCTTTTTAAATTCAAATGAATCATTACCTTCATCTCCTAGAAATATTACATGTTTTTTCTATGGTACTTCTTATGCGCTTACTATGTGTCAAACAGTGTTCTAAGCACTGAGGTAGGTACAGGTTAATAAGGTTGGACACAGTCCCTGTGTCACATGGGGCTCAGTCTAAGTAGGAGGGAGAATGGGTATTTAATCGCCATTTTACAGTTGAGGAAACTGAGGCCCAGAGAGGTAAACTAACTTGCCCAAGTTCATATGGTAAGCATTTGGCAGAGGTGGAATTAGAACCCAGGTCCTCTGATTCCCAGATCTGTTCTCTTTCCATTAGGGCACACTGCTTCTCTTTTCTTTTGCAACCTCTACAGAAATCTATGTTCTGAATCACCTCATGACTAAATGCAGAAACAGAATTTAGATCCTGTTTCCCATGCACCATTCCAGTTCTGAAAATGTCCATTGCCTTGCAGTTGGAGAAAACCGTATTCTCTGTTGGAAAATGCCAAGTTATTTGTTATCTGTGGGGCTCTGTTGGAATGAGGAACCAGCATAAAATTTCTGAAATCAATAGGTTTTGCTGAGGTGAAGCAGATCAGAGCCTTGATTTCTTCTCCTTTGCAATCAGCCCCAGTTTTCACCACCTGAAACAAAGGCTTCTGGCCGAGCTAACAATCCTGTTCATTGCAATTAGAGGGATAATGATCAGCTCCTTTTGTGGTGAGCCCACAACAAGCTGCCTTGTAAGTGACTGTTTGTGATCCCGTGGACAACAACAAGGAAGAGATTTTGCAAAGTCACTGATGAGCTCTGCCTGAGGCAGGTGACTGCTGGCCTGTGGGAGGCAGAGCATGGAGGAAGGTGGGGCTTTCTCTCCCTGTTCTACCCAATAACGGGCCTGGAACAATCAATGACTGCCATGCCTAAGGCAGTTAAAAGGTGGTTGATTTGAGGCATGTGTAGGGGTATATGGAGGTAGTATGCAGGTGAGGGGTAGAGTCATGTAGAGAAGCAAGCACTGAGGCAGCAGGAGAGCAGCACTTGGAAGCAGAAAAAAGAAGCATTAGCAGAATGGACTCCTTTGATCCCAGATTGGCATTGGACCCTTAGTGGAGTGAGTGAATGTATGTGTGTTACTCCCTTTCATGTTGGTAAAACTAACTGAAAAACTTTACACATTAACCGTACTGATCAGAGGTGTGGTTGACTTCTACTATGTCACTGAGGCTCCCCTGGTCCAGGAAGGTCCTGGTTGGTATGAACTGGTGGAGTTTGCAACACCTTTCACCTGGCAGAGTGTGAACCTTGAAACTAGATTACATAATGAAAGGGAAAAGAGAGATGTGTGACTTGAGACAACTGAATTTTATTTTCACTGGCACCAGGAGCAGAGGGATGAGATACCACCTGTGTCAGGCTTGGCACCTTGTGGAACAGAAAACAAACCATAATTGACCAAACTGAAAATAAAGTCAGAAGTATACTCTGGTCCCTAAATGCACAGGGAATGAGAAAGTGTCATGATTGATTGGGCACTGGAGAGATGACAAAGGTCTAATTGAGAACCAAATTGAAAATTGAGGCAAGAAAATGCATCAAGAAAGCCCAAATCACCATCTGAGAAAGAGTAGATAAAAAATAACCCAGGAAAAAGTCAGGGAATGACAGTCTGGTGCAAATGGTGAAGGAAGTGGAAAGAAAAACAAGGTGGAAATGAAGGAAACCTAAGAGGGTGGTGTGGAGGGGAGAATGGAATGAAGGCTTATGTTGGAGAACCTAAACAGCCTTTGACTGTTACTTTTTTATTTTTAATGGTATTTCCTAAGAGTTACTACATGTCAGGCACTGTTCTAAGAGCTGAGATAAATGCAAGGTAATCAGGTTGGACACAGTCCCTGTCCCACATGGGGCTCAGTCTTAATCCCCATTTTACAGACAAGTTAACTGAGGCCCAGAGAAGTAAAGTGACTCTCCCAAGGTCACACAGCAGCCACGTGGCTGAGCTGGGATTAGAACCCAGGTCCATGCTCTATCCATTAGGCCATGCTGCTTCTCTGAAGGTTTCTCTGAATGCTTCTTAAAGGGTTATGTAAGAAGCAGTGTGGTGCTCATGTACCATCTCCTAGGCCAGCTGTTGGGAGAGGATCCATGGTAGGAAGTAGGAAGAACTCTGTCTGCAGAGCAAATGGGCTTCCCAGAGAAAACTCAGCTGTAAAGGGGACCTAAGGGAATGAGACAGGCCATAGAAGCCATCAGCAGCCAGCTGGAGAAAGGGTTAAATACCTCCACCACTCACCTTCATACATGTAGCTCCTCTGACCTGGGTGATATTAATAAATCTTTCAATTGGCCTGCTCTGTTTCCCTTATCAGCCTCTCTTGTTTTCATTCAATCATATTTATTGTGTGCTTACTGTGTGCAGAGCACTGTACTAAGCGCTTGGGAAGTACAAGTGGTAACATGTAGAGATGGTCCCTACCCAACAATGGGCTCACAGTCTAGAAGGGGAAGACAGACAACAAAACAAAACATGTGGACAGGTGTCAAGTCGCCAGAGCAGATAGAATTAAAGCTAAATGCACGTCATTAACAAAATAAATAGAATAGTAAATATGTACAAGTCACAGAGTAATAAATCTGTACAAACATATACAGGTGCTGTGGGGAGGGGAAGGAGGTAGGGTGGGGGGATGGGGAGGAGGAGAGGAAAAATGGGGCTTAGTCTGGGAAGGCCTTTTGGAGGAGGTGAGCTCTCAGTAAGGCTTTAAAGGGAGGAAGAGAGCTAGCTTGGTGGGTGTGTGGAGGGAGGGCATTCCAGGCCAGGGGGAGGACGTGGGCTTTGTTTGGTCAGAGGGTGAGACTGTTGGGTGTGCGGTGTTTGTTTTTTATGATATTTGTTAAATTCTTATTACAGGCCAGGCACTGTACAGTGCAGAAGGAAGGGAGGGATTTAGCAGTTGAGATGTTCCCATGTCTTCCTTGTTTTCCCAGGTAAGTGGTTTGCCCCACTAATGCCTTCATTTGTCTTCCTCTATGAATTTTGGAAAGTGTGCAAGGAAATCCTGTCAAAGCATTCAGTACCTTATTGAATGCCTTATTTCTCTGCGTCATCAGTAGCATTAACATCAGTGGTCTTCATTGAGCAGCTGTTGTGGACAATATATTGCTCAGAGCCTATGGGATAAAGTTGCATAATGAGTAAGAACCTACTGTATGCACAGCACAGGATAAGTGCTTTCTGTGTGCAGGTTAAAGCAAGGTATTCCCCCACCTGCTCCTAACGTCAGAGCTGATTTGTATGTAGTTCTCTCCTGCTAATTCATTCGATGGTATTTTGAGCGCTTACTGTGTGCAGAACACTGTACTAAGCGCTTGGGAAGTACAAGTTGGCAATGTATAGAGACGGTCCCTACCCAGCAGTGGGCTCACACACTAAAAGGGTAGGACAGACAACAAAACATATTAACAAAATAAAATAAATAGAATAGATACATACAAGTAAAATAGAGTAATAAATCTGTACAAACATAAATTCAATTGCTTACTTTATTTGTATCATTTGTAGCTGTGATCTACTCTTTCAACTCATGGCTTGGCCCAGTGGATAAAATACAGACCTGGGAGTCAGAAGGTCATAGGTTCAAATACCTGCTCCACCATTCGCCTGCTGTGTGTCCTTGGGCAAATCACTTCACTTCTCTGTGCTGCAGTTACTTCATCTGTAATGGGGGATTGAGACTGTGAGTTCCATGTGGGACAGGACCTATAATGATGATGATGGTATTTGTTAAGCAGTTACTAAGTGCGAAGCACTGTTCTAAGTGCTGGGGAAGATGAAAGGTGATCAGGTTGTCCCACATAGGGTTCACAGTCTTAATTCCCATTTTACAGGTGAGGTAACTGAGGCACAGAGAAGTTAAGTGACTTGCCCAAAGTAACCCAGCTGGCAAGTGGCAGAGCAGGGATTAGAACACATGACCTCTGACTCCCAAGCCCATGCTCTTTCCACTGAGCCATGCTGCTTCTCAACTGTGTCCAACACAATTTCCTTGTATCCACCCTAGCGCTTAGTACAGTGCCTGGCCCATAGTAAACACTTAACAATTGACATTATTATAGTTTTTCTTACCTAGTGCATATTTGGTAATTTGTGACTGTTTGCCTCCTACATTATTTGCTCCTGGAAGGCAGGGGCTAGGTCTCTAATTTTTCTTGTGAAATCCCCTGGACCAATTCCAAGAGCTCTGCATAGAGTAGTCACTCAGTATAGTGCTCTGTATCCAGTAGTGCCCATGAAAGTATCAGAGTGTAACTCTTGTAATGGTGGCCTGTTCAAGGTGAGCAGCATCAAACTAGTATGCTGCTTAAGGACTCATGCCTCATTCTAGTCTCTTTCACCATCCACCACTTGCTCACAACCTCCTCCTGCTTCATATCTGGCAGACCTCTGCTCTCCCCATCTTCAAAGTCCTATTAAAATCACTTCTCTTCCAGGAAGCCTGCCCTGACTAACCTCTACGTGGACTAATTGCCCATTTTCCTACCCTTTTCCCTCTCCTCATTGCCTAAGCATCCTTTCTCCTCCTCCCCACACAGCATTTATACACACGCCTTTAAACTCTGCTGCTTCCCTCTACCTATAATCCATTTTAGTATCTCTCTTCCCTGATAGATTGTAAGATACACACTGTATGCACTTGTGTGCACTGTTGTACTCTTCCAGGTGCATAGGAAAGTGCCCTGTACAACATAAATAACAGTAATAATAATGATGATAAATACTCAATAAATACTATTGATTGATTGAAAGATAGCTCTATGGGAGTCAATCCCCTTTTTTATTAACCACTCTGGCGGAGTGGATTTCAATTAAATGGGAATTAAAAGCAGCATGGCTAAGTGGGGCTACTCTCCTGCTACAACCTAGGCCTCACATTTTACTCCTTTAAATTCTAACCTTTTCACTGCTCCGCCATCCTATCTCACTGCTCATCCCTCACCCGTGTCCTGCCTCTGGCCTGGAATGCCCTCCCTCCTCAAATATGACAAACAATTACTCCCTCACTTCAAAGCCTTACTGAAGACACATCTTCTCCAGAGGCTTCCTTGACTAAGCCTTCCTGTCCTCTTCTCTCATTCCCTTCTGCATCACCCTGACTTACTAACTGTATCCCCCTCCCAGCACCACAGTACCTATGTACATATATTTATTTATATTAACATCTGTATCCCCCTCTAGACTGTAAACTTGTTGTGGGCAGAGAATATGTCTTATTGTTGTATTGAATTCTCTCAAATGCTTTGTACAGTGTTCTGCACACAGTAAGTGCTCAATAAATAAATTCATTAAATAAATACTATTGAATGAAAGAGCAGGGGCATTGGTGTCTAGGGCCTGGGTTCTAATCCTGATCCTGTCACCTGCCTGCTGTGAGACCTAGGGCAAATCAGCTAACTTCTCTGGCTCAGCTTTCTTGACTGTTAAAGGTGGAATTCAATACTCATTCTTCCTCCCACATAGATTGTGAGCCCCATGTGGGACAGGGATTATGTTAGACCAATTACCTTGTATCTATCCCAGGGCTTAGTACAGTGCTTGGAACATAATAAGTGTTTAGCAAATACCACTATTATCGTTAAGTTCATTGATGCTCAGTATTTCAGGAAGAGCTTATTGCGGGGCCCAACATTCTTTGCATCATTTCACCCAGTCAAGGGTAAGAATTGGCCTTTCATGGGAATATGAGGCAAGATGAATCTGGTCAGGGCTCACTGGACACACTGGCCTGGGTTCCTGCATATATCTGCTTTAAGGAATATTTTCCAAGCTCAAGTAATGGCAGGGCTTTGCTGTTTTCTAGTTGCACTGACTTGCCTTGTTGCAATTATGCAGAATGGGGTGACTCCAGCCCTTTTCCTGCTTCCCCTTTTGACTCAGACAACTGAGTATTATGGTCCTTTCACTACTCTGAGGGGGTGCAAGTTGGGAGGGGAGAGGACATAAAACTGCAAAATGGGGATTCAGTACCTCTTCTCCCTTCTATTTAGACTGTGAGTCCCATGTGGGACTCGATTATCTTTTATCTATCCCAATGTTAATACAAGTTCTTAATATAGAGTAAGTGCTTAATGAACATTATTATTACTAGTAATAATAATACTAATAATAAAGATGTTCTATCTCTGAAGCTTCCTATCATGACTTTGGTTCTGGAATTATTGGTGATATTTTCCTATGACAAACAGTGTGTGACTATCAACAGCACGCACACTTCACATCTGTTTCTCTTTACTCCTTGGCTAACATAAACATTAATTCTTCTTCACTTTCCTTTCACTGTTAACAAGCATCACCAACCCTTTCAGATGTGGGTTCTATCTTTGACTTCTCCCTGTCATTTATCTCCCGCATTCAATTGGATGGTTCATCCCACACAAACAATCCATCACCAAAACCTGCCTGTCTCACCTCCACAACATCGCCAAGATCTGCCCTTTCCTCTCCATCCAAACCGCTACCTTGCTGGTTCAATCTCTCATCCTTTCCCGACTGGATTACTGTATTAGTCTCCTCTTTGATCTCCCATCCTCCTATCTCTCCCCACTTAAATCTATACTTCATGCTGCTTCCCGGACCATCTTTTTGCAGAAACGCTCTGGGCATGTTACTACCCTCCTCAAAAATCTCCAGTGGCTGCCTGTCAACCTACGAATCAAGCAAAAACTCCTCACTCTCGGTTTCAAGGCTGTCCATCACCTCACCCCCTCCTACCTCACCTCCCTTCTCTCCTCCTACAGCCCAGCCTGCACCCTCTGCTTCTCTGCCGCTAACCTCCTCACTGTACCTCATTCTCGCCTGTCCTGCTGTCAACCCCCGGCCCACGTCCTTCCCCTGGCCTGGAATGCCCTCCCTCCGCACATCTGCCAAGCTAGCTCTCTTCCTCCCTTCAAAGCCCTACTGAGAGCTCACCTCCTCCAAGAGGCCTTCCAGACTGAGCCCCCTTTCTTTCTCTCGTCCTCCCCATCCCCCCTGTCTTACCTCCTTCCCCTCCCCACAGCATTTGTATATATTCAGATTTTACTCTCTTTTACTTGTACATATTTACTATTCTATTTATTTTGTTAATGATGTGCATATAGCTTTAATTCTATCTGTTCTGACGACTTGACACCTGTCCACATGTTTTGTTTTGTTGTCTGTCTTCCCCTTCTAGACTGTGAGCCCGTTGCTGGGTAGGGACTGTCTCTATATGTTGCCGACTTGTACTTCCCAAGCGCTTAGTACAGTACTCTGCACACAGTAAGCACTCAATAAATGACTGAATGAATGGTCAGCTCTTCCACAGAATTTCTTGGATGAATTAATTAATGATGGCATTTAAGCGCTTACTATGTGTGAAGCACTGTTCCAAGCTCTGAAATCTGACCATTCTTCTTCACAATTATGGTCGCCACCCTTTCTCAAGGCTCCTGGCTGGATTACTGCTACCGTACTTCTTATTGGTCTGTTTCCCTCAGGCTTCCCTTCTTTGACCTCCCCAATATACATCTGAATAAATTGTTTTCTGAAATGTCGAATGGAGTGCAGCCATCCCTCTCTAACTGTTACTATCATGATTATTATTATTATTATTGCATTTAAGTGCTTACTATGTGTCAGGGACTGCTCCAGGGTAGATACAAGGTAGTCAGGTTGAACACAATCCCTGTCCTGCATGGGATTCACAATTTAAAAGTCTGTGATACTTCACCATTTTTGCTCTTCTCAAGCACCAAAGAAAAACCTAACAATAATAATCATAATAATGATGGCATTTATTAAGCACTTGCTATGTGCAAAGCACTGTTCTAAGTGCTGGGGAGGTGGTACAAGGTGATCAGGTTGTCCAACGGGGGGCTCAAAGCCTTAATTCCCATTTTACAGATGAGGGAACTGAGGCACAGAGAAGTTAAGTGACTTGCCCAAAGTCACCCAGCTGACAATTGGTGGAGCCAGGATTTGAACCCATGACCTCTGACTCCAAAGCCAGTGCTCTTTCCACTGAGCCATGCTGCTTCTCTATTATCTGATTCAAGGGTTTCCACAAACTGGTTCCTTCTTACTAGTGGTCCCTTTCTCCTGCTGCACCTAGGGTTACACTCACCACACACTTTCCAAACTTCTTTCTAGCTTCATTTCACTCTCAAGTCACTTATCTCCAATCAACCGCTCCTGCCTTGATCCCTGACAGACATTTCCTCCATTGTCAGCATCACCTAAGCACTTCATCCCCTCCTTTGTCAGTCAGTCAATTGTATTTATTGAGCACTTAGTGTGTGCAAACCACCATTCTAAGAGCTTGGGAGAGTACAACATAACAATAAGCAGCATCCTTCAGCATTCTTCTTAAAAAGCTACCTCTTCCATGAAACCTTTCTGACTTCTCATTCACCCCTCACATCCAAGCCGTCACCAAAACCTGCCGGTCTCAGCTCCGCAACATTGCCAAGATCCGCCCTTTCCTCTCCATCCAAACTGCTACCCTGCTAATTCAAGCTCTCATCCTATCCCGTCTGGACTCCTGCACTAGCCTTCTCTCTGATCTCCCATCCTCGTGTCTCTCTCCACTTCAATCCATACTTCATGCTGCTGCCCGGATTATCTTTGTCCAGAAACGCTCTGGACATATTACTCCCCTCCTCAAAAACCTCCAATGGCTATCGATCAATCTGCGCATCAAGCAGAAACTCCTCACCCTGGGCTTCAAGGCTGTCCATCACCTCGCCCCCTCCTACCTCACCTCCCTTCTCTCCTTCTACTGCCCAGCCCGCACCCTCCGCTCCTCCACCACTAATCTCCTCACTGTACCTCGCTCTCGCCTGTCCCGCCATCGACCCCCGGCCCACGTCATCCCCCGGGCCTGGAATGCCCTCCCTCTGCCCATCCGCCAAGCTAGCTCTCTTCCTCCCTTCAAGGCCCTGCTGAGAGCTCACCTCCTCCAGGAGGCCTTCCCAGACTGAGCCCCTTCTTTCCTCTCCCCCTCGTCCCCCTCTCCATCCCCCCGTCTTACCTCCTTCCCTTCCCCACAGCACCTGTATATATGTATATATGGTTGTACATATTTATTACTCTATTTATTTATTTATTTATTTATTTTACTTGTACACTTCTATCCTACTTATTTTATTTTGTTGGTATGTTTGGTTCTGTTCTCTGTCTCCCCCTTTTAGACTGTGAGCCCACTGTTGGGTAGGGACTGTTTCTATGTGATGCCAATTTGTACTTCCCAAGCGCTTAGTACAGTGCTCTGCACATAGTAAGCGCTCAATAAATACGATTGATTGATTGATTGATTCTCTTTCCCGTCACATTCTCCCCCTGGCCCCTTCATTACTGTGCCATCCTTACTGTACTTACTGATGTCATCCTTTGAAAATTGATCTGCTATTGATATTTCAAATCATCAAGCCCCTTCCTTCCTCTCCCCCTCGTCCCCCTCTCCATCCCCCCCATCTTACCTCCTTCCCTTCCCCACAGCACCTGTATATATGTATATATGTTTGTACATATTTATTACTCTATTTTACTTGTACATATCTATTCTATTTATATGTTTGGTTTTGTTCTCTGTCTCCCCCTTTTAGACTGTGAGCCCACTGTTGGGTAGGGACTGTCTCTATATGTTGCCAACTTGTACTTCCCAAGCGCTTAGTACAGTGCTCTGCACACAGTAAGCGCTCAATAAATATGATTGATTGATTGATCAAGGCACCTCTAACTGTATGCTCATCTAACTGTATGTGTCTCTCCCAATAGACTGTAAGCTTCTTAAGGGCAGAGGCTTTATCTTTTTTCCTTCTGAACATATTCCCTCAGCACCTAATACACCTAATGAGCTCAGTAAACAGTGCTGATGGTGGTGACACCTACCATCTATTGAGGTGAAGAAACAAAGGTTCTGTAGAAATAATGGGTCAAAGTTGGAATGCTTGAAAATCTACAAATGATTAGGCCAAAATACCCCAATAATGCAGATAATCGGAACATAATAAGGGGTCTGATGATCCTGCTGTGCCCAGTGTCAGATGGAGAGAGAAGACATAAGTGCTTAGGAAAGTGCTCTGCACACAGTAAGTGCTCAATAAATACAATTTAATGAATTTGTTCATATAATGAAGAGTAGGTGTCTCCATCTAGTTGGAGACGTACTGTCTGAACACACCAGAGGAAAAGCCAGTTTGAAACAATTTTTTCTTTTCATTTGAGCAGACTACCCAGATGGTTTATTCTGCACACTTGGCTCCTCTGATGCCAACCTACTCACTTTACCTCTATTGATAAGGGCCAACAACCACTGGCCCACATTCTCCTTCTGGCCGGAACCCCCTTCTTGCTTCATGTAAAACCGACCACCTCGCTCCCCATCTTCAAAGCCTTATTGAAATCACATCTCCTCCAAGAGATTGAAATCACATTTCCTCCAAGAGAGAAGCAGCATGGCCTAGTAGATAGAGCACTGGCCTGGGAGTCAGAGGACCTGGGTTCTAATTCTGGCTCTGCCACTTGTGTGTTCTGTTGTGTGGCTTCGGGCAACTTCTCTGAGCCTCAGTTTCCTCATATGTAAAACAGGGATTAAAACTGTGAGTGCCAAGTGGGATACTGACTGAGTTCAATTATTATTATTGTTATTAATAATTAAGAGGACTTCCCTAGCTAGAGCCTCATTTCCAGCTCCCTATTCCTTCTTAATGATAATAATAATGATGGGATTTGTTAAGCGTTTACTATGTGCCAAGCACTGTTCTAAGCTCTGTGGTAGATACAGGATAATCAGGTTGTCCCACATGGGGCTCACAGTCTTAATCCTCATTTTACAGATGAGGTAACTAAGGCACAGACATGCCCATGGATTTGTACTCTGTGAACACTTGATATTCACCCCATTCTTAGTCCCACAGCACTTACGTACATAACCATAATTTATTTGAATTGTCTTCCACTCTAGACTGTAAATTCCTTGTGGGCAGGGAGTGTGTCTACCAACTCTGTTCTATTGAACTCTCCGAAGAGCTTAGTATAGAGCTCTGCACACAGTAAGCACTCAATAAATACCATTGATTGATTGATGGATTGATTGATTCTCTTCCCTGCCTTTGGTGGGTTCAGTGGAGGAGTGAAATAAGCAATGCAGCCCAAATGTCCTCAGCCCTTCTCCCCCAGCCCCTGCACTTCGCAATCCCAGAAGAACAAAAAGAGGTTGTTTCAGGCTGTTAATAATTAATCACAAACTGTGCAATGTAGCACTTTTGGGCTGGGGCCTGGGTGTAGGGTCATGGTACAATAGGGGTTGAACGCTCTGTAAGCATTAGTGGTATTTGCATATGTCAGAACAGTCTGTGAGTACGCACAGCACAAACACTTCACATCTGCTTCTGTTTACTCCCAGGCTAACACTAAAAAATCCAAAAGTAGGGTGTTAATTGCTCTCTTACCCGGTGACTGTTGACATATTCTCCTTTGAGCTTTTCATAAATACACTCTTGCAAATAAACTGCTAATGACTTTGCTTATTTCCAACCCCCTTTTTAAAAAGGAAATCTACAACATATACACAGATTAATGATTCCCCCTATTCGGCTGCCTTGTCTTGTTCCTGGCTCTTATGAAGGTTCCTCTCAAGGCAGTCTCAATTAAGTAGCAATTATCTGTAAAGTGGAAAGAAGGGAAGATATAAATAAGTCATGGGTGTGACGTTGGAGCCTGAGAGAGCAGTGGAGGTGAACAATGGGGCAAGGGCCCCTTCTAGTGAGCAAAACTCCCTTCTTGTCTAAAAATACGGAGCTTTAACGGCAGGATTCCCTTTATGCTTTGCTTTCTGCCTGGGAGCTTGTGTTCTCCATGAAGACAGGTTTGGAAACAGCACGGGATCTGGGGGAAATGATGCTCGGAGGCATCGCAGTGCACAGTTGGTTGTTCCAGAGATCTAGGGCTCACCTTCCACTTTCTAGGCCGATAACTAGGTGGTGAGGGAGGCTTAATGTGTGCTCTGTGCACAGTAAGCGCTCAATAAATATGATGGAATGAATGAATGAGAGTCCTGGACTAAGGCAGAAGGTTTAGAAAACCAATCCTTCCCGAGCACATCCAAAGAATAGGTAAATGTGCCCCCCGCACCTGAACTGCCGTGATTCATAGGTTATTAATTAAAAGGAAATATCTGGGGGGTCAGATGGTGACCAGCCCCAGGGAAAGGTCTGTGGAAATCGAGAGCCCCTGCATCTTTTTTACTTATCTACTACAAATGCAAATTTCATTCTTATTGGCCCAAGAATATCTTCGGCAACTTGATTGATTCCTGAGAATCGGTCGATCAATTAACAGCATTTATCGAGTGCTTACTGTGTGCAGAGCTCTAAGCTAAGTGTATGGGAGAATATGTTACAACAGAATTGGTAGACTCGTTCCTTGCCCACGATGAGTTTGCAGTCTAGAAAATTGGAAGAGCATTATTCCTTTCTTCCTTTAAATCCACCGTGCAGGAAACTCTTCACTGCATTCTAAGGCACCCCTCCACCAGCTAGATTGTAAACTCCTTGATGTCAGAGATCTTGTCCACTAATTCTACTGCACTCCTTCCAAGAGCTTAATGCAGCACTCTAAAGAGAGCAAGCACTCAAATACCATTCATTGATTTCCAGCTGCCGCGTTGAAAAAGTATCCGCACATGCTCTGTTGTACTCTCCCAAGTGCTTAGTACAATGTTTTGCACAAGTAAGGCTCAGTAAAAACCACTGATTGATTCACATATCTGTAATTTATTTATATTAATCTCTGCCTTCTAAATTGTAAATTTGTTGTGAGCAGGGAGCAGTTCTACCAACTGAATATAGTGTTCTGCACACATGTGCTCAATAAATACAATGGATTGATTCACACCATGACTGCCCTCTGCCTCTGACCATCTTCCTCGTTCCCCTTTTATTCCCTGCTCCAACTCCTAAAGTCTATCTGCCCTCCCCACAATTTTTATTTCTTGTATCAATATTATATTGCTTGATAAGGCAACCTCCCTCGTCTCCAGGCAAAGCTAGCATGCTGCTAGTTATTAGCGAAACAAAAGTAGCTTTAGTCAGATCATTTAGCCTCTCAATAAGGATAGGATGCTTCCTTTGGAAACACGTTTTTTATGGCACTTGTAAAGCACTTATTATGTGCCAGGCACTATTCTAAGCACTGAGCTAAAGTTATTCATGCTGGGCACAGTCCCTGTCCCACATGGAGTTTACAGTCTTAATCCCTATTTTACAGATGAGGTAACTGAGGCAGTTACAGTCTTAATCCCTATTTTACAAATGAGGTAACTGAGGCACAGTTAAGTAACCTGCCCAAGATCACACAGCAGACAAGTGGCAGAGATAGTATTAGAATCCAAGTCCCTCTGACTCCCAGTAGGCCACACTCTATCCAGTAGGCCATGCTGTTTCTCTGTGTGCGTTCTTGTAAGTTTAACAAGGAAGACCCAAAAAAGAACCCGCTGTGTTTATATATTATCCCAAAGAGACCTCTCAAAATCAGTGTTTTTAAACACTTCGGCAATATCACCCAAGGGTCTGAGGGAAGCCCAGCAATATTTCATCAAGTGACTGGCAAAAGGGGCAGAATGTAATAATCACAACCTGTCTGGAATATCGAAACATTGGAACGAGAAAGAACAGAACAGACTGGGGACAGGTAAGAGTCATGGGATTGGGAAAAAGCAGCATGGCTCAGTGGAAAGAGCCCGGGCTTGGGAGTCAGGGGTCATGGGTTCTAATCCCAGCTCCGCCACTTGTCAGCTGTGTGACTTTGGGCAAGTGACTTCACTTTTCTGGGCCTCAGTTCCCTCATCTGTAAAATGGGGATTGAGACTGTGAGCCCCACGTGGGACAACCTGATTACCTTGTATCTCCCCCAGTGCTTAGTACAGTGCTTGGCACATAGCAAGTGCTTAACAAATACCAACATTAATTTATTAATTGTGAGGACTAGAAATATTTTTGGAACTTTTTTTTGTCCTGCATCCCATCCAGTAAATGGGAGATGAGTCTCTTTTGGGTAGTTGTGATTCCCCAGAGTGTCACAGCTGTTATGTGTAACAGGTCAGTCAAGTAGCACATCCAATGTGGGGCAGTAGCAAAGAATTTATGCTCATGGTTGGCATTGGGTCATTCATCCATGGATTTGTTTGAACTTAAACTTAATGATATATTCAGTCTGCATGATTTCCTGAGGGCACAAATTCCATAAGTTTTTGCTCCTCCCAAACCATCTCTCCATTGGATGAAGAAATGTTTTCATTATTTTTTTGTGCTGAATCTGTCACCCACAAGCTCTGGCTGGTGTTCCCTCATCCTGGTGCTGTGGGATTTGGTGACTGACAAGTGTGTGTTCATTCTCTCCACACCTCTCAGGATTCTGGAGACTTAAGTCATTTACACTCTCAGCCTTCGTAGCTGCAGTCATGGTATTTATTGAGCACCTAGTAAATGTGGGACACTGTATTTAAGCACTTAAATGAAAGAAAACAGAAGAACAAGATGTGTTCACTTACCATAAGATGCTTACACTCTAACTAGAGAGACAGACAGACATGAAAGCATTCATTATTCCTACACATACAAGTGCTGAACATAAATATGAATAATCAGGTATGTAAGTGCAAGAGGGGAATGAAGTGTTTATAATAATGATGATAATGATGACATTTGTAAAGCGCTTACCATGTGAAAAGCACTGTTCTAAGTGCTGGGGTAAATACAAGGTCATCAGGTTGTCCCACATAGAGCTCACAGCCTTAATCCCCATTTTACAGATGAGGTAATTGAGGCACAGAGAAGGTAAGTGCCTTGCCCAAAGTCACACAGCTGATAATTGGCAGAGCTGGGATTTGAACCCATGACTCCTGACTCTCAAGCCCATGCTTTTTCCAATGAACCATGCTGCTTATAACATTCAATCATATTTATTGAGAGCTTACCATGTGCAGAGCATTGTGCTAAGCACTTGGGAGAGTACAAAACAGTAAACAGAAACATTCCCTGCCCACAGAGAGTTTCCAGTCTAAGAATTAGGGCACTGATGCAGTAGATTGAATGTGAGGGCAGAATAACAGCATGAAGTTGTTGATGATACCAAGGTCATCTTGGTATCTTTCCATGCTGAATCAATCTATCAGTGAATCAATTGTATTTGTTGAGTGCTTACTGAATGCAGAGCACTGTACTAAGCATTGGGGCAAGTGCAATATAGGAGACACATAGACAAGTTCCCTGCCCACAATGAAGTACAGTTAGAGGGTGACATACATTAATAGAAATAAATTATTTTAGCATATAATTTATATATGTAATAATAATGATAATAATATTGATGGCATTTAGTAAGTGCTTACTATGTGCAAAGCACTGTTCTAAGCACTAGGGAGGTTACAAGGTGATCAGGTTGTCCTACGGGGGGCTCACAGTCTTAATCCCCATTTCACAGATGAGGTAACTGAGGCACAGAGAAGTGAAGTGACTTGCCCAAAGTCACACAGCTGACAATTGGCAGAGCCGGAATTTGAACCCATGACCTCTGACTCCAAACCCTGTGCTCTTTCCACTGAGTCACGCTGCTTCTGAAGTTCGTACATATATGCTGAGGGGCTGAGGGTGGGACAAATACTGAATGCCTAAAGAAACCGAAGCTGAAGACACCTAGCTTTTTCATTCTTTCCTCATACAGAAATCAGGCACCAAATCATAAACCTGCCTATCTTGTACCTACCTCAATGCTTGGCATATAGTAAGTGTATAACACATGGTCTCATTACTTTTTCCAGTGTCTGTCACCCACCATGAAGGCTCCCTGCTCCCAACACTGGTATTTGAAAAGTGCTTATTATGTCCCAGGCATTGTACACAGGTAGCCAATAATAATAATAATAATAATAATAGTGATAATAATAATGAAAGTATTTGTTAAGCACTTACTACATGCCAAGCACTATTCTAAGCACTGGGGTAGATACAAGGTCATCAGGTTCCACGTGGGGCTCACAGACTTAGTCCCTATTTTACAGATGAGGTAACTGAGGCACAGAGAAGTAAAGTGACTTGCCCAAAGTCACATGGCTGACAAGTGGCAGAGCAGGGATTAGAATCCACGATCTCTGATTCTCAAACCCATGCTCTTTCCAGTAAGCCATGCTGTTTCTCTAGTGGGGAAATGTTGTTTCCTAGTTGTGGAGTGTGCTTCCCATGCCAATTAGTGCATGTGTTAATTCTTAGACCATTCAGGGTTTCAGCACCTGGCCCAATAACTCTCCCCTTGAAACAATTACCTGTTCATTCATTCAGTCATACTTATTGACCACTTACTGTGTGCCAAGCACTGTACTAAGCACTTGATGATCACTGTCCTTCTCCTGGGGAATATTTTACAGGACAAGGGCCAAAACACTGGCAGAGTCAATGAACCAGAGAGAGACACGAACCAGTGAAATAAAACCTTGACCCAAAAATCTCTTTGGAGCTGGGAGCCAGGATAGGGCTGCAACAACAATTCTTCTGTCAGAGTGGCTACCAGCCCTTCTCCCCCTGTCACTTATTTCATGCCCCTTACAGAGACAATCTTTTCATATTGGGTGAATCCAACCCTGGCTTTTTCTCGAGGTGTAGGACCAGTAATTTATTCTGTCATTGAGATACTTTTCAGGTGTGTGTTTGCTTCTCAGAGGCCTAATCATTGATATATCTATATCTATCTATCTATCTATCTATCTATCTATATATGTTTAAGTATCAGCACTGCCACTGAACTGCTTGGTGACCAAGAAGCAGCATTGCTTAGTGGAAAGAGCCTGGGCTTTGGAGTCAGAGGTCATGGGTTCAAGTATAGTGCTTGGACACAGTAAGAACTTAACAATTGCCATTAAAAAAAATGTGCCCCTTCATTGTCAGGGAGTGTTCTTGCCCTCTGCTAGATCCATCAGCCTTTGGACCAATAGTTGTGATGGTGGCCTGGAACCCAGGGGAGGATCGGAAGAAGAGAAACACAGGATATCACTGCCCTGTGACCAGAAACCCACCTGACTTCCACACATTTCTTGTGGGTTGTAGACCTCAAGGCTGAGTTTGTGCTCTCTTACTTCACCACACTCTTGAATCGGGAGCAGTAAGGTAAGCTGAGGAGCAGCTTGGCCTCTTGGAGAGGGCATAGGGTTGGGAGTCATGAGACTTGGGTTCTAATCTCAGCCTCACTGCGGGCAAGCCGTTAACTTCTCTGCTCCTCAGTTTCCTCATCTGAAAAATGGGTTTTAGATACCTGCTGTCCCTCCTCCTTAGGGGCTTAATCTCCATTTTACAGATGAGGTAACTGAGGCACAGAGAAGTGAAGTGACTTGTCCAAAGTCAACAGCAGACAATAGGAGGAGTTGGAATTAGAACCCAGCTTCTTCTGACTCCTAGGCCTATGCTCTGCCCACTAAGCCATGCTGCTTCTGTGAGAGGGAGAGGAATGGAGGGGCAGGACCCCCCCCAAACCTACATAATGATAATAACAATAATTGTGGTATTTGTTAAGTGCTTACTATGTGCCAGAAACTGTACTAAGCACTGGGGGTGGATACAAATCGGGTTGGGCACAGTCACTGTCCTACGTGGGATTCACAGTCTCCAGCTCCCTTTTGCAGATGAAGAAACTGAGGCACAGAGATATAAAGTGACTTTCCCAAGGTCACACAGCAGACAAGTGGTGGAGCTGGAATTGGAACCCATGACCTTTTGACTCCCAGGCCTGTCCTCTATCCATTATGCAGTGCTACATCTCAAGCAGACTTCCTTGTCTTCTCCAGGAGGGTAGAGCAGGTTGTTTGAACTCTCTGTTCCATTGGACTTCTCCCGCCTTCAAGTCCCCAAGATGGAGTCCAACGCTGTTATCTCCTGTTCTGAACTCAGTCTTCCCGGAGATCAGGCTGGGGCGTCATCAAAACATGGAAACCGAAATGTCATAGCAGGGCCTTGAACCAGCAAGGGCCACCTCTCTATTGGCTTCCTCTCCCCATCTCCCTTGACTTGGGGCAGGTAGCATAGGGACCATCTGACTCCGGCTGTCTATGAAGGTAAAACTGAGTAAAGGGATTGGGGAGCCCCGGCATGGAAAGTCCCCTGATTCCCCAGTCACCTCCACCATCCCCTGCTGGGTTGAAATGTCCCTGAGAGTTAGGGTGGCCACAAGTCCTCAACAAGGAGAAGCACTTGATGTCAGGGGCATTCTACCGGGCATGTGGATAAATGCAGTCGATCATATTATATATGCTGTTGTGCTGAAATACTCCCAATTTTGCTCAATGCTAGAAGTTTCTCTTACTCCAGAGCCCCCTCCTCTATCACATCCCACCCGGTTCATATGTAAGTTCATTGTGTGTCTATTTATTGTTTTATTGTACTCCCACAAGCACTTAGTATAGTGATCTGCACACAGTAAGTGCTCAATAAATATGAGTGAATGAATGAATTGAACTCAGCAGCAGAAGCCAAGGTAAAGGGAGGTTCAGAGGTTCATTTGTGTCTATTTGTTGTTATACTGTACTTTCATGAGCACTTAGTATACTGGTTGGCACACAGTAAGTGCTCAGTAAATTTGATTGAATGAATGAATTGAATGAACTCAGCAGCAGGAGCCAAGGTAAAGGGAGGTTCAGAGATTCATTCGTTTATTCGATTGTATTTATTGAGTGCTTACTGTGTGCAGAGCAATGTACTAAGTGCATAGAAAGTACAATTCAGCAACAATTAGACACAATTCCTGCCCACAACGGGCTCAAAATGAAAAAAAAAAATGGGCATAAAAGAATTCAATTTTGTATCAGTACCAGACAGAAGTGGTCAACTGCAAACCACTCTGATGTAAAACTGGATAGGTGTACATTCTATTATGAATTTCCACGATGCAAGAAGCCTGGGACTGGCTTAGGCAAGATATACTTTGGCATGGGAGTTATTAAACAACCCCCAGGGGCCCTGAAAACAATTCCCAAAGAAATTTGCTGCTAAACCCTGTAGGTAGAAAAAGTCACCTAGGGAAATTGCTGTTATTATTATTACCTTTATCATTATCATTATTTTTATTGTTATTACTATTACATTTGTTAAACACAACATGTAGTGAGCATTGCGGTAAACTCAAGATAATTAAGTAGGACACAGTTCCCGCCCCACATGGGGCTCACAGTAGGAATGAGTAGGAATCAGAACAGCAGAGAAGCAGCGTGGCTCAGTGGAAAGAGCACCGGCTTGGGAGTCAGAGGTCATGGGTTCAAATCCTGGCTCCGCCACTTGTCAGCTGTGTGACCTTGGTCAAGTCACTTAACTTCTCTGTGCCTCAGTTACCTCATCTGTAAAATGGGGATTGACTACAAGCCCCACGAGGGACAACCTGATTACCTTGTATCCCCCCCAGCACTTGGAACAGTGCTTTGCACATAGTACATGCTTAACAAATACCATCATTATTATTATTATTATTAAAATGACTTTCCCAAGTCCACACAGCAAGCAAGTGGTAGAGCTGAGATTGAAACCCAGGTAAATGGCTGTGATCATCATCATCATTATCAATCGTATTTACTGAGCGCTTACTGTGTGCTAATGGGCCATCCTGGAGATCAGCTCAAATGTAAAGCCCCGCATCTTGGAGCTCAGAAAGCATGATTTTCGTGGTCCCTTGAATCTAGCCCTCAGAGAAGGTCAGGGCAGAGGGCTGTCCTTACAGAGTGTATCCTCAGGGCTGATGTATGGCACATCTGGGGCTTCACGGCCTTTTATACATTTGAGAAACAGAAGTGATTTTATTGCCACCCATAATCACTGGGTGAGCTCTATCCGTGAACACTGCCCTTTCAAAGTGTAAGTCTTCCAGTCTTCCAAATATTCTTCCAGTCTCAGTAGTGACTTTGGGGAGTGATACAGGCCAGGACTGGAGTTATATTTAACAGGAACACACATGCATTAGAAATTTAGACTCTTGAGGGTGGAAACACTACATTTTGGTGGCCAGGTTAAGTTTTACTCAGGCAGAACTGACCCACTCCTGGAGTCATCAGGAATTCCGAAGAACAAGCCAGAGAGATATTGCCGTTGCCAAATTCTAGGTGCCATCTAGTGGCAGATGAGTGATAAGAGAAAGTCGTGGAGAAATTTCAAATTATCCCAAAGTCTTTTCATTTCTCCTGGGGTAAGTGCTATTGTTTCCCTTGGCTATCTATCATCACCCCCTCCCAACTTTTCTGCAAACTTGCGTTCAGATAATGGACACTGGGGAGGGAATACTTCAGCTTAGCCTGGGAAATCCGCAGCTTTGGGCCAGATAGGGGACATGGATGTGGAATTAGTGACCGGGACTTTGTGGGATGCAGGTTGGGGTGGAAAATTTTTCAATGGAAAATTCCTCTTTTGATGGACTCAGGTAGTGGCAACTCTAAACTTCAGTTCCAATCCAGTGCGTCTCAGGTTATCCTGACTAGACAGAGAGAGCTTTGGTGGGGCTTCACTTTAACAAGAAGCAGTGTGGCCTAAAGGGTAGAGCATGGGCCTGGGAATCGATCAGTCAGTCAGTTGTATTTATTGAGCACTTACTGTGTGCAGAACACTGTACCAAGTACTGCAGATCACTGTACTAAGTGCTTCGGTGAGTACAATACAACAATAAACAACCACATTCCCTGCCCACAACGAGCTTACAGTCTAGACAGGGAGTCAGAAGAACCTGGGTTCCAATCCCAGCTTCTCAATCTGCCTGCTGTGGCCTTGGGCGAGTCACTTCTCTGGACCTCAGTTTCCTCCTCTGTAAACTATGAATTGATGTCTTATTTGTGTATGCTGATGAAGTTTAGAGCTATGCTATAGAGGGTTACCCCAAATGGAAAAGTCTAAGCTGAAGTGTCAGGCAAAGTCAATTCACCTGTGCTGAGCAGTAGCAGCATGGGAAAGAATCAAAGGTGGATGATCAAGTGATCCAAATGTTGAACAAAAACAATGGCAGAGACTCAAGTTTTTACTGAGTGGAAGAAGGCAATGGTAAACCATGTCTGTATCTTTACCAAGAAAACTCTGGTGCACATACCAGAACGACTTTATGACAGAAGATTGGACGTTCTGAAGAGGGTGTGTCCATGGAGTCGCTATGGGTTGGAAAAGACACTATGTCATGTGAGGATGAAAATGGGGATTAAAACTGTGAGCCCCATGTGGCACATGGACTATGCCCTACCTGATTAGCTTGTATCCACCCCAGTGCTTAATATAGTGCCTGGCACTTAGTAAGCACTTCACAAAATACCATAAAAAAATTTTCCAACTGCCCCAAAACGTGCCCCAGCAACACACAGGTCAGCATGACTGCCTGTTTGATAGACAAGATTTGACTGATCCTTATCCCACTGCAGCCCAAGCAGGGTTGGGAGTTATCTGCAGAGTCCAGGGAGGCTGACCAGTGGGCTGAGGGAGAAATATAAAGCCCCCTGCTTTCCTGGATTGTGGTGGTCAATTGTGCAGCTCAAATAGGAGACCCATTCAGGCACCTCAGAGAATATTTATTAAACAAATTCCTCATCTACTAGGGCTGTAACAATAGCTTTGAGCCCACTTATTTATCGTTTTTTGCTTTTCTATTTGGTTATTGTGTATCTATTTGGTATCTATTGTGAACTAGTTTCCAATGCATAGCACCTTTCAACATCAGCTGTCTCCAAACCTAGCCTTCAACATGCCCCTGTAGGGAGTGATGATCTATTGAATCAAGGCACACAAATCAAGTGTGGAGAATGCTTCTGCAGCTCATGAAAGGGTGGCTGTTTTATGCTAGAATAAATGAGAAATTAGGTCTATTGGTAGCATCCCTTGTTTAGCTGGATATACAGTTTTGTCGGATGGAGAAGAAGGTGAAATTCCCAACCTCTGGGTCTGGTTAAGCTGCCAAAGCTCTCTGACCAACAGGATGTTCTGTTCAGAAAAGAGAACATGCCTCCCCTTGGTCAGAAACTCTGGTTCCGTGGAGGGAGCTGAGAAGTGGGTGGGATTTGGAGGGGAAGAGGGGAAATACAGCCCAAACTCAGGGAATGGCCATCAATCTATCAGTGTTATCTATTGATACTGATAGAGTCCACTGATAGATCTACCAGTGATAGACTGAGCTATCTTTTGATCTCTCAATCATCAGTGGTATCTATAAGGAAGCAGCATGGTCTAGTGGAAAGAGCATAGACCGAGGAATCAGAGAATCTGGGTTCTAATCCCTTCTTCACCGTGTACCTGCTGTGTGACCTTGGGCAAGTCACTTCATTTCTGTGTACCTCAGTTCCCTCATTTGCAAAATGAGGATTTAATTCCTGTTTAGACTGTGAGCCCCACATGGGACCTTATTATCTTGTGTCTCCTCCAGCACTTAGTGCAGTCAAGCACTAAACAACTGTTATTATTATTATTATTACTATTTTCATTATTATTGTTATTCATTATAGTAATAAGAACCTACTGTGTGCAGAGCACCATTCTAAGCATTTGGACCAGTACAATATAGATAGAAGGCATGATCCCTGCCCTTAAGGAGCTTACAATATAACGCGGGAGACAGACACAGAATAATTATCTGGTCAACTTGTAAATTGACATATGCAAAACTGCTTAAGGAAGCAATTATGAGTGTGAAAGTGCTGAGGTGATGCAAAATTGCTGAGATAGTTGCGAGACAGTGACCAGAGAAGAAAAATTAATTTGTGAAAACCTCCAGGAAGAGGTAGGATTTCAAGCCTCTAGGAAGAGGTATGATTTCAGAAGGGTTTTGAAGATCGGGAGATCTGATATCTGGTGGATTTGAAGTGGGGAGGGAGTTCCAGGAAGGAGTCAGGGTGTGAGCCAGAGATCAGAGATGGGAGAACGAAGAACAAGGCGCAGAAAGAAGTGAGTTTGAGAGTAATGAAGAGTGTGAGCTGGAGGGTAGTGGGGGGGAAAACGGGAGAATGTTATGAGGGAAAGTACAGATAGAGTACCCTAAAACCAATGACCAGGAGTTTCTTTTTGATGCAGAAAGTTTTTGAGGAGTGGAGAAGTAAAGGAAGTTTATAAAAATGATCCTGACAGCAAGCTGCCCAGGTGATGCTATTCCTTTCTTCTCCTCTGAAGTCTGACTCTCTTGTCATCTGGGACCCCTGGGCACTTCTGCCCAAACCCAGGAGGAGATGGAAGTGGATGGAATCTGAAGTGCTTGTGAGGATTCCGAGTGGTTGAGAAGGCGGCTAAAATAAATGTTCCATCAGGAACTCCCATGGTCCGTGTGTTTCGAGTCATTTCCCTTACCCCACTGGCCTGGATTTGGGAAAGGTGGTAGGGCCACTTCATTCTCTGTCTCTCTGTCCTGGGATGTCTTTTCTTTTTTTAATGGTATTTGTTAAGTGCTTTCTATATGCCAGGCATCGTACTAAGCACTGAGGTAGATGCAAGCTAATTAGGTTGGACACAGTCTATGTCCACATGGAACTCACAGTTTTAATTCCCATTTTTCAGATGTGATAACTGAGGCACAGAGTAGTCAAGTCACTTGTCCAGGGTCACCCAGTGAGCAAGTGGCAGAGCTGGGATTAGAACGCAAGTCCTTTTGATTCCCAAGTTCAGTGGTTTATTGACTAAGCCGTGCTGCTTGGTCTTGGTCAGTGGGGAATAGAGGCCATCCTCCTGATCTACCCTGCCTATTCCTCTTACCGTGGACCTGCTAGACTTGCAGCTCTGTTGTTCACAGGCAAGAGTGTCCTCACTGATCAGGTTCTTGAGATTTGGAGTCGGTGAAGCCCTTAGTACCCTATGCAGGTTCTAGACATCCTTTCTTACTGGGCATTGAACTTTCAGTGGGCCCTGGCCCCAGAAATAACTAAGCAGCAGGGGCAGGTAGTAGATGGTCCTTATCTTGCTTCCCTCAGTTGGATTATCCTGGGATCTTTTCTCCCTAGCCTCCATTCAGGGAAAGAGAGGGCTAAAAGAATAGGGGTCAGGAAGGAGGGTTGACTGGCTAGAAAGGAGTGCTGAAGGGATTACAGTGGAAAAAGTCATGGCCAGAGAATAGAAAATCGAACTGTGAGGGACAACACCAAGTGAAGCAGACGATTCTGGGAAACATTATAAAGGATGACACCAAGCAAAGTGGAGAAGTCTGGAGGAGCTGCTTACTGTTCAAAGGGCAGTGAGAGGCATCAGCACAACACCTGATACAGAATCAACAGGGCCACAAATTCAAGGAGGTTATGGGAAGGTAGCAGGGCTCAGTGGAAAGAGTCCAAGCCTGGTAGAAAATCTGGGTTCTAATTCTGCCTCTGCCACTTGTCTGCTGTATGACCTTGGACAGTTATTTAGCTTCTCTGTGCCTCAGTTATCTCAGCTGCAAAAGGTGTATTAAATCCTATTCCTTCCTCCTAAGACTGAGAACCCCATGTGGGAAACCAATTCCATCCAACTCAGTTATCTTGACTCTACCCCTGCACTTAGTATAGTGCCTGGAACATAGTAAGTGCTTAACAAATGCCACAAAAAAGGCCCCCTACGCCTGAGCCACAGGAGTAGAAGTCCTTTCCTCCCTTAAAGAGAGTGGAGGGTTCCCTTCTGGAAAGGAGGGACAAAAGGGAAACATGTGAATGGGCACCAAAGGGGTAATGTTTGATCAGGATAAAGAATTACATAATTCCCTTGGCAACCAGGGAAGGGGGAGCTGCAGGGCTGGCAGGCTGGCTGAGCCCCAGAGCATGGTCTCCAGGGTCCCCCTCTGGGTACTGGTAATTGAGCTAATAGAGAAGCTTGTAGAGAAAGTTCCTCAAGAAGCCAGAGGATGAAACTGTGTGAAACGGCCCTTGGGAGGGCAGTGAGGGTGGGGCTGGTCCTGATTTGGGTGGAGAGCGGATGGGAGAGGAAAGGAAGCTTGGAGGGGCCTGAAGCATCCTGGAATCTCCTCATGGATATCTGGGAGGTGAAGACCGTGGCTACATGGTGGACTCTCAGATCAAGCTAACTCCAGGGGAATCTAAGGGAGTTTCCTCCTTCCTTTACAAGAAAGTAAGGGTCTCTCTCACACCTAGGTTCAAGGGGAAGATTCTACACATTTGAAATTGGGGGATACACAAACTCCAAAAATTGTGGCCTGGGAATTAGAGGACTTTTTAAATGATATTTGTTAAGCCTTCAATATGTGCCAGGCCAAGTTCTAAGCCCTGGGAGAACCATCAGGTTGGATAGAGTCCATATTCCACATGGGGCTCACAGTTTTCATCCCCATTTTACAGATGAGGTAACTGAGGCACAGAGTGGTTAAGTGACTTGCCCAAGGTCACACAGCAGACAAGGGGCAGAACTGGGATCCAGACCCTTCTGGCTCCCAGGCCTGGGCTCTATCCACTAGACCACGCTGCTTCTCTGGATTCTAGACCTAGACCTGGGTTCTAATCCCAGCTCTGTCAATTACTTGCTGTGTGACCTTGGGCAAGTCACTTATCATCTCTGTGTCTCAGTTTCCTCAATTGTAAAATGGGTATTCAATACCCATTTTCCCTCCTACTTAGACTCTGTGCCCCAAATGGAACAGACACTGCATCCAATCTGATAAGCTTGCGTGTACCTCAGTGTTTAGAACATTGCTCAATACATAATAAACACTTAACAAATCCCACAATAATAATAATGGTAATGACAATAATGATAATAGTTGTAAAATGAAGGAAGAATTGATCCATTTGACTTTTCAGGAGGATAGAAATGTTTCAAACCATTAGAGGCTATGTTGGATAAAAATTTAAGTTTAAAATTGCAAGTCAAATCTATTTGACTTTAAAATATCAAACTGATTTCTCGTTAGTGATTGGATCTCGTTCATTATTTTCTTAAAATGTGCACCATCAATACATCGCTGGAATGCCATCATATAAACACAAAACAATGCTGCGCGCTCACATTTGCTCAGAGCCCCAGGGTTATGGGCTTGCCAGAGGGTAGCCTTAAATTTAGATCTCTCAGGTCTGTTCTTTCTTCACCCTTGTGTTTCCATGGTAATTGATTTCTTCAAAGCTTGGTACCATGCTACTCTACTTCATCATAATTGAAAATATAATTCAAACTCTTTGCATATGATGCAGGGCCTTAGGGAAATAGATCATTGATTGGAAGGAAGATACGACTAAAAAGTTTAAGATTCTTCAGACTGGAAAGAAGAGTGGAGACAAAATTCAGTCAATCAACCATCAGTACATGTATCAATTGCTAACTGTGTGCAGAGAACTATACTAAGCACTTAGGGGAATTCAGTAAAATTAGTGGGATTATCCCTGCCCTAAAGGAGCTGATAAAAGAGCAAGGGAGATGGACACACAAGGGAATTAAAGATAAGATTCCATAAAGATATCTATGGGAGAATATGGGTACCCAAGTGCTTAGGTGACATGAAATCACTCGAGTTGCATTTAGGAGGGATATGGTGTGGATAGATAAAAGATTGAAGTTGACAGGACTATGATGGAGGTGAAGAAGGCAAACGGAGAATTGCTGTTCCTCAAATACCACAGCTAGGGATGGCTTCAGCCAGTAAAACAAATTAAGCAACCACCTCAGAACTCGGCATTCAATTCTTACAAAGATGGTGTTTGTGCTGTCCTTAGAGATGGTGGCTGTACTGCCCTTAATATAGGTGATGGATATGAGGCCCTGAACAAAGAAGGCAGATGCAAAAAAATACTGGTACCTCTGACCCTTTCCAAGATGGCAGTAGCATTGGTTGTGTGTTGCACAGGAAGGAAGTGATACGTGATTAGGGCGTAAGCCAGGGTTCCAGAGTTGAGATGCCTGGGACTCTTGTCTGGGCGGGGATTTAGTGTAAAACGGTAGGGGGACAGCAGCAGAGAAATGTTCTTCGACACACTTCCACTGATAATGTCATTACTTTATGATGGGTATGAAGCTTCAAACTAGAAGCTTAAGAACAAACAAAATGAAATGTTTCTTCATCTAGTAGGTATTAAGTGAATGGAGTATGATCTCACACGAAGCTGTGAAACTAAAAGTATCTGTAATTCCAGAAGGATTTGGATAGGATCAAAGATGAATGATCCATGCTGGTTCACTGGAGGGAAAGATAGGGATGCTAGATGGTCCATGCCTACTCATGAAGATGAATGTCTGTCTGTCTCCCCCTTCTAGACTGTGAGCCCATTGTTGGGTGGGGATCGTCTCTATATGTTGCCAACTTGTACTTCCCAAGCGCTCAGTACAGTACTCTGCACACAGTAAGCGCTCAATAAACATGATTGAAGGAACGAATGAATGACCAGCAGAACAGCCACAGCATGGTTCCTCAGAAGGTCCTAGTGCTACTGAAGGAGTCCTGAGACGAGTGGTCATTGGCTTCTCAGAAATTGCAATTCTAAGGTTCTTATTCTACAAAAATCAGAAATCTCATGTGAAATATAACAGATTAAGATGAGGGACCTGAGAGAAACATTTAAAGACTGAGTAAAGTACAGTCCCAAACAATGTGATAGAGGAGTGTATCACAATTAGAGACGCAACATGGCCTAGTGGAAAGAGAGCAGTCCTGGGAGTCAGAGGACTCATGTTCTAATCCTGACTCTGCCACTTGTCATTGTGTGGCCTTGAGCAAATCACTTAACTTCTCTGTACCTCAGTAACCTCATCTGCTAAATGGGGATTCAATACCTGTTCTCCTTCCTACTTAGACTGTGAATCCTATGCGGGCCATTTAGTACAATGTTTGGCACATACTAAGTGTTTAACAAATACTACAGTTATTTTTACTATTATTGACAGTAGACAGACAAGCCTGGCCTATGGCGACCAAGAGAGGGGGTGACTCTCCTTGAGCAGAGGTATCAATAAGGTCAGGAGGCCAAGAGGCAGGTTAGATAATTGCGACAAGTTTACACAAGGAAAAACTGCACACTTTGTGAAACCTTTGGAGGATTGGTCAAGAGGCCCTGAGGTTGGTCCAGTGGAAAGTGCCCAACTCTTACTCCTCAGGTCTTAAATTCTCTACAGTCCTCTAGACTGTAAGCTCACTATAAGTCCTCTGGCCTGTTATATTGTACTCTCCCAAGCACTTAGTACTGTGCTCTGCACATAGTAAGTGCTAAATAAATATGATTTACTGACTAACTCTGGAAATCAAAGACCTGGCTTCTAGTCTCAGTTCTGCCTTTGGGCATTCTTTCATTCATTCATCCAATCGTATTTATTGAGTGCTTACTGTGCACTCAAGTGCTTGGGAGAGTGCAATACAACAATAAACACACATATTCCCTGCCCACAATGAGCTTACTGTCTAGAAGGCTGCCATCAGCACTGAAGCTCTCTGACCAAACACTTGGATGGTCCTCAAGGTGGACAGGCCCATCAGGAGTCTGGAAAAGAATTGTAAGTGTACAGACTATAGTCTGTAGACTATAAGCTTGTTGTGGGCAGGGAATGTATCTGTTATATTGTACTCTCCCAAGCACTGAGTACAGTGCTCTGCACATGGTAAGTTGTTCAGTAAATACAACTGACAGAGTGACAGGCCACAGTGGCTGCCAACGGGATTAGCTCTACCCTGCGGCCACTTCAGCCACAAGGAAATCTTGCACACACAAAGTCCATGCATGCTGTGTGTCATGTTCCATGCTGTGTGCATTCTGTGTCAGTGTGCTGCACCCCTTTCCACCTAACTCACTTGTTGCCCTCCTCGCCTCAGTAAGAACATGACTAGTGGGGCAGAGAGATTGCCAGAGATGGTGGGCAAACCGTCATCACTATAATCGACATATCAATTCCTCCATGCAAGTTATCATCTCAGTACGCATCCTTGGTCCCTGCCAGAGAGATTTCCTTCCTTTCTGTCCCACTTGCACACCTGGATCGGATTTTACCATCAGTGATGTCTTCTTTGAAAACAAGGGACAGTTCCAGATACCTTTAAGATTACTGAACAATTTTCGTAGAACATGAATGTGGTCTAATTTCCATTAGATTTCCATTAATTTCCATTAGGGTTAAGATTTGAGTCAAAGGTCCAGGGCTCTACTTCTGTTATTGCCCCCTGCTTGCTGTGGTACCTTGGGCAAGTCACTTATTTTCTCTGTGGCTCAGTTTCCTAATCTGTAAAATGGGTATAATAGTGATCTTCTCTTAGTTCACAAAGATGATGGAGAGAACAAAAAGAGGTATGTAATGAGAAAGGTCTTTGGGAAAACAGCCCTAAAATATTGCCTCAGGGCTGGAAGGAATCTTGAGACCTCTATTGATAATAATAATAATAATGACTTAAAATTGAGATATTTGTTAAATTTACTATATACCAATCACTGTTCTGAGTTCTGGGGTAGTTACAAGATCCATCCAATTGATCAGTAGTATTTACTGAACGCTTTTTGCATGTAGCTCATTGGATTAAGTGGTTGGGAGAGTATGACAGAGTTGATAGACACAGCCCTGCCCTCAAGGAGTTTACAGACAATTTCATATCTAACTCATCCTAGACAAACCACTAAGAATTTGTTCTATTTTGAATGGCATCCAGAGCAGAAAATTCTGAAAATCAGATTTTAGCTCCTAGGCTTAAACAGTCTCAGTCATGGAATTCTTCCTTTTATCTATCTCAAATCCCTCATTGCACCTAAATCCCAATCCTTCTTGTTTTGATCTTAGAGGTGAGCCTATATACTCAGGTTAGCACACTTAAAAATGAGTGTTAATCACAAGAGCTCTAAGTGAAGTAGTGTCCCACAGGGAATAATTTGAAGCACAATTTATTCATTCCTAATATCCAAAAAATGGACCAAAACTATATAAGAAAATTTTTAAATGATGGAAAAATGTATATGCATATTTCTCTATCAATAACTGCATGATCAAATAGCAATGTAAATATATACAATAAAGAAAGTTTGGGATTAGAAAATTTTTGTGAACATATGCAAAATCCATACTTAATTTTCAAGTGGTTATATTTCACAGTCTATTCAGCAAAAAGGCACTTCCTATTAAAATACTAGAAATTGTATCCTCCATTCTAAATAGACATCTTTCTCAGGCACTAAATTGAAATGGGTTATCTAGAAGGTGGGGAGACAGACAACAAAACAAAACAAAAATAAAAGTAGACAGGGATCAATAGCATCAGTATAAATAAATAAAATTATAGCTATATACATATTAATAAAATAAATAGGATAATAAATGTGTACATATATACACAAGTGCTATGGGGCAGGGAGGAGGGTGGGGGAGGGAGTAGGGGTGATGGGGATGGGAGGAGGAGCAGAGAAAAGAGGGGCTCAGTCTGGGAAGGCCTCCTGGAGGCGGAGAGCTTTCAAAAGGGCTTTGAAGGCTGGGGAGTGTGTTAGTTTGGTGGATGTGAGAAGGGAGGGCATTACAGGCCAGAAGTAGGATGTAGGCCAGGGGTCGACGGTGGGATGGACTAGAGCGAGGCACAGTGATGAGGTTAGCGGCAGAGGAGCAAAGTGTGCCAGCTGGGCTATAGAAGGAGAGAAGGGAGGTGTGGTAGAGGGGGCAAGGTGATGGAGAGCTTTGAAGCCAATAGTGAGGAGTATATACAATGTGTATATCACATACACGTAGAGAGATTGAAGATAAGCAGAAAAATTGCTTAGATTCTATTAGCAGTGCTTCTAACATTTTCTTAAAAAGGCAGAACTAAAACTAATTTGCAACGTAAAGGACCTGACTGATGACAGAAAGTAGTCATGCATTTCCAGTGCCTAGGAAGATGGCAGGCATGTCACCCATTTTATAGGTGGGTACAGCAAAAGATATGAAAGATATGAAACTGCAGACATTTGGAAATTCAAGACTATCTCAGCAACTGGGTTACTGTCTAGTTTTCAAGCAACACCTATTTTTTTCTTTGAATGGTAAAGGTTTCCCAAATTAATTTTTGATTGTTGGCTGCCGTTTTAGCAGTAGGTTTGTTACTCCACCTCCTACTCAGTTCTTAGAGAAAATGAATTACTGGAGCCACCAGGAAGACTGAAGTGTCCGCTCCATTTATTGGTTCACAGATACACTACATTATGTAATTTTTGTCACTTCTACTCAAAGATTCCCTGGGTAGCAGTCTTCAGAATTACACACCATTAAAGGGCTGCCTCTAGGCCTAGACCGTGGGCCTTTCTTATGTTTTATTTAGTTATTTAAAAGCAAGGTTCATTTGTTTGCACACACTAATTATCCATTTTATGCTGATTCCACTGGATTATTAGTCTAAACTAAGTTTTGCTTAGGCAACTTCAAAAAAGAAGCCTCAGACTCCATCTTTTCCAGTGGAGTATTATCTAATTAACCAACAAGGTCTGACAGACTGGGAGGTTATCGGGAGATAATCACAGCCCCTCAGGTGTATTGAGGCACAGGGTGCAGCTAAGTGCCTTTAATTCCCCAAGGGTGTCATTAGCTCAACAATACTCCCTTGAGTTGTTTTATTGCTTTCATAAAAAGCCTTTATTGTGGGGGAAATGTTTATTTTTATGCAGCTGGAGGATAGAGCTGACAGTTCAGACTGCTGAGTGAATAGCAGGTCCTCTTGACTTGCTTCCCAGGCCAGGATGAATTTGCTCATTTAGAATTCTTGCCAACCAATCACTGAGTTTCAACGGGCTCAGGCATTTTAGAATAAAGTGCCACTTGCATACAGAACGAGGTGGCAGAGCCAAGTGTGCCCATTAATGGTGTTGATCTGCTAAAATTAGACTCTGGCCATTGTCTGGAAGAGTCATTTTTGTATTCGAAAATGTTGACCAGATCTCAGGGCAGCAAAATAGTTGGAATAATTTAGAGAAGGGGTGCCAGATGCTAACCTTGTGGTGGCCCAGATTTCACCTCATGGAAAAGCTTGGGGTTTGGTCAGGGGCTTGGGAAACAAGCAATCAATCAATCATTTAATGGGTGCTTACTGTGTACAGAGTATTGTACTTCGGGCTTGGGAGAGTAAAATATAACAGAGTCGGTAGACATGTTCCCTGCTCACAAGCAGCTTACAGTCTAGAGGGGGAGACAGACATTAATATAAATGGAGAAGCAATGTGGCTCAGTGGAAAGAGCACAGGCTTTGGAGTCAGTGGTCATGGGTTCAAATCCCACTCCGCCAATTGTGAGCTGCGTGACTTTGGGCCAGTCACTTCACTTCTCTGTGCCTCAGTTACCTCATCTGTAAAATAGGGATGAAGATTGTGAGTCCCCCATGGGACAACCTGATCACCTGCATCCCCCAGCGCTTAGAACAGTGCTTAGGACATAGTAAGCGCTTAATAAATGCCATCATTATAAATCACTAAATAAATTACAGATATGTACATAGGTACTGTGGGGCTGAGGGTGGGGTGAATTAAGTGTGCAAATCCAAGTGCAAGGGCAATGTAGAAGGGAGTGGGAGAAGAGGAAATGAGGACTTGGGGAAGGCCTGTTCAAGGAGATGTGCTTTTAATAAGGTTTTGAAGGTGGGGAGAGTGATCATCTGTCAGATATGAAGAGGGAAGTGTGGGGTGGAAGAAGAAATTATCAGCTATTCTGAATGCAGAATCTTATCTTCCTCCTTCTCCTTTCACCCCCCAATTCCCCTCTTCCTCCCCTCCTTTTCTCCCCCACCTCTTCCTGCTCCTCCTCTCTATCCTCTTCTCCTTTCCCCTCCCTTTCCCTCCGCTGCCCCATAAGGATTTTCCTTCACTACAAGTCTTCACACCAACAGTGCTGTGTAGTGATCAGTTATAAAGGCCTGATTCTTGGCTAAGCATCCACCTGACCCACACGAAAAGGTAACCCATCTGACAGGGTAACATGCCCCTTCATTGGGATGCCAATTAAGAATTGATCATCTTGTGTCTAATAGGTGAAATTCAATCCTAATACACCATGCCACCTGGAAAAATCCTCATCTATAACAAAGCAACACATGGTGTTTCTTGGGTCCACCTGCCAGGAACTCATATTTGTTCTTTATTTGGAGAAAGCTGGAGCTGGTTGGGATGTGGGGTGACTGGTCTTGTCTTCCCTATTCCATGTGCTGTTTCCTTCTTCCTCTCCCAGATTCTCTACTCTCCTCTGCTTTTTTTCCTTCCAAGATCTGCATGCTATGCTCCAGGCCACAGAGGGATGTGAGTTTTCCAGGCTGGATACTTTGATCCAGTCACTGTGATGTTAGTTAAACAAATGGCAGGGCTAAGGCAATAACACGTGGTCTTTAGAGCATTTGCCCACCAAGCCGCATCTTCCAGACCTGTTCCCTCAGGGTCATTTTGGATGGAGGATGCCTCTAATGATCTGGTGGGGGTTCCATAGATATTGTTTCAAAGTCAGTGGCTTCAAAAACAGTTTGGAGTAGGATGCGTTGGAGGGATTAAATCAATCAATCAGTCATATTTATTGAGCACTTAATGTGTACACAGCACTGTACTATGCGCTTGGGAGATTACAATACAAGAGTTAGCAGACACATTCCTGGCTCATGATGATCTCACAGCCTAGGGGGGAGAAATTAAATACAAAACAAGGCTGAAATAACAGTTAAAAACACTCTTAAGTAGAAGTCACAACTAGAAGAGTTTAAATATGAAGACACAATGTCTGTAAATGGAAATGCTTTTTATTTACCATTATATATCAAATACAGACTAAAGACTTCAATTCGTACACAAACCTGAATGAAATCTATGAAATATGAGGAACTAAAAATTACATTCCAAAATGCAGAGAAGTAAGTGTAATTGAAAATTTTGAACAGATTTGAAGCACTGATTACTACAATAAAACCAAGGAGCAGAAGTGTGTTTGTAATAAGTCTTTCCATGTGTGAACAAAGTCAAACCTCTGAGCATGTTACATGAGAGGGGAGCGTAGGTTTGTTTTTGTTTGCTATTGGTTGTTTTAAGGGGCTCACTCCATCAAACAAAGAAGCTGTCAAATGTAAAGCAGCATGGTCTAATGGAAAGAGCACTATGGAGATGGAAGTCAGAGGACCTGGGTTTGATTCCCAGCTCTGCCACTTGTCTACTGTGTGACCTTGGGCAAGTCACTTCACTTCTTTGCACCTCAGTCACCTCATCTATAAAACGGGGATTAAGACTATGAGCCCCAGGTGGGACGTGGGCTATGTCCAACCTTATATCCACCCCAGCACTTAGTACAGTGCCTGGGACATAGTAAGTGCTTTAACAAATACCATTAAAAAAAATAAATCAAAGTATTTATTGAGCACTTACTATATCCAGAGCACAGTACTAAGAACTTGGGAGGTAGTACAATATAATAGAGTTGGTAGAGTTTGTCCACAATGAGATTAGGGTCTAGAGGAATGGTCAAATTAGCAAGCAGTGGCCGCTTGTGGTCACAAGGTCAGCAAACGGTTGCAGGCTAAGTACCTTATCCAGCTGTCTCCAAAGGAAACCAGTGGGTCCAGAAAGGGGATTCAAGTAAATATTAGTTGGTTCTAGAAGCAGAATCTAGAGGAAGCTCCAGTCAATCCAAACTCTTTAACAGGAGCATGTGGAAGACTGCTGAAGGTCAGTGGATGGGATGAGAGGGTGCCAGCATCAATTAGAAGCCAGAAATGAAGTCTCTGGACCTGGTCAGATTACAATTTTGTCTCTAAAGGTTGTGTTTTACTAAGACCAGTTCTCTCTCCCCTAGTCCCCCCATGCCTCTCAGCACGCACGCGCACACACACACACACACACACACTCTCTCTCTCTCTCTCTCTCACACACACACACACACACACACACACACAATTTTCCTCAGCAGACACCTACAAAAATTGAACACTAATGAGCAGTATAGGAGAATAGGACCTATTAGCAATCACGATAAATGGCATTAATGGAACACTTTCCTTTTACCAAAATATTTTTGTATCTCAGGAGACAATGTGGAAGTCAGGAGTCCTGGATTCTGAACCCAGCTCTGCCACCAACCTGCTTTGTGATTCTGGGCAACTGATTCAAGTTTGGTACTTCAGTTTCCTCATTGAGGCTAAAAAACTGCTCTCCTGATCTCACTGTGAGGACAGTATGAGATAGTTGATATGAAAGAGCTTTGGAAAAGTCCAAGTGTTAAACAAACACAAGATATCAATTATCTTTTTATAATTATCAATTGATATCAATATCAAGATATCAGTTATCTAAATGCTTCCTCATGGAATCCCTGAGAGTCAGTTTGCTCACTTTTATCTCTCCTGACAGCCTCCATTTGCTTATACTCTCCCTCCTGCCTGTAACATCCTCCCCATTCAAATCCAGCAAATCACCGTTCATCCTATCTTCAAGGCCCATTTTTATGAAATTTAAGGATTTACTATGTGCCAGGCACTGTACTAAGCATTGTATAAGCTAATCAGGTTAGAACACTGCTTCTCATTTTGAAATCACATTTCCTCCAGGAGGCCTTCCCTGATTAATCTCTCATCTCTTTTTTTTGATGGTATTTGTTAAGCGCTTCCCATGTTAAGCACTGGGGCAGATACAAGATAATCAGGTGGACACCACCCCGTCCCATAGGGAGCTCACAGTCTTAATCCCCATTTTGCAGATGAGGTAACTGAGGCACAGAGAAGTGAAGTGCCTTGCACAAGTTCACACAGCAGACAAGTGGCAGAGCTGGGATTAAAACCCAGGTTCTCTGACTCCTAAACCCATGCTCTATCCACTAGGACACACTGCTTCTCTCTGTATTTATCCCTCTACTGCTACTTTAGCAAATCCATTCACATCAACTAAACACTTGTGTGCTCACATCCCCCTAACGCTGATATATGTATCTTGACTTTCTATTCCTTCTTCCTATTTGTAGTTCATAGTAATATTTCTCTTCCCTGTCAAATTGTAAGCTCCTTGCAGGTAGGATCATGTCTACTACCTCTATGGGACTCTCCCAAGTGCTTAGTGCAGTGCTCTGCCCACAAAAAGTGCTTCAAAAATATTATTGATTGACATCAGGTACAGCTATCTCATTCCATTACGCGCACTGCTTGTTTTCCGTTTGACCCTTGGCGCAGAACCCTGCTTTCCATTAGGTCTGCGGTCTAAATTTTCATTTCAGCTCAAAGAGAAATCAACAGCGAAGGAAGATTAGCCTGATTCTTCTTGACCTCCTCTTTGCTTTGACTGCAAAAATCTTTAGTAACTTTATCTCTGTCCTGATGCATTCACACTCCCTATCTTCTTCTGCTGTACTGTTTAGGTGGTGGACGGTGGCGACACAGGGTGTGATTTTTCACCAGGTTGTCAAGGACACAACCGATGTCGTAAAGTAATTGGTGCCGCATCACGGTGGAGGAGTCTTCAAATGGGGTTGCTGAATCCTCCTGTTCCAATCCAACTTTTTCCACCCCATCTCCGCCACATTAGCTATAAAATGTCGCCGAGCCTCTGGGGGAGCTTCGTCACGGGTAGCCGATGGCGACTGCCCACTCCCGCGGAAAATTCAACAGGATATTAGTGGCAAGAATGCTGATCCCACAACAACCATCCGGCCCTTCTTCTCTTCCTCTTGTAAACACCATCCTGGGGAATGAAAAATGTTTCCCAATTACTTAATAGCTAAAAACAATGAAACAGAAGTATAATGTTAATCATTTATTATCTAGTAATTATGGCCCAATTTTCCGGCTCCTATAAAGTGTTCAGAGCAGAGACGCTGTTGTTAATAGTCTCTTTCTAAGCATTAATGTTAAGTGACCTTTTTTGCTTTATGGTTAGTCACAATTTACATCTCTTTGCTGTAAATGGAATAAAATAATGGGCAAATGCTTTTATGCATTTGCAAGAAAAATATTTTCTTTTAATGACTCTTAATGAACCCTTGCTTTATGCGGGGTGTGAAAAGTTGCCAAGACGTGCAAAGCAATTAGGATGACAGAAAGCATGAGTTTTAAAAAGCCATTTCTCTTGTGCAATGTGTGTGAAAAATCCAGAATAAGTCCTTGGGGAAAAAATTAATTTTCATAAGCTTCTCTACTTGCTTAAAGACTGTATAAATCTACAGCACAAAGTACTGTGTTAATGCATTAATGGAACAAGAAGTCAATGTGATATTGATCTTGTAAAAAGAATAAAAAAATCAATTTTATCATCAACTTGTTACTGTAAATGTGATTGTGCTGGAGGCAGGTATTTTCAAAGACTTGCATTGGGATTCATTTCAAAAATAAATACTGAATTCTCTAGCACCAAGGCATAGGTTCAAAGAGGATGAACTGTAAAACCTTACATGCAGAGTTCTCTTTGTAGGAATTTATATAAAATTTTTAAGACGTGCATTTTATTTTCCTTTTGATTATTAAAATTAAATTAATAGAACAACAATGATCCTAGGCCACTTTAGTGGGTACACTAATTATATTCATTAAACTATTTTTAATAATCCATTTAAAATAATGAATAGCCTTATTTCAGTTAAAACTCATGAATATTTGGGAAGAGCATTTAGAGCATTATGAAAAAATGTGGAAATCATCTTTCTCACCTGATTTAAGCCCTCAGAGGTGCTGCGGATTAGCTTCAGGCTAGGGGAGAGGAGATGCGGAAAGAGCATGGGCCTACGAATCAGAGGACCTGGGTTCTAATTCCTGCTCTGCCACTCGTCTGCTGTGTGACCTTGGGCAAATCACTTAAATTCTCTGTGCCTCAGTTTCCTCTATAAAATGAGGATTAAGACAGTGAGACCCCCATGGGAAATGGTCTGTGTTCAACCTGATTAGCTTGTATCTACTCCAGGACTTAGAACAGTGCCTGGCACATGGCGAGCACTTAACAAATATCATTAAAAAATATATAGGCAAACTACTGTCACCGCTGAAACCCCGACCCCCCCGGAAATTCACCCTCAAGAGTAGCTGAATAGAGCACATTTTCCTCCTCAAAAACTCCCCTCCTGTAATGGAACACACTTCTCTCCCTGCAGCTCTGGTCTTTCTCTGGGGCAGTCCTGGCATGTGCTTGGTAGATTGAACAGCCCCAAAATTGGGTGGGAGATTGTGGGTGTGTGGAAGGATGGGGAGGAGTAGGATGGGGTGACAGGAATGTAAGGGCACAGGCAAAAGCTAAATTAAGGAAGTAAGAAGAGTTGAGGGAGGCATTTGAATGTATCTGTTTATTGTTATATTATACTCCCCTGAGGGCTTACTATGATGCTCTGCACACAGTAAGCGCTCAATAAATCTGTCTGAATGAATAAATGAAAGACAAGTGTGGCTTTTCAACTGTGCTGATGGGGCACGCAGCAAGAGCAGCACTTGTTTCTATTCTCTTTCTCTCTCTCTCTCTTTTTCTGTAATGATACCTAGCACCCACTGTCCCAGGGAACCACTTCAAATTCCTGATTCAGGGGGAAAAAGGAAAAAAAAGAAAGAAACTTTTTGCTCTCCCCTCCCCTCTCTCTAAAACAGACACACAACTTCCCCCAGTCAAGAGTTTGGAAAAGTTTCCTACTCCTGCACCACCTCTTTCCTTACTCCTTGCTGACGTGATAACAAAAATAATAATATCTGTTAAGTGCTTACTATGTGCCAGGCACTGTACTAAGCGCTGGGAGGAGATACAAGCAAATTGGGTTGGACACAGTCCCTGTCCCACATGGGGCTCCCTGTCTTAATCTCCAATTTACAGATGAGGGAACTGAGCCATGGGGAATTGACGTGACTTGCCCAAAGTCACACAGCAGACAAGTGACAGAGAGGGATTAGAACCCAGATCTTTCTGATACCCAGGTCTGTGCTCTATCCATTAGACCATATTGACGAGTACCTCATTCCTAAAATGGAAATAACTGGGCATAAACTTCCCAAAGTCACCTTATCTCCTCTTCACCGCACTATTCCATCCTCATCCTTCTCCTGCTTTTCTGTTGTTTCTCGAGAGGTCTTTTCCCTGTTCTCTCAGTCTACTTCCTCCCTCTGCTCCTCTGGTTTTAGCCCATCTCACCTCTTAATAGCACTGTTCCAAAATCCTCTGCCCCTTCCTCACTGCTATCTTCGATCTCTCACTCTCTGGGCTTCTCCCCTTCAAGTCTCCCTCATTCTAAAGAAATTCTCTCCCCAGGCCCCTCCAGCTATTGCCCCAGTTCTAGCACCATGATCTAGTGGAAAGAGCATGGTCTGGGACTCAGAGGAGCTGGGTTCTAATCTCAGCTCTGACACTTTTCTGCTATATGACCTTGGGAAAGTCATTTTACTTCTCTGGGCCTCAGTTTCCTCAGCTGTAAAATAAGGATTCCAAACCTGTTCTTCGTCCTATTTAGGCTTTGAGCCCCATGTGGGACAGGGACTGTGTCTGACCTGATCAACACATCCCCCCCAGTGCCTAGTATTACACTTGGTGCATAGTAAGCACTCATCAAATACTACTGTTATTATAATGGCTCACTGACTTTGTCCATGAAAATACATTGGTGCACTTTTTCTGGCCTCTTGTTATTCAAAGGTGAACATTGCACATATTCCTCCATAGAGAAGCAGCGTGACTCAGTGGAAAGAGCCCGGGTTTGGGAGTCAGAGGTCATGGGTTCTAATCCCGGATCCACCACTTAGCTGTGTGACTTTGGGCAAGTCACTTAACTTCTCTGGGCCTCAGTTACCTCATCTGGAAAATGGGAATTACGACTGTGAGTCCCATGTGGGATGACCTGATTATCTTGTATCCCCCCTAGCACTTAGAACAGTGCTTGGCACATAGTAAGCGCTTAACAAAAGCCATCATTATTATTATTCCAAAGCTCACCCTGAGGGGAGGGGGGTAAAGCAGGTGCCACCTCCAGGAGGATATGTTCTTAAATTGTTTCCATGGCAGTGGTGATGGTTAGGGTAGAGCCATCCACACTCTCTAGCCTGGTCGGCCTATGCCTAGTGGCATGCAGTTCTCTAGACTGTAAACTCATTATGGGCAGGAAATGTGTCTGGCAAACTCTGTTATATTGTACTGACCCAGGTTCTTAATACAGTGCTCTGCACACAATAAAAACTCAATAAATATGGCTGGTTGTTTGATTGATCAATTGGCGGTGAGAATGGGTGCAGCTTCCAGCCACTAAACAAAATGTCTTTGAGAACTCAATGGCAGCAAGCACCAATTTGCTCTCACCCATTTCCCAAATCATCTTTGAGAGTGACAGAGTGTCTTCAGGAAGGGGTTGAGGGCTAGAGAAATCTTTTCCACTCTACTCCCCAAACTAATGGATAGCAAAGAAAAAAGTGCAAAACTAAGCCACAACCTAGAGCAGCAGCATCACAAAAGGATTCAGTTGTCCTTCACACAACTAGACAGATGAGAACTGGAGCATCAGAGAGTGCACCTACAAGCAAGGAAGCCTAGTGGAGAGAGCACAGGTCTGGGAGATAGAAGGATTAATCCCTGCTCTGCTACTTGTCTGCTGTGTGACCTTCGCCAAGTCACTTCACTTCTCTGTGCCTCAGTTACCTCATCTGTAAAATGGCAATTACGACTGTGAGTGCTGTGTGGGACAGGGACTGTGTCCAACCTGATTAGCTTGTATCTGCCCCAGCGTTTAGTACATAGCAAATGCTTAACAAATACAATAATTAATTATTATTATTAATGATTTGTGCAGAGAGCAGTACAGCATCAACAGGCACTTTGGCCTCTGGGCAGTTTTGGAAGGACTGTTGGGTAGGGACCATCTCTATATGTTGCCAACTTGTACTTCCCAAGCGCTTAGTACAGTGCTCTGCACACAGTAAGTGCTCAATAAATACGATTGAATGAATGAATGAAAGGACTGCTTCTAGCAGCTGTGAAATGATCCCTAGACATCAACCACTCCCATGAAGAAAGACCTCTCCAAATAATACTGAAGGGTATTTGTTTAGTGCTCATCATGTGCCAAATGCTGTGCTAACCACTTGGGTGTATCCTTTTCCTCCTTCCCCTTCTTCTTCTCCTCCTCCTTCTCCTCCTTCTCCCTCTTCTTTCTCTACTTCCTTCTCCTTCTTCTTCCTCTTCCTTCTGCTTCTCCTTCTCCCTCTTCTTTCTCTACTTCCTTCTCCTTCTTCTTCCTCTTCCTTCTGCTTCTCCTTCTTCCTCTTCCTCTTTCTCCTCCTCCTCCTTCTTCTCCTCCTCCTTTTTTCTTTTTTCCTGTTGGCAGGATGTGGGACTAGCTCAGCTTTGGTGTCACCCTTGATGGGCTGTGAAGCTGCACTAGAGGCTACTCTGGCCACCTAATCCCAGCACTAATGAAAACAAACCTTCCGAAGTACCTAGTCCAGTGAGAAGAAAGGTGGTCTAATGGAAAGAGCATGGGTCTGGGGATCAGAGGGCCTGGGTGTTAGTCCCTGTCCATCTGCTTGCTTGCTGCGTAATCAGTCAATCAATTGGTTCAATTTATGAAGCCCTTACTATAATAATAATAATGGCATTTGTTAAGCACTTACTATGCTCAAAGCACTCTTCTAAGCACTGGGGGGCAGATACAAGGTGATCAGGCTCACAGTCTTAATCCCCATTTTACAGATGAGGTAACTGAGGCTCAGAGAAGTTAAATGACTAGCCCAAGATCACACAGCAGACATGTGGCGGAGCCAGGATCAGAACCCATGACCTCTGATTTCCAAGCCTGTGCTCTTTCCACTGAGCCACGGTGCTTCTCTATAATGATAATTTGGGTATTTGTTAAGTGCTTACTATGTGCCAAGCACTGTTCTAAGTACTGGGGGAGATATAGGGTTATCAGGTTGTCCCAGGTGGGAATCACAGTCTTAATCCCTATTTTACAGATGAGGTAACTGAGGCCCAGAGAAGTTGTGACTTGCCCAGAGTCACACAGCTGATAAGTGGTGGAACCGGGATTAGAACCTATGACCTTTGACTCCCAAGCCCGAGCTCTTTCCACTAAGCTACACTGTGCAGAGCACTGTACTAAGCACTTGGGAGAGAACAATAAAGCAGAGTTGGCAGAAGTTCTCTGCTCACAGTGAGCTTACAGTCTAGAGGGGAAGACAGACATTAATATAAATAAATCATTTGTGCCTAAATTTCTTTATCTGTAAAGTGGAAATTAAATACCTGTTCCCTGTTACAGTATGTACCCCATGTGAGAGAAAGATGTGATCTACATATATTGTCTCTACTCCAACACCCGGTACCTAGTAAGAACTTACCAAAATATATTATTATTTTAATTAGAGAGCTTTGCATATAGAAGGTGCTAAGAAAATACTGTTAGTGATAATTTGTACAAATGTGTAATTAATTAAACCTATATCTCAGGTCTGAGCAAGAAGACTTATCCTCGAGTAATCAATCAATAGTATTTGTTGAGCACTTACCCTGTGCAGAGCACTGTACTAAGTGCTTGGGAAAGTACATTACAGTAGAGTTAGTAGATGTGATCCCTGCGCACAAGGAGCTATGGAGTATTCCCACATTCAAGATTTTTCTTGACATTGTCCTCTTGGTTTGTTGACTGTTGCTTGTTATTGTTGTTTGCAATGAATTCTTGCCTGTCTCTACTTCTCTAACACCACCTAAAGGGTGGCTCCCATATAATAACAATAATTGATTATCATCATCAACATCATCATTGTACTAATAGTTAAGCACTTACTATGGGTCAGACAGCGCTCTAAGTACTGGGTAGAAGTCAGTATCATCTGATTCATTCGTTCATTCAATCGTATTTATTGAGTGCTTACTGTGTGCAGAGCACTGTTCTAAGTGCTTGGGAAGTACAGGTTGGCAACATATAGAGACAGTCCTTACCCAAAAGTGGGCTCACAGCCTAGAAGGGGGAGACAGACAACAAAACAAAACATATTAACAAAACAAAATAGAGTATGTACAAGTAAAATAAATAAGTAAATAGAGCAATAAATACGTACAAACATATATACATATATACAGATAGTTGCAGTTGCTGTTTCACATGGGGGTCACAGTCTAAGAAGGAAGGAAGAACAGGTTACTAATCCCCATTTTACTGATGAAGAACATGAAGTTAAGAGACGTTAACTGCCTTACCCAAGGTCCCACCATAGGTAAGTGGCCTAGTGGAAAGAGTATTTGCCTGGGAGTGAGAAGGACCTGGGCTTTAATCCTTACTCTGCAAATTACTTGCTGTGTGATGTTGGGAAAGAAACTTAACTTCTCTGTGCCTCAGTTTCCTCATCTGTAAAGTAAGAATTCTGTTCTCCCACCTACTTAGACTGTGAGCCCTAGGTGGGACATAGATGGTGTACAACCTGATTAACTTGTATCTACTCCAAGGCTTAGAAAAGTGCATGGTGTTTGACAGATAGAAAATGCTTAGTAAGTGCTATATAATGCTAAAAAAGATAATAATTATTATTATTATGTGGTGGAACCCTGGATTAGAACCCATCTACTCTGGGGCCCATGTTCTTTCAACTAGACCACCTTTTCTCCAACAGAGACTGTCTTATCTGTTATGTTTGTAACTACTCCAGTGCTTAGCACACAGTGAGAGTTTAATAGCTATAATGACTAACAACAGGTTTGACCAGGCTTGCTGAGTCAGACTCTTCTTACTGATTTACAAAATTCAGTCATTACAGCTGCCTTCCTTTAACTTTCCCTATTTTAAAAGCAAACAGCGGGAGGCAGCAGCCAGAAAAGTGGAAGGTTTGGGTGACCTAAGCGATCAATACTAGAAAGATCATTGATTGAGGCCAAAGTAAAAGCACTCAGCAGATATTTGGGGGCAGACCAGAACTCACTCTGGGAGCCAAAGAGAATGTTAAGGTCGTCATGTGCTCCAGGGGAAATCAGAAACCCCAAGAGGGAGACCGCTGAGACAAAATGTCCAAGAGGTCAGCCCAGCTTAGATTTAAAGGTTCAGCACAGCTGGGAAGGAGCTTCACACAGTCAGTGAGGTCATCCAGACAGCTCCTTTGACGTGGCATGTTCAGTCCAAGATCTAGGGCCACAGCAGCTGGCAAGCCCAAGTCAACAGGTTATTTACAAAGTGAGATTCAGCTCTTGAACTTGTGCTCCGCTAGATAACCGACTACACTCCTCCAAACATTTTAGTTTTCCATAGAAGGGGAACAGACTTGAAGTCTATACTTCACTCTGCTGCCCAGATTATCTTTGTACAGAAACGCTCTGGGCATGTTACTCCCCTCCTCAAAAATCTCCAGTGGCTGCCTGTCAACCTACAAATCAAGCCAAAGCTCCTCAGTCTTGGCTTCAAGGCTCTCCATCACCTCGCCCCCTCCTACCTCACCTCCCTTCTCTCCTTTTACAGCCCAGCCTGCACCCTCCGCTCCTCTGTCGCTAACCTCCTCACTGTGACTCTATCTCGCCTGTCCCACCATCAATCCCTGGTCCATGTCCTTCCCCTGGCCTGGAATGCCCTCCCTCCACACATCTACCAAACTAGCTCTCTTACTCCCTTCAAAGCCCTACTGAGAGCTCACCTCCTCCAGGAGGCCTTCCCAAACTGAGCCCCTTTTTTCCTCTCCGCCTCCCCATCCCCCCCCACCCTATCTCCTTCCTCTCCCCACAGCACTTGTATATATTTGTACAGATTTATTGCTGTATTTATTTTACTTGTACATATTTACTATTCTATTTATTTTGTTAATGATGTGCATATAGCTATAATTCTATTTGTTCTGATGATTTCGACACCTGTCTACATGTTTTGTTGTCTGTCTCCCACTTCTAGACTGTGAGCTCATTGTTAGGTAGGGACCATCTCTATATGTTGCCAACTTGTACTTCCCAAGCACTTAGTACAGTGATCTGCACACAGTAAGTGCTCAAAAAATACAATTGAATGAATGAATGAATTTGGTTTAGAACATCCTGGGATCTTTCTCTGATTTCCCTGGTCTCTTGCCTGGTGACAACATGACCAAGTCCCACCCTGGGCAGAGTTGCTTCAGGAGGCTGCGGAGGCTAGGAGTACTGTGCTGGAATAATCAATCTATCCATCTGGATTGGAGCTTCCATAGATTTCCAAACAGATCCATTAGACTAGGACCCACTCATATTTCATTTTTGTTTCCCTAAAAAATTTTGATATGAGGCTGGGTCATCATCATCATCATCATCAATCGTATTTATTGAGTGCTTACTATGTGCAGAGCACTGTACTAAGCGCTTGGGAAGTACAAATTGGCAACATATAAAGACAGTCCCTACCCAACAGTGGGCTCACAGTCTAAAAGGGGGAGACAGAGAACAAAACCAAACATACTAACAAAATAAAATAAATAGAATAGATATGTACAAATAAATAAATAAATAGAGTAAAAAAAAATATGTACAAACATATATACATATATACAGTCCTTATACATATAAACAGGGTCCTTCTCTGTACATTGATTTACCTGTCCCAGTAGTTCATGCCCAATTGAAAGGTTTGTTCTACTTATTTCTTCTACTGGAATGAATCTGGGAAAAGCAATTGTTTCACAGCTGTGGAAGGTATCATAGACAATTTTTTTTCCTCTGGTATTTGTTAAGCATTTTCTATGCCAAGCAGTGTTCTAAGCACTGGAATAGATACAAGATAATCAGGTTGGACACAATCCCTGTCCCACATGGGCTCACATTCTTAATCCCCATTTACAGATGAGGTAGTTGAGGCACAGAGAAGTAAAATGACTTTCCCAAGGTCACACAGCAGAAAACTGATGGAATGGGGATTGGAACCCAGGTCCTTCTGGTTCCCAGCCCCGTGCTCTACTCACTAGGCCATGCTTCTTTTAACCTCCCAACTTCACACTCCTCAGCACTCACATGTATTTGTATACTTTAATTTATTCATATTAATTTAAATTATCTACCCATTTGATTACTATTGAGCTGCTTCATCCTCATTTGCATTGCTTCTACACCTGGAACAACACACACTCAGCATTACACGCAACTCAATGTCTGGTATCCACAAGAGTTATCAGTTTGAACAGATCCCAAATTGTTGTTCGCCAACTCCTACCCTGCCATGGTGAGGGTCTCCCAGATGAGACAGAGGCTGATAGGTTTGGAACAAATCAATTGATCAATCAATTAATCAATTGTATTTATTGAGTGCTTACTGTATGCAGAGTACCATAGTAAATGTTTGGGTGAATACAACATAAAGGAGTTGGTAGACGTATTCTCTGCCCACAAGGAAACACACAGGAAGCTGAGCAGCCAATAATATCAGTATGTTCGAGAGGATGGTGGATAAACTGGTGGGTAAGGGGTTAAGGCTGGGCTACTGGAGCGAAAGTGAACAATTTAGAGGGGAAAGTTAGGGGTGTCACATGGTCCAAACTTAATCTTGAGGAAGGGTATCACGGTGAGCAAACAGCACGCAGCTCCGCTCAGGGTTCAGAGATTTCCATGGGGCTGACACAGGAGTGACATCAGGCAAAATCACATTGCTTCAACCATCCAACCTGCACCAAAGAGAAATTCTCGAAAGATTCATTTACTCATTCATTCATTCAGTTGAATTTATTGAGCACATACTGTGTGCAGTACATTGTACTAAGCACTTGGGAAGTACAAGTCGGCAACATAGATGGGGACCTTCCCTTTCCTTGGATTTTGCCCTGGGTTCCCAGAGCTTAGGTGTGTCATGAATAGATATTATGGCTATTGTCCAAAATGAGCCTCATCACTGCGCTTTGACATTTTTAAGGGGAAGTTTGGAATCCCAGTGTTCAATTAGGCGATGGTGATGTGTAATTAACGGATCGGGTAGTCTCTTCACGCTTTCTCCCACTGAGCACAACTGCGCTTACCCCAGCTTTGCACATTGCCTGCAGCTGGAGTTGCTGACTGAACAAGTCTGAGCAAGGCAGCAGGCTGCATGGACATTAAAGAGCTGACTCCAGCCCAATTGGTTAATGAAGAGAATCCTCTAAATGAGGCAGCAAGCTGAAAGCCTCATAATCTCTCCCCATGCGCAGATTTTAATTAAATAATTATAATGTTCTCCTCATAATTATTTATCAGTAACTGTGCTCCTGAGTATTGCTTCTTCCACCATCATAGGTCCATCAGCTGAGCTGGGCCATGAAAATCAGCCTGGCAGAGCTGATGAAAGAGTGAATGATTCACATTGGAACCCAAACAGGTTTGCCTATGAGTACGCGGCTGAGAAGAATCTTCTCAAGGTTTTAGTGGATAAATAGTGTTCCTTTGTTGTTTCCTTTATACGTTAAACTGAAACCCCTCCCTCTCTTCCCTCAGCCTCTGTCCCCTCCCCATTCTCCCACTTTTTTATGGTATTTGTTAAGTACTAACTATATGTCAAACACTGCTCTAAGCGCTGGGGTAGATACAAGAGAATTAAGTTGGACACGGTCCCTGGCCCACATGGGGTTCACAATCTGAGTAGGAAGGAGAACAGGAGAACTGAGGCATGGAGAAGTAAAATGACTTGCCCGAGGACACCCAGCAATCATTTGGAAGAGTCAGAATTAGAATCCAGGTTCTCTGAATCCCAGGCCTGTGTTCATTCCGAAGGCCATGCTGCTTCTCCACTCTCCCCCATCAGGACTCCTATGGAGATAACCTGAAGTTTGGGTCAGCTCTCAGCCTTCTGTCTGTCACTCCAGGAACACAGAATGTTCCCCAGTCCCCTGCAGGAACCCAGGGAAAGCAGAACTAATTCCTTAGTTAAATAATTATGATAAATAATAATAACAATAGTGGTATTTGTTAAGTGCCGACTATGTTCCAGGCACTTTACTAAGCACTGGTGTAGATACAAGCAAATCAGGTTGGATACAGTCCATGTCCCACCTGGGGCTCACAGTCTCAATCCCTATTTTACAGATGAGGTAACTGAGGCCCAGAGAAGCGAAGTGACTTGCCTAAGGTCACATAGCGGACAAGTGGCAGAGCTGGGATTAGAACCCATGACCTTCTGACCTAGAAGGGAGGACAGGGATTGGATCCCATTATATAGATGAGGAAACTGAGGTCCAGAGAAGTTAAGGGATTTGCCTAAAGTTACACAGCAAAGTGGAAATGTTGGGATTAGAACTCAGCACTTTGACTCCCAGATGCATGCTCTGTCTATTAGGTCACACTGCTGTTTACAGCATTCAGACCACTACTAAGAGGGCAGCTGTTTTGGGGTGAGGTCACAACAAGATGCCTTGTTAGAGAATGTTTGTGGTCCCATAAATAACTATGAGGAACAGACTTTGTGAAGCCACCGATGGGGTCTACCTGAGACAGGTGATGGTGGGCCTATGAGGATGGAGAATGGAGGAAGGTGTGGCTTTCTCTCTATCCGGTAACAGGCCTGGACCAGTCAATCACTGCCCTGTAGAGCCACAGCTGCAATGCCTAAGGCAGATAAAAGGCAGTTGCTGTGATGTGTGAGAGGGCCCCTGGAAACAGTACAAGCATGCTGCCTAAGTAGAAGCATCAGGAGAACAACACTTGGAAGCAGAAAGAAGAAGTATTGGCAAAATGGGCTCCTTTGGCCACAGACTGGTATTGGATCCTTGGGTGGTTGAGTGAGTGTATATGTGTCACTCCCTTACATGTTGGTAAACCTAACTAAAATTTTTTCTCATTAATCTTGGTGATCAGAGGTATGGTTTGAACTGTACTATGTGTCACTGACACTCCTATGGTTCACCAAGGTCCTGGTTGGTATGAAGCAGGGATGGCTTGTGATATAATAATAACAATGATGGCATTTAAGTGCTTACTATGTGCAAAGCACTGTTCTAAGTGCTGGGAGAAATACAAGGTGATCAGGTTGTTCCATGTGGGGCTCACAGTCTTCATCTCCATTTTACAGATGAGGTAACTGAGGCACAGAGAAGTTAAGTAGCTTACCCAACATCGCACAAGTGGCTGAGGTGGGATTCAAACCTATGGCCTCTGACTCCCAAGTCTGCACTCTTTCTACAGAGCCATGCTGACATGTTTAAATTCTGCAGTGGCAGGAACTATGTCTTCTCTTACTGGATCTTCTTGAGGGTTTGGTATGGGGATCTGCACATGCAGGACTTTCAGTGCATGTTTGGTACATGTTCAGTCCCCTATCCACTGTATTTATTCTGTTTTATGTTTTAATTAAATTTGATGCTGTAGTACATAAAGATATGCTCTGACTTAGAGGGAGGTGGACTTGACTAGCAGGGGAATCTCTGCCACTCAACTACCTCTCCCTGTTAGTGTTGGAAGAAGCACTAATAGTAATTAACTTGTCTCTAACATACTCTTTTTTAACACAATGTGGAGTTTGTGAAGTTTTTTCTTCATCAAGTGTGAGCCCCATGTGGGACAAGGACTGTGTATTGATGTCTATCTCCCCTCATCTAGACTGTGAGTTTGTTGTGGGCATTGACTCTCACTGTTGTATCCTACTTTCCCAAGTTGTTAGTACAGTGCTCTGCATACAGTAAGTGCTTAATAAATATGATTAAATGAACCTGATTAACTTATCCATACCACAGTGTCTGGGACATAAGTACTTAACAAGTATTATTATTATTATTATTAGTTGTAGTAGTAATAGCATTCATTAAGCATGTACTGTGTAGAACACTGTACTAAGCACTGAGAAAGAATATTCAGATGTGAAATAGACATGAGCCCTGTCCCCCAGGAGTGCTCCCAATCGAAGAGCATAAGTGGGGGAGCCAGACATCAAAAATGATGAAAAAACACAACTCAGACCAATGCACAAAATAACACAATCATTAAGGTGCTGAAGATATAGGAGCAGAATTTCACTCTCCTTGGGGCTTAGAGTCCAAGGCTCACCTGCAGCCAGACTGCCATAGCAATTAAAAATTCACAGGGGGATTCAAGGCTCCTAAGTAGTTCCCCTTAGCTTACACATGACTTTCTTCACCCACTTTTCCCCACATCATTGTCTTCACTTTCCCTGGGTTCCCTCAGTTCTCAGAACCCAAGACCAATCAGCTCCCAGGGACCCAGGTGGGCCCTGCTGCAGAGTGGGGTAAGACCCCTCTAGTGAATAGAGCACCAGCCCAGAAGTCAGAAGGCCCTGTGTTCTAACCCTGGTTCTACCACCTGTCCATTGTGTGACATTGGCCAAGTCACCTCACTTCTCCGTACCTCAATTACCTCATCTGTAAAAATGGGGATTAGGACCATGAGCCCGATGTGGCACATGGACTGTGTTCAATGTGATTAGCTTGTATCTACCCCCATGCTTAATACAGTGCCAAGAACCTAGTAAGTACTTATCAAATACCCTTAAGAAAAAACCCAAAAAGGTTAGGGATGTTGCAGGAGGAGGGGAGTGAAGGAGTGGCCCAGTGCCTTCAGCTCCCAAGGTTGGGGTAGTCGACTGAGGTGTAGGGGCAGGGACTAGAAATGAAGAACAAAACTCACCACACTGCATGGAGCATGACACAGTCAACCCAGTTCACTAGTCAATCAATCAGTAGTATTGACTGAGCACTTACTTTGTGCAGAGCACTCTTGTGAGTGCTTAGGAAAGTATAACAGAGTTAGGAGACATGGTCCCTGCTAATAGTAAGCACTTAACAATATCACTAATTTTTATCTTTATTCTTAATAATGGCATTTGTTAAGCACTTTTCAATGTGGCAGGCACTGTAGGGGTAAATACAGACAAATCAGACTGGACACAATCCCTGTCCCATAAGGGGCTTGCAGTCTAAATCTCCATTTTACAGATGAGGTAACTGAGGCACGGAGAAGTGAAGTGATTTTGCCCAAGGTCATACAGCTGATAAATGGCAGAGCTGGGATTAGACCCAGTTCTTCTGATTCCCAGGCCTGTGTTCTATTCACTAAGCCACATTGCTGCTTTTAAGGAATTACAATTTAGAGGGGAAGCAGACAATAAAGTAAATTACAGGGTGAGGGAAGCAACAGAGTTTAAAGAAACAGACATAAGTGCAGTGAGAGGAAGTGGAGATATGAGTAATGAAGTGATGAGGGGGCTCCATTACACCCTAAAGGTAGACTTGGCCTGTAATAACATTAAAAATAGTAAAATTTAACCAGTGTGGGATACACAGCTGTTGCAGTTTGTATACAATTCTCTTTGCCATTTCAATCTACACTCTCTCCAGCCAAAGCAAAAATCAATTTTGGGTCTTCTGTAAACCAATTTTGATGTTAATAGCATGGCAGTTGGGATGTACTCATATTTGAAAGATGCTCAGGGGTAGAATTACTACTTTAATAACAATGTTAATTGTAAATATTCTAGAAGACTTTCTTGACAAATCTCTCATCCACCCAATTTCCCTCTCTACTGCATCACTTAGGTACTCACCCCAACTCCTGTCCTTTCAGCACTTATATGTATTTTTTTTTTAATTTAACATACTTAAGTGCTTACTGTGTGCCAAACACTGTACTAAGTGCTGGGGTAATACAAGACATTCAGGTTGTACACAATCCCTATTCTACATGGGGCTCACAGTCTAAGTAAGAGGGAGTAGGATTTAATCCATACTTTACCAATAAGGTAGTTAAGCCAAATAGAAGTTAAGTGACTTGCCCAAGGTCACACAACGTTGGGATTAGAACACAGATCCTCTTACTTCCAAGCCCATTCTCTTTACACTTAAGAAGACCAGCAACTACTGATTCAGGATGACACATGTAATTTATTTTAATGTCTGTCTCCCCAACTAGACTATAAACTATGTGAGGGTTACGTTCAAGTCTTCTACCAACTCTACTGTATTGTGCTCTCCCAAATTTTTAGTCGTGATCTGCACACACTAAATGCTCAATAAATAGTACTGATGATGGTTCTGCTTCCATTAAGAGCAACACACGGTTTCACAAATAATTCTTTCACTTCTTCCATTAGTTCAGACTTTGGATCAATTAATCAATCATTTGAGCACTTAATGTCTGCAGAGCACTGTACTAAGTGCTTGGGAGACAACAATGTTAGAAAGTGGTTAGAAACATTCTCTGCCCACAGTCTTAAGGGGAGATAGACATTAATATACATAAATAAATTGTGCATATGTATACAAGCACTGTGGGACTGAAGGAGGGGTGAATAAAGTGTACATCCAAGTTCAAAGGTGACGCAGAAGGGAGTGGGAGAAGACGAGATGAGGGTTTAGTTGGAGAAGGCCTTTTGGAGGAGAAAAGCTTTCAATGAGGCTGAGAAGGCAGGGAGAGTGATCATCTGTCAGGTATGAAGAAGGAGGGTATTCCACACCAGAGCCGTGATGTGGGCGAGATAGATGAGATGGAGGTTTGGTGAGTAAGTTGGCGTTAGAGAAGCAGAGTGTGTGGGCTGGGTTGTAATAGGAAATCAAGGAGGTAAGGTAGGAGGGGACAAGGTGACTGAGTGCTTTAAAGCCAAGGATAAGGAGTTTCTGTTTGATACTGAGGTGGATGGGCAACCACTGGAGGTTCTTTAGGAATGGAGAAACACGAACTGAATGTTCTTGTTGTAAAATGATCCAGGCAGGAGAGTGGAATACTGACTGTAGTGTGGAGAGACAGGAGGCAAGTAGGTTAGCACTGAAGCTGATGCAGTAGTCAAAGCCGGATAGATGGTTCTAATTATCATGACTTTACCTCAGTGCTTACCACAGTGATGATGATGATATTGACGGTGATAATGGAGGCTTCTGTCGAAGACAACAGATGGCTTTTCATCACAAAGTCTAGGACTAAGATCCTGCCCAAAGGAGTTGATTAATGAGACTATAATTTGTGCAATACCACTGACACTCTCCTATTTTTGTTGGCCACGGTCCCGCTAGGATCTGCAGTGCAACAAGCAAGGGGGGCAGGGGTGCTGCACACTTGTAAGTGCATGCAAGAGTTCAACATGCAGTTAATAATAATAATAGCAATAATGATGGTATTTGTTAAGCATCTACTATGTGCTGAGCACTGTCCTAAATGCTGGGATAGATAGAAGGTTATCAGATTGTCCCATGTGGGGCTCACAGTCATCCCCATTTTCCAGATGAGGTAAATGAGGCAAAGAGAAGTGAAGTGACTTGCCCAAAGTCACACAGCTAACAAGTGGTGGAGCCGGAATTAGAACCCACGACCTCTGACTCCCAAGCCCGGGCTCTTTCCACTCTATACTGGGCTATAGCTGCCTGATCCATCAGCCTCTGTGTTCTTCCCTGCTCATGTTTGCTGGCTGAGTTTAGGATTTCTACTTAATCTGTCCAACTTGTCAAATGCCCTCGTTAGTTTTTCAGTCAAACACCTTCACCACCAAGGATATAGCCGTAGGAGGGACTGACTACTTCTAGCTCCACCCTCCCAACAAGGCAATGTGTGAGGGACAGATTTATGGTCTGTTAGCACTTAAAAGACATCATAACAACCATCAATAAGGTAGCTAGTTAATGTGTTTGAGCCACTGTGAATAGATTGTACCTCTCTGCTTCAAATCACTTATGGTGAAAACAGGAACATTTTGGTATGAACCATGATTCTAATCATTGCTTTTGGCCAAACCCAAGCAGCAGTTCTGTGACATTCTTATATTCTTTCTTGTGGGTACAATTAGTAGCCCCATGACCTTGACATGATTTCTTTAGTGTTTGTCCCCTTGAAATTCACATTGTTTATCTCTCTGTCCAACCACAACCTCCTTACCTGCCTTCTCTGCCTCACACCCCATTCCTGCAAGTCTGTACTGTTCCTCCACAAACCTATTGACCCCATACAATTTTCTCAAGTCATCACACCCCAATTAGTCTCCCTACCCAAACTTTCTTCCCATGACAAGCAAATTGTCACCCTCAGCACCACCCTCTCTACAGATCTCAACTCACTTGCTCCCCTAGTCCTTCATCTAACTTGTACCACAATCTTCAGCCCTGGATCACCTCTACAGTCCCTTCCTGCACTCTTGTACATGAGATGCAGAATGCTGCTGGCAGAAATCCAGATATCAGGACAACCTCGACCACTTGAAGTTCATCCTTGCCTGCCCTCTCTGCCCTCTCCTCTGCCCAGAAACACTACTTGTCCATTCTTATTGACTCCCATGCCCACTGTTTCAGTGGCTCTACCACTTGTCTGCTGTGTGAAGATGGGCAAGTTACTCGGCTTCTCTGTGCCTCAGTTATCTCATCTGTAAAAAGGGTATTGAGACTTCAAGTCCCATATGGGACAGGGACTGTGTCCAACTAAATTTACTGGTATCCACCCCAGCGTTTAGTATAGTACCTGGCACATAGTAACCCTCAACAAATACCATCTCTCAAATGCCCTGTCTTCCCAATTTCTCACCACTAATGATCCGGCCATATACTTGATTGAGAAAATTGAAAATATCAGACACAATGTCCCTAAAATCTCCCCTTCTCCTCTCCAGTCACTCCTTCTTACCCCTTCTTCAACTCTCCCATCTTTACCAGCAGTTTCTCAAGAGGAGATATCCTACCTCCTCTCAAAATCCATTCCCTCCACCTGCATCTCAGATCCCATCCCATCGAATCTTCTTCCTTCCATAACTACTATCTTCAAATGTTCACTCTCTAATGGCTTCTTTTGCACTGTTTACAAACATGTTTGTCTCATCTATCCTTCCAAAACCCTTCCTTGACCCCTTACCTCCCTCCAGTTATTGATCCATCTCCCTCCTACCATTCCTCACCAAAATTCCTTGAGCGAGTGGTCTACATATGCTGTCTCCACCTCCTCTCCTCCAATTCTCTCCTTGACTCCCTCCAATCTGGCTTCTGCCCCCTTCAATCCACAGAATCTACTTTCTCAAAGGTCAATGATCTTCTTGTCAAATCCTAGACTTCTCAGCTGCCTTAGACACTGTGAATTACCCCCTTCTCCTGGAAACATTACCCATATTTGGTTTCACTAACACTACCCTCTCCTGGATCTCCTCCTATCTCCCCTATTTTTCCCTTCTCAGTATCTTTTGCTGACTCCTCCCTGGGAGTCTCTCAAGGCTCAGTTCTGGGTCCCATTCAGTTTTGCATTTACACCCAGTCTCTTGGAGAACCAATTCACTGCATGCCTTCAACTAACAGCTCTATGCCAATCCTCAAGCAACCTCAAAAATCTCCAGTGGCTACCAATCAACCTATGCATCAGGCAGAAACTCCTCACCCTCGGCTTCAAGGTTCTCCATCACCTCGCCCCCTCCTACCTCACCTCCCTTCTCTCCTTCTACAGCCCAGCCCACACCCTCTGCTCCTCTGCTGTTAATCTCCTCACCGTGCCTCGTTCTCGCCTGTCCCACCATCAACCCCCAGCCCACGTCATCCCCCTGGCCTGGAATGCCCTCCCTCCCCACATCTGCCAAGCTAGCTCTCTTCCTCCCTTCAAGGCCCTTCTGAGAGCTCACCTCCTCCAGGAGGCCTTACCAGACTGAGCCCCCTCCTTCCTCTCCCCCTTCTCCCCCTCTCCATCCCCCCCCCCGCCTTACCTCCTTCCCTTCCCCACAGCACCACTATATATGTTGGTACGTATTTATTACTCTATTTATTTTACTTGTACATATTTATTCTACTTATTTTATTTTGTTAATATGTTTTGTTCTCTATTTACCCCTTCTAGACTGTGAGCCCACTGTTGGGTAGGGACCATCTCTAGATGTTGTCAACTTGTACTTCCCAAGTGCTTAGTACAGTGCTCTGCACACAGTAAGCGCTCAAATATGATTGAATGAATGATTCCCAAATCTACACCTCCAACCCCAATCTCTCTACTTCCCTGCAAACTCGTATTTCCTCCTGCCTTCAGAACATCTCTACTTTGATGTCTTGTCGATACCACAAACTTAACATCAGAAATAAATCTACTTATCTTCCCAACTAAACCCTGTCCTCCCCCCTGACTTTACCTTTACTTGTCTACTGTGTGACCTGGGACAAGTCACTTGGCTTCTCTGAGCCTCAATTACTTCATCTGTAAAATGGGGATTAAGCCTGTGAGCCCTATGTGGGATAGGGGCTGTGAGTTTCCCAATTGTCATGTCCCTTTTACCTCACTGATGCTTGAACAAATACCTCCTGGTGATTGGTATGGTTCCAGTCGAAAGTCAAAATACTTTGTTTGCTTGGGCTGAAGAAAAGAGAAGCAATTTTTAAAAAACTATTATGTAATTTAAAAGCAGCATGGCCTAGTGGATAGAATACTATTGGGAGCCAGAAGGACCTGGGTTCTAATTCCAGCTCTACCACTTGTGTGCTGTGACACCTTGGGCAAAGCACTTCATTTCTCTGTGTCTCATCTGAAAAATGGGGATTAAGATTGAGCCCCACCCTACTTCTGGTTTTATTTTATTTTATTCATCTGGGACTTCCATGCCCCACACACTCATGGATTACTCAGGCTACTCTTAGGTTAGAAACAGATACTTGGTATTGACTTCATCAGAAGAAAGAGCAACAGTAGTTCAACTTAAGAAGAAGCACTGTGGAATGATAATAATTATGGCATTTAAGTGCTTACTATGTGCGAGGCACTGTACTATTCACTGGGGTGAATAAAAAGAAATTGGACTGGACACAGTCCCTGCCCCACATTGGGCTCACAGTCTTAATCCCCATTTTACAGATGAGGTAACTGAGGCACAGAAGTGAAGTGACTTGCCCAAGGTCACACAGCCCAAGGTCAACTGGAGAGACAGTTAGCACCCAGGACCTTCTGACACCCAGGCCTGTGCTCTATCCACTAGGCTATGCTGCTTCTCCAAGCCTAGTGGAAAGACCATGGACTTGGACGTCAAAGGACCTGGGTTCTACTCCTGGCCCTTCCACTCATCTGCTGTGTGACCTTGGACAAGTCACTTAGTTTCTCTGAGCCTCAATTACTTCAAATGTAAAATGGGGATTAAGGCTATGAGCCCTGGGTGGGACAGGGGCTGTGTCCAATCTGATTATCTTATATTTAAAAGAGTGATTAGTATAGTGACAGGCACATAGTAAGCACTAAAAAGTATTATTTAAAAAAACATAAAACTGATCCAGGAACCAGGATCCTTGTCCCTCATTTGGAACTTGATTTCCTGATTTCTTCCCAACTCTCTGAAGCCCACCACTAGCAGCTTTCTATGGGTATGCCACCCACAGGCCTTTGTTTCCCTGAAAGTGCCTGCCTGGATGTGCATCCCCAGGCCATTCCCTTCTTTTTTCTATTTTTATTTTTTATTGGTATCTCTTTGGTGTTTACTATATGCTATATACTATACTGTATGCAGGGGTAGATACCGGTTAGATTGGACATAGTCTTTGCCCCCAATAGGGATCATAGCCTTTATACCCATTGTACAGATGAGGCACAGAGAAGTGAAGTGACTTGTCCAAGTTCACACAGCAAACAAGTGGAAGAACCAGGGTTAGAACCTAGGTCTTTCTGACTCTCAGGCCTGTGGTCTGTCCAGCAGGCTATGCTTTTGATGTCTAACATGTTCTTTTTCTCCTTTTGGCTCTGTGGTCTTTGTGCGCTTTCTTAGGCGCTTCTTCCTCATTGTTGGTGGTGATCCTGATCCCCACCTAAATGCCTCCTCCTCTACCAGTCCTCCAAGTTGCTCCCCCAGGATCCCGCACCAGCTCTCTTTAGCATCACCGAGGAGCCTCCATCCCAACCTGCCTTCCACCACACCAGTGGGACTAAGAAAAGCAGCCACAGCTTGGCTCCACCTCCACAAAACCTTGAGAAGGCTGTGGTGCCTGTTGGTATACCAATCATTATGGCCTTAGTTGTGACTGTGGACTAAGCCATGTAGTGCCTGAAATTCTGCTCCTCTCACCATAGTAATCTACTGAGCCTTGCTTTTGTCTTTATGTGGCATGTGGTTTTTATTTCATCTCTCCTTATCTGTCCATTGCCAGTCCTCTCTCATCCTTTCCATTTTAAACTGTGAGCCCCCCATGAGTCTTTAATTTCCACCTCATCATCATCATCAATCGTATTTATTGAGCGCTTACTGTGTGCAGAGCACTGTACTAAGCACTTGGGAAGTACAAGTTGGCAACATATAGAGACAGTCCCTACCCAACAGTGGGCTCACAGTCCTGTATATTCTTTCCCAGAGCTTAGTCGAGGACTCTGCACCCAGTAAGTGCTTAATAAATATGTGCTACTACATGTGCTACCAAGTGCTACTACACATGGTGGTAGCCCGAGGAAGTGAGAATGGACCCAATGCAGCTCTGTACTCATGTTGGGAAGGAATACCATAATTGATCAACTGCACCTTTTATTTGGAAAGAGAGACTTGAGGATGGATGCCACTTTCTTCTCCTTTAAGGATTCTTTTTACCCAGAATGACCTGATACCTCCATTTTCAACATAGCTTTCCCTGCTAGTCCTCTCCATGGCAAGAAGCCTCTGTGAGTGGAATGCCGAGGGCTAACAGACTGAATTCCTTTGGGCCCAACCTTCCCTCCACCACCCACCCCCTCATCCCAATTTAGCCGGCCACCTCAGCCCCGACGTGTCCGCTGTCTCTTCCTGCTGCCCCAGCACCGTTTGAAGTGGGCCTAGTTCTTTGTGTTGGTCACTGCTACCCTGTCCCCAAATGTAAATGCCTCTGACAGAGAGTTAGTGTGCCTCCCACACGGGGCTTCTGAAGGAGAATTCAGCCAGGCAATTCAGTGGGACACACTGACCTGCATGTACTCTTTCTGCATGTATTCTTTCTGCATGTACTCTTTCTGGATCCCCATGTGTGCCTTAGGATCACCCCATTCTTCTGCCTGAGAACTTGGCCAAGAATATACCTCTCCCTTGGAAGCAGCTGCCCCCTCCTTAGGTTCCAGCAGAATTCCTTTTGAGCCCATACACCCGTTTGAAAGGTGAAACCAAAACTGTGAAACCTAGAATGTAAGAGGTCTCTTAGAACGTGGAAACATAAGAAGTGATTTTTGCAAAGGGTCATAATAGCTTCTCTCTAACCAGAAGTGGAAGGGAAGAGAGAAAGAGTAGTTTCTTTCTTATTCATTCTTCCATCCATCCATTCATTCTTCCATTCAATGATATTTATTGTGTATACTGGGGACGGAGCAGGGAAAAAGTATGAGGATAGTAATTCAGACAGTCTCTGGACTCAGAACTGTCTGAGGACTGAGCAAAGACCCCACTGAAAGCTAAGCATATTCCTTAAATAAATTCCTAACCAAAGGGAAAATAAGAACCTTCTTAAATACAACGGTCACATTAATTGTCAACTACAAAAGTATGTTGCAGCACCATCTAGCAAACTCCTTGTGTATCTCACCAGGTCTCAAATATTTCCTTCTGGTTTCATAAGGGGAAGAAATTCTATCTGCACTTCTGAAAAGCAAGTGCTACATTTTATGAGTCACGAAATACACTCAGGGAAAACTGAACTCTCAAATTAGAAAAATTTATGTCCTCTCCAGATTTCATTTCTGTAAATCCCCATTGATTTAGTTAAGCTATTCTCAGGTTTGGGGGAGAAAAAAGTTAGGCTCTGTGAGCTGTCCTCAGGTTTGTGTTTTGGGGTGGTGGCAGATTTTCTTGTCATATGATGTTTGTTTCATTGACACCCAGATGGAACAGGAAAGAGCCAACAGTCTCAGCAATCTTCCCTCCAGCCTGTCAAGTGTCACGTTCCTGAGCCTTAAGGTCCAGTTACCTCATGGGGGGCGGGGGAGACCTGCAGGGCTGGAATCTGACAGTTGCATGTCTGTAAGCAATCTTCTAACAGCTGAAAGAAACTGGAAACAGTAACCTTTCAGGCAGGAGAGCCAGAGATTGAGGGAAACAGAAATGACATGTTGAAGGGGACAGAGCTCAAGTCCAGCTTTAAGTTTTGGTTGTTCAGAGAGTTACGTCGGCCACTCAGCTGACCATTTTAAAATCCCAAACTCTAAAGAGATGTTGAAAAAGAGTAACGCACAGTTTAAACTCTTTTGCAAGCTGCAGAATCTTCAGCATTTCTACTTAAAACAGAGGCTTTCTAGTGACAGAGGAGTGGCAGAATATACATTTAGTCCAGAACTGTAGAAAATGGACAGAACGAAATTAGCAGTAAAGACATTTCAGATAAGAGGTTGGCCTCCTGGGTATAACAAAGCCGGCTCTGAAAGAGATGGCACAGCCTTTCAGAGCTTGAGTTGCATGCTGTGCTAGGTAATTTAAGACATTACAAGTAACGCATTGTTTAGCTGTACCCATGTACACCATTAAATGCATTGCAGTGTGGCCTGGATTCAGCAAGTTGAAGTCATAACATTCCAGCTGGAGAATATTAGGGGGAAAAAAACACACTCCTTCAATTTCTGCTTAATGTTCTGATGAAAATAATGTAGCTTCCTGTCCTGAGAATGTATTTACCTTTGTGTCTCTTTAATGGATGTTCCTCTCAGCAATGTGGTTTTCTACTCCTCTTTCTTCCTCATTTATGCATTCCTTACTCACTTTTCAGGGAAGGTTAGTGGATTTTTACTGGGTGTCTTCTACTTGCAAACAGTAAATAACTTTACCAGTGCACTAGCTATGTGGGGCTTGACTTGAACCTCCAAACTATTTTAGTAGTTCCACATTCATGATCACCACAGCTCTTTTTGTTGGGGTGTATGTGTGTGGTGGTGGTGAGGTGTTGTAACAATTTGTGGGGGCTGAAATCTCTGAGGGTCTTGCAGAGATTAATACTCCGTCAAGTGGGGGAAAAAGTGAATTGTTCAATTTTGTTAAGTAAAGTAATTTTCATTTATTTTGCTGCTCTTATCATTCCCAATCTGAGAGGATTTCTTAGCCCTTCTGAGTATAGCTAGTCAGAAGTCTCCCTATTTAACTCCCTCTTGGACTGCACTATGGCTTGAGAATTCTTTTAATCTCTTTTCCATTTATAACTGTACTGCTTGACCTTTTTTCAGCAAGGTGTCTTGTAGATAAAATGTCAGTGAGAGGATTATAGACATGGGACAAAGATATAGTTTAATTAAAAAAAGTCCTGTGAGATTGAAAAAGGTTACTGGCCGAGATCACAAATATTTAATGCCAGATTCTTATTTATGATGCTAAAATAACAAGGAAGGGTTTGTGGGTAACTTCTAATTGATCAACCTTTATGAGTGCCAATTATTAGATTAAGCTTTTGGCAAAAACTTTCAGTAAGCAAAAAACCAAACCTGAATATTCAAGTTGTGGACCTTTCTGCTTGGGGCCAGTTACTGTAACAGCATACATTAATAATAATAATGATATTTAAGTGCTTACTATGTGCCAAGCACTGTTCTAAGCGCTGGGGGAGATACAAGGCAATCAGGTTGTCCCACGTGGGGCTCGCAGTCTTAATCCCCATTTCACAGATGAGGTAACTGAGACACAGTGAAGTTAAGTGATTTGCCCAAGGTCACACTGCAGACAAATGGAGGAACTGGGATTAGAACCCACATCCTCTGACTCCCAAGCCTGGGCTCTTTCCACTAAGCCACTCTGCTTCAGGAGAGGAGTTACTCATTGATTTGTTTCAGGTCTATTTCCCAGAAGGACTTAAAAGAAGGTTGGTGAGCTGTTCATTCTTATAGTTGTGAGTGATTTTTGTGCTTTTTATCCCATTTCTAAAACTGTAGATGAAGTTATGGAGCATCTAAATGATAAAATAAAGTAATGGTTGTTCATTTACATGACAGTACTCAGTACATAGCAGGCATCTAGTTAGTAGTGCTGTGCCCACAGAAGGCAACTGTAGTGTTCTGTACCCAGTAGACTCTCAGTGTAGTGCTTTGTACATAGTAGTCACTTAATATTAATTGTATTAATTGAGCACTTACTATGTGCCAATTATTCAATCAATCATATTTATTGAGCACTTACTGTATCCAGAGAGAGCACTGTACTAAGTGCTGGGGAAAGTACAATATTAAAGAGTTGGTAGACACATTCCCTGTCCACAATGAGCTGACAGTCTAGAGAAGTTGTACATATCTGTAATTTATTTATATTAATGTTTTCAGTTCTGTATATATGTTCATTCATTCATTCAATCGTATTTATTCATTCATTCAATTGTATTTATTGAGCACTTACTGTGTGCAGAGCACTGTACTAAGCGCTTGGGAAGTACAAGTTGGCAACATATAGAGACGGTCCCTACCCAACAGCGGGCTCACAGTCTAGAAGGGGGAGACAGGCAACGAAACAACACATATTATGAAATAAAATAAATAGAATAATAAATATGTACAAGTAAAATAGAGTAAAAAGTCTGTACAGACATATATACAGGTGCTGTGGGGAAGGGGAATGGGGAAGGGGAGTAGTGGGAGAGGAAGGAGGAGGCTCAGTCTGGGAAGGCATCCTGAAGGAGGTGAGCTCTCAGTATGTTTGGATAACTTCTGTGGGGCTGAGAGAGGAGTGAATAAAGGGTGCAAATCTAAGTGCAAGGGCGATTAAAAAAAGGGAGTGGGAGAAGAGGAAATGAGGGCTTACTCAGGGAAGGCCTCTTGGAGGAGATGTGCTCTTAATAAGGCTTTGAAGGTGTGGAGAGGGATCATCTGTCAGATACAAAGAGGGAGGGTATTCCATGCCAGAGGCAACTAGAGGGTGAGTGGTCAGTGGCAAAATAGATGAGATCAAAGTACAATATGTAGGTTGGCATTAGGGGACTGGATTGTAGTAGGAAAGCAGTGAGGCAATGTAGGAGGGGCAAGATGATTGAGTGCTTTGTCAAGTGCTTTATCTTCATCCAAAGATAAGGAGTTTTCATTTGATTCAGAGGTGGATGGGCAACCACTGGTGGTTCTTGAGAAGTCAGGAGAAATGGACTGAACAGTTGTGTTGACTAATGATCTGGGCAGCAGAGTGATGTATGGACTGGAGTAGGGAGAGACAGAAGGTAGGGAGGTCAGTTAGGAAAGTCAAGGTAGGAAAGAATGAGTGCTTGGATTAACATGATAGTAGTTTGGATGGCAAGGAAAGGATAGGTTTTAGTGATGTTGTGAAAGTTGCACCGAGAGGATTTTGTTACATATTGAATATGTGGGTTGACTGATAGAGATGAGTCGAGGATATAGTCAAGGTTATGGAGCTGTGGGACAGGGAAAATTATGATGCTGTCTACAGTGATGGGAAAGTCAGGGGAAGGAAAGAGTTTAGGTGGAAATGTAAGTCATCTTTTTGACATCTTAAGTTTGAGATATCCACAGTGGGGCCTGCAAGTAGTGATGTCTTGAAGGCAGGAGGAAATGTGAGGCAATAGAAAAGTAGAGCGGTCAGGGCTGGAGATGTAGATTTTCGTTCATTCATACAATCGTATTTATAGAGCACTTACTGTGGGTAGAGCACTGTACTAAGCACTTGGAAAGTACAATTCAGCAATGAAGAGACAGTCCCTGCCCACACCGGGTTTACAGTATAGAAGGCAGGAAGCAGACATCAAAACAAGTAAAGAGGCATCAATATCAATAGTCATAGATATGTGCATACATATTCTAGTGTTGTGGGGTGGGGAGAGTGGAGTAGAGCAAAGGGAGTGAGTTGGGGGGACACGAAGGAAGGGGGAGTTGAGGAAAAGGGGAGCTTAGTTTGGGAAGGCCTCTTGGAAGGTGAGCCTTCAGTAGGGCTTTGAAGGGGGGGGGTGGGAGTGTGATTTCTTGGTGGATTTAAGGAGGGAGGGTGTTCCAAGCCAGAGGAGGTAGGATGTGGGCCAGGGGTCGACGGTGGGACAAGTCAGAACGAGGCATAATGAGAAGCTTGCACCAGAGGAGCGGAGTGTGCAGGATGTGTGGGCTGGGATGTAGAAGGAGAGAAGGGAGGTGAGGTAAGAAGGGGCAAAATGATGGAGAACTTTGAAGCTAATAGTGAGGAGTTTTTGTTTGATAGGAGGCTGATAGGCAACCACCTGAGTTTTTTGAGAAGGGGTGGTGACGTGCCCAGAACGTTTCTGTAGAAAGATAATCCAGGCAGTAGAATAATAATAATAATAATAATAGCATTTATTAAGCGCTTGCTATGTGCAAAGCAGTGTTCTAAGTGCTGGGAGGTTACAAGGTGATCAGGTTGTCCCACGGGGGGCTCACAGTCTTAATCCCCATTTTACAGATGAGGTAACTGAGGCACAGAGAAAAGTGACTTGCCCGAGCTGGGATTTGAACCCATGACCTCTGACTCCAAAGCCTGTGCTCTTTCCACTGAGCCATGCTGCTTCTCTATGAAGTATGGACTGAAGTGGGGAGAGACAGGAGGTTGGAAGGTCAGAAAGGAGGCTGATGCAATAATCCAGTCGGGATTGGATTTTGGAATCATCCACATAAGGATGCTAGTTGAAGCAATGGGAGTGAATTAATTCTTCAAGGGAATGGGTGCAGATGGAGAATAGAAGGGGACCCAGATCTGAGCCTTGAGGAACTCCCACATTTAGAGTGTGGGAATCAGATGAGGAAAGAAAATGACAGTGAGTGGCCAGAGAGATAGGAGGAGAACTGAGAGATCACAGTGCCAGTGAAACCATCTTGGGGATAATGTTTCCAGGAGAAGGGCGTGGTCAGCAGGGTCAAATGCAGCTAAGAGGTTGAGGAGGATTACGATCAAGTAGAATCTGTTGGATTTGGCAACAAGATGATCATTACTGACCTCTGAGTGCAGTTTCTATGGAATGAAGGGGGTGCAAGCCAGTCAAAGAGACAATTAGAGGAGAGGAAGTGGAGGCAGCAGAGTTCAAGACAACTTACTCAAGGAGTTTGGAGAGGAATGGTAGGAGAGAGGTGGGGCAGTAATTGGAGAGAGCTGTGGGATCAAGGAAGGATTTTTTTTTTTTAGGCTAGGAAAGACATAAGCATATTTGAAAACAGTGGGGAGGAAGCCATTGGAGTGTGAAAAGCTTAAGATGGCAGTCAGGGAGGGAAGAAGTGATTTGATAAGGTGTGATGTGATGGGGTCAGTGGCACGGTTGGAGGGGGTGGATTTAGAAAGAGGCAGGAGATGCCTCGAGATCTTGCTGGGAAAGATGGGAGAGTCTAGGGAGGGGCAGTAGAAGGAAGGGACTGGAATATGCACTGGGATAGAAACAAAATAATCAGATTAGAACTGATCCCTGTTCCACATAAAACTCACAATCTAAGGGGGAGGAAAAATAGGTATTACAGATAAACAAACTGAGGCATAGATAAATGAAGTGACATCCCCAAGGTCACCCAGCAGGCAATTGCATGAAAATCAAAGCCTATTGACTTCCAGTCCTGTGTTCTCGCCACTAGGCCACGCTGCTTCATTGCAGCAACAATAAATCCTTACAGCTCCCCTGCATTTCCAAAATGGCTAAATTGCCCCCAAACTGACCTGTCAGACAAAATGAGTTTGCCCCAGGCACTGAGTGTCACCATTCAGTGTTGAATGTCCAGCAAGCAGGGGAAGAAGAACTGAGCAAGTGTCACACTCACTGTACCTGCAGAATCCCAGCTGGGACCTGTGTATTCTCAATCCAGCAGTGAGGTGACAAAGGAACAGAGGAAATGGTCAGAAAGAGCCCAGTTTTCCCTAGGGTTTCCAACCCAAGATTCACTACTCCACCTTCTCCACCTACTCTTGGCTATCCTTCCCTGATGTGCTGATAGACCAGAAGAAAGTCAAGGCAGCTCAGGTCTTGGTTATCTCCAGATGGAGATGGCCTGAGCCAGCTTAGCCCTTTACATTACAGGCTGAGTCTGGGGTCCCATTTGTCGGATGAGAGGGAACCCCAATGCAGTCCTGAGGTCTGCTCAGAGAGAAGCAAGGTTGGCTTCCAGATCAGTGCAGCTCTGGGTCACCATCTCCATCACCATCTCAAATCTGCTCTGGCAAGACTAACTTCTTGATGCCTCTGCAGTTTGGCCAAGTCTCCCTCATATGTCTGGGTTTTCCATGGGGTCCTGCCAGCTAAAACATCTGCATGAAGTCCTGCACATCTGTAGCCATGGTGTATGCCTAAATTTCTCCCTGCCTAGATGGTTTTGGTCTTTGGGTAAAATGGGTTGGATGTGCCCGCTGCCTAGACTTCCTCTCCTCCAAATCTCTTGATCTTCCACAATCCAATTCCTGCCCTCTTCGCTCCGATAAGATGACAGTCTTCAAAATCACCATTGACCTCCTCCATGCCAAATATATTGAACTCTATTTGGAATCCTCCTTGACTTCTCTGTCCTGTTTGAGACATTCTCCATTGCTAATGGAGAAGAGTGGCAAAGTATAGTGGCCCTGGTCCTGTTTGGCATGTTCTACACTGCCATGAGGAAGGGTGTAACAAGAGACCTGTGTTTGGGCAGGAAACATGGCTAAAATTTATATTGTACTCTCCCCAGAGCTTAGTGCAGTGTTCTGCCCTTGGTAAGTGCTTAATAAATAACATTAATTGATGCAGGTGTTAGAATACTCTCCTGTATCCCTGAGGTCAATCAATCAATTGTATTTATTGAGCACTCTGTGCTCTCCCAAATGCCTATTATAGTGTTCTGCACAAAGTGCTCAACAAACACCATTGATTGACTGATTGTAGAGGGATGAAGGAGGGGGAGATGGGAGAGAATGAGGGTAGGGGATTGGGTAAGATATGCTGGGTAAATTTTATTCACTCCATCATTAGTATTTTGGGGGGCCCCTATGGTGAGCAGGGCATTGTACTGAACACTTGAGGCATGTAATAATTTTCAGATCGGAGGAAAAAGTACAGAATTAGCTGGTATAATAATAATGGTATTTATTAAGCACAAATTATGTCCACCACTGTTCTAAGCACTGGGGTAGATTCATGCTAATCAGGCAGGATACAGGGAGTGTATCTATCAACTCTTTTGTATTGTGCTCTTCTAAGTGTTTAGTAGTGTTCCATACACAGTAAGTGCTCAATAAATACTACTGATGGATAGCTTGGGCATTTCTAGACAAGAAAGTTTTATTTTTCTTGAAAATATTGACTATTTAAACATATGTAATCTGCCCATCAGGGAATTATATATTTCACTAAGGGTGGGGCATTCAGAAAAAGCAGGAAAGGACTATTCAAAGGCCTTAGGAACCCTCTATACCCCAGTGGCTTTTCCTGTTGAAATAAGGCTGTTTGTAGTGAAGCTGTGAACCATGGAATGGTTCTGAAAACCCTCTATCATTTGAGTTTGGAATTTTAATTCCTTACTACTATCAAGACAGTTTAGACATAATTTTCTGTCGTCATGACAATCATGATATTTACAGGAGAGGAACCTTCAATTTAAATTATATCCCGGAGACTCAGCCAGGTTGTCTTAACTCTGGAATTCACTCATTTAGGTCCAGGGAAAAGGTCCTGGCAACTTGTAAACCCAGTGTGGGCAGGGATTGTCTCTCTTTATTGCTGAATTGTGCTTAGTACTGTGCTCTGCACACAGTAAGAGCTCAATAAATACAACTGAATGAATGAACTTGAAGTAGCTAGTGGAAGTTCCAATAGACTTTAAAAGGTGAATACAGTGTCTGTTGTACTCTCCCAAGCACTTAGTACAGTGCTCTGCACACAGTAGGCACTCAAATATGATGAAAAATTACCACCTCTTAAGATAAAAAGAAAACAAAAGTGTAAACCAAAAACCTGAAAACAATGTGAAAAGACTGTTTGCTTAAGTAATTATTAAAATTGTTCAAATCTGAAATGATTTTGAAGCTAGTAATTGGCATATATTGTCAGCTTTTAGCCCTAAGCGGATTTCTTCCTTCTGAGCTAAAATAATATTTTACAGGAGTAGAAATGCTATTTTGTACTTTTGGTTTGGGGTAAAATGATATAACTCCAGGTTGGAGTCCCAAGGACAAAGACTAAGAGTTTCGTACGTGTTTTATTCTAGAGCCTGGATGGTTGTTAATTCCCATGGTGCTAAGAAAATGAAAGGACATGATGAAACTAGATTTTTGACACAGTACTGTAATTTTAGAAGTATTTATGATATACTGCTGAAGGAAGAAAGGAAAAGAGAAGCAGTGTTGCCTAATGGACAGAACAAGGGCCTGGGAGTTGGAAGGACTTGGGTTCTAATCCCTACTCTGCCAGTTGGTTGCGATGTGACCTTAGGCAAATCACTTCACTAAGCATGGCCTAGTCGACAGAGCTTGGGCCTGGGAGTCAGAAGGACCTGGGTTCTAATCCTGGCTCCGCCACATGTCTGCTGTGTGACCTTGGACAAGTCACTTAGCTTCTCTTAGAATAGTGCTTGGTACATAGTAAGTGCTTAAATACCATATTTTCGTATGAGGAAGCATAGCATTGTGGATAGAGCACAGGCCTGGAAGCCAGAAGGTTATGGGTTCTAAGCCTGTCTCTGCCACCTATCTGCTGTGTGGCCTTAAGAAAATCACTTCACTTCTCTGTACTTCAATTACCTCATCTGTAAAATGGGGATTAAGACTGTGAGCTCCATATGGGACAGGAACTATGTCCTACCTGATTTGCTTGCATCCACCTCAGCACTTAGTACAGTGTCTGGCACATAGCAAGTGCTTAACAAATTCCATAATTATTATTATTACTCCCCCTCTGGGCCTCAGTCCTCTGATCTATAAAAAGGAATTAAGAGTGTGAGCCTTATATGGGTCAGGAACTGTGTCCAACCTGACTACCTTGTGCCTATTCCAGCGCTTAGAACTGTGCTTGGCACATAGTAAGTGTACCTGATTACTTTGTATCTACTCCAGCTCTTACAACAGTGCTTGGCCAATAGTAAGCGCTTAACAAATACCATAATTATTATTAGGGGAAGTGGCGTGTCTGTGGGAAGAGCATGGGCTTGGGAGTCAGAGGACATGGGTTCTAATCCCAGCTCTGCCACTTGTCTGATGTGTGATCTTGGGCCAGCTGCTTCACTTCTCTAGTCCTCAGTTCCCTCACGTGTAAAATGGGGATGAAGACTGTGAGTCCCATTTGGGACTACCTGATTGCCTTGTGTCTATCCCAGTGCTTAGAACAGTGCTTGGTACATAGTAAGTGCTTAACAAATACCATCATTATTACCTGGAGAGAGCCAGCTTTCAGTGATGATGAGGAGGAGCAGTGATTGGTTCAAGACCAAGTCAAGGATGAAGGGAAGCTTTCACATCATGGAGCAGGGGTTCCACAGACCACATTTGGCTGAGGTTGTAGTGGGGATAAAGGCCACTGGGACCATGGGAGGCATGGGAAGGGCTTGGGTGGGGGTGGTGCATGCAGCTGGGGGAGGGGATTTGGGGTAGGTCTGGGACAGACCAATTTGGAGGTGAGTAAAGTCACATCTCCCCTCAAGAGACCTTCCCCAATTAAACCCTCTTTTACCCATGTAAGCACTTGGATCTAGGACCTTTGGACCTTTAGTATTTGCCCCACCCTCAACCCAGCAGCACTTACGTGCCAATCTATCAATTGTTATAAATTATTAATTTATATTAATGTCTGCTTCCCCTCTAGACTGTAAACTGGTTGTGGGCAGGAAACATGTATGGACTGTTATTGTACTCTCCAAGCACTTAGTACAGGATTTTGCACACAGTTAGAGCTCAGTATATAGCATTGATTGATCCACTTAGCGACCCTAAACAGACCAGTTCCAGTTGTAATTTTGAAATGGTTGCAGTCCCTCGCCTTCTCTGTATTCTCCAGGATAGCACTGAAATGTTCACTTTCCCGGCAAATGTACTGAATGATGATGTAGAGAAGCAGCATGGCCTAGTGGATAGAACACAGGCCTAGGAGTCAGAAGGACCTGGGTTCTAATCCCCTCTCTGCCACTAGCTTGCTGTGCGAACTAGGGTAAGTCGCTTCATTTCTGTGCCTCAGTTATCTGTCAAATGGGGATCAAGACTGTGAGCCCTATGGGACAGGGACTGTGTCCAACCCTATTTGCTTGTATCCACCCCAGTACTTAGTACAGTGCCTTGCACATAGTAAGCACCTAACTACCACAATTATTATTATTGTTATGACGTGCTCTCTGACAGAAGTGATGGGATTTCAGAAATGAAAACCTAAACCAAGGAACTGATTTCAGGGATAGAGGATAGCACAGTGTGCCCACTCCTCCCTGCCTGTCATGTTCCTGCTGGGGCCAGAGTTACACAAAGTGTCTGTACATATAGGACCCACATACAGCCAAAGTGTTCACAGCAGATTGCTGAAGATGCTAGAACTCCATAAACCAGACGACAGCACGGCTGGGAGACAGAGGACCTGGGCTCTAATCCTGTTTTGTCACTTGCCTACTGTGGGGCCCTAGGCAAGTCGTTCAACTTCTCCATGTCTCAGTTACTTCATCTGTAAAATGGGGATTAAATCCTACACTCTCCATATTAGACTGTGAGCTCTGTCTGGGACAGCGACTCTGTCCAACCTGATTTATCTTGAGCCTACCCCAGGACTTAGTACAGTCCTGGAACAAAGTAAGCACTTAACAAGTAGCATTGGAAAAAAAGAAGGCTGTTTTTGGTAACCGCTGTGGTCTTGGCTGCCCATATTAGCCAGCTAATTTTCAGGATTCCCTCTTAAACTGTCCAGTTCAACACAGAACACCCTATTGTGCTTTTTCCATCATAAACCTTCACCACCTACAGCTTTCCAGTGATCTGTCCACTGGACCAACTGCAGGACCAAACATAACGTATACGTTTATCAATCAATAAATGATATTTATTGAGCACTTACTGGGTAGAGAGTACTGAACTGAACATTTGGGAGAGTACAAGATGACAAGCTGTGTGGCTTAGTGGATAGAGCTCGGGCCTCGGAGTCAGAAGGACCTGGATTCTAATCCTGGCTCCATCACATATCCACTGTGTGACCTTGGGCAAATCATTTCATTTCTCTGGGACTTGGTTACCTTACCTGTGAAATGGGGATTAAAATTGTGAGCCCTATGTGGGATAAGGACCGTGCCCAACCTAATTAACATGCATCTTCCCTAGCACTTAGAACAGTGCTTGGCACATATTAAGTGCTTAACAAGTACGATTATTATTGTTATTATTATTAACAATATAATAGATGCATTCTTTACCCATACATCTCTGCTGCAATGAAGGAAGCAGGCCCAACATAGCAACATGTCCTCTCTCTAAGAGGGTGTTGTGGGGTACCAGTGGTAACTCTATTTTGAACCCCCAGAAAATATTCTCTGCAACTCCAGCCACCCACTCCAAGGATTGCATTGTAGACTACTAAAGTCACCAGCCAGTCTCAACCTCATCCTCTGGTCTCTCCAGCAACACACATATCTAACACTGGGCTTCTGACAGCCCAAGAAATATACTGTAAGCGCCCTGGGAGGAGAGAAGAGGAGGAAATAAATCTGAGATTAACTAGATTAATTTGGAGGAGAGTAATTAAAAGATAAAGTGTAGGAATAGTGGGTTATAAAATTATTGGCATGAACATATTAAAACCCACTTTGATAGTCAGGGTGGAATAAAAGCTAATTTGCAACTGGTAGTGATGGGCTTGGACTCAGCATCAGCGTTAGGAAAAAGGTAAAACGCACTAGGAAGGCAGACATAATACAATGAGCAGTCACTCCAGGGTTGAGGCAATGAAATGAATCTAAATCGAATTAGGTGGGCGGCATAGTCTCTTATTATGAAAGGGTTTGTAAGCTGGAAGGGAAATAGGAAAATCCATTCCGGGAAGTTTCTGGAAAGCAATGAATTCTTTCTTTGAGCAGAATATATTCCAAGGGGAGGAATCATCGATGGCATTGCTTCCCTCATCATCAGCAGGAGAGGGATGGTTCTTTTTATATTGGCTATTGGGTAGTCATGTGACAGTTTCCTGAGGTTTGGATAGCGTGATAATAGAGGGACACCATGTCACCATTCCAAATAGAGGTGCCTTCTCCTACCTTCTTGGTGACTGTAAAAGCTCTGGAGGAGGTGGGCCAGATGCGAAGATGGGTGTGGTAAGGTTACAGTTCCCAAGCGCAACAAATTCCAGAAGGCTATGGGGCCAAGCTAAGTCCAGACTGCACAATCTCCGATCTGGGTGTGGCCCTCCAAGCATTACCAGGAGTCAAGAGTGCATGGCAGTCCGTACCAGGAAGAGGCATTAGTTCACTAGGTAGCACTTGAGAGTCCCAATTTAAGGACAATTTTCCAATTTTCTAAAATTATCCAGGACTTCCTGGGAAAAGGATGGAACTCCCCTGTTGAGCTAGAGACACAGCTTCTGCCTATTCCTTTTAATCACATGCCTCTGTTTAGGCCACCCTGAGTCAGGGGACAATAGCAGGAGGGAGGGGAAGGCTTGGAAGGAATGAAGAGAAAAAGTTGGGAAATAGGTGAAGAGACTAGATAGATAATGTGAAAAGAGTATTTCCAAAAATATACCATTTGTAACTCAAGGTATCTGTGAGATTCCAAGATACTTTAGCCAAGTTTTCTTTCATGTAGGGTTCTGTGAAAATGCAATGATTGGTCTTTCACCTCCATTATCCCCTCCTAAGTGAGAAGTGCCTAGGGATAGAGCTTGGGCCTGGGAGTCAGAGGACCTGGGTTTCAACTCTGCCTTTGTAATTTGTCTGCTATGTGAACTTGGGCAAGTAACTTCACTTCTCTAGGCCTCAGTTACTTTATCTGTAAAATGGGGATTAAGGCTGTGAGCCTCATGTAGGCCATTTACTATGCCCAATTTGATTAGCTCATATCTACCCCAGCACTTAGAACAATGCCTGGCACATAGAAAGCGCTTAACATATACCATGAAAGAATGTCCTTAGCATAGTGCTTTGCACACAGTAGGTGCTCAGTCTATTCATTCAGTTATATCTATCGAGTGCTTACTGTGTGCAGAGCAATTGATTGGTTGATTGATTGAAACCTAATCATCAGCAGAATACACTCATCTCTCACCCATTTTGAAAGTCATTTTAAAGGGTCTTCATATTCTACTTTTTTTGACAACTAAAGGAAGACACACACACACACACACACACTTTTTTTTCTCTCTTTTCAAAGGCCAAGAATGAAGTAGAGATTGCCATCTCTGATGTCTAGTGTCTGAGTTGCTTTATTCTCTGCCAAAGTAGTTTCTGACCCACTTCTCAACACTGTTGCCACTGTTACTCTTTCATTCAATCATATTTATTGAGTGCTTACTGTGTGCAGAGCACTGTACTAAGTGCTTGGGAAGTACACTCAGAACCAGAGGTTGGGTGAAGAACAGCTCTTTTGATCCAGACATTTAATTCCACTGGCATTGGCAGGGGAAACAGGTCAGCCTCCTCACTGACCTCCCAGCCTCTTTCCTCCTATTTCATTCATTCATTCAATCATTTTTATTGAGCACTTTATGCAGAGCACTGTACTAAGCTCTTGAAAAGTACAATTCAGCAACAGAGAGACAATTTCTCCCCACTACAGGACATATCAGTCTATACGTGGCCTAATGGATAGAGCCACAGGTCTTCCACTTGTTTGCTGTGTGACCTTGGGCAAGTCATTTCACTTCTCTGTGCCTCAGTCACCCCCGTCTCTACAATGGAGATTATGACTGTGAGCCCCATGTGGGACATGGATTGTGTCCAACCTGACTACCTTAGAACAGTCTACCTCAGTACTTAGAACAGTGCCTGGCACATAGTAAACACTTAACAAATACCACAAAAAAACTCTACTGCTTGGGTAATTTTTCTAAAAAATTCATTCTGTATGTGTCTTCCTATAAAACTCCAATGGTTGCCCATCCATCTCTGCATTAAGCAGAAATTCCTCACCATGGAATTTAAGGCACCAAATCAGCTATCTCTCACCTACTTATCCTTACTCCTCTCTCACTGCAACTGAGCACACACACTTTGCTCCTCTAACACCAGCCTACTCACTGTTGTCCTTCCTTCCCAGCATCCGCCCCCATTCTCCTCCCCTCCAACCCTTCTCCACTTCCCGTAAGAGGTTCCCTCCCCCATCTCCCACCCCATCCCTGTCTTTTTTTCCCAGCACTCTCCCTCATCTCCCTCCCCCAGCACTGGCCCCTATCAGCTCACTGCCAACCAATCCTTCCTCACCCCTCATGCCATGCCCATCTCCTCTGACCCCATCCCCCACCACCCTCCATCACACACATACAGCATCAGCCAAATGCGGCCTGTGGAACTCCTGCTCCATCATGGAAAAGTGTCCCTTCATCCTTGACCAGTTTCTGACCCAGTCACTGATCCTTCCTGCTATCACTTGTGCCTGGTTCTCCTTGGTTGACACTGTCTCTCCTGCTGCTCTCTCTAGAGGGAGGTCTCATCTTCTTCCATTCCCCCAGGCTCACTGGGAAAGGGGAAGGAATCAACCTCCTTCTCACTCCCCAAAGCCACTTTTGCACCATCCCACCTCCCCCATCCCTCTCTTTCCCTTCCTTTGAATCCCATATCATCTGCCTCTGCCACCCACTCCAGTTACAAGTCACAGTCATATATCATCCCCCAGGCCTCACCTCCAGTTTTCTCAACCATTATGATCCCTTTCTCATATTCTTTCTCCTCTTTCACATCCCTACATTGACCTTCAGAAACTTCAGTATCCATTTGGATTTTCCCAGTGACCCTTCTGCTACCCACTTCCTTTTAGTCCTCAACTCCACCAAACTCCTGTTTTGCCCATGTCAATCCTTCACCAACTTGGATTCATGCTTTGTCTTATCATCTCTGCTCACTTTACAATCTTCTTGAGAGAGTTGTCTTCATCTACTGACTCTACTTCCTCTCCTCCAATTCTCTCTTTGATTCACTCCAATCTGGTTTACACCTCCTTCATTCCCTGGAAAAGGCCTTCTCTAGGGTCAACAGTGGCTTTCTTGCCAAGTTTGATGACCTTTATTCCATTCTAATCCTCCTAGACTTCTCAACTACCTTCGGACCACCCCCTTATCCTGGAAACATTATCTAACTTTGGCTTCACTGACACTGCTGTCTCTTGGTTCTCCTCTTATCTCTCTGACCAGTCTCCTAATAATGATGGTATTTGTTAATAACTTATTATGTGCCAAGCACTGTTCTAAGCTCTGGGGTAGATACAAGGTAATCAGGTTGTCCCATGTGGGGCTCACAGAATCACAGAATCCCCATTTTACAGATGAGGTAACAGAGTCACAGAGAAGTTAAATGGCTTGCCCAAGGTCACACAGAAGACAAGTGGCAGAGTTGGGATTAGAACCCACATCCTCTGACTCCCAAGTACAGGCTCTTTCCACTAAGCCATGCTGCTTCTCTTCCTTGGGCATCTCCTCTGCCTCCCATCCCTAACTATAGGAGACTTTCAAAGCTCTGTTCTGGGTCCCCTACTATTCCCCATCTACATCCACTTCTTGGAGAATTCATTCACTCCCACAGCTTCAACTACCACCTCTATGTGGATGATTCCCAAATCTACATCTCCAGCCCTGATCTCTCTAACTCTCTGCAGTTGAATAATCCCCCAGTCTTCAGGACACCTCTACTTAAATGTCCCACTGTCACCTCAAACTTAACATGTCCAAAAGAGTATGCTTCACCTTTCCACCCAATTCCTGCCCTCCCTGTGATTTTCCCATCACTGAAGACAGTAGCACCATCCTCCCTGTCTCACAAGACTGTCACCTTTGCATTATCAACTCAACTCACTCATCCCCCCGTGGGACAACCTGATCACCTTGTAACCTCCCCAGTGCTTAGAACAGTGCTTTGCACATAGTAAGCACTTAAGAAATACCATTATTAATATTATTATTATTATTATTATTATTTAACCCACATACTTAATCTGTCACCAAGTCTGGGTGACTCAACTCACTTTGCTCCTCTAGCATCAACCTACTCATTGTTTGTACCTTGACTTCATCTGTCTCATCACCAACCCCTCTCCCATATCCTGCCTCTGGACTGGAACTCCTTTCCCCTTCATATTTAACAAGGCATGACTCTCCCCACCTTTAAAGCCTTAAAATCACATCTCCTCCAAGGCGCCTCATTTCCCCTATTCCCTTTCCCTTCTGTGTCACCCTTGCACTTGGACTTGTAGCCTTTACTCACCCTACTCTCAGGCCCACAGCATTTGGTATTTAAGTACTTACTATGTGCCAAGTACTGTTCTAAGTGTACATATCCATAACTAGTTTAAATGTCTGTCTCCACTCTAGGGAAGCATATGTGCCAACTGTACTCTCCTGTACTGTACTCTCCTATGAGCTTAGTACAGTGCTCTGCACACAGAAAGAACTCAATAAATATGATCGATTGATGGACTGATGGTGCCTTGTTCATCTCTCACCAATGAATCCTTGCTCATGCCTTCCCTCCTGTCTGGAACTCCCTCCCCCTTCACATGACAAACCATTACTCTCCTCATTTGCCAAACCCTACTAAAATCTCATCTCCTCCAGGGAATCTTTCTTAACTAACCTCTAATCTCCCCACTCTATTCTCCCTATCTTCTGTGTCCCCTAGGCACTTGGATCCATACCCCTTAAGCATTTTGATTCCCGCCCTCCCCATCCCCTGTCAACCTTCACAGCACTTAATACACGCTTAAGAAATACTATTACTACTATGTATGCTTATATCCATCCAGTCTGCTCCTTCCCCTCTCCATAACTCATTTTAGCATTTCTTCCCCCCAGTTGACTTTGTCTCTCGTGGGCAGAGACTATTTCTACCAACTCTAGTGTATTGTGTTCTCCCAAGTGTTTAGTACACTGTTTTGCCCACAGTAAATGCCCATTGAATACAGTTGATTGGTTGATTCAATGAATGGGACTAAAGACATTTAGCAAAAGTGCATCTTGTTTTGTTGGGATATTCTGAATCCAAGCTATCCAAGGGATCCAGCACTTAGAACAGTGCTTTGCACATAGTAAGCACTTAACAAATGCCATCATTATTATTATACATTGTGATTAGTGTGAGCCCACTGTTGGGTAGGGACTGTCTCTGTATGTTGCCAACTTGTACTTCCCAAGCGCTTAGTACAGTGCTCTGCACACAGTAAGCGCTCAATAAATATGATTGATGATGATGATGATGATTAAAGACCAAACTTCCACTATATATTGTTTTAGATCTTGTCTCTGTCCATAAATTTCTCTAAAAGAAGAGTGAGGATCAGTGTGGACCCCAGCTCGGAGCCACCAACAGCACAGAGTAGCCAGTGAGGGGTTGAATCATTTGCCACCCTGGATGGTGAAAAGCTGTGGGTCACCGATTCCGTTTTATCAACGTGCACGACAGGTATTTTATCAATGTGCTTATTTCAAACATGACAGGTATTTAATCGATCAGTCAGTTGAGTTCATTGAGCATTAATGGGGGTAGAGCATTGTACTAAGTGCTTGGGAGAGTGGTTAAGACATTTCATCTAAGTGCAAGAAGAATGTGCCAGTTTTGGAGAACAAAGTCTTTCAATCTGCTCACTCGGAATTGCCCTCCTGTAGGAAGATCTTGGGTTATCCCGCTTCCTCAATGGGGCTGCGTTGCGGCATGTCTTCCTGCAGAGGGGAGTGTAGTATAGACTCAGAGGGAACACTGCCTCTTTGAGATGTGAACTAGGAGAGCTGAGGAAGGGATCTAGTGAAAGTTTCCTGCTGACCAGAGTGTAATTCCTCCTTAAATCTCCCCAAGAAAATCCTTCCCTGGGGAAGCACTGGGGCCTCCTGGGAGGTTGCATTGGGAAGCTGCAGGGTCTTTATAAAAGGGACCCCACTCCTTGCTATCCCTCCCTGAAAGGCCAAGAGGGAGACGATTGGATAAGGTGGTTTTGTGCATCAGGGTATCTGAACAAACTTTGCAAAGTTATCCATTTTGGGGATCCCATAGGGGTGGAGTCTCATCGATTCCTTTATTGATAACCTGGAGCAAGGAATCCAGAGTAAGCCCATCACATGTGTGGAGAAATCCAAGTCAGGGGGTCTTGTTCAAGCGCTTAGTCCAGTGCTCTGCACACAGTAAGCGCTCAATAAATACAATTGATTGATTGTTTAGACTTCAGAGATAGGACAACAGTTCAAAGGGACCTTGAACAACTGGAAAAATGGTCTTGAGAAAACAGGAGAACAGAAACAGCGTGGCTTAGTGGAAAGAACATGGGACTGAAAGGCAGAGGATGTGGGTTCTCATCCTGGCTCTGCCACTTGCCTGCTGTGTAACCTTGGGCAAGTCACTTAACTTCTCTGGGCCTCAGTTTCCTCATCTGTAAAATGGGGATTCAGAATCTGTTCTCTTTCCTACTTAAACTGTTAGCTTCATATGGGACAGGGATTATGATCTGATGATCTAGTATCTACTCCAGTGTTTAGAACAGTGCTTGGCACATAGTAAGCACTTAACAAATACAATACGCTACTATCATCATCATCAATCATATTTATTGAGCGCTTACTGTGTGCAGAGCACTGTACTAAGCGCTTGGGAAGTACAAATTGGCAACATATAGAGACAGTCCCTACCCAACAGTGGGCTCACAGTCTAAAAGGGTGAGACAGAGAACAAAACCAAACATACTAACAAAATAAAATAAATAGAATAGATATGTACAAGTAAAATAAACAAATAAATAGAGTAATAAATGTGTACAAACATATATACAGGTGCTGTGGGGAAGGGAAGGAGGTAAGATGGGGGGGATGGAGAAGGGGATGAGGGGGAGAGGAAGGAAGGGGCTCAGTCTGGGAAGGCCTCCTGGAGGAGGTGAGCTCTCAGTAGGGCCTTGAAGGGAGGAAGATATTACTACTATTAATAATAGTAGTAATAAAAAAAATTAATAGAAAACATTCAGGAGGGGACAAGAATGAAAACATTCTCTTTCAGTAGGCTGGAGGAAGACTGGTTCAGCACAAGTTCAGCAGAAAAGGACCTGTGTCACAGTGGCTGTGAAGCCAAGTGTGAAGCAACAATGCAGCATTGTTAATCTTAAAACAAATATAGTCCTGGGTTGTATCAGCAGGATGGTAGTTTGTAAGAGTCAGAAAGTAATAGTTCAGTTAGAACTCAGTGGAATACTACGTCCAGATTTTCTCCCTTTAAATAGGGCATGGAAAACTGGCAAACTTCCAGAAAAGAGGAAGAAAATGGGAAAGGGTTGAGGACTGTGTACTGTGAGGAAAAGCTAAGGGAAGTAGCCCAGAGAAGAGAAGACTGAGGGAAACTGGGATGACTCCATTTAACTCACTGATGGGTTTTTGGGGGAAGGAGGCTGATCAGCTGTTCTCTATATCCCCCAAGAACTTAGTAACCCTTCAAAGCCCTACTGAGAGCTCACTTCCTCCAGGAGGCCTTCCCAGACTGAGCCCCGTCCTTTCTCTCCCCATCCCCCCACCCTACCTCCTTCCCCTCCCCACAGCAACTGTAGAAAAACTTGTACAGATTTATTACTCTATTTTACTTGTACATATTTACTATTCTATTTTATTTTGTTAATATGGTTTGTTTTGTTGTCCATCTCCCCCTTCTAGACTGTGACCCCTTTGTTGGGTAGGGACCGTCTCTATATGCTGCCAACTTGTACTTCCCAAGCACTTAGTACAGTGCTCTGCACACAGTAAGCGCTCAATAAATACGATTGAATGAATGAATGAATAACCCGTGACAGCCTTCAGACTAGAAGAGAGCCTGTTGGAGTTATAGAAGAGTGGCCTCATTGTCAGGGGGACAAACACTGGAACAGGTTGTGGAGTCTCTCTTCCTGTGGTTTATTAAAGAAAAAGCAGACCCCCAGCTATCCTGGACAGTGATTCATCTGCATAGAGGCAGGGGCCTAGACCAGATGACCTTTCCAGGCCCCATTGGGATTCCTCATGGACTCACTTTTCAGCATCTCTACAACTCTTAGGAAGGATGCTCTGAAGTTATGTGTCACTTTCATTCCCCCACAGTACTTTTACATCTATTATCTCAGGTTACCCTCAGTGTGTTCCTGTGAGATAGGGAGCAGGAGAATTTTCATTACCATTTTACAGATGAGGGAACTGAGTCTCTGAAAGGCTGTGACATGCCTGAAGACTACCAGCAGGCCATTGGTATAGCTGAGACACTATACTCTCAGATGCCATGTACTTTCTGCTTGATCTTGCTGCATCAATCATCATCATCATCATCAATCGTATTTATTGAGCGCTTAATATGTGCAGAGCACTGTCAGTCAATTAACCAACCAGCCACTAACATCAGTGCCAGATAACAATTAGGAAAAGCATCTCACCTGGTGAGTAATACTGCATTCTCATGGAAGCAGGCTTCCTGGACCTCAGTTTTGATGAGTTTTGGATATGTGGCTCAATCAACAGTTTGCTTACAATGCACATCTCAACTTACCCCCTGGGGGGAAAAAAATCTCAGATTCTTCTCCTGGGGCAGGCTGGTAGGATCCATGTACTCTGTCAGTGAAGGGGCAGGTAATAATTGAGTTCTGCTGCTGCAAACCTAAACCTTCTAGACTCTCCTTGGTTCCTTTTTCCTTAGTCCTGTGTGGATTTAAGATTTCATCCACTTATACTGGCTGTGGCTCAATCAACTGTTTTATCAATCAATAATATCTTCGAATGCCTTCTGATAGTAATAATAACTGTGGTAATTGTTAAGCACTTAGTATGTCCCAGGTACTGTACTAAGCACTTGGGCGAGGGGGGAATACAAGCAAATTGGGTTTGATGCAGCCCCGTCCTACTATGTGCCAGGTATTGTACTAAGCCTGGAGTTCACTGCATGACATGTGTAGAATGACATTTTAGAAAAAATGATCCAGGCAGCAAAGTGTATTCTGGACTGGAGAGAAGGGTAGGCTGGAGGCAGGGAGATCAAGGATGAGGCTGATTCAGTAGTCAAGGTGGGAAATAATGGAGAGGAAGTGATGGATTCTGGAAATGTACCAGTAGAAGTGACAGAATTTGACACCTGACTGAATATGAGGGTTAAAAGAGAGGGAGGAATCTAGGAAATTGCCAAGGCTAAGGGCTTGAGAGAGGAGGAGAATGACAATGTCAATTATTATGGGCAAATGGAGGAGGGAAGCTGAGGAATTTAATTTTGGACATTTTGAGCTTGAGTTAACAGTGGGACATTCAGGTAGAGATGGCCAGAGGCAGAGGAAATGTACGATTGCAGAGAAGGGCTAGTGAGGTAGATTTGGAAGTCATTTGAAAAGAGATGCTAGTTGCAGCTAAGGGAGCAACTGTAGATTTCGATTAGAAGGGGACTCAAAAATGAGCCTTGAGGAATTCCCACAGTAAGGGAGTGGGAAGCAGCGGAAGAGCCAATGAAAAATAATTAAAAGAATCAGCCAGAGAGGTAGGAGGAGAGTCAGGTGACAACTTTGTCAGAAAAATGGAGGTTAGTTAGTGTTTCCAGAAGAATACCATAAAATAAAAACGGAGGTGATAGTGTCAGAGGTAACCAAGAAATTCAGGAGGATTAGGACCGAGTAGAATCTCTTAGATTTGACAAGAAGGTTGCTGATGACCTTGGAGAGAGTGATTTCGGGGTAGTTAAGGGGGGTGTAAACCAGATTGTAGAGAGCGTGGAGGCAGAAAAGATATTCAATCCTTATGAGGAGTTTGGATTGAATCAAGATGAGCTTGTTGGCAGGTAGAGGGTTTTACTTGAACTAATAGTTGCTAAGCACTTACTAAGTGCCAAGCACTGTACTAAACACTGGAATAGATACAAGATAATCAGGTCCCATATGGGGCACTCAGTCCAAGTAGGGGGGAGAACGGGATTTGAATCCCCATTTTGCAGATGAAGGAACTGAGGCACAGAGTGGAGGAGTCAGGATTAGAACCCAGGTCCTTTGATTCCCAGGTCCATATTTTTTCCTATTTAGGCCATGTCGCTGAACTACTTAGCTTAAGTGGTAAGAGGGGTCTAGGTTGGGGCTGCTGCCCAGCTGCCTTTCTGCCCTAGGTTTTGCCCCATTGCCCTACAACTTTGGGATTCCTAGGCAGGGTGAACAGGAAGGGTGAGACGGGGAAGGGTTATGGGTCATAGGGCTGGCACAGTCAGGGATAGAGGGGAGGACTTCAGAGGCTGCTTCAGAGAAGCAGCATGGCTTAGTGGAAAGAGCATGGGCTTGGGAGTAAGGACATGAGTTCTAATCCTCGCTCTGCCACTTGTCTGTTGTGTGACCTTGGGCAAGACACTTAAATTCATTTGTAAAATGGGGATTAAGACTATAAGCCCCACGTGGGACAACCTGATTAGCCTGTATCTACCCCAGTGCTTAGAACAGTGGTTGGCATATAGTAAGTGCCTAACAAATACCCTAATTATTATTATTACTGCTACTATTATCAACGCGGTGGATGGGAGAAAAAGGCAAACGAATGGAGGAAACAGAGGGTTAAAGAAGGGCAAGGTGAGTGAGAATGTGATAAGGAGAATGGAAAATTTGGAGATAATGGGCATGGAGGGTGTGAGGAGGAGGCAGGTGAGTTGGCACAGGGTAAGAAAGTGGCATGAGCAGAGAGGTTGGAGAGGTTGATGGTGTGGGAAGAGAGCACAGGGGCAGAGAGAGTGGGTGAGTGGAAATGGGGCTTAAGAGGGAGAGCTGATGGGGAAAAGAGACATGGAAGCAGCATGACATGGATAGAACATGGGCCCGGGAGTCAGAAGGTCATGGGTTCTAATCCTGTCTCTGCCACTTGTCTGCTGTGTGACCTTGGATAAGTCACTTCACTTCTGTGCCTGTTACCTCATCTGTATAATGGACATTGAGACTGTGAGCCCCACGCGGGACAGGGACTGTGTCCAACCTGATTTGCTTGCATCCACCCCAGCACTTAGTACAGTGCCTGGCACATAGTAAGCACTTAACAGATACCATAATTATTATTGCTATTATTATTAAGGGATGATGAGAGAGTGCAGTGGGCAGAGGGAGTGGGGGCAGGGTGGAAGAGAGCAGAGAGGGTGGGGAAAGGGGAATTGGATGGGGTTGATTTCCTCTATGTGAGCCAGTGACAGTTTACACAGGCCCCCAGCTGACCTGAACTCCTGTTCCTCTCTTATATGAGTCACAGCAAGTCCTTCCTGGAGGCTATTACAATGGCCAGCAACCTTTGGGCAGAAGAATCAGGAAATTAATTTTCCATTCAATCAATCAGTGGTATTTCTTGAGTTCTTAGTGTGTGCAGAGCACTGTACTACATCATGGTTTAATGGAAAGAGCAAGGGCTTGGGAGTCAGAGGTTGTGGGTTCTAATCCCGGCTCTGCCACTTGTCAGTTGTGTGACTTTGGGCTAGTCACTTCACTTCTCTGTGCCTCAGTTACCTCATCTGTAAAATGGGGATTAAGGCTGTGAGCCCCTTGTGGGACAACATGATTACCTTGCATCTCCCCTAGTGCTTAGAACAGTGCTTGGCACATAGTAAGCCCTTAACAAATACCATTATTATTATTATTATTATTATTATTAGAGTACGTGGACATGATTCTGGCACTCAAGGAGTTTACTATCAAGTGGACTGTGTTATGATGCTTTCCTATTTCTTATTACAAGGGTAGCAGTGCTAGAGTTGAAAGAGCACAGATGGCTAGTGGTGACCTCCTAGAGGTTGGATTTGTGCCCTCCAGTGCCCTTCCAGGGACTTAGATCCTCATTCAGACTCATCAGGAAGCTTCCTAGATGATCCTTTGGATTCTCTTCCTTAGGGTGGTCCCTGGAGCTGTGTGACATGGCCCCCTTCCCCTGTCCCATAAGAAATAGGAAAGCATTAAAGCAGTCCACTAGATAGTAAGCTCCTTGAATGCCAGGATCATGTCTACTTTATTGTGCTCTCCCCAACATTTAGTACAGTGCTGTGCACACAGTAAGCACTCAAAAAATACCATTTACTGATTGAAAGGAAAATTAATTTCCTGATTCCTCTGCCCAGAGGTTGCTGGCCTTCATAACAGCCTTCAGCAAGGAATGATCTCATCGCTGGTTGTGTTGATCAGCTGCCACGGGAACTTTCTACCTGCAGGGAGCAGATTTCATCTGGTTCTCAGAGGGTTATCACTTAAATGTCAGCTCCTTGGGTTGAAGCATTAGTCAAATTGATGGAAGGTGATATAAAGGCATTTTGTTTCTGCCGCTCAGGGCTTGTAGATGGCTTTTCCCAAACTGAATGGAAATCAATGCAACCGTTCAATGGACAAGCCTTCTGTCTTCCTGTCTGCCTTGCAATGGATTAGGAAAATCCATTTCACCAAATCCCACCTCCCTGCTTTCTTAGGCTCCAACTGGAACATTGAAAGGGAAATCACAGGTGTGTGCTTCATTCCTCACTTGGGGTTCTAGTTAGGGTCTGTGTTGACTTTTTCATCTTTCCTTGGATGAAGAGTGGCCTCTCACCCCCTTCCTGTGTTTTTGATCATTGATGGTTCTGGAATCACTTTGGAAATGACTTTCCGAGGGTTGAGCTAGGTGTACTTTTAGGTCCTCTTGCCTTTTGTAAAGGATAATCAAAATCCTCTTCTGTTCTAGTCAGTAAGAGAGCCCCATGGGAGATCTTGAGTGACTGGAGGCCAAATTTCTCTTGGCCCCTGGCATTGCATCTTGCTCCAAAGAATGACATAGATGCAATCACCCCAGGAGTACACCCGGTCAAGGCCCTGGAAACAGTAGAACCCAGAAAAAGTGGGCATGGTGCAGATGGTCTATGGTGTTTCCAGTGACAATGTATGGCTCTGAAAGCTGTACTGTGGAAAAAAACAAGATAGAAAGAGAATTGATTCTTTTGAAATTTGGTGTTAGAGAAGGCTTTTGCGAATACCATGGACTGCCTGAAAAACAAACAAATGAATTTTGGAACAAACTAAGCCGAAGTGGTCTTTGGAAGGCCAAATGACTCTCCTTAGATGAGCATATTTTGGTCACATAATTAGGAGGACTAATTCTCTGGAGAAAAAGCTAATGCTAGGAAAAGTCCAGAGAAAACGTGGAAGAGACAGACCAGCAGCTAGATAGATAGAGACCATAACGATAACAGAAGAACCATTAAAAAGGTTATGGATTACGGCAGTTGATGGGATGTTCTGGAGAAAATATATCCATAGAAACGCTATGAATCGGAAGTGACTTGACAGCACTTGGTAATAAAGAACCTATAAAAAATAACCTATAAAAAATAAAAAACCTGCCGGTCTCACCTCTGCAACATCACCAAGATCCACCCTTTCTTCTCCATCCAAACCGCTACCCTGCTTCTTCAGTCTCTCACCCTATCCTGACGGGATTACTGCATCAGCCTTCTCTCCGATCTCCCATCCTCCTGTCTCTCCCCACTTCAATCCGTACTTCACGCCGCTGCCTGGATCGTCTTTGTGCAGAAATGCTCTGGTATGTTACACCCTTCCTCAAAAATCTCCAGTGACTACCAATCAACCTACGCATCAGGCAATAACTCCTCATCCTCAGCTTCAAGGCTCTCCATCACTTCGCCTCCTCCTACCTCACCTCCCTTCTCTCCTTCTACAGCCCAGCCTGCACCCTCCGCTCCTCTGCTGCTAATCTCCTCACCGTGCCCCGTTCTCGCCTGTCCTGCCATCGACCCCTGGCCCACGACATCCCCCTGGCCTGGAATGCCCTCCCTCTGCACATCCGCCAAGCTAGCTCTCTTCCTCCATTCAAAGCCCTACTGAGAGCTCACCTCCTCCAGGGGGCCTTCCCAGACTGAGCCCCCTCCTTCCTCTCCCCCTCCTTCCCCTCCCCATCCCCCCCAACTTACCTCCTTCTCTTCCCCACAGCACCTGTATATATGTATATATGTTTTTATGTATTTTACTCCATTTATTTTACTTGTACATATTCGTTCTATTTTATTTTGTTAATATGTTTTGTTTTGTTGTCTATCTCCCCCTTCTAGACAGTGAGCCTTCTGTTGGGTAGGGACCATCTCTATTTGTTGCCAACTTGTACTTCCCAAGCACTTAGTACAGTGCTCTGCACACAGTAAGCGCTCAATAAATACAATTGAATGAATGAATGAATGAAAGAGGCATTCCCCCTTGGCTATGTTTGTTTGCTATGTTACTGCTGTGTTGCACCCCCTGATGTGAAATCCCCAGTAGGGTGCTCCTTTTCCCCTCTGTTTCCTGAAAAATGTGTATCTTGGACACGGTATTTGGCTACACAGGCTTCTAGGTCTGATTTTTGTGGTTTCCTGAGACAGACATGGGGCTCTCCAGGTTAAAAAAATTCCTGATTAGGAACAGAGGGGGAAATGAAGGCTTAGGGACCACCTCCTGACACTGATGCACTGAAACCCTGCTCTAAATCCAATACTCAAGGGCACCTTCACCCATACCACATGATTCATTATTAACAACCTTACAACTGGGGAACCTGGGAGTGCCCAGTCAATCAATTACCCAATCAAGGTTACTTGTTAAGTGCCTACTAGGAACAGTGCCCAGTACTAGGCATTTGGGAGAGTACCTCAGAAGGTAAAGGTGTGGTCTCTGCCCTCAAAGGGCTTGGGAGAAATGGGCAGGCATAAATTATTGATAGTAGTGGGAGTACTGGGAAGAACAAGGCTATCAGCACTTAAAACAGTGCTTGGCACATAGTAAGCACTTAATAAAAACCATTATTATTATAAGAGGTAGTCTTGTTTTATGCTGTTGAGTTGTTTCCAACCCATGGTGACTCCACGGACACCCCTCCTCCCCCTTCCCATCACCCCCGCCTTACCTCCTTCTCCTCCCCACAGCACCTGTATATATGTTTGTATGTATTACTCTTTTATTTGTACATATTTACTCTATTATGTTAATATGTTTTGTTTTGTTCTCTGTCTCCTCCTTCTAGACTGTGAGCCCAGTGTTGGGTAGGGACCATCTCTATATGTTGCCAACTTGTACTTCCCAAGTGCTTATTACAGTGCTCTGCTCACAGTAAGCGCTCAATAAATACGATTGAATGACTGACTGAATCTCTCCCAGAATGTCCTTCTCTCCATCTGCAATCATTCTGGTAGTGTATCCATGGGGTTTTTTGGTAAAAATACAGAAGTGGTTTACCATTGCCACCTTCTACTCAGTAAACTCGAGTCTCCGCCCTCGACTCTCTCCCATGCTGCTGCTGCCCACCATAGGTAAGTTTTGACTTGTAGCAGATTGCCTTCCACTTGCTACCCACTGCCCAAGCTGGGAATAAAATGGGTCGACCTCTGACCCTCCCGTAGCCGAGACTGGTAGAGTACTGGAAACTCACCATGTGTGACCCTGAGAGGGGTATAATAGGTGGTAGCTGGATAGATAATGGTTCAATTAAATATATTTTTCTAGGGAGGAGCAAGAGAGAGAACTGGAGAAGAGCAGCGTGGCTCAGTGGAAAGATCATGGGCTTGGGAGCCAGAGGTCATGGGTTCTAATCCCAGCTCCACCACTTGTCAGCTTCATGATTCTGGGCAAAACACTTCTCTGGGCCTCGGTTACCTCATCTGTAAAATGGGGATTAAGACTGTGAGCCCCACGTGGGACAACCTGATCACCTTGTATCCCCCCCCAGTGCTTAGAACAGTGCTTTGCACACAGTAAGTGCTTAACAAATGCCATTATTATTATTATTATTATTAATAATAAGAGTGGGTGAAGAGAGCCATTTTGCGAGGGAGAGAGGGTTGATGGAGCCATTGCTTCTTGAAGCCATTAGCTTCTGTTTGATGTGATGGGAAATGGGGAGACAGTCCTTTGCACATAGTAAGCGCTTAATAAACGCCATCATTATATTAATATTATTTTGAGGAGTGGAGAAAGATGAGCTTCAGGGAAGGAAAAAATGTAGTCTCAGCTGCCAAGGAAGGTGATGGGGCAGAGAGGTGGATTAGGAGCCATTTAACCTCTTGCTGCCCTTGAAGCCCTGCTATAACCAAGACCTCCAAAATTGAAAAACAAGATAAGAATGAATGTACATATGCTGGAAATAGAACCCATGCGATGAAACAAAGCGTTTCTAATTAGACACATGAAAATGTCAGTTCAGGGTCCTTTGTGAGTCTTCTGTTTAATTCAATTGAACAATAGATTTCCCCAAAGTGTTCTCAAAGCTATGGGTTTCAAGATCTTTAGCTGAACATAAATTTAAAGCAGGAGTCTTTATGTGATCATCAACGGAATTAACGTCAGCAGTAGTAGAGCAATATTAGTACCACAGTCAGCTGCTTGCCAAATATCTCCTTACAGAGGTGTACCTCACTAAGGCGTTGTTAAAGTCTTTATTTACTACCCAGGCTGGGGGAACATGGTAGAGTAAGATGCCCTGAACAACCATTGGTTGCCATGATCTTCATGATCATTATTAGCGTGGCTCAGTAGAAAGAGCATGGACTTTGGAGTCAGAGGTCATGGGTTCGAATCCCAACTCTGCCAATTATCAGCTGTGTGACTTTGGGCAAGTCAATTCATTTCTCTGGGCCTCAGTTACCTCATCTGTAAAATGGGGATGGTGAACTCCCTGTGGGACAACCTGATCACCTTGTAACCTCCCCAGCACTTAGAACAATGCTTTGCACATAGCGCTTAATAAATGCCATTATTATTATAAATTGGAGAAGCAGTGTGGTCTAGTGGATAGAGCACGGGCCTGGCAGTCAGAAGGACCCGGGTTCTAATCCCAGCTCTGCCATTTGTTCTGCTGTGTGTCCTTGGGCAAGTCACTTCAGTTCTCTGTGCCTCAGTTACCTCATCTGTAAAATGGGGATTAAGACTGTAAGCCTTATGTGGCTATTGTGAGCCCTATTGTTTAAACTATGTTGCAGTCCTTGCAGGGGTGGGGAGGGGCTGAGCTGGGGAAGAAGGAGGTGGGATAATCTGTGAACCCACTTCTACCCTTTCTGTTCTCCTTCACTGACACCATATCCTCTTCTTTGCCTCCTCTCTGACCCTGGAGGTGGGATGGGGAAGGTGAAGGGGCTTGAGGCTCTGGAGGGGAATGCCCTGGGTGGGCTTAATTCCTCCTGGATGGGCTTAACAGAACTGCCTCTGTTTTTTCCTTTCCCCGCAACCCCCACCCCCAGAAATCTGGACACTGTGTTGTGAGGCTTGAGAGGGTGGGGGTGGCAGTGGCAGTGACAGACATGATCCTCTCCCCCTGACTCCAAATAATTGGGACTTGGCATTATGAGGCCACAAGGACGTGTGTGTGTGTGTGTAGTGAGGCATGGAGAAGAATACAGATTTTGATTTTTCAGAGATGTTCTCTGTCTCTCTCTCTCAGTTTCTGTGTCCCACTGTGATGTCACTGAATCATAAGAACAGCATATCTCATAGTTAGTGAGCTTCTGTCTACAGGAACCAATCAGAAGATGCAGTTCATGAATGTGTTGTTAGTCAACTACTTCAACTGAGTCGAGCATGATCAGATGTGGGTACTCCCCGAGTACCCAAATCCAAATGAGCATATTTTGGACAATTGGCACCTGGGTCAAGATCCCTCCCATTTTAGTGTGGTCCCACCTAATGGAGCTGATGGGCCTTACTAAAGAGGCTAAGCAATATCTAAACTCCAACCAACCCTGGAGCAGAGCTTCACTTGGAAACTTTCCCAGGAACAGCCAGTCAGGTCAGGTGGAGAAGGCCATGGAGACATGGCCAGCCGGTGGGGGTGGGGGAGAAGAGAGAAAGAAAAAGAAAGGAAGAAAGAAAGACAGATATGACTGTTGGAGAGAAACATGCTTTGAGTTTAATTTCCCTCCCTTAATCTTCTTGTCATTATAATGTCAATCTTTCCAGAACCAGAAATGAAAGGTAAGCATTCTGTGTCTGTCTTCTGAAAGGTAAGCACTTTCCTCACTTTCAGGAAAAGGTTCTACTGTGTTTTGAAAAGGATTCCTTCCAGGGAAACCTGGAGGGCAGAACACAGACCTAATTGGAAAATCTGTTGGACAGCCTTTGCAGAACTTCAAATTTTTCTTTACCTCTAGGGCTATGCAGCCCCTTCCCTCCCTTCCCCACATCTCCCGATCCCTGTCTATCAAAGTTACTGAGATATGAGGAAAGAAATAGACTTCCGTCTAACCACTGCAGTCTAACTTTCAAAAATTCCCTCCTTCCTACCTTGTGTCTCTGAAGCTCCTTTGGACATCAATCTCTGCTCCTCTGAGTGCCCAGAAACTGAAGAGCAATTGTATAGCCCCATCTCCAGGCTCTGCTTTTGATAGGCTCCTTTTTATTTGAAATATGCTGAACCCACTGAGCAGCCTGTTAAGGAGAAATGCTTGGTATGTGCTCTAAGTGTCAGTCTGCACCTGGAGGAAAAAGATCCCAAGCTGTTCAAATATTAATTTGTTTGCAGAGAAGGGTTTAAATTGAGAGGGATATGGGTTGGGTCATTTATTCTGACTTCAGATGCAAAGCAGAAGGGTCTGTGGGCCACATGAAATCCACATGGCCTCCCAAAGTATCCCCTGCAGATCCTTAATGGGGCTATAATTAGTGCCAGGCAAATAAGATGACTGGTGTTCTTGCCCATTCTGCAGATGAGAGCTAGCCTTCACATAACCTGCTGGTCACGGGGGCTCTGGTTTCCTCTCCCTGCTCCTGTAGGGTCAATGGGCATCCAGATTAAGAAAGTCTCAAATAGCCTGTGGATAGAGCTTTTTTTCTCCTGCTCCTACTATTTTTACATACTGCCTCCCTCAATAGATAGTAAATTGTTTAATTTGAAGACCTGGGTTCTAATCCTGAATCTGCCACTTGTCTGCTGTGTCACGTTTCCTGACTAGGCCCTCATTTCCTCTTCTCCCACCCACTTCTGTGTCGCCCTTTCACTTGATTTGCTCTTTTCACTCCTCTCTCAGCCCCACAGCACTCATGTACCCATTTGTAATATATTTAGTTATATACATTAATATCTGTCTCCCTCTGTAGACTGTAAGCCCATTGAAGGCAGGGAACATCGACCAACTCTGTTAAACCCTACTCTTCCAAGCGTTTAGAAAAGTGCTCTGCACACAGTAGACACTCTATAAATACGATTGATTGATAGAGTTACTGCCTTTGAATGGCATTTTCTTCCCAATCCGCATATGCTCCATGCTAGCCGAAAATTGAGAGTTAACTGCTGAAAATAGAACAGCATGGCACAATGCCATCAAGAAGGGAATAGCCTCCTTGGAGCAAAGTCTTTGTATGGAAAGAGAGACAAGAAACCCAGAGAATCAGGTGCTTCAAATATTGAATACAACAACAATATGAGGCAGCCTTTTTTGTGTGTCCATTGTGGCTGGAACTGTGGACCCCCAATGGCCATTTCAGTCATGCCTGCACTCAAGTGAATTTCACAGTCAGTGGTGTCTTTTTTGGAATTTGAAGGGTAGTTAAAGATACTTCTAGGTACATGTCCCCTTTTACACCTGATAAAGTAACCTATATGTACAGTTGAAATGATGCTCTAGCTCCCTAATTCTCAGGCTAATTCTCCTCATGAGAAGGGTGCCCCATGAAGCAGTGGGCCTAATAAAAACAGTACGGGCTTGGGAGTTAGAGTAACTGCGTTCTCCCCACTCTATTTAGGTACTATGTGACCTTGGGCAAGTCATGTAACTTTTCTGTGCCTCCGTTTCCTCAACTGTAAAAACAGGGATTCAATTCCTGTTCTCCCTCCTACTTAGATTGTGAGCCCCATATGGAAGAGAGACTGTGTCCAATCCAATAATCTTGTGTGGACCTAAATGCTGATTGCAGTGCTTGACACATAGTAAATGCTGAGCAAATATCCCAATCATCATCCTCCTCAGTGGCTCCAGACAAGGACCCTCCAGCTTCACCAAACCAAGCCTCTCCCCTCTTTCAAAGATCTTCTAAATGCCTCCACCTCGAGGAATCTTCCCTGATTAATGTTAATGTCTAAGACTGCAAGCTAGTTGTGGGCGGGGACCATGTATCAACTCTTATATTGTACTTCCTCAAGCACTGTACACACAGTAAACACTCAAATGTCAATGATTGACTGAATGACTGATTCAGCTCCTCAACCTTCTTTATTACCACTTTGCTCTCTCTGGCTATCGACTGTTTTGTTACCTTGAGTTAATTATTTAAATTGAATCACACATTGTTTTGCCTAATGTGTAGATGTCCATTTATGTCATTTTATTTCCCCATCACACCACCAGTTCCTTAGAGGCAGCGATTGCATTTTTTATTTCTTCTGTGGTTTCCCCAATACCTGCTCAGAACAGGCCAGTAGTACTCCTTATACGGTACATGGCTAGTACTGTGCTCTGCAAACAGTAGGCAGTCAGTATCAAGGCCTAATTCATCTAGCACAGAGCTTTGCCCCTTAAGGGTATCCAGTAAGCCCTTCTGGGCAGATTTTCCAGAGAAGACAGGCAAATCTCAGAAGGCTCCATGTTCTCAATAATACATATGTGAGGTGAAAGGTCAGCTGCTTCTACATGGAAGATTATTGGTCATTCCTGGTTTTGAATGGATCTGATTACATTTCAAGTGTCCCAGCACACTTTGTCAACATATATAACAGCTTGGAGGAGAAGCCTGGATGCTCCCCATTTTAAAGGAAGAAAAAAGCTGTTTTTTTCCCTATGCCCCTTTTAATAGATGTTCATTTGGATCAAGCAGCATGGCCTAGTGGAAAGAGCACAGGCCTTGGAGTCACAGGATCTGGGTTCTAATCGCAGCTCCACCACTTGTCTTCTGTGTGACCTGGAGCAAGTTACTTAACCTCTCTGTGCTTCAGTTGCCTCATCTGTAAAATGGGGATTAAGACTGTGATCCCAATATGTGACATGGACTGTGTCCAGCCTGATTATTTTAAATCTACCCCAGTGCCCCCTCTTACCTCACCTCACTTCTTTCCTTCTACAACCCTGCCTGCACACTTTGCTCCTCTAGTGATAACCCTCACCCATGTCCTGCCTCTTTCCTGGATGCTCTCCCTCCTCAAATCCGACAGACAATTACTCCCCCAGCCTTCAAAGCCTTATTGAAGACACATCTCCTCCAAGAGGCCTTCCCAGACTAAGCCCCACTTTTCCTCATCTCTCACTCCCTTCTGAGTCACCTTGACTTATTCTTTTTGTTCTTCCCCCAACCCAGCTCCACTGCAGTTATGAACATATCTGTAATTTTATTTATTTGCATTAATGTCTGCCTCTCCACCTGTACTCTGTAAGTTCGTTGTGGGCAGGTAATGTCACTGTTTCTTGTGTTGTACTTTCCCAATAACTTAGAACAGTGCTTTGCACACAATAAACTCTCAAAAATATGATCGAATGAACAGTACAGTGCCTGGCACATAGTAAGTGCTGAACAAATACCATTTGAAAAAAGCTTGGAATAAGTTTTTGTCTATGTATTTGAAACAAATTCATCCATTCCAAATAATTTCATTAGCAGAACTCCTTAATCCACCCTTCAAGCTGCTTGTATTTGAGAGACAGAGTGCTAGGCGCTTAGTACAGTGCTCTGCACACAGTAAGTGCTCAATAAATCCGATTGATTGATTAATGGAGGTGGAAGATCCAAGATCCTGGGAGGGCAGTGGAATGCTGATTGCTTGTACATCATTGCTTCGATTGAACCAAGTGCTCAGTACAGTGTTCTGTGTACAGTAAATTCTAAATACTACAGATTTATTTATTTATTTATTGATTCCATGTGGAGGCAAGAGAATATGTGATAGCTATAAGGATGTTTTGGAGAGGCCTGAAAATTGGCTTGAAAATTTGCTGCAGGGTGCGTTAAATAGCTGGGAAAACTGAATGAGCCTGAAATACACATTGTCTGGAAATCAATGCAGTTGAGTCGAATGCATTTTTGAAAAGAGAAATGGGAGAGAATGGAGCTCTGGACTTTTCAAACTCCATCTGTAGAAAGCTGAATCACCCATGTGGCTTGAATCTGAGCATCAGCCATCCTCTAGGACAGTAGAGAAGGCCAAGAACAGCATTGAGACCTGGAAATTGGCATGGCCAGGCCCCATGTCACAGCCGGCCTAGGGTCTCTGGGCTCAGGGGCCAGCAGGACACACTGAACTACTGGGTGGACATGCCAAGAGCTACCAGACGCCCTGCTGGGACAGAGAAAGGAAGTCTATATGGCATCCAGGTAGTTGCCCAGGAAGCTCAAACTTTGTGTTGGGATAGAACTGCTTCCTCTTTTCTTTGGAAGTTGAACAATCCCTCCTTTCCCTGAGTCATTGGAGTGAGAGATTCAAAGTGCCAAGAAATTAGGGTAACATACTCTGGGCTGGGTGGTTATTCTGTTGATTCCAATACTTATAAGGGCTCGGGACCTCAGTTCTAATTCTTGCTTTTCCATTGCTTATGCCCTCCTGGGGCCCGGTCCCAAGCTAGGAAAAGAGGATAACTGATGGAAATCCAATTCATCCCCTCCGGAACATAATGTTGCACTGAACTCACCCTGCTCTGTTGAGAATCATTATCAATGATATTTATTGAGCACTTACTGTTTGCAGTGCACTGAACTAAGTGCTTGGGAGAGTACAAGAGTTGGTAGACACATTCCCTGCTCACAACAAGCTTATATTCTAGAGGGAGAAAATGGGAACAACAGTGTGACTTTGGGCAAGTCACTTCACTTCTCTGTGCCTGTTACCTCATCTGTAAAATGGGGATGAAGACTGTGAGCCCCCCATGGGACAACCTGATCACCTTGTAACCTCCACAGCGCTTAGAACAGTGCTTTGCACATAGTAAGTGCTTAATAAAAGCCATTATTATTATTATTATTATTATTATTATTATTATTATTATTATTCCAGAAGCATTTCCATTCAAGTTGTCAGGAAGGTAGAAATATACAGTGCAACAATTGTGTAAAAAAGAATATTATTGTTATTATTATACAATATAATTTTGCATATATATATGTGTATATATACACAATCAATTGTATATGTTGGGCACTTACTGTGTGCAGAATACTGTACTCAGCTCTTGGGGGATTACAATGCAATACAGTTTGTCGATACGAATCCTACCCTCAAGAAGCTTATTCATCCCAAACATCTTTTCCCTAGTTCTCCTAGGCCTTCTTGGGTTTGGGCTCCTAGGACCAGGCCTGCTAGTTCACTGAAATGTTCTACAGCTATCTGAAACTCTCCAAGCAAAGGCACAACTTATTTTCTCCCTCATCTCCTGTCCCAAATGCTCCTCTCCTGCAAACACCAGCTTCTCTTTCCTTCCCATCACCACCCCTGTGTCTGTTATCCATGCTCAGAATTATAATCAGCTTGACTCTGTATTGTTCTGAGGTCTGCCCTTCTGCTCAGTTAGAAAAATTGAGAAAAACAGTTCAATTAGAAAAACCCACAGCGTACCCCAGGCCAGGCCCCTGAACTGGAGCAGACTTGCCTATCTATCCTTATCCATCCTCTCCTGGCTGTTGACTATTAACTTGGCTGTGCGTACCTCTTATAAAACACTTTGATATTCACCCCAACCCCATGGCACTTATGAAGATATCCTTGTACTCTTCTTTGTCCCCATTCTGCAGTTCATTTTAAAGTTTATCTCCCCCGTAGACTGTACATTTCTTGTGGGCAGAGACTGTTTCTATCAACTCTATTATATCATACCCTCCCAAGCACTTAGTACGGTGCTCTCTGCATACAATAAGTGCTCAATAAGTATCACTGATTTCTGAATGATAGGGAAGGGGGAAGAGGGAGAGGAAAGGGAAAAAGGCTTAACCTCCCCATAGATATTGGCAACCTCAGTCGCTTTATTCGAATGGCTCTTCCCTACCTTTCGGGGCATATCCCATTACTTAGGCTACAACTTTGAAGGGGGTGGGGAGGCGTCAAACAATCAATGGTTGGATTTTTTCTGGACCAATTAATATGCCTCATTGACAAGGCTCTTTCAATCACCCCGAGTTTTTCCTTCTGTCACTAATAGAGCTAGAAAGACCAAGTCAGCCCCCAGGGGCCACCTGTCCACTCCTCTTGCACCAACATAGAAGCCAGGCTCACTTTTAATGTTTATTAGGAGTCAAGCACTGTACTAAAGCAATGACGTAAATATAAAATAATCCAGCTGGACACATTTCCTGTCCCACATGGGGCTCACAAACTGAAGGAATGAGAAAATGATATAATTCCCATAATATGGATGAAGAAACTGAGGCACAGAGAAGTTAAGAGCCTTGTCCAAGGTCCTGTGACTCCTAGATGTAGTTCTTTCCACTAGGCCATGCTGCTTCTCCAGAATGTTTTGAACTGGGCTGGGCAGGGGGTTAATGTCATGAAGAGTTATTTCCAAGCTTCTAGAGATCAGATGAGTTCCATATGTTCATGCTAGTCATGCTCAGAGCAAAGCAAATTAAATTGAATTAGTTCCTTGAAGCCCTCCAGGAACAGTGATTGCTTTGTGGGCTTTGAGTTCATGTAAAGCTGGACTTCTCAGTCGACCACCCGAGACTCGTCAAGGGCTATATCACGAGCCAGCTGATTGGGACTTTTGGTATGACATTTAGATCAGTCTGCTTTCAGTCCTAAACTATGAGCTACAGCAGGGCTAGGATTAATGACCAGAATTCCACTCTCCAAACTAATTGCAATATCATTACACCAGGTGGAAAATTAACAGTTATTACTAATTTATTGTATTAGTAACAGCGTTAACACACTTCATTACTGAAAATTGACTGCAAAAACTGCAAATCGACACTGCATTACTCATACACTGCATTATGAACACAGTCTGAAACAGACACACTGGGAAAGCAAAACATGGTGTTTCAATCACTAACAGACAACAAGCGATATGAAGTACTGCAAAAATAGCACACTGTGTTATGAACATTCAGCATCACTGATCCATTGCATGATGCACACATATTTTTTCCAACGCACTGCATTTTGAACACACAATGAGACTAAAGCTTCAGGGCAAAAATAAAGTTATCCAAGTCTGCTCCATTCCATCTTCTCCATCCCATTTTTGATATTTTTGAGAACATTCAAGTCATGCCTTTTATTTATGCAGTCAGCAGCATGGTGTAGTGAAAATAGCAGTCTTGGGAGTCAGAAGACCTGGGTTTGTCTCCCAGGTTTGCTATTTGCCTGCAGTGTGACCTTGGACAAGTCCTTGCACTTCTCCATATCTCAGTTTCCTCATCTGCAAATTGTATACCTATTCTCCCTCTTATTTAGACTATAAATCCCATTTGCAACATGGGACTGTGTCTGACCTGATTATCTTGTATCCATCCCAACACTTGGAACAGTAAGCAAGTTCTTAATGAATCGATTATTACTGAATGTCTACTGTGGGCAGAGCACTGTACTAAGTGCTTGGGAGAGTACAATAATCTTAGTAGAGATGATTTCTGTCATCAAGGACCTTTTGATCTAGTGGGATGTTCCCAAGCTCTCTCCACACATGGCACGTTCCCAAGAAATACTGATGATGTTGATACTGAAAGGCAGGCTCCATATTAATACCCCGACAAGGAAAACAGGATAAATGTCAGGTTGAAATAGAGAGCAACAAACAATTTAAATGGACCTACTATACAAGGCTCAGACCTCAGCATAACTTCCATATTCCAGGAAACATGTCTACCAACTCTCTTACTTTGAACTCTCCCAAGTGCTTAGTACAGTGCTCTGCACACAGCAAGCATTCTTTAAATATAATTGATAACAAATTGGTTTTCAGGAACTACATTACTGTGGGTAGTAATGGGTGAAGGCTACAGAGAGCAGGGTTGTCAGTTATATAAATATGTGAATATCAACATGTGTAGAAAATATAATCGAGTGTTTATTTTAGTCATTTTTAATCCTGAATCACCCTTCTGCCCATTAGAAGTGTGTTACTGTTTCCCTGTTTACCCTAACCTTACTAAGATGGGACAGTTTGGTCTTGACTTTGGTGCTCTATAAATGATCTGGTTTATTCAATGAAAAGCACATTTGTTCAAGATGACAAGAGTCTTTGTAGAGATGGGTGATGATCAGTCAGGTTGGCATGCGAGAACCATGTGCATCCCTGCACTTCACAACCTTGATGCATCGTGAAGAATAGGCGAAGATCTTGAGGGAAATGCATTAAGATGACTAAAAGCGTTTAGAATTAGATCTACAACTGGGTAAAGATAAAACAAACTTGGAGCTCTTTTATTTGGAGAAGAAAATGCTAAGAGGAGCCTTATGAGTGGACCTTCAAGAAGGAAGGATAAAGGGGAGTAAGACCTAGACAAAACAGATTTACACCTGGAGATTAGGTGTTAAGATAGCCAGAATTTCTCCCACAGTGTCTACTGCACAATGGCTGGGGCAATGAATCCACAGTAGAGTCTGCCCTGCGCTGACCGCTGGCTATTACTGATGTTTCCTGAGGTTGATGTGATGAGCTGCCCTGGGGCTCCCTAGTTTGGCAGGTAGACCCGTGGATAGCTTCTCCTTAGGGGCTGGACATAGGTGAGGACTGGCCTCCCTTGTGCTGGCCACTGAAAATGGGAGTTTGGGTTTGGCCACAGGCTGTTCTTAATTGGGTGGACCCCAGTGGGAGAGGCTGAGAGGAATGACAGGGGTGCTGCCTCCTGATTTATGGTGCTGGGAAATCTCACTATTGCACTCAATACTTCAGAAGAAAAAAAAAAGAAATCTGGTCGATTTTCTTTCCTCCAAACTGATGTAACTAGCACCACCAATATGAATGACCATATGTCACCTCAGGAAATTGTACAGGCTGAAATATCAGTAGGCTAATTTATACCAGCAGCATGGCATAGTGAAGTAGAGAAGAAGCATGGGATAGTGATTAAAGCATGGGCCTCAGATTCCGGAGGTCATGGGTTCTACTCCCGGCTCTGCTACTTGTCTGCTATGTGACCTTGGGAAATGGGGATTGAGACTGTGAGCCCCATGTGGGACAGGGACTGATTTGCTTATAGCCATTCAGTGCTTAGTACAGTGCCTGGTACACAGTAAGTGCTTTACAAATACCACAATTATTATTATTATTATTATCAAACAATCAATAATCAATTGCATTTACTGAGCACTTACTGTGTGCAGAGCACTTTACAAAACACTTGGGAAAGTACAATACACTGGAGTTGGTGGATCCATGATTAGAACTCAGGACCTCCTGACTCCCAGGCTTGTACTCTATCCACTAAGCTAAGCTACTGCCCTGAACTTTAGAAAGAGGAAGCGGAATATAGAATCTGCCCTTTCCTCTCCATCCACGTCACTACCATGCTGACCAAGCATTTTTCATTTCCCACTTCACCTACGGTATCATAGTCTCCTCTCTGACTTCCCTGCCTCCTGTCTCTCTCTTCTCTTCAGACAATTCTGCACATTGTTGCCCGAATCAGTTTTTCTGAGAAACTATTCAGTCCATATCTTCCGACTTCTCAAAAGCCTCGAATGGTTGCTAATCCACCTCCAGATCAAATGAAACTCCTTACCATTGGCTTTAAGACATTCGATCAGCTCTTTCCCTTCTACCTTATCATGCTTCTCTTCTAATGCTCACTGTACCTCCGTCTTGCCTATCTCTCTGCCAACCCCTTGTCTACATTTACCCTCTGGGTTGGAACGACCCCCACTTTTGTATCTGACAGATCACAACTCTTCCCATTCATTCATTCATTCATTCAATCAGTCGTATTTATTGAACACTTACTGTATGCAGAGCACTGTACTAAGCACTTGGGAAGTACAAGTTAGCACCTTCAAAACCCTCCTAAAATCACATCTCCTCCAAGAGATTTGCGTTATTTCCCCTACCCACCATTCCCTCTACATCCACTACGCACTTGATTTTGTACATTTAAGCATTTTGACACTCAACCCAGTCCCACACGACTTGTAAAATATCCTTACACTCTATTCTTTCCCCTGTTCTTAAGCTATGTAAAAGTCTATCTCCTCCATTAGACCATAAGTCTCTTGAGAGCAGGGACTGTATCTTCTTCCAACTCTCTTGCACTGTACTTTCTTTAGTGCACACAGTAAAAGCCTAATAAATACACACTGACTGGTTGACTGAAGCATTTTTTCCAGGTTCAGGTTGTCGATCTATATCCTCAGTCTTCCTTAGCCTAATCTCCCATCTGTAGCACTCTGTGATTCTGAAATGTGGTTCATAATCATCAGCATGACTTCTTGGATGTTTGCTGTTGGGGCACAGGAGTCAGCGAAGTTCTCTGTGAAATATTCAGTGTCAATCCTTTAGTGCTAGTCATTGAACACCTACTGTGTGCCGAGTACTGTCATAGTGCTTGGAAGAATACAATAAAGATGAAAGACATGATCCCTGCCCTTAAAGGGTTTAGAATCAAATGAGAGAGATTAATTATAACATCGGTTCAAATATGGATATATGCAGAGTTTCGGGTGGGCATACTGTGTGGCATAGTGGATAGAACATGAGCCATGGAGTCAGAAGGTCTAATCGCAGCTCTGCCTCATCTGCTGTGTGATCTCAGGCAAGTCACTTCACTCCTCTGTGCCTTAGTTACCTCATCTGTAAAATGGGGATTGAGACTGTGAGCCTCAAGTGGGACAGGGACTGTGACCAACCCAATTTGCTCGTATCCACCCTGGATTTAGTACAATGCCTAGAACATAGTAAGTGCTTAACAAATACCATAACTATTAATTATTATTACTCTCCCAAGCAAGTAGTAGAGTGTCCTGCACATAGTAAGCACTCAGTAAATGCCCCTGATTGAATAGAACAGAGCAGAGCTCATTGGTTTTAGCTCTAGGAGGCCAATGGAGACCTTGAGTAGAGGAAAGAGGGTGCAGACAGGGTTCAAGAAGACAGTTAGAAGAGGGGAGTGGAGGCCGTTTCCTGCTCTAGGAGTATGAACAGGAATAAGAGCAGTGAGATGGGACAATGGCTGGAGTGTGGCTCAGAGGAAAGAGCACAGACCTGAGAGTCAGAGGAAGTGGGTTTTAATGCCGCCTCTGCCACTTGTCCGCTGAGTGACTTTGGGCAAGTCGCTTAACTTCTCTGTTCCTGTTACCTCATCTGTAAATGGGGATTAAAAGTGTGAGCTCCACATGGGACAACCTGATTACCCTGTATCTACCCCAGTGCTTAAACCAGTGCTAAGCAGCGTGGCTTAGTGGAAAGAGCACGGGCTTGGGAGTCAGAGGTCAAGAGTTCTAATCCCGACTCCATTGCTTGTCTGCTGTGTGACCTTGGGCGAGTCACTTAACTTCTCTGTGCCTCAGTTACCTCATCTGTAAAATGGGGATGAAGACTGTGAGCCCTACACGGGACAACCTGAATAGCTTGTATCTACCCTAGTGCTTAGAACAGTGCTTGGCACGTAGTAAGCGCTTAACAAATACCAACATTATTATTATTATAATTATTTGCACATAATAATCACTTAACAAATACCATTATTATTATCATTGTTGCTGTTGGAGGGAGCTGTGGGCAACAGAGATTGCTTTTTGAGGAGAAACTGGCCAGTGCCTGAAGGCAGAGGGAAAGGAGTAGTGAAAGCAAGGGAAGAGCGTGGGAGTAAATGGGAATCTGTAGGCTGACGATTCCCCCCCCCACCCATTGAGTTGAAACAACAGAAGTCTCTTTGGGCTTCACTTTTTCTTCCTAATCTGAATGATACAGGGTCAGGGTCTGGGACAGGTTGATCAGCTGCTGTGCCAAGTAAAACCTCTGGGCCTGCACTGCACAGAGCGGAGGAAACATCTGACATTCACCAGATGAACCATTCTATTAATTAATCTAGTAAATCTAATCACCTGCAGAAAACCCAACAAGTGGGTGGGGGGGGATGTTGACACGGAGAAGCTTTTCCTACAGGACAGCTCCTCCTGGAATTCATTCAAAAGGGAAGTAGCATGGTTCAGTGGAAAGAGCATGGGCCTGGGTGTCAGAGGACCTAGGTTCTAAACCCTGCTCCACCACATAGCTGCTGTGTCACCTTGTGCAAGTCATGTAACTTCTTTGTGCCTCAGATACCTAATCTGCAAAATAGGGATTAGGACTGCGAGCCCTTTGTGGGACTCAATTAGCTTTTTATCTACCCCAGCATTTTAACACAGTGCCTGGCACATAGTAAGTGCTTTACATAGACCATAAAAAGATGGGGTGGGAAATACTGGATCAGGGATTTTTTTTTTTTATTTGGCCTTTGGAAATATGTGGATGAAATATCCAGTCTCCTGTCTCTACCCACTTCAGTTTATACTTCACTCTGCTGCCCAGATCATTTTTCTACAAAAATGTTTAGGACATATCACCCCCCCCTCCTCAAAAAACTCCAGTGGTTGCCCATTCATTTCTGCATCATACGAAAACTCCTCACCATTGGCTTTAAAACACTCTACCCTCATCCCCTCTCCTACCTATTGCTATTCTCCTTCTACAACCCAGCCAGCCCATTCACTCCCCTAGTGCTAACCTTCTTACTGTGCCTCGATCTCGCCTATCTTGCTACCGATCCTTAGTCCATGCCCTGCCTCTGTCCTGGAGCTCCCTGACTCCTCAAATCCAACAATTACTCTCTCCCCCTTCAAAGCCTTATTGAAGGCACATCTCCTTCAAGAGGACTTTCCAGACTAAGCCCCTCTACCTTTCCTCTTCTCTCACTCCCTTCTGCATCGCCGTGACTTGCTTCCTTTGTTCTTCCCCAGTTCCCAGCCCCACAGCACTAATAGATTTATCTGTAATTTATTTATTTGTATTGATGTCTGTCTCCCCCCACTCTAAACTGTGAGCTCATTGTGGGCAGGGAATGTGTCTGTTTATTGTTGTATTGTACTCTTCCAAGAGTTTAGTATGGTGCTCTGCACACGGTAAGTGCTCAATAAATATGATTGAAAGAATGAATGAATCAATCAATCAATCGTATTTATTGAGTGCTTACTTTGTGCAGAGAACTGTACTAAGCACTTGGGAAGTACAAGTTGGCAACATATAGAGACAGTCCCTACCCAACAGTGGGCTCACAGTCTAAAAGGGGGAGATAGAGAACAAAACCAAACATACTAACAAAATAAAATAAATAGAATATATATGTACAAGCAAAATAAATAAATAAATGAATAGGGTAATAAATATGTACAAACATATATACATATATACAGGTGCTGTGGGGAAGGGAAGGAGGTAAGGGGGGGGGAATGAAGAGGGGGACGACGGGGAGAGGAAGGAAGGGGCTCAGTCTGGGAAGGCCTCCTGGAGAAGGTGAGCTCTCAGTAGGGCCTTGAAGGGAGGAAGAGAGCTAGCTTGGCGGATGGGCAGAGGGAGGGCATTCCAGGCCCGGGGGATGACGTGGGCTGGGGGTCGATGGCGGGACAGGCGAGAACGAGGTATGGTGAGGAGATTAGCGGCAGAGGAGCAGAGGGTGCGGGGTGGGCTGTAGAAGGAGAGAAGGGAGGTGAGGTAGGAGGGGGCGAGGTGATGGAGAGCCTCGAAGCTAAGGGTGAGGAGTTTCTGCCTGATGCACAGATTGATTGGTAGCCACTGGAGATTTTTGAGGAGGGGAGTAACATGCCCAGAGCGTTTCTGGACAAAGACAATCCGGGCAGCAGCATGAAGTATGGATTAAAGTGGGGAGAGACATGAGGATGGGAGATCAGAGAGAAGGCTGATGCAGTAGTCTAGACGGGATAGGATGAGAGCTTGAATGAGCAGGGTAGCGGTATGGACGGAAAGGAAAGGGCGGATCTTGGCAATGTTGCGGAGCTGAGACCGGCAGGTTTTGGTGACGGCTTGGATGTGAGGGGTGAACGAGAGAGCAGAGTTGAGGATGACACCAAGGTTGCGGGCTTGTGAGACGGGAAGGATGGTAGCGCCGTCAACAGAGATGGGAAAGTCTGGGAGAGGGCAGGGTTTGGGAGGGAAGACAAGGAGTTCAGTCTTGGACATGTTGAGTTTTAGGTGGCGGGCAGACATGCAGATGGAGATGTCCTGAAGGCAGGAAGAGATGCGAGCCTGGAGAGAGGGGGAGAGAGCAGGGGCAGAGATGTAGATCTGGGTGTCATCAGCGTAGAGATGATAGTTGAAGCCGTGGGAGAGAATGAGGTCACCAAGGGAGTGTGTGTAGATTGAGAACAGAAGGGGACCAAGCACTGAACCTTGGGGAACCCCCACAGTAAGGGGATGGGAGGGGGAGGAGGAGCCTGCAAAAGAGACTGAGAATGAACTACCAGAGAGATAAGAGGAGAACCAGGAGAGGACGGAGAGGACATAGCAATATATTCATTGCTATGTCCCAGAACTCCCTGGGACTCCTGGCATTGGAAGCTGGGTCCCATGCCAGATCCAGTGGCCCCCTGGACTTTATCTGTGACCTCAAGCACAAGTAGCCATGCCCTCCTGAGAGGCTGAATTCCCAGCACCCCCACTGGGGCTGGTGATTCATGCCTGCCTCTGCTTCATTCGCAAACCAGGCAGTGTTGTCGGGGAGGCCAGATAAGTCCCCAGGGGACTTGTCTGCTGCTCACCCGGAACCCTAGCTCAATGAGTTTTTAAAAAAGTTATGCATTGCAATTTGCCACCCTAAATCTTGATTTTATCCCCAAAGTTCATGTTTTAATTAATAGAAAGCAGGCCACAAACCTCGTTCCAGTTCTCATGACTAATGCACTTTGGGTTTGAACTGTAAATTGGCTGCTAATATTTAATAGACTGCAGCCACCAATCCATTCTATAGCAATAATAAATCAGACAATAATATCATTTTTGCTTGGTACAGAAAGCCCAGGGCCACAGAGTCCAAGTTATTAATATTCTACTGCACATATTCTTCTCTGGGTTTTTGGAGATATTAATTTTAGCTTTTGCATTTGGAAGACTTTCCAGTTTTCCTTGGTTATGCAGGCTAAATTTCACAAGTTGAGCTGAAAAAACACATTCCATAGGATTTCTCCAAGGAAAGAACAGAACTGACATGACAGGGTTCTGTCTTCAGGTAGAGCTCCTGACTGAAGCAATTACTTTAAAGTCTGAATACAGATTTTGGTAAAGGTCCAGGGCAAGGTTGCCACTGATTGTAGCCCTCTGGGGTTGCAAGCCTTGTCAGCCCATGAATGAACAACATTCCCACACTCCCAATGTGGATTGGAGTGTCAGTTATGCACTGTCTTCTCCAGCTGTCACGAACAATGAAGTTCTGGAGTGTATTTAGTCTTCTAGCATCAAGGCTATCCTCACATCAGCAAAGCTACAATGGGTAGGACATTTGAGAGAATGAACCAAGGTGGGATAACCAAACAGCTGCTGAATAATAATAATAATAATAATGGTATTTATTAGGCACTTATTATATGTCAAGCACTTTTCTAAGCACTGGGATAGATACAAGCTAATCAGGTTGGACACAGTCCCTGTTCCCATGGGGCTCACAGTCTTAATCCCTATTTTACGGATAAGGTAACTGAGGCCCAGAGAAGTGAAGTGACTTGCCCAAGGTCACAAGCAGACGAGTGGCAGAGTGGGAATTAGAACCCAGATCCTTCTGAGTCCCAGGCCCGTGCTCTATCCACTAGGCCATGCCACTTCCCTGGAGAGTGAAGAGTGGAGTGTGAAACTGGGAAACAAAAGCAAGGAGAGCAGAGATTCAGGGAACATTTTAAGGACCCTGGAAAAAAACCCCCAAAACCTTAGATAATGCTACTATTCAGCTGTAAACTGGGAGAAAATTGGCAAGGATAGACGAGCATGGGGCAATGTTTTCAAGCAAGGACTGGCTCTTTTGGAACCAAAGCTCCTGAAGGAATGAGAGACAAGGAGATAAAAGGGAAAACTGACCCCGGGTTCTGTGAACATTATGCATGGTGATGCACCAAGGGACAGCCATGTTGTGTTCTGATTGTGGACCAAACTAGACTGCGAACTCCCCTCAAGATTGTAAGTTCATTATGGGCAGGGAATGTGTCTGTTATATTGGTATATTGTACTCTCCTAAATGCTTAGTACACTGCTCTGCACACAAACAGTAAGGGCTCTTAAATCTGTTTGATAAAAATGATGGTATCTGAGTGCTTACTATGTGCCAGGTACTGTACTAAGTGCTGAGGTGGATACAAGCAAATCGAGTTGGACACAGTTCCTGTCCCAAGTGGGGCTCACAGTCTCAATCCCCATTTTGCAGATGAGGGAACTGGGGCACAGAGAAGTGAAGTGACTTGTCCAAGGTCACACAGCAGACAAGTGGTGGAGCTGGGATTAGAACCCATGACCCTCTGACTCCCAGGCCAGTGATTAATCTATCCTCTATGTGACTGACTGACAAGTCTGCGGAACCCACATCAACCTTTTCAGCCTACAGCACTTGCAGCTGAATTTCACCATCTGCAGTTTTCTTCTTCTAGTAAAAAGGACAGATATATCTGGTATCAGTCAATCAATCAATCATAATTATCAAATGCATACTGTGTGCAGAGCACTGTACTAAGCACTTGGGAGAGTAATAATAATGGTGGCATTTGTTAAGCACTTACTATGTGTGGAGCACTGTTCTAAGCGCTGAGGTGGATTCAAGGTATCAGGTTGTCCCACATGGGGCTCACAGTCTTAATCCCCATTTTACAGATGAGGGAGCTGAGGCACAGAGAAGTTAAGTGACTTGCCCAAAGTCACACAGCTGACAAGTGGTGGAGTCAGGATTAGAACCCACGATCTCTGAATCCCAAGCCCGGGCTCTTTCCACTGAGCCACGCTGCTTCCTACTGAGCCATATAGCAGAGACAATAGTCACATTCCTGCTCACAATGAGCTTACAGTCTAAAGGGGGAGAAAGACATTGATATAAATAAATTACACGTATGTACATGGGAGGGAGGGGAGGAATGAATAAAGGGTGCAAATCTAAGTGTAAGGGCAACATAGAAGGGAATGGAAGAAGAGGAAACAAGGGCTTAGTTAAATGAGGGCTTAGTCAGGGAAGGCCTCTTGGAGATGTGCTTTTAATAAGGCTTTGAAGCTGAGGAGAGTGATCATTTGTCAGATATGAAGAGGGAGGGCATTCCAGAACAGAGGGAGGAAGTGGGCGAGAGGTAGGCGGTGAAATAGATGAAACTGAGGTATGGTGAATAGGTTGGCATTGTATCTTTCAGCAACACCTGCACGCAGAGATAGGATCTCACTATCAGCATCATTATCTCTGAATACAGAACCCAGATATATATTTATATATATATATATATATATAGAGAGAGAGAGAGAGAGAGAGAGAGAGACAGAGACAGAGACAGAGAGAGAGGAAAAAAAGAAAAACAGCATGGTTTAGTGGAAAAAGCATGGGCTTGGGAGTCAAAGGATGTGGGTTCTAATCCTGACTTCACCACTTGTGTGATCTTGGGCAAGTCACTTAACTTTTCTGTGCCTCAGTTATGTCACCTGTAAAATAGGGATTAAAAGTGTGAGTCCCACATGGGGTAACCTGATTGTCCTGTATCTACCTCCAGCACTTAGAACAGTGCTTGGCACATAGTAAGCGCTTAACAAATACCATACTTATTATTATATATATAACTCTTCCCTTAGCAGTGGGCTTGGTATAGGAATGAGATTAGACATCAGTGAGAATGTGCCTTCTTTTACCATGGTATTTAGAATCTGGTAATGTATCTAACTGACTCTTCGTGGCATTCTTGCTGGACCTGAGGGGAAAGAAATAGAAGAATGATATTTTGTCTTTATATTGAGAATGAAATGTATCATCCTGCCATTGTTACAGAGATCCCCAAAGAAATGGATCCCATTAACCTTGTGAATGCCCTACTATTCCTCCCAAGCATTTCCCTGACTCTATTTGGGCTCTTGATAACCAGATTTCTGGCCTCTTCCATCACTCTTGTTTTGGTCTTTAACTCAGTTCTCCTTTCAGTTACCTGACAATGGAACACATTTCACTGCATTGTTCACAAATCACAAGGACTCCGCCTCTTGTCTATCAAGATGGTAAATCTCACATTTGCCCTTTCCAAGATATATAGAAAGGAAAGGTACCAAACAAAATGGAGAATTCTGGGGAAGTTGTTTGCTGCTCAGGGGGTCAAGAAGAATCAGTGTGAGCCAGAAGCACCAACACCTGGGAGTGAATAGGCAATCAGCAGGCAAAGAGAAGCAGCATGGCCTAGTGGATAGAGCACAGGCTTGGAAGTCAGAAGGAGCTAGATTCTAAATCTGGTTCTACCACTTGTCTGCTTTGTGACACTGGGCAAGTCATTTAACTTCTCTGTACCTCAGTTATCTCCTTTGTAAAAATGTGGATTAAGAGTGTGAACCCCAGATGGGGCATGGACTATGTCCAGCCTGATTGGCACATAATACAATGTCTGGCACATGATAAGCACTTAATACTAAAAAAGGGAGGGGGGCATCAAGGAGCATATCCTGCCTTGTGAGTTCTTGAAGTGGGACTTGGCTTCCCTCCCAGGAGGAAGGAGGAAAGACAGACAGAAGTAATACCAGATACTGAGACCCCCAGGGTCACTTAGAATCTCTTCTCTTGTTCAGTAGCAGCAGAGCATGGCTTAGTGGAAAGACTATGGGCTTGGGAGTCAGAGATCATGGGTTCTAATCCTACCTCTACCACTTGTCACCTGTGTGACTTTGGGCAAGTCATTTAACTTCTCTGTGCCTGTTACCTCATGTGTAAAATGGAGATTAAGACTGTGAGACCCATGTGAGACAACCTGACTACCTTATATCTATCCCAGCGCTTAGAACAGTACTTGGCACATAGTAAGTGCTTAACAAATACCATCATCATCATCATTATTAGAAGCCCTAGTTCCAAAGAGGGCGGAAGGACAAAGTGAAGGATAAAACCTACTTGTCAATAGGAACCTGAGGTCCCAGCTTGGCTCCCTTAAGAAGGTTGATGGCCCCTCCAGGGAGAAGGGATAGAATGGACACTGAGGGGGATTGGTTATGGCCATTGAGGGGTTAAGGCATGATAAAGTTAAAGTAATCCAAGATGGAGGTCAAAATGAGCGGCCTCCACCTAGCAAAGCTCCGGGACTCTGTTCCCTGTTCTCCGTGGCTGAATCTGCTGTGTTTTGGGATGTCCCACGTCCCAGCCAGTGCAGCCTAATGGATAGAGCATGGTCCTGGGAGTCAGAAGTACCTAGGTTCTAATTCCAGCTCTGCCACTTGTCTGCTGGGTGATCTTTGGCAAGTTACTTAACTTCTCTGTGCCTCAGTTACCCCATCTGTAAAATGCCACAGTGGACATCACCCATAAAAAATGTGGGAAATTTTGGGAAGCAGCATGTCCTAGTTGTTAGAGCATGGACCTGGGAATCACAGAACCTGAGTTCTAATCCCAGCTCCACCAATTTTCTGTTGTGACCTTGGGCAAGTGTCAACTTCTCTGTGTCTCAGTTACCTCATCTGTTTGATGGTGATCCCCATGTGGGACATGGATTGTGTCCAACCTGATCAGCTTGTATCTACCCCAGCACTTAGTACAGTGCCTGGCACCTAGTAAGTTCTTAACAGATATCAAAAAAGAAATGCATGGGCAAACTGTGAGGAAGGTTAACTTTGGGATTTATCACCCAGAGACAGATATTGAGTGGGGCAGTGCTCTGTCAATATCTTCCTCAATGAGCAATGAAATGTGGTTTCATTTCAACCCATGTCAATATCAATTGACTCCTTTTCTACTTCCATGGGGCTGATAAGGGTAAAGGCCAAAGGTACAGAACACTTTCTCTCCATAAATCCTTTCTAGTCTACAATCTATGACTCCCCAGACATATGGATGTTCTTATAATCCTGGATAGGTATTCAATAGCATAAGCACCTTATGATTAAGGAATAAAGCAATGAGCAAAGCTGAGGGCCAGTACTAATCTGGAAGAGGCACAGGGAGAGTGCAAATCATTTGAAAGAAGGAAGGAACGGGCTACTTGGACATGTAGTAATATTTGATAGACGCATGGGAGCACTAACCTCAAAATGTAAGTCTTCCAGCTTCTCCACTGTTTTTGCTCCATTCCAGAAGAGAAGAGGGAAGAAGAGGCCGTTCTCCCAACCCAAACACTCCTTTCTATTTGGGGAGCAGTGAGAATTGCAGGCAGTCAGAAATGGAAAGTAAAAAAATCCTCCCTCACTGGAACTGAGGTAGGTTGATGAATTTGCCTGCTGTTAATTTAGGAAGTGATATGTTCTCCCATGTTTATCAAAAGGGATCTGTCCCTTTTCAAAGGATTATCAGCCCCGGATCAAGTAGATTCAGAATTCCCCTGGAAAAACAAATAGGAGATCATAATCTTTCACCTCTTCCGTGGCTGCCAAGAATCAAACCTCCCCCATGCTGTCTGGGGTGGGGAGACTGATTCTCCTGTTATCCTTTGAAGAAGACTGAAGTTTCTTTGTTCAGAAAACACTTTCAAGCATCAGCATAAATAACAGGTTACCTCTGGCACCTGAATTCCTGGAGTACAGTCTACAGCTGAGTCACTGGTGAGTCTAAAGGCACTTAACAACCTTGGGTCCAATTTCCCCAGACATAAACAATGAGAATAATCCGGGGAGGCTAAAAGGAATGAAATATATTACGAGCTTATTAACCTCTTTCAACCACTAAGAGCCACTTAATAAAAGCCAGCTCTCCGGTGCTAGAGCTGGGCCTAAATGGACAAATAAAAGTGAATGCTTGAAGTCAGACAATGGTAATGAGGCAGGAAATGCCCCAAATACCATCTGATAACTGCTTAACCATTCTTTCATCTTAGCACAATGACTCAACCCCAGCAACACTGAAAAGTAGAACTGTATCTACCCTCATCACAGACAAAGAAGAACTCTTAAAGTGCGTTAACAGGATTGCTACACCTTCCAGCACTGAGGATGATGCTCTACTCTAGGACAGTCTTTTGGCCTAGTGGAAAGAGCCTGGGATTGCTCCTGGGAATCAAGAAACCTGGTTTCTTTGCCAAACTAGCTCTCTTCTTCCCTTCAAAGCCCTACTGAGAGCTCACCTCCTCCAGGAGGCCTTCCCAGACTGAGCCCTCTTTTTCCTCCCTTCTTTCTCCACCCCTCCCCATTGCCCCCCGCCCTACCCCTTCCCCTCCCCACAGCACTTGTATATATTTGTACACATTTATTACTCTATTTTATTTGTACATATTACTCAATTTTATTAATGATGTGTATATAGCTATAATTCTATTTATTCTGATGGTATTGACACCTGTCTACTTGTTTTGTTTTGTTGTCTGTCTCCTCCTCCTAGACTGTGTAGGGACCGTTTTTATTTGTTGCCGATTTGTACTTCCCAAGCGCTTAGTACAGTGCTCTGCACACAGTAAGCACTCAATAAATACGAACGACTGAATGAATAGTTTGAATCCCGGCCTTGCCACTGGCCTTCTGTGTGACCTTGGGCAAGTCACTTAACTTCTCTGTGCCTCCATTTCCTCACTGTTTAATGGGAATAAGTGATCTGCTCTCACAGCCCCATAGATTGTGAGCAAGTGGCAAGGACTGTGTTTGATATAACTATCTTATAGCCTCTCCAGTACTTGGCACAAAGTAAGCATTTACTAAATACCAAAACTAACTTATAGTCTGCCTGTTAGCAACTGAAGATAAGACTCTCTCCCCAACACTTAAAAGGCAGAGCTAGGAAGAATGGCAAAGCTCCAACTACTGATAAGATATCAATCAGTGGTATTTTTCAATCAGTGGTGTCTACTGAGTGCATACTGTGCGCAAAGCACTGTACTAAGCAAGGAGGCAACCTCTTTCATTTTTATCAACATGTATAACACTGAGGAACTCTAGACTGTAAGCTCTTTGTGGGCAAGGAATGTGTCTGTTTATGGGTGTATTCTCCCAAGAGCTTAGTACAGTGCTCTGCACATAGTAAGCACTCAGTAAATATGATTGGCTGACAACTGTTCAGCATTTCATTAATGCCTCCACCATCTTCATCTTGGGAAGAAAGGGGAGCAGGCTGCCTGAGGAAACCTTAATGGGATCTTACAGTTCTGCGTTGCTGGCAAGGTCTTAGCCAAAGTCCTCATGGACTAACTCCCAAAGAGCATCATTCGAGTGGTTATGGAAAGTATCGTACTTTTGTCTTACTTTCCCAAGCACTTACACTGCCTTGTACCTAGAGGCTACTCAACAGGTAGTCTTGTCTTATGTTGTTGAGTCATCTCCGATGCCTAGGAACACCATGGACACATTTCTCCTAGAATGCCCCACCTCCATCTGCCATCGTTCTGGTAGTGTATCCATAGAGTTCTCTCTGTAAAAATATGGAAGTGGTGCATTATTTCATCCTTCCCTGCAGTAAAACTGAGTCCTTGCCCTCTACTCTCTCTCCCATGCCACTGCTGCCCAGCACAGGGGAGTCTTGACTTATAGCAGGTTGCCTTCCACTCGCTAGCCAATGGCCAAGCTAGGAGTGGAATGGGTATGCTTCTACATGACTCTCCCTCTGGGAGTCAAGACTGGTAGAGTACTGGAAACTCTTCAGGTGTGACCCTGAGAGGATCGACAGGTGGTAGTAGTAGTAGCATGTATTAAGCAATTATTTCGTGCAGAGTACTGCACTAAGCACTGGGAAAGAGTATGCAGATGGGAAAGAGATCATCATCATCATCATCATCAATCGTATTTATTGAGCGCTTACTGTGTGCAGAGCACTGTACTAAGCGCTTGGGAAGTACAAATTGGCAACATATAGAGACAGTCCCTGCCCAACAGTGGGCTCACAGTCTAAAAGGGGGAGACAGAGAACAAAACCAAACATACTAACAAAATAAAATAAATAGAATAGATATGTACAAGTAAAATAAATAAATAAATAAATAGAGTAATAAATATGTACAAACAACATATATACATATATACAGGTGCTGTGGGGAAGGGAAGGAGGTAAGATGGGGGGGATGGAGAGGGGGACGAGGGGGAGAGGAGGGAAGGGGCTCAGTCTGGGTCGATGTCCCTGGGGGGGCTCACAATCTATGAGTGTAGAAATTGAGGGAGGACTGGAGACAGACACATAATGAGCAATTAAACTCTGAAATGGTTTAAAGGATGAGGACAAATATATAGAATACAAAAAAGGACCAAATGTCAGTCAGGAGCTGGGGTTAGAGGAGCAGACTTTCTCTTTGTGATTCAGAGCCCACAGCAATGGTTACACAGGCCCTGACTTGCCAAGGTACCACTACCATTACTGTTATTTCCAGATTGGTAATGCAGGGGGTGGCAGATGTAATTTTTGCTTCATTTCAGATACAGGGGAAATGCGGGGAATGACATCAAGATTTCTGAACTGTGTTCACCAACATCAAAGAAACTGTTGACATCATTGCTAGAATTGGTCTTGAGTGACTACTGAAAAGGTTTGACTTTCCTGAAAAGTTTCTCCAGATCCTAAAACGACTCCCTGATGAGGGAAATTTGAAAGGGCCCTGATAGGCCCCTTCCCAATCAGCAACAGAAGGGGCAGGGCAAATACCAGCAGGAATCCTGTTTGATTTAGTCTACCCTCTTGGACTGTAAGCTCCTCGTGGGAAGGGAAAATGTCTATCAAATCTTTAATATTGTGTTCTCCCAAGTACTTAGTACAGTGCTTTGAACATGGTAAATGTTCAGTAAATGCAATTTATTGATTGATTAAGCAGCCAAGCTAAAGGCTCCACCTAACCTGGAAACTGGCACAGATCATAATTCAAGCTAAAGGCTCCACCTAACCTGGAAACTGGCACAGATCATAATTCTGTTCTGGGAAACGCTTTCAAATCAAGAGAGAAGCAAAACATGGCCTTATGGATAGAGCAAAGGTCTGGGAATCAGAAGGTGGGTTCTAATTCAGGCTTCTGCACTTGTCTGCTGTGCGAGCTTGGGTAAATCACTTCACGTCTCTGGGCCTCCATTACCTGATCTGCAAAATGGGGATTGTGACTGTGAGCCCCACGTGGGACAGGAATGGTATCCAACTCATTTTGCTCTTAACTATCCCAACGTTTAGTACAGTGCTTGGCACATAGTAAGAGCTTAACAAATATCACAATTATTATTATCATCATTATTATTATTAATAAGCAGCGGGACCTAGAGAAAAGCTCTGGGAGTCAGAGGCCCTGTCACATACCTGCTGTGTGACCTTGGCGAATCACTTAACTTCTCTGTGCCCCAGTTCCCTCCTCTGCAAAATGGGGATTTAATGCCTGTTCCCTCTCCTTCTTAGACTGTGAGTCCCGTGTGGGACCCGATTACCTTGCATCTACCCCAGAATTTAGTACAGCACTTGGCACGAAGTAAGTACTTAACAAATACAACAGCTATTATTATTGTCATTATGATCTTGGTGAAGTTCGCGCAGTCCTTCCCACTTTCTTGTGAAAACCAAGTGAAAAGCAAAAAAAAAAAAAAAGCAAAACAAGGTAAAAGAAAAGCAACAGGGTGTGTATGGTGATCCTTCAGATAACTAGGGCTTATGTGGCTAATAGAGGTTGTTTCAGGGGGTCATGTGAAATCACTAAATAGTAGTAACCTCTGAGCAGCTCTAAAGGGTGAGTAGAACTTTTTCCAGCAGCTGTCTGTGTAATCACTCCCTTTCAGCCACGCCTCCAATGAAGAAAGACCTCTCCAAAACAAAGTAAATAAGGCATTTGCCTCTGTAAGTCATCACTATTAAGAGCATTTACCGAGGGCTTACTATGTGCTGAGCACTGTACCTATCTCTTGGGAGACTTAAATAGAGTTTTTTTTTTCTTTTAATGGTATTTGTTAAGCCCTTATTGTGTGCCAAGCACCTGTTCTAAGTGCTGGGGTAGGTACAAAGTAATCAGCTCTGAGAAATGACTCCTGATCTTAAAGAGCTACCAGTTTAGCAGGGGGGACAGACACTTAAACAAATTACAGCCAGGGAGGGTAATAGGGTATATAAGGATTGTACATAAGAGCTACAAGAAGTGGGGTAAATTAAGTTCTTAGGTGGTGGTGGAGCTGGAAATGAGTAGGAATATAATGAGGGAAGATGATATTATTGGGGAAGGACTCCTGGAGGAAATGTGAACTCAGAAGGGGTTTGAAGGGGGAGAGAGCGCATGTCTGCCAGATTATAAAGTGAGAGAGAGAGAGTCAGACAGTGGAGAAGGTATGAATGAGAGGTCAGTGGTGGGAAAGAGGATGAGGAGCCAAAGAGAAAGGAATAATGTGAGCAGGATCATTGTGGAAGAAGTGCATGGATAAATAGAAGGGGGAGAGCTGATTGAGGTCTTAAAACCGGATGCTCAACAGTTTCTGTTTATTTTGGAGAAGGTTGGCTATCATTGGAGGTTTTTGAGGCATGGGAAGCATATGCGCAGTATCATGCTTTGGAAGAACGATTTGGGAATGCTGAGTTGAATATGGACCAACGAAGGAAGAGACTGGAAGCCAGGGTCAGAGAGGAGGCTGATACATTAGTGGAGCAGCCTTTTGGCAAGTGAGTTTTTCTTAACCCCGTGAGTAGAATGTGCAGTTGATTTTGTATTTCTTCTATACTTGTCAGTGTGTTCTCACCAGGTAGAGAAAAGGGGATGATTTGAGTAATAATAAGGAATAGTAGTTGCATTTGTAGTAGTTGAAATAGTAGTAATAAAGGCATTTATTGAGTGCCAACTGAGTACAACCCACTCCTATGCACTGAGCAAAATAAAACAGATGCAAGAGATGTATTTACTATTGACCAGAAACTTGCATTCTAATTTTTTTTATGGTATTCATTGTGTTTATGTCAAGTATTAAGTGCTCGTAATCTTAATCCCCATTTTACAGATAAGTGAGGCCCAGAGAAATTAAGTGATTTGCCCAAGGCCACTTGTCTGGTGTGTGCAAGTTACTTAATTTCTCTGTGTCTCAGTTACCTCATCTGTAAAATGGGGATTTAAACTGTTATCTCCATGAAGGACAGGGACTGTGTCCAACCTGATTATTTTGTATTCATTCTGTCGTATTTTTTGAGTGCTCTTGTGTGCAGTCTACCCCAGTGCTTAGTACAGTGCCTGGCACATAGTACGTGTTTACCAAATGCCATTAAAAAGAGAAGCAATGTGACTAGTAAAAAGAGCACATGCCTGGGAGTCAGGACTGACCTTGGGCAAGTCACTTCACTTCTCACTGCCTCATTTAACCTCATCTGTAAAATGGGGATTAAAACTGTGAAACCCTTATGGGGCAGGAACTGTGTCTAACCTGATTATCTTGTATCTACTCGTGCTTAGTACAGTTTTTGGCACATAGTAAGCGCTTAACAAATACAATTTAAAAAAAGTGCTGGGGTAGTTACAAGGTAATCAGGTTGGACACAGTCCCTATCCCACATAAAGCTCACAGTCTAAGTCAGAGGGAAATGGTCTAATGATCTAAGGGGAGAGACGGACATATAGACTATATTTTAAAATATAAAGAGCCATTGTCTTAACTGACTGGGCAAGTCAGTGCATTCTCACCATGTGTTGCATGTGGAGAAGGGTGTGGGAAAAGGGCCAGCTGTGCTGCCAGGCTGCTTATGCTTGATGTTTTTGTCCCAGAAATTCTCTCACTCTTATGAAACCATCACAGTTCAAAATGCAATTGGCCTGTGCCATCACAACATTGATTACAGATGAAAATCCGGCTGGTGTCTTCTTATTAATTCAATACTTGAGTCTTTGATTAGTCACTTTCCACTTCCCAAAGACGCAGAACAAGAAGAAAAGTAAATTTATAGTGACAACCTCAAAAATGTAGCCCTGTCAGATGTAAGTTAACCGTAGACGGTTCCTCTCCCAAGACGCATTCCTGGCTGAGACCGAAGAAGGGCCCATCACTAAACACGACTTGAGGAATCATGGAAACTTTGACAGATGAGCTGCTGGAGTAATTGCATAGCTCCTTTCCATTTCAATAGCTTCTGGTCTGATAAATGAAGACCCAAGTTCTGAATTACACAGCTCTGATCTCAGGAGCACAATCTATTACCGAAAAATGCCAATAGTCGTATGCGTGTTGGGGGTGGTGTTTGTGAGACAGCTCTGCCTGCTGTGCTGGAATCAGATAGGGGGTGACTGTCTGGGAACAGAGGCTTCAAGAGGATTGTGACACCAAGAGGGAGAAAAGAAAAGAGCACCAGGCACTGAGGGCAACAAATGCAACCGTGCTACATGGGCCAGATTTTTCAGGCATGCTGTGTGTTCTGGATGGGATGGTCGATTATGCATTGGTCCAATTAGTGACAGCCATACATTCTGATAAAAAAAACTAACTCTCAATAACAGTCACTCATTCATTCTTCCAAGCAACATGGCTCAGTGAGAAGAGCACGGGCTTGGGAGTCAGAGGTCATGGGTTCTAATCCTGACTCTGCCACTTGCCAGCTGTGTGACTTTGTGCCAGTTACTTAACTTCTCTGGGCCTCAGTTACCTCATCTGTAAAATGGGGATGAAGACTGTGAGCCCCACGTGGGACAACCTGATCATCTTGTACCCCCCAGCACTTAGAACAGTACTTTGCGCATAGTAAGTGCTTAACAAATGCAGCCATTATTATTATTATTATTCAATCATATTTATCAAGTGCTTAGGGTGTGCAGAGCACTCTACTAAGTACTTGGAAAAGTGCAATGCAACAATAAAGTGTGACAATCCCTGCCCGTAATGAGCTCTTAGTCTAGAGGAGGGGGAGACAGACATCAATACAAAAAAATGAAATTACAGATATGTACATAAGTGCTGCAGGGCTGGGAAGAGCAAATGGAGCAAGTCAGGGCGACGCAGAAGGGAGTGGGAGATGAGGAAAAGTGGGGCTTAGTCTGGGAAGGCCTCTAACATCATCATCATCAACCTGAAGAACAAACCCCACACATACACATATGCAAAAATACACTCTCCTCTCTTTCTTTTCTCTCTCTCTCTCATGCACGCACACATGAAATAGCTTCACATATTCCAGATTAATGAGAGATAGGCTCCACATACTCAACAGTTCCAGATGGCTGAGATACATTTAAAGAGTTTAAATTCAGGGAGATGATTTCCTTAACAGTGCAGTTCAGGGTAATGACTGGTTATGGTCTGCAGCATGGTGTACTAAGTAGAGCAAGGGCCTGCAAGTCGGGAGGTCATGGGCTCTAAACTCAGCTCTGCCACGTGTCTGCTGTATGACCTTGGGTAAGTCACTTAACTTCTCTGGGCCTCAGTTACCTCATATGTAAGACGGGGAGTGAGACCTGAGCCACATGTGCGACAGGGACTGTGTGCAACACAATTTGCTTGTATCCACCCAAGAGCTTAGTACAGTGCCTGGCACATAGTAAGTGCTTAACGTATTCCACAATTATCATTATTATTATTATAATTTTCAGTAACCTTGGAACATATTTCGGTCCCAACCACATGAAGCAATCTACCCATGGCACAAATAAAATTGTAAATATTCCAGTCTGTCACAGCCCTGACTCCACATGGTGGAGTTTATCTATGGGTCCAGATAATAATAATCTGTTGAAATTTTATAACTTTCATTTTTTCCCAGGGAGTTTTCACAAAAAACACCACAGGCAAGGAGAGAAAATATTACTAACTCCACTTCACTGATGAGGAAACTGAAGCCCAGAGGGTTAAGTGACTTGTCTGAGGTCACACAGCAGGCCAGTGTCAGACCAGGAACTAGAAACCTGGCCTCTAGATGCTGGCCTCAGGCTCTTTCTGTGAGAATAAAGCAGATATACTGCTGGGCTAGTTGTTTCCTGTTTATGGCAAGCAGGAAAGGTTTGTGGACAGGGAAGGTGTCTATCAACCCTGTTATATTGTTATAAAAATGATGGTATTTGTTAAGTGCTTTCAATGTGCCAAGCACTGTTCTAAACTCTGGGGTAGATACAAACTAATCTGGTTGTCCCACATGGGGCTCATAGTCTTAATCCCCATTTTCCAGATGAGGGAACTGAGACTCAGAGAAGTGAAGTGACTCACCCAAAGTCACACAGCAGACAAGTGGCAGAGCCGGGATTAGAAAACATGACCTAGACTGTGACTAGACTGTAAGCCCGTTGCTGGGTAGGGACCGTCTCTACATGTTGCCGACTTGTACTTCCCAAGCGCTTAGTACAGTGCTCTGCATATAGTAAGCGCTCAATAAATATGATTGAATGAATGAAAGACCTCTGACTCCCAAGCCCGTGTTCTCGCCACTAGGCCCTGCTGCATCATATTCTCCCAAAAGTATAATGCTCTGTGCACAGTAAATGCTCATTAAATACAATTGATTGATTGGTTAATTAATGTAAGAAACAATTCTTCTCAGAAGACTATCACTCCAAGAGAGAGGAGAAATTTATGTCTTGAAATTATGTTGGTCAAATATTGATAGAGACAACTAAACAGTACCGAAATCCTCTTTAGGTAGAGCTGATTCACTGAAAGTTCATTAGAACAAGCTAGCAGTAAAGAGAAACACTTTCTGATGATCCCTGGGGAGGAGAAATTTTTCAGCTCAAATCCCCTGGAGCAGGGAATCACCTGGACTCACAAATGGGGGAGGCTTTGAAGTAGATGAAGAGTGATGGCCAAGGAGAGATCAGGGATAAACAGAGTTTCAGCCTCACCTTGAGGGTTTGCTATCATGGAAGTTGGTAATCATCCAAGGACATGGGAACTTTCTGATTGTGAACATTTTAAGGAGTGAATCAGTGGTTCAGGTTTGGGTTTACTGGCAACAAGGGAATGGACTGTATTATCTCTTGCAAATTCAGTGAACATGTCTACCAACTCTATTGCATTATACTCTCCCAATCAGTACCATGCTTTCCCAGTGTAACTGATCAATAAATATCATTGATTGACAGATCCTTTTCAGCTCTGAAATTCCAGGTATATAGTTATTGTCTGCATTTTCAAGACACGTGACTTGGGGCATATGTATGTTCCTTTTCATAGTCTCAATAAATTGCTATAATACTAATCAGAGTAGGATTAGAGAAGTAGTGTGGCGAAGTAGATAGAACATGGGCCTGGGAGTGAGAAGTAGTAAGCACTTAAACAAATATGATAATTATTATTAGTAGTAGTAAGACTAAAGTCAGTCCCTTATATTATGCCATCTTCTGTTGCTTTGCATGTTTATTATTTCCCAAATCCTTCTCAGCTGTGAGCACTTGGAGCATCAAGTACATGTCTACCTCTTTGCTATGTACTTTAGCTTTAGTACAGTGCTCAGCACTCAGTAAGCACAAATAATAATAATAATAATAATTGTGGTATTTGTTAAGCACTTAGTAGGCAACTTGCAAGAGTACAATATAGCAGAGTTGGTAGACACGTTCCCTGACCACAGTTAGTTTTCCTGCTTGCCCTATACAGTAAATAACAAACCCAGCTATATCTCTGCTTCACAGGAACATCTTTTCAAGACACAGTCCCTGTCCCACATGGGGCTTACAGTCTCAATCCCCATTTTACAGATGGGGTAACTAAGGCACAAAGAAGTTAAATGATTGACCAAAGGTCACACAGCAGACAAGTGGCAGAGCTGGGATTATTCATTTAGTCATTCAGTAATATTTATTGAGCACTTACTGTACACCGAGCACTGTACTGTGCACTTGAGTGAGTATGATACACCAATAAACAGGACACATTCCCTGCCCACAATGAGTTTACAGTCTAGAGGGAGAGGCAGACATTAAATAAATTACAGAGCTCTTCTGATTTCCAGGCCTTTACTCTATCCACTATACCACACTGCTTCCCTGTAATATAACCGCTATTACTACTACTACTACTATTATTATGTCTACTGATCTATCTTTTTTTCTGGAAAAGAAACATCAGTCTTGCCCCACTTAGAAAATGGGCAATTTCCTTACTTCATTTGGCTTGGCCTGGCCAGCTGGGAAGCATACAGTCTAGAAGAGGCGATAGACACTGAAATAAATTACAGATAGGGGAAATGGTGGGGTACTAGGATACGTACTTAAGCACTGTAGAGCTGAGGGTGGGATAAATATCAAGTGCATAAAGGGTACAGATTTAAGTGCATGTTACCCAATAAATAATAACACACATAAACAATAAACAGACACATTCCCTGCCCACAATGAGCTTATAGTCTTGCGGGGGGGGGGGGGTGTCAGACATTAATATAAATAAATAAATTATGGAGATGTACATAAGAACTGTGGAGCTGGGATGGGAGACTAAATAATGGGAGCAAGTCAGGGTGATACAGAAAGTAGTGGGAGATGAGGAAAGAAAGGCTTATTTGGAAAGGCTTCTTGGAAGAGTTGTGCCTTCAATAAGGCTTTGAAGGCGGTGAGATTGATTGATTGATATATAAAAGCAGATAAATAAACCATTAACAAATGAGCAAAAAATCACAAATAGAAAATAAATGGACAAAAGCATAGGAATGCTGAGGTAACTGAAGTGAAAGCATACTTAGGAAAGGTGGAATCAAGGAATGCCACATGGAGATCATCTCATTTCCCTCCTAAAGAACACAATCACCTAATAAAGCAGGAAAAATGGGGAAAAGGTAGGTGCTTCTTGTTAAATAGTAGAGGCACTCTTCCGCTTTCAGTTAAGTGGTGGGCAAGCAAAGAACATGAAGAGGACAATGTAATCAATTTAATGAAAAGGACAATGGCGATAGCGATGATGATGATGATGATGATGTGAACTGTGATACTGTTCCTTTTTTAACCAGGCTTCCCTGGGAAACATGTTTAGACTAGTCCAATTGGAACCAGTATTACCCATAAGAGCAGTTTTACAATGAGAAGGGCAATCACGTGTTCTATTCTCTGAGCAGGGACTTAGAAGCGATAAAACTGGCCATAAATTATTTCAAAATGCTTTGCCAATAAAAGGGGCTACCAGGATCCTAAATTATGCCCAAAATGAGGAGTTTAGAGGAAGCTTGAGATGAACAGATTGAAAGCAAAGGTTTGAAGAGAGGGGAATGCATCACTGAGTCCCAAATCAGGGCAAAGAAGGAAGAGGAAAGCAGTTTACCGTTTTCCTTCCCAGAAAGAGATGAGACATTTTTCACTTATCTTTAACAATCCCCATTTGGTTACTCACTCAGGATCAAGAATCACCTTCTTTCACTACGCTTCTTTTTCTATTATTACTAGCATTACTATCAACAATTTTCCCCATTCATTACTCATCTCCCTCCTGGGCTGCTTGGGAACTGAATGTCAGTGTTTCTTTTCCAGAAGTCATCAGTCAATCAGTCAATCAAAAGTATGTACTGTGAGCCCACTGTTGGGTAGGGACTGTCTCTATGTGTTGCCAATTTGTACTTACCAAGCGCTTAGTACAGTGCTCTGCACATAGTAAGTGCTCAATAAATACGATTGATGATGATGTACTGAGCACCAAGTCCATGCAGAGAACTATACTGAGCACTTGTGAGAGTACAGTAGAATGATCCCTACCCACAAGAAGCTTAAAATCTAGTGCAGGGAGACAGACACTAAACTAATTTACAAATAGGTGAGAGAAAGTAAAGGGGATATGAATATGAGTTAGTTTTTAGGTAACAGGATAAATAAGATATGAACATGCGAGGAGGCCAGTGGATAAATAATGGCCCTGGGAGCCAGAGGAACTGGGTTCTAATCTCTGCTCCATCACTTGCCTGCTGTGTTATCTTGGGCAAGTTTGTTAAATTCTCTGTGCCTCAGTTTCCACATGTGCAAAATGGGGTTCAATACCTGTTCTCCCTCCCTTTTGACTGTAAGCCCCATGTGGAACAGGGGCTGTTTCTGGCCTGAGTAATTCGTATGTATCCCAGCACTTAGAAAGGTGCTTAACGCATAGTAAGCACTTAACAAATGCCATTAAAAACAAAAGAAAACAAAAAACAAATTTACTGACAATTTTCCCATAAAACTTTCTGGCTGGAAACAAACTCCATGTTTCTCTATGCAGTTACCTCAGGAAAACACGTAGTCTCTCACAAGCCTGAAACACAGAGGGAAATTATCAGTCTGAATTGTTCTAGGTGCTCTTGGACCCCAGAGGTAAGTATCTATATATTTTTATAAAATTGTCCATCTAAAATTGTTCCAGCTCCAAAGGGAGGTTTTGGCTAATCTAGTTAGGCAGCCTCCTTAGAATGGAAAATGAAAATAATGTGTATTTAGCTTTCAGGTAAGAACATTTTGTATTTTTTAAGTTTTCTGCAGTGCTTTTCCATTCATTCATACAGTAACCCCTTGAAGTCTTTTTGAAATGGGAAAATTTCCTTTAAAAAATTCAAACTCTCTTGTTAAGCAGAATTAGGTGAGTAAAGGTATTCTAGAAGAAAGTCTTAAGAGGAAAACCCATCTCCATCCTTTCTCATCCCACGTGGTCGGTGTCTTGAGGAATATTGTTGTACTCTCCCAAGTGCTTAGTACAGTGCGCTGCACACAGTAAGTGCTCAATAAATACAATCGAATGAACACCAGAAGGCTGTTGGACAGCCCTGTGCCATAACCTACTGAAGGAACTATCAATCACTATAACTCTAAATCCATAGTTCTCTCTGTCTACTCTTTGGCCTTGACTGAAATGTTTTCTTTGAGATAGAAGATGGAATGCCCCAACAGTCTGAATCACTGTAGCATGGAACATTAACCCAAACCGTGCAGACTGGCTAATGAACCTGGAAAACTTAATGTCCATGTCTTAACAAAAGCCTTCTTCCTAAGGTTACAAAATGATTTTTTGATTGAATGAAGGAGTGTTGCCTGGCCTCTTAAACACATTCAAGGCACAGTCAAACAAAAGGAAAATTGCCCTGTTACAATCTGCACAGAAAATAACTTCCTGAATAGACCAGGAATGGGCTGGCATACGATATGAACCCAAGGGAGAAATAAAACCTTCAATGACATCTAACATCAAAGCGAAAAGAGGACACATTTGCCTTGGTAGTGTACATTTTCCCCCTTAATATGAAATGGAATACCGAAAAAATGTATCCGGTTAATAATCCATAAAGAATTTGTGATATAAACATAAGAACCTTATTAGCTTTGTCTCACATGCTGAAGAGCTGACTGCTCTCCTGAACCCTGTGGTTGGGGATCTTGTCAACCAAAGTTCAAGGGACGAGAATGGATAGCAGGAGGATTCCTAAACAGTTACTTATGGTGAAATGAAAGGGAACAAATGCAAATAAGAGCTTGGAATGAACCATTTAAAGCCATAATGAAGCACAGTCTCGACCAACATGGTTTGTCTTATGCAGTCAAGTTGTCTCCAACCTATAGCGACACCATGGATACATCTCTCCCAAAATGCCCCAACTCCATCTGCAATCATTCTGGTAGCGTATCCATAGAGTTTTCTTAGTAAAAATATGGAAATGGTTTACCAGTGCCTCCTTCTTTGCAGTAAACTTGAGTATCCACCCTTGATTCTCTCCCAAGCTGCTGCTGCCCAGTACAGGTGAGTTTTGACTTGTAGCAGATTGCCTTCCACTCGCTAGTGACTGTGTAAGCTAGGAATGGAATGGGTAGGCTTCTGCTTGACTCTCCCTCCGAGAGCCGAGATTGGTAGAGTACTGGAAACTATCCAGGTGTGACTCGGGAAAGGTGATGTAGCCATCTTTAAATAAAAAGGGCAATTCTCTATCACTATTCCTTTCTCTCACTCTTCCTCTCTCTCTCTTTTCTTCTCTATGGATCATATGCAGTCATCATTGCTTCCATAAGATGCCTGTGGGCAGAGTACATTTCTACCAACTTGGTTGTATTGTACTCTCCCAAATGCTAAGTATGGTGCTCTGTACACAGTTGACACTCAATAAATACCACTGATTGACTGATTGAGGACATCACAGCTGGACAAGAAACAAGGAGGGGTCGTCAAAATAAGCACATGATGGAGCAACTTCCATAGGGGGATTGGTGGGCTATGTTTGGATTAATATTTCAGGAAAGGAGAAGGCTGAAAGGGAACCTAATTGAAGTTGAATGTCTCAAACACTGTTCTTAGTGATGGGGTAGATAAGAGTTAATCACATAGGTCTCAGACTCTAAGTAGGTGGAAGACCAGGGATTGAATTCCCATTTTACAGATGAGGAAACTGAGTTATAGAAAAGTTGTGACTTCTCTAAAGTCATCAGCAAAAAAATGGCAGAGCTGGAATTAGAACCCAGGTCTTCTTACTTCCAGGCCCGTGCTCTTCCCACTAGGCCATGCTAATTCAAATTATGAAGGGTATGGGAAGGGTGATTATGCAATGGTTATTTTCCAAAACTCATCGTGGGGCACCACCTGAAGTTTGAAGGTGGCAAATTCAGAACCAAAAGGAGGAAATACTTCTTCAGCCAGAGGACTGAAGAATTTGTTGACCCAAGGAGTGTTACCTTGGAGGATAGTTAATTATTCATTCATTCATTCAATTGTATTTATTGAGCACTTACTGTGTGCAGAGCCTGTACTAAGTGCTTAGGGAAGTACAATACAGCAATAAAGAGAGACAATCCCTGCCCACAACAAACTCACAGTGTAGAGGGAGAGAGAATGACATCAATACAAATAAACTGGCATCAATATAAATAAACTAAATTATAGATATATACATAAGTGTTGTGGGGCTGGGACGGGGGAAGAGCAAAGGGAGAGAGACAGGTTGATGGGGAAAGGAGTGGGAGATGAGAAATAGTAGGACATAGTCTGGGAAGGCCTTTTGGTGGAGGTGTGCCTTCAGTAGGGCTTTGAAGTGGAGAAGAGTGATTGTCTGGTGGATTTGAGGAGGGAGGGTGTTTCAGGCCAGAGGTAGGACGTGGGCCAGGGGTTTGCAGTAAGACCAGCAAGATTGAGGCACAATGAGAAGGTTAGCACCAGAAGAGTGGAATGGAGTGTGTGGGCTGGAATATAGAAGGAGAGAAGGGAGGTGAGGTAGGAGGGGGCAAGGTGATGGAGAGCTTTGAAGCCAATAACGAGGAGGGCTTTTTTTTTTTGATTCAGAGGTAGATAGGCAACCATTGGAGATTTTGGAAGAGGGGCGTGATGTGCCCTTAACGTTTCTGTAGAAAGATAATCTGGACAGTGGAGTGAAGTATGGAGAGACAGGAGGCTGGGAGGTCAGCAAGGAAGCTGATACAGTAATCTAGACAGGATAGGATGATTGATTGTACTAAAGTGGTAGTGGTCAGTTAACCAGCAAATAGGTATTGAGAGCCACTAGGGAACTGAGAATGTTTTTTCCATAAATGAAACTCTCCCTTAGATGCTACATTTTACATGTTACATCAGAGAACCATTATGATCAAAGATCCGGACTGTCTTCCTGTACGTGTCATTTTTGTGTGACATTTGTTAAGTGCTTACTGTGTGCCAGGCACTGTACTAAACGCTGGAGTGGATACAAGGTAATCAGGTTGGACACGATCCCTGTCCCACATGGGGATCACAGTCACAACCCTTATTTTTTTACAAAAGAGGGAACTGAGGCTGAAAAGCTGCCGCTCACTGGCAACCTACAGTTAAGGTAGCTACTATAAACCTGAATTGTAAGTCAAAACTGTCTGGTTGGTAATGGTGTAGCTCCCCATACAGTGATGTTGAGAATTATTTTAAATGATGGAAGAAGTGCAGTAGTTGTCCCTGATACCATCTGCTCTTTAAAATACATCTTTTAAGAGGCTGGGAGAGAACCAGGAAAGTCATGACCCAGAGGGTAACTTAGAGTTTAAGTGGATGATCAATTTTGTCCAAGCAAAAGAAAGTGGAACTGTGAACCCGGACACTCTAATTGTGTTTGTTTTCTTTCTGAGAGTTGCAGAAACCCACTACACTGCATAATTCAACAAGACAAAATCTCTCCGATGTAATTTCTTTGGTGGCTGCCTGATTTAAATGTTACCAGTTAATGACATTAACAACTGGTGGAAAATAATTACAGGGTATTCTCCGCTGACTTCACTAGACTTTTGTAATTGATGTCTCTCTTTTACTGGGAGGGTAAGGCTAGCCCCTCCATCACTGCTCCTTGTAATGCTTTCTGAAGGAAGAATCCATGTGGCATTTTGAGCATTTATATTCAGGGTAAGCAGATTCTTCAGGCCCTAATCCAAAACCCTAATCAAATTGAAACTTGGTACGTATTCTGCCCGTGGATTAGCAGCAATAGTTCCTTCTTCTGGTGATGAAATATCTTTAACCTCATAACACCCCAATTACATTTTATTATGACTTAAAATTCCTTTTCAGGTGCTTTGGGGACGTTGTCATCACCAACTCTAACCTATCTCGAATGCTCTTTTTTTCCTGAACATTTTGAAGAGAGCTACATATTACCCAATAAATACTAACAATTTAAGTCCCTTTTCTCAGTAAGCTTCAGCCAAAACCTCTTTTACATCTGCCAGCAAGCACTGTCTAGTGAACGGAAGAGAGATAGGGAGGGTGGGAGGAGAGAGGAGGCTAATTCTTGTTCACAATGCCATTGGATTACCACATTGTATCAGCTAGCATCTTGTTTAGATGATCCGTGTATCCTAATTTATCTGCTGGTAAAATCATGACAGATGTCCCATGCTGTGTCTATGATGACCACTGATATCAACATCAAAACTGTTTGGATGAAAACTGCAGAGATTAAAACACGTTTTGAAGCAAAACAGAAAAACCATCAACAGCATCCTCTGGCACTCATGATCATAATAAAACAGACCGAGAAAAAACCTGCTCAGGGATATATACAGATCAAGGTAAGAAACATGTTTGACCAGTGGTGGGATGCCAAAGCTGGAAAGAAATTGGGAGAAGCTGTGGAAGTTTTCTTTTACTTAGTTTTGAAGATTCCTCTCTTTAGTCTACCTTTGGGATCCTGTTAATCAGGACTGCTCAGTCTGTAGGTTGCATTTCCCCTTAAACCCACCTCATCAGGGATATACTGATGAGCAATACCCAGAGGCAGGAAACCTTAAACAACTTAAAGTGTCCTAGATGCTGTGGGGTGGAACTCCCTGAGGGCATGTCAGTATGCATATGCAGTAAAACTGCAAGAGATTTGGGAGAGGGGACATGCCTTTTACCCCCCAGTAGGCAGGAAACCCTGAAGCCAACCATATAAAATAATAATAATAATAATTATGGTATGTGCTGAGCACTGTTCTAAGTGCTGGGGTGGATACTAGGTAATCAGGTTATCCCACGTGGGGCTCGCAGTCTTAATCCCCGTTTTATAGATGAGGAAACTGAGGCACACAGAAGTTAAGTGACTTGCCCAAGGTCACGCAGCAGACAAGTGGCAGAGCCGGGATTGGAATCCACATCCTCTGACTCCCAAGCCCATGCTCTTGCTATTAGGCAGTGCTGCTCCTACTATCTCATATATCTGCTTCTCCTAATATATCTCCTCCTTATATATCTGGTTCAAATGCTGTGAGCTGTCTGACCTGGAGAGCATTCCCTTCTAGATATTGTGTGCTACATGTGGAGTCCGAGTTCCCTTGAGTGACTGTAAAACCCGAGAGATCTGAACAATAGGCCCTGAATCACAGTGGATTCTCACCTTACCATTGCTAGACCCCTTGTCTGTTACCCCGACATACTATATACTCCCAAGTTCTCGACACAACTTTCTGCAACCAGTAGTGCTCAAGACAGATCATTGATTGATTGACAGGAGCTCAATAAATACTATTGATTGATTGCTTATAATGTTGGAGACTCCCTTAAGAACAACTGGTGAGCCTCAGTTCTGACACTTCAGAACTGAGAACCCATTCAGAGGAATTGATTTTAGTGCTTAGTGGCCTGTGACATTATAGTGGTAGCAGTAGCATTTGTTGAGCGCCCACATTGTGATCATTCAATCAAACAATTGTATTTATTGAGCACTTATTTTGTGAAGAACACTGTTCTAAGTGCTTGGGAGAGTACAGTACAGTAAGTGGGCAATCCCTGACTTCAAGGAACTTACAATATAGCAGGGAAAACAGATATTAAAATAGATTCCTAGTAGAGGAAGTAACAGAGTATGAGGAGTGTGGGAAGGACAGAATAGCAAAGTGACATGTTCCCTATGCATAAATAACTTACACTCTAATAGGGGAGACAAACACAAATATTTGACATTGAGTGACTCTACATCCATGAATTCTAAGGAGGGTGTAAATATGCCCCAAAGTGCTAGAGATGACTGAAGGGATGATATTCATTCATTCAATCGTATTTATTGAGTGCTTACTGTGTGCAGAGCACCGTACTAAGTGCTTGGGAAGTACAAGTTGGCAACATATAGAGACGGTCCCTACCCAACAACGGACTCACAATCTTGAAGGGGGAGACAGACAACAAAACAAAATCTGTATACAGGTGTCAAAATCGTCAGAACAAATAGAATTATAGCGATATGCACATCATTAACAAAATAAATAGAATAGTAAATATGTACAGGTAAAATAATTAGAGTAATAAATATGTACAAAGGTGATATGGCTCTGACCAAGTACTATAGCTCCACAGTTGCCATAAAGGAGGGTCCCCGTCTAAACTGTAAAATTGTTATAAGCAGGGAACATACCTACCAACGTATCTACCAATACTATTTATTGGTTGTATTGTAAAACTGTGGGGAAGAAATGTGGCTTAGTGGAAAGAGCACAGCCCTGGGAATCAGAAAGTTCTAATCTCGACTCCACCACACATCTGCTGTGTGACTTTGGCAAATCACTTAGCTTCTCTGGGCCTCAGTTACCTGATCTGTAAAATGGGGATTAAGAGTTTGAGCCCCAGTGTGGGAGAAGAAATGTGTCCAACTTGATTAATTTATATCTGCCCCAGGACTTAGAACAGTCCTTGGCATTCAGTAAGAGCATAATTTACTATAAAATTTGAAACTGATGTGTTGTACAGATGAAATGGTGTTCATTTATGGCACCACCACAATGGCATAAGTGCTATTCGTCGTAACTCGAAACATTGTCGGCTGAGATCTGCACGTATATTAATTCTTGAACCTGCCTTCCACCATCCAGTAGGAGACCCATCAAGTGAGAAAATTGATCGAAAGTGGAAATATCACCTGAATTGGACAGCAGCTCTGCATAAATCCACAAGCAAGGAGGGATTCTAATCTTCAGGCATCTGCATGAGCTTTTCTTCAGCATATGGGTCACTGAGGAAATATCACAAGACTTCAAAGTTGCTATGATAATCACCATCTTCATGAGGAAAGGTGAGAATGCTGACTGTGGAAACTCCAGGGAACTCTCCCTGCTTTCCATCGCAGACAAGATTTTTGGCCAGAATCCTTCTGAACAGGCCATTGAAGGGCACAGTCAACTGTGTGCCTTCTGTATGCTGCCTGAATCCTTGATGTGACTTCAAACCAAATTGCAGCTCAGTGGAGATGATAGTATTAATGATGGTATTTATGTGCTTACTATGTGCCAAGCACTGTTCTAAGTGCTGGGGTAGATACAAGGTAATCAAGTTGTACCAAATGAGGCTCACAGTCTTAATCCCCATTTTACAGAAGAGATAACTGAGGCACTCAGAAGTTAAGTGACTTGCCCAAAGTCACACAGCTGATAAGTGGAGGGGCCAGGATTAGAACCCACGGCTTCTAATTCCCAAGCCTGTGGGTCACTTGCCTTGGGTCATATGGCACGAAAGTGGCAGAGCTGGGATTAGAACCTAGGTCCATGTTCTTCCCACCAGACCACACTGTTTCCCAGCTTCTCAAATAGTTGGTGAGGTCATCAGGGGTTAGGGCAGGAGGTGGTGGGATTTCTATCGGGGTTTAGAAGGGAATTAAAGTTTGGGATAGTTGGTGGTGGCTGTGGGTGTAGGAGTCGATGAGGCAGGAATAGAAATTTGCTAAAGCTGAATTGCACTGGATTACAGTGTAGCAGAGATGGCTAAAGTCAGCCTGGCCTGGATTTCCTCCAGTGGGAAAGAGGAAGCACACAGGGGAGTGATTCAAGATTGCAGGTGGTGGGTCAACAGGGATGGAATGATAGAGTGAACAAGGGAGTTGAATTTGGGGAGGTGGCAAGGACTTTTGTAGCAAATGATGAGTTAGTAGGGTGAACAGGAGAGGTCTAATTTGGGACAAACCCAACAGGGCAACAGTGATTTGCCCTTGCTTGTAAATGACCTAGGAAAGTGTGGCTATGTCATGTTTGACTTTTTGGATAGTCAATCAATCAATCAATGATATTTCCTGAGCTGTTACTGTGTGCAGAGCACTACTAGCCACTAAGAAAAGTACGATGGAGTTAGTCGGTGTGACCCCTGCCCACAAGGAGCTTACAGTCTAGAGGGGGAGATACGCATTAAAATAAAGAACAGATTATGGAAATAGTTGAGTAAATAATAATGTAAATAATTGCCATGAGGCTGAGGTGAGAATGAAAGTGTGACAGGGGTACACAGCCAGTTGTATAGGCAATGAGGCGGGAGGGTGGGTAAGATCACTGTTAGTAGTGATATATACATATATATACACACACACATATGTATTCATATACACATATGCATATACATATATATACACACATATATAGTCATATACACGTATGCATATATATACACATATATATACGCACACACACACATATATATATATTACAAAAATATCTGTGAAATATTTGAAGTCTTTGGAAGTTTGAAGCAATTGGTACGGAGCACTCATTGGATGAGCTGACAGTGCCACACACTGAGGCAATAATAACGTGCAAAGCAGGAAGCAGCATGACTGTGGGAAATGAAATATAGCTCAGCAAGGCCCCTAATGAACCTCTGCTCCATATAAATAAGAAGCTGACTTTAATCTTGGTTGCCACTTCTGTGCCTTGAGGACTAGGAATTGAACTAAGGCAGATGTGAGCTTGCAGCTGTGAGGGTAAGACAAAGTGATTTTTTCCTCCCTGCCCTTATTCTTCATGGCAGCATTAACTTCAATAAAACTTCAGTCTAGGAATGCACTCCTGGTATTTGGGCTCAGAATCAGCGCAGCAGGAAACACCTCGTACACATTGCTGATAAACAAGTTTGAAAATTTATTCTGTGGAAATTTTCCCTCAACTTCAAATGGAGCAATTTCTGTACAGTCTGTCAGATGGTAGTCTAATGGGAAACAGGTCTACCAAAGGTCATGGGAAACCCACAATAATCTAATTACCCTTCATGTGATATAAGGTTTTATCTACAATCTCTCATCTCCACCAGGAAGCATTTTTTTAAGTAGTATTTGTTAAGCGCTTATTTTGTGCCAGGCACTGTACTAAGTCCTGAGGGAGATACAAGAAAATCAGGTTGCACACAGTCCGTGTTCCACATGGAGCTCGCAGTCTTAATCTCCATTTTATAGATGAGATAACTGAGACAGAGAGAAGTGAAATGACTTGCCCAAGGTCAAAAAGCAGACTTGTGGCATGGCCGAGATTAGAACAGAGGTTCTTCTAATTCCCAGGCCCATGTTCTATCCACTAGGATGGGATGCATTCTCCAATTCTTGTCCACACCTTTCTTGTCATCCCAAAAGGCTTCCCTTAGCCGCAATCTATACGTAGATCTGCATATATTTATATACTAATTAATTTACTACTTTATCCTTATTCTTCTTGTAATCATAATGGTGGTATTTATTAAGCACGTTTTAGGTACTAAACACTAAGCTTGATGCAAAACAGCCAGATAGGACAGACATATTGTCTGTCCCACCAGGTCTCCCCATCTGGACTGTGAGTTCATTGTGGATAGGGAATATATCTTTTTATTGTTGTACTCTCCCAAGTGCTTGGTACAGTGCTCTGAAAACAGTAAATGCTCAATAAATACGATTGAATAAATGAATGAATGACTCAGGCATTCACATTCTTAGGTGGGGCCAAAACAGGTATTTTATCCCCATTTTAGAGATAAGAAAACTCACACACAGAAAGGGTAAGGAACTTGCCTAGGGTCACATAGCACAGAAGTGGTAGGTTTGGCACTAGAACATAGATCTCCTGAAGTAGCATGGCCTAGTAGAAAGAGCCCAGGCCTGGGAATCAGAAGACCTGGGTTCTAATTCTGACTCTGCCACCTACCTGCTGTGTGATCTTAGGCAAGTCACTAACTTCTCTGTACCTCAGTTTCCTCATGTGCAAGATGGATATTCAATACTTGTAGTTCCTCCTCCAAAGACTGTGAGCCCCATGTGGGTCCTGATTAGTATAGCATGGCTCAGTGAAAAAGAGTACGGGTTTTGGAGTCAGAGGTCATGGGTTCAAGTGCTGGCTCCGCCAATTGTCAGCTGTGTGACTTTGGGCAAGACACTTAACTTCTCTGGACCTCAGTTACCTCATCTGTGAAACGGGGATTAAGACTATGAGCCCCCCGGTAGGACAACCTGATCACCTTGTAACCTCCCCAGCGATTAGAAAAATGCTTTGCACATAGTAAGCACTTAATAAATGCCATTATTATTATTATTATTATTATAGTGCTTGGCACATGGTACTCATTTAACAAATATAAGAATTACTAAAACCATGTCCTATGCTTTTTTCCATTAGGCCACACTGCCTCTAGCTAATGATAAATATGTTTTTCCTCTTGCTCTCACTCTAAGTATACAATTTTTATCTACTTGCAACCCCATTGGTAATCACAACTTTTATTTTTATTGTACTCTCTCAACCACCTGTTAGTTTGCTATGCAGTCCTTAAGCATCCAGTTTAGAGCCCCGTAAACACAAGATGCTGGCTTTTAGTGCTCTGCACAGAGACAGCACTGAGCTCGTCCTCTAGACCGTAAGCTCACTGTGGGCAGGGAATATATGTTACAATGTTGTGTTGTATTCTCCCAAGCACTTAGTACAGTGCTCTGCACACAGTAAACAATAAATGCTACTGATTGATTGGTAGACTGTAAGCTCATTATGGGCAGGAAGCGTGTCTCTAATTCCTTTGTACTGTACTCTCCCAAGCGTTTAGTACAGTGCTCTGCACATAACAAGTGCCCAATAAATACCATTGACAGATCGACTATCCTGCCTTGCACTAGGGTTCTTGCTTCCTTACCTCTACACTCACTCCTTTGAGGAGCTTATCTTGTTCATGATTTCAGCTACCATCAATATGCATGTGGTTCACAAATCTACCTGTCTATAATGATAATAATAATAATAATGATGATGGTATTTGTTAAGCGCTTACTATGGGCAAAGCACTGTTCTAAGTGCTGGGGGGATACAGCGTGATCAGGTTGTCCCATGTGGGGCTCACAATCTTAATCCCCATTTTACAGATGAGGTAACAGGCACAGAGGAGGTAACTGAGGCATAGAAAAGTTAAGTGACTTGCCCAGTCATACAGCCGATAAGTGGCAGAGCCGGGATTAGAACCCATGACCTCTGACTCCCAAGCCCGTGCTCTTTCCACTGAGCCACGCTGCTTCTCACTGAGCCACGCTGCTTCTCTATCCCAAACCTTTCCTCCACTATTCAATCCTACATTTCCTCTTGTCTCCAAGACATTTCCAACTGAAAGACCTAACAATACTTCAGTAATGACTGTGGTATTGGTTAAGTGCGGACAAAGATTGTACTAAGTGCTGGGGCAGATACAAGATGATAAAGTCCCACATGAGGCTCACAGTCTAAATAGGAGGGAGATCAGGTATTGAATGCCCATCTTGCAGATGAGGGAAATGAGGCAAGAGAAGTGAAGTGACTTGTCCAAGGTCACACGGTAAGCAGGTGAAAGAGCCAAGGATTAGAACCCCAGTCCTCTGGCTCACAGGCCTTTCCACTAGGCCACGCTGCTTCTCAAACTGAACATATCCAAAATCAAAGTTCTCATTATCCCTTCTAAGCCCTGTTCCCTAACCCAGCTTTTCCTTCTCCGGTAACAGCACCATTATCATCCCTGTAACTGAAGTCCACAGCGTGGCTAAGTGCAAAGATCATGGGCTTTGGAGTCAGAGGTCATGGGTTCAAACCCAGGCTCTGCCAATTGTCAGCTGTGTGACTTTGGGCAAGTCACTTAATTTCTCTGTGCTTCAGTTACCTCATCTGTAAAATGGGGATTAAGACTGTGAACCCCCTGTGGGACAACCTGATCACCTTGTAACCTCCCCAGTGCTTAGAACAGTGCTTCGCACATTGTAAGCACTTAGTAAATGCCATTAAAAAAAACCTTGGTATATCCTCATCCTCTCATCGTTTAGTGCAACTAGTCAACTGCTGAATCCTGCTCATTCCCATTCAAAAACACCTTATGGATCTGTCCCTTGCTCTCCACTCACATAGTCCCCACACTAATTCACTTGTTTATCCTAGTTAGACTATTGTATCAACCCCCTTGCTAATCTCCATTTCCAGAATCTCCTGCCTTCAGTCAAGGCTCTCTTCTGCCTCCCTGATTATCTTCCTGAACGACTGCTTCAAAGTCCTCCAAGGGTGATATAGGTTCCTTGGCAACAAACAGAAACTTCTATTAGTTTCTAGGCTCTCTACCAGCCATTTCCATATTCTAGTTCAATCAATCAATCATATTTATTGAGCACTTTCTTTGTTTACTTCACATTCTTGGGTCCTCCCAAACCCTTCCAGGCTCTCTCAGCTTTATCTCTTGTCACCAAGTCCCATGATGCTGAAGTGCTCTCCACGTTTACAGGATCCCATGACTGGAATATATTGGTGCTTGGGCAATAGAGAGAGAGCCATTGGTCTCCTTGGAGAAGCAGTGTGGTCTAGTAGGAGGAGCACGAACCTGGGAGTCAGAGAACATGGGTTCTAATCCTGATCATGCCACTTACCTGCTGCAAGTCTTTGTGCAAGTCACTTAACATCTCTGGGCAGCAATCACATCATTGTAAAAAAGGGATTCAATACCTCTTCTCCCTCCTACTCAAAATGTGAGCCCCATGTGGAACCTGATGATCTTGAATCTACCCTAGAGCTTAGTACAGTGATTAGCATTTAATAAGCACTTAACAAATACCACTTTTATTAAGATGATGAATTTTTACTTCCATAATGTAACCAAAGTCATAGCAAGGGTCAGCAGAGTGCCTCATCCATACACTTAGCCCCACTCCCTAACTTCTTACATATTTACCCTACCCTTGCCCCACCCCCAGCACTTGTGTACGTATCCTTATACTTGTTTTTTTTCCCTTTACTGTAATTTATTTTAATGTCTGTCTCCCTGTGAGACTGAAAATCCCTTGAGGGCAGGGACGGCTCCTACAAACTCTGTTCTACTCTTCCAAATGCTTAGTACAGTGCTCTGCACAAAGCAAGTGCTCAATAAATGCCATTGATTAACTGAAAGTGTCCTGAATTTTATGCCGTCACCACTGTAAGCAGATGGCTCTGATCGTCTAACTTTTAGGTTCCCCTTTTCACGAAAAAACAAATTCCAGGAAGATGAGATAAACTGTGTTGTTGAACAGAGATATCATTTTCCCATGAAGTACAGAGAAGGCATGCATTTCATAGAAGGTTGATAATTTTTTTTTCTTGGCAAGAATGTTGGCATACCCCAATCAAATATGGAATAACATTTTTTGAAAACAGGGTGATTCATATGTTACTCTTAGAAATGAAAACTAATGTCATATGAAAAATAAAATGAATCAAATGCCAGGCTTTTTTAGAGGGTGTCTTTGTCAGCAGAATTTGATATGCCTTTCCATTTCAAGCATCATGATATTTGACACTAATATGTTCTGATCTTGCTCCTGCTGTGAGCTAACACAGTTCGGTCTCTGTTCATTTTGTACAAATGAGCATTAACTTAGATTCTCATATCATACAATTTTCACTGTCAAACATTGATGAACATTGATCATTAAACAGTGTACCAAGCTCAGTGCTGAACAGGAATGGCACAGTTTGAATAGCAATTAAGAATCAAAACCATAACTTTTTCCCATCTCTTCTTGGGAAGCTTAAAAAATACTAGATGACCGGAGAATCCTAGTGAATAGAAAATGGGCTTGGGAGTCAGAAGCACCTGTGTCTAATCCTGGCTCTGCCACTTGTCTGCTGTGGGATCTTGGGAAAGTCACTTCACTTCTCTGTGCCTCAGTTACCTCATCTGTAAAATGGGGTTTAAGATTGTGAGCTCCATGTAGGACAGGGACCGTGCCCAACCCAACTTACTTGCACCCCAGTGCTTAATTCAGTGCCTGGCACATAGTAAGTGCTTAACAAATATTATTATTATTATTATTATTATTATTATTATTATTATCTTCTGGGATCTGTAGTAGTGGCAGAGATCTGGGTCATGAGACAGGGGTTCAGCCAGACCTTTTTCCTCCTCCCTCCTTGCCCATTTCCCAGGCCAGAAGGAGTTACATCCCACTCCCCAGCCATTGGGATCACAAAAACAAGAAGGCCACATAGTAGAATGAAAATGTGGTCATTCATCTACAACCTACAAGTCTAAAAAAGATAAATAGGAATGTGTTTTTAACCTGCTTAATATGTGTCAAAGTTATGCCATTTATTAATACAGTTGTTTTTTGCCTCATTTTAAAGCTGTTTTAGCCATTTATAGTGCTGAGATGCTTTAGTGAATGCTTTTAAATGGTTTCAGGAAAATGGAGTGTTACATAAACATAAGAACAGTATATGAAGCATAGGTTCCCATTGGAAAATAACATAAAGGACATTAGTGCATTCCCAAGAGCCAAAGAATTGATCAAAACAATATCAGTTATTAAAAATAGTGCTAGAAGCATGAAATAGTTATATGATCAAATAGCAATGCTATGTGCCATTAATTAGAGATTATGAATTTGATTGTGTGCTAATATGTAAACACTTAATTTTCAAAGTATTACCTTTCACATTCTATTCAGCAAAAATTTACCCTGTGCTTAAAGTTGTGCTCTGCCAATATACATGCTAAAAAAATCTGTCACTAAATTTAATTTTAATGCTAAATTAAAATGGACTGTGATCTCTCTATTAAGTCAGTCAAACACTTTGGCAAGGGAGTTGTTCAAGTCAGGGTCAATTTTGCAGCATTATCTCAATGTGAGACAGAGCTATAAGAAATATCAGTATTAAAATTGAATAGAGCTATTGCAAAATGGCAATGAAAGAGAAGCATCATTTTGTAGGATTTCTGTTCTAATTATTCATTCACCAAATAAGGTTGAGTATCTGTGTCAAATAATATTGATAATAATAATAATGATGGTATTTATTAAGTACTTACTATGTGCAAAGCACTGTTCTAAGCACTGGGGAGGTTACAAGGTGATCAGGTTGTCCCACGTGGGGCTCACAGTCTTCATCCCCATTTTACAGATGAGGTAACTGAGGCAGAGAGAAGTTAAGTGACTTGCCCAAAGTCACACAGCTGACAATTGGCGGAGCTGGGATTTGAACCCATGACCTCTGACTCCGAAGCCCGTGCTCTTTTCCACTGAGCCACGCTGCTTCTCAGTGAAATGAAATGAAAGTCAAATGCAAGGTTTGGGCTTGGTTGGATTAATTTAACAAAACATCAGCTTATTCAGGTGTGGGTTTTCAATCAGTTGCTCCATATTATTAATATTATGGTATTTGTTTAGCACTTCCGATGTGTCAAGCACTGTTTCAAACACTGGGGTAGATACAAGTTAATCAGGTTGGACACAGTTCCTGTCCTACAGGGGACTCACAGTCTTAATACCATGGAGTCTGTTGTGATTCTTCTAAGCTAGGAAAATCTGAGGAACAGGGACTATTTTTTTATGTATCCCTTACAGTATACTTTCACAGTGCTTAGTACAGTGCTACACACATAATAGACACTCAGTGAATGAAAGTGGGTTGAGACAAAAATCTGAACCCCTCTTCTCCTGTTGCTACCTAGGGACCTAAGGTGGCTAGGAACTGTTGATCCAATGGGAAAGTGGAAAGCTGGGTGGGGAATGAATGAGCAATTTGAAGAACATAAACTCCTCTACCTCGGCATGCTGACCAGTTTCCTTACTGACTTTGAGCATCTCCTTGCTTGTCTGGACTCTAATCAGGCAGGAAGGCATTCAGAACTAGAAACGGCCCTCAGAGACCTGCATGAGAACCAGCTCATGAGGATTTTCCCCAGCACCAACTAACTATGAGAAAAAGCAGTCCTTTCTCATACCTCTTAGTACAGTGCTCTGCACACAATAAGTGCTCAGTAAATACAATTGAATGAGTACCTCTTCAGTTCTAAGTGGTCTCTACATTTTTGGAGGGTCAAAAAAGAGACCCCGTTTTAGTAGCAGTAGTAGTAGTAGTAGTTACAGTAGTAGTAGTAATATAATTTATTAAGCACTTACAGTGGGTAGAGAAGTATACTAAGCACTGGGAAGGAGTATATTTTAGTGTTTGTTCCTCTAGAGTGTAGGCTCATTGTGGGCAGGGAATGTGTCTGTTATATTGTACTCTCTCAAATGCTTAGTGCTGTTCTCTGCACACAGTAAATGCTCAATCAATCAATCAATCACATTTATTGAGTGCTTACTGTGTGCAGAGCACTGTACTAAGCGCTTGGGAAGTACAAGTTGGCAACATATAGAGACAGTCCCTACCCAACAGTGGGCAGTAAATATAGTCGGTTGACTAATCCTCAGCAGGTGATGGGCCCTGACTTGAGCTTTGACTATGAGAGCTATTCCTGAAGTTCCTTCCCAGAAGTTACTGGATCTCAGAAGAGGTTTGCGTTTGACTTGATTATCTTGGCACATTGTAAGTGCTTAACAAAGACCACAATTTTTCTTTTGAGCATTTGGGGTTTTTGTTCTGTGACTGTAACTTTTTCTAAGATTAGGTACTCCAGACCTGATAATTTTCAGTATGTTTTCCCCAGAGATTGGAACAATAATCTGTGCATTAAGGTGAGCTTAAAGAAAAATAATAATAATGGTAATTATTGTTATTACTTTCGTGGTATTTGCTAAGTGCTTACTATGTGTCAGGCACTGTATTAAGCACTGGGGTAGAAACAAGGAATGACTGATGACTATGATGGTGGTTTCCACAAAATCCTGTAGGTATTCCTCACCATCTTGCATCATTCTAACAGTGATGGGATGGTGGGTTATGTTGAAGCCTTTTCCTATCATGAAGTAGACCAAGAATCCTGGTGAATTTCTGAAGCAGTCAAATTTACTTACTAATTTCCAGAGCCCTGATCTGTTAATGACATCAAGAGCTTTTTAAAGATTAATAAATAATTGCTCAAATTCAATAGTCCAAAATGACATTAAAAATAATACCTCCATCCTCCTTTTCCTATCAGCCTGCAACCTCGCTGTCATATTCTACTGTATGGCATCATTCAACTCTCATCAAACAACTAATGGTATTTATTCAGTGTTTACTGTATGCACTGCTCTGTACTAGGCTCATATTCAATCTATGGCCAATCTGCTCCCTTTTCACTGCCCAAATTGCTGTTGCTACCACACGAGGGAAAATTCCCAAGAAATCACCATCTCCTTACAAAAATCTCAGAAAAGCCCAATCTTCCACTCCAGAATGCCGGGCTCCTTTCACCAGCAGCGGTATTATCCCAGCCCTTGTGGAATTTGATATCCATAATCATTTTCACTAAGTACTAAATCAGTGGAGTGAATCAACCCTCCCTTTTTCTCCCCTCACATGCCTTCTCCTCACAGAACTCCCAGGTGAACATATATCCCAAGTTTAGATTAGTTGGAATCAATTCACACTCTCACGTCCCCTCCGACCAATGACTAGTTAGAGTCTCTGTGCTGCTGGGCCAGCCCACAGGCCTGGAAGCTGCCCAGAAGGGTTTCATGGTAACTGGAGAAGCAGTGTTGCCTAATGGACAGAACACAGACCTGGAAATCAGAAGGATCTGGGTTCTAATCCCAGTTCTGCCACTTCTCTGCTGTGTGACCTTGTGCAAGTCACTTAACTTCTCTGTGCCTCTGTTAGCTCATCTTTAAAATGAGGATTAAGACTGTGAGCCAGTGTGGGACATGGACTGTGTCCAACCTAATTAGCTTGTATCTATCCCAGCGCTTAGTACAGTGCTTAGCACATAGTAAGTACTTAGCAAATACTATTAAAAACAAAAACTTGACACAGGGGCTTAGAAGCCTTAAAGTCCAAGGGTTAGCTGCACTGTTGCTCTCCTGTCTTTCGGTCAGAATGGTCCCATTCTGTCTTGACAATTTTCCTAGTCATTTCCCATGGGCAAAGCCCAGTACAGTCTATTGTTCATTTTCTCTACCCCAAAATCTACCCAACCAGCTTCTGAGATAATACAGAGGGGTTTCAGTAGGAGGTGGCACAAAAAAACATTAAGGAGTGGTTGGGAAACAAAAGTGGAATGGGAGAGAAAGCCAGCTGGGAGAGGTCAAGTGACTCCCTTATTAACAGGAGGTCAGTCTACCACGTTCAAATCTCCCACTGACCCTCCACCCTCTCCTCTCACCACCCAGCCACAGCTTCCTCTGACTCTTCACCTCTCTCTTTCATCATCTCTGTTTTTGATAGAGCCTCTAACAAGAATATTAATAACAATAATAATTGTGGTATTTGTTAAGTGCTTACTATGTGCCAAGTACTGTACTAAGCCCTGGAGTAATACAAGATAATCAGGTCCTACATGATACAGTCTCAGTAGGAGGGAAAACAGGTATCGAATCACCATTTTGCTGATGAGGGAACTGAGGCACAGAGAAGTGAAGTGTCTTGCCCAAGGTTGCACAGCAGACACGTGGAGGTTCTGGAATTGGAACCCAGGTCCTCTGAATCCCAGGTCTGTACTCTTTCCAGTAGGACATGCTGGTGTGTGTGTGTGTTGTGGGCAGGGAATGTTTCTGTCTATTGTTATATTGTACTCTCCCAAGCACTTAGTATAGTGCTCTGCACACAGTAAGCACTCAATAAATGTGATTCATTGATTGAATGAATGAATGAAAATCATAGCACGTGACATGAATAAACAATCAAAAATTGAAGAATTCCTCCTTCTGATCATTTTGATTTCCTGATGTTTCCAGCTTAATTTTTCACCTTTGGCAGGGTGAATGGTTTGTTCTCTACTTTGCGTGATTTATCCCCGTAGTAGTTGGGCTAGTGGAAACAAGGCTGGACATGTGAGGTTCATATGTGAGGGCTTTGGACTCAGGCCAACCTGCACATACCAGGTTAATTTATGTCATTTGAAGCTTGGGAATCAATCATTCAGTGGTATATATTGAGCTTTTACTGTGTGCCCAAAGCTGTACTAAGCACTTGGGAGAGTGCAGTATAATAGAATTGGTAGACACGATCACTTTCCATAGGAGCTTACAGTCTAGAGGGGTAGGTCTATGACTGAGAGCTATTCTGCACACACTGGTGAGCTCTACAGAATCCTAAGAGCAAAATCCCACCTCACTTATTATTATTCTTATTAAGGTATTTGTTACGCACTTACTCTGTACCAGACACTATACTAAGCACTGGGGTAGATACATGCAAATCGAGTTGGACACAGTCCCTGTCCCACGTGGGGCTCACGGTCTCGATTCTTCATTTTACAGATGAGGTAACTAAGGCACGGAGAAGAGAAATTACTTGCTCGAGATCCCACAGCAGACAAGTGGCGAGCCGGGATTAGAACCCATGACCTAATGACTCGTAGGCCTGTGCTCTAGCCACTATGCCATATCACTGCATCATTAGCCTCTCTACATTTTTCAGTTTCTTATTAATCATACAGATTCACCCACGCTCCTGTAGACATGATTCTAAGTTGGCTGCTCTCCCTCCTCTCAGCAATCATTCCCACCTCCCTGCCCCCAATTTCTAGAACTCCCCAGTCTTTGGTAGAAAAAGTTGGAATTTTAGGCTGGCCCCAAGGGTACAAAGACCACTGATCAATCACAGACCCAAATGCCACCAAAAGTAAATGTGACTCAGTGGTGATTCTTTTTCAACATATTTGATGACAAATTTGCTCTTTTCACAGAAATTGAATTAGCTAAGTATTGAAGTGGGGAGAAAAGCTTGTTTTTCCTGGAATAATCAGGAATGAGAAAGCAATAAGCAGAAAAGAGACAGGCAAGTTGAAGAAAATTTTGGAGAATTCTAATTTACTTACAAATCTGCCTAAAGACAGCTTGTTTTAATTGGTTTGGAAAATAATGAATGGCCATGGGAAAGTTTTACCTCATCCCACCCTTACCTGATAAAACTCTGCCCTCTTTTCCACCCAGCAACAACACATCTCCAGCTCTGAGTCCCACACCCATGACCTGCTCCAGCTCTTTCAGACTTTTAACTTCCTCCTGTTTCCCTGGCTTCCTCATCTCTTCCCCCAAATGTCCTAGCCACCTATTTAATTGACAAAATTGAAGTCATAAGGCATAATCTCCCTAAAGTTTCCCCTCCACCTCTACAACCCCACCCTCCTCTTACACACTCTCTGACTCTCTCATCCTTTCCAGCAATGTTTCAAGGAGATTTTACTGCTCCTCTGAAAATCTACCCCTTCCACTTCAATCAATCGTATTTATTGAGCGCTTACTATGTGCAGAGCACTGTACTAAGCGCTTGGGAAGTACAAATTGGCATCACATAGAGACAGTCCCTACCCAACAGTGGGCTCACAGTCTAAAAGGGAGAGACAGAGAACAGAACCAAACATACCAACAAAATAAAATAAGTAGGATAGAAATGTACAAGTAAAATAAATAAATAGAGTAATAAATATGTACAACCATATATACATATATACAGGTGCTGTGGGGAAGGGAAGGAGGTAAGACGGGGGGATGGAGAGGGGGACGAGGGGGAGAGGAAAGAAGGGGCTCAGTCTGGGAAGGCCTCCTGGAGGAGGTGAGCTCTCAGCAGGGCCTTGAAGGGAGGAAGAGAGCTAGCTTGGCGGATGGGCAGAGGGAGGGCATTCCAGGCCCGGGGGATGACGTGGGCCGGGGGTCGATGGCGGGACAGGCGAGAGCGAGGTACAGTGAGGAGATTAGTGGTGAAGGAGCGGAGGGTGCGGGCTGGGCAGTAGAAGGAGAGAAGGGAGGTGAGGTAGGAGGGGGCGAGGTGATGGACAGCCTTGAAGCCCAGGGTGAGGAGTTTCTGCCTGATGCGCAGATTGATCGGTAGCCACTGGAGGTTTTTGAGGAGGGGAGTAATATGTCCAGAGCGTTTCTGGACAAAGATAATCCGGGCAGCAGCATGAAGTATGGATTGAAGTGGAGAGAGACACGAGGATGGGAGATCAGAGAGAAGGCTAGTGCAGTAGTCCAGACGGGATAGGATGAGAGCTTGAATTAGCAGGGTAGCGGTTTGGATGGAGAGGAAAGGGCGGATCTTGGCAATGTTGCGGAGCTGAGACCGGCAGGTTTTGGTGATGGCTTGGATGTGAGGGGTGAATGAGAGAGCGGAGTCGAGGATGACACCAAGGTTGCGGGCTTGTGAGACGGGAAGGATGGTAGTGCCGTCAACAGAGATGGGAAAGTCAGGGAGAGGACAAGGTTTGGGAGGGAAGACAAGGAGCTCAGTCTTCGACATGTTGAGCTTTAGGTGGCTTGTACTTCTACCCCATTTTTAGTTTGCATATTATTAAAACACTCATCCCTCTCATCTTCTCTCCCTGACCACCGACTTCAACTGCTCATTCTCTAATGGCTCCTTCCCCACTACATTCAAACAGATCTATGTTTTCCCCATATAATATTTTCCCCTTCAGTTTTCACTCCATCTCTCTCTTACCACTCCTCTACAGACTCCTCAAAGGAGTTGTTTACATGCGCTACCTCCACTTCCTCTCCTTCAGTTCTCTCCTTGACCTCCTTCCACTCCACAGAAACTACTCTTTCTAAGGTCACAAATGACCTCCTTCTTGTCAAATCCAATGGTGTCCACTCCATCCCAGTCTTCCCCTACCTTTCAGCCACCTTCAACACTGTGGGTTTCTCCTTTCTTCTAGAAATACTGTCTAGTCTTAGCTTCACTGACTCTGTGCTCTCTGGTGCTCCTTCTATCTCCCTGGCCACTCATTCTCAATCTCTTTGGCCAGCAGCTCCTGTGCCTCCCCCCTCCTAACTGTGAGAATCCCTTGGGTGGGCCTCATGTCTGGCCTAGCTCCCTTTTATTCTCCATGTACACTGATTCCCCTGAAGAGCTGATTTGCCTCTGTGGCTTCAACTACCATCTCTATGCAGACAATTCCCAAATCTACTTCTCCAGCTCTGACCTCTCTTTTCCTCCACATTTCCCCCAGCCTTCAGAGAAGTAGTTTTGCCTAGCAAATAGAGCACAAGACTGGGAGGTAGAAGAACCCGGGTTCTAGCTCCACCACTAGTCTGCTGTGTGACCTTGGGCAAGTCACTTCAATTCTCTGTGCCACAGTTACCTCAGTTGTAAAATGAGAACTATGTGGGACAGGGACTGTGTCCAACCTCGTAACCTGTATCTACCCCAGTGCTTAGTACCATTATACCATTATCATTAAAAATACAAGAAATTTCTTCTTGGATGTCCTGTTGACACCTCAAGCTTAGCATGTCCAAAACATACCTCTTCATTTTTTTTAATAGTATTTGTTAAATACTATGTACTTGAAGCAGCATGGCCTAGTGACAAGAGCATGGGCTTGGGAGTCAGAGGTTGTGAGTTCTAATCCCGCCTCTGCCACTTGTCTGTTGTGTGACCTTGGGCCAGTCACTTAACTTCTCTGTGCCTCAGTTACCTCATCTGTAAAATGGGGATTGAGACTGTGAGCCCCAAGTGGGACAACCTGATCACCTTGTATCTACCCCAGTGCTTAGAACAGTGCTTGGCACATAGTAAGCACTTAACAAATACTATTATTATTATTATTCTTATGTGCCAAGCAGTGTTCTAGGTGCTGGAGTGGATGCAAGATAATCAGGTGGGACAGTCTCTGTCCCGCATAGAGGTCAGAGTCTTTTTTAATAGTATTTGTAAAGTGCTTACAATGTGCCACACACTGTACTAAGCAATGGGGTAGATACAAGCTAACCAAGTTGGATACCCTCCAAGTCCCACATGGGTCTCACAGGATTAATTTCTGTTTTACAGATGAAGTAACTGAGGCACAGAGAAGTTAAATGACTTGCCTAAGGTCACACACAGACTCCCAGGCCCATGCTCTATCCTTTAGGCAACACTACTATTTGAACCCAGTCTTCCCACCGAAACACTGCCCTATTCTAGACTTTCCCATCTCTGTAGACACCTCCACCATCCTCCTCATCTCACTAGCCTCCTGCAACCTTGGTATTATCCTCAAGTCCTCTCGCTCATTCAACTCACATATGTAGTCTGTCACTAAATCCTATAGCTTCTTCCTTCATAACATCTCTAGAATCCACCCTTTCCTCCCTAGCCAAACAGCTAACACACTGGTCTAAGCACTTACCATATCCCACCTCGACTACTGCCTCCAGGTCTCTCCCCATTCCAGTTCATACTTACTTCTGCTGCCCAGATCATTTTTCTTAAAACAATTTAGTCCACATCTCCCACTACTCTAAAGCTTCTAATGGTTTCCCATCCACCTCTGTATCAAACAGAAACTCCTGAACATTGGCTTTAAGGCATGCAATCAGCTCTCCTCTTCCTACCTAAACCTCGTTAACCTCTCACTACAACCCACGCCACACACTTTGCTCCTTTAATGCCAATCTGCTCACTGTACCTCAATCTAGTCTGTCTCACCAATGTCTTCTTGCTCAAGTCCTCCCTGTAGCCTGGAAATCCCTCCCCCTTCATATGCAATGAACAACTGCTCTCCCCATCATCAAAGTCTTAGTAAAATCTTGTCTTCTCCAAAAGGCCTTTCCTGACTAACCCCTTATTTCTGCAACTCTTTGCTCTTCCTTCTACATTGCATATGCACCATAAAGCACTTTGATTCTCTCCCCACCTCAGCCCCATATCACCATTCAGTACTTTAATACTTACCCCACACCAGCCTCATAGCAATTGTATACCTATCCTAATGTTCTGCATTTCCCCTATCTGTACATTATTTTAATGTCTTTTTCCCTGAACTAGACTTCAAGTTCTTTGAATGCAGGGAATGTTTCTGTTATTATATTGTGCTCTCCCAAGTGCTTAGTATATTGCTCTGCGCACAGTAAGTTGTTCAATAAATAAGATTGCTTGATTGATCAATCATATTGCTTGATCTACTGATCTATTGCTTGATTTGCAATCATACCAAATCTCTTGTACTGTACTCACCCAAGCACATAGCACAGTGCTCTGCACAGAGTAAGCATTCAATAAAAACCATTAATGGATTGATAGATTTATTGATTACCCAGAATTATTTGTGGTTGTTAGTTTCTAGATGGTTGACTTCGACATGATTGATTTACATAGGGGACCCTCAGTTTGTCATCTTAAAAACAACTGTTTGGGGAAATAAAGCCAACTTTTATCACTGGTGATTCAAATATACATCACTGATAATTTGTGTTTGTGTTTCAGAATTATTCATCCAAGAAAACCTACTGTTGAAATAAATCAAATTTTATAAATATTAAAGGAAGCAACTGTGCTTCATACTGCAGTATTCTCAGTTAGGTGGGGAAAAACAGAGAAAGATTCTACATATAAAATTCTAAAATTGTATAATTTGATTGAGGCAGTTCTGACATGCCTGAAGGTGCTTTAGCCAAGGAGAACATTAGTTTTTGATTAGACTCTAACTTTCCTGTGTTTTGCTCTGCTTCATTGTGGTATAAAGCTATGGGAGGCTTATCTTATAAGGATCTGTGGCTATGGATATTCACTCCTCCCTCCCTCTCCACTACCAGTGCTCCTTAAATACTGGTCTGTGAACTGTGTTACTTCCCCCTACCTGTAATTTATTTTCATGCCTGGCTCTGTATACTAACTCTATTGTATTCTTCCAAGTGCTTAGTACAGTTTTCACCACAGAATAAGTGCTCGGACAAATACAATTGGCCCATCTTTGACAGTAATATCAGGTTATCTGGAGGAGTTGTGTAATGGTTGCCCTTTTGGCCATCCATTCTCACATAGTAGTAGTAGTTGTAATAGTGGTTACTGTGTACTCAGTTCTGGGAAGAAGTACACAGGTTGGAATCAGACAAAGACCTGTCCCTTGAGGGGCTCATAATCTATGAAAATAGGTGAAGAAGAGGACCAGAGATAGCTCTATCATGACCAATGAAATAACAAAATATTAAAACTGCCTTAGGGAAAGGGACAAATACACAATACATAAAATAAAAACAAAAGTTAGTAAGGAGCTGTGGCTAGAGGAACAGAATGTCAGGCTCCTCACAGTTCAGAATCCATGGTATGTATGTAGCTTCAGCAATGGCTACCATAGCCAGTAGCCTTCCAGAGGTTATGTGAGGCCTGATAATTCAGGAACTGTTCTCTTTCCTACAGCAGGCTGCCAGTTCAAGTGTAATGGGCCACAGTCAGTGGGGCTGAGACCACACAGGGAGGTGAGGCTGTAATTGCTGGACATTTCATCTGGCCACGGTGATGAAGGCGATGCGGGATGGGGAGGGATGGAGCATCCAACACCCCTAATTTTTCCCTTCACAGCTCTAGTAAGACAGTCAATCAATCGTATTTATTGAGTGCTTACTGTGTGCACTTAATTGGGAGAGTACAATATTACAATAAGCAGACAGATTACCTAACCACAACAAGCTCACAGTCTAGAGGGGGAGACAGACATTAATATAAATTAATAAATTATAGATACATACAAAGTGTAGTGGGGTTGGGGGCGGGGGATGAATAAAGGGAGACAGGCAGGGTGATGCAGAAGAGAGTGAGAAAAAAGGAAAAGAGGGCTTAGGGAAGGAATGCCTCTTGGAGGATATGAGCCTTCAAATAATTTCTCTCTAATAAACCCACTGTGGACTTCTTGTCCAAGGATCTAGCCAAATACCCACTTTAATGTTCTGACATTTTTGGCCTGCACACTTCCTGTGATAATGAAATTAAACTTTTCACTCTCCCTTTCCTCACTATTCCTCACCTCAGACCAATCATTTCCTTTCATTTGTTTTCAACCTCCCTTCCTCCAGAGCTTTGGGATTTGTTAAATAATAATTTTACAGTTACTCCATATCCACATTCTCCATCCCCCTTAGACTGTGAGCCTCATGTGGGATGGGGACCTTTTCCTATCTGATTTTATTGAATTTTCCCCAACACTTAGTGTAGTATTTGACCCTTAATAGTGGTATTCGTTAAGCACATGCTGTGTGCCAGGTATTGTACTAAGCACTGGGGTACATACAAGCTAATTGGGTTGAACACAGTCCATGTCCTACGTGAGGCTCACAGTCTTCATCCCCATTTCATTTACAGATGAGTACTAAGTGCTTGGAAGAGCACAACAGAATAAGGAGACATGCTTCCTGCTCATAATGAGATTACAGTCTAGAGGTGACTATTGTCATTATTATCTTTCCCTAATATGAGATTCAGGAATTTGGGACCCAGAACCCCCACTCCAGCCATCCCATGCCTTCTAGACTGTGAGCCCGTTGTTGGGTAGGGGCCGTCTCTATATGTTGCTGACTTGTGCTTCCCAAGCGCTTAGTACAGTGCTCTGCACGCAGTAAGTGCTCAATAAATATGATCGAATGAACGAAAGAATGAGAAATAAATCCTTGCCTTCTAGGACACACTGCAACACTGGGGATCAGAATTACCTTCTGTCACAAGCAGTGGGGAGTGAGTGTGCATATGGTGTTGGAATCTGCTAAGACACATCCTAGGAAAAATATTAGGGAGAAAAGGGCCTTTGGAGAAAGACATATCTCAGAGTACTCTTTTCTAAAAGTTTGAGTGAAAGGGACAAGACAGATTATGGAAATGATCCTAAAAATGCAACTTGTTGGCAAAGATTTACAACTCCTTTAGGACCAGCCAGTGGGCAAAAATTAGGTATTTTGACAAAATGGTCTTGCTTTACCTGTGTTGTCTTTTTAACTACCATATCACCCAAATTACTAATGAGAAGACTGAGGTAATGAGGGAGTGGGTTCAATCTGTGGGACTGGAATGCAGAGAACCAGTATTCTGTCAAGTTCTCATTTTTTATCAGTCAATCAGTCCATGGTGTTTATGCTGAATGCTTACTGTGGGCAAAGTATTGTACTAAGTGCTTGGGAGAATCAGTATAACATTACAACAGACACATTCCCTGCACACAATAAGCTTTCTGTCTAGAGGGGGACATAGACATGAACTGTGGATATATACATAGGAGCTGTGGACCAGAGTGGAGGGGTAAATAAAGGGAGCAAGCCAGGGAGATGCAGAACAGTTATTTATTTATGTGTTATATGTTTTATATATATATATATAATATGTGTATATATATATATATATATATATATATATATATACATGCAATAACATTTATATTGATGCCTGTTTACTTGTTTTGATGTCTGTCTCCCACCCCCGCAGCACCTGCAGTGTGAGGCTTCCACAAAACCTTGGGAGGATTGGTGGCTGCTATAGTGGCCACTGTGGCTATAGGGGTGCCTTGGACTCTGAGCCACACGGAGCCAGAAATTCTGCTCCTCTACCCACAGTATCCTACTGACTTTTGTTTTTATTTCATGTATTTTGAATATTTGTTCATGTCTTTTATGATGTTTTACATATTTTTTGTTTGATAACTCCTGAAGCGTCTGTGTCCAGCCCTATCTCATCATCACTAGTATTTATTAAGTACTTATTATGTGCAAAGCACTGTACTAAGCACTTGGGGGAGTACAGCGAATTGTTGGTGAATTGCATTTTCCAAGCACTTAGTTCAGTGCTCTGCACATAGTAAGCACTCAATTAATAATAATAATAATAATAATAATAATAATGGCATTTATTAAGTGCTTACTATGTGCAAAGCACTGTTCTAAGTGCTGGTGAGGTTAGAAGGTGATCAGGTTGTCCCACGTGGGGCTCACAGTCTTAATCCCCTTTTTACAGATGAGGTAACTAAGGCACAGAGAAGTTGAGTGAGTGACTTGCCCAAAGTCACACAGCTGACAATTGGCGGAGTCGGGGTTTGAAACCATGACCTTTGACTTGACAGCCTGTGCTCTTTCCACTGAGCCACGCAGCTCCCCCAATTATAGTCTTAGATTGTTAATTCCCTGATGGTCAGGGACTGTGTCTAATTACCACCTCTGTATTCCAGTGTTTAGTACAGTGCTCTGCACACAATGACCACCTAGTAAATATGATTACTACTATTAATATTAGAAGCCACTATAATACAGGGGCATAATTTATTATCTTTATCTCATAACCAATGTTCATTTTGACTAGAATTACAAAGCACTTCATTTTCATTTTTCTTATTGGAAATGATATGGTCTCTGTCTATGCGAAAACGTTATCTGGATGACTGAGAAAAAAAATCTCTGGGGAAAACTAAAATGAAGCATTTTGGTAGTAGAAATCAGAACAAACATTGGTAATAATAAACTAAAGTTCTGCAGCAAATTTTCCCAAAGAAGTCCATTCCCTTAGTGAGCTTTATTGCTACGTAAATAGCTAAGACTCCATTAAATGAGAATGTAATTTCGTTTCTTCATACTGCTGTCATCTCCTCTGACATATTATTGATTCACTGGAAAATACACAGAAATAGCAATCTGAAATGTTGATGGATAATGCCTTATTTTCTTTGGCAACTGAAGAACAGTAACTGAGTATAAAGCATTAGTATATATATGTATGTATGACACCTGTTGAAACACCAGATGAATTCCTTCCCTCTCTTACCCTAAATAGGACATGAATTCTTAATGATGGAATCCTCACTCAGAATGCCTTGGATTTGGACAGTCTGTGCCATTCAGCCGCAGTCCAGACTTCAGAATTTCTAAGGTGAGAGAGTATTCCATATTTATGTAGTCTCCAACAAGAGAAGCAGTGTTGCCTAATGGATGGGAGTAAGAAGGACCTGGGTTCTAATCCTGGCTTCACCAGTTGTCTGCTCTGTGACCTTCAGCAAGTCATTTAACTTCTCTGTGCCTCATCTGCAAAATGAGGGTTAAGACTGTGAACCCCATGAGGGACATAGACAGTCTCCAACTAGATTATCTGATATTTACCCTAGAGTTTAGTATGGTGTCTGGCACATAGTAAACACTTAACAAATACTATATATTATGTATAAGAGAACTTCATCCACAGTTCCCATCCCTGAAATGCCGCCAGGGCCTGTTGAGAGTAATCTGTCCTCTGTTTCGGTCAGTCCATCTGAAATCACATTTTCTGTGTTTTTGAACCAGAGTAGAGTTTTTCTGATTTTTAATTATATAAAAGCTGTGCTTTAATTATCCTCTTCAGGTCTTTGCCCTCCATTTTGGAGCCCAGTCAGTCAATTAATTGATGAATGGTATCTATTGAGTGCTTACTGTGTGCAGAACTCTGTACTAAGCATTTGGTTCACATAGCTGGGTTATAGAGTGCATTTCAGGACTGGTCCACGAGATTCAGATGGCAGGGTTTAATGGAGGGAGCAGCAGAGTCCCTTTAGAACTGGTTACTGCTAACTCTTAGTAGTAATGCTAGTAGTACTGCCCAAGGTAATAGACTACACACTGAGATAAAAGATCCAAATGAGAATTATGTAAGGCCCCCAGCCCCCACAGGCTTCACAATCCTCAAAGAAGCACAGGGTTGGTTGGCAACAGAAAAGAAGAATAATAGAATCACAAAAACAACATGAAAAAGCCATGTGATCTAGTGGAAAGAGCAGGGGCTGGAAGTCTTAGTAATAACAATAATAATAATAATAGTATTCGTTAAGCATTTACTATGCGCTAACCACTGTTCTAAGCGCTGGTGCAGATATAAGGTGATCAGGTTGTCCCATGTGGGGTTCACAGTCTTAATCATAGTGAAGCAGCATGGCTCAGTGGAAAGAGCATGGGCTTGGGAGTCATAGGTAATGGGTTCTAACCCCGGCTCCACCACGTCTGCTATATGACCTTGGGCAAGTCACTTAAATTCTCTGGGCCTCAGTTACTTCATCTGTAAAATGGTGATGAAGACTGTGAGCCCCACATGGGACAACCTGATCACCTTGTATCTCCCCCAATGCTTAGAACAGCACTTTCCACGTAGTTAGTGCTTAACAAATGCCATTATCATTATTATTATTATTAATCCCCATTTTACAGATGAGGTAACTGAGGCACAGAGAAGTTAAGTGACTTGCCCAAAGTCACACAGTTGACAAGTGGCAGAGCTGGGATTAGAACCCACGACCTCTGACTCCCAAGCCCGTGCTCTCTTCACCAAGCCAGATCTGGGTTCTAATCCCTGCTCTACTGCTTGTCTGCTGTGTGACTTTGAACATGTCATTTAACATCTCTGTGCCTCAGTTACCTCATCTACAAAATACGGATTAAGACTGTGAGCCCTGTGTGAGAGAGGGACTGTTTCCAAACTGATTAGCTTCCATCTACCCCAGTGCTTTGTACAGTTTTTAACATATATCATTAAATATCATTTAAAAGAACAAAGTGAGACAATCATACCAACAAAGAGAAATAGAATTTCAGGCTCCTCAAGGCTCAGGGTCCAACAGTGACAGCTGCAGCCATGGCAACGCTGCAGCCACAGCATTCCCAAAGTTCTCAAATTCCATCAAGGTCCCCCCACTGCTGCTGCTTACATTCTCCTCATCTCAGGAAGAACCTGGACGGATGGACAGGAGCTCCCCGCAGCACTAGTCAGCCAACTGTTATGTTGCAAACTTGTACTTCCCAAGCGCTTAGTACAGTGCTCTGCACACAGTAAGCGCTCAATAAATATGATTGATGATGATAGTCAGCAGACTGGAGGACTTGGAATCTGGGCCACGCTATGCACTGCCCCCCTTCAAGCGCTTTCCTTCCCACTGGGGCAGAAGAGGTCGGGATCCAAGACCCAGAATGGCAAGAGGTGGGAAGAATCCCTGACAGTGTTGCTTGGCTGTCTGCAGAGATGGGAGGCCCGAGGCCTCCTGCAGCCTCATCCTCTAGTTGTGAGCTGTGGAGGCCTTTTCCTCATAAGCTTAAATATCTGAGAAGTGGCCCAACCTGTGACACCCCCCCACCTCCCTCTCCCTCCCTGCCTCACAGCTTTACCTAAAGAGTAGACAGGATGCTGTCTGTGCTAAATAGAGCCAGCCCACGAGACACACAGTGCAATTTAGAAAGCCCTTGAAGTTTGGCTCTCAAGGATTGAATTCTGGGAGTTCAGAAAATCTACTCTTTTGCCTCAAAGCAGGGTTAGCTAATTCCTTCTGAAAAGATGAACCCGAGAGTCCTGCAGAACTGGGCTCCCAGGCCTAAGTTTTGAGGCTGCCATTTCTTGGGGATGGCAAAGAAAGAGGGCTGCTGTAGGTCTCTAAATATCTGGTCCAAAGTCTTGGAACGAACATTAAATCCACAACCTTGAAAAACGCATTAAACCCGCAGATCTTTCCATTCTGAAAACCCACCTGTCCTTGTAATCTCCCAATAGGCATGAAGGATTTCTTAACACATGCATTAGAAACCATTAGAAGGTCAAAGAGCCTTGGCTTTTGGGAGGCCTAAGAATATATAATAGCCTATGACTATGTTAGCAATTCAATTTAGAGTGCTCTTTACTGGAGCAAACATTTCTGGCCCAACCTTGAGAATTGACAATCTTTATTGCGCTGGCAGAAAAACCAATTTAACTTGAAAGCCTTCCTTTTCCCCAAATTGACACAAGTTGAACACATATGAAAGACATTTCATGAAATTCAGCAGTGAGCATTAAAAGGAATGAAAGATGAATCAGATAGTACAAGCGTTCAGAAAAACATTAATAAATCCCCTTGGGCCATTACCGGCCTCTTTCTCCACAACCCACTAAGTGCAAAGTGGCCACTTGTGCTAAATCAATCAATGGTCTTATTGAGGACTTACTGTGTGCAGAGCACTGTGAACACAAAATGAATCAAATCAATGGATGGAATTTATTTTGGACAAATATTTCCGAGACGTTGGTGTTTTTTTCTAAGCTTTCCAACTGTTCTTTTTCTTGGATTTTTTTATGGGTACAAACTAGCTGTCTGTAATTCATAATTAAGCTCTTACTATGTGGAAGTCAAATAATATGTTGATCAATAGTATTTATTGAATGCTTGCTACATGCAGAGCAACGAACTAAGTGGTTAGGAGAGTACAATTCAATAGAGTCGGTAGGCATTACCCCTGCCTCAAGGACAATCTAATGGGGAGACAGACATTAAAATAAATTCCAGATAAGGGAAGGTATGGTTTGAATGGCCACGTTCACAAGGGCGGAAATGAAACAACAGGGGAATGAACCAGAAGAGATAGGAAGTGTGTGGAATCCTTTGGCTGACTTTTATCTTCTCTGAGGTACTCTGCATCATATGAAAGAAACTACTCTGATTAAACAGTTTCCACTTAGGAAATGGGACAGAAATTCTATGCAATTCCACATTATATGCAAATTGCTTTTGAATCAAGACACTATGTTCAAGATTCCAGATAACATAAACTATTCAATTTCTGAAGATCTGAATCCCAGAAATGGCACAAATTAGTTAATACATTCTCTTTGTCACTACAATTGTCAAAAGCATTCATTGAGCATTACATTTGGTCTTTAGGAATGTACAACAGACTAACAAACACAATGTATTGATGAACATAGAGAAGCTAAATGGACTAGTGGGAAGTGTACAGACCTCTGAGTCAGACAACCTGGATTTTAATCTTGGCTCTGCTACTTGGGCAGCTGTGTTACCTTAGACAAGTCGTTTAACATCTCTGTGCCTGTAAAATGGGGATTCAATGCCTGTTGCTGCTTCCTACTTAGACTGTGAGTCCCATGTGGAACAGGGCCAGTGTCCACCCGAGTACATTGTATCTACTCCAGTGCTTAGAACTTTACTTGGAAGATAGTAAGCAAATTACAAATACCGTAATTATTATTCATTTATTCGTTAATTCATTCAGTCATATTTATTGAGCTCTTACTGTGTGCAGAGCACTATACTCAGTGCTTGGGAGAGTACAATACAACAATAAACAGACACATTCCCTGCCCACAAGAAGCTTACAGTTTAAAGTGGGGGGAGACAGACAATAATACGAAAAAAATTACAGATATGTAAATATGTGCTGTGGGGCTGGGGTGGGGATGCACAAAGGGAGCAAGTCAGGATGATGCGGAAGTAAGTGGGAGAAGAGGAAAGGGGGTTTTAGTCAGAGAAGGTCTCTTGAAGAAGATGTACCCTCAATAAGACTTTGAAGTTGGGGGAGAGTAATTGTCTGTCAGATTTGAGGAAGGAGGGCGTTCCAGGCCAGAGGAAGGGTGTGGGTGTGGGGTAGGCAATGAGATAGACGAGATGGAGTTACCATGAGAAGGTGAACATAGAAGAGGAGGAGTGAAGTGTGTGGGCTGGGTTGTAGTAGGAGAGAAGCAAGATGAAGTAGGAGTGGGCAAGGTGATTGATTGAGTGTGTTAAAGCCAATTATCAGGAGGTTTTTGTTTGATGTAGCATTGAATGGGCAACCACTGGAGTTTCTTGAGGAGTGGGGAAATGCAGACTGAATGTTTTTGTAGACTGAAGTATGGACTGGAGTGGGGAGAGACAGGAGGCTGGGAAGTCAGCATGAAGGTTGGTGCAGTAATCCAGGCAGGTTATGATGAATGATTGCATTAATGTGGTAGCAGTTTGGATGAAGAGGAAAGGTGAAGCATTGTGGCTCAGTGGAAAGAGCACGGGCTCTGGAGTCAGAGGTCATGGGTTCAAATCCCAGTTCTGCCACTTGTCAGCTGTGTGACTTTGGGCAAGTCACTTAACTTCTCTGGGCCTCTAGTCCCTCATCTGTATAAGGGGATGAAGACTATGAGTCCCATGTGGGACAACCTGATTACCTTGTATCTACCCCAGTGCTTAGAACAGTGCTTGGAACATAGTAAGCACTTAACAAATACCAACATTATTATTAAGCACTTAGTATAGTGATCTGCACACAGTAAACGCTCAATAAATATGATTGAAGGAATGAATGATAGATTTTTGTGACGTTGTGAAGGTGGGACTGACAGGATTTAGTAATGGATTGAATATGTGGTTTAAATAAGAGAAAGGAGTCATGGATAACACCAAGGTTATGGGATTGTGAGACAGGAAGGGTGGTGATGCCATCTACAGTGATGGTAAAGTTATAGGGAGGACAGGGTTTGGGTGGAAAGATAAGGAGTTCTGTTTTGGACATATTAAGCTTGAGGTGATGGGAGGATATACAAGTAGAGATATCTTCAAGGCAGGAGGAAATGAGACACTGCAGAGAGGGAGAGAGATCGGGCTGGAGAGGTAGATTTGGGTATCATCTGCATAGAGGTGGTAGTTGAAGCCATGGGAGTGAATGAGTTCTCCAAGGGAGTGGGTGTAGATGGAGAGTAGAAGGGACCTTGAGGGTCCCCCACAGGAAGGAGGTGGGAGGCAAAAGAGGAGCCTGCAAAGGAGACTGAGAATTCCAGAGACATCATAAGAGGAGTACCAGAAGAGGATGGTGTCAGTGAAGCCAAGGTAGGATAATGTTTCCAGGAGAAGGGAGTGGTGGACAGTGTCAAAGGCAGCTGAAGGGTCAAGGAGGATTAGGATGGAGTAGAGACCTTTGGATTTGGCAAGAAGGAGTTTATTGGTGATCTTTGAGAGGGTGTTTCCGGTGGAGTGCAGGGGGTGGAAGCCAGAATGGAGAGGGACTTGGAGAGAACTGGAGGAAAGGAATTTAAGGCAGGGGTGTAAACAACTCTCAAGGAGATTGGAGTTGAATGGTAAGAATTATAAACCATAAATAAAATAGTGGCATTGGTGACATCATAGATACAAATATGTACTCTCCCAAGCACTTAGTAGTAAGTGCTCAATAAACACAATTGAATGAATGAATAAAAATGAAAGTAGATGATTGCATAAATACAAATATCTACATGAATAAATTAAAGAAATTTATATATAAATTAAATAAATTCATAAATAAATTAATGAATCAATCATTTGAGATGTCCATGAGTAAATGGGATGACACGGCAAGAAAGGTGAAGGAATCAATTAGGGAATGCCACATATGTATGCGTGTTACTAACAGGACCCCAGTGGTTCCGTGAAGATTGCTTATACCCAGAAATACTTTTACTCACTGCTTTGTCTGCTGCTGTTTTCCTTTCTGCCTCTTCCCTGGTGTCTTTCAGTCTCCCTCTCAATCAAGGTTGGACTGGTACACTGGGACTCTGGGAAAATCTTGTTGGATTAGTGTCTATGTGGACCACTGTGTCATCCCTGGCCTGGCTCTGAGTGACCTCTTGGTCAGAGCTTGCAGCAAGCGAGGAGCAGCTCAGAGTGGATTAGAGGAGCCAAGGAGTGTAGAGGAATATCCCTTCCTTCCCGATGCCTTCCCTTCAAGCACTCACATCTGGATGTTCCAGTAAGAATTTCAGAGCCAGTCTGATCCTGAACACAACATCTGTAGAGGGGAGACCTGCCTCCTCTCCTTCATGTTCTTCATGCTCAGTAGTATTTGTTATATCCATAGGATGTCTTTTATTCCTCAGTTGGAACTAACATGTGCATATAAATGAGGATCAAGACAGGGAGGTGTCCAGTGGTTTCTCAGGAGTGAATAAATGTGACTCTGCATTTCCTTCAGAAAGAGAGGGGTTGGGGGGAAGGGAGAAAGAGAGAGAGAAAGAGAAATAGGGAAGTAGGGGAGGTGTGAGTTTCAGGGTCACCTTCATGCTCTGCTTTCCACAGGGGCTCACAGCTGTGTGACTTCTAATCATTTGGGAACTTCGGTCATCATACTAACCAGGTAAGACCTAACCTTTACCCTAACCCTAAACCTAATTTAGGAACTTATATCAACCCACCAACCAGGCAAGAGCTATTATCTTTCCTCTGTCCAGTGATTCAATTTAGGGAACAACCTACCTTGCTAGGGAGGTTTCAAGTCTTTTCACAAAGAAGTTTCAGGCATGGAACCAAAAGGAATTGGTTGTAAATGAACAAAAGACTCAGCTGTTCTTGCTAGGCTGGTCTGAAATCAATGAAACTGTCATTATTGTTGAATTAATCAGTGTTCCACTTCAGGGAAGCCTATATTTTTAAAGACCATAAAGAAATCTTTATTTCTTCTTAAGAAAAGATAATTGGCTGATTTGGATTGAGCGAAGTGGCAGAAAATCAACAAGCACTGTAAAACAAAAGGGTTTCTGTCTCTAACCAGACCATTATCCTATAAAAAAAATAGCACGGAACCAGAACAAATGCTTTGCATTCAAAGGAGAATTATATAACAGTTTCAGCAGATAGTTTTTAAGTTCTAAGGTATCAAAATTGGGAAATGATGTTTAAGAACATTGGACCATTAAAAGTGACCTAATAGGTCAGATCAATAATCCATCCAATCTCTCATAGTGGCATCAAGGACAATCTTGGAGAAACAGTGTGATGGTGTTCTTCTCTGGGATCTAGCCTCACAGTTATAGATGTACCTTCTCACATCCCTAACTACCCCTCTATTGATCCATTTTGGAAATTCAGTCCAAGAGTTATCCAAACCTCATTTTGAACCTACTGACTTTTTCTGTCCAGGACAACCTCCATGTTACCAAGCTCTGGTGTGGTGTTTTAGAGGTTGTTCCAGCTGTTTTCCCAGCCAGATTAACCTTCAGAACTACTTTGTTGTGGGCTGGGGACATGTCTACTGTCTTTGTTATATTGTACTCTCCCAAGAGCTTAATACAGTGCTTTATCCCATCCACATATACTGTATCTACTTCAGTGCTTAGTATAGTGCTTGTTATATAGTAAGCACTTAACATGATTAGAATTATTATTATCATAACTAAACAGTACCTTTTTCCAAGGATCCTAAACTCTTCAAACTTGGAAAATGTTCATATATCTGGGGTGAAGCAAATTTCATATCATTTGAATAAACAGGCTACTTTCTAGGGTATAACCTTATCCTGTATACAGTGAGCACTCAATGAATATGAATGATTGAAGGATGGATCGGTTGATTACCTTAAAGACATCAACACCCCAGAAGAACCCCCAAGGTCCTACACCTTTGATTTTCTTCTACTGAGGTAAGGAACATATGAGATGTACCCCTGAAGTTTCCTCTCTTAAACAGCTGCTGCATTCCCTTAGCTTTCTAGACTGACACCCTTAGGAGGCAAGAGAACTCACTAAACCCAGCTAGTCAGTTCTGCTTCCAAGAGGGCTGGATAATGGTTTTTTGTTTATTTGTTTTGTTTTTTATGGTATTTGTTAAGCTCTCATTATGTATCAAACACTGCTCTAGGTGCTGGACTAGATACAAGTTATTTAGGTTGGGCACAGTCCCTGTCCCACATGGGGCTCACAGTCTACATAGCAGAAATGTGTTTCCAATATCTGTAATAATAATGATGGCATTTGTTAAGCACTTACTATGTGCAAAGCACTGTTCTAAGCACTGAGGAGGATACAAAGTGACCAGATTGTACCACATGGGGCTCGCATTCTTCATCCCCATTTTACAGATGAGGTAACTGAGCCACAGAGAAGTTAGGTAACTTGCGCAAAGTCACACAGCTGACAACTGGCAGAGCCAGGATTTGAATCCATGACCTCTGACTCCCAAACCCGGGCTCTTTCCATTGAGCCACGCTGCTTCTCTCTGACAGTCACCTACTCAGCTCTCACAGACTCTAGGGGTTAGGGTTCATAACCCACGCTCTTAGTACAGTGATCTGCACACAGTGCTCAATAAATATTAAATGAAGGAATAATCACTTTTAATTAATCAAAATATCAATATAGGACATGGATAGCCCTTGGTTTTCAACAGATAAATCACCAGTCGATCAATTAATCATATGTATTGAGCGCTTACTGTGTTCTGGGCATTGTACTAAGCTCTTGGGAGAATAGAATGTAACAGTATAATGGACACATTCCCTGCTCACAATGAGCTTATAGTCTACAGGGGAAGACAGACATTTATATAAATAAATAAATAAATTACGGATATGTACATAAGTGCTGTGGAGCTGTTGGGGGGTGATGAATAAAGGAACCAAGGCAGGGATAGTTGAGCAACAGCTCCTTTAAAAAAATCTGGTATCAAAAACCTCATACGAAAATATTACCTTTACATTGGTGGTGTCTATCCCCTCCCCTCAAATCCCCTTACTTCCTGGGGGCTTTCTGGTCCAATTTGTCTGCCGAACAACTATGCTTCTTGGAGAAGTAGCGTGGCATAGTAGAAAAACCTTAGGATTTTTGGGAATGAGAGAGCTCATTGGGAATGTTTAGCTCTTATTATGTGCCGGGTGCTGTACTAAGTGCTGGGCTACATACTAGCCATTAGGTTGAACACTGTCCATGTCCCACATGGGTCTCATACTCAAGCAGCATGGTCTAGTGGAAAGAGCATGGCACTGGGAGTCAGAGGACCTGGGTTCTAATTCTGACTCCATCACTTCTCTGCTGTGTGACCTCGGGAAAATCATTTCATTTCTCTGTCCCCCGGTTATCTCATCTGCAAAATGGAGGTTAAGATTGTGAGCCCCATGTGGGACAGGGACTGTGTCCAACCCAAATAGCTTGCATCTACCCCAGTGATTAGTACAGTGTCTGGCACAAAATAAGCACTTAACAAATGCCATTATTATTGTTATTTAGGGATGAGGTATCTGAGGCACAGAGAAGTTGTGACTTTCTCAAGATCACATAGCAGACAAGTGGCGAGAAGGGATTACAACCCATGTCCTTCTGATCCCCCTGCCTGTGTTCTGTCCACTCGGCCATGTTGCTTTCTTTCTCTTCCTTAATCTCCCCAGTGAATGGCCTTTGTTCCAAGTGATGCCAACATGTGAGTGATACCTTATGGCAAGTAATTTCGCCTTTGGAAGGGTCAGCAAGATATGACAGACTTCCCACCTGCAGATGTGAATCTAGTCAAGCTTTATCCACCCCTTCTAGACTGTGAGGCCATTGTTGGGTGGGGACCATCTCTATATGTTGCCAGTTTGTACTTCCCAAACGCTTAGTACAGTGCTCTGCACACAGTAAGCGCTCAATAAATATGAATGAATGAATGAATGAATGAACCACACTGGGTAAAACGTGTTTCTTTTCCTTTGTTTTGAATTTATCACACTAATTGGAAAAGCAGTTTGGCCTAGTGGAAAGATCCTGGGACTGGGAGTCAGGTGACCAGGGTTCTCATTCCAGTTCCAACACTTGCCTTTTGTTTGATCTTGGGCAAATCACTTAACTTCTCTGTGCCTCAGTTTCCACATCTGTAAAATTGGGATTCAGTACCTGTTCTTCCTCCTATTTAGACTGTGAGACCCATGTGGGACAGACACTGTATCTGATGTGATTATTTTGAGAGGCAATATAGCCTAGTGGAAAGAGCATGGGCCCTGGGAGTTAGAGGACTGGGGTTCCTATCCTGGCTCCACCACATACCTGCTGAGTGACTGTGAGTAAGTCATTTAACTTCTCTATGCCTGTTCCTTCACTGCAAAATGGGGATTCTATACCCTCTCTCCCTCCTACTTAGACTGTGAGCCCTATGTGGGATCAGATCACCTTGTATCTACCCCACTGCTTAGTTCAATGCTTTGCACATAGTATAAGCCCTTAACAAATGCCACAATCATTATTATTATTATCATCACCCTTGAGCAATGGCTCTTCCAGATGTTACATCTATAATTTAGTTTTCCCATGAAATAAAGAGTAAATCTGTTCATTGAAACCCCCACATTTGACACCCCAAAAGGTTTAGCATGACTGAAAACTCTTTAGAAGGTGGAATTTAAACTATCTGCATTGAAAACAGATTTTATTAATATCACATTGTCTGGTCTGTTGGTATAATATAGGAAAATGAGCCACCCCTATTAATCAGTGGTATTTACTGTGAGTTTATGATGTGAAGACCACTGTATAAAGTGCTTGGGAGAGTACAACACAACAGAATTAGCAGACATACTGATGTTGATGCTATTTGTTAAATGCTCACTATGTGCCAAGAACTGTTCTAAGCGCTGGGGTAGATACAAGGTAATCAGGTTGTCCCATGTGGGGCTCACAGTTTTAATCCCCATTTTACAGATGAGGTAACTGAGACACAGAGAAGTTAAGTGACTTGCCCAAAGTCACACAGCTGACAGGTGGTGGAGCAGGGATAAGAACCCATGACCTCTGACTCCCAAGCCCAGGCTCTTCCCGTTAAAGCCATGCTACTTCTCTATCCCTGCCCATAATGAGCTTACAGTCTAGAAAATGAGTTCACAGTCTAGAGGAGGAGGTTACATCCCTAGAAAGTATCCTGTTCATTGAACTGGCATGCAGTTTGCTTCATCCCAGATAAATGAACACTTTTCAAGTTTGAGGAGTTTAGGATCCCTGGACAAAGGAACTGCCTAGTTATGATAACAATAATGATAATAATAATACTAATAATGATAATGACATTTGTTAAGTGCTTACTATATACCAAGCATTGAACTAAGCACTGGAGTAGATACACTATATGTGGATTGGGTACAGTCCCTGTCCCACATTCATTCATTCATTTATTCATTCATCCATTTAATAATATCTATTGAGTGCTTACTGTGTGCAGGGCACTGTACTAAGCACTTGGGAGAGTACAGTACAACAATAAGCAAACAATTCCCTGCCTACATCGACCATAAAGTCAAAAGGGAGGAAGACAGATATTAACACAATAAGTAAATTACTGATCTGTACATAAATGCTGTGGGGCTGGGAGTGGGGAAGAACAAAGGGAGCAAGTCAGAGCAATGCTGAAGGAAGAGGAAAGGGTAATTTAGTGAGGGAAAACCTCTTGGAGGAGATGTGCCTTCAATAAGGCTTTGAAGTTGGGGAGAGTAATTGTCTGCCAAATCAGCACTTGGAACAGTGCTTTGCACATAGTAAGTGCTTAACAAATGCCATTATTATTATTATTATTATTATCATTATTATTATTATTTGAAGAGGAAGGGCATTCCAGGCCAGAAGCAGAATGTGAATGAGGGGTTGACAGCAAGGTAGATGATATTGAGGCATAGCGAGAAGGTTAACCTACAGTGTAAGGGGAAGGGAAAACAGATAAGGAGTCCCATTTTACAGATGAGAAAACTGAGGCCCATATCAGTTAAGTGACTTGCCCAAGGTCACATAGCAAGCAGTATGACTTAGAGGATAAAGCATGGGCCTGGGAGCCAGAGGACCTAATCCTGGCTCCACTGTTTGCCTGCTGTGTAACCTTGGACAAGTCACTTAACTTCTCTGTGCCTCAGGTTCCTCAACTGCGAAATGAGAACTCAGTGCCTGTTCTCCCTCCTACTTAGACTGTGAGCCCTTTGTTAGCTAGGGACTGTGTCCAACTTGCTTGGTTTGAATCTACCCCAGTGCTTAAAATAGAGCTTGACATGTAGTAATTGTCCAAATTGTATACCATTTGTTGATTTGATTCATTTTATGTTCACTTGGTCCTTGGAACATGATCTTATCATCTTAAATGCAAGAGGTAACATTCTCCAAGATGACAGAAAACTAGACTAACTTTTTCCTTCAGGCTTAGTAACTACTTTAATCTAAGTCATTAAATGTTTTCGAATGGGGAAGCAAAACTACAAAACCAATTTTATTGTTCAGATCTTTCATTTGCCTTATAATAGGCTGTCTTCTTGAAAATATCTGAAAGACATCAAGTTGTTCATTCCAAAATGAGGGAAAAAATAAATTTGAAGACAAAGACTCAAAAGGTATTTTTACTTTTTTCCTATATTCCACTATACACCCAGTGAGATCCTGCTTCAGGAATCTTTTCCAGCAGATGAGGAGAAAGGTGTAAATGATGAGATCAGTTATGCCTGAGAAATAGGTGAAAGAGGAAAGTTTCTATTTCCATGGAATACTCAGACCAAATTGTTACCCACTAGCACCCAGTCTCAGTCGAGTGCTTGCTTTTATTCGTGTTAGTTATGGTGAGGTTCGATCAGCACAAATTTAGGAAGAGAGAAGTGGGTGGAGAAGGTGGTTATTAAATAAAATTATAGAACAAAGGGAAAAGTGGGCTCTCTTTGGTCAAAAATCAGCCTTGGCTCATTAATACCCCTTCTGCCCACCCAACCAGAGAAATATCTTGCAATCAATCAATCAATCAATCATGTTTATTGAGTGAAAACTGCAGAGCACTATACTAAGTGTTAGAGAGAGTAGTACAGTTGGTAGACATGTTCCCTGCCCACAGCAAGCAGAGGCTTGGATATCTAATACAAGCAGCTCTTCCAACTTTTCAATCAAAAGATTGGGGGTTCAATACTTGTCCTCCCTCCCCCATAGACTGTGAGCCCCATATGATAAAAGAACTGTATCCAACCTGATTATCTTGTATCTAGTCCAGCTCTCAGCAGAGTGCTTGGCACATAACAAATACCATTATCATTACCATCACCATCATCATCATCAAAATTAAAAGCAGATGGTCTATATATTGGTCTCAGCTTCAGTGGACACTTAAATTTGAAGTGGTTCCAGAGATGGTTCATCTGTGAGCTGTGGGTCAGTGAGATGCTTTAGCCCTGATTTAAGCTTGTTTGAAACTGCCGTGTACTACCTAAGAGGTAAAATGCAGCCCCCAGTTTGGAGGGCGTGTAGACCAGAGCAGACAGAGAAAGAGTCAGCTTGAAATTATCTCATCCTCACTTGTGCCTTCAGGAGAAATCCTATGACAGATAGAAGGCCTCATTCTGTGGTTTTCAGAACCGATATGTCAGAGCCAGTTTCTCGTAAGTGAAGATAAAGAGTGTTTGGGGTTCATTATTCACACCACAAAACCCTGAAACAGAGCAAATAAGGTATTTGTTCCCCAAGGAAAGGTGTGATAAAGAAGACAGTAATTGCCAGAAAGTAGGGAGGCTGCACATTTCCAGTGTGTACCAGGAGAGGCAGGGGGAATTTAGAAGAATCTCCATGGTAAATTGCTTGGATTGAAGTTCCATCCAACTGTCATCTGACACCCACAGGATGGTTGTATGCCCAGGGCTGCCACCCGCTAGCTCTGCAGAGTCCCTAGTATATTGACATGCTGCCTTGCTCTTGGCATTCACAGGGTGATTACTCACTGGGTGGAGGGAAGCTGGGTGAAGCCTCTGGCCCAGGTTACCATCATTTATTAGCCCAGATTGGGGCAGTACCTAACTCACTTGCTAACCAACCACTGAATAATTAACCCCCTTGGTCAGGGGAACCTGGATGAGCATGCCAATAGCCTAACTAGAGGCAGAGACATCAGAAAAATAATCAAAATCATGAAACTTGTATTTGAAAAGTAGAAACCATGGTCAAAGAGTTTCTCAGACCCAAATTTCAGAATAACCAGACCCTTAATAATACCTCCAAATACTTCCTGAAGATCCCCCCAGTGTTCATTCTGTACTCTGCCAAGCACTTCGTATAGTACGTGCTCAAGAAGATACCATTCGGTTGCATGATCTCTATTGATTTTATTAATCAGTCATATGTACTAAATGCTTACTGTGTGTAGAGCACTTGTGAGAGTACAATACGGAGTTGGTAGACATGTTCCCTGCCCACAGTGAGCTTACAGTCTAGAGGGGAGACAGACATGAATAAAAATGAACAAATTATGCATTATGTATATAAGTGCTGGGAGCTGAGGGAGAGGTGAATAAAGGGTGCAAATCCAAGTGCTTTTAAAGTGGCTCTTGAATATGTGGGTTGAATGAGAAAGATGAGTCAAGGATAGTACCGAGGTTATGAGCTTGTGAGGCAGGGACGATGGTGGTGCTATTTGCAGTGATGGGAAAGTTGCAGTGATGAGAAAGTCACAGGGAGGACAGGATTGGAGTGGGAAAATAAGGACTTCTCTTTTGGATATGTTGGGTATGGTGTTTTGGGAGGACATCCAAGTAGAGATGTCCTGAGAGCAGGAGGAGATGTGAACCTGCAGAGAAGTAAAGAGATCAGGTCTGGAGATGTAGATTTAGGAATCATCTACATAGAGATAGCAATAGAAGCCATGGGAGCAAATGAGTTCTCCAAGGGCCAAGGGAGTGGGTATATATGGAGAGCTGAACCTGGAGGGACACCCACAGTTAGGGAAGGGGAAGCAGAGAAGGAGTCCATGAAAGAGAAGGAGAATTAGAGGCCAGAGAAATAGGAGGTGAACCAGGAAAGGACAGTGTCAGTGAAGCCAAGGTTGGATAATAATCCCAGAAGGAGGTGGTGACAGTGACAAAAACAGCTGAGAGATCGAGGTGGCTTAGGATGGAGTAGAGGCCATGAATTTGGCAATAAGGAGATGATTGATGACTATTTAGAGGGCAGTTTCAGAGGAGTGAAGGGAGTGAAAGGCAGATTAGAGGGGATCTTGGAGAGAATTGGAGGACAGGAAGTGGAGACAACCAGTGTAGACAACTCGATCAAGGAATCTAGAGAGGAATGGTAAGAGGGAGATGAGGCATTAACTGAAGGGAGTCATGGGGTCAAGGGAGGGTATTTTTAGGATACAGGAGACAGTAGTATGTCTGAAAACAGTAGGGAAGAAGCCATTGGAGAGTGAACAGTGGAAATGGTAGTCAGGCAGGGAAGGGGAAAGGGGAAAGTGTTTTGATAAGGTGCAAAGGAATGTGTTTGGTGACATAGGAGAAGGGGGTGAATTATGGGAGAGGGCAGGAGATCTCTTCTTGAGATACTACTGGGAAAGATAGGAGAGTTGAAGAAGGGGCAGAAGGAGGGAGGGACTGAAGAGGAGTAGGGGAGATTTTATTTAGTTTTAAGTTGGGAGATTTTAAGAAAATTGTGCCCCGGAACTTTGGGGAAAAACAAGGCAGTGACCCACCAGAAATCAGCAGTGTAGCTCAGTGGAAAGATCCCGGGCTTGGGAGTCAGAGGTCATGGGTTCTAATCCTGGCTCCACCATTTGTCAGTTGTGTCACTTTGGGCAAGTCACTTAGCTTCTCTGTGCCTCAGTTACCTCATCTGTAAAATGGAGATTAAGACTGTGAGCCCCATGTGGGACAACCTGATTACCTTGTATCTCCCCCAGCGCTTAGAGCAGTGCTTTGCACATAGTAAGTACTTAACAAATGCCATTATTATTATTATCATAGAAATTCAGGGTTCAACCAATATGTGAAGATCAATTTATGAGCAAAGATATATAGCAGGGGATTATTCCCCCAACATCCAACATGTGATCAAGCCAGCAGAGCCCCCTCCACAGCTCTCCCAGGACATTAAACCAGAAGTGATGCCTAGCAAATGAAAGAAATGAATAATTCAATGAGTTCTGAGAAACCTATGAAGCCTCAGTCAGAGCTTCCATCACCATCACCATCATGATTGCATGATGGGAATTTCCGAGCTAACCAGAATTATGTGTTTCCAAACACTGGTAGCTCTCTTTCTCCACCAACCTTAGACTGAATCACAGTAACAACTTTTACAGGACTCTGAAACTGGGTTATTTTAAAGTGGGTGTTTTCCTTCTCCTTTAATGAAAGCTGCTGGAGAATGTTCTGGCTTGGAATCAGGTTCTGGAATATTGATAGGCACTATGGAATTGATAAATTTAGAAGATCCTGCCTAAGAGCATATTACAGATTCTGTGCTCTAACGCTCTATTCTTGTAGACTAAGAATGCTTGCAGAAACAAAACCTTCTTGGTCTTATTTCTCACTGCAAAAATGAGCATCAGCTCTCAACTTGCACGGCCAGATGACAAAATTAAAGAAATCACATATGCCCTATTAAATCAACTGCAGAAAAAGGATTTGCTTTTATCTTGAGGTGAAATAGTACGGAGGGTGATGAATGTGGGAGTTGAGAGAGTCTGCTGAACAGATCATTGTGTAGGCAGAAAAGAACAAGAATTAAGAAGGGAACAGGTCAAACCAAACCAATATAGGCTTAAGATGCCAGCTGTGTCGAAGAATTTACCTAGAGAAATGATGACGAAGAAGATCAATGGATTGTTTTCTTTCCAATTTAATTATTTGCATGGTTTCTGTAAGATATGGATTGAAGTACTAGAAGAATAATGAATGCAAATAAAATAATGTATGGAAATTGCTGAAAATTACTCATTTTGATTGCTCATTTACCTTTGATTTTACCAGGACAGTAAGTACTGAATTCACCAGCACATCAAAGAGTGACTAATTACTACTTGAATGAAAGCAACTCCTTTCTTCCATAAGCTTCCTTGCTGAAGTTGCTCTTTATGAGCAGGGAATGTGTCTGTTACATTGTTATATTGTACTCTCCCAAGTGTTCATTGTGGAGTTACACACACGAAACCATTCTCTCACTTTCTTGTTTTGTGACTCCCTTGTTTCCTCCACCCCACATTGCATCCATGGATTCTCAGAGACTCCAGCTCTTCATGGGCCTCTTAGGCCTTTTTCCTCTTTATTCTGACTGGGCTCAGTCCTTGCACTCAGTTTTATGCCCAAAAGGAGGCATTCTTCCCTCTTAGTTATGCTAATCTTGATCTTTTAAATTGAAATGTTAACAATACAGGCAGTGGTTTAATGCTGTTGGTCTGCTTGTGTCCCAGACGTTCACTGTCTGTAATCCAGAAATTAGTAGCAGCATCTCTGATTGCTCCAGATCTTAAAGTTCTAAAGGGTGACACTATGCTCTCTCTCTCTCTGTGTATGTATATACATATACATATATATATATGCATATATATATATATATATATATATATATATATATATATATATATATATGCAGCGTGGCTTAGTGGAAAGAGCACGGGCTTGGGAGTCAGAGGTTGAGGGTTCTAATCCCGGCTCTGCTACTTACCAGCTGTGTGACTTTGGGCAAGTCACTTCACTTCTCTGTGCCTCAATTACCTCATCTGGAAAATGGGGATTAAGACTGTGAGCCCCACGTGGCTCAACCTGATTACCTTGTGTCTACCCCAGCGCTTAGAATAGTGCTTGGCAAATAGTAAGCGCTTAACAAATGCCATTATCATTATTATTATTATTATATAGATAGATATATTTTTATATATTTAAATATACTTGGGTCTGAGTCTGGATACTTTGATGGTCCACACTGTATGCCAACCTACTCACTCTACCTCAGTCTCATCTATCTCAACTGCTGGCCTCTAGCCTACTTCCTCCCTCTGGCCTGGAATCGCTCTCTTTTCATATATGACGGTCACTCTCCCCACCTTCAAAGCCTTATTGAAGGCACATCTCCTCTAAAGGACATACCAGTCTTCCTTATTCTTTTGATTATCTCTTTGGTTATCCTTGTGTAGTGGAGTGTGTGCTATCTACATAGCAGAATTTAGCGGTGACATTGAACTCTGTGTTGCTAATAGAAACTTTTGATTATTGTTAAGTTTTTCTAGATGCAGGCTTTTGCAGAACCTCAGTCTTCTTGGAACTAATTGCCAGTACATAGAAGGCAATTCAGAATCACCTGTGGGTTTTCTTGGGCGTGAGCTTCTATGCAGGTTGCTAAGCAGAAGTGAGGTTGAAGATTTTCTCTTAGTGGAATGACCAGGTGATTACATTCCCTATCCTGCACCCTTTTGAGAAGGATAGCAGCTGGTTCCAGCCAACTGAAACAGCTGGGGGTATGAGAACACAGTGCCTCACTCCTACCTGGGGGTACTCCAGGTAGGAGTGTCCCCCAACCCCCCACGTCAGAGAAGCAGCATGGCTCAGTGGAAAGAGCACGGGCTTGGGAGTCAGAGGTCATGGGTCCAAATCCCGGCTCAACCACTTGTCAGCTGTGTGACCTTGGGCAAGCCACTTAACTTCTCTGTGCCTCAGTTACTTCATCTGTAAAATGGGGATTAAGACTGTGAGCCCCACGTGGGACAACCTGATCACCTTGTATCCCCCCAAGTGCTTAGAACAGTGCTTTGCACATAGTAAGTGCTTAACAAATACCATCATTATTATCGATCCCCGGGGACCATGATGAATTCATTATGAGAGTGGACAAAACCACCAGCGACAGCGCCCCATGCTGAATCTTCAAAAGGGACCAACTCCTCATCTGAGTTAAGGCTGTTCTTTCGCACCCACAAAGGGCGGGAGGCCCCAAAACACAGAAAAAAACTGCAGTGCTGGGAGAATCAGAGCAGAAATGGAAGCCAAGAGTATCCACTTTCAATAATTCTAATCACTAAATCCTGTCTGTTCAACCTTCATTCATTTTATTCAGTTGTATTTATTGAATGCTATCCTGTGTGCAGAGCACTGTACTAAGCACTTGGGAGAATACTATACAACAATAAACAGATACATTCCCTGCCCACAACGAACTTATGGCTTCATACCATTGGTAAATTTCATCCGTTCCACTCCATCCAAACTGTTACCATGTTACTCCCCACACTTATCTTATCCTGCCTTGATTACTGTATCAGCCTCCTTGCTGACCTCCCTGCCTCCCATCTCTTCCCCACTCCAGTCCATGCTTCATTCTGCTGTCTGGATCATTTTTCTACAAAAATGTTCAGTCCATTTTCCCTATTCCTTAAGAACTTCCAGTGGTTTCCCACCCGCCTCTGCATCAAACAGAAACTCCTCACAATTGGCTTTAAGGCACTTAATCACCTTGCCCCCTCCCACCTCACCTCAATACTCTCCTGATACAACCCAGTCCACACTCTTTGCTCCTCTAATGCCAACCTACTCACTCTACCTCAATCTCATCTATCTCAACTGCTGACCTCTAGCCTACTTCCTCCCTCTGGCCTGGAATGCACTTTCTTTTCATATATGACAGTCACTTTCCCCACCTTCAAAGCCTTATTGAAGGCACATCTCCTCTAAGAGGCCTTCCCTGACTAAGCCCTCATTTCCTATTTTCCCACTCCCTTTGGTTTCACCCTAGCTTGCTTCCTTTATTCAGCATCCCCACCCCCACCCCCACAGCACTTTTGTACACATACGAAATTTATTTCTTTATATTTATATCTGTCATTCAATCATTCAGTCGCATTTATTGAGCACTTACTGTCTGCAAATTACTGTCTCCCCCTCTAGACTATAAGCTCGTTTTGGGCAAGGAATGTGTCTTTTATATTGTTGTGTGGTACTCAAGCAGCGTGGCTTAGTAGAAAAAGCTTGGGCTTGGGAGTCAGAGGATGTGGGTTCTAGTCCTGGCTCTGCCACTTGTCTGCTATGTGACCTTAGGAAAGCCATTTAACTTCAATGTGTCTCAGTTGCCTCATCTGTAAAATGAGGATTAAGACTGCAAGCCCCACTTGGGCCAACCTGGTTACTGTGTCCCTACCCTAGCGCTTAGAACAGTGCTTGGTACATAGTAAGCCCTTAACAAATACCATTATTATTATTATTATTATTACTCTCCCAAGCACTTAGCACAGTGCCCTCAATTAATATGATTGATAAATATGATTGATACTGGAACAATCTCAAGGGAGCTTAGTGTTTTACTGTGAAACAGAAAGGCCAAGTGGAAAGAGCACCAGTCTGGGAGTCAAGAGACCTTAGATCTAATCTCAGCTCACTGACTTGCCTGCTATTTGACCTTGAACAAATCACTTGATTTCTCTGATCATCAAATTCTGCATCTGTGAAAGGGGGATTAAGTACCCGTTCTTCTCCCTATGTAGTCCGTAAACCCCTTGTAGGACAGGGAGTCTATCTACCTGATTATCTTCTATCAAGTGCTTCATACAGTCCTTGTCAATCAATCAATCATTCAATTATATTTATTGAGGGCCTACTGTGTGCAGAGCACTGTACTAAGCACTTACAATACAAAAGAGTGGGTAGATATGTTCTCTACCCACAAAGAGGGGGAAGGAAATATTGAGATACCTCACCCCTAGCATCAAAGATGAAGGTCAGCCTCAACCAATCAGAATGTCACACCAGAAATAATAATTGCGGTTTTGTCACTTAATAAGTGCTTACTTAGTAAACAACACAGTTATTATTGTTACTGGCATGGTGTTCTGAATATTTCAAGCTGACTTGAAATATTCCAGACTGAGCCCCCTCCTTCCTCTCCCCCTCCTCCCTCTCTCCATCCCCCCCACCATACCTCCTTCCCCCCACCACAGCACCTGTATATATGTATATACGTTTGTGTGTATTTATTACTCTATTTATTTTATTTGTACATACTTATTCTGTTTATTTTATCTTGTTAATATGTTTTGTTTTGTTCTCTGTCTCCCCCTTCTAGACTGTGAGCCCACTGTTGGGTAGGGACTGTCTCTATATGTTGCCAACTTGGACTTCCCAAGCACTTAGTACAGTGCTCTGCACACAGTAAGCACTCAATAAATACGATTGAATGAATGAATGAATGAATGACTTTCAGCTCTCATATTAGGTATCAGGGATCTCAATCAGTCCATGATATTTATTGAGAACTTACTATGTGCAAGCATTGTACTCAATATTTGTGCATCATAGGCAAAGAGAGTGCTGAAACTGGGCTAACCTTATGGATGGTAACCTTCAAATAGGACTGCTCAAAAACATTGTTATATTTTCAAATTCACAACCTAATTTATGCTTCATTATTCTTCATTAGCATCCTATTGAGCCTAACTGAATGGAAAAAACTAATTTTGTTAAGAAAGGGGGAAGCATCTCAGGCTCACATTTCTTTGTGGTTTTTGCTTGATTTTGCTTGAGTATGTTTGTATTTCTTACCAGACAATCAGGAACCAACATGTCCCCCAAAGGGAAGATGGAATGTTCTGCAAATAGAAGCTATTGATGTAAGATTTTCTGTTCTGGGTTTATAAGAAACCTCAAGTCTTTTTCCCCTAATGGCCTACAAGAACTAATTTGAGGTATCAGGGGGAAAAAACATACCCAATGAGAAAGTTAGTAAGAGGAGAAGGAATCAGAAAAAGTCTTCAGGAATAATTTTAGCTGAAGACCTTTCCTTGAGTAGAGAAATGAGCAGCGATGCTGTCTGGATTATATTGTTTAAAAATATTTCTTCCGATCGTAGCTGTGGCAAGTACATTGTTTCTTCTTTAAATCAAGTATTCCTAACGTTCAAAATGAGAGAGTTGGAAGACAAGTGGGAAAATAATAATTTTGGCCCTGGTGGGCACAGCTAGGGACTTTGATCAGCTGTGGTGGGCACAGCTGGGGTCTCCAAACAGTTATGTTATGGGCCAGGTCAAAGTAGCCTCTAAAACCCTCCTTCCTCTCCTGTGCTTTATCTAGCCTAGGAGTAGGCCCTCTTGCGATTTTCCTGTGAACCTGTGTATTTTTCTCATCCCCTATTAACAGATGCCAGAACAAATCCCAGTGGCCCCACAGACCCTCCAGGCAAATCATTCCTGGAGTAATGAGATATTGGAAGTATTTGTTGCCACTTTCTTCTCCAATACCCAGGATCACATCATAACCAGTTCCTGACCACTTTCTCCAAATTCAATGTGACTCAAGTCATTGTGGACTAAAAAAGGATCTTTGCCAGATCTCTGGTCAGTCCTCATCAGACATTTGGTTCATACTTGGCAAATAGTCTCCTTTGCAGGCTCCTCCTCCTCCTCCCATCCCCTTACTGTAGGGATTCCTCAGTGGGTCAGTTCTTGGTCCCCTTCTGTTCTCTATCTACACTTACTCCCTTGGTGAACTCATTCACTCCCAAGGCTTCAACTGTCATCTCTTTGCTGATGACACCCAAATCTACATCTCCTCCCCTGCTCTCCCTCCCTCCAGGCTCATATCTCCTCCTGTCTTCAGGACTTCTTCATCTGGATATCTGCCCGCCATCTAAAACTCAGTATGTCCAAGACTGAGCTCCTTATCTTCCCTCACAAACCCTGTCCTCTCCCTGACTCCCATCACTGTAGATGGCACTACCATCCTTCCCATCACACAAGCCCGCAACATTAGGGTCATCTTCGACTCCGCTCTCTCATTCATCCCACACATCCAATCCATCATCAAAACCTGCTGGTCTCACCTCTACAACATCACCAAGATCCGCCCTCTCCTCTCCATCCAAACCGCTACCTTGCTGGTTCAATTTCTTATCCTTTTCCAACTGGGTTACTGCATCAGCTTCCTCTCTGATCTCCCATCCTCCTGTCTCTCCCTGCTTCACTCTGTACTTCACTCTGCTGCCCAGATTATCTTTGTACAGAAACACTCTGAGCATGTCACTCCCCACCTCAAAAATCTCCAGTGGTTGCCTGTCAACCTATGAATCAAGCAAAAACTCCTCACTCTCGGCTTCAAGGCTCTCCATCACCTCACCCCCTCCTACCTCACCTCCCTTCTCTCCTTCTACAGCCCAGCCCACACCCTCTGCTCCTCTGCAACTAACCTCCTCACCCTGCCTTGTTCTCACCTGTCCCGCCATAGACCCCCAGCCCACATCCTCCCCCTGGCCTGGAATGCCCTCCCTCCACACATCTGCCAAACTAGCTCTCTTCCTCCCTTCAAAACCCTAGTGAGAGCTCACCTCCTCCGGGAGGCCTTCCCAGACTGAGCCCCCTTTTCCCTCTCCTCCCCATCGCCTCTCTGCCCTATCCCCTTCCCCTCCCCACAGCACTTGTAGATTTATATTTGTACAGATTTATTACTCTATTTATTTTACTTGTACATATTTACTACTCTATTTTGTTAATGATGTGCATATAGCTGTAATTCAATTTATTCTGATGGTTTTGACACCAATCTACATGTTTTGTTTTGTGTCTGTCTCCCATTTCTAGACTGTGAGCCTGTTGTTGGGTAGGGACCGTCTCTGTATGTTGCCGACTTGTACTTCCCAAGAGCTTAGTACAGTGCTCTGAACACAGTAATCACTCAATAAATATGATTGAATGAATGAATGAAATAGGTCCTACTCTGCTGCATACCAGTTTTGATTCAATTTGCTCCTCTTCCCATCCCATGACAATTTGAGATTGCATGGCCAATATTCCTGGGAAATCATAAGCAATCCAAACCTTTTCTCTTGAAACTTAGCATGGGTCTCTGCACTAAGAGGTCGCACTGCCTCATCCTCTTCCTCCCCTCAAAGGTCAATGAGAGCCCCCTACTTGCTGCTGAGAGCTCTGGGTGGCTAAATCATGAAGAGTGACATGGGAAGAGGCAGGAGACTGAAACCAGAGGAGTTCTTGTAGAATCCCTCATTAAGACCAGTCTCTATGTCCTCCATTTCATGCAGGAGTGATTTGAATTTCAGCCCCCCAAATTCACCAATGCCATGGAGGATTCACCTTTGAATTGATAAATCAAATAAAAGTGAATCAGAGAAAATTGTGGCCCAGTGGCTGATCACTTTTGGTGAGTTAAGTGCTTAGTACAGTGCTCTGCACACAGTAAGTGCTCAATAAATGTGATTAAGTGAATGAATAAAGGTGAGGCACAGCCGGGGGATTGCCTCTGGCCTCTCATCCTGCCTCTATCACCTAGGAAATCCAATTTAACTCCGGGGTAAAACGAGAACTCTCCAGGAAACATCTGGGGCTTGGAGCATTCATTCATTCATTCATTCAATCGTATTTATTGAGAGCTTACTGTGTGCAGAACACTGTACTAAGAGCTTGGGAAGTATAAATTGGCAACATATAGAGATGGTCCCTACACAACAACGGGTTCACAGTCTAGAAGGGGAGTAAGTGTGCGTTTTCCAGGAAATTGTGCTGGCCTTCCTGTACTGTATTTTGCCACATTGCTCCCTTAAAAGCAGCAGAGGATGTTGCCAGGCAGAGTGACATGTGGAACTCGAGGGGGGATGTGGTACTGTGAGGAATAGCCTAAAAAGTAATTATAAAATGGTGCCAGATGAGAGGAATATCTAGGTAGAAAATCCAGAATTAAACACTAATATAATATTGTTCTAATGAAGACTGAGAACATTGGTCAGTCTTTCTAGTATGTCTGTTGAAGGAGAAGCACACCTACAATGCATGCTGGGCTATTCTCCATCATCTATTCTCCAAATTGTTGCTGGAAGACCTGCCTCTATGCTATTGAGCTGATTGTTTTTAGTGATCCTGTCTTACCCTGTGAGTAACTGTATCTTGATAGTGATGCTCATGGAACTGTTAGACCTCTAGATCTGCTTTCTGTGATAGGGCATGTCTCTCAGCCCAACAAAGAGTTGTGCACCTGTACATCTTAATATATTTTCAGTTAGGTGAGAAACTAATGCTCTTATTTTCAAGCTGTCCATCACCTAATGTCAATCAATACATGGTATTTGAGTGCTTACTGTGTGCAAAAGCTGAGAAAATACAATAGGTTAGAGTTGGTAGACATGACACCTGCCTATAAGGAGCCTAAAGTCTTCAACTGGAGATGGACACTATACTCTATTTCTTCCAATTAAAATAAATTATAATTGGGAGAAATAGAGTATATATTATGATCACATACAAGGATATTAAATCCTGTGGTGCTGAAGTGAGTATCAGAATGCTTAAGGAGTATACAGACAAGTGCATAGTCCACACAAAGGGAAGAGCAGATAAGGGGAAATGAGGGCTTAAGGAAGGCCTCTTGGAGGAGATGTGATTTTTTTTAAGGGCTTCTGAAGGTGGGAACGGTGGTGGACTTTTGACTATAAAGGGAGAAGAGCTCCAGGCCCAAAAGAGGATCTGAGCCTGGAGTTGGGGATTGGATTGATGACATTGTCGTAGATGTAGAGGAGTGGAGTCTGGGGGTTGGGTTGTAGGAGGAAAAGAGCCGTTCAAGCACCTTAAGGCCCATGGCTCAATTCATTTGGCTTTCTATTTCTTTGTGTACCTGTGGATGATTTGATAATGTTCTGCCTAGGTGACTGCTGAAAACCTTTGGTTGCATGTGGGGATTCTTGACTAGAGTATAATCATGATCTTTAGTCTTAATTGTCAAGCAGCATGGCCTATTGGAAAGAGCATGGGCTTGGGCATCAGAGGACTTGGGTTCTAATTCTGACTCTGCTAGGTGTCAGCTGTATGACCTTGGGCAAGGCACTTAACTTCTCTTTGCTTCAGTTTCCCCATCGGTAAAATGGGGAGTCATTGCCTCATCTCCATTCTCCATAGACTGTGAACCCCATGTGGGACAGAAACAGTGTGTCCAATCCTCTTAACTTGTATTTACCCCAGTGCTCAGGACAGTGCTTGACTCATTGGAAGAACTTCCAAATGCCACAGTTATAAATATCTGCACATCTCAGTATGTGCAGTTATCAGCATCAAGGGCCTGTAGCTATGTAAAAGACTGGCAGTGATTATTGTAGCCTATTGAGTGGGACTCATTTCCTGGTAGGTAGGTCAGGAGCCTACTCTGATACCAATTTTCAGGACTGGCTTTACAGCATCAAGCATGGCAGCATGTGATAGTTTCAAGAGTACTGAACTTACCACCTAGCCCTGCCTTATTCTTGAGAAGCAGCATGGCTCAGTGGGAAGAGCATGGGCTTTGGAGTCAGTGGTCATGGGTTCAAATTCTGACTCCGCCAATTGTCAGCTGTGTGACTTTGGGTAAATCACTTAACTTCTCTGTGCCTCAGTGACCTCATCTGTAAAATGGGGATTGACTGTGAGCCCCCCGTGGGACAATCCGACCGCCTTGTAACCTCCCAAGTGCTTAGAACAGTGCTTTGCACATAGTAAGCGCTTAATAAATGCCATTGTTATTATTATTATTTAATAACTCTGGGAGCTAATGAGATTGGTGGAGGTGGTTGGAACACATCGCCCTATTTCCCACTGAAACAATAGTTTGTCAATTTCCCCAATAATTAGCTCTCAGAAGAGCACATCTGTTGGCATTAGAATTACCAAACATGTATAGAATCCAAAGTGAGAGTATCTGCCAGCCTGTGAATGGTCAAAATATTGGAATAATTCTGAAATGAGGAAAACTGTGAAGCATATTCATCCTCTCCCTAGTCCACAAGAAAAAATCAGCTCAAGGTTTGGAATACTTAACTTCCAACCAGGAACAAAGCCTCTATATGTTGCCAACTTGTCCTTCCCAAGTGCTTAGTACAGTGCTCTGCACACAGTAAGAGCTCAATAAATACGATTGAATGAATGAAAGCAACGAGATGTCATCCAAGGAGGAAATCTGTAGCTTTTCTGCTTACCTCTTCCCTGCACCTCCTTCCTGGTGTACTGGAAGATGACCAATGTCTGAGATACCAGTTTATCAGTGTTCGCTTCCTCAAACCTGCTTGCATACTTCACTCCTCTAGTGCTAACTTTCTCACTCCATACTTCAAACTTCTCATGGGCAGGGAACAAATCTACCATCTGTCTTGAATTGTACTCCTTGAAAGCACTTAGTACAGTGCTCTGCGCACAGCAAGCGCTCAGTAAATACCAGTGATTAATTGACTGTTTGAAGCAATACTCTCAATAATACAGCTCTTCTGGGCAAGATATTTAGGGAGAAAGAGAGGCATCAAGATAGGCAAGCAGTGAAATCAACATGCAATTCTTTCTTAAATCATAACCAGTCCAGGAAGCCTTCAACTCCTCACCCTATTTTCCCTCCCTTCTGCCTCACCTATGCCACATTCCCTAGGCATTTAGGTAGTCATCCCCATACCCTATCTACCTACCCACCTACCTACCTACCTACCTTCACACACACAAACAGACACACCCTTAAATACATATTATTTTCAGTTGTGCTCTTTACCTGCAGTGAGTCCCATGTGGCACTGGGATTGTCCACTCAGACTAGACCCCTCAAGCACTTGATACACAACCCACACTCAGCTCCTTTTCATTCATTCATTCATTCAGTCAGTCATATTTATTGAGCACTTACAGTGTGCACAGCACTGTACTAAGCTCTTGGGAGAGTACACTATAACAATGAACAAACATATTCCCTGCCACAATGAGCTTACAGTTTACAGGGGGAGACAGACATTAATATAAATAAATAAATTACAGATATGTTTGCAAGTGTTGTGGGGCTGGGGTGGGGGATGAATAAAGGGAGCAAGTCAGAGTGATGCAGAAGGGAGTTGGAGAAGAGGAAAGGGGGGCTTAGTCAGGGAAGGTCTCTTGGAGGAGATGTGTCTTCAATAAGGCTTTGAAGGAGGGGAGAGTAATTGTCTGTCAGATTTGAGGAGGGAGGGAATTTCAGGCCAGAGGGAGGATGTGGGTGAGGGGTCAGCAGCAAGATAGACAAGATCCAGGTATAGTGAGAAGGTTAGCATTAGAGGAGCAAAGCGTGTGGTCTGGGTTGCAGTAGGAAAGTAGTGAGGTAAGGTAGGAGGGGGCAAGGTGATTGAGTGCTTTAAAACCAATAATGAGGAATTTTAGTTTGATGTGTTTGATTTTTGTTCTCTCTGATCTCCCATCCTCGTGTCTCTCACCACTTCAATCCATACTTCATGCTGCTACCCGGATTATCTTTGTCCAGAAACGCTCTGGGCATATTACTCCCCTCCTCAAAAATCTCCAGTGGCTACCAATCAATCTGCGCATCAGGCAGAAACTCCTCACCCTGGGCTTCAAGGCTCTCCATCACCTCGCCCCCTCCTACCTCACCTCCCTTCTCTCCTTCTCCAGCCCAGCCCGCACCCTCCGCTCCTCCGCCACTAATCTCCTCACCGTACCTCGTTCTCACCTGTCCCGCCATCGACCCCCGGCCCACGTCATCCCCCGGGGCCTGGAATGCCCTCCCTCTGCCCATCCACCAAGCTAGCTCTCTTCCTCCCTTCAAGGCCCTGCTGAGAGCTCACCTCCTCCAGGAAGCCTTCCCAGACTGAGCCCCTTCCTTCGTCTCCCCCTCGTCCCCCTCTCCATCCCCCCATCTTACCTCCTTCCCTTCCCCACAGCACCTGTATATATGTATATATGTTTGTACATATTTATTACTCTATTTATTTTACTTGTACATATCTATCCTATTTATTTTATTTTGTTAGTATGTTTGGTTTTGTTTTCTGTCTCCCCCTTTTAGACTGTGAGCCCACTGTTGGGTAGGGACTGTCTCTATATGTTGCCAATTTGTACTTCCCAAGCACTTAGTACAGTGCTCTGCACATAGTAAGCGCTCAATAAATACGATTGATGATGATGATGTGGAGGTGGTTGGGTAACCAATGGAATGTCTTTAAGAGTTGGGAAAAATGTCCTGAACATTTTTATAGAAAAATGATCTGGGCAGCAGAGTGATATATGGATGGAGTCTGGAGACACAGGAGGCTGTGAGGTCAACAGGGAGGTTGATACAGCAATCAAAGCAGAAGAAAGTGATTGTGTTAACGTGGTAGCAGTTTGGATGGAGAGGAAAGGGAGGATTTTAACTATGTTGTGAGGGTGAAACCTACAGGATTTAGCGCTGGATTGAGTATTTGGGTTGAATGATGGAGAGGAGTCAAGGGTAATGCCAAAGTTACAGACTCGTGATTCAGAAAGGCTGGTGGTTCCATCTACAGTGATGATAAAGTCAGGAGGAGGACAGGATTTGGGTGGGAAAATAAGGAGTTCTGTTTTGGACATGTTAAGCTTGAGGTGACGGGAGGACGTCCAAGAGAGATGTCTTGAACTCAGGAGAAAATGCAAGGCTGCAGAGAGGGAGAGAGATCAGGTCTGGAGATGTTCCTCAGCAGTTAAGTACATATCCTCTTGACTGTAATCTCACTGTGGGAAGTGACTAACTTTGTTGTATTGTACTTTCCCGAGGACTTAATAGAGTGCTTTGCACAAGGTAAGAGCTCAGTAAATATCATTGATGACAATTGATGTTGATCATTACACTCTGCCTTTGCCCCTATCTTTAATGTATTTTAAGTCTGTTTACCCTTCTAGACTCCTCTTCCTGTCTACCAAGTCCATTGGTTCATTCTCAAGCGGTTATTATAGTGCATTTTAAACAGTAAGCACTTATTAAATCCTGTTGATTGATGTCCTACTTCTACACTAAATTATCAGCTCCTTGAGAGCAGGGGTCTTGTCTACTTACACTATTGCATTCTACACCTCCAAGCACTTAGAACAGTGTTCTGCACACAATCTGGGCTCGATCAATACAGGTGTTTGATTGATTGAAGCAGTTGCTGTTTGGTGAATTCAAAGAGAACTCACGTAAGCCTGATAAGCAGAATATGTGGTTTAAAGACACAAAGCAATGCAATCTGAAACCATGCAATATAGCAAATGACTTTTGGAAGATCACCGTCAGACCTGGTGAGCAGAAATTAGAAGAGGATTGCTCTTCTTGAGGAAAAACTTCTCCAAGATAACAGTGCCAAAGATGTAGGCTTGGATGCAGATTCAAGGATTTATTCTTAATGGCAAACAAACAGCAGGAATTATCAGTCACCCATCCATCGTTCTTTCACATTCACACACATGATAGCATCATCTTCAAAAAAGGACAGCTCTCTCTCTCCATACGTGTGTATATGTATTTATTCACCTCTCTCTATATATAGTTTATATATATATATATGTGTACTGTGTACATATACATAGTATATAAATTACTATATATGTGTATTTGTTCTCTCCCAGTGCAAGTGCTGTCTTGTCCTATGAAATTCATATTCAAAAAAAGAAAATCACATTATGAAAGAGTGTTCTTAAAATGGATGAAAATGTGATAGCAATAAACCCCTGATATCTGTCGAATCAAAACTTAACTTGGGTATTGAGACCAGGGTGCACATCCCCTAAATTACATTTAAAATTTAACTCGTCACTTCCTATTTACATGATCGGTCTGCACTTTGGGTTTTATGAGTGGTTACATTGTTACTATTGATCCTCAAAGTTCTGAATGTATTTGAGGTGCAATACTCCCCAACCACCGAGCAATAATGCATTCTGATAGTCTCCAAAATGACTAGAATGAGTCACTGTGGAGTAGAGGAATAGGCCAAAGACATTTCATTAAAACCGTGTAATGCAGAGCAGCGTGGCTCAGTGGAAAGAGCCCAGGCTGTGGAGTCGGAGGTCATGGGTTCAAATCCTGGCTTTGCCAATTGGCAGCTGTGTGACTTTGGGCAAGTCACTTAACTTCTCTGTGCCTCAGTGACCTCATCTGTAAAAAGGGGATGAATACTGTGAGCCCTCCGGGGGACAACCTTGTAACCTCCCCAGTGCTTAGAACAGTGCTTTTCACAGAGTAAGCACTTAATAAATGTCATTATTATTCTTATTATTATTATGTGTAGGGGAAGATTATTATCGATCAATAATTCAATCAGTGGTATTTATTGAGCATGTACTATGTGCAGAGCACTGTATTAAGTGCCTGGGAGAGTACAATACAACAGGGTTAGCAGACATATTCCTCGCTCACAACAGTTATGATGTCTAGCAAGCATTGTCTTCTCCACACACTCCATGCCCTCCATGGGTCCCAGATTTCCATATAGTTTCCAGTTGATAATGGTCCTAAGAGGTATCTCCAGGCTATAGTAACACCTCTGCATTCCAGTTCCTACCACTGCCACCAGTGAGTAGCACTGCAATAGACTCCAGCTCCTCTGCCTTCACTGGTACCCTGGGAATAGAACAGACTTTTGTCAGTATGACTGGTGGGAAAGACTGATTTGGAAGGGAGTTGTTTCATGTAGTAGTGTAGTAGTAGTAGTAGTAATTATTTATACATTTATTAATGGTACTTGATAAGCACTTAACAAGATAATCAGGTTGGACACAGTCCCTGTCCCAAATGGAGCTCACAGTCTAAGTCGGAGGGAGAAAGATTTTATCCCCTCTTTATAGATGAGGTCCCGGAGGCACAGAGGAGTTAAGAGACTTACCCAAGGTCACACAGCAGACCAGTGGTGGAGTTCGGATTAGAACCCAGGTCCTCTGACTCCCAAGACCATGTTCTTTCCACTAGGTCACACTGCTTCCCATTAAATGTTTACTGTGTGCAGAGCACTGTACTAAACTCTGTGAGAGAATATGCATGTCGGAATTAGACACGGTCCCTTCTCTCTAAGAGGCTGTCTGAGAGTTTAAGCGAGGAGAAAGGATTGGAGACAGACCCATCAGGAGTGATGAATCATTTAAACAACACAAACAAATGGACAAAATAGGCTCAAAATCTTGGCAGGGATGGAGGGGTCCAAACGGAAGGGAGGAGTTTTTATCCCCGGCCCGGCAAACATGGAGAATGCAGGAAGAACCCTCTGTATCAGAAACGAAGGCAGTGCTTGAAAAGAAAATAGCTGTCAGGTACTTCCTTTCTTTACTCACACTGGGGCTCTCAGTGGGCTAAAAGTCTGGAGGGGTCTTACATGCATGAGTTGGGGAGCGGAATGTATTGGATTATCCAAAGAGGACAGATGGTGGGGCACGGAGGCACCACCAGTGACTTCACAGGGCTCTGGTAGAACAGGAAGGGGATTCACATTTTTATTCCTATGAGGAAATGGAGAGGCTGCACCCCAAGAAGTGACTTTGCAACTCCCTTATTCAAATCCTCCAAACTAGCAATCTCCCCAGCTTGAAAAGCCTCATAATAATAATAATAATAATTACAATAATAATAATAATGGCATTTGTTAAGCTCTTACTATGTGCGAAGCACTGTTCTAAGCGCTGGGGTGGATACAAGGTGATCAGGTTGTCCCACGTGGGGCTTACAGTCTTAATCCTCATTTTACAGATGAAAACTCATGAAAATTCACCTCCTCCAGGAAGTCTTCTCTATTTCAGCTCAACTTTCCCATGTCTTACCTATAGCAATTACGTTTATGCACCTAAATTTAGCCTTTAAAGATATTCTTGACTTTATTAATTTACTTTAGCTTTTTTCTCTAGTCTTCCATAAATTGGATATAACACCTTTAGCAGTCCTCTCCTCCAACTCTTTTCTTCAGGTCCTATTTTGGTTATTCTTCCCTGCTTATGGTCTTGAAGCCTTATGCCTTGAAGGCAGACATTCTTACTCAGTTGTATTCTCCCAAACATCTGGATATAGCAGGTGCTTAATTAATCAATTGATCAATCGATAGCATTTATTGAATGCTTACTATACTAGACACTTGGGAAAGTACAATGTAACAGAATTAGTAGGCATGATACCTGACCACATGGAGCTTACAGCCTACCGTTCTGGTGATTGACACTTTCCTTTCTCTTTTATGCTTTTGTTGGTCTTGATTTAGGTGATGACAGGAAAAGAATGTCACAGGGTGATTTGAACAGCCCTTCCATTGGTAATTTAGGTTGAAATGAGGAACAGACTTGCCATAAATCTCCTTTTCTAAGGAAAACATTTTTGAGAATTCCAGATAACACAGGTCAGCTTTAATCAATCAATCAATCAGTGATATTTATTGAGCACTTACTGTGTGCAAAGCATTGCACAAAACTCTTAGGAGAGTGCAGTACAACAGAGTTGGAAGGCACTTTCCCTGTCCTCAAGGAGATTACAGTCTAGCTTTAAACAGAGTATCTGAAAATCAGTACAATTACGAGTTTTCCCTCTTCGTTATGAAGATTCACATTAACGTGTCTGATTTTGTCCCTCTAGATTGCAATGGTAATGGATCAGGAAAAGAAAAATGTCATCCTAAAAATAAGACACAGTTTGGAATGGTAGAATTCTGGGGGTGAAGTGGTAATGATAGAGATGGATAACTCTCTACCTCTGCACAAGTCTGGACAAGCTTTTCCAGGTGATTGTTGATATTTTCAATTTGATTTTTAAGCTAGGAATGCAAAATAGATTGTCATAAATTAGAAAATACCATCTCCCTTATGATTTAGAAAATGGTCTCTGATGATGTTCATTTATGCCCTTTCAATCAAATAGCCTTCATTCACTAGAACTAATGTTGATGGTGGTTCTTCAGAATGGTTTTCAGATTCACATAAAGCATTTCCTGCTATATTTTTATGATCTCTGCAGTTATGATGAACATAAATTAAAGTAGTATTCAATATGAATTTTATGGCAGTTGATTTCTTTCCTACTTTTCCAGATTGAATTTTCTCACCCATTTTTGGTAATGTCTGGGAGACAGCACAGTTTCATTTCTTAGAGTTGGCAATGCACATAGTGTTAAGTTCCTTTGCTTGTGAATATTTGAAGGCCACGTTTAGAATATTGTTTAAAATTGCAATAATGACTTGTAATTTGATGATTCATTTTGTCCTTAAACCTGATTCTTTCATGGGTCTCGGCCTCCTGTTGCTATTACAGAGGGAGGTGCTTCCCTTAGAACCCAAAGTCATTGTTCAGCTGAGTCTGTGTAGATGGGGAGTGATCTGGGGGTGGCAAGATGCGTTGTCAATTGAAACTAGACCCACATTTGGGGACAGGAAGAGAAACTCAGAATCTTCTGGAAAAGAAAGTTACTCACTTCTCGGAACCGTCTCCCAAGGGGAAAATTCATCTATACAAAGAATCAGTCAATCACTTACCTGGTGAGTGACTGTACTCTCCCAAGAGCTTAGTACAGTTCACTGCACACAATGAATGCTCAATAAATCTGATTGATTGATCGGTGACACCACCTGGAACATGGGCAATCACAAGGAAAAATTAAGGAAAAGGAGTTGGCAAAGAAGTCCCTGGTGATCTTAGGATTTATTTTGGCAATAAGCATTTGAAGTGATTGGAAACGCTAAGCAAGCACATTCTCCTTCTTGAGTCCAGAAGACTAGGATTTGAAAACTCAGCTCCAGCTACGAATCGGCCAGGTTCCCTGAGAATGTCTGAGTTTAGTGGAGTGGACCAGACAGAGACGTCTGCAGACAGAAGGAACCATGAGGATCATTCCAGTCAAGTGAGGTCTTAAGCGTGAGGGAAGTTACCCTCTTCACGAAAGAATCAACTTCAGAGAGAGGTTTTTTGAATCAGGAGTTTATTTACAGATGTTGCCTGACGAAGAATGTCACTGTTAAGTCTTTAAATGAAGAGCAATCCTGAATAATAACTTAGAGAAGCTGTGTGGCTTACTGGAAAGAACCTGGGCTTGGGAGTCAGAGGTTGTGGGTTCTAATCCCGATCCGCCACTTGTCTGCTGTGTGACTTTGGGCAAGTCACTTACCTTCTCTGTGCCTCAGTTACCTCATCTGTAAAATGGGGATTAAGACTGTGAGCCCCACGTGGGACAACCTGCTTACCTTGTGTATACCCTAGCACTTAGAACAGTGTGTGGCACATAGTAAGCACTTAACAAATACCATTATTATTATTATTCTAAAGTCTGTACAAGCAGAGTGCTTGGGACTCATATCCGATGGTGGAAAGCAGTACCATAAGCAACAGGAGGAATCACTCAATAGAGAAGCAGCATGGAGTAGTGGATAGAACACAAGCCTAGGAGGCAGGCAATCATAGGTTCTAATCCTGGATCCACCACTTGTCTGCTGTGTGGCCTTGGGCAAGTCACTTTGCTTCTCTGAGCCTCAGTTACCTCATTTGCCAAATGTGGTTTGTGATTGTGAGCCCCATGCGAGACATGGGCTGTCCCACCCCAGTGCTTAGTACGGTGCCTGGCACATAGTAAGCACTTATCAAATACCACAATTATTATTATTATTATTGTGTATTAAACATTTACTGTGTGCAGAGGACTGTACTAAGTGCTTGGGAAAGTGAAGTATAGTAGAATAGGTAGATGCGATCCCTACCCACAAGGAGTTTACAGCCTAGAGAAATGGAAAGGGAAACTTCTCTGAGCCTTCAGCAATTAGTCCTCTGGAACAGGCTAGCAGGATCCCAGATGGTTCCTACGTAGTCTCGGGGATGACCCAGAAAATCATGGGATGATGCCAGTAATTCCAGGGGTGAAAACTTTGGAGCACACAGCCAGAAGCCTCTGAATCTCTCCTTCATTAGGAAAAAACTGAGGGTTCCTAAGGTTACTTCTGGGGACCCAAGCTCAGCGAGTTATTTTGGCTAAAAAGGTGGCTCAAGAGGCCCACAGACTTGCCATTCAAGATCCAATCTTCATGTACAGATTTACCTTTATTTATGATAAGTAGGAGCATGTGTCCATCCTTGACCTGCCAGGAGGTCACTTTGGTATCCTCTGTAGGTAGATGGACATAGCAAAAGCTGGTTGGGTCCAGAATGAACAAGTTGGAGATGAGGTGAATTCTTGATTTAAACATACATTGTTGACATGGACATGGACAACTTAGATTTTCTATAATGCTGTGTAGGTAACATGGTTTTAAAAGACTGGACAGGCTGTTGTGGAAAATATCAAACTTATTTTGGGAGATAGGTTGTCAAAAGTATTGGTGGTCTTAGACCAACATTTGTATTAAAATCAAACATTAAACAGTGAAATTTATTTGTAAAGAAGACTCAAGGCACCAAAAGGGTATTAAAGAAATGTTAATGGTGGCATTTGAAGTTTTCAGAGTTGAAGCTTATAATTTTTGTAGGGTTGGGTAGAGCTGTTTTCGAGGGAAAGTCACATATTAAAGTCTGAAACCAAAGTAAAACCACTAAATAACAATGACTGTGGCATTTGTTAGGTACTTACTTTGTGTCAAGCATTAGTCTAAGCACTGGGGTAGATATACGTTAATCAGGTTGGACAGAGTCCCAGTCCCACCGGGGCTCACAGTCTAGGAAGGAGGGAGATAATGTATTGAATTCCCATTTTATAGATAAGGAAACTGAGGCACAGAGAAGTGAAATGACTTGCCTAAGGTCACACAACAGGCAAATGACAGAGCCTGGATTAGAACCCAGGTTCTCTGACTCCCAGACAAGGGATCTTTCCAGCAGGTCATACTGATTCTCTACAAGAAAGGTGGTAGCTGCCACTTTTGTTGGATGGGAATGAATAGATACAATTAAAACAAGAATGATTCTACATTTATAAGTTTGCTAAATAGGTCAACCTTGAAGATAATACCAACCTTGAAGATAAGACCCATATTTAACCCTCATATATAATAAATATTTATAAATGTTCGGGAGTGCAGGTAAAGAACTGGCTGGCTCCAGGAGGATAGGAAGGGTAGGGGATAGAGGGAAATGATTTCTAAATTCTAGTTTGATTTTCACTTTGAAAGTTAGATTTTATCCCATTTACTAATGCCCAAAAAGAAGGACTAAAGAGAAAGCCAGCCTATCAATGGTCTATCCATCCACACTTGTGAATGAGATGAAATTCCCAGGAGGATAATTTTAACAGTTAAACAGAGCTGGAAGGCTGGAAATAGGGAGCAGTTTGGAATTTAACCATTGTTCTGTGTGTTTAAATAATAATGATGGCATTTGTTAAGTGCTTACGATGTGCGAAGCACTGTTCTAAGAACTGGGGGGAAACAAGGTGATCAGGTTGTTCCACGTGGGGCTCAGAGTCCTAATCCCCATTTTACGGATGAGGTAAATGAGGCACAGAGAAGTTAAGTGACTTACCCAAAGTCACACAACTGACAAGTGGCGGAGCTGGGATTTGAACCCATGACCTCTAGCTCCCAAGCCAGTGCTCTTTCCACTGAACCACATACTTGTTCCCAAGTTAACATGCCAGTGTATTCAGCGGCCAAAAGAAAAACAGGTGACTTGTTACTGGCTGAAAATAGGAGCATTAAAGCTAAATGTTGAACTGTGCATCTGAAAGCTCTTTATTGTGCAAATAATTGGTGGCATATTGGGAGAATGGCTTTGCCTTCAGGGGATCAATTGGGATCCAGTTTTACTACTTTGAAGGAATGAGGAAAGTGGTTCCTGGAACCTCAATTTTTACCAAAGAACAGTCACTTCAAATCAATTCTAGCCTTAGCAAATTCAATGAGAGGAAAATTTCCCAATTATTGGGGAGAGGGAAGACTCATCATTCATATGGGATTTATTTTAATAAAATCTTTAGGGGCTATATTGCTCATGGGTGATTCTTAATGATTGTGCCTTATTGGAAAATTGCACATTTATCCTTATGTTAGTGATTTTCAGAACTGAAGATAAGCAGAAAAGTGCAATTGCTTTGTTTTTGTTTTTGTTTGTTTATGAAAATAGCACTGTGACAGTATTTTATGTTCCTGGCATTGAGGAAACCGAATTACTAATTCAATGGAAACTGCATTAGATGAGTTTCTCTCTCTGCCTGCTCATTCCATCTGAACCCTGTTTAAAAAGATAGCATTGCTCTTCACATAAAAAGAATTACATGCTACCTCAATGGAACACTTGGCCGAAAATATTTCCTAATTGTTTCCAACCAAGGAAAGTCTTTGTAGGTTTGATTTCCCTCAATTTGAAAAGTAGATATAAAACAAGATTGTTGAGGTGCCTAAAATTATTCTCCAATTATAGTATTGTGTTTCCATTTTTTTATGCTTAGATGAGACTATGTAGTTCTGCCACGGGGAAAATCAATCTAAATCAGACAAACTAATATTTTCTAATAAAAACATTTTTACTGCATTGATTTAGGAAGCAGAGTAATTCCTCATGTATTTGAAGATTATCTTCATTTTTACTCATCTGAATAGTTTTATGTAAACGTCTGTCTTTAAGCACATTAATCAGTCAATCAATGCAATTTACTGCACACCTATGGTGTACAGAACATGGTACTAAGTGCTTTGGGAAGTACAGTATTATTAGAAGTTAAATCAGTCACTGTATACAGACTGGAATCATCAGTGAGGACAATTGGCTCAAGAATAGGTGTAGAAGATATAATGCTGCAGCGTGAAAGAAAGATGAGAGTAATACAAAAGTGAGCAAGTATAAAGAAGCAGACGTTGTCCTGGTGCCTGGATTTTCATAAGCTTATTGTGGGCAGGGAACATTTCTGTTTATTGTTGTATTGTACTCTCCCAGTACAGTGCTCTACATACACTAAGTACTCAATAATTGCAATTGAATGAATAATAATAATGGCATTTGTTAAGCGCTTTCTATATGCAAAACACTGTTCTAAGTGCTGGGGGGATACAAGGTGATCAGGTTGTCCCACGTGGAGCTCACAGTCTTTATCCCCATTTTACAGATGAGGGAACTGAGGCTCAGAGAAGTTAAGTGACTTGCCCAAGGTCACACAGCAGACAAGTGGCGGGGTCAGGATTTGAACCTGATATCATCAATCGTATTTATGGATATGATGAACCCGATATGTACTTCTTATGCACTTACCATGTACCAAGCACTGTTCTAAGCACTGGGGTAGATTCAGGTTAATCAGGTTGGACAGGGTCCCTGTCCCACATGGAGCTCATACTTTAAATACTCATTTTACAGATGAGGTGAACGAATGGAAGACATTTACTGGAGTGGTGATTGTGGATTGAGATTGATTATTAATGGAGGAAAAGAAGGGTGAGGGAATTGAATTTGGGGGAGAGTGCAGTGTTGAGGCTGTGTATTTGTGCAACAGAGGGAGAGAGACAGGTAAGCGGTACAGGTGGTACAGAATAGCTTGAAAAAATTTAGGGAGTCTAAGGATCAGAGGTCTCTCTGGGGAGAGAAGACTGGCAGGGTGGAATATTAATTAGTCAATCAATGAATCGGTAGTATTTATTGAACACTTACTGTGTGCAGAGCACACACTTGGGAAAGTACAACAGAATTGGTAGGTAATAATAATAATGATGGTATTTGTTAAGCGCTTACTATGTGCCAAGCACTGTTCTAAGCACTGGGGGTATACAAGGTAATCAGGTCATCCCACGTGGGGCTCACAGTCTTAATTCCCATTTTGCAGATGAGGTAACTGAGGCACAGAGAAGTTAAGTGACTTGTCCAAAGTCACACAGCTGACAAGTGGTGGAGCCAGGATTAGAACCCATGACCTCTGGCTCCCAAGCCCATGCCCTTTCCAGTGAGCCACGCTGCTTCTCTGTGATCCCTGTCCACAAGAAGCTTACAGTCCACAGTCTATTTCTACTAATGACTGCATTACTAACATCACTTTCCATAGCACATTCATTAATTTTAGCTCTTTCCTTGCCAGCCCCAACTCTGGTAGGTCATTAACGAGATCACGTTCTGAGATGGTAGGGTTCACGTTTCCATATTTATTAGATTTGACTTTTAAGAAGCTCAGGAAAACGATGACCACACATGATCAGGGACCTGGGGATCCATAGTAAAGTTAAGTACTGAACTCTAATGAAACAAAACTTAGTGTTAATCAAGTTACATGACATGTCCATCCACCTCCATATCAAATAGAAACTCCTCAGCTTGGTTTTAATGCACTCAATCAGCTCACCCCATCCTACCTCAACTCACTAATCACCTACTACAACCCAGCCCCCACACAACGCTCGTCTAGTGCCACTGTACCCCAACCTTGTATATCTCACCACTGGCCTCATTCCCACGGCCTTCCCTTAGCTTGGAGCTCCCTCCCCCTCCATATATGTCATGCCACCACTCTCTCCACCTTCAAAGCATTACTAAGGTCACATCTCCTCCAATAGGCCTTCCGTGCTTAAGCCCTCTTTTCCCCAGCTCGCTCTCCCTTCTGAGACATATACGCACTTCAATCTGTGACCCTTGAACATTTGATAATCACCCCACCTTTAGCTCCACAACACTTATATACATATCTTTAAATTATATATTACAAATTGCTTATTTATTCATATTTATGTCTCTTTCTCCCTCCAGACTGTAAGCCTGTTATAGACAGGAATTGTTAACAGAACTGCTAATTCTGTTGTACTCTCTCAAGTGCTTACTACAGTGCTCTGTACAAAGAAAGTGCTCAGTAAATATGTTTGATTCATTGACAGATGACTTAGCCCCCATTTTCCTCTGGAGAATAAAGCCCAGGTCCCAGGTGTTATACTAGGATATACTTCATCAGGCACACTAGCCAAAACATCTATGAGTTGTCTTCATTCTTAACATGCTTCAGAATCTTAAGCTTACCCCAGGTAGTCCAGAACAGAGAGATGGCTTGAAATTCTCTAGCAAACTGAGTGTGACATTGCTGATGATGAATAAATGTCTCATTCCTATCATTTTTGCAAAAGCCTCAAAGAAACAAAAAACTTTAACTATGCTTGTTTGGCAGCTTGCTGCAAACCAGACAAAACTGACTTAATTTTTTTTTCAGCAGACAGTTTTGCAAAGGGTGTTCCATGACCTTAGTAAAATGAAAGTGTCAACATGGCAAATTTCCAACAAGGCTGAATCCACTTCCAAATGAAGTAAGAGCTGGAGATCCTTGCTTGGCTTCTGGGAGAAAGTTCTCTATAACCCTGGGTTAGTGTGGGTCCACAGCAGATGGTGGGAATCATGGCAGTGGGCCGGAGGAGGATGTCATGTGAGAAACAAAGGCAGAGAGGATGACAAAGGGATTTTTTTCCCCCCTTGGGAACGGATGGGAAATCTGGATGTGAACTGAAAAAGACATAGAAGTGAGGAATTGGCCATTCCCAGGATACCTTTTCTGGCAAACAGAAATCTCCCCCTCCCTCAAGGGGGTCTTATGTCCTTCTGGACAACTTTCAGCACTTTCTTCTACAAAGAAATGCCTCTTCTCATGAGGAATGCTATCCCTGGGACCAGAGATTTGACCAGGTTGGTACTATGGGGTTTTGTGAATTTACCTTAAAGTCAGTCAAACAATCAGTAGTATTTATTGAGCACTTACTGAGTGTTGAGCACTTATTTTTTGAGCATTTACTGTGTACAGAGCACTGCACTAACTGCTTGCCAAAGGACAATGCAACAGAGTTGGTAGATGTGATCCCTACCCACAAGGAGCTTATAATCTATGGAAGAAAGAATGGTAGAGGTTTTCAAAGGTTAAGTGTTGCTTAATGTTATTTTGAAGTGCTAAAATAAAGAGTTTCTCAGAGTATACTTTGCTCTCCTTTACTGTGTCACTACTGTGCAAATAATATTTTAAATACTTGGGGAAATCTTCCGAGTTTTTGAGTGGCAATCCTATAGAATTTTAAGTTGATTAAAGCCTAGCAACTTTGGTGTTAGAAGTTTATAAATGAGGGTGTTTTATGGGTAAATTTGGAGGAAGAGAAAGGGCTTTCTTTCAAAAGACTCTTTAAGCCTATACCGCAAAGAATATGTGGTTGCAGCTTCACCTCAAAGACATCATTTAAAGAAACCAACAAAACTCAACAAAAACCAACTCATCAGTTACAAGCAGGGGAACAAAGCCATTTCTTTTGTGAAATTATGTTCTATAATTTGATTTTAAACAACCATGTCTGCGTGTGTGTATAAAGTAACACGGTTGAATAAGTGTAGATATAAATCAATTACTTTCCCACATTAGCCCTCAGGCTTGTTGTTGGCAAAGACAGCTTCTAAACAACCTGAACAAAGGAAACTAATAATAATAACAATAATTGTTAAGATCTTACTATGGACCAAGCACCATACTAAGTGCTGGGGTAGATACAAGATAATTAGGTCAGTCACAGTCCTGTCTTTCATGGAGATCCCAGTCTAAATAGGAGGGAGAACAGCATGGCCTAGTAGAATGAACATGAGTCTAGGAGTCAGAGGACCTGGGTTCTAATTCCGGCTCTGACACTTGTCTGCTGTGTGACCTTGAACAAGTCACTTAACTTCTCTGTGTCCCGGTTTCCTCACCTATCAAATGGGGATTAAGACAGTGAGCCCTATGTGGGATAGATACTGTTTCCAATGGGATTATCTTGTATCCAACCCAGTGCTTAGTACAGTGTCTGGCACTTAGTAAGCCCTTAACTAATACCATTTTAAAAAAACCAACAGAAACTGGGATTGGCTCCCCACTTTACAGATGAGGAAAATGAGGCCCAAACAAGTTAAATGACTTGCCCAAGGTCACATAGCAGTCAAATGGCAGAAAACACAGATCCTCTAGGTCAAAGGGAGGATTAGAACCTAGATTCTCTGACGCCCAGGTCCATTCCCTTTCCACTAGGCGACTAGGCCATTGCAATAATAGTCATTAAAAAAGGTAATTATTTGTGTTATAAACAAGCCCTTTTTCTTAGACATTGTCTTATTACTGTGAAATCAACTTGTCTTTTCTAAAGCCAAAATATCATCATAACTACAATTGGACAGACTTTGAAGATCATTCAAAGTTCTAAAAACAGTCAAGGTATGAATGTCCCCGGGAGTTCCTCTTTGTCCTGCTGAGCATGGGACCACCACAGGGATATGTGAAAAAGCTATTATCTGATGTAGTAAATGGGAAGCAGTACACCGAGTGGACTGGAGAAATATTTTAAAGATGAGGAGACAAAATTCCCAAATTTCAACTGTGGACAGACGGGAAGCAGCAGTAACAATCCCACATTTGGCCACAACATGGGATGACTAGCTCAGAGAAGAGACTTTTTGAAGTTCATGACATCAAGCAGGAGAAACAAAAATGACCCCAAGTCCTAAGGTTTCAATGGAACTGTGGAGCCTGGGACAATCTTCACAGGTGTATGATGTTATAAAAATGATAGGATGGCTATCGATCTTTCTACTCACCGAAAAATGTTTTCCCATCAGTACCATCATCTTTTCCCCTCTCAGGATTGCAACCTGGAAAGTTTCCAGCACTCTACCAGTGTTGGCTATGGGAGGGAGAGTCAAGCAAAGGCATATCTAGTCCATTCCTAGCTTGGGCAGTGGCTAGCGAGTAGAAGGCAATCTGCTACAAGTCCGAAATTCACCTGTGCTGGGCAGCAGCTGCATGGGAGAGAGTTGAGGTCAGAGACTCAAGTTCACTGTGTGGAAGAAGGCAAAGGTAAACCACTTCTGTATTTTTACCAAGAAAACTCTACGGGTACACTACCAGAACAAATACAGATGGAGATTGAAGCGTTCTGGGAGAGATGTGTCTGTGGTGTCGTTATGGGTCAAAGATGACGTGACAGCAAAAGACAAGACCAAACCATCATCTTTGAACTTGAAAGACATCCATAGGACCTGAAAAATGATCAAATTCCCCACTATGATCAGCTCTCTCCACTTTAAAGAGGAAGATCAAAGACTCTTTAAGACAATACTTTGGTATAATCACTTCCAAGAATTCTTCTAGTTGAAAATTAGTTGAAATTCAAAATGATAAAGCTTAGCTTCAGGTCTGTTTCTCCCAAAGCAGCCCCTACTGTGAAACCCTAATGATCTAGGATCCTATTCTGTGAGAGAGAACCCCTGAAATCCAGGAAATTAGTCTCTTTGTAGACTCCAGTTACTTTCCCTTAGCATGTAAACAGTCAGTCAGTCAATCAATCAATCAATCGTATTTATTGAGTGCTTACTGTGTGCAGAGCACTGTACTAAGCGCTTGGGAAGTACAAGTTCCAACATATAGAGATGGTCCCTACCCAACAGTGGACTCACAGTCTAGAAGGGGGAGACAGAGAACAAAACCAAACATATTAACAAAATAAAATAAATAGAATAGATATGTATAAGTAAAATAAATAGAGTAATAAATACGTACAAACATATATACATATATACAGGTGCTGTGGGGAAGGGAAGGAAGTAAGGCGGGGGGGATGGAGATGGGGAGGAGGGGGAGGGGAAGGAGAGGGCTCAGTTTGGGAAGGCCTCCTGGAGGAGGTGAGCTCTCAGTAGGGCCTTGAAGGGAGGAAGAGAGCTAGCTTGGTGGATGTGGGGAGGGAGGGCATTCCAGGCCAGGGGAATGATGTGGGCTGGGAGTCGACTGTGGGACAGGCGAGAACGAGGCACGGTGAGGAGATTAGTGGCAGAGGAGTGGAGGGTGTGGGCTGGGCTGTAGAAGGAGAGAAGGGAGGTGAGGTAGGAGGGGGCGAGGTGATGGACAGCCTTGAAGCCGAGGGTGAGGAGTTTCTGCCTGATGCGTAGGTTGATTGGTAGCCACTGGAGATTTTTGAGGAGGGGAGTAACATGCCCAGAGCGTTTCTGGACAAAGACAATCTGGGCAGCAGTGTGAAGTATGGATTGAAGTGAGGAGAGACAAGAGGATGGGAGATTGGAGAGGAGGCTGATACAGTAGTCCAGACGGGATAGGATGAGAGCTTGAATGAGCAGGGTAGTGGTTTGGATGGAGAGGAAAGGGCGGATCTTGGCAATGTTGCGGAGCTGAGGCTGGCAGGTTTTGGTGACGGCTTGGATGTGAGGGGTGAACGAGAGAGCGGAGTCGAGGATGACACCAAGGTTACGGGCTTGTGAGACGGGAAGGATGGTAGTGCCGTCAACAGTGATGGGAAAGTCAGGGAGAGGGCAGGGTTTGGAGGGAAGACAAGGAGTTCAGTCTTGGACATGTTGAGTTTTAGGTGGCGGGTAGACATCCAGATGGAGATGTCCTGAAGGCAGGAGGAGATGCGAGCCTGGAGGGAGCTGGAAAGAGCAGGGTCAGAGATGTAGATTTGGGTGTCATCAGCGTAGAGATGATAGCTGAAGCCGTGGGAGCGAATGAGGTCACCAAGGGACCTAATCCCAGCTCTGCCATATGTCTGCTGTGTGACCTTGGGCAGAAGCAGCATGGCTTAGTGGAAAGAGCATGAGTTTGGGAGTCAGAGGTCGTGGATTCTAATCCCAGCTCCATCACTTATCAGCAGTGTGTCAGTCCATCGTATTTACTGAGTGCTTGCTAAGTGCAGAGCACTGAGGCATGCACTTGGGAGAGTACAGTACTATAATAAACAGGTACATTCCCTACTCACTGTGAGCTTTCAGTCTAGAGGAAAATTAACTGGCCTAAATCTAACAATAAGCTGTTTGGGGCCCTCAAGTGTTATTTATTTCATTTTCAATGAATGGGAAACATCTGACCTCTTGAGGATTGCATTTATGAAACTCACAGGATATTGTACTCTCCCATGGTGTTAGTACAATTCTCTGCACTGAAGAGCTCAATAAACACTATTGGTTTATTTATTGATCCTTATTTACTATTTTGAGTCCCATGTTAAATTGCCCTAAATCTCATCTTCAACTCCTGCTTATGTGGCCTTAGGATAAGATTTTTAATATCCAATCTGAAATGAAATGAAAAAACTGAGGGAACCAATCAGTTTCTGATGGGAGAAGCAGAAGCATCCCAGTTCTGCCACTTTTCTTCTCTCCAACCTTGTGTAAGTCACTTAATTTCTCTGTGCCTCAATAGCCTCATCTGCAAAATGGGGATTCAATACCTGTTCTCCCTCCTACTTAGACTGTGAGCCCCATGTAGGACCGATTTAACTTCTAAGAATAATTATGGTATTTGTTAAGCTCTTACTACATGTTAAGCACTGTTCTAAGTGCAAGGGAAGATAAAAGCTGATCAGGTTGGACACAGTCCCTTGCCCCACATAGGCTCACAGTTTTAATCTCCATTTTTTAGATGAGGTAACTGAGGCACAGAGAAGTTAAGTGACTTGCTCAAGGTCACAGCAGATAAGTGGCAGAGTCCGGATAAAAACCCAGGTCTGTCTGAATTCCAGGCCTGCACTCTGTCTGCTGGGCCATGCTGCTTCCCAGCTAAATTTTCCTTCTGCTTCATTTGTCATGTTTTGTTGCTCTGGTCATGTCACAGTATCAGGCATCTCAAAACTACCATTTGCTTATCTATTTTTATTGAATTATTCAATTGTTTGCCTTTGTTATTTTATTCTGTATCTCTTCTCTCACTCCTTTGTCATGTCTTATGCCGTCATTTCCGACACATAGTGACACCGTGGACACATCTCTTCCCGAATGCCCTGCTCTCCAGTTGCAATAGCTCTAGTAGTGTGTCCATAGAGTTTTCTTGGTAAAAATACGGAAATGGTTTACCACTGCCTCCTTCCGCGCAGTAAACTCGAGTCTCTGTCTTCTACTCTCTCCTGTGCCGCTGCTGCCCAGCATGTGTGAGTTTTGACTTGTAGCAGATTGCCTTCCACTCGCTAGCCACTGACCAAGCTAGGAATAGAATGGGTAGGCCTCTGCTTGACTCTTCCTCTCATAGCTGAGACTGCTAGAGAACTGGAAACTCTCCAGGTGTGACCCTGAGAGGGGACTCACTCCTTTACCTATTTTATATTTTGTTATTCTTCACTGTTTATATCCCCCCAGTAGATCACAAGTTTCTTTAAGTCACAAACTGTTTTTTTTGTTTGTCTTTTGGGTTTTTTTTACTTTTGTTGCATGTTCACTATAAATGCTTAGTATAGTACTCTGCACCCTGGGTTTTGCACCAAGAATGCACTCAATACAGAACTTGTGCATCAAGGGGGAAACAAGACAGTGCTCTTCACCCAATAATCAATCCATCATATTGATTGACCGCTTACTGTGTGCAGAGTACTGTATTAGAGAAGCAGCATGGCTCAGTGGAAAGAGCAGGGGCTTGGGAGTTCTAATCTCGGCTGTGCCACTTATCAGCTGTGTGACTTTGGGAAAGTCATTTAATTTCTCTGTGCCTCAGTTACCTCATCTGTAAAATGGGGATTAAGATTGTGAGCCTTATGTGGGACAACCTGATTACCTTGTATCCCCCAGTGCTTAGAACAGTGCTTAGTACATAGTAAGTGCTTAACACAAGCCATCATTATTATTATTATTATTACTAAGTGCTTGGGAGAGTACAACAAAACAGTGTAACAGATACACAGACACATTCCCGGCTCACAGTGATCTTACAGAGAAGCAGCGTGGCTCAGTGGAAAGAACCCGGGCTTTGGAGTCAGAGGTCATGGGTTCAAATCCCGGCTCCGCCAATTGCCAGCTGTGTGACTTTGGGCAAGTCACTTAACTTCTCTGTACCTCAGTTACCTCATCTGTAAAATGGGGATTGAGACTGTGAACCCCCCGTGCGACAACCTGATCATCTTGTAACCTCCCCAGCGCTTAGAACAGTGCTTTACACATAGTAAGTGCATATTAAATGCTATCATCATTACAGTACAGAGTCAGAGACAGACATTAAAATAAACAAAATGAATAAATTACTGATACGTACATAAATGCTGTGGGTTCATGGGGGTGGCGAAATGAAGACAGCAAGTCAGGTGATGCAGAAAAGAGTGGGAAAAGAGGAAATGAAGGCTTAGTCATGTGGGGAGACTAATTGTCTCTCAGATTTGAAAAGGTGGGGCATTTCAGTCCAGAGGCAGGAAGTGGCTGAGAGGCTGGCAGTGAAATAGATGAGGCCGAGTTACAAGGAGAAGGCTAGCATTAGAGGAGTGAAGTGTGCCGACTGGTTGTAGTAGAAGAGTAGAGAGTCGAGGTAGGAGGGGGCAAGGTGATTGAGTGCCTTATAGCCGATGGTAAGGAGTTTCTGTTTGACGCAGAGGTGGATGTGTAACCAATGGAGGTTCTCGAGGAGTGGGGAAACATGAACTGAACCATTCTGAAGAAAAGTGATCTGTGCAGCAGAGTGAAGTATGGACTGGAGTCGGGAGAGACAGGAGACAGGGAGGTCAGCAAGGAGGCTGATACGGTAGTCAAGGTGGGAGAGAATAAGTGCTCGGATTGACATGGTAACAGGATGGAGAGGAAAGGTTGAATTTTAGAGATGTTGTGAAGGTTGAACCAACAGGATTTAGTGACAATTACGGGCCAGACTCAGCATCTAATAGCAAGATACAATCACAAGCCATGTCATTCTGGAACCTAATTCAGCCTCCTAGCATTGAAGTTACACTCACCGTAGTACCACTTCGCTGCCTGAGACATGTATAGTGATTAAGCAGCAGCAAGATGCTCAGACAGCTGGCATGTGGAAAGCTGAGACTGGGAAACTGAAAGGAAGGAGGGCAGAGGAAATGCTTTAAGGACACAGCAAAGCAAAACCTCAAATAATGCTGCAACCCAGGTGAAAACTGAGGGTCAATTGCTGGAGTAGTCCTGCATGTCTCAGTGCCATCAACAAGGAAAGAGAAACAAGAAGGCAAAAAAGATAGCCCTGGGCAATGTAACCATCAAGCAAAACAATAAAACAAGGGACAATTTTTTCATGTGTCCTTTACAGCTGGGGCTGTGGATCCTCATTGGTTCATTTAGTCACATGTGTACTCAAAGATGACCTTTACCATCAGAGTCATCTTCAAATATATGCATATATATAAATATTTGAATATATATATATATTTGAAGATATCTCATGGTAGTTCCCCTACACACACACATGCACACACACACACACACACACACACACACATACATCAGACAATAAATCATAGTTATTGAGCACTTACCATGTGCAGAGCACTGTACTAAGTGCTTGTAGATACGATATAACAAAAAAGGGACACATTCACTGCCCTCAACAAGCTTTCAGCCTAGAGGGAGAAACAGAATATTATAGGTATGTACCTAAGTGCTGTGGGGCTTGGGGGGAAGATTAATATAGGGAGTAAGGACAACGCAGAAGGGAATGAGAGAAGAGGAAAGGAGGACTCAATCAGGGAAGACCTCTTGGAGATGTGTCTTCAGTAAGGCTTTGAAGCAGGAGAGTGAGAACGTGAGTGAGAGGTCGGCAGTGAGATAGACATGTCCTTCATATTTGAAGATGTCTCTGATGGTAAAGTTCACATAAGTGTATGTATGTATGATTGGTAGGGCTTTTCTTGTTGAACCCATGTATAGTCAGTGGGAAAATATCATTTTAATCTTAAACTTGCACCATTGAACCTATTTTGTTTACTATGGTTGTGATTATTTGTATTGTAAATACATCTGTCAGCCAGCACAGCTGACCCAATTAAAAATGTTATTTTAGAATAACGTAATGCCTTCATAAAAGAAATATATCAACGTATTTAATTGTACCTAGGAAAAGGTACCGAGAGACCCAGCTAAGAGTTAGATCCCAAATGAAGATCGGATGACATTTGGCATCAATTTCACATTTGCCCCTGTTAAAGTGCTCCAGTTAAACTGTTAACATTAATGCGAACTCCTTTTGAGTAAGGGGAATTAAAATGACTGTGAAACAGAAATGCTAATTGTTCACAGTCTCCCTAGTGTTTTTCTTCTCATTTTTGACCCACAATAATTTCCATATTTCCCTGTTTCCTCACTGACTTGAGTACTAAGCCTGATTCTTATGCGCCTTGTGAAAGAAAAATGTGTTTCTCGAATGTCAGTCCATCAGTGGCACTCATTGAGCACTTAGTGTGAACAGCGCACTGTACTAAGTGCTTGGGAAAGTACGGTACAACAGAGTTGGTAGGTGTGATCCCTGCCCACAAGGAGCTTATAGTCTGGGGGGCGGGGGGGTATATTTAACTGGTTAGAACACTGCACATATTCAACTACAAAGTAATGAATGGTGTTGCCGCACTTATTGAGCACCTGCTGTGTCCAGAGCACTATATTAAGTGCTTGGGAGAATACACTAAAGATGGAGAGTATGATGCCTGCCCTCAACTATTTTACCCAAAATTATTTACATAAAAAAGAAGAAAAAGGAAAAATGATTTGGTGGTATGAAAGGCATAAATACTAGTGTATACAAGTTCATTCATCCATTCCTTCAATCGTATTTATTGAGTGCTTACTGTGTGCAGAGCACTGTACTAAGCGCTTGGGAAGTACAAGTTGGCAACATATAGAGACGGTCCCTACCCAACAGTGGGATCACAGTCTAGAAGGGGGAGACAGAGAACAAAACAAAGCATATTAACAAAATAAAATAAATAGAATAAATATGTACAAATAAAATAAATAAATAGAGTAATAAATACATACAAGCATATATACATATATACAGGTGCTGGGGGAGGGGAAGGAGGTAAGGCACGGGGGATGGAGAGGGGGAGGAGGGGAAGAGGAAAAGGGGGCTCAGTCCGGGAAGGCCTCTTGAAGGAGGTGAGCTCTCAGGGCCTTGAAGGGAGGAAGAGAGCTAGCTTGGCGGATGTGCGGAGGGAGGGCATTCCAGGCCAGGGGGATGACGTGTGCTGGGGGTTGACGGCGGGACAGGCTAGAATGAGGCACAGTGAGGAGATTAGCGGCAGAGGAGCGGAGGGTGCAGGCTGGGCTGTAGAAGGAGAGAATTTAATATGAATACAATTATTATAGATGAATAAGTGAGCAACTGGAGTACTAAGATGGTTGAAGGATTATGAACTAGGGAGAACAAAAAAATCAGGGAAAACTTCTTGGATGAGATTTCAGATGGGCTTTGAAGTTGAGAGTTCATTGGACAGGTAGACTTAAAGGAGGAGAGAGTTCCAAGCAGGAGGAAGGAAAGAGGTGGAAGAGATGATAAGAAAGCACAAATAGTAGTTTAACTTGAAAGGAGTGAAGAATTAGGCATAGTAGGAGAAGAAAGTAGATAAATAAGAGAGAAGCAGTATGTCCTGGTGAAAAGAGCACAGGTCTAGAAGTCAGAGGATCTGGGTTCTAATCCTGGTTCTGCCATTTGTCTGATTGATGTCTGACCTTGGACAAGTTACTTAACTTCTTGGTGCCTCAGTTTTCTCCTCTGTAAAATGGAGATTAAATACTATTACCTCCCTGTGAGCCCTGCATGGAACAAGGAATGTGTCCAACATGTGAGCCCACTGTTGGGTAGGGACTGTTTCTATATGTTGCCAACTTGTACTTCCCAAGTGCTTAGTACAGTGCTCTGCACACAGTAAGCGCTCAATAAATACGATTGATTGATTGATTGATTATTTTGTATTTAACCCAGCTTTTAGTTCAGTGCTTGGCACAAAGTAAGGCCTTAACATGTACAATAAAAGAGAAAGAAGAGGAAGACATTGATGGAGTACCTTGAAACCAAAGTTCAGGAGTCTCTTCTTGCTACTATATTTTTGGTGAGGATTAGGTCCAATGAAGGTTCATTCATTCATTCAATCATGTTGATTGAGCACTTACTGTTTGTAGAGCATTGTACTAAGCGCTTGGGAGAGCACAATACAACCATAAGCAGTGACATTCCCTGCCCACAAAGAGCTTACATTCTGGAGGGGGAGACAGACATCAATACAAATAAATACAATGACAGATATGTACACAAGTGTTATGGGGCTGGGAGCGGGGAAGAGCAAAGGTAGCGAGTCAGGGCAAAGCAGAAGGGAGTGGGAGATGAGGAAATGTGCGACTTAGTCTGGGAAGGCCTTTTGGAGGAGTTTGTACCTTCAGTAAGGATTTGAAGTGGGGAAGAGTGGTTGTCTGTCAGATTAGAGGAGGGAGGGCATTCCAGGTCAGAGGTTAAGAGTTGGCAAGATGCATACAGAGCAATGTGTCATTAAAGTGATCTGGGCAGCAGAGGGAAGAGAGGCTGATGCAATAGTCGAATAATTTTTGAGGAAGAAAAACTTGCAGGATTTAGACAACTTAATATAGGGGTTGAAAGAGAGGAAGGAGTAAAGGATAATGTCAAGGGGAGTAAAGGATAATGTCAAGGTTGTGTGCTTGAGAGACAGGGAGGATTGTGGTGGTGTCAACAGTGATGAAGAGGTCAGAGGGATGAGAGGATTTGAGAGGGAATATGAGTTCAGTTTTAGACATATTGAGCTTGAGATGCCTGTGGGATATTCATGACAAGATGTTCTGGAGGCAAGAGGAAATGTGAGGTGCAGAGGAGGTAAGAAGTCAGGGATAGCAATGTGGATTTGGGGGTCATCAGCACCTGGGTGTTTGTTGAAGCCATGGAAGTTCATGCGTTCCCAAGGGAGTGAGTGTAACTTGAGAAGAGAAGAGAAGAGAAGCAGAGTTGCCTAGTGGAGAGAGCATAGCCTGGAAATCAGAAGGACCTGGGTTCTAATCCTGGCTCTATCATTTGCTTGCTCTATGACCACAGGAAAGTCACTTAATTTCTCTGTGCCTCAGTTTCATCAACTGTAAAATGGGGATTAAATACCTTTTCTTGCTACTGCTTAGACTGTGAACCCCATGTGGGACAGGAGCTTTGTCTGACCTAATTAAATTATACCTTACCCAGAGCTTAGAACAGTGTTTGACACACAATAAGCGCAAATGCCATTAAAAAAAGACCTAGAACAGAGCCTTGATGGGCACCTAAAGTTGGGAGGTGAAACCTCTAGGGAGAGCTGGTGAAAGAGACTCAGAAGTAAGAGCAATAAGAGTAAATCCCAGAGTAACTGGTGTTTCCAGTAAAAGGGCGTGATACACATTGGCAGAGACAGGAGAACGGTCAAAGAGTTAGATTTGGCAGGATGCATCCATTAAAATAGTATATTCAATAAAAATTCACTAAACAAAGTATAATTTCCCATAGGAAATAATATAAAGTACATTGGTCTGTTCCCTAGGTCTAAAAAAAGTGTCCTGAATTATTTTGAACATATTTAAAATTAATATGAAAAATTCCAGAAATATGATAAAAGATTTTGAATTCTGTGTTATTTCTGCATACCCTCCAGGAAGCCTTCCCTGATTATTTCACAGCACCTTATTCAGCTGTGGTAAGATACTAAAGCTCTATCAGTAATCTAATGCTAAAGCAGGGAACAAATAGAAGTTAAGAATGGCCAACAGTGTGCTACTTGAATCACAATATGGCTCCAGACCAAACTGTGGCTCACTGGATGTGATCTTTACAGTGCATCAGGATTAGAAAAAATATCAAGGGTAACACCAATGTCACTAGACCTTGATTACTGACCTTACAGAATCATCTGACACTCGCAACAAACCAGGACTCTGGAAATTATAGTTGACAAATACACCAGGAGTTTTAGACATCAAAACTGTTGATCCAATAAGAATTGAAGGAACACTATCTAAATTTTTCCCCATCAGTGCCAGAGTGAAATCCTTTGTCTGTTTAGTTCAGTCCTTCTAGACCTCTTCTCCAAACGAGCCATCCAGTTATTGTCCATCCCTCTCCTCCCTTTTCTGTCCAAATTCCTCTAAAGTGGTTGTTTATTCTTGTTGCTTCCACGGGAGAGCAAAGGTAGTGAGTTGAAGTGATGTGGAAGGGAGGGGGAGCTGAGGAAAAGGGGGGCTTAGTCTGGGAAGGCCTCTTGGAGGAGGTGCACCTTCAGTAGGGCTTTGAAGTCGGGGGGAGAGTGATTAGCAGATTTGAGGAGGGAAGGCGTTCCAGGCCTGAGGTAGGATGTGGGCCAGGGGTCGATGGCAGGATAGGTGAGTTTGAGGCACAGTGAGAAGCTTAGCAACAGAGGAGCAGAGTATGCAGACTGCAATGTAAAAGGAGGGAAGGGAGGTGAGGTAAGAAGGGGCAAGGTGATGGAGAGCTCTGAAGCCAATAGTGAGAAGGGTTTTTTTGTTTGTTTCTCAACTCTCCACAATCTTCCTGCTCCCAGGACAGCTCTAGGTGCCTGTCCCGCTACTCCTCATGTTCAATATGTCCAAAGCTAAATTCATTTTCCTTCCCAAATCCTCTCCTCTACTGAACTGTTCCAGTGTAGTCGGCAACATATCTACCTTCCCTGTGTCTCAAGACTGCAACCTTGGCATTGCCTTGCTTACTCCTATCTTAACCCCCAAATTTAGTGCAGCCAAATATTATAGGTTTTTCTTCCACCACATTTCCAAGATCTGGCCCTTCATCTCCACCCATCTGGCCACCTTATTGGTCCGGCTGCTATAACATCCCAGCTCGACCACTGTATCAGTTTTCTTGCTGATAACCCTGCAACCAGCCTCTCTACTCTCCAGTACATCCATACTTCCCACTGTTGCCTGGGTCATTTTTCTCAAATGGCACACGTCTCCCCGCTCCTCCAAAAACCTCAAATGTTTGTCCATTCCTCTCTGCATCAAGCGGAAATTAAGGACTATTGGCTTTAAATCTCCAAGTCAACTCTTTCGCTATTACTTAGGCAGTCTCTTCTCCCTCTACATCCAGCTAATGTTCTTTATGGCTCCCAAGCTAACCAACTTTCTTCTCATTTCTCCTACTTTCAAACTTTTGGTTATGCCCTCCCCAACACCTTACTGGGAACTCCTTCCCCCTTCATATCCAGCAGAAGACAACTGCCCCCTACTTCTTTTTTATTGGTATTTTTTAAGCTCTCACTACATCCATGCCAGGAACTGTACTGTGCACTGGGGTAGATACAAGTGACTCAGGTTGGGCATTGCCCATGTTCCACATGGGGCTGGCAGTTTTAATCCCCATTTTACTGATGGGTTAACTGAAGCACAGAGGAGTGAAGTGACTTGTCCAAGGTCACACAACAGACAAATGGAAGAGCCAGGATTAGAAACCAGGTCCTTCTGACTTCCAGTCCCATTCTCTATCCACTGGGTCATGCTGCTTCTCAAAATCCGATTGAAATTGCAATCCCTCTAAGGGGTCTTCCATAAATAATTTCTAATTCTCCCATGTAATATTCTCAAAACTTCCACTTCAGTGCTTCCCCACCACCTAAACTATTCAAGGATTCATCACCCCCACAGGAATTACATGCACATTTTAAATATTCTATTACATCTTCCTACCATTACTTTATTTAGTGTCTGTCTCCCTCACTAGATTGTAAATTGCTTGAGGGTAGAAATCATGTATATTACTTCTGTAAATTCCTGAGTGCTTAGTGCAGTGCTCTATGCCCAGTAGGCACTCAATAAATAGTTTTTATTGATTCCGTGGAGCCATATTTGAGGCTCCCAACAAAAAGTCAACAAGTTGAAGTCAGAATGTGCTTCTGATCAAGTGGAAATTTCTTACTACTTGTGTGTAAGACTTGAAAAAGCCAGTGCATGCTTGACTGTCAGTATGTGTGTGTGTGTGTGTGTGTGTACACACATATATACACACACATATATATATATATAAATGTACACATACACATATATATTTCTACATATATATGCATTATGTAACAAGGGACAGCAGTTTTTGAGCATGCAATGTGGCCAAGACTGCGGTCCCTACATCTGCATTGGCCTTTTCAAATCAGATACACATGAACAGGCAAATTTCACCATCAGTGGCATCTTCTTCATGCAGGAAAAAATATTAATTTAAATATTATTGTGCATTCAGTTATCTTGACTACTATTCATAAATATTTTAAGGTCTTCCTCCCTTACTAGTGTGTGCTCCTTTGGGACAGGGAGCTTATCATTTCTTCATTTTGTACTTTTCAAGCAGGTAGTACATTCATTGTACCAAGTGGTTGCTCAGTAAACACACTATTGCAAGAAGAATTCTTGTCTTATTGCTTTACCCTTGCTAAATTCTAAAGAATTTGTCAGGTTTTATCAATATTCTTGAATTACCACTCAGAAAATGACTACCTGAAAAATAATGTAACTGGGAGGGCAATATATACCTTACATGGAATTTTAAAATTTCTGTTAATGTCCTTCTGCTTATTTTGTTATATTAAGACTGACTCCCCGGACATATTAACTGGACATTTATACCTATTCTTCTCTAAAGCGCACAGCCCGGTGCTCTGCACGCTGGTGATAGTCCATGCTAATGATTGATTGATCGATTGATTGACTTCAGTTTGAAAAATATACTTTGTCTTCAATTTTCTGGATTTCTCTAAACCCTGTTGTAGGAGGTTTTTTACCTGAAGTATCTGGAGAATTCAGACTAAAATATTTTCAAGACCTCACTTATCTAGATAATTTTCAAGTGAGAACTCTAACGTCAATTCCTTCAATGAATAAAAATCACCAAAGTGCTCTTTCCTCTCACCTGCAACTTTTTTTAAATGCAGTCCAGAGAAACATGAATGTAAGGGTGTCTAAAACACGATTGCACTTAGAGTCACCTGACATTTACTTATTTAAGGTATGAAATCTTTTGGGCATACTAACAGGAAGACCAAGAATAACAAAATTAAAGATGATATTTATTAAGCAAATGCTGGGGTGAGTACAGGATAATCAGATCAGATACAGTCCACTGGGCCACACTGCACTTCAGCAGTGAATAGAATCACCATGAAGCAAGAAATAATCAGCTCCTTTACCTAAACAGGGATTTTCTTAACAGTTTGAATAATAATAATAGTAATAATAACAATAATTGTGAAGTGCATACTATGTGCCAAAACATGGTACTGAGTTCAGGGTTAAACAAAGATAATCACGTCCTGGAGCTCACAGTCTAAGCAGGAGGGAGAATGGCTTAATGGAAAGAGCCCGGGCTTGGGAGTCAGAGGTAGTGGGTTCTGATCCCAGCTCTGCTACTTGTCAGCTGTGTGACTTTGGGCAAGTCACTTAACACCTCTGTGCCTCAGTTACCTCATCGGTAAAATGGGGATTAAGACTGTGAGCCCCACGTGGGACAACCTGAATACCTTGTACCTACCCCAGCGCTTAGAACAGTGATTAGAACATAGTAAGTGCTTAACAAATACCATCACCATCATCATCATTCTCTGTGCCTCCGTTACCTCATCTGTAAAATGGAGATTAAGACTGTGAGCCCCAGCTGGGACAACCTGATAACCTCATGCCTCCCCCAGCGCTTAGAACAGTGCTTGACACATAGTAAGTGCTTAACAAATACCACCATTAAATTAAATAAAATTAATAGGTATTGACTCCCCATTTTGCAGATGAGGGAAGTGAGGCCCAGAGAAATTTAAGTGACTTGCCCAAGGTCACACAGCAGGAAAGTTACAGAACCAGGATTAGGGGCCCAGGTCCTCTGCTTCCCAGACCCATGCTCTTTCCACTATACCACCTGCTTTCCGATACATAGAACATTGTTTTCTCATCAGCCGGATGGCTGGCACCACCCTTCAGTGGTCTGAGCTGCACTCAATCTGTTTAGTATTCCCTTGCAGAACTTTCAGAACTTTGAAGCAATCGTGACTGGTAAAGGAAAAAATTGCTTTGAGAAGCACATCCTGTTTTAGCAGGCTTGTTGTCTCCTAAAATAGATAGCCCATCCTGAAAATGCAAAGATCGCTAACTCCCAGAAAACTGTTACAGCGCTTCATTTAATAGATCCTAACTGAACCACTTTCTCTTATACCAAGGAATGGCTGGCCTGTCCTCAATGTGATAGGAATTCTGCCTCACACATCCACTGGATGCTTTGTCATGGGCTCTGGGTGCGAGAATGATGTTTGTAGTTATTTGTATTTGAAGTTACTGGGGAACGGTGGTATTTTTCCTTGCCTTGGATCATTACACATTGTCAGTTTCCTTTCATTCTGCATTTTTATTGCATAAACGGTTCAGCTCCTTTCCCCTATAGCCTCCTGGTAGTTGGTTTGGGGTAATCATCCTTCTCCTGGGGAGAGACAAACCTGGAGGTTTTGCTACAGTGTAAAACCCCTGCTCTCAACTTTCCAACCCATCTGAAGCTCACAGTTGAATTGTGAATTGTGCAGTTTGCACCGTGCATAAACTCTGTGTTACATTTAATGCCCTTCAGCATGTCTCTTCCTTGTGATCGCAGGTGAGCCGATAGAGAGGCTCCAAGGGAAGACCTAAGACACCCACAGGAGTTGGGGTGAGATGTCTTCTAAGAGCAGAAGACAATAGGACTGTAATTGGTAGACTAGAGCCATTTACTTGATGTAACAGTCAGCAAGCTTAGTATAAAGCCTGGGGCGAAATGTCTATCACTGGTGCTCCCTGTTCTCTGAAAGGACACCTGAGACACCCTGGGATGAGGGGAACCTTCTGATGGGATTCCCGCACTAGTCTCAGCCTGTACTTGGCAGCTCGCTGTCCTCCGAAGGGAAAGCAGAGGGTCGACAATTGCAATATACAAATTTTCAAAACCTCCTTTCCTACTAAAGACAGCAGTACACCTTCACTTGGGGAAGGAGAATGGATGGTAGCAGGATACCTGAACAGTTTCCAAATAGTGAGCAGAAATCAGCATACCCTTAATTAAGGGGATAGAAGAACTGCTTTAAATCAATTAACTATGGTAATTGTTCAGCACTTACTATGGGCTCAGCACTGTTCTAAGTATTGGGGTAGATACAATTTAATTAGGTTGGAAACAGGCCCTGTTCCACGTGGGGTTCACAGTCTAAGTAGACAAAATGAGCCAAAATCTCAGACAAAGAGGCAGAGCAGTGGGGATTTGGGGGTTAAGGACACAGGATCGATGAGCCTGATTAGCAACATTCAGACATTAGATAAGGGGCTTGGTGAGATGGTGATTGATACCAGAGGAGGAAACAAAAATAAGACTAAACACAGTGAGAGACAATGAAATGGGTAAGCCTCCCATGCACACAATGTGGTCATTCATTGTCTTATCAACCACATATGTTTATAATAACAATAATTATTATTGTTACAGTACTTCTTAAGTGCTTACTATGTGTGAAGCACTATTCTGAGCACTGGAGTAGATACAAGTTAATCAGGTTCAACACAGTCCATGTCCCACATGGTGCTCACACTCTCAATCCACATTTCACAGATGAGGTACCCGAGGCCTAGAGAAGTTAAGTGACTTGCCCAAGGTCACACAGAAGACAAGTGGAAGAGTTAGGATTAGAACCCAGGTCCTCCGACTCCCGGGCTCATGCTTTATCCACTAAGCCACACTGTTAATAAACACATGTGTTTAGGTACTTCTCATTTTCAAGTATCATCCTACCATCATCCTTCTGCCTGAAGATCCTTTTGCAAAGATGGATGTTTGGCAGCTACTAAGAGTTTCCTAAATTTTTTTTAAAAAATGACTCTGTCTCCTGCGAGTGGCAGACAAGTCTATGGAGCAGGTGGAAAACAGGTCCCAGATTTGCATCTGTCAAGCTCTGTTGCCAACAGCCAAGGGATTTTCCAACAGACTTCTGCAACCTGGCCAGGAGTGGGAAAGGTTCTCTGGAAAAAGACCTGCAGGATTGTATCCATGGGTTCATACCAGTGTTTTTCCCTAGTGAGCCAATTCTGTGAATCAGCACATGTTGGTCCTACCTTCACAATATTGCAAATATCCATCCCTTCTTCCCCAACCAATTACTATTTGCTGATCCAAGCATTTGTCCTAACTGGCCTTGACTACTGAATCAGCCTCCTTGCTGACTTTCCTGCCTCCTTCCTCTCCCTTCTTCAGTCCATACTTTACTCTGCTGCCCAGATCATTTTTCTAAAAAACACGGTGTCCATGTTTCCCCACACTCAAGAATGTTTAATGGTTACCAATCCCCCTCTGCTAGAAACAGAAACTTCCCCTTTATATCCTACAGACCACCACTCTCCCCACCTTCAAAATCTTATTAAAATCACATCTCCTCCAAAAGGCCCTCCCCATCCAAGCCCTCATTTCCTCTACTCCTTTTTCCTTCCATAATAATAATAATAATAATAGTGGCATTTGTTAAGCACTTACTACGTGCAAAGCACTGTTCTAAGCGCTGGAGAGGATACAAGGTGATCAGGTTGTCCCACGTGGGGCTCGCAGTCTTAATCCCCATTTCACAGATGAGGTAACTAAGGCACAGAGAAGTTAAGTGACTTACCCAAAGTCACACAGCTGACAAGTGACGGAGCCGGAATTAGAAGCCACGCCCTCTGATTCCCAAGCCCATGCTCTTTCCACTGGAGAAACACTGCTGCTTCCATATCACCCTTGCACTTGGATTTATATCATTTAAGCACTTCCCCAGCACTTATGTACATAATCGTAAATTATTTTTAAGTCTGTCTCTCCCTCCAAACTCTAAGTTTGTTGTGGACAGAGAATGTCTTTACCAAATGCGTTGTATAGTACTCTGCCAAGCTTTCAGTACAGCGTTTTGCATCATCGTTGTCAATGTGCAACCCTGACTGAGATGTTAAACTTAAACGTCTCAAAGACTCTACCTGTATCCTTAGGTTCCTCTCAAAAAGGGAAAGTTCCCGAGACATTAGCCAGCACGAAAATCTGCTTAAATGAATCAGTTTAAATTCTGCCAATTTTAATAGAATTCTGATGAGATATGGATCTATACAATCACAAACTTATGCCCAAAGGAGTCCCCAAGCTGTCGATCATTCTAATGAACATTTGCAAAATACAGAAATGAGACTATTTGAAAAATAGGTGACATCTTCCCCAACCTGCCAAGTTCCACTGATACAGGACATCGGCAGTGCTCTCTAACGTTGGGCTCTAATTCATTTTCTTTCCTTGATTTCATTTCTTTCTTGAGGAAATTAGCACTTCAGGGGATGTTAACCTGTTTGGCTTCCTTATCTGGGAAATTGCCAGAAAAATTTAGTGCATCGTTCATTGGTCAATATGTCTAGAGCTTGAAAGAATCATGGGAGGGTTACTCTAACAGGACATACATAATATAGATTCTGTGGCTGGATTCAGGTTAAACAGACCTGACTGTATAATCTTGTTGGATGTCACCTGGCCCCCTGGTGAGATGTTTTGCAGCAACTCTGGGGTTTCTAAATTGGGATAGAGATGATATCTGGATTTTTCAAGCTGCTCTTCCCTACTAAATATCATCTTGGCCACCCACATGCTAATTTTCGTATTTAACAGAGTTTTCTTTCTCTTACTGTCCTTTTATTTACAAAATGGACTATCTTTTTTGATGTAGTAGCATGTGGTATTGTTAAGGTTGAATAATTGTTAAACTGGTTTGGGAACTCAGCTCATCAGAAAGCTGGGGAGGTTGAAAGATAGTTCGAGACTCTGTGAGGGGATGACAGTCATCATATTTATTGATCACTTACTGTATGCAGAGCACTGTACTAAGCACTAGGGAAAGTACAATATAACAGAGGTAGTAGACTCATTCCCTGCCCACAGTAAGGTTAGAGGGGGATACAGAAATTGATATAAATAAGCCAATTATAGTTATGCACACAAGTCCTATTTGGCTGATGGAGGGGCGAATAAAGGATATAAATCCAAGTGCAAGGGCAATGCAGAAAGGAATGAGAAGAGGAAATGAGGGTTTAGTTGGGGAAGGCCTCTTGGAAGAGATGTGCTTATAATAAGGCTTTGATGGTGGGGAGAGTGAGAGTCTGTTGGATATGAAGAGGGAGGGCATTCCAGGCCAGAGGCAGGACATGAGCGAAAGGTCAGCATTGAGAAAGATGAGTTAGAGGCACAGTGAGTAGGTTGGCATTAGAGGAGCAAAGTGTGCAAACTGGATTGTGGTAGGAAATTCGGGGAGGTATGGAAGAAAGGGACAGGTTAATTGAGTGCTTTAAAGCCTCTGGTAAAGAGTTTCTGCTTGATTCAGAGGTGGATAGGCAGCCATCAGAGGTTCTTGAGGTGTGGGGAAACATGGAATGAACTTTTTTATAGAAAAATGATCCAGGCAACAGAGTGAAGTATGGACAGGAGTAGGAAGAGACAGGAGGCAGGGAGATCAACAAGAAGTTGATCACACAGTAATTAAGGTGAGATAACATAACTGCATGGACTAATGTGGTGGCAGTTTGGATGGATAGGAAAGGGAGGATTTTAGCAATGATGTAAAGATTGAACTGACAGGATTTATTGATAAATCAAATATGGTAGTTGAATGAGAGATGAGTCGAGATTAACATCTAGGTTAGGGGCTTGTGAGACAGGGAGAATGGTGGTGCTGTCTACGGTGAGGGGAAAATCAGGGGAAGGACAGGGTTTTGGGTAGAGCTCTGTTTTGGGCATATTAAATTTAAAGGGTTGGTGGAACATCCAAGTAGAGAAGAAGGCAGGAGGAAATGCCAAACTGCAGAGGCGAGATATCGGGGCTAGAGATGCATACTGGGGAATCATGCACATAGAGATGGTCCCTGAAGCAATGGGAATGAATGAGTCCCCCAAGGAAGTGGATGTAGATGGAGAATAGAAGGTGACCCTTCTAAAAGAAAGCAATGAGCCAGGCACGAAGAAATGGCCTTCATTAATGGAGGATTCCGTTTGACGTTCAGAAAATCTTTGACTCCAAAGCTGGGAGAAATTAGGATGTGTACCCAAGGGAGAATGAGGCAATCTATGCTTGAGATATTTTTACTTTGTGAAGGATGTTCAGCTATCTGTCTGGAATGGTTGGTGGATATTTCCGTCAGGAAACGAGGTAGGGGTGGATTACCTGATCTCTGAAAGTCTCTTGCCATTCTCTTATTCCACAATTCTCAATGTCAGGAATATTCCGAATATTCCATTCTTTTTTTTTTAATGGCATTTGTTAAGCACTTACTGTGTACCAGGCACCTTACTAAGTGCTGGGGTAGATACAAGCTAATCATATTGGCAACAGTCAGTGTTCCACACGGGTCTCACAGTATTAATCTCTATTTTACAGATGAGGTAACTGAGGCACAGAGAAGTTAAGTGACTTGCCCAAGGTCATATAGGAGACAAGTAGGCAAGCTGAAATTAGAAGCCAGGTTCTTCTGCCTCCCACCTGGGTACTTTATTCAATAGGCCAGAACCTTCTCTGTTTGTATGCTGTTTACAAGCTCCATTGTTCTCCTCATGACTAAGAGCCGGGATTCCTCCTTCCCTTATCATATCCTTTCTCCTCAAGAGCAGGGATTGTATCTTTCATTTCCTCTGTGTATCCTCTATGTGACTAATATAAAGCCCTACACTCTCAATGCTCAATTAGTGCTAGAAGTGAAGATCAAATTTCAAGTCAAATTCAATTGGTATAAATCCCTTTGGGCTGGACCCAGGAGATTTACCCCATGGGTCGGAAACCGCAACACTGCAAAGGCTGATCTCAGGAAGGCTTTGAAGTGTCAGTTCAGGGAGTCAGAAACCCCAGCACTGTGGCCTACTGGAGAAAGTGCCCAGTCACTGGGTACTGTGCCAATATGTGCCAGTCCTGAGGCACTCCAGTGTGAGGGCTCAGTTACATCCCTTCATCTTGTTAAACCATCAGTTCATTCATTCACTCATTCATTTGTTCATCCATTCATTCAATCACACTTATTGAGCACTTAATGTGTGCAGAGCACTGTACTAAGCACTTGAGAGAGTACAATGAAACAATAAACAGACCCATTCCCTGCCCACAGTGAGCTTACAGTCTAGAGCTTCTTTTAGACTGTGAGCCCACTGTTGGGTAGGGACTGTCTCTATATGTTGCCAATTTGTACTTTCCAAGCGCTTAGTACAGTGCTCTGCACATAGTAAGTGCTCAATAAATACGATTGATTGATTGATTAGAGGGAGCTTACAGTCTAGTGGGATAATTATGGTACTTTTTAAATGCTTACTATGTTCCAAGCACTCTTCTAGGTACAGGTTAATCAGGTTTTTTCATTCATTTGTTCATTCATTCAGTCATATTTATTGAGTGCTTACTGTGTGCAGAGCACTGTTCTGAGCGCTTGGAAAGTGTAATTCAACAACAAATAGTGACAATCGCTACCCAACAACGGGCTCAGGTTGGACACAGTCCCTGTCTCACATGGGGATTACACTCTTTTCCCCATTTTACAGATGAGGTAACTGAGGCACAGAGAAGTGAAGTGACTAGCCCAAGGTCATGCAACACACAAGAGGCAGAGCCAGGATTAGAACCCAGGTCCTTCTGATTTCCAGACCTGTGCTCTATCCATTAGGTTCCTCACTCAGAGGAATACAATAGTGCTCCCTTTTCTGAGTGCTTCTTCTCTGTGTGTGTGTGTGTGTGTGTGTGTGTGTGTGTTGGATAAGACTACAACATGACTGTCAGTCCCTTCCACATTGTGTTAGTCATTCAACTGTATTTATTGAGTGCTTACCATGTGCAGAGCTTACTGCACTAAGCGCTTGGGAGTGGACAGTATAACAATATAACAGACACATTCCCTGCCCACAGTGAGCTTGCAATCTAGAGGAGGAGACAGACATTAGTATAAATAAAATGACAACTATGTAAGGAGCAGCATGGATCTTGGGCCTGGGAGTCGGAAGGTCATGAGTTCTAATCCCAGCTTTGCCACTTGTCTGCCTGACCTTGGGCAAGTCACTTCACTTCTCTGTAAAATGGGGATTGAGACTGTGAGCCCCATGTGAGACAGGGACAGTGCCCAACCCGATTTGCTAGTATCCACCCCAGCGTTTAGTATAGTGTCCAGCACACAGAAAGCACTTGACACATACCACAATTATCATTCTTCTTATTAAAAGTGGGGCTGGGAGAGGGAATGAATAAAGGGAACAAGTCAGGGTGACACAGAAGGGAGTAGAAGAGGAAAGGAGGGCTTAGTTGAGGAATTCAAACAAACAAATATTACCACAAGAGCAGTTTGTTTCTCCCACTTGGTGACCCACTGTTTCTGGAAACTGTGCTCAAATTTCTGAATGCTGCATTTCAGATGGCTGCTGCCAGTGCCCAGATGTCCATTGCTCTGTCACATTTTTCTGCTGTTTTTCTGTCACATTTTTCTGAGGTTAGGCTTCACTGGGCTTCTCAAACGTTCCTTCTGTCCACTCTGTTCCAATTTTCCCATTCAATTCCCCATAGAGCAGCTGTTCCAATGACCTTCTGTCATCCAGTCTCCTCACTTGTCCCACCAGGGGAAGGTGTGATGTGCCCTGCATTGCTTCAGGGCTGGTGGGCCATCCGCTTCAGGAGGTGATTGTTTGGCATCCTGCCTCCCCATCTGATGTTAATATCATTTAACCTTCTATGCCGCTGTGAGAACTGCACTGGTACGCAATATAGTTGTGCCTTGGCTCAGCTACATTTCATTGCATTGGTGGTATAGTGTTGACCATAGCTGCCTTCCCGGATTCAATTTCCGGACAACGCTATGAGCTATTTTGAAGCATTGTGACCTAGTGGATAGAGCATGGGCTTGGGAATCAGAAGGACCTGGGTTCTAGTATCAACTCTGCCACTTGTCTGCTATGTGATGTTGGGCAAATCACTTCACTTCTCTGTTCCTCAGTTATCTCATCTGTAAAATGGGGATTAGGACTGTGAGCCTTATGTGAGCCCACTTTTAGACTGTGAGCCCACTCTTTTAGACTGTGAGCCCACTCTTTTAGACTGTGAGCCCACTCTTTTAGACTGTGAGCCCACTGTTGGGTAGGGACTGTCTCTATATGTTGCCAATTTGTACTTACCAAGCACTTAATACAGTGCTCTGCACATAGTAAGCGCTCAATAAATACGATTGATGATGATGATGTTGAACAGGAACTGTGTCCAACCTAACTCACATTTACCCCAGTGTTTAGTACAGTGCCTGGCACCTAGTAAGCACTTAACAAATACCACAATAATAATTATCATTATTATTATTATACAGTCATCCCTAGGCACCCTTCTCTGATTAACCACACCCAGCTGAAGGGGTTGATTTACAGCATGCTCAATCATTTAATGGTATTCATTGACAAGTTGCTATGTGCAGAGCACTGTCCTAAGCACTGGGAGAGTACAAAACAATATAACTGGCAGATGAAATACCCACCCACAGTCAGCTGACTACTCTGAATGGTGTCTGTAGATGGAATCTGATCGGTTTGGAACAACTGCCAATAATCAGATGCAATAGGACACAGATTGTGGGGGTTGGGGAAGGTATTTGCATCTGGTGGCCTTGAAGAAACTCATGTCCTTGCTGCCCTGAAGGGGGACAGAGAAAAGGCAGAGGAGGGCCTTTCCCACACGGAAACTGAGTCCACAGAGGTTAAGTGACTTGGCCAAGGTCACACAGCAGGCAAATTGTGGTACTGGGATTAGAACCCATGTCATTTTACTCCCTGGCCTGTATTCTTTCCACTAGGCTATGATGCAAGCGCACCATTGGCAGCATCTCCACCCTCCAGCCCCAACACAAGCAATACTACTGCTGCAAGACTAAAACATATCGCCCAGAGGTCTCTGTGACAGCTTACTGCCCTTCCTCCTTGCCAGTGCAGCCCTGGGCCTCGCAATGCTTGACTGAGCTCAGTATATCAGAACACCATTGCAATCCAGCATAATTAAATAAATGAGCAAAGCAGCATGCCACTGCCCAAATCACACAGAAGCATTTATCGCAACGGGGTTTGTTCACAAAACAAAAATATGTCCCTGCCCCTGGAAAAAGGCTCAGAAAGGGGAGAGGGAGGGAGACAGATTAAGCGACAGAGTCAAAGAGAGATAAAGGAGGGAAAGAGGGAGGCTGGGAGATAAATTTATTAGAAGGAGGGCTTTGGATGTTCGAATGCACCCAGTGTAATAATCTGTGGGCTTTATCTTACTTGGCCGCACAGATGAAGAAGAGCATGACAGGGAGTGAGAGACAGAAGATGGTCAAACATTATGGTTATGACAGATAAACAGATATCCTATGTTTTCATCTCTGCTGGTAGGCTGGCTCTAATACCACCTGACCTGTTCCTCCAGGACTCAGAGATAAGCACCAAGGAGCTTGTAATTCCTCCCATTCTGAAAGGCTGAAGGACTTCCATATATGCAGCCAATCCTGCTTCTAGTATAATAATTAACTAGCCTAAGGTCAGCAAGAAAAAGAGGTGGGGGAGTGAGCAAGGAGGGAGAAGGAGTTGGGCTGAACTGGTTGCAGCAGTAAGTAGAGATAGTAAGAGAGGTAGTCAGATGAAGCTAGAATTGGGTGGCTTGGAGAAGATTAGGGGGGCAGGGACTGGAGGGTTTGGTGATGGGAAGGTGGGGATAATCATGGCCTAGTGAGAAGCGCATTGTGTGACATTGGGCAAGGCCTAAAACTCTGTGTTTTCTCATCTGCTAAATGGGGACTAAATGCCTGTTCTCCCTCCCACTTAGTCAGGAAGCCCTATGTGGGACAGGGACTGTTTCTGTTCTGATTGTATTGTAACTATCTCAGTGTTTAGCACAGTGCTTGGAACCTTGTAAGCGCTTAACAAATGCCACAATTATTATTGTGATGCCAGGGTGTTTTTCACACCCTCCTGACAGTTTAAGATTGTGATATTTGTATAGTGCTTACAATGTGTCAAGCACTGGAGTAGATACCTTAATTGTCAGGCACAGTCCCTGTCTAAGTAAGAGGGAGAACGGATATTGAATCCCCATTTTGCAGTTGAGAAAACTGAAACACAGAAACGTTCAGTGAGTTGCCTAAGGTAACACAGGAGGTAAGTGACAGAGTGGGATTAGAACTCAGCTCTTCTGAATCTTAGGTCTGTGCTCTTTCCACTAGGTCAAGATGGCAAACTCTCCCCAAATCTTTTCTTGGTCGAAGTGTCTACACAAACAGCCTTTGGGAATGGAATGGTAGGTTGTATGCCCATTGGCTTATAAACTCAGGACCAATGCATGAGAGTTTCTGCTAACGGACAGACACCCTTTCTTTTTTTATTGTATTGTTAAGGGCTTATTAAGAGCCAGGCACTGGGGTAGTTACAAATGTCTTAGGTTGGGCATAGCCCATATCCCACATGGGGCTCACAGTCCTAATCACCGTTTAGCAGATGAGATAACTGAAGCACAGAGAAATGAAGTGATTTGCCCCAAGTCCCACAGCAAACAAGTGGCAGAGCTAGGATTAGAACCCAAGTCCTACTGATTCCCAGGCCTGTGCTCTATCCACTAAGACATGCTGCTTTCTGTGTTAGAAGGGAAGATATAAAGTTCCATCTACACTACCCACCTCCATTCTAGGACTTCCTGTGAACATTCTTGGGGTTTGCATTTATTCTTTCGTTCAGGTCAGAGGTACATTCCCTTTCTCTACACCAAGCTAAAGGATGTTTCATGTCTATCTGGGAACTGCTCTGAAAAAAGTTGGGTCTTTGTAGGCTCTTGTAGGCTGTTCTTGATCACCACAGAGGGCAGAACAAGCGCTGACTGGGAGATTTCTGTTGGACATCCTGACTGTTTAGGTTGTTAAATAGACATCAGAGGTAGGTGGAAAACCTTTTTCCTGGAGGTTTTGGAAGATATAATAGATACTCCTCCTCCTCTTCCTCCACTGGGGGGGAAGGGGCAAGGGAGGAGGGGGTGTGGGTGGTGAGAGGGTTAGGTCCAGAGTAGTATACCAATGCACCTTTAGAGTTTTCCCACCTTTGAAGACTTCAAAGGGGATAACAGATTTTACCGAGTTAGTCTTCGGAACATCCCTGCTTAACAACTTTCTAGATGGTTTTGAGGCCTTCCGTGAGGCACCCTGGCTTTTGTATGAAAATAGGCATTCCATGCAGGGCTACTACTGGAAAAGTGAGGGTTGTACTCCTATAACTCAAGGGTTGCATTCTGACAAAACTGCACTTTAAGGAAAACTCACATTGCAGTGATCACCATGCTCACTGCAATGGACCAGAATATATGTACATAAACCATTTTTTCCAACGCTACAGCTCACAGGCTTGGTTTGTCAAATGAATGTTCCCTGATGTCTGAACAATGCTGTAGCCAAAACATGTAATGAAAGCACATCGTGGCCAAATTGAGTGTAAATCCCAAACCATGGGGATGGATGTCAAAAAAAGTTCATGGCATCTAATAACGGATTGAGGCTCTGACGTACTCCTAGCCTTACAACAAGGAACATAGGCTCTGTCACAATGGGCTCTTTCAAGAAGCAGCAGGGCCTAATGGAAAGAGCACAGGCCTTGGAGTCAGAGGACCTGGGTTCGAATTCTGCCACTGCCAAATGCTTGCTGTGTTATTTTGGACAAGTCACAATTTCTCTGGGCCTCAGTTCTTTCGTTCTCCCTCCTACTTAGACTGTGATCCCCAGGTTGGACAGGGACTGCATCCAACCTAGTTAACTAGGGAAGCAGAGCAGCACAGTGACTAGAGCAAGTGCCTGGGAATCAGAAGGTCATGGGTTCTAATCCCAGCTCCAATACCTGTCTGCTGTGTGACCTTGGGCAAGCCATTTCACTTCCTCTGTGCCTCAGTTATCTTGTCTATTAAATGGGGATTGAGACTGTGAGCCCCATGTGAGACAGGGACTGTGTCCAACCCGATTTGCTTGTATCCACCCCAGTGCTCAGTACAGTGCCTGGCATAAAGTGAACACTTAACAAATACTACAATTATTATTATTTGACATTTACCCCAGCCCTTAGAACAGTGTTTGACACATAATAAGCACTTAACAAATACCATTTAAAAAAAAAAACATGATAACTAGAACACTAGAAGAGACTCTGTAAATTCTAATTGGAGATTACAATGTGATTATGCAGGGACTGATTTTCCCAAAAGGTGACAGGCCCATTCCCCAAAATGAACAATGTACATATTGAGCTAAGAACTGGGCACTCACTATCGCTGCCAAGCCATGAAAAATGGAGTAGCACCCAGATTGGAATTCATGATCCCACTGTAATCACCACATTTTAGAAGAAAAATGAAAGAGGAGACTTAATAAACTATGAGTATATCTCATTGGCTTTTCATTATGGGCAAGAGTCCATTGTTCTGGTCAGGCAGATGAAGTATCTAGGTCATTATGGGCTCCCTTGAATTGGCTTCTGACCAAAATGCAGCATATTAGATGCAAAAAAAGTAGAGGAGCCAACTCAAGATATACATTGCATTCAATCAATCAATCAATCCATGGTATTTATTGAGCACTTACTATGTGCTCTGTTCAAAGGACTTGGGAGAGTATAATACAACAGAGTTGATAGACACATTCCCTGTCCACACCAAGCTCATGGTCTAGAAGGGGACACAGACATTAAAATACATAAAAAATTTACAGATATGCACCTAAGTGCTGTGGAGTGAAAACGAAATGCCCAAAGGGTAAAGATCCAAAGGCATTGCAAGATTTTACAAAAATGTTAGCTACCATAAATAGACCTGGCCTCTGGAAGTTACTAAACAAATGTGGATAACCAGAGGGTCCCCAAAATCCTACAATGTAATGTCAATCTTGTGTCGGTAACCCGCAGCCCTAGATCCTCTCAACAGTATTCATTCATTCATTTGATTGCATTTATTGAGCGCTTGGGAGAGTATAATATAACAGTAAGCAGACACATTCCCTCCCCACAACAAGCTCACAGTCTAATGCTTCCTCCACTCTTGTGCTCAAGCTGTGGAGCACTGCTGGAGGAAATCCGGAAACCTGGAAGACATTTTCCATCTCCAATTTATCCGTACCTCCTTTAACTCTGCCCTCTCATCTTCCCAGCAACAATAGTTCTCCATCCTTATTGATTCCCATGCCCATTGCTGTTACAGACTTTCAACTCTCTCCTCAAAACCTAATTCCCCCACCAACTAATTTTTTGCCCCTATGACCTTGCCACATATTTCATCGATTCAATTGAAACCATCAGGCATAATCTCACCTTCTCTTCTCCACTTCCACCCTCCTCCTGCCCCATCTTTGACTCTCCTGTCAAAATCTACCCACTCCACCTGTACCTCCATCACTTTGCATCTTATCAAATCACCTGTCCCCTCTCTTCCTTCCTCCCTGATAACAATCTTCAACCTTTCACTTTCCAATGATTCTTTCCCCACTGCTTTCAAACATGCTCACTGATCCTCTATCCCCCTGTCTAAAACCCTCCCTTAACCCCTAGGTAACCTGATGTTACTGCCTCACCTCCCTCCTACAATTCCTCTCCAAACTTCTTCAGTAAATTGTCTTCATCTACTGCCTCCACTTCCTCTCCTCAATCCCCTCCAATAGGGCACTCCTGCACTCCACGGAAACCGCCCTCCCTAAAGTCACTGATCCCTTCTTGCCAAATCCAATGGCCTCTATTCCATCCCAATCCTCCTCGATCTCTCAGCTGCCTACGACAATGTAGATCACACCCTTCTCTGGAAAATCTTATCCAAACTTGGCTTCACTGTCACTGTCCTCTCCTGGTTCTCCTCCTATCTCTACCTTCTGTTCCTTCTAGCCTATTATACTGGCTCCTCCTCTGCCTCCCACACTCAAAGCTCAGTTCTTGGTCCCCTTCTATTTTCCATCTACACCCACTCCCTCGGAGAAAGCATTCCCTCCCACTGCTTTGATTTATCATCTCTATTTGGATGGGTCTCAAATCTACCTCTTCAGTCTTGACCTCTCTCCTCTGCAGTCTCTCCTTTCCACCTGACTTCAAGACATGTCTAGTTGCATGTCCTGCCTACACCTCAAATGTAACATGTCCAAAACAGAACTCCTTATTTTCCCACCCAAACCCTGTCCTCTCCCTGACTTTTCCAACATGTAGACAATAAAGAGAAGCAGTGTGGCTTTTTGGAAAGAGTAAGGGCTTGCGAATCAGAGGGCGTGGGTTCTAATACTGGGTCTGCCTCTTGTCAGCTGTGTGACCTTGAGCAAGCCAGTTAACTTCTCTGTGCCTCAGTTACCTCATCTGTTGAATGGGGATTGAGATTTTGAACCCCATGTGGGGCAACCTGAATGCATTTTATCTACCCAGGAGCTTAGAACAGTGCTTGGCACATAGTATGTGCTTAAAAAATACCATTATTATTATTATTATTACCCTCCTCTTCCCTATCTCATAAGTTCACAACCTGGTATCTTTCTCATATCTCTCATTCCACCTGCATATTCAGTCTGTCACTGAATTGTTATGAACCTACTACCTTCTCCAACATTTCTAGAATCCACTCTTTCTTCTCCATACAAACTGCTGCCATGCTGATCCAAGCACTTATTCTATCCCATCTTGCCTAATAATAATACTAATAATGGTATTTGTTAAGTGCTTAACTCTGTGCCAGGCACTGTACTAAGCACTGGGGTGGATACAAGCAGATCGGGTTGGACCCAATTACTGTCCCATGTGGGCTCACAGTCTTAGTCTCCATTTTACAGATGAGGGAACTGAGGCCCAGAGAAGTGAAGTGACTTGACCAAGGTCACACAGCAGACAAGTGCAGCAGAGAAGCAGTGTGACTCAGTGGAAAGAGCCCGGGCTTTGGAGTCAGAGGTCATGGGTTCAAATCCCAGCTCTGCCAATTGTCAGCTGTGTGAGTTTGGGCAAGTCACTTAACTGCTCTGTGCCTCAGTTACCTCATCTGTAAAAGGGGAATTAAGACTGTGAGCCCCATGTGGGACAACCTGATCACCTTGTATCCCCCCAGTGCTTAGAACAGTGCTTTGGACATAGTAAGCACTTAACAAATACCATCATTATTATTAAAAGTGGCAGAGCTGGGATTAGAACCCGTGACATTCTGACTCCCAGGCTGGTGTTCTATCCTCGTTGACCTCCCTGCCTCCTGTTTCTGACAACTCCAGTCCATTTTTCACTCTGCTGCCCAGATCATTTTTCTAAAAACGAATGCAGTCTCTATCTCCCCATTCCTCAAAACCTCCAATGGCTGCTGTATCAAATTTCCAAATCAAGTAGAAACTACTTATCATTGACTTTAAGGCACTCAATCAGCTCTTCCCCTTCTACCTTACCTCACTGATCTTCTACTATAACGCAGCCCGCACGGTCTGTTTCTCTAATGCCAACCTTCTCACTGTACCTTGCTCTCGTCTGTCTCATCACCATCCCTCTAGCTATGTCCTCCCTCTGGCCTGGACCTCCCTGTCCATATCTAGTAGACCACAACTCTCCCCACCTTCAAAGCCCTCCTAAGATCACATTTCCTCCAAGAGGCCTTCCCTGACTAAGCCTTCCTTTCCCCCACTCCCTCTCCCTTCTGCATCACCTATAAACTTGGATCTGTACCCAGTTAAACCCTTGATATTCACCCCACCCCCAGTCTGAAAGTCATCATGAACATATCCTTATCCTCTCTCATTTCTCCTATCTGTAATTTAATTTACTATTTCCCTCTCTAGCCTGTAATCTCCTTGTGGCCAGGGATTGTGTCTACCTACTCTTGTATTGCAATTTCCCGAACACTTAATTCAGTGCTCAGCATTGATTGGCTGATAATCCTACTGTAACGCTTCATCATATTTGCAATTTATTTTTGTGTCTGTCATTCCTGATAAATTGTAAGCTCCTAAGGGGCAGGATTCATGTCTACTAAATTTATTTCACTCTCCCAAGCATTTAATGCAGAACTCTGCCCAGAATAAGTGCTCAGTAAATACCACTGATGAAAGTTTTAAAATCTCCTGCTTAGCCATGAGACCTGGAGTTTTCCCAGAGGATATGTCTGGCTTCTCAGGCAGTTGCATCCGTGTCTCTTTACAAGCCATATTGCACCACAAATGGCAGGAGGAGACGATCCTCTAGACTGTAAGCCCATTGTTAGGTAAGGCCGCCTCTATATGTTGCCAACTTGTACTTCCCAAGCGCTTAGTACAGTGCTCTGCACACAGTAAGTGCTCAATAAATACGATTGAATGAATGAATTGGCAATGAGATTTGCAATAGGGTTGTCTCACCAGGTTTGTTTGGGGAGAGCACGGGGGAAGAATCTGAGGGCAGCTGGTACTCTACCTGCAATGGGACCCACCCAAGCACAGGGCAGAATATATCTTTTAAAGACTCAGTCAAGTTCCGTCTTAAATGAAGTCGTAGAGCAGGGCATTTTAAGTGGCATCAGCAGCATATAGACCAATCAGGACAGGAGTCCTGATTGAGAAGCAGCGTGGCTTAGGTGATAGATTATGGGCCTAGGAGTCAGAAGGATCCGTGTTCTAATTACGGCTCCACCACTCGTCTGCTGTGTGACCTTGGGCAAGTCACTTCTCTGTGCCTCAGTTACCTCATCTGCAAAATGGGGATTAAGACTGTGAGCCCCATGTGGGATAGGGACTGTGTCCAACCTGATTATCTTGTATCTACCCTTAGCATAGTGCAGTGCCTGGCACAGAGTAAGCGCTTCACAAATACCATTAAAAAAAAGGGGTTGCTCTCATTGATCAGGGACTCAGGGAATAATAGTAATAATAATTATAGTATTTGTTGAGCGCTTACTATGTTTCAGGCGCTGTACTAAGCGCTGGGATGGATGCAACCAAATCAGGTTGGGCATAGTCCCTTCTTCCATGTGGGGCTCACAGTCTCAATCCCTTATTTTACAGATGAGGTAACTGAGGCCCAGAGAAGTGAAGTGACTTGCCCGAGGTCCCACAGCAGACTAGTGGCAGAGCTGGGATTAGAACCCATGACCTTCTGATGCCCAGGCCCGTGTTCTATCCACTAGGTCATGCTGTTTCTCTTTATCAGAGTGTCAAGAGGCAGGCTCAAAAACAGAGATGCACCCTGCGGGAGGCAAATGCTTTAATGCACAAGGATCTTCCTCAGAGCAAACAAGTGAGGCAGAGAGTATTAGCCATTCATCAGCCTTTTCAGCCACACCAACATATATCATCATCAATCGTATTTATTGAGCGCTTACTATGTGCAGAGCACTGTACTAAGCACTTGGGAAGTACAAATTGGCAACATATAGAGACAGTCCCTACCCAACAGTGGGCTCACAGTCTAAAAAGGGGGAGACAGAGAACAAAACCAAACATGCTAACAAAATAAAATAAATAGAATAGATATGTACAAGTAAAATAAATAAATAAATAGAGTAATAAATATGTGCAAACATATATACATATATACAGGTGCTGTGGGGAAGGGAAGGAGGTAAGATGGGGGGGTGGAGAGGGGGACGAGGGGGAGAGGAAGGAAGGGGCTCAGTCTGGGAAGGCCTCCTGGAGGAGGTGAGCTCTCAGCAGGGCCTTGAAAGGAGGAAGAGAGCTACCTTGGCGGATGGGCAGAGGGAGGGCATTCCAGGCCCAGGGGTGACGTGGGCCGGGGGTCGATGGCGGGACAGGCGAGAACGAGGTACGGTGAGGAGATTAGTGGCGGAGGATACATGGATGGATCTCACCATTAATAGCCCCATCTTGGAAAACAAAGTTCAGCTTGATAGAGAGATAGTTAGAAATCCTGATTTGGGGAGAATTGAAAGGGGGAGGCAGGAGTGGGAGGCCAGTGGAAACAGTGGAACAGATGGGTTGTGAAAGCATTGCCACACAATGGACATTTCCGTAGGCGTGGGGATTTTCATAACCCTATATTCAAAAACAACAGGCTCTGTGAGTGGCAAAAGCATCAGCGCAAGCAAGAACTATCTTGGTATGAATGCAATGTGGAAAGCAGTGATCTTTCCAGTCAGACCCTTACCCAAAGGGATCTCGCTGTCAGCTGCACCCTCTTCAAAAGCAAAGGGGCTATGGGAAATATGGGATGGCCACTGAGGAACCTCAAAGATCCCAGACACGATATAAATCGTATGCCTTAGGCCAAGCACACCCAAGTTATAGGCTCTATTTTGAATGCAAGGCCATCTGAGACCACTCAACCAAGTTCCTTTCTCTGGGGGTCCCTTGGGCCCATATGTGCTCCGGAGTCTCTGGGTTGCCTTCCCAAGACCTTGTGAACATGGATAATGTGGAAGCAGAGTGATCTGGGCCTTGCATTTGCCCCTTCTCTTCAGACTGTCCCCTCTGAGCTGTTTTGCCTCTAGTCCTGCTTGATTGTCTCCTAACCACCTCGCTTAAATGAACAAGAGTAACTCTGGTGATGAGAGTCCTTAGGAGTGGTAGAATACCAAGGGGTGGAATGTGATGGGCCTTTAGGCCTGAACTCCATTTTGTCTGGCCAAGCCACCAGTTACTCAAAGTAAGTGCATCACATATCCTCTCCTCCTTTGTTTTATCCTCTCCAAATGTCTGTCTTATTGGGAAACTTAGCATTCCACAGTCTGAGACAGGATGGAGCCATCCTTCTTTTAGCAAAATCAAAATCCCTGGCCAGCTACACTAAGTAACATTTTACTACTGTTTGTCTTGTACCTCATCTGTAAAATGGGGATTAAGACTGTGAGCCCCCCTCATCACCTTGTAACCACCCCAGTGCTTAGAACAGTGCTTTGCACATAGTAAGCGCTTAATAAATGCCATTATTATTATTATTATTATTGTAATGTGCTCTTGGATCACATCTGAAGCCCAGATGCTATAGTATCTTTATAGAAACTCTTCATTGCTTGGAGTTGAGCTGGCCTTGATTAATAGAGGAAACTCAGCCTGTCAACTACTACTCCCTACTAGTCCTTGTTGAAATAAACTTGTCTCTGACATATTCCCTCAAACACAATGCAGAGTCTGGGAAGATTTTTTTGACAGTGATATCTCCAATCAGCAGGACCCAAGAAGAGAGTCTGAGCTCTTATAATAAAAATGAAGGCGTTAAAGGTAATATCTATCAGGGGTTATATCCCAGTCGGGGGATAGGCCAGTTGAATACCAGATTGTCCACTATAACTCTAGATAAATGGTCACCCTAGTGGCATATCTGTATGTATTATTATTATCATTATTATTCTTATTGCTTTTGTTAAGCACTTACTATGTGCCAAGCACTGTACTAAGCAGTGTGGTCTTCTTCTTCTTCAAATGTCATTTCCGACTCCATAGACACACCCTCTTCAGAACGTTCCATTTTCTTTCATAAAGTCATTCAGGTATGTGTAACCAGAGAAGCAGCGTGGCTCAGTGGAAAGAGCATGGGCTTTGGAGTCAGAGGTCATGGGTTCGAATCCCGGCTCCGCCACATGTCTGCTGTGTGACCTTGGGCAAGTCACTTAACTTCTCTGAGCCTTAGTTACCTCATCTGTAAAATGGGGATTAAGACTGTGAGCCCGACGTGGGACAGCCTGATCACCTTGTATCCCCCCCAGTGCTTAGAACAGTGTTTTCCACATAGTAAGCACTTAACAAATGCCATTATTATTATTATTATTATTATTATTATTATTATTATTATTATGTTTTCTTGATAAAGATATGGAAGTGATTTACCATTGCCTTCTTTCACACAGTAAAAACTTGAGTCTCTACCATTGTCTCTGATGAACCCAGGTCCTCTGACATCCAAGCCAGTGCTCTTTCCACTAGGCCATGCTCCTTCCCATTGCATTTGCTGGAGTATCCCCCCAACCCCAGCCTGCAATTCCTTAATCATATTTGCACTATTTGAGCCATAATTGAATATCCAAATGCCAGGTCTTTGGAAATGTTTATTTCTGTGGGACAACTGTGCCTTCTTTTCAGTTTGATCTCTAGGATCAAGCTTGAATTTCCCAAGGATTATGTCCTACAGATTTGTTTTCTTAGTGATACCTCTGTGCTTCTAGGACTGAGGAAAAGGCCACCAAGCATTACCTTTTCTTTAATGGTTTGATTTTAGAAGGAGAGTTTACTGTGAACAAATGACCATCTCCTTGGCTCGGAGCAATCAGAGAGTGGCATGAAGAAGAGGAGGAAGGAGGAGAGAGTATAAAAGTGTGAAAGGAGGAAGCTTACTTGGGAAGGGGAAGGAAACAGTGTTGCTTAGTGGAAAGAGCACAGAACTGGGAGTCAGGTAGGACTGAGTTCTCTTAACAGCTCTGCCACTTGCCTACTGTATAATCTTGGGAAAGTCATTTCACTCCTCTGCCTCAGTTTCTCTATCTATAAAATGGGGATGAAAAATTTTCTCTCACCCAGTATAATAATAATAATGATGGCATTTATTAAGTGCTTACTATGTGCAAAGCACTGTTCTAAGTGCTGGGGAGGTTACAAGGTGATCAGGTTGTCCCACGGGGGGCTCACAGTCTTCATCCCCATTTTCCAGATGAGATAACTGAGGCACAGAGAAGTTATCCAGTCTGTGAGCCCCATATGGGCAGGAACTGTGTCTGATCTGAGTGTATTGTATTTCTCCTTTGCACAGTACCTCAGTGATGAACCAATCCAAGGTCGCTTTTAACAAACATCATCAGAAACCTTGTCATCTATACAAGGAAGCTAAGCAAGTGTTTGAATTGAAATTATAGCTATTATTTGGGGGAGCTCTAGGGGAACAGCTAAAGTGTCTAAGGATGGAAAGAGGACAAATGAAATACATATATCTAAAGAAGAAGAACAGGATAAATGTAGAAAGTATAGCTTGGAGAACGGGGATGATACAGTGTGTTGGATTTTGGCATGTTTTGATCAAATGTATGAGAAATTGTGCACCTATGGAGTTTCTCTGCTATATCATCCAGAGAATAGTGATGTTTTGACAGATGTGACAGACTGCAAATGGAGGTAGTCTTCACTGCAATATGTAATATGTGTCAAGGATATATGAAATGTTTTACATCTATGGTAGTATCTCAAATTTGATATTTACTTAGTGATTAAAATTTTACTAAAGATATTTTCCAAAAGGAGTAAAAAAATTGCTCATCTTTGTGCAGGGTGCAAGAGAATAGGATAAAGATGTAAAGTTCATTATGGGCAGGGACTGAGTGCTAATTCTGCTGTATTGTACTCTTCCAAGAGCTTTGTACAATTCTTTTCATATACTAAGTGCTCAGTAAATACCACTGATTGATTAATTGATTAGTTCTATGGGCTTTTAATTTCACCTTAGGTTTGATATCAGATGTTGTAACACTGTTTGCCTCCCAAAGAACCTATTCACCTTTCTGATTGGGTTTTCTACTTTTTTGATTATTTGTGCAGTATTGGATAGTGAACTGCCTAGGTAGCAAGATTCAGTGGCAGCCTTAAATTCTGTGATGCTGATGAAGATCTTTGATGCAGTCTGGTTCCATTCTACAACTAAAAAAAAAAGGGCTGAGTTGATCCTGGGAAATTACTCAGAATCATCTGACTGCCTTCTTGCAAATTTTCCTCCAGCGCACAGTCATCAATCAGCATGATTCAGCAGTTTCTGGATGTCTTCTTGAAGGACTTTCTATGATGCTTTATAGTCTGTTGACTTGAAATATGTTTTCCCAGAGAAGCGAATGAGATTTTAATTCCATTCCAAGTCCTCTGTGAGCAGCAAGCTCTGCACTTACTGCAACATCTTTAGGAGTTTCATCAAAGCCATTATTAAAATCATTTATCATTATCAATTATAATCTGATATTTTCTTTGTTTATAAAATGGGATTTTTGTTGTCTGCTCTCATCCAGTATCCAAGCTGTGAGCCCCAACTGGGAAGCAGTGTGATTGAGGAGAAGCAGGGTGGGCTAGTGGATAGGGCAAAGGCCTGGGTGTCAGAAAGCCCTGGGTTCTAATCCCAGCCCTGCCATTTGTCTGCTTTGTGACCTTGAGCAAGTCACTTCTCAGTTCCTTCATCTGTAAAATGGAAATGAGGGACAGGGACTGTGTCTAATCTTATTAGCTTGTATCTAGCCCAGTTGCTTAGTACAGTTCCTGGCACATAGTAAGTGCATAACAACTAACTTGAAAAAATTTCCCAGAGAAGCAAATGTGATTTCAATTCCATCCCAAGTCTTTTGTTAGCAGCAACGCCTGTACTTGAGTAGATTGATCAAAGCCATTATTAATTTCAGATACAAGGTAAAAACCCAAAGACATTTTGGGAGCCAGACCCAATCAGCTCATCAGCCCTCATCATCAGTTTGGCTCGTCAGCCATACAGTCAATACCACTTTCCAGGGTAGGATATTTGAGAGGACAGGGCAATACACATGGCAAGCCTACCCATACCTGAGGCCTTCCCAAATAGAGTTCAAATCACTCTACCCAACTTCCATTTGAGCACTTCTATTCCTCCTATCAACCAATCACATTTATTGAGCGCTTGCTATGTGCCGAGCACTGTACTAAGTGCTTGGGAGAGTATAACAACAGAATTAGCAGGCATGGTCCTTGTCCATAATGAGCTTACAGTCTAGAGGGGGCAACAGACTTTAAAATGAATAAATACATAGTTTATAATATATAATTCAAAGATATGTACTTAAGTGCTGTGGGCTTGGGGGAGGGGGGAATATCATTTCCAGGGGTCACAGATTGAAGTGCAAAGACTTTCTGGCACCAAACACAACCTTCGCTTTGCATGATTTGCTTCTCCTAACTAATTTATTTTAGGGTCTACGTCTCCCACTAGATTGTAAACTCTTTGAGAGCAGGGATCTTGTATACTAATTCTAGAATACTCTCTCAAGCAATTAGTATAGAACTCTGGGCATAGTAGACTGTTAATTCCTTAAGGACAGAGATTGTGTCTATCAACTCACCCAAGCACTAAGTACAGTGCTCTGCGCAGAGTATGCACTCAATAAATGCTACAGATTGATTGATCAATAGGGGTTCAATAAATGCTAGGGATTGATGTGGCTGAGAAGTACATTGTAACAATAACAATAATAACAATAACTGTGGTATTTGTTAAGCGCTTTCTGCACGCCATGAACTACTCTAAGAGTTGGGGTAGATGCATGGTAATCAGGACACGGTGTCTGTCCCACGTGGGCCTCACAGTCACACACTCATACAGTTGTGTGGCCAGCACTGTGTGCGGCATGTAAAAGTCCTTAGCCACACTGCTGCGTTTTCCATTAGTGGCGCCTTTTGGTGTTTTCTAATACACTTCTTGGTCCTCTGTTCTTCCCAAGGACCCTGCTCAAGAAGCGGAACCCCTCCCCCAGTGCTGCCTTCCAGGTGTCGGTAAACCAACGCACTGCAGAAACTCCCCCAGTATTCATTTCTTCCAGCAGTCCATTCCAAAACTGGAGCCAAGTGGGTAGAGATTAGAGGGATGGAGAAAGGATATGAATAACAAAGTCTAATTTCCTGGGCCATCACAGTTCTACTGAACAAACTGAATATCCTTGAAACCACATTAAATGTGTAACTACTTAAATGTAACTCCAGGCTCTAAGCCCTCTTCAATGAAATGAGCAATAATTAATACCATTCTACAGGCAGCATACCTTTTCTGAGAGCTTCATTTGAAAATGTCGATGCAATGTGTGCAAGCTCCTTGGCTCCACAGTTGCAATGGGGTGGCAGGAGGGATGGAACAGGTGGTGCTGTTGAAAGATAAGAGTAAAGAAAGTAAAAAGTAATGGAACCCAACGAGGCTATTCTTTCAATACTATTACACCATTCTAAATAGTGCTGGCCATGACTGCATTTAAAAATGATCGAACTCAGTAGCTAGGCATGCACCATAGCCTTGGGTATCTCTGCATTTCTGGGCAGTGTTGTGCTCATCCCAGGTCAGTTCTGGTGTGGTTATGGTCTCCTGAAGACATGAGTTGATTCCCAAGCTTGGTAATGACTCTTTGGAGAGTGCAGTGTTTTGCGAAGAGATTGTGACAGACTGCGAGTGGATCTTAGCATGCTTGTTTGTGGGTGTCATTTATTTTGTCGGTGTAATAGATTGTGGTTGTTTAAACAAATGACTGGTCTGAGATTTGTGCTTCTCTTCTGGGCCATATCCTGAGCACCTATACAGGTCAGTGCTGGGAAATCTGTGGGTGTCACTACCTTCCAGGAGAAGGTGTGTTCCCACCACTGGTCACTTTATTATATTCAAGTAGATTGTAGACTGTAAGCTCACTTGGACAGGGAACATGTCTATTAACTCTGTACTGTACTCTATCAAGCGCTTACTACAGTGCTCTGCACAAGCTAAGCACTCAATAAATACAACCAATTGGTTGTTCCTTTAAATTTTGGCTAACCAATGATACTGTCTGTCACACATGGGCATAGTAATACACATTTCAGTATTTTCCAAACTGCCTTCAAATAACACACTTTGTAGGCCAGTATAACAGAGGTAACAGCAGGTGGAAAGTAGAAGAGGGGGAAGCAATGGAAAAATCTTGCCCTTCAACACTTTAAGATCTCAATTCTTCAGACATCTGAATCAGGGGAGAGTAAACAATGACTAAAGAAGCCACAAGATTCATTCTCCAAGAGGAGAAAATAGATCTGTATTTCCAAAAACGATTTACAAAGCTGCAGTTGCAGTCTTCTATGTGGGTCACACTACTTAGAGTGCTACAAGTTGTAATAATGCTTATTACATGTTCTTTCTACTGGTGTTGACCTTAGATATCCTTTCTTTTCCACCTGTTCCAGACTACTACGCACAAGGATGTGATGAGATGTGCAAGATGGGGTCAGAATACTTTATGATCTACCAGGAACGTTTCCAACATAACAAGCCACAAACGTCATGGGAAAATCTTTGAGACATACAGAAAGTGCCATATTCTGATGGCTGGGGAGGCACATAAATGAGAAGAAATCTATCAATCACTCAATCAATCACATTTATTAAGTGCTTACTGTGTGCAGTGCACTGTACGAAGGGGTTTGGAGAGCAAGATGAAACAGAGTTAGCAAGTACATTCCCTGCCCACCATGAACTTGAGTAATGCAATTAATTATGAGTCTCTTCACACAGTCAATCCAGTGCTGAGGACTGACAATAAACCTGAAGAAAACAGAGGTTATATGCCAGTCTGCACCTCGGAAATTCCAGTTCTGCACAAGCTAAGCACTCAATAAATACAACTGATTTGTTGTTCCTTTAAATTTTGGCTAGCCAATGATACTGTCTGTTTACACATGGGCACAGTAATGCACATTTCATATCATTTCCAGTTACAGATATCCATCAGCAACACATAGTTAGATGTGGTCGCTGAATTCTCCCTTCTAGATTGTAAGTTCCCTTATAAACTATAAACTTACCTCTAGACTGCAAGTTCCTTGTAGGCAGGGAATGTATCTATCAACTCTATTATAGTGTACTCTCCCAAGACCTTAGTACAGTGCTCTGAACATGGTAAGTGTTCAATAAACACAAATGATTGATTAATGAAGGCAGCAAATTATCCAATGATAAGGAAACTGAATCGAGAAAATTGAATTGAGAGGTTTAGTATGTTGTTTGGGAGACCGACAGACAGAATGGGCTTCTAAAATGGCATCAAGGTGCAGCCCAAACTCAGGGTTGAGGGATCAGTTGTAGTGTCCAAGCTTCTTTATAACTGTAGCACAGATGTTTGAACCTTAGGTGCAGGACTTACAATAAAGTAGCCAAGCGGGATAAAATTACGGTGTAGTCCAGGATGTCAGTCATATTAGCAGCATCTACACAAGGCTCATCTCGGCACAGCTTTGTTGGGTGAGATGTGTTTGGAGAATGAATGATAGCTGTTCAATGGTGAATTGAAATGGAAGAACCTACAGCAAAGTGAAAAGAAGAAACGCTTTAAAGCACAATGAATCAAAATGTCAAAAAACAAATACTCTACTAGTTCCCCTTACTCAATTATCCCTCCCCGCAACTTGAGTATTTCCCCAATTACTCCATTATTTCCCTCATCTCGAATTTACTTTAATTTCTGTCTCCTCCTGTAGACTGTAAGCTCCTCCATTCTCCTTTAGATCATTTTGTGCTTTGCACACAGAGTTAGACTATAATAAATACTATAACTTTATGGAGGACAGCATTCTACAAAGAGCTGTCTTGTGCCCTGCCAACTGTAATCTGAACCCACGAACTCCGTATCAGCCCTCATATGAATATCAGTTTAGGGTAGTGTGACCCTAAAGTTTCACCCCTTCACTGGTGAAGCACAGAATCTATTTATTCTCTCTTCACTGGAAGCAATTAATTTAAAGGTAGTTAGGGCTCATCAGATTAAAAAGAGAAATCCTGCCTCTGCCCAGAGAAGACCCTTCCCCATTTTAAATGTTCCAAGTCTGTGAACTCTCTGTGCTCTCTCTGATAAGTAGGTCAGCTAATGGGTTGTTTACTGTGCTTGTTGGACGTGGAGTTTCATCAAGCAGGCGGAGAACTGAATGCATACCCTGTCTCCATAACAGCCATCTCCATAACAACCTGGAGGAGAACAATTACATGAGCTGGAGGCCATTCCCCTTGCGAACAAGTCCTCACCTCAGAGCGGGAGAGGTGACCTGGAATTCTGCGGCCGATGTCTCACTGACACAGGCCAGGATTCGAAGGAAGCTGGTATCTCTTCCCCTTGCGAACAAGTCCTCACCTCAGAGCGGGAGAGGTGACCTGGAATTCTGCGGCCGATGTCTCACTGACACAGGCCAGGATTCGAAGGAAGCTGGTATCTCTTCCAAAGCTCGTTGTTGTGTCAGCTGAAATATCATAGGTGATGAGCCCACCAGTGTAGGAATAACCCAACACAATTAAAGCAGATTTGTGAAAGATCATTTACTGTCATGTGATCTGGTTTTGAAGAAGCCATAGGATATTATGCTAGGGTATGATCATAATAATAAAACAGAACAACAAAATAAGGGGAGCAGAATGGGCGAGCAGAAAGAGCCCGGGCCTTGAAGTCAAAGCACCTAGGTTCTAATCCCAGCTCCACTCCTTCTCTGCTCTGTGACCTTGGGCACCTTGAGCACTTAAATTCTCTGTTCCTCAGTTTCCTCATTTGTAAAACAGTTTCCCCTGTTCTCCCTCCTACTTAGGCAGCGAGCCCCATGTGTGACAGGGATTGTGTCCGACATGATTCACTATCTACCTGAGTGCTTGGAACAGCTCTTGACACCTAGTAAGCACTTAAAAAACCACAGCAATTATTATTAGTGTTGCTATCATTATTAATAATATTCTTTTTGTTATTATTATCAAGAAACTGAGGTGGCAGTTAAAGCAATAAGAGCACATCGTGGCTAAAGGAGTAGCTTTCAGACTCTTCCCCCACACCAAAGACCAATAAGTCATTCAGTCAGTCAGTCAATCGTAATTATTGAGAGCTTACCATGTACAGAGCACTGTACTAAACATTTGTGAAAGTACAATAGTCCAGAGTCCAACAGTCACCACTTTGAGAACATTTAAAAAGTTTGCAAGGTAGCACTGCCTCCACCAGGATAGGATAGGCCTCCACAGTGGTCTGGGGAGGGGGAATGGGGGGAAAGGGGCAACATCTTGTCATCTGAACTTGTTGCTCTTGTTGCCTGCAAGTCTTCGTAACTCCATCTCTCTTCTTACCATGACTCACTCACATTAACATGCAACAGAAGGATACTGAAAGAAATAACCCCTGCTTCTGCCACTAGCCTTCCCAGACTAGCCCTCCTTTCCTCTTCTTCCACTCCCTTCTGCGTCACTCTGACTTTTTCATTCATTCATTCAATCATACTTATTGAGCGCTTACTGTGTGCAGAGCACTGTACTAAGCGCTTGGGAAATACAAGTTGGCAACATATAGAGACGGTCCCTACCCAACAGCGGGCTAACAGTCTAGAAGGGGAAGACAGAGAACAAAATAAGACATATTAACAAAATAAAATAAATAGAATAAATATGTACAAGTAAAATAGAGTAATAAGTACAAACATATATACATATATACAGGTGCAGTAGGGAGGGGAAGGAGGTAAGGCAGGGGGATGGGAAGGGGGAGGATGGGGAGAGGAAGGAGGGGGCTCAGTCTGGAAGGCCTCCTGGAGGAGGTGAGCTCTCAGTAGGGCTTTGAAGGGAGGAAGAGAGCTAGCTTGGCGGATGTGCGGAGGGAGGGCATTCCAGACCAGGGAGAGGATGTGGACTGGGGGTCGACGGCGGGACAGGCGAGAAAGAGGCACGGTGAGGAGGTTAGCGGCACAGGAGCGGAGGGTGCGGGCTGGGCTGTAGAAGGAAAGAAGGGAGGTGAGGTAGGAGGGGGCAAGGTGGTGGAGAGCCTTGAAGCCGAGAGTGAGAAGTTTTTGCCTGATGCTTAGGTTGATTGGTAGTCACTGGAGATTTTTGAGGAGGGGAGTACCATGCCCAGAGCATTTCTGCACAAAGATGATCCAGTCAGCAACGTGAAATATAGATTGAAGTCGGGAGAGACAGGAGGATGGGAGATCAGAGAAGAGGCTGATGCAGTTATCCAGTTGGGATAAGATGAGAGATTGAACCAGCAGGGTAGCAGTTTGGATGGAGAGGAAAGGGCGGATCTTGGCGATGTTGCGGAGGTGAGACCGGCAGGTTTTGGTGATGGATTGGATGTGAGGAGTGAACAAGAGAACAGAGTTGAGGATGACACCAAGATTGCGGGCTTGTGAGAAGGGAAGGATGGCAGTGCCATCAACAGTGATGGGAAAGTCAGGGAGAGGGCAGGGTTTGGAAGGGAAGATAAGGGGTTCAGTCTTGGACATATTGAGTCCAAGGTACTTATGTACATATCTGTAATTTGTTTGTACTGATGTCTGTCTCCCCCCTTCTAGACTGTAAGCTCATTGTGGGCAGGGAATGTGTCTGCTTGTTGTTATATTGTACTTTCCCAAGTACAGTGCTCTTAGCGCAGTAAGCACTCAACAAATATGATTGAATGAATCAATGAATTAACCCGTTGTTGGGTAGGGACCATCTCAATATTTTGCTGACTTGTACTTCCCAAGCGCTTAGTACAGTGCTCTGCACAAGTAAGTGCTCAATAAATGCGATTGAATGAATGAATGAATGAATGAATGTTCTCATAAAGTCAAAGGCATTGAACAGGATGTCAAAGGAAGGAAAAAAAACTGTTCAAGCACAGGGACCAGATCTTCAGCGGGACATCAAGCTCAAGGCAAAGTGCAGTAAGTCCTCCAATGCTACGCCATTATTTGGAATTAACCATCTTACAATTCCCCATATGGCACATTACGAGGAGATGCCCTATGATAATGGTGGAGGTGAAGGTAACAATGGTGACAGAAATGAGCAAAGGATCACAACGTTGATAAACTACGGGGGTTTTGCTTTCCAGGTGGGGATCTGCGTTAGAACTGCCTAATGCCTATCATTTTTTTTTTAGTAACGGAATTTGTTAAGTGTTTTCTATGTGCCTGCCAGGCACTGAACTAAGCCCTGGGGTAGATCCATTTAATCAGATTGGACATAATCCATGTCCCACATGAGGCTCACGGTATTAATCCCCATTTTACAGATGAGACAAATGAGGCACAGAGAAGTGAAATGACTTGTCCAACATTACCTAACAGACAAGTGACAGAGTGAGTATTAGAACGCAGGTCCTTCCGACTCCCAGGCCACTTATCTATCCATTAGGCTATGCTACTTCTCGTGTTCCTTTCAATTCACGTGTTCTGGTGCAGTCCAGGACAATTCCCTGCTTCCCTTCTACTCCAACACCAACGTAGAGCTGAGTTTCTCAGTTCTGTTTTGTTTGTTTTTATAATGGTATTTGTTAAACACATTGTATGTGCCAGGCACTCTACTAAGCACTGGGTTCGGTCCAACCTAATCCAGATGGACATAGCCCATGTTCCACGAGGGGCTCACAATCTTAATCCCCATTTTACAGGTGAGGTAAGTGAAGCACAGAGGGATGAACTGACCTCCCCAAGGTCATAGAACATACAAGAGTTAGAGATGGATTAAAACTCAAGTACTTCTCACTCCCAGGCCCATGCTCTATCCATTAGGTCCCAATGCTTCTTTCCATTCTCTTCCATTCCCTGAAGCCCTTCTCTCATGCCAAGGACCCCAGGAACAGGTCAATGATTCAGGCAGGCCAAGAAAACCGGCTTTGAAATGTGATGTGAAGTGTAATTAGAGACAGGACTGGCTCAGATAGTGAGAAAAATGAAGTTGCGGGTTTTGACTATGTAATGTACCTTTTCCCTTTTGCTACTTCACAGGAAAGTGCATGGAAAAAGTAAAAGCTCTATATAAACAGCAAGTTATTCTTCTTTTATTGATTTTATTATGATTTTTATTGACCTAGACACTTACCTCTAACAAGACCTGAGTTAAATACATAGTCCTATTATTAAAACTTTATCAGAGACTAAGCAAACAGCAGAGTGATTTAAGCATATGGAGTTCTCAAAGTGAAAGTTTTGCTTATTTAAGTGCTCAGCTTGGCATGACTGCATTTTTCTTAATGATGAATCTGCACCGTAGCATCTCCGCTCACCATGAATACTGGCTTGGGACTAGAGCCCGAGCAAGACTGCCAGGGGTCTGATAGGAGGCTTCTGGTGGCATCACCAGCCTTGTCAGATCGCCACATCCTCTTCCTCTTCAAAAATTTGGATGCCCTTCAAGTTCTTCAATAAAGCCGTTCAAGGACTGCACACTGATTCCCTGACCCAGAATGACTCCAGGAGAAGGCAAAGAAAAAGGAAGAGGAGAGATTAAAAGAGAAAAGTAACATTGATATCATGTTAAAAATGGTTTTGCTTTCATTTGAAATGCTGCTGTATGTGAAGATGGGAGTATCTTTGAAAGGGACTGGCTTTATTTAATGTATCATTCATAAGTAATATTGATAATAATAATAATTATAATACTTTGAATCTGTATGGGACGCTAATGAACCCCCCAAAGCACTTTCTCATTAATTATCTCATTTAATCCTCAGAATTCCCCTGGGCAGGTGGTTTATTCTCAGTTTACCATAGTGAGTTCCAAGCTCAACATGGAATCCTTGATGTGTAAAGTGGGTGGCCAGGCTGGGTTGGAATCTAAGAGAAAAAACACACTTAGACTGGATTATGGCAGACAGAAAGGTCATCGCTGAGATGAATAATAAGGAATAAAAGCAGCAGGTAAGAGGTGTGCATATATATAAATATATATTTGTCAAATATTTACTACATGTCAGTCATTGTACTAAGTGCTGGGATAGATAAAAGATAATCAGGTTGAACTCAGTCCATGTCCCACATGGGGCTCACGGTCTTAATCTCCATTTTTCAGATGAGGTAACCAAGGCACAGAGAAGTCACTTGCCCAAGTTCACACAACAGACAAGTGGCGGAGTAGGATTAGAACCCAGGTCCTTCAGACTCCCGGGCCTGTGCTCTAACCATTAGGAACCATTGCTTCTCAACTATTAGGCTAGTTGCCAGCTGTGTGGCCTTGGGCAAGTCACTTAACTTCACTGTGTTGCTCATCTGGGGATTAAATCCTACTCATTCCCACTTAGACTGTAACCCTCGTGTGGGAAAGGGACCATGCCCAATCTGATTATATCAAATGCATAGAACAGATCTGTGAACATGGTAAGAGTTCAATAAGTACAACTGAATGAATATCTAGCTAGCCCGTGTGTAGCACATAGTAAGAGCTTAACAAGTATTATTAGAATTATTTTTACAAAAAGAACTTTTTGTGCATTTCACAATATACTGCACCTCCTCTATGCTTCAGTCCACTGGGAAAAGAAAACAGACAGCATTGAAGGAGTGTGAGCTAAGCTACACAAGCCAATATAGTCAATTCTCTCATACATCTCTTCAGTCCTGAAGTTTCAGGACCAAGTTTCTTCCAGTACCCTTGATAAAAAATTCCATCATTACAGGCTTTGAAGAAACTATTTGAGTTATTTGGACAATTTCCCATACAATATTTTTCTGTTCTTTAAAAAGGTGTGTACTATTGCAAATGTTTGCCCGTGAACAAGGTACTCTAGATAAGGAGCTCCGTTTGATTATTTTTAAAACTGTTTGAAATAAATTTAGGTAGTTTGTCTAGCTAGCTCCTAAATTAATTTGGCCTGTGACTATATTGCAGAAAGTGTGAGTGCTTTAAGCCATAAGCTGTAGCCTGGGTGTAGTTGTAGTTGGACTGCGTCCAACCTGATTACCTTGAATCTACCCCAGTGCTTAGAACAGTGTCTGGCACATAGTAAATGCTTAACAAAAGGAGTGTACAGTCTAATTCTGTACAGTACAGTCAGGCTGAAGTAAAGATTAGGAAGCAACCTGATTGAAAGTACATGAATGCCATGTCCACAATTGTTTCTTCTGACACAGAATTGTCTTGTAGATCCTGGAATATCAGAGCTGCCTCTGATCATGTCTCCAAATCTGATCATGAAAATAATATTTTCCAGCTGGAAACGGTGTATTCAAACATGTAGACCAGCCCAGCGTAACGTTAACAGAGCAGTTGGAGAGTGCTACTTCCAGGATGCTATTAAGAGAAAAAGAGCTTTCAAAGAATGGGTGACATCACCCTGTTACCCACTGTCACGAATGGAAGCTCTCTGGAGCAGTTCGACTGGAATACACGGTTTGGGAGTAAATCGAAATGTCCTTTCCTCCAGGTTGGTATGTTGTGATGCATAATTTTAAATCTCAACTTCCCCAGAGTCTGCTCCCATGCTGCATAAAGCGTCTGGCAGCCCAGCCCTTCACTGGCAAGGTAGAGAGTCTCACTGTGGCTATAACGCTCATCAAAATGCAACACCCACTGCTCCACCCCCACACTGCTCTTTAGCAGTGCCCCTGAAGGTGATTATTTCTTTGCAGTAACTGTACAGATTCCAGTTACATAACTCTCAGCTTACTGAGGAGCATAACTAGGGATATAAACAATGCACACTGGCCGATCGCATTAATCTTCATAAGCAAGGTGCCTTGGATCTCTTTACAAGTGAAAATAAATGTCCTGAGGACTCAGCCATCATCTATCTCGCTCGATAAATGCCTGGTGCCTATTATTAGCATTTCCCTTCCCTGCTGTGGGACAGAAACAGCTTGTGCATAGTTTTCTGAATATGCCAGCGGGGAAGAGTAGGGACATGATTTCCCTGAGATGATAGTTGATCTGTTCTGTTAAAAGGTGTGTGTACCCATGAGATCAGTGGCCCTGGAATTAATGATGACATTTATTAAGCACTTACTATGTGTAAAGCACTATACTAAGCACTGGGGAGGTTACAAGGTGATCAGGTTGTCCCACTGGGGGCTCACAGTCTTCATCCCCATTTTACTGATGAGGGAACTGAGACATAGAGGAGTTAAGTGACTCACCCAAAGTCACTCAACTGACAATTGGTGGAGCCAGGATTTGACTCTGACTCCAAAGCCCGGGCTCTTTTCCACTGAGCTGCGCTACTTCTCTAAGATAAATGGAATTGTGTCTCTAGGCCTTATTTGCCCTGGCTACTGCCTCCACACCCAGGAGGTATAAAGTCTAGAGGGTGCAGGTCTTCCAGACAGGGCAAGCTTCTTGTGGACAGGGAACGTGACAGTTATACTGCTGTGTTGTACTTTCCCATGTGCTTAGTACAGTGCTCTGCGCCACAGTCTGCTGCACTTTTCTGAAGTGCTTTCACCTCCATCATTACTACATTTTATCTTCACTGGAGTGTATTAGGCAGGACCTTGAGTGAAACCTTCGCTTTGCTTCTCATCTGTATGTGAGCCCTTCCTGTGACAGGAGTTGTGTTCAGCCTGATTGTATCTACCCCAGAGCTCAGTATCATCATCAATCGTATTTATTGAGCGCTTACTATGTGCAGAGCACTGACACATTGTAAGAGCTTAACAAATACCATTATTTTTGTTATTATGTTTATTATCTGCAAGTGACATTGGTAGTAACTGACACCCACTATGTAACTAGAGCTGAGTTTACTGCCTGGTTCCCTGGCAGATCCATATCATTTGTTCATTCATTCAATCGTATTTATTGAGAGCTTATTGTGTGCAAAGCACCGCATTAAGTGCTTGGGAGAGGACCATAAAACAGTTAACAGACACGTTCCCCGCCCACTGTGAGCTTACAGTGTAGAGGGGGAGATGGACATTAATATGAATAAATTAACTAATTATATATATGTACATAAGTGCTGTGGGGCTGGAAGGGGGGTTGAATAAAGGGAGCAAGTCAAGGTGATGCAGAAGGGAGTGGGAGAAGAGCAAATGAAGGCTTAGTCAGGGAAGGCTTCTTGGAGGAGATATGCCTTCAGTAAGGCTTCGAAGTGGGGGAGCGTAATTGTCTGTCAGATACAAGGAGGGAGGGCGGTCCGGGCCAAAGACAGAATGTGGGTGAGAGGACGGTGGCGAGATAGCTGGGATCGAGGTACGGTGAGAAGGTTAGCATTAGAGGTGTGAAATGGGTTGTAGCAGGAGAGTAGCTAGGTGAGTTAGGAGGGGGCAAGGTGACATCCTATTAGAGAGAACTCCTCTCTCCCTACAGAACCAAAGACCAGAAGACCCAAGCTCTGGCAACAAGATGCCAGTGTCCCATTCTAGAATGTGAGCCTGTTGTTGAGTTGGGACTGTCTCTATCTGTTGCCAAATTGTACTTTCCAAGCACTTAGTACAGTGCCTTGCACACAGTAAGCGCTCAATAAATACCATTGAATGAATTCTAGGTCTCACATTTTATCCCCCCCTTGGTTCACCAGAGGATAGAGTGTTGTCCTTCTCCACCTACGCCATGCACGGCCCAGGCTTAATGAGAGCTTGCATGTTCCATATACTTGGCATGACTATTCAAACGAGCCTCCTGCCATGTCCAAACGGTTAATGTGGCCGCTGTGCATGTGTGGTTGCTATGGTGAGGGCACAGATCAGCTCCCAGATGGTCAGCCCCACCTATATCCCCGCCACCCTCCTTCTTTTTGTCCTCTTGGAACCAGCCTGTGTCTCTCTGCATTGTCTCGGTGCATCCTCAGCCCTTTACACACAATCCTGCCTTTATCTTGGGGAACTGGTTCCCTTGGAAATGAGGATCACCCCAATCAGAGAAGCAGCTTGACGTAGTGGAAAGAGTGCAGGCTTAGGAGTCTGAGGATCTGGGTCCTAATTCCGGCTCTGCTGTGTACCTGCTGTATGACCTTGGGTAAGTCACTTAATTTCTCTGTGCCTCAGTTCGATTATCTGCAGTGGTAGATTCAATCCCTGTTCTCTCTCCTACTTAGACTGTGAGCTCCATGTGGGACCTGGTTATCTTGAATCTACCCCAGCGCTTAGAACAGAGCTTGACATATATTTAGTGCTTAATAAGTATTTTAATTGTTAACATTTTATTATTGTTGTTATTATTATTATTATCAGAGCCATCTCAACAGTACTCCTTCTTTCTCCAAACGGTGTGGAGGCAGGTATGGAATAATTCAAACCACGTGCACCTCTGTGTGCACTGCCTGGCTGGTACACTAGCTTCCTTAATAATAACTAAGGTATTTGGTAAGTGTTTACTATATGCCAGGCACTGTAGTAAGCATTGGGGTGGACAAAAAAAGTCAGGTTTAGACACAGCCCCTTTTCCATCTAAGGCCTCACAGTTTCAATGCCTATTTTACAGATGAGGTAACTGTGGCAAAGAGAAGTGAAGTGACTTTCCCAAGGTCACACAGCAAATGGTGGAGCAGAGATTAGAACCCAGGACCATGTTCTATCCGCTATGCCATGCTGTTGCTCCTTCTTCCCACCTGACAACCTAATCCTCTCTCTCCCCTTCCCTCCCCATAACACAGGAGCAAAGAGTCAGGCAGAAGCCCCCAGAATGGCTATTTAAATATCACGAACTTAGAGAAGCAGCGAGACCTAGTGGAAGGAGCATGGGCCTGGGAATCAGAGGACCTGGGATCTAATTCTGGCTCTTCCAGATGTCTGTTGTATGACCTTGGGCAAGTCACTTAACTTCTCTACGCCTTAGTTACCTCATCTGTAAAATGGGGATTAACAATGTGAAACCCATGTTGGACAGGGACTGTGTCCAACCTGATTAATTTAACTGATCTACCCCAGGGTTTAGTATAGTGCCTGGAAGATAGTAAGCACTTAACAAATACCACAATTATTTGAAATATTTGAAACCAAGGTTTCTTGTGATTTACACAGTCTTCTCCAAAGCCTTAAGTTCACATTTCTTCCAAGAAGAATTCCCTGATTAAGCCCTCTTTTCCCTAGCTTCCTCATCCTTCTGCATCATCTATGCATTTGGCTCTGTGACCTTTGAGCATTTGATGTTCACAATACCCTCAACTCCACAGAACTTTCGTGCATATCTATGAATTCTATACTTTAAATCATTTATTTATTGAAAGTCTGTCTCCCCCTCCAGACTGTAAGCTCACTGTGGGCAGGGAACTCTCTTGTAGTGTACTTTATAAGCTCTTAGTACAGTGCTCTGCACATAGTAAGTGCTCAATAAATACCATTGGTATTGATGAGGATGATAATGATGACAACTCTTCCCTACTTCATGATATGTTTTACTAGTGATTTTCTCATTGTCAGGGTTTAACTCTATTGCATTGTTTTTATATTATAATCTTACTTTTCTACTGATATGTTTTCCCTCAGTGAAGACTCTCAGATGTTGGACAGAGATCATTTGGGAAAAGTGTTCTTTGTATTTCACCTTGGTGCATAGTTCAACTCATTTTAAAGATAAAAAGAGCTTGATAAATATTAATAATGTTAGTAAGATTAATATTAATAAAAATAATAGTAATAAATTCCTGTGACAGAGGGCAGGTGTTATTATCTCGATCTTACATATGAGGAAACTGAGGCAAAAAGAGGTTAAATGGCTTGTCAGTGGCTAAGTGGCAAAGCTAATAATAATAATGATAATAATAATAATCATATTGGTTAAGAGCTTAAAAGGTGTCAAGTACTGTGCTACGAACTGAGGTAGATACCACGCAATCAGAGCAGACCAGCCTGCATCCCATCTGAGGTTCGCTGCTTTAGTGAGGACTAATCCCAGATTTCCTAACTCCAGGGCTGGAATCACCATAGTGTCGAGGGGCCCAACCTAGTGTGAGCTCCTGGCATCACATGGGGCTGAGCGGCTAGTGGAAATTCCTTCTGCTCAGCTCCCATACCAGCTCCAAGCATCCCCCTCGGCCAGACTCAGCTAAAGTGTTTCAGCAGGAGTGAAAGCTTCGTTGGCAACTCAAATCCTAACCCCACTGTCAAGTCCCTTGTATGTATGGAGATGCTCCAATCTCAACTTCTAACTTTCCCAGCCTGACCCTGCCCTGGACCGCCGGCACCCCAAATTCAGCCCTGCCTGACTCCAAGCAAGACCCGCACTCTTTTCATTAGATCATGCTGAGGTCTTGGGTATAAAGGCTCTATAGGGAGGTAGTGAAGGACCTGGTTTAGTGGGATGCTCATTATAATAATAATAATAATGACATTTATTAAGCACTTACTAGTGCAAAGCACTGTTCTAAGCACTGATCAGAGTCAACATTAAAGCACTAGGAAAAATGAGACTTCCTGAGGTAGGATCCTTCACAGCTGCTGGAATTAACTTTCTTACAGAAAGATCTTCCTTCCTGATAACATCTCCAAAGTTCCCCAACTCCCATGTTCCAAGGTTTCCACACCTACCCTGAGGAATCTATGAACATTTAACAGCCCAGCAGACAGTGTGGTCTAGTAGATAGAGCACAGGCCGGGGAGACAGAGGACCTTGGTTTTAATCCCGGATCAATGGGCCTCAGTTACCTCATCTGTAAAATGGAGAGACAATACCTGTTGTTCCTCCTACTTGGACTGTGAGAGCCTCATGTAGGACAGGGACGGTGTCTGCAACAGAACTTGCCACAGGGTAAGCACTTAACAAATACTATTAGCGGTTGTAGTAGTAGTAGTAGAGGTAGTAGTATGTATGTGTATTATTAGTAGGAGTATTATTATTTTTCAGGACTTGTCCAATAACCCAGTGCCCGGCTCTATTCTCCTGGAGTATTTGTGAGTGTGCAGTCAGCTCACCAGCACTGAGGCAATGCTCGGAAAAACAGGCAAGAGGATGATAGCAAGATCCCTGAGCAGCTGTCGATCAGAGACCTGAAGCAGGCAAACACGAGCAGGCAGGGTAGATTAAATGGATTCAAGACCCAGTGAGGCACAGTCTCAGTCAAAACACTAGAGCAGTGAGCTGCTGGGAAACTTCTGCTACAGAATGACCAGCCTGCTGGGAACAATCAGGGCAAAGATTTTCCTCCTTGGGTGAGGGCTTCATGAATATCGTGGTTCCAAAAGGTAGGCCCCGTGCTGCAGCAGGAAGCTATCCAAAGTACAGAAGATGGGGAAAGGAGTGTCAATTCTACTCCCACACACAGATGCGATCTCACTGTCAGAAGCATCATCCTCAAAAACTCAGCTGGGTTATGATATAACGTACGAATCTGTTTATGGGGACGGGCAAGGCTGTGCCCAGGATAGATGAAGAAAATAATAATAACACTAGCAATAATAATAATAATAGCATTTGTTAAGTGCTTACTATGTGCCAAGCACTGTTCTAAGCACTGGGGTACATGAAAGCCGCAAGTCCCTGCCCCTCATGGTGCTCACTCTTAATTCCTATTTTACAGATGAAGGAACTGAAGTACAAAGAAGTTGAGTGACTTGCCCAAGGTCACACAGTAGGTGACGGAGCTGGAATTAGAACCCTCATCCTCTGACTCCCAAGCCCTTCCTCTTGCCACTAGGCCATGCTGCTAGCATTTATTGAGAACTTACCATGTACCAAGCACTGTGCTAAACACTGGAGCAGCTATAATCTGATCATGTATGATCATTTTGAATCAGGAGACATTTGGAAGCAGCAAGTGCTTCCCTATAATAAGCATTTTTCCAATGGTCATGAGCACTGGTTAATGTCAGGAATTCACCTAGACCTTTTCCTTCAAATTCATTAGCTCTCTCTGCAGGGCTTGCCAAGGGGCAATACTGAGTGGAACCACTCTCATTTTAAATATGATGAATTTGAGGTTTTCGTTAAATATTCATGATGCCTCCTACCTCTCCCCAGCAGCCCAGCAGCGAAGCTTCTGGGTAATAAATTGGCTCTAGGCAACAGGCAGAGGGGCCTGGTTCTGTCAACTTATTTGTTCATTATTACATCCTCATTCTTAACCAGTCTGTCTTAGTGGAGCCCTGATATCTGCGCTACTGAACTTTATTTCCAGTCAGTTCAGCCTGTGGCTCCACATTCCTAACGCCAGGATCCACAATCTGAACATATTACTTGGACTGAGCCCATTCTCTAGATCAGTGCCAGGGTCAGGGCAGCCAGTTCTGCTTCTCTTCCCACATGTTCCCGGTCCCTAGAGCTGGCAGATGCTGAGAAACCACCCTCGTTCGTGTTGCCAAAGCAACTTTGAGCTCCTTTGGTTCCTCCTGTGAGTCAATCCCTCTTCCTTGTTAGAACCTCGCAATGGAGGAGGGAGCAGGTTGTTTCCCCCTGGCTGCCCAGGGGGAAGACAGCCGGCAAATTTGGAGACAAATGATCCCCCAGAGGGAGGTTTCTAGGTTCAGAAGAACAGATTGGTTGGTTCCTTTGGGAGAGCTATGGATCAGTCTGATTTCACCATTCAAAAATCTGTTCAAGACGATTTGAGTGTCTGGGTTCCCAAAGAGGTTTTGGAGACCAGCAGGTGGAGATGGTGGTGACCACCATTTCCCTTTTCAGGAAACACCTGAATTGGGACCTCAGTCCATCTGTATGAAGAAGGTGAGAAATGCATAATAGCAGGGTCTGAGAAGCAGCGTGGCATGGTGGATAGAGCATGGGCCTGGGAGTTGGAAGGTCATGGGTTCTAATCTTGGCTCTGCCACTTGTCTGCTGTGTGACCTTGGGCAAGTCACTTCACTTCTCTGGGACTCAGTTTCCTCATCTGTAAAATGGGAATTAGGACTGTAAGTCCCATTTTGGGACAGGGACTGTGTCCAACCTGATGAGCTTGTCTCTACCATAGGGCTTAGAACAGTGCTTGACACACAGTAAGCACTTAACAAATACCATGGTTACATGGCCAACCCAATAATAGCTTCCCCTATGATATCCACTTCCCCTGGCCCACACAATTAGGAGCCGCCCCCACAACCAAAACTGCTAGATTGACAGCCCAAGCTGGGAATGCAGAAGGTGTCCCTTGCCCCTGTGTCAATCAAATTAGGTATGCAGGAGGGGGAAGGGCAGAGATTGGATAAACTGAGGCCAGAAGCTGGAATGGCCTAGGAGCACAGGTGATAAATACCTGTGACCTCTGGCCTGCTATGCAGAGGATTGAGATTTGCAGCAGATGGCTGCAGGGTGTCTCTGTCCAGAGCGTGAGAAGCCTGCTCTGCCTGCACCAGTGAGAAGCCCTGGGTTGGGGAAGTGTCCCGTCCCACTGGACACTCGTGGGGCTGGAAGCCAGGCGCTTCGCCATGGGTATGTAACGAATGAATGGATTCCTCCCAAATGGAAAATCCTTGTGGATGGGAGCTAGAGGCTTCCCTCATGGGTGTGTAACTCAAGTGGATTCCTTCCAAGTGGGAAGTGCACATGAGTGCAAACAAACTGTAAGAGAATTCCACCTGGGTGGGACCTGGGGGTTCTGCCATGCATGAGTAATGTATACGTGTGTTCCTCTCATTAGGGAAGCTCTAATATTACAAATTGATTACATTTTTCCCTAAAGGGAAGTTCAATCCATTGTGCCTAAACAATTACATAATTCAATTCGCCTCGCGGAATGAATTTTATATAAAACTCAGGCTTTCCATCCCCGGCCTCTCTCTCTCTCTCTCTCTCTCTCTCTCTCTCTCTCTCTCTCTCTCTCTCTCTCTCTCTCTCTCTCTCTCTCTCTCTCTCTCTCTCTCCACCGATTACTGAACGAACCCATCCCCGGATAACAGGTGAGGCTCTCCATCACCTTGCCCCCTCCTACCTCACCTCCCTTCTCACCTTGTACAACACAGCCCGCACTCTCCGCTCCTCTGTCGCTAACCTCCTCATTCCGCCTCGCTCTCGCCTGTCCCACCATTGACCCCTGGCCCACATCCTTCCTCTGGCCTGGAATGCCCTCCCTCCACACATCCACCAAGCTAGCTCTCTTCCTCCCTTCAAAGCCCTACTCAGAGCTCACCTCCTCGAGGAGGCCTTCCCAGACTGAGCCCCCCTTTTCCTCTCCTCCTCCCCATCTCTCCCACCCTACCTCCTTTGCCGCTCCACAGCACTTGTATATATTTGTACAGAATTATTACTCTATTTTACTTGTACATGTTTACTATTCTATTTATTTTTTAATGACATACATATAGCTTTAATTATATTTGTTCTGATGATTTTGACACCTGTCTAAATGTTTTCTTTCATTGTCTGTCTCCGCCTCCTAGACTGTGAGCCTGTTGTTGGGTAGGGACCGTCTCTATATGCTGCCAACTTGTACTTCCCAAGAGCTTAGTACAGTGCTCTGCACACAGTAAGCACTCAATAAATATGATTGAATGAATGAATGAGAAGGAGGACGAAGCCAGGAAATTCAGTTCGTGGAGCACCTCCCTGTGGGAAGTATAAAGACTTGGTTGGAAAGTATAAAGACTTAGACCAACCAATCAGTGAGAGGGATTGGGAAGGAAGCAGTGTGGCCTAGTGAATAGAGAAAGGGCCTGGGATTCAGAAGGACCTGAGTTCTAATCCCGGCTCTGCCATATATCTGCTGTGTGATTTGGGGCATGTCACTTAACTCCTCTGGGCCTCAGTTCCCTCATCTGTTAAATTGGGAATAAGACTGTGAGCCCCATGTGGGACAGGGACTTCTTCCAGCCAAATTAGCTTGTATCTACCTCAGCTCTAAGTGCAGTGCCTCACACATAGCAAGCGCTTACCAAATACTATAAAAAAAGTAGAGGGGCCAGGTTGAGGAAAGGAAACCTTAGCCATATTGGAGGCTAGGGTAAAACGCTGTGTGCCTGGAAGAGCAGGTCACATGGTGAGGTCTTGCTGTGAACTCTGGATGGACACAAACAAAGGAAGGACTCAGAACGGATCCCTGGAGGTTCAGAATCCAGTGGCTAGGACTCCGGAGAAGTGAGGCTGCTGCCTGTGATGGGGAGAAGGATGTGAACCCTGGGATTCCTACAGGGAAGTAGAAAGGATCCTGGAGGGGGAGAGTAAAAGATCCAGGGAAAGACAGTTTAAATGTGATTTGTTTTCATTTGTTACCTTATTAAGAACCTATTAAATAATGCTGGGATTTCAGATCAGCCTACGGTAGGGGCTGGTGGAGAAGCTCTGGGAGTTAGGGAGATATGTGGACCTGGAGTTTCTGGGGTACAGGAGGGACTCACTTTGTCTCTTAGTTTCCTTCAGACAGGCTTGGGAGGTGGTTGGTAGGCTAGTCGCTGATACACAATATGGATTTGGGGAGTCACCCGGATTTCATTCACAGAATGCTGGCAGTCATAGAGGCATGGGGACTTGGGGAGCAGTGAGGATGCTCCCAAGGAACAGGAGAACTGGAGGGCTTCAGGAGCCAGCAGAGGCTGACTGGGGTCTGGCTACTTGCTGAATCAATCAGTCATATTCATTAAGCTCTTACAGTGTGCAGATCACCATACTGTGCTCTTGGGAGAGCACAATATAACAGAGCTGGTAGACACATTCCCTGTCCACCATGAGCTTACAGTCTGAAGGAGGAGACAGACATGAATATAAATACATAAATTACGTATATGTGCATATGTGCAGGGGGCTAAGAGAAGGGTAAATAAAGGATGCAAATCCAAGTGCTCCTAAACTGATTCTTGATGCTCTGATCACAGGGTTTTGAGACTGAAAACCTCCAGTAACATTACATCCACAAGGAATCCAGGACCAGGGAATCTCATGAAAAGAGCCCATGAGGGATTCCCCAGAAAGTAATTAGGCAGGGGAGTTTTGATGCCCTCCTAAGAGGTTTGATCCTGATGGCCCTGTCGCCCAGAAGACATCCTGCAGCTACCACCCCCTCCATCATCAGGAAAATGGGGACCGAATGGCAGGATGAAGACTTGATAACTATCAAAATATTGAGGATGGAGTCCAGTGGCAGTGGCTGTTATGTTTGGTGATGATTGGTAGAGTGTGAGGACGACTGCTGGGATGGTGAGAAACGTGAAACTGCAAGGCTTACGGTACATATTCTTGTCTTGGTCTTTTTGTGTTGTTTTCTGTTTTTTTAAGTTTGGCCTTCCATGTTTGTCTGACTCCAATCTACCCCACTCCAACCCTTATTCTTAGATTTTGAGCCCCTTGAGAGACAGGAACTGGTTCTACTTTGAATCCTAGTGCTTAGTACAGTGCTTTGCATGTACTATACGATTTCTACTACCCCTTGTTGTTTTCAGGAGGGAACTGATATAGCGGGGGTAAAAATGGAAGGAAACTTTTGTTTCCTCAACTCTGTTATATTGTACTATTCCAAGCACTTAGTACAGTGCTCTGCACATAGTAAGTGCTCAATAAATGCAATCGATTGATTGATTGATCAGCGGGCTCAAATCAGATCATGGGGATATAAGCCAATAGCAGGAAGCCTTGATTGGGCTGGAATGATGGGTAAGGCAAGGTGGACATAGAAAAAAAAGGCTGGTAGGTGGTCGGTGGAAATACTGGATTGGGGTGTAATGAGGCAGCCAGGATTCTGCAGTGACTGTGAGCATCTGGGGCTGAGAGCAGAGAAACTGACTGAGAATCAGAGAGGCCAAAGTCTCAGGAGAAAACTAACGGAAATTTGATTCAGTCTAAGATGGCAGTCTGATATGATATGTTTATCTCAGGGTAGGGGATGAAATCATTCATCGTAATACTTGTGGGATTTGTTAAGGGATTCCAATGTGCCAATTGTGCTAAGTCCTGGGATTCGTACATGATAAGCAAGTCAGAATCAGTTCCTGTCTCACATGGGTTTGCAATCTGTGGGAAGGGAAAACAGGTATTTTTAATTCCCCATTTTGGAGAAGCAGAACCAGAGCCACAGGGAAGTTAAATGAGTTAATCCAAAATTATTCAGCAGGTGGGCAGCCAAGCTGTGATTAAAACCCAGGTCTCCCGACTCAAAGGCTTCTGCTCATTCTACTAGTCCACACTGCTTCTAAACCAGGCCAGCCACAACCAGGACAGTGGTTACCACAAGTGGTGGAAGCCAAAAATGGCCCTATTCAGGAGAAAACCATGGACCTCCAATACACACTCACAAATGCATTCAGGATTCCAAAGTGTTGTTTAACCAACTGGATTGGAGCTCTTTATTCATTCTAAATCTAAGATCCAGGTGGAGCCTCGGCCACAAGAGAAAAACTGCCAGCTCTAGCCACCCCACTGCAGTTGTCAAACAGAGAGAGCTAGAAGGATTAGTACCTCAATCAGTGGTATTTATTGAGCTCTTACTGTGTGCAGAACTGTACTAAGCTTTTGGGAGAGTACAATTGAACAGAGTTGGTACAATTTAACAGGGAACAGAGTTCCCTGCCCACAAGGAGCTCACAGTCAAGAGGGATGTGGAGATGCTGAAACCTGGGTTCCAACTCCTAACTGAGCATGTTACATGTTTAAAGACACGGAATGGGAGATATCTATCCCAGCATTTAGAACAGTGGTTGGCACATAGTAGGGGCTTAACAAATGCCATTATTATTATTTTAGTCTAACAAAACATATTTACCCTTGCTGAAAATTCAAGCCTCAGCTAAAAACTCTATCGGAAGCCATCAGAATTGTTGACCATTAGCTGTGCCTCATTAACAGGAAAGCATGATCTTCTAAAGGTGATTGAGAGAATGATTAACCTTAAAAATGGATGCCATCTTTTTCTGATTGATTATCTCAGTGTTCAAGCCCCCATTGTCTAGGGCCTGCTTTTCTAAAAAAAGAAATTGATCAGAAATGGAATCTGATCTATATTGGGTTGGCCCTTGGAATACAAAGAGAGGTTGTGAGATGCATCTGGGATGAGTCGTCTTTGTTTCTCAGGAAAAACGTGATTTTGTTGCCGTGGAGCACTTTGTCTCTACCGATCTATTTGCATAAGATGAATTCATTACCACATGGATGCTATGAATTGGGGAGTTTAATTATGACAGTCACAGTCTTGTCACGGGGATTTTTCTAGCTTAATGCACTCCACGATTTTCACCGGCCTTCTGACAGCTCCGCCGAGATGGAAACTTCTTGAAACATGTCGAATTTTATTGATGGTTTAGAATTGGACCCCAGTTTGAACCAACACAAAATAAGCCCCAACTTCAATACTGACTGCAAATTTTGCCCTAGAGCCAATAATACAAAGCAAATTTGCTAATTAAAAATGTATTGTGTCATCCCTGTTGCACATAGGCTGAGTGTGTGAGGGGCAACCAGAGGGTTTGGAATGGATTCATTTAGAAATATCTGTGTTCAACCCAAATCTTCATGGGGCTCTGCAAAACTCAGTGTCAAACTCATCTAAAGGGTATCTAGTTTTTTCGAAAGATGTTTATTCTACATTTTGTCTTTTGGATTCAAAATACACCAGAGGGTAATTAAAATAAATTAAACTTAATGAAGCCCTTCCAACGAATGCTGTACATTGGTAAAGCTCCAGACATAACCCATGAGTACTCCCGAGGTGTCCAGAGTCCCCGGGGACTCTGTTTTACAAGGCTCTGCCTTCTGACTTATAAAAGAAAATGACACTGTCAGGCATTTATGAGGATGAAAATCTCTACCCAGCTGTGGCAAAGACAAGTCTGTTGGTTTTCTGAGGGACTTGAGCCATACAGAGAGCTGATGAGGTCTACTGAACTCCTTGTACTGTCCCAAGTGTTTAGTGCAGTATTCTGTACAGAATGTGTTAAATCGATGTGCCACTGATAGATTGATTGGTTAACGAATATCATGTAAAATCAATCTTAATAATAATAATAATAATGGCATTTATTAAGCACTTACTATGTGCAAAATGCTGTTCTATGCACTGGGGAGGTTACAAGGTGATCAGGTTGTCCCACGAGGGGCTCACAGTCTTAATCCCTATTTTACAGATGAGGCAACTGAGGCACAGAGAAGTGAAGTGACTTGCCCAAAGTCACACAGCTGACAATTGGCAGAGCCAGAATATGAACCTGTGACCTCTGACTCCAAAGCCCGTGCTCTTTCCACTGAGCCACACTGCTTCTTGAATCTTCCCCAATTCGTTCAAGCAGGGAGGATGGGGCTTTCAGGGAATGTATACAGAGGCAAATTTCAACTAATACCTCAGTAACTACTAGTTCCCATACAAAGTCCTCTAACAAAACTGAGTATCTAACAGTATCAAAGTTATTTTCCAATGTACATTTGATCCCTTTTTATACCACTCACTGGAGGTCCTCACATGCAGTGTGATCTGAACAGACATCTTTATCATCAAACCACAGCATGGCACGGATTCATTCTATTAATGAGGTAGTTTCGTTCTGAGATTCAGTTTTCCCACTTTACTGAATTTCAGCCAGACCTCTCCAATTAAGCCTATTTCTCTCATAGTTTAATAATGTTATAATCCCACTTTCTACCCGGAGAGTAAAGAAATGTCTCTTTTCAACGCAAAGGTCAATCACGGCCCTGAGGCTCAGAGAAATCAATGTACCAGTGATAATTAAAGGTTATGATTTAAAGGAAGACATACAGTATGATAAGGTAAAATTCAATAATGAAAACCGAGAAATGTTTCCTATAATGAAACCCAACATTTATAAAAGGACCTTTGAAGTGCAACTCAACATTCCTTTTAGACAGTTTTAAACAACATTTTAAAAAATGATTACAAATTTCACATTTGAAATAAAGGTTCAAGACTGTTCAGACGTCTTGCAGACCATCTGGCATGATTACAAGGCCTGGCCACATGATGCAACTGGAAATAGGAAAACGGGGAACAGATCTTGTCCGTAAATAGGTTAGAAACTGTTTTGCTTTATTGTTAACAGGGAGATTTGAGGGCTTCAGGGGAAAGGTACCATAAAAAAAAATCTCTCTTGTAAATAAATAGTAAATAATGTCACTTTTGTTGTCTGTTTCCATTTACAGGACCAAGCCCTTCTGGAGGGAGCCTGACTTAAATGTGCCATTGGGCCATAAAAATACAACAGATGGCTAAGATTTCCTAGCACCTTCCTGCATCCAGAAAACCAAATAAGCCAAGTATGACTCTCCCATTTGGATCTCCAATGAAGGCCAAGTAGGACCACACCCATCTATTCAAAGAGGAGAGGGATGGGAGGGCAGAACAGAGGGGTAGTAAAATAGTATTTTAATATTCGTGGACCATAGGGCCAGGCATCATTTTGAACACAGTTGTGAAGAGAAGCAACGTGGCCTATAGAAGCAGCATGGCCTAATGGATAGTGCACGGTCCTGGGAAATCAGAAGGACCTGGTTCCTAATCCCAGCTCTGCCACTTGTCTGCTGTTTGACCTTGGACAAGTCACTAAACTTCTCTGGACCTCAGGTTCCTCATCTGTAAAATGGTGATTAAAGACCGTGATCCCCACATGAGACATGGATTGTGTCCAACCCAATTTGCTTGTATCCACCCCAGTGCTTAGTACAATGCTGGGCACACTTTACAAAGTAGAGAAGCAGCCTGGCTTAGTGGAAAGAGCCCGGGCTTGGAAGTCAGGGGTCGTGGGTTCTAATCCCGGCTTCACCATTTGTCAGCTGTGTGACTTGGGGCCAGTCACTTAACTTTTCTGTGCCTCAGTTACCTCATCTGTAAAATGGGGATTAAGATTGTGAGCCCAATGTGGGGCAACCTGATTACCCCAGTATTTAGAACAGTGCTTGGCACATAGTAAGTGCTTAACAAATACCATCATCATCAAAGTATCATTTTAGAATGGATGAAGAGTGTGTACAAACTTTCTGAATGCTTCCAACAGAACATTATATAAATAGCTCCATAACCAACTTAACACAGCATGGTGTCCTAGAGGAAAGAGCACAGGCTTGGGAGTCAGAAGACCTGGGTTCTAATCCCAGTTCTGCCAACTGTTTGCTATGTGACCTTGGGCAAGTCATTTTACTTCTCTGAGCCCCAGTTCTCCTACTCCCCCTACTCCTTAGACTGTGACCCCGATGCGGGACAGGTACTGTGTCTAAACTAATTAACTTTTATCTATCCCAGTGCTTAGAACAGTGATACATAATAAGTGCTTAATGAATATCATAAGAAAAACCCAGCATTCATCTTCTGCATTTTCCTTTCTAATTAATTAAGCACTTTTTACTCAGTTCATTTTCAACAATGTCCTGGCTGTACTAAGCTTGGCTGATTGACCAGCCAGTCTGCTGGCCTCTCATTTCACTGCAAAAGTTGCTTTTCCTGGATAGACATGGACTGTGCCCCTGTGACTGGGTGTACCCTGATACCATCGAACACACGCTTGGAGTCCCTGACTTTGGAGGACGCAGCTGGCAACAGGCAGCTGGCTCGGTGGTCATGTATGGCAACGAACATAAGATCATGAACGTAAAAGGCTAATCCAATTAGCATCCGGCTGCCTGGCAGAAGCGTGACTGAATCCCTAGCGGAAAGAGGAAGGTTCCACAAGACGGCATCTTCTGAAAGTTCCCCATGGGGATATGCGTGCAGCATAAGGAATGTCAGACAGGGAAGGCTGTCATAGAATCTTCTTCCCCAGGAATGGGTAAGGGGGGGCAAATCATTTCCTTCCTGAATGCTTTGCAGATCTCAGGGTCTCTGCTGTTTTCTTAGTGGCCATGAAGGAGTCTAAGAAGCCAAGTACTTCCAGGGAGCTGAGAGAGATGGGAGAGGGCAAGTGGAATCCTCCCAACAAGCAACCTCTCCGATTTGGGACCCTGTGTGGTCCAGGAACAGAGTCTATGAGGGCCAGTTTAATACTGGATAGTCCGGTTTTCCACTGGTAACCATACAGTTATGTCAGCAGGTCCCTTGCATCCAGCATTTTATTTTAAATGCCCAGCTTCCCTCTGCTTTTGTTCCTGTTAATGAGTTCCAATCAACCAATGGTATTTGTTGTGCACTCACTGTGGGCAGAGCATTCTGTTAAGCATTTGGGAGAGCATGACAGCTCAATGTTGGTAGACACGTTACCTGCCCACAAGGAGCACGCAGTCCAGAGCGGGAGACAGGCATTAAAATCAATAAATAAATTACAGATATGAACATGAATGGATATGTGGAGCTGAAGATGGAGTGCTTAAAGGGTACAGATCCAAGTGCCTGGGCAATGAGGAAGGGAGAGGGAGAAGGGTAAATGAGGGCTTAGCCGGGAAGACCTCTTGGAGATATGATTTTAACAAGGCGTAGGTGGCCAGAGTGGTGATCTGTCAGATATAAAGGGTGAGGAAGTTCCAGACAAGAGGAAGGATGTGGGAAAGGAGTCACTGATGAGATAGATAAGATCAGGTGCAGCCCAAGATGGTCACGAGGATGAAGAAAATCTTTGTCAGTGGATTATCTGCAAATACGGTAGTGGAAGATGTCAAGCAATACTTCGAGCAGTTTGACAAGGTAAGAGCCTCCCAGAGCACAGCGGATCATGATGGGAGATGGCCCATCAGAAAGCAAGGCTGTGACGCTGATACACAGCACATCCAGATACTGGGGAAATCCCGGGGGCTGGGGGCAGGGATCAGTGGGATTTGGGTTGTCCAGATGAGTGAGGGTGCTAGTGGTACCGAGTGCCTGCCCTGTTTCGTTCCATAGTTGGCGGGTGGGTGGGGGTGTTGCTGTGATTTTGCTGGGGGCCTTGGGGTTTAGGCAGTGAAACACAAGGAGGGGGGGGGACTCAGAAAACATGGGGATGCCAGCAGGCCCTGGTGATGAGGTAGGCAGGAATGGGGGTTCTGAGCTCAGGACTGTCAGCTTGCAAAGTCCACTGAGCTGTGGAGTGAAGACATAGCTCTGGTCAAGCATCGCTGGGAGCCTGGAGAAAATGACAGGTCCCACAGCGGTCGGTGTTTAGTGTTGGCAACTTGGGAAAAAAAATATTGAAGTGGTCTGGGAGAGGCATTTAAAAATCAAGCTCCAAGCCTGAGAAAGAGCAGGGACACGGATTTCGGGAGTAATTTTTAAGAAAGCCTTGCAGGTAGGCCACTTGTCTTCTGGCCTAGAATGGGCAAGTGCCAATCCCATTGGGCACGTCAGAGCTGTCCCTCCTGTCTTCTTTGGTGCTTTGCCTGCCTTATGCCCAAGCCAGAAAGGAATGGGTAAAAAGTCATATAGGTGCTACATTTTTCCCCCCTCCCCATCAGCCCCCAGTATCCTGGCATGGGGAGGTCAGTAAGTCAACCCCAGCTGTTCACATGTGACTGCCTCCTCCAGGGTCTGCTGTCCTGGGGGTCATCCCCCCTGTCAGGGGTGGCCGGTCAGAGGTGCCCGGGAGCACCTTGGGCTTTGCCCACCTGTCCAGCTTGCTTCACCATCATCAGATCCCATTTATTGGTGCCATCGAACCTCTTAGAGGTGTTCAAACTGTGGAAGGGTGGGGCTCCCGAGCGGCATATGGTCTCCGAGAGAGATCAGACATGCAGGGACATGTGCATGCACACACACTGTGACTCCATCAGAAATCCCAGTTGGAAGGCCGGCTCTTTCCGGGGAGCAGAAGACTGGGTCTGAACATCATTTGCCAAGGGTGGGGAAAGAGATTCAGGAATTTGGGCCAGCTTCGAGAAAGCCCCTTCTGGAGAAGGGTAGGCAAGGTGCTTGGCCCACTTGGAGTGGCGGGCTGGATGTGGGGGCAGGTGGGGAGATGGGGGTCCTTTATTGAAGCATCCTGGAACAGGAGACCACACCATTTTGTCCCTGGCCCTCATCAGCATTTCTGGCCAGGGAATAGAGACTGAACCTGATTCTAAAATCACCCCTTTGGGTATCAGTCTGTTGCCACAGTTTCAGAAGGTTGCCTGAACCTTTTGATATTAGACCTCTCCGCGCCACATAATAAAAATAATAATAATATTTGTGAAGCAGTCTGTGTCAAGCGCTTAGAGAAGCAGCATGGCTCAGTGGAAAGAGCCTGGGCTTGGAAGTCATAGGTCATGTGTTCTAATCCCAGCTCCACCACTAATCGGCTGTGTGACTTTGGACAAGTCACTTCACTTCTCTGTGCCTCAGTGACCTCATCTGTAAAATGGGGATGAAGACTGGGAACCCCACATGGGACAATCTGATCACCTTGTATCCCCTCAGTGCTTAGAACAGTGCTTTGCACATAGTAAGCACTTAACAAATACCATTATCTGATCTGATCTGATCAAGGCACAGTGATTAGGCTGATGTTACTTGTGACCTTTGAGAGGGAAGTTTCCAAGGAGTGAGGTAGTGGGAGCCAGACTGGAGATGATTCAGGATGGAATTGGAGGAGAAGGAATAGAGGCACCAGGTGTTAACATCTCACTCAATGAGTTTGGAAAGGAATGATAGGAGGGAGATGGGGTGATAACTGGCGTGAGCTGTCGGTTCAAGGAAGGTTTTTTTAAAAAGAAATAGGGGGAAAATGACCATATTTGAAAGCAGTGGGGGAAAAGCCATTGGAAAGTGAACTGTTGAAGATGGGAAGAAGGGAGGGGGTCAGTGTTATGGAAATCAATCAATCAATCAATGGTAGTTATTGAGCATTTTCTATGGGCAGAGCAATGAACTAAATGATAGAGAGAGCAAAATACAGCAGAATTACTGGACATGTTCCCTGCCCATGATGAGCTTACAGTCTAGAAATGGTGATATGAGAAGCAGCATGGCTCAATAGATAGAGCATAAGCCTGGGAGTCAGAAGGATCTGGGTTCTAATGCAGGCTCTGCCACTTGTCTGCTCAGTGACCTTGAGCAAGTCACTTAACTTCTCTGTGCCTCAGTTACCTCATCTGTAAAATGGGGATTAAAACTGTGAGCTCCATGTGGGACATGGATTGTGTCCAACCTGATTTGCTTGTATCTACCCAGTGCTTGGCACATAGTAAACACTTAACAAACTATCATTTAAAAAAGTGTGAAGGGATGGGATTGGAGGCACAGATAGAGGAGGGCAATTTTATTATTATTATTAATTGTATTTGTTGAGTGCTTACTGTGTGCAAAGCACTGTACTAAACGCTTGGGAGAGTACAATATAACATCAAACAGATTCCTTTCCCACAGTGAGCTCACAGTCTGTGGGGGAGGCAGACATTAATATTAGTAAATAAATAGGTAAATAAATAATTTTACGAGGAGGTACCATCAGGAACAGTGAAAGAGTCAAAGAAAGGTCAAGAAGAGGGAAGGATTGGAGAGAAGCAGGGGAGATTTTAGTAAGATCACCTCTGATTGTTTCAATTTTACCAATAAAGTATGTGACCAGGTCATTAAGAGAGAGATATGGGGAATATGCGGGGGTGGGGGGGGGGGTGGTGGTTAAGGGGTTTGAGGAGGAAGCTAAATATCTGAAACATCTGGAGCAGGAAATGCATGAGAGAATCACTAAGAATGGAGAACTATCAATGTTGGGTAGAGCAGAGAGAAGAATTTAAGCAAGTGAGATGAACTTTAGGTGGACAAGATCAGCCTGGTGACTAGATTTCCACCAACAGTGTCACACAGCTTGAGCACAGGAGCAGAGAAAAGTTACTGTGGAGGCAATCTAGGGTTGTTGGTTATTGGTTTGTGATCCGCAATGGGACAAGGGAGTGAGGAAGTTTAGTTCAGGTTGAAGGGGTCAATTTGTGCATCAAGAGAAGGTAGTTTCAGGATGATGGCTTCAGAAAATTGGAGGCTACGGGGTGGTGGCGGGGGTCGGGGGTGATGAGTGAGGGGCTGGAAGGGATTGGATGGAGGGGGATGAGAATAGGTGTAGGAAAGGAAAGACAGGGATGTTTTGATTATAGGAAAGGAATTGAGGGGACATGGTGAGGTCAGAGAAGTTTAGGGTTATAGGGAAGTATGTCAACAGCAATAACTGCTTAATTTACTGCTTCTGTTGATTAACTGCTGAATTGAATGGAGATTCTCCGCCCCTAGAGTAAAGAGGGGAATGTTTAGGAGTAAACAGGCAGCTGGGTTGATGTGAAGGAAGGCAGCTGGTGATATATTAAAAGACAGGTCTGGCCATTGTCACCAGGGTGTCAGCAGTGGATTTTGTCCTCCAGTGTTTATTCAGGCTGGACTGCAGGGTAAAATGAAGCAACAATCTTGTTCCCACAGACCAGGGAGAGAAATACAAAGGCTCTAGAGCTCATGGAGGCATGAGGAAAGTTCAGGATTTAGGTGAATTAGGAAAACTTCCCTTGAGAGCCCTAATAATAATAATAAGAATGATACTTGTTAAGTGCTTACTATATGCAAAGCAATGTTCTAAGCGCTGGGGTAGAGACAAGGTAATCAGGTTGTCCACATGGGGCTCACAGTCTTAATCCCCATTTTTACGGCTGCGGTAACTGAGGCACAGTGAAGTGGCTTGCCCAAGGTCACAGCAGACAAGCGGTGGAGCCGGAATTAGAACCCATGACCTCTGACTCCCAAGCCCGTGCTCTTTCCACTAAGCCACGCTGCTTCTCTATTTTCATTATGTTACTCTCCATATAATGGAGAAGCAGTGTGGCTTAAGTGGAAAGAGCCTGGGTTTAGGAGTCAGAGGTCATGCGTTCTAATCCTGCTTCTGCCTCTTGTCAGCTGTGTGACTTAGGGCAAGTCACTTAACTTCTTTGGGTCTCAGTTCCCTCATCTGTAAAATGGGGATGAAGCCTGTGAGCCCTACTTGGGACACCCTGATTACCTTGTATCTACCCCAGTACTTAAAACAGTGCTTTGCACATAGTAAGCACTTAACAAATGCCATTATTATTATTATTATGTCCAGTGTAATGTATGTAGCAACTCCTGAGCTCCTTCACTAGGCTCCTTGGGGATTGTCAGTAGCTGTTGTTCTTGAGCTAATAATCATTTGTCTTTCTCAGTGCTTAGCCTGGTATTCAGCACTTAGTAAGCACATTTAAAAAGAAGAAAAACAAGTTAGGGTCCTCTAGGGTCTATCTCCTCCTACCCTGCCTTCCCCAACCCCTCCAGGCCAGTCTGTTGGATAAAGATAATTTTGTAAGGAGCCACGCCTGCCAGAGAGCTTGGAGTGAATTTTGGCAGCTGCAGCCCAGATCCTGACATTCCGAAGATTAGTTCCCCAAGGGCCTTGGCTGGCTCTTCCCCGGGAACTTTACATGGAGCTGTGCTTCTCAAACAGATGCAGCTGCTCCAATCTCGCTCAGTAATTCCAGTAATCAGTCAGGAAACCTGACTACCGTAGGGATCAGACGTAGTCAAACAGCAGTGTGACTGTTTTCTGCGACAGCGTGGGCAAGCAGTGTGGAGACATTCATGAGCTTGGGAGTCAGAGGACATGGGTTCTGCTTCTGACTCAGCCACTTGCCTGCTGTGTGACCTTGGGCAAGTCATTTCACTTCTCTGGGCCTCAGTTTTCTCATATGTCAATAGGAGATTCAGTACCCGCTCTCCCTCTTAGACTGGAAAGCCCCAAGTGGGACAAGGACTGTTTCTGACCCAATGAACTTATATCTATCCCAATGCTTAGTACAGTGCTTGGCACTTGTAAGCACTTAAAAAATACTACTATCATTATTGTTGTTATTACCTAGCAGGAATGCTCTTCTATTCTCATTTCCCTGAGGAGCAGCCCCAAGGGATGACACCCTAAATGTTGGAAATAAAGGTCAAGCAGAGAAATGTTGGTGGGGTCAGGGGTGGGCGGGTGCAATCTATCTAAAGCTGCAGGGATGGGGCAGATTTAGGAGTGGGAAAGGGAGAAATTATTTCTTAAAAGGAGTCTTGAAAAATTTTTAAAGTGTAAAAGTTTAGACTGAAAGCTTCTTGTGGCCAGGAAACATATCTACCAACCCTGTGGTACTGTTCCCTCCCAAGTGCTTAGTAGAGTGCTCTACATATAGCAAGTGCCCAATAAATATTATTGATTGAGTGAATGATAGGTTTTAAAAGTTTAGCATGGAAGGGGTGGGCCGAGTTAAGGGGGGAAAGGGGAGAAGAGAAGATGGGGCAAGAAAGGACAAAAATACTGTTTAACTGGCAACAGTGGCCAGTGACAGGGAATTCTCCCTGAGAGTGGAAGTGGTAGCTACTAGGCTGCTAGCCAACCATGGTAATAGTGGGACAAGGACTGAATCTACCCCAGTGCTTAGAATAGTGCTTGAAACATATTAAGCACTTACCAAATACAATAATGATAATAATAATATAATTAATATGTTATTACTATTATTATGTGCTACCTGTGTGCAGAGCACTCTACCAAGTGCCGGGAAAGAGTATACAGGTGGGCATTAGGTGAGGATCCTGAATCTCAAAGGCACTCACAATCAGTGAATATGTGATCCTCTTTGTAAGCCTCTCTAAAATATTCCTTTTCTCCCAACAACATCCAATCAATAGTATATATTGATTGCTTATGGGGTGCAGGGCACTGTATTAAGAGCTTGGGAGAGTACAGTTGAATAACACTGATAGACATGATCCCTGCCCATCAGGAGATTACATACTAGAACAGCCAGGCTTTCTAGACAACTTTCTAGAGAAGCAGCATGGCTCATTGGAAAGAGCATGGGCTTTGGAGTCAGAGGTCATGGGTTCAAATCCCAGCTCCACCACTTGTCAGCTGTGTGACTTTGGGCAAGTCACTTAACTTCTCTGGGCCTCAGTTCCCTCATCTGTAAAATGGGGATTAAGACTGTGAGCCCCCCGTGGGACAACCTCATCACCTTGTAACCTCCCCAGTGCTTAAAACAGTGCTCTGAACATAGTAAGCGCTTAATAAATGCCATCATAAACTGTGACCCTTTGGGTTCTATTCTTCAAATGATCTCCATTGTTTTCTGCCAAGAGATGTTTCACTAGACAAGAATCACCACTATGGGACAGGCTGAATCATTCTGACTATAGAAAAGTTACTGCTGCATTATGGACTAAATCCTATTTGAGGCCATAGTGGTGCTTAGCCACTTAAAACAGCTTTCTAACGGCTCCCAAAAGGCAAATCTTCAAGGATAAATCTTCATTTTGGGTGGTTGCCTTTTTCCATTTAAAGAGGTCAGAGCTTTTAGTAATAACAGCCTGGACTTCAGCAAATGCCAGTGGTCAGACTAAGAATATCCCCCAAAAGATGGCAAGGGAAAAGATGTGTTATCGACAGCCAGCTCTGTGCTGTGGTAGGACCAATTTCCTCATAATAATAATAGTAGTAACAATAATAACAACAACAAAGCTACTTTTCAAGTGCTCAATATGTGCTATACACTGTACTAAGTACCAGGGGAGATACACACTAATCAGGTTGGGCACAATCCATATCCCACGTGGGGTGTACGGTCTTAATTTCCATTTTACTTACGAGGTATCTGAGGTACAGGGAAGTTAAGTGACTTGCCTTAGGTCATAAAGCAGACAAGTGGTGGTGGTAGAATTAGAACTCAGGTCCTCTAACTCCCAGACCTATGTTCTTTCCACTAGGCCACACTGCTTCAGCACCCATCCCTGGGAGAGTTTGCACACTCCTTTTTCCAGATGCTCAGAGAGTGTAACCTTTGTCCTCAGTGAAAACTCACTTTAGCGAATAACACTAGATCAGTGGATGACTCTGAGGAATAAATCCAATCCTGAGCTGCTCACACAGTGACAAGATTTGATTCATTTACCCCCCTCCGATTAACCGATGGATTTTTTCTTCTTGATGTTTCCCGTGGTCATGAAACTATCACGTTCACCACGGTCGTCTAGACTCCCGCATGCTGTGGAGCTACAGAGAAGCTGGCTTCCAGCTCATGTACGTAACTTCTGTCTTCTCTCTGATCTGAGTGTGCATGGGGGGGATCGTGGATTCAGTGAACAAATGAGGCTGCCCTGAAATCCCATCTCCTTCACGAGGACTTTCCTGATTTAATTTCTCATCTCCCCACCCCTTTCACCCGCTACTGCCATCTTCCATGTCACCAAAGCACTAGGACATCTACCCCTCCCTGTCCCCATCATAAATCTTCTGACTTTATTGCCCCCGCCCACCTAGAATGTATTTTAATGTCTCTCCCCAACCCCCAACTCTCACTAGAATGTAAGCTCCTTGAGGACAGGGATCTTTTCTACTTACTCTATTGTACTCTCCCAAGTGCTTATTACAGTGTGCTGCACAGAATAAATACTCAATAAAAACTGGATTGATTGACTATTCAGATTTTGGGCATCAGTGCTAGATGGGTGGGAAAATGCTCCAACCAAAGCTTTAAATGAAGCAAAGACTCAGATCTTAGCCTTATGCTGGTCCTCAGGCTATTGAAAAGGACAAAACCCACCTCACATTGTCTGTATTTATTGATAATAATTATGATGGTATGTATTAAGCGCTTACTAGGTGCCAAGAACTTGGTAAAATACCAATAATCAGACTGGGCCAAATCTCTGTCCCTCCTGGGGCTCACAATCTAAGGGCATGTATTTTACCTTCATTTAACAGATAGGGAAACTGAGACTCAAAGAGAGTCAGCAATTTGCCCAAGGATACAAAGCCAGTGAGCGGTGGAGCTGGGGCTATAACCCAAGTCTCCTGATTTCCAAACCTATGCTTTTTCTACTAGGTCACACTGCCTTCCTAAAGAAACCTTTTTATCACTTTTTTATGTGATTTCTAAAATACCTGAAATAATAACAATACCTTGAATTTGTTGTGTACTTTGACTTTTCTAAAGGCCTTTCATACCAGTTAATCTTATTTCATCTTCACAATAAATGTGTGAAAAGTAGGTGTTATTTTCTCCATTATACAGAGGAGGCCAGAGAGATATAGACAAGTTAAATAATAATAATGGCATTTATTAAGCACTTACTATGTGCAAAGCATTGTTCTAAGCGCTGGGGAGGTTACAAGGTGATCAGGTTGTCCCACGGGGGGTTCACAGTCTTAATCCCCATTTTACAGATGAGGTAACTGAAGCACATAGAAGTTAAGTGACTTGCCCAAAGTCACACAGCTGACAATGGGCGGAGCCAGGATTTGAACCCATGACCTCTGACTCCAAAGCCCGGGCTCTTTCCACTGTGCCACGCTGCTTCTGGTCACCAAGCAGTCCAGTGGCAGTGTTGATATTTAAACACAGGTCTCTCATGCCCTTTTCTTTTAATCATGTTGCCTTATTCAACCTTATGCCTTAATGGAAAGAAAGTGCAACTGGGACTCAAGATACCTGGGTTTTAGTTCCCGCTCCTCCACTTACCTACTGTGTGACCCTGGCCAAGTCCCTTAATTTTTCTGTATCTCAAGTTTCTTCATTTGCAGAAGACGTTTTATACCTCCCCCTAGACTGTGAGCCCCATAAGCGAAAGGGACATTTCCAATCTAGGTCACTATGGGCAGGCAATGTGCTGTTTATTGTTATGTTGCACTATCCCAAGCACTTTAGTACTTTGGTTTGTACACAGTAAGTGCTCAGTAAACATGACTGAATGAATGAATGAATCTTATCATCCTTCATTTACCCCAGTGCCTACTACATAGAAAGTACTTAATGAATACCACAAATATTGTCAGTGTGGAGGCCTAGGCTTATCCTTCCATTAAAAAGCACAGGCTTAGATGGTAATCATGCAAATCCTTCTGAAACTTCTGTAGAATTTAGAAAAAACAAATAGCAGCATGAAAGGAAAGAAATGGAGGGGTAGCGTAATGATTGAAGGGACTTGGAAGTTTTATTTGAACTGATTCTGTGTTGCCCAACATTACAGCAGAACCAGGCTCCTGGTGGCTGCTCGTGAGGGGAGGGAGGTGAAAGATAGGCTGTGTTCCACTTCTGCCATCCCCCTGCCTCCATTCCATCATTCCCACAATAGGGTGTTAATTTTTTTGGTGTCTTCTTTCTACCAGGTATCACCTTCCGTTGGTTCCATCTACCTCCACTGCCACTCCAGCTCACTCTCTGAAGTCAGCCATCTGGCAGCCAGAAGTCATAGATGTGTCTGAAGAGATCCAAGGAGGGGCATTGGCCTTAGCTGGATGGGGAAGTCAAGATGGGGGAGAAAAAATTACCAGCGTCTCCATGACCTCTAGGATGTTGGGGTGACTCCCCCCTTGGCCCAAGGCCAACACCCACAACCTGGGCACAGTAGAACCAAACTGGAGTTTATTGTGTTTTGGTGAGTGGTCAGAAACAGACAGAAGGGAATTTAAAGAATCTACAGCCAAAGAACGGGCTGTGACAACGGGCTGTGGTAACTGAGTTACCACAGGGGAAAGGTGGAAATGTAGAAAGGAAAGTTCAAGGGTTTTGGATGGTCTATCTCTAACCATGGGGAAGGCAGCCAATACAATAATAATAACAATAATGATGATTACTAATATTTATGGGTTCCAATCCTGGCTATGACACTTGTCTGCTCTGTGAGCTTGGAGAAGTCATTTAACTTATGTGTGCCTCGATTACTTAATCTGTAGCAGCGTGGCTCAGTGGAAAGAGCACGGGCTTTGGAGTCAGAAGTCATGGGTTCAAATCCCGGCTCCGCCAATTGTCCGCTTTGTGACTTTGGGCAAGTCACTTGACTTCTCTGGGCCTCAGTTCCCTCATCTGTCAAATGGGGATTAAGACTGTGAGCCCCCCGTGGGGCAACCTGATCACCTTGTAACCTCCCCAGCGCTTAGAACAGTGCTTGGCACATAGTAAGCGCTTAATAAATGCTATTATTAATTAAGTCTGTGAGCTCCATGTGGGGCAGGGGCTGATTATCTTGTATCTACCCCAGCACTTATTACAGTGCCTGGCATATAGTAAGCACTTAACAAAAACCATTAAAAAAAGGTTAAGATGGGTCATGAAGGGATAAAAGGGATTTTTTGTGGCCTTTTATGGAATGATAATGAGCTGCTTCCATTTAGTTTTCAAAGTCTGTTGAACGGATTTCATCATTCTTTTTTTTTCCCATGGTGTTTGTTAAGCACTTACTATGTGCCAGATACTGTACTAAACACTGGGGTAGATATAAGTTAATTAGTTTGGACACGGTCCCTGTCCCACGTAGGACTAATGGTCATTAACCCACATTTTATGGATGAGGAAACTGAGGCACAGAGAAGTGAAGTGACTTGTCCAAGGTCCCACAGCAGACAAGTGGCAGAGCCAGGATTAGAACCCAGGTCCCTCTGACTCCGAGGCCTGTGCTCTATCCACTAAGCCACGCTGTTTCTTTTAAGAGAAACAGTTTGGCAAGAACACAGGCCTGGGAGTCAGAGGTTATGAGTTTGAATTCTGACTCCAACACATCCCTAAACTATAAGCTCGCTGTGGGAAGGGAACGTGTCTAGCAACTCTGTTATACTGTGCTTTCCCAAGTGCTCACTACAATACTCTGCACCCAGTAAGTGCTCAGTAAATGTGGTTGATTGATTCATTGATTGTATCTACTGGGTGACCTTTGGCATATCACCTAATTTCTCTGTGCCTCAGTTTCCTCATCTGTAAAATGGGAACTAAACCCTAATCCTTACTATTTGTACCGTGAGCCTTCTGTGCAAAAGAGACGGTGTCCACCCTGATTATCTTGTATCTACCCCAGCCCTTAGTATAGTGCTTGGCACATAGTAAGCACTTAATAAGTACCACAGTTATCATTCTAATCCTGGCTCTGTCACTCACCTCCTGTGTGACTTTGGACAAGTCACTTAACTTCTCTGGGTCTATTTCCTCATCTGTAAAATGGGGATTCAATATTTGCTCTCCTTCCTCCTTATACTGTAAGCCCCGTGAGGATCACGAACTGTAACTGAACTGATTATCTTATATCTACCCCAGTGTGCCCTGACTTGCTCCTTTTGTTCATATCCCCTCCCAGCTCCACAGCGTTATATGTAATTTATTTATTTTTATAAATGTCTGTCTCCCCCAGTCTAGACTGCAAGTTATTGTTGCATCATACTCTCATTTATTCATTCATTCAATTGTATTTATTGAGCGCTTACTGTGTGCAGAGCACTGTACTAAGTGCTTGGGAAGTACAAATCGGCAACATATATAGACAGTCCCTTCCCAACAACGTGCTCACAGTCTAGAAGGGGGAGACAGGCAACAAAACAAAACAAGCAGATGGGTGTCAATACCATCAGAATAAATGGAACTATAACTATATACACAACATTAATAAAATAGAGTAGTAAATATGTACAAATAAAATAGAGTAATACATATGTACAAATATATACAAGTGCTGTGGAGAGGGGAAGGGTGTAGGGCAGAGGGAGGGAGGGGGGCGATGGGGAGGGGAAGAGGAGGAGAGGGAATAAAAGGGAGGGCTCAGTCTGGGAAGGCCTCTTGGAGGGGGTGAGCTCTGAGTAGGGTTTTGAGAGGAGGAAGAGAGCTAGTTTGGTAGATGTGTGGAGGGAAGGCATTCCAGGCCAGAGGAAGGATGTGGGCCGGGGGTCGATGGTGGGACAGGCAAGAACGAGGCACAGTGAGGATGTTAGTGGCAGAGGAGCGGAGGGTGCAGGCTGAGCTGTAGAAAGAGAGAAGGGAGGAGAGGTAGGAGGGGGTGAGGTGATGGAGAGCCTTGAAGCCAAGAGTGAGGAGTTTTTGTTTGATTCGAAGGTTGACACACAACCACTGGAGATTTTTGAGGAGGGGAGTAACATGCCCAGAGCATTTCTGTACAAAGATAATCCAGGCAGCAGAGGGAAGTACAGACTGAAGCGGGGAGAGAAAGGAGGATGGGAGATCAGAAAGGAGGCTGATGCAGTAATCCACTCAGGATAGGATGAGAGATTGAACCAGCAAGGTAGTGGTTTGGATGGAGAGGAAAGGGCAGATCTTGGCGATGTTGTGGAGGTGAGACCAGCAGGTTTTGATGATGGATTGAATGTGTGGGGTGAATGAGAGAGCAGAGTCAAGGATGACACTAAGTTTGTGGGCTTGTGAGACAGGAAGGATGGTAGTGACGGGAAAGTCAGGGAGAGGACAGGGTTTGGGAGCGAAGATAAGGAGCTCAGTCTTGGACATGTTGAGTTTTAGATGGAGGGCAGACATCTAGATGGAGACTGGACAACAGGATTAACATCTCACATGTTCTTTTGAAGGAATCATTTAAAACTTTGAAATATTTTACTTCTAGACAAAGAAAAAATACAACTCATTAATCATGTCCTGCGGGGTGGCATGATTATGGATGCTGTGGAATTGCCGGAGCAGCGGGAAAATATTCCGATTTTTGGAAATTTCAATTACAAGGTACAGTAAATCACTTTAAATGTTATTCGCACTATTTAGGGAGATGTGAAAAGCTCTTCTTGTACATATAATTACCTGAAGCAATTGCTTCTTTTTGTGGTCAGTGAGGTGCAAAGGAGCCTGCCACTGTTGAACAGAGATTCAAATTTCTAGACCTTGCTTCTCACACCAAACTGTAAACTGTATTCAAATTGCCCTCTTGGCTGCAGTCACCTGAGAGTTGTTGGTAGAATAGGTGGCATAGGTCAATTCCATTTCCTTTTAGAAATCTCTAACCCCAGATTAAGCCATCAATATTTTTTTCCTTTTTTCATGGTATTTTACAAGTGAGGTAATTGTGGCAGAGTGAAGACAAGTGACTTGCCCAAGGTCACACAGAAGACAAGTGGCAGAGCTGGGATTAAAACCCAGGTCTCTGATTCCTAGGCACGTGCTCTCTCCACTAAACCATGCTGCTTTTCAATGTCCTTAATGCCCTGTAGAACAGAGTAATCCATTTGGCACTTTGTGATAATTCTGCCAGCAGCAGAAATATTCCAAAATTCCTATTGGACCAGGGACTCCTGAAACAATTAGTTATGTGAATAGCCAGTGGATACTCCTGATGCCATACCAGTGGAGCTGACAGTAATAATAACAGTAATAATAATAACAATAACAACAAACAGCAATATTTTCTTAGCACTTCTATGTGCCAAGAACTTTACTAAATACTGGGATAGACTGTAGATAATCTACAGTCTCCTCTGAGGGCAGTAATTGTATCCCCCAACTCTATTGCACTGTAATAATATGTAATATGATGGCATTTATTAAGCGCTTACTATGTGCAAAGCACATAGTTCTAAGTGCTGGGGAGGTTACAAGGTGATCAGGTTGTCCCACGGGGGGCTCACAGTCTTAATCCCCATTTTACAGATGAGGAAACTGAGGCCCAGAGAAGTTAAGTGACTTGCCCAAAGTCACACAGCTAGAAAGTGGCAGAGGCAGGATTTGAACCCATGACCTCTGACTCCAAAGCCTGTGCTCTTTCCACTGAGACATGCTGCCTCTCTATTGTACTCACCCAAGCACTTAGTACAGTACTATACAGCAAGTTAGCGCTCAATAAATACCATTGACTGATACAATATAGGCAAATCAGACATGGTCCCTGTCACTAATGGAGCTGATAGGAGAAGAGAGACTAGGTAATAATAATAATGATGATGGCATTTATTAAGCACTTACTATGTGCAAAACACTATTCTAAGCGCTGGGGGGGATAGAAGGTGATCAAGTTGTCCCACGGGGGTCTCACAGTCTTAATCCCCATTTTACAGATGAGGTAACTGAGGCACAGAGAAGTTAAGTGACTTGCTCAAAATCACACAGCTGACAATTGGTGGAGCCGGGATTTGAACCCATGACCTCTGACTCCAAAGCCCATGCTCTTTCCACTGAGCCATGCTGCTCTCTATTTAAGTAGTGTGTGAGAAAGAGTAATTTACATTCTTATTAGTATTAGTATTATCATTATTATTATTATATTTGTTAAACACTCACTATGTGACAAGTACTGTTCTAAGTGCTGGGGTAGATACAAGCTAATCAGGTCAGACATAGTCCCTGTCCCAAATGGGGCTCACATTCTAAGTAGGTGGGAGAAAAGTCATTGAATTTCTATTTGATAGATGAAGAAACCAAGGCACAGAGAAGTGAAGTGACTTTCCCAAGGTCACATAGCAGGCAAATGGCAGAGCTGAGTTTAGAACTCAAGTCCTCTGACTCTGACACCCATGCTCTTTTAACCAGGCCATCTACTCTCCAACATGTGTTAACACACACCCGGTAGTTCCATCGAAATAATTACCACCTTAACAAGGGCTTTGACTAAGTTAATTTAATGTAATGAACCATTCTAAGTAATTTTGGTGGACTAGAGCTGGGATAGACTGGGTTAGTTAATTTAATTTAACTGGGAAATCTTTGGGTATATTATCTAGGCCAGGTCATTTATAAACCCCATGTGAAACAACAACGAGATAAAATGAATCAACATATTGGAAAGAGAATAAATAATAAAATGATTAAAAATAAAATAAAATTGAAATCCTAGGAGTCCAGTTCACTTAACATTGAGCCATCCGCAAAGGCATGTATTTATCCCAACACAAGAAAATCAATCGTTGTAATTAGAGGAGATTGAATAATTAAATTATGAGAAATAAGAAACAGTTCTAATGTTTCCTTGAGAAAAAACTGGCATACAAAAAGCTAAAATGTTTAATCCGTGAAGAATTCAGGCTTTGTGTCATTAATTTCACAGCTGTTCTCAGATATGATACTCATATCTCTCCAAATCATGTTAATATGTTGTTAATTAAAGGTGAAAGGACCCCAGCAGAAGCATAATAATAATATTTTGTTTTGTAGCAATACTATTACCAGAATGAATAAGAATATGTCAAAATATTAAAATAGAAAACATCATAAGTAAACTCCCATTGAAAATACATCCAAAATCTACTATTTATACTGGGTCCATCTGTCTTTAAACCGACTCTTTTGTCTGATGGATGGCAGGGAACAGGGGAGGCTGGAGATGTACTAGAGCCCTGAAGCCAACAGAATAAAAAATCCTCCTGGAAAAGAGATAATGCAGCCTGATGCAAAATGTATTTAGGATTTGGACACACGACCTTTATTTGAAAAGAAGTCATTTCCTTGGAAACGCAAGAAGCTGTTACATATTTGCCCTTCTCCCAGCCATTCGACTCCAGTCTTTCAGGCAGCCTTTAAGACTGTTGGCAGTGCAGGCCAGAGACCCCAAGACAGACTCAATACACTGTTAGCTCCTTGAGGGTGGAGACCCTGTATACTATATAATATAGTAATATATTATATTACTATATAGTAATATATAGTACTATGTATATTATAGTAATATAATATATATTCGCATTACACTCTCCCAAGCACTTAGTACAGTGCTTTATAATAATGGCATTTGTTAAGCGCTTACTATGTGCAAAGCCCTGTTCTAAGCACTGGGGTAGATACAAGCTAATCAGGGTATCCCACGTAGGGCTCACAGACTTCATCCCCATTTTACAGATGAGGGAACTGAGGCCCAGAGAAGTAAAGTGACTTGCCCAAAGTCACACAGCTAAGTGGCAGAAGCGGGATTAGAACCCACGACATCAGACTCCCAAGCCCAGGTTCTTTCCACTGAGCCATTCTTTGCACACAGAAATGCCACTGACTGAAAAATCAACTCAGAGATTTAAAAATGATTAACAGCGAAACAAGAAATTTGTCTACGACCCCTCACCTCATGGCTATAATTAAATAGAGGCCCAGGAAAAACTGCAATAGGGCAAACAGATCATAGCATGTTTGCTAAATAGCATGCTGGACAACTGGTGGGATGTCAAACTGACCTCCACCAAATTAAGACCTCTACTCATGAGAAAAGAAGTTTTCTGATCCCTTTCACACCAATTAGGCACTGCTGCAGGGGGCAGCTGAAGTGTCAATCAATCGATCAATCAACCGGTCCATAGGATTTATTGAATACCTACAGTGGGTGGAACTCAAGGACATAGGTGATGCAGTCAAGGGAGAAGCTAGGATAGGAGATGAGGTCAGTGGAGGAAGACTGCCTAGAGATGGGATTTGTATCGTACTCTCCCGGCCACTTAGTACAGTGCACTGCACATAGTAAGCACTCAATAAATGCCATTGATTGATTGATTTTAGTAGGGCTTTGAAGGTGGGGAGTGTGATGGCCTGTCAGATGTGATGGGGGAGGGAGTTCCCAGCAGGAAGGAGAACACGAGCAAGAGAGTCAATGGTGATAAGGGAAGCGAGAGTGAGGCACAGTTGGCATTAGAGAAGCAAAGTGTGCCAAGTGGGCAGGCTGGGTTGTAGTGGTAGAGGAGCAAAGATAAGAATAATAAAAATTGGCATTTGTTAAGCGCTTACCATATGTCAACACTGTTCCTAGCACTGGGGCATGTATAAGTTAATCAGGTTGGACACAGTCCCTGTCCCACATGAGGCTGACAGTCTAAGTAGGAAGGAGAGCAGATATTGAATCCCCTTTTTACAGATGAGGAAACTGTGGCAGAGAAGATAAATGACTTGTCCTTAGTCACACAGAAGGCAAGTGGCAGAGGCAGGATTAGAATTCAGGTCCTCTGGATGCCAGGCCTGTGATTTTTTTTGTTTAGGGCATGCTGCTTCTCTAAGAAGAAGAAGAGGGAAGAGAGTTGACTGTGTATCCCCTTTGACCAAGCCCAGCACCTCCAATCTGATTGAGCAGTTCCTGACATGGTGAGTTCTCCTTTCCTGGAAGGAGCCATGATGAGAAGGATTCAAGATCTGTCAACCAGTTGGCCCCAATCTCTATTCTGGCCTCTCTGTTCTACACTCAAATGCCATTCTTCCACAGGACTAGATGGGGGGTGAAGTATGGAGCATAGCTCCACTGGGGCCAAGCCATTCTACCCCAACTCCAGGGGTCCCAGGCTCAGGGCCCCCCCTCCACCTCCAGGATTACCTCTCATCATCGCAGCACCAAGAACTGCCCTTCTGCTGCTGCAGAGAGTGAGGTGAGGCAGAGAAAAGCCCTTATTCATGTTTGGAAGGTAGAGAATGTAAGCTCCTCGAAGGCAGGGATCGTGTCTACCTACTCTATCGTACCCTCCTACGTGCTTTTTACAGTGTTCTGCACACAGTGAATGTTCACTGAGTACTATTGACCAATCGATTGGAATAGGGGGAGCGGAGGGTGACTGTAGTTGCAAGTTTTCATTTGTGTGTGCTTGTGTTTTCCCCTAGATTGTAAACTCCTTGTGGACAGGGATTCACTTCAATGTATATGCCCCAAACTCCTAGTTCTTCTAGGCCAGGCCAAGACCAGCTGCAGTAAAGCTGTCCCTGGGCCCTAGTGCCGTCCACTACCAGATCAAAGCAGTATTAGGGTGTGGTAACGAACCTTCCAATCTGAGGCTGGAACAAAGGCAGCTCAAGTGGGTTTCGGACCTAAGCTGCTACCTGGAAATGCAGATGGGAGTCTTCATCTATGTCTTGTGAAACTCACCCCTTAGTGTGGCTCAGTGGAAAGAGCACGGGCTTGGCAGTCAGAGGTCATGAGTTCAAATCCCGGTTCCGCCGCTTGTCAGCTGTGTGACTTTGGGCAAGTCACTTAACTTCTCTGTGCCTCAGTTACCTCATCTGTAAAATGGGGATTAAAATTGTGAACCCCACATGGGACAACCTGTTCACCTTGTATCCTCCCCAGCACTTAGAACAGTGCTTTGCACATAGTAAGCGCTTAACAAATACCAAAATTATTATTATTATTACTACCCAGGTGCCCAGGAGCCCTTTCCCCATCCCACCTCCTAGGGACACTTGTGAGAATTTTCCCCAGTGTAGGTAGCTCACACTTGGAGATAATAATCTTGGGAGAGAGTTTTCCATTTTAAGGAAAAACAGTATGGCCTAAAGGAAAGGTCTGGGAGACAGAGGACCTGACTTCTAATCCTGGCTCTGTCACTTTGTATGACTTTAGGCAAGTCATTTAATTTTTCTGTGCCTCAGTTCCTTATCTGTATAATGAGGATTTAATTCCTCTTCTCCCTTCTACCTAAGACTGTGAACATTCTGTGGGACAGGGACTGTGCCTGACCTGATTATCTTGTGTCTACTCTCAGTGCTTAGTGTGGCTTTCGGCATGGAGTAAGTGCTTAACAAATACCGTTATCGTTATTAAAGGCTTGGCACCTCATAACTAACAAAACCTGAGAAATTACTACTGGAAAGCATTTTGCATGTGGTTTCAGCTCCATTATCACTCGTACATATCTGAAATGTGTTTCCCCTTCCAGACTGTAAAGCTCCTTGTGGGCAGGGAATGTCTTTACCAACTCTGTTACATTGTACTCTCTCGAGTGCTTAGTATAGTGCTCTGCATACCATAAGTGCTCAGTAAATACGATGGCTTGATTATTTATATTAACATCTATCTCTCCCTGTAGACTTTGAGTTCCTTGTGGGCAGGCAACATGTCTTCCAACTCTGTTGTTTTCTACTTTCCCAAGCACTTAGAACAGTGTGCTGCACACATTAAATGCTCAATAAATATCATTGTTTGATTGTTTGCTACCATCCCAGACCAGGGCTACGGGAAATGTAACTCTGCTTGGAAAACTTGGCCAAGATCCCCAGACTACTTCATGAGGGAATGGTCGATTAAGGTGGAGTTGAAGGTGCCCTATCTGAGCCTTTTCCTAATACTAGTGGAGCAAAGCAGGCTGTGTGGAAATCCAAGTCTCATTTCCCTCTTTTCTGCTGTTTTTCTTGAGGATGCAGTAAGAGATATGCAGTCTCTTAGATTGTGAGCCCCCGTGTGGGACAGAAACTGTTTCAGATCTATCTTGTAACTACCACATCCCTTAGCTTAGTGCTTTGGCACAAGGGAAGGGCTTAATAAAAATAATATTTTTATTAAGTGGGAGTTGGACTCTGCTTCCCATCTTATTCAACAGACTTGGAGGATCATTCAAAACCTTTGAGACAGCCATTCAATAATTGCTGTTTGCACACAATTTTGCTCCTGAGGCATAAAAAGGCATGCAGACAATTATAGACTGATATTAAACTACAAGAAAACCACGGTTATATGCCAACCTTCCCTGGGAAACCCTATTCATAACCAAAGACTTTCATCAGCAAACCAGAACCAAGTGCTACCACCAAACTCAACTACTTTGGCCCAACATTATCTACTGGACTACCAAGAAACAGGGGAGTAAAAAATAAAATAAAGAAGGCCAGCATGATTAAAAGATGGCTAGTGATGACAACTGAGGCATCAATCTTCAAAACTAATTGCAAGTTTATGAAGCCAGTGTGGTGTCCAACCTGGGATATGTCTGTGAGGCCAGGTCCTACCCAAAAAAACACATTCAGGTGCTTGACCAGTTTCACCAGTCCAAATTATACTTAAAGGACAGTTCACATTTATTGACAGTTAAGCGCTAGAATGCAGTTAGCTCGGTATGGCCTAGTGGATAGAGAAAGCATGGGCCTAGGTGTCGGAAGGACCTGAGTTCTAATCCTGGCTCTGTCACTTGTCTGCTGTGTGACCTTGGGAAAGTCATTTCACTTCTCTATGCCTCAGTTACCTTTTCTAGACTGTGAGCCCATTGTTAGATAGGGACTGTCTCTATATGTTGCCAACTTCTACTTCCCAAACGCTTAGTATGGTGTTCTGCACACAGTAAGTGCTCAATAAATATGATTGAATGAATGAATCTGCCAAATGGAGATCAAGATTGTGAGCCCCATGAGCGAGAGGGATCATGTCCAACCTGATTAGCTTGTATCTACTCCAGCCCTTAGACATATAGTAAGTGCTTAACAATTGCCATCATCATCATTATTATTATTTTTAAATCAGTGCTGGGGGAACAGATGAGGAAAGATTAACCATCAGGATACCAAAGCATCTAGCATTTGGTAATTTTAAATGAGGCATAACAAAGCAGGGAAGACAGAACAGGTGTTTCAAAGATTCAGTGAAGTCCAGTCTCAAACAGTGTAATAGCAGAGGACTTCTAGGAGACTACTGCAGCAGGTAGACCAGCCTGGTAAGCAGTAATTGGAAGGGTGGATCTCTTCCATGACGAATAGGCTACCTGGAAACAGGAACAAATGGCTCAAGTGGCAAGGTAATCAGCACTAAAGAACTATTTTTCAATGTCCACAGTACAGAATGGAGTATCTGCCAATCTATCTATTGACCAGTGGTATTTATTGAGCGCTTTCTGTGTGTGGCCCTTTCCTCTCCATCTGTACCACTACCCTGCTCATTCAAGCTCTCATCCTATCCCATCTGGACTACTGCATCAGCCTTCTCTCTGATCTCCCATCCTCGTGTCTCTCCCCACTTCAATCTATACTTCATGCTGCTGCCCGGATTGTCTTTGTCCAGAAATGCTCTGGGCATGTTACTCCCCTCCTCAAAAATCTCCAGTGGCTACCAATCAATCTGCACATCAGGCAGAAACTCCTCACCCTGGGCTTCAAGGCTGTTCATCACCTCGCCCCCTCCTACCTCACCTCCTTTCTCTCCTTCTACAGCCCAGCCCGCACCCTCCGCTCCTCTGCCGCTAATCTTCTCACCGTATCTCGTTCTCGCCTGTCCTGCCATCGACCCCCGGCCCACATCATCCCCCGGGCCTGGAATGCCCTCCTTCTGCCCATCTGCCAAGCTAGCTCTCTTCCTCCTTTCAAGGCCCTACTGAGAGCTCACCTCCTCCAGGAGGCCTTCCCAGCCTGAGACCCTTCCTTCCTCTCCCCCTCGTCCCCCTCTCCATCCCCCCCATCTTACCTCCTTCCCTTCCCCACAGCACCTGTATATATGTATATACGTTTGTACATATTTATTACTCTATTTTACTTGTACATATCTATTCTATTTATTTTATTTTGTTAGTATGTTTGGTTTTGTTCTCTGTCTCCCCCTTTTAGACTGTGAGCCCACTGTTGGGTAGGGACTGTCTCTATATGTTGCCAACTTGTACTTCCCAAGTGCTTAGTATAGTGCTCTGCACATAGTAAGCGCTCAATAAATATGATTGATTGATTGATTGATTATTAAATGCTTGGGAAAGTACAACACAACAGAGTTGGTAGATGTGATTCCTGACCACAAGGAGCTCGCTGATAACAATCTTTTCAACTAGACCAATATGCTTTGACTGATAAGTATGAAGAAACTAATCCTTCAGCTCTGAGTCAAATGAGGATGCATCAGTTTCCTTAAGCTGGATGCCCTGGAACCCTGGAATGCAGTGACGCCTGCAGTTTTCAGACTTGACTTGGCTTTTCGTTGTCGGAAAGCAGCATGGCATAAGGGATAGAGCACAGGCCTGGGAATCCAAAGTTCATGGGTTTTCTTCCTGGCTCCACCTCTTGTCTGCTGCGTGACTTGGGCAAGTCACTTCACTTCTCTGTGCCTCTTTTACCTCATTGGTAAAATGGAGATTACCAATTACCTGATTACCTTGTATCTACCCCAGTGCTAAGAACAGTGCCTGGTACAGAGTAAGCATTGAACAAACACCATAAAAAAGTGTTTGATAGAGAAGCAGTGCGGCTCAGTGGAAAGAGCATGGGATTTGGAGTCAGAGGTCATGGGTTCAAATCCTAGCTCCGCCAATTGTCAGCTGTGTGACTTTGGACAAGTCACTTAACTTCTCTGTGCCTCAGCTACCTCATCTGTAAAATGGGGATTAAAACTGTGAGCCCCCTGTGGGACAACCTGATCACCTTGTAATCTCCCCAGTGCTTAAAACAGTGCTTTGCACATACAAGGTGCATAATAAATGCCATTATTATTATTATAGTAATCACCTAACAAATACCATAATTGTTAAAGGCTCTCAAGATCTTAATGTGCAAAACCCATAAGACTAAAGTAACTGCAGCAGTATGCCAATATTGTTCCACAGCATCATAGAACAGTATTTATGTAAACATTCTTATATTCTACTATTTCCCCTAACTCTAATGGATTTTAATGTTAGTCTCCCACTGTAGACTGTAATCTCCATGTGGGCAGGGATCCCATCTATCAACTCTATTGTTCTACAGTTTCCCAAGCATTTAGTACAGTGTTCTGCAAACAATAAGTATACTGTAAATACCAATGATTGCATGATTGAGCCAGTCCACTACACAAAATGTGTGTGGTAGTTATTTGCTCAGATACCTTCATTCATTCAATCATATTTATTGAGCACTTACTGTGTGCAAAGCACTGTACTTCAACACTGGCCTCATAGTACCACAGGTTGAAAATGTTCAAGGTGTACCCACTAGAATGAATGAACCAATAACCCTCTTAGAATCTCCCTTCTGCCCTTCTGTGTCTCCCTGACTTATTCCCTTTATTCATCCCCACTTCCATCCCCATAGTACTAATGTATATATCTGTAATTTATTTATTTATATTAATGTCTTTCTCCCCTTCTAGAATCTAAGCTCCTCGTGGACAGGGAATGTGTCTGCTATAATTACATTATACTCTCCCAAGCACTTACTACAGTGCTCTTCACACAGTCTGTCCATTTCTAATTGCTGGCTGCCAAGGTGGTTTGGTGGCTGTGGTCATCTCCCATTCATCCATCCATTCATCCATTCATCAAGCTCTACCCCCTTGTTTAAGTTTTGGCTTTAGAAGTCAGGGGAAGACACAGTTCATGCTAAGAAAATAGCTTAGCCATCCCAGATAGACAGAAAAAAACCCATATGGGTAAATAGCTTTCCAGCATCTCATTGAGAGCATGGATCACAATTCTGGAGTGCTGATTCTCTGCTCCTTCTCCAAAAAGGAAGGCAAACCCTACTTATTAGGACTCTGGAGTAGAAGCCACAGTTTGCCACAAAGGATTGAAATGATACTCGTGGCGTCATTTCTCCAGTTCATATGGTGCTGTGGATTTCCATGACCACAAAACAGCCCCGTTTCAAAGTAGTGGGGTTAGCAGCTTTAAAGGGCACTTAAATTCCAGTGGCATGAACACCTTGAAGATATTCATAAAGGATGAGAAAATGATATGTTAAATATGCATGAAGGGACCCTTTGAGAATGTGCGGCATAAAAAGGGTCTGCATATACAAAGTCAGGTAGCGGGCAGATCTGAAGTGAGCCACCAGCTTTAAATGAAAAAGATTTTTAAAAATCTTGGATGCAGGGACCCTCGACATATTTATCAAGGCAGCAGTTGGAAATGTTAGAATATTGATGCAAGAGGAAAAAGCTCACATAATTCATTGCAGTTTGTAAGGGGAACAGACAGGAGAGTTTGACCAGAAGAAATAAATTAGTTTCTGAAATTGAGGAATAACTCTTGCGGTGGAACATGAATTTGTAGCTGAGACAGAATAATTACAATGACCTCATAGAATGAAGCAACTGAGCTATTTGCGTGGATTCTCCGGGGTTAGGAGATTCGTGGATACTGGGAAAGATTTTACTCTGCTCTACTTCTGCTCTACGTTAGGTAATCCTTGGGGTACTTTGGAGATGAGGAACTGGAATGGGTCACACACAACCCAAGGGGGACAGGACAGCGCTTAGAACAGTGCTTTGCACATTGTAAGCGTTTAACAAATGCCATCATTATTAATTGATCATTATCATTATCATCATTAATCATTATTAAATGATTTCACAAAACAGTCTCAAAAAATGAAATTTCAGAATGGACTGTTGGGAGACCACTACAGCAGAGAGATCAGCTTGATGGAACCATTTGGAATTGGGGCTTCAAGGAGATTAAGATTCCAAGAGGCAGTTTCAAAAACAGCGACTGACACTGCAGGTGTTAAATTCATCAGTGTGGCAAAGAACCATCTTCACATATGAAGAGTATGCTCAAGTTCGACCTCTCGCCAACATCCTACCTCTGGCCTGGAACTCCCTCCCTCCTCACATCAGACAGATAATTGCTCTCCCCACTTCAAAATCTTATTGAAGGCTCATCTCCTCCAAGAAGCATTCCCTAAATAAGCCCTCCTCTCCTCTTCTCCCACTCCCTTCTGTGCCACTCCTACTTGCTCCCTCCCATCTCCACAGCGCAGTTGTATATGTCTGTAATTTATTTATCTACCTATCTATTTATTTATATTAATGTCTGTCTCCCACTCTGGACTGTGAGCTCATTGTGGGCAGGAATGTGACCTTTGTTGTTATATTGCACTTTCCCAAGTGCTTAATACAGTAGTGCACGCAGTAAGTGTTCAATAAATATGATTCAATGAATGAATGAAAATTTATTGAGCACTTACTATGTGCAGCACACATTACTAAGTGCTCAGGAGAGTGTATATCACCAGAGTTGGTAGACCTGTTCCCCTCCCACAATGAGCTTACAGTCTAGAGAGAGAGACACCCATTAATATGCATAAATTAATTACAGATAAGTATGTAAATGCTGTGGGACTGAGGGTGGTGTGATTACCAAATGCCCAAAGGATGTCAGGAACATCCTCTTGCCTCAGTAGTCTCCTCCAAGTAGTGACATCTTCCAAAACAAAAAAAAATGTTTTGGGAGGAAGGTAAATGTGTACCTACCTTTATACTCTGTTTCTTCCCCCTTCCTGTAATTTATTTTAATGCCTGTATTCCTATTCCCCCTCCCTTCTCAACTAGATTGTAAGCTAATTGAGAGCAGGGATTATGTTGATGCATTCTATTGTACTCTCCCAAGCACTTAGTACAGCACTTAGTTCAGAGTGAACACTAAATAAATTCTGGCTCTGTCACATGTCTGCTCTGTGACCCTGGGCAAGTCACTTCACTTCTCTGTGACTGTTACCTCATCTGTAAAATGGGGATAAGACTGTGGGACAAGGATGCTGTCCAACCTGATTACCTTGTATCTACTCCAGCACTTAGAACAGTACTTGACACAGAGTAAACACTTAACAAATACCATGATTATCATTATTATCATTAGTATTATTAATGATTGCTGATTGGCCTGTTTGAGGTTCTTGCCCAGTGGGTGGGGAACTGTGCAAGCTTATAATTTTTTATCCAGATCAAACCCAGGGAATGACTGGCCAGTGCAAACCTGGAGGAAAAATGTGAAATGTGCATTCCTATTGAAAGTTAAGAGTGTTGGATGGTCCTGAGGGTGAGTATCCAACTTGTACTTCCCAAGCGCTTAGTACTGTGCTCTGCACACAGTAAGCATTCAATAAATGCGATTGAATGAATGAATGAATATCCAGCAAAGAACTCATCTACATGGTCTCTCCAGGCATCCTGAATTCTCTGTGGGAATCAGAGCCTTGGGAGAGTTGGACCATGGGACTGTTCCAGGAATGGCACAACTCCAAGTTTTAATATCTTTCTCATCCAGAATCAAGACAGATATGCATAGTAGGAGCATCTAGGAAGGTATGATGTGTTATTCTAATATAGGAATGCTGACAAGAAGATTGGTTTAGCTCTGATCTTGCAAAACAAAAAATACCTTTGCATAGTTTCCAAGACAAAATGGGAAACAATGGGTATTTAAGCAAAAGAGGTACATGGTGGGGTCTCTGAATCTCTGTAGGAGAGCTGGTCCTTCATCTATAATCCTTTCCCGGAGGAAATAAAATGATACCTTGAAACCCGAGGATTGTCATAGCATTTCATCATAGCATCGCAACAGAGCACTGCATGGAGAATCCATCTGGAGAAAGTTGAATTATCCACCACTTCTCCTTAATCTGTGAGGGTTCTCCAAAGGCAGGCAAAACCCTGCCCATGACACCCATACAAACCCTGCAGCCATTGCTCTTCCACATTTGCAGAAGGGAAAAAGAAGATGGAAGCTACTGATGGAGCCATGGTTGGATGGAGTTAAGTCACTGATTTCAGGCTAATAGAGTGATTGCACTCTCCAGAAGGGAGAGGTAGAAGTTGACGTAATCCACACCTGCTGTTAGGGGTGCTGGTAACTCTGCTATTTTCCCTTTCCGTAATTAACAATAATAAAAAAAAATAATAATGGTATTTGTTAAGTGTGTACTATGCGCCAAGCACTGTTCTAAGCACTGGGATAGATACAAGGTAATCAGGTTGTTCCACGTGGGGCTCATAGTATCCATCCCCATTTTACAGATGAGGTAATTTAGGCAAAGAGAAGTGAAGTGACTTGCCCAAGGTCACACAGCAGACAAGTGGCGGAGCCAGGATTAGAACCCACAACCTCTGACTCCTAAGCCTGTTCTCTTGCTGATGTGTTTCTCCCTTTGTAGACTGTAAGCTTCTTGTGAGCTTGTACTTTCCCAAGTGCTTAGTACAGTGCTCTGCACAGAGTAAGTGTTTAATAAATACCATTGATTGATTGACTGTTTCTCCAAAGGTGCTAAGCCTGGTAATAATGAATTTCATTGAATTTCATTGACTAATAAGAAAAATTATCTGAATATTACTTCAGTTCACCAACACTGGTCTCAGAATCGCAGACTGCTTAAATGACATGAACTTGAGGCCCTTTCTCTGACTAAGACAGTGACTTCCAAAAGGGATAGAAGCACATCATGAAGCTGGCTTGTGCCCTTTCCCCTGGATCTCCCTGTGAAGAGGAACGATTATCGGTGAAGGAGAGATTTCCCCGGCCAGTGTCAAATGCTACCAGATGATGAAAAGGAGCTGGAGAGAGAGCAGCTATAATAATAATAATAATGGTATTTGTTAAGTGTTTGCAATGTGCCAAGCACTGTTCTGAACACTGGTGTAGATACAAGGTAATCAGGTTGTCAGGCTAATCAGATTAATCCCCATTTTACAGATGAGGTAACTAAGGCATAGAGAAGTTAAGTGACTTTCCCAGGGTCACACAGCAAAAAAATGGCAGAGATGGGTTTAGAACCCACATCCTCTGACTCCCAAGCCTATGCTCTTTCCAGTAACCCACACTGCTTTTCATGAAATCCAGGAAAGTTTGCTTCTTCTGTTGGGCAGGGAAAAGGTTAATGTTGAGACGTCCCTGATGGGGGGAGGTTCCGATTTCTAGGGGAATCAGCTGTCCAAGGTAACAGCAGGATTGCAGACCAAGAGCAAAGGATTACCTGGAGGCAATGCAGGGAAAAATGCTGACTCTAGTGGAAATGGACATCACCCTGCAAGGATGTAAGGTGGGGTTGACCGTCTGGGGCTGACCTGTGTCCTCACATAGCAACAGGACACAGGGAGGGGGAAAGATGATGATTTTTATGTGGCTAAAGACTAGTTTGAATGGTCATGCCCTGCACCTGTAACATGCAAGTGCTTGCTAAGCCTGTGCAGTGAATGTCGTGCGTGGAGAAGGGAGTGACCGTTGTCACTCTGCCTTCTTGGGGCAACTTACTCCAACCATGGTGAGATAAAATATGAGTCTAATATAGGGCAGAGGATTTTTTAGCTACAGTGGGCACTGGCCTCTTGACACTGGAGTCTGAGGGCCAGGGATTTGTCGCTGGGGTCTTGGGTCTCTTGATCTTTGGGTATGTCGGCGGAGAGGAACACTTTGTTGGGGTACAAAGTTCTGTGGGACACCCAGGCAATGAACTCAGCTCTGTTAACAGGTGTCGCTTGCTGTTGGATAACTTAGAACTGCTCGGGGGCAGCCCCCAAACACCCTGGTGTCACTGGCACATGGGAAACTTGGAGGAGGTGTCTCTTGGGGTCTCGGCTAACTCCTGTGAGGCAGACATGATTCAGCAGCATCAGGAAAGATGTAGGCATTGGTGGAGCAGGGCAGGTGGAGTGGTCTCTGTAATTTATTCATTTACATTAATGTCTGTCTCCCACTCTAGACTGCAAGCTTGTTGGGAGCAGGGAACGTATCTGTTTTTTCTTTCCATACTCTCCCAAGTGCTTAGTACAGTGCTCTGCACATAGTAAGTGCTCAATAAATACAATTGACTGGAGGAAGGTGGATGGATACATTGCTAGGAGAATAATAGTGGCATTTAATAATAATTGTGGTATTTGTTAAATGATTACCATGTGCCAGACACTGTACTAAGTGCTGGGCTGGATGCAAGCAAATCAGGTTGGTTCATGTGTGGCACAAATCTTGCCGGGCTCTGTCATCTGGGGGACGAACAGGCCCGAAGGACTGTGCAGTTCCAGCAGAATGAAGACAGGGACAGAAACTCCCTCTGGGGATCGATCTATTTCCCTCTTCGTTTTGCTTGTATTCCTGATGGTAACCCAGCCATTTGTTCCTTAGCATGGTCTCTTTGCTTCTCTGACACGCTGGGCATTTGTCTTCTTGTGCTCTGATTGTGATTGCTAGCTATTGCCTGAAACCAGGACCACCAAAGCCTTGACCTTCATATGAATGCTCAGCTTCAAGAATCTTTGACAGGAAAAGATTCCCCCATACCAGGAAAAGAAACTGGACAGAAAAGTGTCACAGTGATTTCCACAAGGCACTTCAATACCCTTCTCTACATTATTAATGGCTCTACCATTTAAGTGGTTCCCTTAACTGACTTTTTAATCACTCCATTTTATCAAATTTCATTTAGCTAAATGCAATGGTGTTGATTATATGCATCGAATTAGGGAGAGACTAATGATTACAGAGACTCCCACTGCCCTGTTAGCTGTGATTGTGCTAAGCTTAAGGGGAAAAATCTAATCTACAGTGAAAGGGGGGCAGGGAAGCAGAGTACCACATTCCTGTTCATATTGGTATAAGTCCTCCTCAATTAGCCCTCTCTGCCCCCTCCCAAGATACGGTAGGGAAAAAAAAGAATCTATGAGAGAGGAAATTTTGGGTGCAAATGTGTCTGGAATTTCAGACATGAGAACAAAGTCAATACTAGTGGAAGGTGTACAGGTCGCATAAGGAGAATCATTGCTCTGAATTTAGGTCCCCGAGAACAGGAAATGGGTTATTTTTTTTTCTGGTTTGTATCTCCAAGTAGATCATCAAGTACATCAAGTGGATGTTGCATGAATTCTATTAATACTACAATTACCTCTATATTACTGCTACTATTACTACAACCATAACTACGCCAACTATGACTACTATTAGGTCCACGAGCTGTTTCGGATTAACGGAAGTTGTAATTCCTATCCTCCCTTCCTGGCCCTCTCCCCCATGTCACAGAAGGGAGCTTCTTTCCTCTACCTCTACAGTCCCTAATGCTGGTGGTCTCCAAGCCCCCAGTAACTGCAGGACTAAATCCTCCTCCCTCCAACTTAGACTGTGGGGAACAGGGGCTGTGACTAACCTGATAAACTTGCATCCACCCCAGTGCTTGGAACAGCGCTTGACACACAATAAGGACTCAACAGATACCATTAAACAAAATAGGTGTAGGTCGGGTGGTGGAAGCATTGTTCCAAGGCTGTGGGGCTAAGAGCTGTCACTGAGGGGAAAGGCATGAGGCACTGTGCTTCTGAAAGAGCCCAAACCCCAGCTGTCTTAGGTTCAGGTGCTGGGCTGGTGAGGGCTGAGCCGTGAATAGAAATTATCTCACCACCCCAGTCATTTCAGTCTACAGCAGACAGCCCTCCATCTATTTTTTTAATTTATTTTTTTCCCCCAGTCCCTACTCCTGCATTCATTCATTCAATCATATTTATTGAGCACTTACTGAGTGCAAAGCACTGTACTAAGCGCTTGGGAAGTACAAGTTGGCAACATATAGAGATGGTCCCTACCCAACAACGGGCTCACAGTCTAGTGACAGTCACCATCACAGTCTGCATGCAACCTAACTGGTCCACTCACATTCCCCTCTGGGGAACACCAGAAAAGAGTGAGGCCTCTCTGCTCTCCTATGTCCCCCCCACTTTTTTTATGATATTTGTCAAGCACTTACTATTTGTCAAGCACATAAACACTGGAGTAAGTACAGGCTAATAAGACGGGGCACAGTCCCTGCCCATGTAAAGCTCACAGTCTTAATCCCCATTTCACAGAGGAGGTAACTGAGGCACAGAGAAGGTAAGTGATTTACCCAAGGTCACACAGCAGACAAGTCATGGAGCCGGGATTAGAACCCAGACCCTTCTGGCTCCCAGGCCTGTGCTCAATTCACTAGGTTATGCTGCTTCTCTGTCAAGAGCTTACTATGTGCCAAGCACTGAACTAAGTGCTGGGGTAGTTACAAGATAATCAGATTGGACACAGTCCATGTCCCACATTGGGTTCAGATTCAGAGTCTTAATCCCCATTTTACAGATGAGGAAACTGAGGCACAGAGAAGGTAAGTGACCTCCCCAAGGTCACACAGCAGACAAGTGGTGGAATCAGGATTAGGTCTGCTGTTTCTTCGGCTCTTGTTTTATCTACCAGGCCTTGATGCTTCTCCCCCCCACCCCGCCCCTGACTTCAGACTCCAGTGGAAGTATATGAAAATCAGTTACCTGTTTCTAACAGAACTGTAGTCCAGTCAGCAATAATCTGCACTGATTTGTCACTCTGTTCATTCAGTTGTATTTACTGAGTGCTCACTGTGTGCAAGCACTGTACTAAGTGCTTAGAAAGTACAAGTTGGCAATATACAGAGATGGTCCCTACCCAACAATGGGCTCACGGTCTAGAAGTCCATCCCCACGTGCTCTAAAACCATACTGAGGAGCTATTAATGGTCTAGGGAATAGGGGCATTGATAGATGTGCCCACCCACAACTCCACCCCTGGAAATGCCCTCAAATGGTGGTTTTTATTCTTGGTTTCACACCCTGGGCAAGGGTATCCCATTACCTAGCCATTCCCTAGGGCCAGCGTCAGACGGTCAGTAAGGTAAGTGGCTGACAGTGTCTGCATAGTGCTTCCAACCCCTGTGCACATGTACGGAACACTTACCATGTACAGAGCACTGTACTAAGCCCTTGGGAGAGTACAAAGCAACAACAGACACATTCCCTGCCCACAAGGAGCTTACAGTCTAGAGGGGGAGACAGACATTAATGCACGTAAATCAATTACAGATATGTACCTAAGTGCTGTGGGTCTGGGAAGGGGGATGAATAAAGGGATGAATAAAGTGACTTGCCCAAGGTCACAGAGCCAAATGGTGGAGCCAGCATTAGAATCTAGGTCCTTCCAACTCCCAGGCCCGTGCGCTTTCCACTAAGAAATGCTACTTCTCTGATCAAAACCTCCTGATCAAGACAGCCACTGCCCTTCTGCAGATTCAACACAGCTCTCCAGCTTCGCCCAAGTGCGGAAGCCATCTTTACGTTGATTTTTACACAGATCCTCTGCTTCCCCGCTCTCAGAAATAGAAAAGACTTTAAAGAGGTTTGACATTTTTTATTTTTCATTTAAGTAATGGGGAGGTTTTCCCTTCCTTCATGACAGTCCCCTCCTACTACCTCTAGTCCTAGTGGGGGCTCAGAGTCATCTAATTCAGGGGAGAGTCCCAGAACTTATCTTTGCCCAGGGCTGGACTGTGGAAACCTTGGGAAGTGGGGGGGAAGGGGTCAGCAGGTCAGAGAGGATAACAGAGTGCTTGGGAGCTGCCTGGGGGGCTGGGGTTGGGGGGTGTCCTCTGGGACACACAGGGCAGTGGATAAGCCATTCTGAGCCGGGGACCTAGGGCTGAAAGAAGATGGGGTTTGGATAACTGGCTGCCATGATGCTTTACCCAGCCTTTGTTGGGGACCTTGAGGCTCAGGAGAAGGTGAGGCTGCTCTTGGGGCCGGCGGTGACTTTACAAACTTGGGGAAAGTGTCAGAGTAGCTCAGAAGGGTTTGGGAAATGTGGTTTCAGAAGGGCCTTGAAGATGGAAAGAGCAGGGGTCTGCTGAATATGAAGCAGGTGGGAAGTCCAGTGCACATAATAAGTGTTAGTTAATGCTATTTCTGCCACAGGCAGATGAGATGGTGTCAGCAAAAGTCCATCTATGAGAGAGAGATAAGAATAAGACACAATGAATAGGCCAGTTTGAATACTATTAATATTCAATTGTTGTATTACAACAATTACCTCTATGAACTACTCCATTTCTCCTGTCTTTCTCCTCTCTGTTCCACGTCTCTGATCCTTTGCTCTCCATGTCTCTGACTGTCTGCTCTCCATCTCTCCCTGGCTGTTTCTCCCTGGCTGTCGGTCTCTTCACACTTTCCCTTCCCTTCTCTTCCCCCTGTAATCCTCAAAGAGATAAATTGCCCCATTGGCTGCCATTAGAGGAATTTGGCTCCTGTTCTCTTTAAGAGATTTCCCACCATGCTCTACATGTTTCAAGACCCAAAGAAACCTCCTTTCGACTACTGAATAAATCCATAACCATTTTTTTCATAGACTGTTAGTATTTATATTTGTTGATGGGGAAAAGAGGAGCCATGCTTCAGTCAGTCCATCTGAATCAAGATCTCAACTCTGAAGATGTTAAAAAGAAATCCAAACACTGCTATGTGCAGTTATTTGTATTCTCAAATATGCAAATTTGGGGTAGAAATAAATAAATTGTTTATAATCACTTCCCTAGGCCCCTTTTTACATATGCATCACATTATGTTCTAAATGTCTAAACATAGGGAATTATGTAATATGCAAACTAGAGAATATACCAAGTGAGTTTGGTGAAGTTTCACCCTGAATCTTTGTTATTGGAAAATCACTGATTATTTAAAATGTCCGTGTTTGGTCTTGGCCTGGAAGAAGTTTAGTTGTATTTCTTAATTCAGTCATTTTACCTTGAAATATGAGATTGCAAAGGAATGGACACTTTATTTCCACCACACAGTATGCTTAAAAAAATCTGGAGTTGTAAATTTAAGCCTGGCAGATCTTCAGACTTCGGTGAATGAGAAAAATCAAGCCAACCTTGAAGCAAGCAGCTAAGCTATCTTTAAAGTATGAAGGTTTGACAAGCCAAGAATGAGCTAGCCAAATGGGGTATTGTAGGTCCATTCCTGCCCATGAGAATGGGTGACCCAAGAAGGCAACCATTGCAGAGTTCTTCAAGGCATCCGGTGCCACTGTTGGAAACCAGGCACTGGGCTAGAGGGACCATAGAATTGACCTAGCGTGTCATTGAGTACATTGTCACCTTTTCAGGTCCATTCAGGAGTAAAGGCATCACTGATGAAATTAATTAATTCAGTCATATTTATTGAGCACTTACTGTGTGCAGAGCACGGTACTAAATGCTTGGAAAGTACAGTTTGGCAACAAATAGAAACAATCCAGGCACTGTACTAAACTCTGGAGTGGATACAAGCCAATTGGGTTGGACACAGCCCCTGACCCATGTAGGGTGCAGAGTCTCAATCCCCATTTGACAGATGAGGCAACTGATGCCCAGAGAAGTGAAGTGACTTGCCCAAGGTCACGCAGCAGACAGGTGGCAGAGCTGAGATTTGCCTTGCTCTCATGGTGCAGAAACTTTGATACTCACTCCTCAGCAGGGAGGGCCTAGTTCTCTTTTAGCATCTCCTGTGGGAGCTCCAGCTGTGAGATGAGCCCTAACAATCACTGCTTTCTCAGAGAAATTCTAAGGTCCAAAGCATCATCTTCCTGATTGTACCCTGCACCACCAAAATAGACAGGAGGGCAATCTAAGCCAACCTAAGTGCTTGAAAGAGTACACTATAACAATAAACAGACACATTACCTTCCCACAGTGAGCTTACAATCTAGAGCAGAAGACCGATGTTAATAGAAATAAATAAATATGGAACAAGAAGCCCAGAAGCTGCTCCAGTGTCCCATATGATTCCTGCCCCTTCCCAAGTACCGGGGTTGGTCTTCCCAGGGCCTTGCCTCTGCCAGATCCCAGAATTCAGAACCTCAGTTTGTGTCAGTTAATCAACCCACCAATCAGTGGTATTCATTGAGTGCTTTCTGTGTGCAACACTGTACTAAGTGCTTGGGAGAGTACAACAGAGTTGGTTGACACAATCCCCACCCTAAAGGAACTTACCCAATCCCCACCCTCTAGGACGAGGGACACATCAGCTCCGCAAGTCCCAGCCCGTGGCAGTTCTGACCCCGAACCAATGGCTTCCTGTTTTGGGCCTTCAAATCCAGAGTTTCTGGATCTGTTGGCTCAGATCTGCTTGGTTCACACTGAAGATCGGCCAGAACCCCATAGGGCAAACCTCAGGGTGTGGGGTAAAGCAATTGAGGGTGTCCAGGGCGGGACAGAGCCCAGGGAGAGAAGTGGAGGTCCACGCTGGGTGCCCAGCGTCCATTCCAACTGAGTGGGGATCATGTGGGCAGAACTGACTTCAGGTGGAGAGTGAGGGATGTGACTTCCTCAGACAGCTTATCAGAGGGCCCGACTAGGGAGTGGCAGGCATTGAAAATTTGAAAGTTCCCAGTGTCCCTTCACCCAAGCTGGAAATTAGCATCCATTAGAAAGGACTGGTGAGGGTAAAATTTGGGTCTGGAGGAAGAGGGAGACCTCTGAAGATCCTTGTTGGGTGATTCTCCAGACTGATGGTGCTCAAAGACTCAGGTGGATTTGTATGTCATGTTCTCCCACTTTGCTCTTTGTCTGGCATATCATGTGCAGCATAATGCCATGGCACACAATGGAAGAAGAGGAAATTTTTACTGCATGCAGTGCAGCTAAATGCCTAAAGTCAGGCCTGTACGCCAAAGTCCTCTCAGCATTCTGGACATGCTGCTTGTCTCCTGGAGTGGAATCACTGTCTTTGGGGGCTAGACTGCCTGGTGCATGTGATAGCCAGAAATGGACCTAGCATTGGAGGGAGGGGAGGCTCCGTGTCGGAGTCAGCTCCTGTCTTCTCCTCTATGGAAGTTCAGTTTGCTTAGCGATGCCCCAGTATGGCTCGGCAGCTGGGAGGAGCCATCTCTGTATGTTTGCTTGCCTATTTCCCCCACCCATTAACTGGTGCTTTGTCAGAAAAACAAAGCATATTAGAATCTACCAGCATCTGGCAAAGTGAAGACCGTCTAGATCAGGCTGAAGAATGGTTGAGCTGCGTATGTAATCACATAATGACACCGCCAATGGCATCAGTCTCTGTTATCTTGACTGACTAATATTCCAATTCAGCTATCTCCCAGGGCCGTGAAATGGTGCTTTTCTTACTTAGAGATGCATAATCTGCAGACAAATCCCAGCACTTTGGGGCGGCTCGTGGCGCTATGCACGGGAGGAAGGAATTCAACATTTTTCAGGGGATAAAAGACTGGTGTGGGCAGCTTTCCCAGAAGTTCATTTTACAGGGGGAAAATGACACATTTGGAGGTGGCTGAGTTCCAATTTCATTTGGTGAAAATGTCTGTCTCTATCACACAATGAAAAGCTCCCTCCTGTCAGTTGAATTTTCTGTTTTGCAATCTTCTGCATTTAGGCGCCTAATCTCAGGGGGATCGCTGAAATCCAAGAGTCATCTGGGGTCTGTTATGATGGCAGAGATGCCATAGATAAGTTCACAGTGTTCCTCTTTGCTACCAGAGAGATATAGAAGCCACCAAGGAAGAATTCTGATTTGATTGGTGGAGCGAGATAAAATAAACACAGTTCCTTACCATCCCAACCATAGCAGCACGCTTTTGCTCACAATTAGACAGAACTAGGACAAGGAGACTTGAGAGTCTGTTTATGTCATCAAAACCCAAATATGTGTAGCTGTTCTATATGTTCAAACATGCTGTTGATGGTGAGAGTCCAGCAGAGTGTTGGTAGATGCAGCTGATGTTGCCAGTGGCCACTGAAAGTCCCTTCCGCTGTTACATTTATTACACCCAGCCCCTGGTGCCGTTTTCCTCTCTCCCTGTAGGAAACACACTCTTCCCAGAGATTCTGCTCCAAGCCAGTCACCTGTCTTTTTTATTTATTATTTATTATAAATTATTATTGCTGCATTGTTATTATTTGTTATTACTAATTAATTATTATTGCTGACCTGTCTTCTGCTATTGTCTTCCAGCAGACCACCACTTTGCCACAACAGCCAGGGGCCTGCTTCATTTTGTCTTGAAATTGTTTCTGTCCACAACTTTAATTGCCCCATTTCAGTACTCCAGAGAGCAACCGTTTGGGTGTCCTTTAGTCATCCATTTTCACATCCCCTATCCAGTGAAGGTGTACTGTGATGATCACTGCCTCAGTGCCAATGATATGATTGCATTCCAGGGTCAGTGATTCCGGGGTCAACGATGCTGTCTTTTCATTTGATGTTAAGAATGATGAAGAGATACACATTTGAAACGGCTCGACAAATTACATGTAAAAGAGCGTGGGCCTGGGAGTGAGAGGACATGAGTTCTAATCCTGACTTTGCTGCAAGCCTGCTGTATGACCTTGGGCAAGTCGTTTGACTTCTCTGTGCCTCCGTTTTCTCACCTGTAAAATGGGGATTCGATACCTGTTCTCCCTTAGACCGTGAGCCCTAAGTGGAACAGGGACTGTGTCTGAACTGATAATCTCGTACCTGTCACAGCATTTAGTACAGTTCTTGGCACATAGTAAGAGCTTAACAAAAACACAATTTATTATCATTAGTAGTAGTAGTATTACTATTATTTGAGGTACATGGGTTAGCACTAGCTCTCTCAGTTGTAGAATTATTCTGTGGAACATCGCTTTGGTTTGAAACTGAACACAGCCCTTTCTTTTTGGGGGGAAATGTAAAGTAATGTAGGTGATACCAAGCTGATACGTTGCTTTTTTGCTGAGCAGAAGTAAATTATTGCTCCAAACCTCCCCAGTCTCATGAGGCCCCATGATGGTGTTCCATGTTTCGGCATCATTGCCCACCCACACATTGAATTCTCCCATGGTGATCAGCTCGTCAGACTTGAGAGCCAATAAAATGATCCTATCCAGGTGCTTATATAAATGGGTCTCTCTCTTCATTGCTCTTTATCATTGTGGGGGTTGATAGACTAATGATGGAAGGGAAGGAGTTTTGCTTGAGAGGCTGTCATATCGTCCTAAATTGGTTAGTTATGCCTCTGAGCAATTTGGGAAACCAGGGACTAAGGACTGAGTGAAAAAGGACCCCCCAACTGGTAATGGTCTGAAGAGGGGAGGCCTCACCTAAATAAGGGGCACCTAGCACTTCTGTCTGGGAGCTGTCCTTCTTCAGGTAATCTGTGCTTGCTCCCTGCCATGATAGTGACTCCACAACTGACCTGTTCTCTCAAAAGTGTTATCCTTTTTTTTTCAGTAGCAGTAAGACTAATAATTACGGTGTTTGTTTAGCACTTACTATATGCCAAGCACTGTTCTAAGTGCTGGGGTAGATACAAGGTTATCAGCTTGTCCCACATGGGGCTCACAGTCTTAATCCCCATTTTACAGATGAGGTAACTGAGGCACAGAGAAGTTAAGTGACTTGCCCAAAGTCACACAGCTGACAAGTGGCGGAGCCAGGATTAGAACACAAGCTCGTGCCCTGTCCACTAAGCCACGCTGCTTCCCCTAATGTGCCAGGCCCCGTACTAAGCGCTGGGGTAGAATGGCAGCTTAGTGCTTTGCACACAGTAAGTGCTCAATAAATATGATCGACTGACTTTACACCCAGCCTGGCATGCACAGAGCAAAGAACATGCCAGGGGCAAGCAGAAAGTTCCTCAGCTGCATGGTGGGGCACTGAGAGGGTGCAGAGTAGGGCAGTGTGTTCTTAATAGAGCTGCTCAGACACATAGGATGTGGCCCTGAATACCAATAATAATAATAATTACTATCATTATTATCTATTTATGTTAATGTCTGTCTCCTCTTCTAGACTGTGAGCTTGTTGTGGGCAGGGAATATATCTATTTATTGTTATATTGTACTCTCCCAAGTGCTTAGTACAGTGTTTTGCACAAAGTAAGTGCTCAATTAATGATTGAATGAATGAATAATAATAGTACTTTTAAGTGCTTACTATAATAATAATAATAATAATGGCATTTATTAAGCGCTTACTATGTGCAAAGCACTGTTCTAAGTACTGGGGAGGTTACAAGGTGATCAGGTTGTCCCAAGGGGGCTCACAGTCTTAATCCTCATTTTACAGATGAGGTAACTGAGGCACAGAGAAGTTAAGTGACTCGCCCAAAGTTACACAGCTGACAATTGCCAGAGCCAGGATTTGAACCCATGACATCTGACTCCAAAGCCCGTGCTCTTTCCACTGAGCCACGCTGCTACTATGTGCCAATCACTATACTAAATACTAGTGTTGATGGCAGCCATAGGGGCGGGCATTCGGGCTACAAGGAAGCTGGGAGATGCTGGCGGAGAGTGTGGGGTGGGAGTAGAAGATGGTGGTGGAGAATGTAGGCTGTGGTTAGGGGTAGAAAGTGAAGCTTGGCAGGTGGAAGTAAATAAAGAAGGAGGAAGGTGGTGGTTGTGGAGGGATACCCAATAGTGGTACTACACATGGCTGTAATTTAGCAGGGACTTCATTATAACAGTAACGAACCTCAGGGATGGGAAGTTGGGGGCGGGGGGGGGGGGGGTGTCCTGAATCCCTACAGACCCTCTTGAACCCTGAAGACTGAACTCCTTGTCTTCCCTCCCAAACCCTGCCCTCTCCCTGACTTTCCCATCACTGTTGACGGCACTACCATCCTTCCCATCTCACATGCCCGCAACCTTGGTGTCATCCTCGACTCCGCTCTCTCGTTCACCCCTCACATCCAAGCCGTCACCAAAACCTGCCGGTCTCAGCTCCGCAACATTGCCAAGATCCACCCTTTCCTCTCCATCCAAACTGCTACCCTGCTCGTTCAAGCTCTCATCCTATCCTGTCTGGACTACTGCATCAGCCTCCTCTCTGATCTCCCACCCTCGTGTCTCTCTCCACTTCAATCCATACTTCATGCCGCTGCCCGGATTGTCTTTGTCCAGAAATGCTCTGGGCATGTTACTCCCCTCCTCAAAAATCTCCAGTGGCTACCAATCAATCTGCGCATCAGGCAGAAACTCCTCACCCTCGGCTTCAAGATTCTCCATCACCTCGCTCCCTCCTACCTCACCTCCCTTCTCTCCTTCTACAGCCCAGCCCGCACCCTCCGCTCCTCCGCCGCTAATCTCCTCACCGTTAGGCCTCATTCTCGCCTGTCCCGCCATCGACCCCCGGCCCACGTCATCCCCCGGGCCTGGAATGTCCTCCCTCCCTACATCCGCCAAGCTAGCTCTCTTCCTCCCTTCAAGGCCCTACTGAGAGCTCACCTCCTCCAGGAGGCCTTCCCAGACTGAGCCCCCTCCTTCCTCTCCCCCTTATCCCCCTCTCCATCCCCACCATCTTACCTCCTTCCCTTCCCCATCGCACCTGTATACATGTATATATGTTTGTACATATTTATTACTCTATTTTACTTGTACATATCTATTCTATTTATTTTATTTTGTTAATATCTTTGGTTTTGTTCTCTATATCCCCCTTCTAGACTGTGAGCCCACTGTTGGGTAGGGACTGTCTCTATATGTTCCCAACTTGTACTTCCCAAGCGCTTAGTACAGTGCTCTGCACGCAGTAAGGGCTCAATAAATATGATTGATTGATTGATTGAAGCCAGGGTCTTGAGCTTGATGAGCCTCTGCATTGATCGGGTCCTGCTACTGGGGAGTCTTGCTGCTTTCCAATACCACTGAGATCCTAGTCAATGCCTCTCCATGCCAACTACTGAAAAACCTAGTCAGCCATGCACTACTTAAATCCTTGTGTTGTTTCACCTCAGAATACAAGGCAGATGTGATCTTGCAGTTTTAGAGAGGCAGAAAAAGAGAAAGAGGAGTATTTAAAGATCTACCTCTATTCTGCATTCATTCACCTTACAATAGCATTTGTCACCATCCACAGATCAGGGCTCTGCCAGTTTGAGAAATTCCCCAAGATTTTCAAACTTACTACACAATGAAAGGGTCTAATGGGTCACAAGTGAAGAAGCCTTTTTCCCTTATCAGGTGTGGAGGAGGAGGTCTGTCAGTCAATCGGTCAGTCAGTCAATCATATATTGAGCACTTAATGTGTTCAGAGCACTGTACTAAGTGCTCAGGAGAGTATAAGAATAAACAAACACATTCCCTGCCCACAATGAGCTTACAGTCTAAGTTTGTGGGTATGGAGGGACAGACATTCATATAAATAAATAACAGATATGTTGAAGCAGCATGGCTCAATGGAAAGGGCGTGGGCTTTGGAGTCAGAGGTCATGGGTTCTAATCCCACCTCCGCCGCTTATCAGCTCTGTGACACTGGGCAAATCATTTAACTTCTCTGTGCCTCAGTGCCCTCATCTGTAAAATGGGGATTAAGACTGTAAGCCCCACATGGGACAACCTGATTACCTTGTATCTCCCCCAGTGCTTAGAACAGTGCTTGGCACATAGTGCTTAACAAATACCAAAATCATTATTATTATTACATAAGTGCTGCGGAGCTGGGACGTTGAATGAATAAAGGGAGCAAGTCAGCAAAAGGCAGAAGGGAGTGGGAGAAGAGGAAAGAAAGGCTTAGTCAGGGAACACTGTTGGTGGAGACATATCTTCAGTAAGGCTTTAAAGGTCGGGGAGAGCAATTGCATAAGAGGTCTTGTTTCGTTGGGCCTAGTCTATGCCAGCATATTTTGGGATGCAGTGAGAGATTTGAAAACCGAAGTAAGGGTATGCTTCTGGTCCTCTGGAACGATTCCAGAATAGTGGGCTATGAACATCATCCAATACAGTTGAGAAAGTGGTCCATGTTCTGTGTTGTCCTGACAACTGTGCCGTGGAGGCATAGACCCAAGAAGCCGTGCAGGTGATTAAGCAAAGCCTTGCCAACTGCCCTTAACCTTACTGATTAAGAGCAAGGCCAGTAAATGAATAGCGATCCCATTTAGATTAGTTTTAAGAGGATTAATATTATATTTGAATTTGCACAGGTCTGGACAGGAGACAAACGAGTATTGTCTTAAAGAGAAGCATTTTTTAGGGTTTTTTTTGGAAGGCTTCAGTTTTGCCGTCCCAAAAACGATGGGGTTGTAAGGTGCAGAGATCTGTCTTCCAGCCTGTTGCTCTGATCATCCTTTTCTGGAGCTGTGGGACGTGCCTGGAGGTTAATGAAAATGCAGAGGAAAAAAAAAACAAAACATTCCAAGCCATTTTAATGGCTAGAACTTAATTATAGCACATTTCTAAGCAACACCAGCAATAAGCAGCTCACTGAACATACAAAAGAATAATCGTGGTTCATTTTCCATGAGTCCCTGAACAACCGTGTCTGACTAGATTTCTGCTACAGCTTCTTCTCTGGTCCTCCTACCTCCAGTTTTGCCCCTTTTCAGTCTACTGTCCACTCTGTTGCCTAAATCATCTTCCTAAAATGTCACTCAGAATGCATCTATCCACTCCTCAACAGCCTCCAGTGGTTACCCATTTCTTAGCACATCAATCAATCAATCTCATCATCTCTACTCACTGTACAATCTCTACCATCACCAAATCTATCCTGTTTCCCCACAGAGAACAACCATCTTTTGACCCAAGCCACTTCATCATGCCCCATTTAAGTCTCCATACCCAAATTACCTTCCCTTGATGGATAAATTGACACCTGCAACACCACCCTTTTACCTTAAAAAAAAAAACCACTAGCCCTCTCTCTTCTTCCTTCCCTGACTGTCATCTTCAATTGTTCACTCTCCATTGGCTTATTCCCCACTACTTTCAAAGATGCTTATGTATCTGCTATCCTAACAATTCCTCTGTTGACTCCTTGTCTCCATCCAGTTATTACCCCCTCTCCCTCCTACCATTCCTCTCCAAACTCTTTTTTTTAAATGGTATTTGTTAAGGGCATTCAACACACCAAGCACTGTTCTAAGTACTGGGGTACAAGCTAATTGTGTTGGACCCAATCCATGTCCCACATGGGACTTAGTTCCCATTTTACAGATGAGATAACCAAAGCTCAGAGGAGTTAAGTGACCTAAGGTCACCCAGCAGGCAAGTGGCAGAGCTGGGACTAGAATAATAACAATAATAATAATAATAATAATGGCATTTGTTAAGCACTTACTAAGTGCAAAGCACTGTTCTAAGCGCTGGGGAGGATACAAGGTGATCAGGTTGTCCGACGTGGGGCTCACAGTCTTAATCCCCATTTTACAGATGAGGTAACTAAGGCGCAGAGAAGTTAAGTGACTTGCCCAAAGTCACACAGCTGACAATTGGCAGAGCTGGGATTTGAACCCCTGACTTCTGACTCCCAAGCCTGGGCTCTTTCCACTGAGCCACACTGCTTCTCTAGAATCCAGGTCCTTCTGATTCCCAGGCCCATGCACTACCCACTAGACCACACTGCTTCTTCAGCATGTTGTCTATAACCACCGCCTCCACTTCCTTGCCTCCAATTCTCTCCTTGACCCTCTACAATCTGGTTTCCACTCCTTCCACTCCATGGAAAGTGCCATCTCAAAGGTCACCAATGACCTCCTTCTTGCCAAATCCAAAGGTCGCTACCCCATCCTAATCCTCCTTGGTCTCTCAGCTGCCTTCGACACTCTCAACCAACTTCTTCTCCTGGAAAGGTTACTCAACCTTGCCTTCCCTGCCCTTGTCCTCTCCTGGTTCTCTCCCTACCTCTGTAGCTGCTCATTCTCAATCTCTCATCAAGGGCTCCTTAACTGTCTCTCACTCCCTAACTGTGGGAGTCCCTCAGGGATCAGTTCTGGTTCCCCTTCTGTTCTCTATCTACACCCACTCCCTTGGGGAACTCATTCGCTCCTATGCCTTCAACTAACATTATGCAAATGATTCCTGAATCTGCATCTCCAGCCCTGATTTCTCTCCTTCTCTGCAGTCTCACATTTCCTCCTGCCTTCAGAACATCTCTATTTGGATGTCCCACGAAAACCCCGGAGTTTACATATCCAAAACAGAACTCCTCATGTTCCTACAAAAACCTTTCTCCCCTGTGCCATAACATTCCCATCGCTGTAGACAGCATCACCATCCTCCCTGCCTCACAAGCCCATAACCTTGGCATTATCCTTGACTCATCTCTTTCATTCAACTCATATATTGAATCTGTCATCAAATCCTATCAGTTCTACTTTCACAACATCGCTAAAATCTGTCCTTTCCTCTCCATCTAACCTCCCTTCCCCCCCCCCCCCCCCCCCCCGCCCCACCCAGCCCCACAGGACTTATGCCTATATGAATATATCTATAATTCTATTTATATTGATGCCTGTTAACTTGTACTGATGTCTGTTTCCCCCCCTCTAGACTGTAAACCTGTTGTGGGCAGGGATTGTTTCTCTTCATTGCTCTTATTGTACTTTCCAAGTGCTTAGTACAGTCCTCAGAACACAGTAAGTGCTCCATAAATACAATTGAATGAATAAATGCTACTACATTGATCAAAGCACTTATCTTATCCTGCCTTGATTACTGCATTAACCTCCTTGCCAACCTCTCTGCCTCTTGACTCTCCGAACCCCAGACCATTCTTCACTCTCCTGCCCAGATCAGAGCAACAGTCTATGTTTTCCCACTCCTCAACCTTCATTAGTTACTTAGCCACCTTCACATCACCTAAAAGCTCCTTACCCATGCTTTTAAAACACCTGTCTGTTGAATCTATACTTTTCTACCGACTGCTATTCTAAGGGACAAACATATTAATGCAGGCAAGACCGATATCCTATGCTGGAAGGATATGCTAGCCTCAAAACACTGTTTCAACCAAAGTCACATGTATAGATAGATTTCACTTTCAGTAGCATCATCTCTGGAAAATGAAGGACAACTAAACACGCACACAGAGAGAGAGAGAGAGAGAGAGAGTCTCTCTCTCTCTCTCTCTCTCTCTCTCTTTTTCTCTCCTCCTGCCCAGCACTCTAACTGCACATCTCTCTCAACTCTCACACCTCTGATCCCTTGTTCATGACATTCTGCCTGCCCCAAACTCACAGCTCCTTCAAATCGGCCCAAGTCCAGCTCTCCCCTTCTTTAAAGCCCTCTGAATCCCACTTCCTCCAGGAGGTTTTTTTCCCCAATTGATTCCCAACAGATACCCAAGCTTCATCTACCCAACAGCAGAGCTGGGATGGTAGCTATATACAGTCTCTATCTGTTGCCAAATTGTACCTTCCAAGCCCTTAGTCCAATGCTCTGCACACAGGAAGCGCTCAATAAATATGATTGACTGAATGAATGACCCACTTGCCTCCTCGGCTCCAGTCCTCACCCCTTGCGGCGACCCCAGGTGGGTTGGGTAGGGACCGTCTCTATATGTTGCCGATTTGTACTTCCCAAGCGCTTAGTACAGTGCTCTGCACACAGTAAGTGCTCAATAAATATGATTGAATGAATGAAAAGTAGAGACACTCTTGGGTCAGGTTTCCACAAAATGTTGCATGTAATGTCTTTATGCTATGCTGTGTATGGACACAACATAACATAGTGCCAACATATATAATGGGAGGAAATGGAAAATTTTTTCTCACATCAGGGAGGCCAAATGTGTGAAGTCAGCCCTGCCTAATGGGAGTACTTAATCAACTTTCAGTAACAAAGTTCCAAAACTGTACCAATCCCAAAGGTGAAGAAAGTAGGCTTCAGTTAGCCAATCAGTCAATCATAATATTTTTTTTACTGTGTGCAGAGCACCATACTAATCCCTTGTGAGAGTACGATACAATAAACATTGCTTCCCCTCACAGTCTTATTCTGTATCGAATGACTGACATGGAAACTGTCTGTGTTTGCAATAAGCCTGCTAACAGTCCATCCAAGAGAGACCACAGAATGCTTCACAATCTTGTGAGGGTTTGTAGCAAAGATGCCAATCTGGAACTGCAGTCCTCTGCTAAAGACTAGCCAGCCTCTGATTTTAGAACATATTATCAAAGAGCAGGGTGAGGATACCTTGCTCCAGATGCATTGCATAAGCCTGAACTACAAGGTGTTAGAAGTAAGAAGCTGCATGACCTAGAAGATTCTAATTCTTTCTCCACCATTTACCTGCTGTGTGACCTTGGGCAAATCACTTCTCAGGGCCTCACTTTCCTCATCTATAAAATGAGATTCAGTACATGTTCTCCCTCCTACTTAAAACTGTGAGCTCGATGAGGGACAGGGAGTGTGTCTGACATGATTACCTTGTATTTACCCCAAGGCTTAGCAAAATGCTAGGCACATAGGAAGCACTTAACAATTATTATTATTGCCCTCTACTCTGCAGAAGTCTGCAAGAGCTTTGCTAATAGGTCTGGGTCTCAGCCTCTGTAGAGTTTAAATTTTGGCCCTCTCCAGCTTCAGTGGGGACCAGGTGAGGGGATAATGGGGCGAAGAGGATGAATTCAGGCCGAGTTAGCTAGTTGGATTATGGTGGCCAGTTCCATTCAGGGGCACAGCATTTTTAAATCACTTCTGAAGGTAGAATAAAGCAGCGTCATTTCAACCAGTGTTCTCTTACGTCCATCTTGGAGCTCCTTCACTCCAGCAACATCCTTGATGGGACTCTGCTCAGAGTGCCCTGAAAGGGCCACTTGGGATCAGAAAGAGACCAAATGATTTTAAAAAGACCTTCGATTTTTCTTCCCCTCCTCTCACCCACTCCCTCATTCTTCCCTTCTCTTCCTCTCCCTCCCTCTGCTGCCCAACTTCTCTATCTTTCTGTCAATTGCCATAGCCTCATCTAAGATGCTCTTCTGACTAATCATGCAGAAATCCATCAATCAGTAATATTTATTGAGCACCTACTGTGTGATAAGCACCTTGTACAGAGTACTTGAGAGAGTACAATAGAATTATTGGACAGGATCCCTGCCCTCAGGGAACTTATAATGTAGTGGGGGAGGCAGACATTAAAATAAATAGCAGGTTTAAGAAGCAACAACAGCAATAATTGTTGTATTTGCAATCACTTTCTTCTATGCCAAGAGTTGGAGTAAGCAAAAGATAGACAGGTCAAACACAGTCCCTGACTCTCAGTCTAAGGGTGGTGACAGGGAGAACAGGCATTTTATTCCCATTTGACAGATGAGAAAATTAAGGCAGAGAGAAATTGGGACTTACCCAGGGTCATCCAGGAGGTAAGTAATGGAGCCAGGGCTAGAACCCAGGTCTCTCTTCTTCCAGTCCTGTGCTCTTTCCAATCAGCCAACCTGCTTCTCAACAACTGAAATAAAGAATGAAAAAAAACCTACCCCTTCCATTCCTCAGCTCCTCGTTTGACATGTGCTCCTGCCATCTCTAGACAGCCAAGGGTGCCGCTTCCAGTCTGTATAGTATAGTGATTATTAAATTCCTACACTGTGCGGCACTAAGCACAGGGAAGAAGAGCAAGATCATTGATTCAGACAGAGTCCAAGCCTGCAGGGATCTCACCGTCTAGAGAGGAGGGTGGAAGATAGGGCAGAACCCCCGGGGAGTCAATAACAGGGCCAATTCAGCAAAAAATAATATTTAGACTAGAACAACAAACAGAGCAGCTGTCACCTCTGCTGAGAATGAAAGGTCATCTTGTTCTCCTCCACTACAGGCCAGGCCCCTGCCTGCTTTCACCAACACCTTCCCCATTGGCATAGAAGCTGCTCTCTCACTTGTGCCCACCCCTGGCTCCTCATCCTGATGAAAAGGGCAGGGAGAGGGGTGCTCTATCTACTGAGCCCCCCGAGGTGGCCTGACCCATGGGGTAAAGGATGTGACCAGTCATTTCACTTCTCTGTACCTCAGTTTCCTCAACTGTAAAATGGAGAGTCAATCCCTCCTACTTAGACTATGAACCCCATGTGGAACTGGGACTGTGTCCAACCTGATTAACTTATATCTACCTCAGTGCTTAAAGCAATGCTTGACACATAGTAAGTGCTTAATGAATAGCATAACTATTATTATTATGCCAGCACCTTACAGGGCAGCCCTTTCTGTAAGTGGCAACTGGCAAGAGCATCAGACTTATCCATGGCCTTGAGAAACATCATGGCCTAGGGGATAGAGCACAGCCTGGGAGTCAAAAGGACCTGTCTTTTGACACTTGTCTACATGTTTTGTTTTGTTGTCTGTTTCCCCCTTCCAGACTGTGAGCCCGTTGTTGGGTAGGAACCGTCTCTATATGTTGCCTACTTGTACTTCCCAAGCGCTTAGTACAGTGCTCTGCACACAGTAAGCACTCAATAAATATGATTGAATGAATGAATGACCTCATTTCTAATCCCAGCTCCACCACTTACCCGCTTTCTGACCTGGGGCAAGTCACCTAACTTCTCTGTGCCTCAGTTACCTCATCTATAAAATGGGGATTAAGACTGAGCCCCATTTTGGACATGGATTGGGTCCAATCTGATTAGTTTGTATCTATCTCAGTGCTTAGTTCAGTGCCTGGCACAGAAGAGCTTAAAAATACCTTTTTTTTTTTTAAAAAAAAAAAAAAGAAGCTCCTCTTTGGGGAAACCTCAAGGGAAAGTTTTACCTCTTGGCCACAGAGAAGAACTGCAAATATCTGCAGTACCAGTGATGGGAGTTTGTCACTGACTATAATGGCTACGATTCCAAGATGAGGCTGGAGGAGCCAAGAGCCAGACTGCTACTCTCTTAAGACCTGGTTGCAGGTGGGTTTCTCCCACCTCCTTCATTCTGTTTTTTACATTTACCCAATCAATCAATCATATGTATGGAGAACTTAGTGTCTGCAGAACACTGTGCTAAGCTCTTGGGAGAGTACAATGTAACACTATAACACAGTGGTAGAAACATTCCCTACCTACAGTGAGCTTACAGTCTAGAGGTGGAGACAGACATTAATATAAATAAATGAATTATGGTTACATATATAAGTGCTGTGGGGCTGGAGGTGTGGGATGAATAAATGGAGGAAAGCGGGGTGATGCAGAAGGGACTGGGAGAAGAGGAAATGAGGTCTAAGTCCAGGAAGTCCACTTGGAAGAGATGTGCCTTTAATAAGGCTTTGAAAGTGGAGAGAGTAATTGTTGGGTATGAAAAGGGAGAGGCCAGAGTAAGGAGGTAGGTGAGGGACAGGCAGTGAGATAAACAAGATTGAGGTAGAGTCAGGAGGTTAGAGTCAGGAGGTTAGCATTAGAGGAATGAAGTGTGCAGGCTGGGTTGCAGTAAGGAGAACAGCAAGGGAAAGTAGAAGGGGGCGAGAGGATTGAATGCTTTAAAGTTGATGATAAGGAGTTTCTATCTGATGTGGAGGTGGATGAGCAACAACTGGAGGCTCTTTAGAAGTGGAAAAACATGGACTGAACATTTGTTTAGAAAAGTGATCTGGGCAGCAGAGAGAAATATGGCCTGGAGTGGGGAGAGACAGGAGTCAGGGAGGTCAGTAAGAGGCTGATAGGGTAATCAAGGTGAGAGAGGATAAGTGCTTGGATTAACTTGGTTGAAGTTTGTATGAATAGGAAAGGGTGGATTTTAGTGATGTTGTAAAGGTTGAACTGACAGGATTAAGTGATAGATGGAATATGTGGGTTGAATGAAAGAGAGGAGTCAAGGGTAATGCCTAGTTTATGGGCTTGTGAGACAGGGAGGATGGTAGTGCTGTCTACAGTGATGGGAAAGTCAGGGAGATGACAGGGTTTGGGTGGGAAAATAAGGAATTGTTTTGGACATATTAAATTTGAGGTGAAGGCAGGACACCTAAATAGAGATTTCTTGAAGACAGGAGGAAATCTGAGACTGCAGAGAGGAAGAGAGATAAGGGCTGGAGATGTAGATTTGGGAAATCATCGATATAGAGATGGCAGTTGAAACCTTGGGAGTGAATGAGTTCTCCAGGGGAGTGGATGTAGAGACCCAGAACTGAACCTTGAGGGACTTCCACAGTTAGGGGTTGGGAGGCAGTGAAGAACTAAGTGCCAGCGAACCTCCCCCCTGGCAGAAAAAGGTGGAAGAGATCAGAGAGGGGCAGAATATGACCTGATTTGAACCTATCTGCAAGGCAGTATCCATCAATCAATCCAAGAATCAATCAATCGATGGTATTTATTAAGCACTGACTGTGTGTGAAACACTGTACAGAGCCTTGGGTGAGTAAACTACAATGTCATTCGTAGACAACAAGGAGCTTGTTCAGTACTCCATTATGGAAGGGATTCTAGTAGTGCTCTCTCCCTCTTAGATGGAGAGCCCTGTGTGGGATGGAGATATTGCCTGATCTGAGTATCCTGTGCTTGCCCCATTGCTTAACACAGGGCTTGGCACTTATTAAGTGCTTAATTAAAGACACAACTACTCATACTTGGATTTGCTCCCTTAATTCACCCCTTCCTCAGCCCCATAGCACTTATCCGTAATTTATTTATATTAATACCTGTCTTCCCCCATTTAGACTGTAAGTTCGTTGCAGGCAGGGAATATGTTTACCAACTCTGTTATACTGTAGTCTCCCAAGCACTTAGTACGGTGCTCTGCACATAGCGCTCAATAAATACGATTGATTGACTACTTTGGGGATTTGAGGGACATACTAATTCCAGTTCACAACATCTCAAGATTCATCCTGAGGCCTCCTGGGAGCCCCCCATAAAACAACCTCCTGCTGGCAGCGCCCATACAGGGGAAGCCCAGGTTTGACAGGCAGAAAGTGATTATTTCCTGAGGGGGCTTTGGGGGGCACTGGAGCTCTGTCTCCCCGTGATCCATGTTTCCTCCTTTAGTTTCTCTCCCCCTGCATCTCTCTCCTCCATTGCCACTGCCTAACCCGTCCCACTGGGGTGCACTAAGGAGTGTGGGGATCACTGAGCCAGACTTTCTCCACTGGGAAACATCGAGGAAAATTGAAGATGGTAATAATAAATTAGCAACCTTGCACTAGGCACTTAAACAGGGAAATTGGTTCTAATTCACCTGGGTTATTATGAGAAGTAGGGCATTCATCCTGAATTTTACACAATTACAAATTCTAATTACTTTTTTAGCTTCAGGTTACGTAACTCTCTCCCCTTCCCCCTTTATCTGTTTATTCTTATGGGCTCTTGGTTGTCTAGCATTTATTTTATACTCTCTGCCCCACATACTTTGAAAATAATAAAAATAACACTTTTAAAGGTTCGCAAATCCCCTTCTGAATTTTGCCAGAGTTTAGTCTTTATTCTGGAGCTCAGAACTATTTGACATTGTCTCTCCTTAAAGCATAGCCTCAAGACAATTGTACCAAACTGCAGGAAATCTGCTCTGAACCGAAAGATGGCCCCCTCAAATCTTGAGAATCTTCATTTGGTAGAGGGGGCTGGGGGAAGTACACTTAATATTGTGAATCTGCAAGCCCGGAAAGTGGGGGGTTTGAATAGCTGAGTGACAGAGGTGGGTGCGACAGAGTAGATCTTAAAAATCTTCCTCCATCCCGGATATTTTCCGAGCCCAGATGTCCGCCTTTCTCATGAGTTGCTTGGCATTTCCTGAGTTTGCTCGCTGACTCCTCTGTGTGCTTGTCACTACCCATTTCTCAAAGCTAAGAGCCCTCCACTCCCCATCCAACCTCACCTTCAGAGCAAGCAGAGATCCTGTCCAGAACCTCTAGTATCTCACTATTCAGCCACTCTACAGGAAAAAACGCTCCAGGGGTCACCCTGAGCACTACCCCATTATCATTTCACTGGTCTCAGATTTGAGTTCCCAATCCAGTGCTATATGGAAAAGAAACCTTAGAACTAGCATTAAAACACAACTGAGATGGTGCCTATATATTTTTGGGCAGCTATAGGTATATATTTGCATTCAAATGTGTATGTCTATATATAACCATTCAAATCCAGAACCTATTTAACACATTTGATTGCTCAAGGCTAAGGAATTTTCTGGGGGCAAGGGAATGGGAGGAGAAGATAGGTTGGTGGAGGGGGCAGGGGGAGTTATCTTGCATCTCTGCTTCCCTCCCTGCAGGTCTGGGGACTCTGTTCCTTTCCTGACTTACTTGAGATGAGCCAGGGTCTTCTGAGCTGGGTTGACTGGGGTCACAGCCCACCAGCCATTGCCTGGCTGGATGCTGTGACCCCCAAGGAGCTCAAGATCAGTATCCCCACCAACGGGCCAGGGCTATCAGAGGAAGAGGGAGGGATGTCCGTCGTGGAAAGGGGAAGTAGGGAAAGCAGGCTCTGTCCAGCTGAGCTTCAGGGTTGCTTATGGCTGAAGCAAAAAAATGGAGCAGGAACAGAACCTCACACATCTGGGGGCCACAATATGAGGTGTTTGAGGGGATCCCCCTAAATTGGGGCCCCGGGCTTTGGCCCTGTGAGCCCCTGAATTAATACTGGCTGTTTATAGCAATCATAACAATTATTGAGTGTTTGTGTTCTGAAGTAACAGAAAGTGGGAGTGTCTACTACTACTACTAATTATTATTATGATATTTGTTAAGTGCGTACTACATGCCAAACACTGTTCTAAGTGCTGGGGTAGATACAAGGTAATCAGGTTGGACACAGTCCCTGTCCCACATGGGGCTCCCTGTCTTAATCAATCAATCAATCAATCAATCAATCAATCGTATTTATTGAGCGCTTACTATGTGCAGAGCACTGTACTAAGCGCTTGGGAAGTACAAATTGGCATCACATAGAGACAGTCCCTACCCGATAGTGGGCTCACAGTCTAAAAGGGGGAGACAGAGAACAGAACCAAACATACCAACAAAATAAAATAAGTAGGATAGAAATGTACAAGTAAAATAAATAAATAAATAAATAAACAGAGTAATAAATATGTACAACCATATATACATATATACAGGTGCTGTGGGGAAGGGAAGGAGGTAAGACGGGGATGGAGAGGGGGACGAGGGGGAGAGGAAAGAAGGGGCTCAGTCTGGGAAGACCTCCTGGAGGAGGTGAGCTCTCAGCAGGGCCTTGAAGGGAGGAAGAGAGCTAGCTTGGCGGATGGGCAGAGGGAGGGCATTCCAGGCCCGGGGGAGGACGTGGGCTGGGGGTCGATGGCGGGACAGGCGAGAACGAGGCCTAACGGTGAGGAGATTAGCGGCGGAGGAGCGGAGGGTGCGGGCTGGGCTGGAGAAGGAGAGAAGGGAGGTGAGGTAGGAGGGGACGAGGTCATGGACAGCCTTGAAGCCCAGGGTGAGGAGTTTCTGCCTGATGCGCAGATTGATCGGTAGCCATTGGAGGTTTTTGAGGAGGGGAGTGATATGTCCAGAGCGTTTCTGGACAAAGATAATCCGGGCAGCAGCATGAAGTATGGATTGAAGTGGAGAGAGACACGAGGATGGGAGATCAGAGAGAAGGCTAGTGCAGTAGTCCAGACGGGATAGGATGAGAGCTTGAATTAGCAGGGTAGCGGTTTGGATGGAGAGGAAAGGGCGGATCTTGGCAATGTTGCGGAGCTGAGACCGGCAGGTTTTGGTGACGGCTTGGATGTGAGGGGTGAATGAGAGAGCGGAGTCGAGGATGACACCAAGGTTGCGGGCTTGTGAGACGGGAAGGATGGTAGTGCCGTCAACAGAGATGGGAAAGTCAGGGAGAGGACAAGGTTTGGGAGGGAAGACAAGGAGCTCAGTCATGTTGAACTTTAGGTGGCGGGCGGACATCCAGATGCAGAGGAGGCAGAGCTCTGCACACAGTAAGCACTCAATAAATACTATTGGCTGACTGACTGACCTTCAGTTCTCATCCCCGACCATGGCTTACTGCCACCGCTGTCACCAGGAGGAGAGGCACATCAGGAAAAGCCACTTCCTTCCCTCCTTCCCTTCTCCTCTTTCCCTCCTCTCTGACCCCTGGGTGAAAGGTCTCCCGGCTCCAGGTAATGATACCTTCTGCTGTTTTTTTTACATCTCTGTCACCATTTTGATTGGTTACACCGTAATGATGTCATCGAGGATCATATGAAGGGCACCCACTAGATGGTCCAGCCCAGGACTCCAACTTGGCTTAATACAGCCCTGCTCATAGCTCTTGAAATGGTGAGCAGATGGGGAACTGAGATAAAGAAGTGGTAGCTTGGTGGGTTGAGGAAACTTCTCTTCCTCCCTTTCTCCTTGCGCTTCCAAAACAACACTCACTGTCCTCCCATCCCGTCCACTCCCTATCCCCTTGGCCTCTCCTTGACTTTCTTGTTCTCCTTTTCTTATTTTTCCTTTCCTCCTTGGTAATAACAACAATAATAATAATAACACATTTGTTAAGCACATACAAATGCAATGATAGATACAATGCAACCAGATAAGACACAGTGTCTGCTCTTCATGGGGCTGACAATCCAGTCTGGAGGAAGAAGAGATATTTAATGTCCATTTTACAGATGAGGGAACTAAGGCACAGAGAATTTTAGAGACTTCTCCAAGGTCGCACAACAGATAAGTGGCAAAGCCAAGGTAGACTGTGTCCTTCCCATTAGGCCACACTGTTTCCCATGCCGCTCCTCTTTCTTCTGCCTGACTTCTTCAAGCATCTCAGGAGATTCTGTCCCTCCTATAGAACCTCTGATGTTTTCTGTGCTCTCCGAGATTGTGCTTGGGTTTATAAGGCCCCGAAGTTTGTTCAGCATATGGCTGTGAGACCTGAACTCACCACAGAAGCCACATCCACCTTCTCAAGTGAACATCACTCATGGATTGCACTCCACATCAGAAATCAAGCCGAGGTCATGAGAGTATCTCCAAGGGCATAGTCATCTCACAGGAACTCAAAGCTGGGAAGAATATGTGAGGTTGAGGTATGACAATACAATGCCTGAGTTGCTGCTCCATGTTAGTGTAGAACGAGAGGACTGTAATTGAGAAGCAGCATGGTATAGTGACTAGAGCATGGTCCTGGGAGTCAGAAGGACCTCTGTTCTAATTCCAATTCCACCACTTGTCAGCTGCATGACCTTAGGCAAGTCACTTCACTTCTCTGGGTCTGTTACCTCATCTGTAAAGTGGAGATTAAGACTGGGGCTTGGGCTGTGTCCAACCTGATTAGCTTGGATCTACCCCAGTGATTAATACAGTGCCTGGGAATTGTCTCTATTTTTTGCTGAATTGTACTTTCCAAGTGCATAGTATAGTGCTCTGCACGCAGTAAGTGCTCAGTAAATACGATTGAATGAATGAATGAACAAATGTCATAAAAAATGCAAAAAGGACATTTTAAATATGCAAACAAGTCTCTCCAAGGCCCCATAGCAACCAGTGGTCAGGAGACAGCAGCAGTAATAATAATAATAATATTGATGGCATTTGTTGAGTGCTTACTATGTACAAAGCACTGTTCTAAGCACTGGGGGAGGTTACACGGTGATCAGGTTGTCCCACGGGGGGCTCACAGTCTTAATCCCCATTTTACAGATGAGGTAACTGAGGCACAGAGAAGTGAAGTGACTTGCCCGAAGTCACAAGCTGACAATTGGTGAAGCGGAATTTGAACCCATGACCTCTGACTCCAAAGCCCGTGCTCTTTCCACTGAGCCACGCTGCTTCTCTAGTAGATAGAACTCCCTGTCTGGAGACCCCCCAGGAGAGCAGAGATGTAAGGATTGATTGATTGACTGATTGAAGACTGAAATCAATTTTCGTGCTCCTCAATCCTGGCCCGAGTCCCATTTGTTTCTGCTTTTTGGTACTACTAATATTGGCTTCTTCCCTAGCCCGCAATCTTGCTTCAAATTCTGTTCCCTAACTTTTCCTTTTCTCAGTGATGCTCTACTCCCTTCTCTCTCTGTCTCAGCCTAGGCCTTACCTTCCAGACAGCTATGAGTCTCTCCCTTTCTCTATGGAATTACTGCTTTTCTCACTTTATTTTGTCCTTCTCATTGACCTCGAAGTCCAATAGCTTCTAAACTGCCTAATCTCACCACCTTTCTCAGGTAGCCCCTAGCCCAGTTTTTGGTCTTTTGTTGACTTTTTTCCTCCAGGTTTGCCTTTCCTGGGCACCCGGAACAATTGTATCTATCTATTAATGAATCATTAACTGGGGATAAACCCATTCAGGACTTTTAGCTAATGCTTTCTTGCTCGGAGCCTTCACCCTTTCTGGTCTTTTTGAAGATGCCCACTTTTCATTTTGGGTCAGATTTCTTTTCCTTGGATCCCTGATTACAAACCTCCTAGGTCCCATTTCTCTCCCCTTCCTGGCCTTTTGAACATAGCCTCTAGCCATTCTGCAGTTTCACTGCCTTCACTGATTTTTTGCTTTCCAGCTGCTCTGTCACCTTCTCTTCATCCCTCTTTTCCTAGACTGTAAGCTCCTTGTGGACAGGGGACACTCCTACCAATTCTATTTTATAGTACTCTCCCAAGTGCTCTGCACACAGTAAACACTCAATAAATACCACTGTTTGATCACTTTGAGCCTTTTGCAACAGCCCTTATGTCTGTTTTCTCTATGATGCTGGTTTTCCTCCACTCATTCACACTTTTCTCAGGGAACAAGAAGTCTTTGAAAGGCTCCTTTTCCATTATTTAAATGAAAATCCACCTTAGTAGAAATAGTATTTATTTAGTGCTTACTGTGTGCAAAGCACTTTACTAAATGCTTTGCAAGCACCTTGCAAATCAATGCCTATCCTGATGTCAAGTTTGAAAAACATTATTTTAAGCCTAAGGAAAGTAGCCATAGTATCCTTAGAAGGCTGGTATAGGTTGTTTCATAGACTTGAGAAAGCGCACCCTCAGAGCACATTTCTGTCTTTCCTGTGTGCTATCACACGCACCTGCACTCCCACTCAAACTTCCTCCCACTCCTGACAGGGGCTAATGTCCAAGCTCTATGATGTGATGCATTGTCAGTTGCCATGCCAACTATATTCCTCCATCCCTCCATCTCCCCATGCCCCCACCTAGCAAGGGAACCAATCGGCACGCTCAGCAAAAAATCACATTACAAAGGCACCACTGAGTGACATTACCCACACATTCACCTCTATTCCTAAGATCTTGTTGAGGTTTGAGAGGAGTAGGAGGATTGCAGAACAACCTTCCGGCAAGATTCCTGCAAGGTGGGGAACACAGAGTAAAGACATATGTGTGAGTGTGTGGGAGGGTTGATTGTCTCTGGATATCATCTAGATACCACTAGGTCTGTTCTGCTGTGTGTATCTTTGTCTCTATGAGTCCCAGTTTGAATCTGTGTCTTCATCTCTGGCTGCTCTTGTTCTTCATGTGAGTTTGTGCCTGTGTGTGTGATTATGTGTATCTATGTGCCACTGTGGTTCTTCAGCTGAATTGCATCTTTGTCTCTATGAATGGCCGGGTATGAGAAGAGAAGCAGCATGGCCTAGTGGCAAGAACACGGGCTTGGGAGTCAGAGGTTGTGGGTTCTAATCCCGGCTTTGCCACTTGTCCGCTGTGTGACCTTGAGCAAGTCACTTCACTTCTCTGAGCCTCCGTTACCTCATCTGTAAAATGGGGATTAAGACTGTGAGCCCCATGTGGGTCAGGGACTATGTCCAACTTGATTACCTTGTATCTATCCCAGCACTAAGAATAGTGCTTGGCACATAGTAAGCACTTAACAAATACCATAATTATTATTATTATTATATGAATCTGTGACTGTCTCTCAGAGTCCTATACCATTGTGTTTGTCTATGTGGTTTACTCTTGGGTATGTGCTCTCAGAGAGGTCATTAATTCCCCCTTGACATACCAAGAAGCAAACTCATCCCCTCGTATATCTCTGCTTACTCTGCTGTGGCCAACTCATCAATCATGATTATTTACTAAGTACTTCCAGTATAACTACCACTACCCTGAATGTTGGGAAAAACTATGGACATTGATTCAGTACTAGTTCTGACCTACCAGGGGTTCCCAGTCTAAGTGAACTGAAATCAGAAACATGGAGACTAGGACAGCCAGAGACAGCTATAGAAAAGTACGGACAATGAAATGCAAAGATGTCACATATGCCACTCTGACGAGTGAGGACATCATGAGGTTGCCATTTTGTGACAATTGGTTGAGAACTAAAGCATTTTTCTTGGGGGACTATCAACCCCTCATGTGCTCTAGAATCATTGAATTTGCATGCCACGTCCGAGCCATGGAAACTCTCATCAGGAGCTGCAGTGGAGGGAAGCTGGGCCTTGAGAGTAAGTGTAACATGTAGAAAAGCATTTGGTACCTTTTTGGGCTGGCCACCTGAAAACCAAGTCATCCAGTATGAAATCAGGCGATTTCTATGAGGGAAAAGTCAACCTAAATTTCAAAATGATGATAGGCTAAATTCAAGGATTCTAAAAGGGCAACCGCAAAAGAAGAGTTTCATTATTCTTGAAAGAAACAGGGCTTGATCAACACTTCAGGCAGGTCTTTGCTGGCTCCAAACCACCACGACCTTCTCATTGATGGCTGAATCTTTCCTTGGCCTATTTTGTCTCTCAGGACATTTGACAGAAAGTGGCCAGCCGGAGGAGAAAACTGGGTTTCTAACCCACTACTCTCAGATGATGATTCCTGAATTCTGCATCAGGCTCACCCAGAGCTACTGGGTTGCTCTGATAGGCCAGGTAGAACAAAGAGAGGAATTTGTCCATCTCCCACTGATATTTCACTTGCAGAGCAGTGACATGGTTTCCTTTCTGTATTTAGCTCTGAGAACAAGTAGCTTCTTGTAGCAAAGCAAGCAACACATTCAACATCCTGCATAGGCTCACAACCTCAACAGAAGATATGTTTTTGGATACCTAGGTTAGGGAATACAAAACAAGCTAAGACACAGGTGACAAGTGGTGAAATATCAAGTTGGAAAATATCATAGCTAGGCAGACCGAAACCAAATGAGAGAAACCAAACCAGGTATCCTTAAAGAGAGTATATGGGCCCTCATAGACCACCCAAACCCCACAGAATTGTATCCCAGGGCTTACCCTGTGATAGTCATGCTAAGCTAGTCCTCAAACTGAAAGATAAGGGGGAAAGGCCCCAGAGTTTCTAGAGCCAGGAAGTGCTTACTCTTCAACATTTCCCTTCAAAGAGAAATTTATTTGCATAGGCTGTCAATCACTCACCTGCTGACATCAGCTGGAGCATAGCCAATTATGGGGGAAGGTTTGGGCAAGGAGAAAGAGCTGGCAAAGTGGGGAAGAAATCTCAGAGCTACGTTAGACTCAGGGACAGGCATCTGATGGAACCTGATCCCAAGGGAAACTCCTAGAGTGACCTAGTGGAAAGAACACAGGCCTGAGAGTCAGAGGACTTGGGTTCTAACCCTTGCTCCGCTGCTTGCCTGCCATGTGTGACTTTAGGCAAATCATTTAATGTCTTTGTGCCTCAATTCTCTTTTTGTAAAATGGGGATTAAATACTTGTTCTCCACCCCACCCCTTAGACTCGGAGCACCATATAAAACAGGGACTGAGTCTGACCTGATTATCCTATATCTACTTCAGCTCTTAGTACAGTTTACTTTGGTCATAGTAACTGCTTAACAAATATCAAAATTATTATTATTATTATGCGTATTAGTAGTAATAGTAGTAGGAGTGCTATTATTATTACTGATCTGTTGGGACAGGTCAAGAGAGACCATCTCTACCTTGGAGTCCAGAGGGAAAGGATCTGGTAGCAAAGTCTTCATGGCATGATCTACTGAGAGTGGATTTATGAGGTCAGCAGGGTGGACTGTTCTGGAAGACCTGTGGATGATAGTTCACAGAAGAGCTACTTAAAGGGAAATTGTATGGCTTTGGAGGAATAATAATAATAATAATAATAATTGTGGTATTTGCCAAGTGCTTGCTATGTGACAGTCACTGTACTAAGCACTGAGGGGAATACAAGCAAATCAGGTTGGACACAGTCCCTGTCCCACATGGGGATTACAGTCTTAATCCCCATTTTAAGGATGAGGTAACTGAGGCATAGAGAAATGAAGTGACTGGGCCAAGGTTATACAGCAGATAAGTGTCAGAGTAGGGATTAGAATCCATGACCTTCTGAATCCTAGTCCCTTGGTCTATCCTCTAGGCCGTACTGCTCTGACCCATAGGTATGTTTGGAATAGGGATAGTCAGTTGTGCCCAGATTTGGTTTAAGATCTGTTGCACAGGTAACATTAGTATTAAATCTTTAAATGTTCAAACAAATACCATCAAAAAACCCGAGAGTTCATTATCAGCGTAGGAAGTGAGTTTAGCATTCTTCTGAATCTTGGCACTCTTCTAATGAAAGGACAGACTCTTTAAGAGATGGCAAACACTTCAATCATCTAATTACACACATTCCACCAATGTGTATGATATCCTCTGATGAATGGTTGAATAGTTCATAATCTGTGAGCCTGTGAAGATATGGCTTTTGCCTTGACACTTTTTTAAGTTGCCATGACAGTTAAAACCATGAAGAATGGCAAAATTCCCAGATCCACTTGGATTCCTGACAAGATCTACAAACGGGGAGGGATGTACGACTGCAAAGCCTTTCTCGACATATGGAACTCTGAGGATATATGCCACCATTGTCACCATCTTCCAAAAGAAAGGAGAGACAAGTCGATGGGGAAAAGTGCCACGGGGTCCCATTGCTCACTATCGTTGGCAGAATTCTTGCCAGACTCTCCCTAAATCATCTACTGGAGAACATCATTATTCTTGTGTTTCCAGAATCTCAACCGAGTGGATTAAGGAGATTTATCAGACTCAGAAAAAAATCATAGATCTTCAAAAGAGCATTTGGCCCAACCAGTTGCCCCGATGTCTGGCAACTGCTGAGAAGTTTAGTCAAGGTCCCGAGATTACTCCATGGTGTTATGATTGACATGCCTGGGGGTGTCAGAATTGGAGTGGCTTTTTCCAAGTCTTACCAACACAAGTGAAGTAAATCAGGGGCCTTGTCTTGTTCGCTCTTTCAGCAGTTAGGCTGGAGGATACAAGGAATCTGAAACCTAGAGTCAGGAAATAATTCCCGATCCTCTAGGTCCTTATGGCAATCACTTTAGTGATGGTTTCCACAGGAAGAATTCAACGTAGTCAGACTTCAGCCCTTCAGACTTCAGACTTTGATTATTTCAAAATCCAAATAGAGGTGCCTACATTTGTATAATTTTACTTTATCATGTCATAACAGGGTTAGTGTTATACTTGAAGTTTGAGGTGATGGAGGTGATTCAAATACGACTGAATGGAGGGACATCCAGGTGGAGATGTTCTGGAGGAACGAGGAGGTGAGGGCCTGTAAATCAGATGAGCAGTCAAGGCTAGAGAGAGAGAGAGTTTTGAAATGATCTGCATAGAGATGGAAACCAAAACCAAGTGAGCAGATGAGTTCCCAGAGAGAGGAATATTTAGACACCATGATAGTAGAACCAACGTTTTTCCTTTGAAATGATCGGCTTAACTGTGTAGTAACTCTGCCCCTCCAACTGCTTCCTACCCCACAATTGCACCTATAAAACAATGGTTCCAGGGCTGATCTCCCCCATTAGACTGTAAGCTTGTTGTGGACAGGGAGCGTGCCTGTTATACATCTATATTTTACTCTCCTAAGAGCTTGGTACAGTGCTCTGCACACATTAAGCACTCAATAAATGCAGTTGATTGATTGATTAATTGATTGGTGCTCAAATAAAGGAGATAATGGCCATACAGATTTTTGGAGCTGAATTCCTGCCCCAATTTAACCCACAGCAGGGTTTTCAATGGTTTTTAGAGCTGAAACCCTACCGACCCAGGATTTCACCTAAAACAACGCTTCTTCACACCCAACTCCTCCTCATTATTATCAATCAATCAGTGGTATTTATGGAGCACTTACTGTCTGCAGAGCATTGTACTAAGGACTAGGGAGGTTACTCTAAAAGACAGTACCTGCCACCAAGGAGCTTCAGATTTTGTAAGGGAAACAGGTAGGCACAGAATATTTATAAATAGTGGGAGGGCAGGAGACGATAATGCTACAATTGGTGGTGTGAGAGAATGAAGAGGTGAATAAATGAAAAAAACAAGTAGTGGTGTAAGAGGTGTAAATAAATCAATATTCTCCCAATTCTCTTATAATGCAAAGTTGTGTTCTTGATACCCCAGCCCCACAGTATTAGGTAAATATTCTTATGTTCTATTTCCCCTATCCATAATCTATTTTAATGTCTGTCAACCCCTGTATATTGTAATCTCATTATCACAGGGATAGCATCTATCAACTCCATCTTATTGTACTCTCCCAAGCACTTAATACAGTACTCTGCACCCAGTAAGCACTCAGTAAATGCCACTGATTGAGTTAAGGAAAGCTGAGATCAATTCATCCTTTATAACAATGGGTGTGTGCACATCTATTGTTTCTTCTGACCCTGTGGTTGCACCGTATCTATAAAAACTCCAATGAGTGAACATCCCCTATGTCCTTAAACCTTCAGCCAAAATGCAGAATGAAAACACATTTCACGGCAGGAGTGTGTGTACGTGTAAGTTTTAAGGATTGCTATGTAAAACACCAGTGCTCCTTCTGTTTTATCCCCCTAGTCCTTGCTAACCCTCAGACCCCACTAAGACTTCCCCCACTCAGAATCAGGAAGAATTCTTGGAGATGGAGCTGGGAAACCACAAAGCAGCAGCTGGACCTGGTGAAGAGAGAAACTACTCTTTCATTTGTCCAACTCTTGCTATTCCTAGTCCAGAGTTCAACACATAATAATAATGCTTAGTACAGTGCTTTGGGCACTGATGCGGTGGGGGCTAGTGGATACAGCACGAGCCTGGGGTTCAGAAGGTCATGGGTTCTAATCCTGGCCCCTCCACTTCTCTGCTGGGTGACCTTGGGCAAGTCACTTCACTTCTCTGGGCCTCAGTTACCTCATCTGGAAAATGGGGATTGAGACTGTGAGCCCCATGTGGGTCAGGGACTGTGTTCAACCCAATTTGCTTGTATCCACCCCAACGCTTAGTGCTTTGCCTGGCACATAATAAGTGCTTAACAAATACCATCATCATCATCATTATTATTATAATAATGCTGTGCTCTCAGCCTGATATGACACCTTAGAAGTTAGAGAAAAGCTGCAGGAAGGGTAGACAAACAGCATGGCCAAGTGGAAAGCACACGGGCTTGGGTGTCAGAGGACCTGGGTTCTAATCCCAGCTCTGCCACTTATCTGCTGTGCAACCGTGGGCAAGTCACTTAACTTTTCTATGCCTTAGTTCATCTGCAAAATAGGACTTCAGTACCTGTTCTCCCTTCTACTTAGATTTTGAGCCTCATGTGGGACCTGACTGTCTTGTATCTACCCCAGCACTTAGTCCAGAGTTTGGCGCAGAGTAAGTGCTTAACAAATACCGCAATTACTATTATTGTAATTATGTTATCTCCTGCTCCACTCTTGGCTGGTGCCCTAAGAATTTTCCCCTCATCAAGAAGACCAGAAAAAATGTGAAAAGCAAGGAACAAAGGCTTCTGCTGCTGCTCCTAGAACATGGTGGAAAATCTCTGTCTCTGGGAATTGTAGTACAAGATGGAGAAAAGCCCAGTACAAATCCCATTGTCCCCAGCCAGTTGCCTCGCAATACCTGAGCCTTGTACATGGCTCCAAAATTTTAACCTGAATAAGAATGATAACGGTATTCACTAAGAAATTACTATGCATCAAGCCCTGTTTTAAGTATGCAAGTAGATACAGGTCTAATCTAGTCTAATACAAGTCTAATCCCATGTGTGCTTCATATGGGACTCACAGAAGGAGGGAAAACAGGTATGCATTCCCCATTTTATAGATGAGGAATTGAGGCACAAAGAATTTAAGGGACTTGCCCAAGGTCATACAGCAGGCAAGTGGCAAAACTGAAATTAAAGACCAAGTCAATCACTGGTATTTATTGAGCACTTACTCTTTGCAGAGCACTGTACCAAACTGTACTAAATCCTCTGAGCCCCAGGCCCATGCTCTTTCCATTAGGTTCTGGTGCTTAATCTGAAGTCTGTTCAGATCCGTTTATTTTGTTTTGTTAATATGTTTTGTTTTGTTGTCGGTCTCCCCCTTCTAGACTGTGAGCCCGCTGTTGGGTAGGGACATCTCTATATGTTGCCAATTTGTACTTCCCAAGCGCTTAGTACAGTGCTCTGCACACAGTAAGCGCTCAATAAATACAACTGAATGAATGAATGAATGAATGAATGAATGAATGAATCCATCCCTAGGTGAGGCAATGCCTGGAATCACTAGCCAGGGGAAGTGTTCCTTAGGTCTGAGGATGGGGGAGAGAGAAAAGAATGGAACTTCTGCTCTGTGACACTTGACTAGACTGAGCTCGTTGTGGGCATAAAATGTTTCTTTTCATTGTTGCATTGTATTCTCCCAAGTGCTTAGTACAGCGCTTTGCACACCATAAGCGTTCACGAAATATGATTGAACGAGTGAACTTCTCTGCGTCTCAGTTTCCTCATCTGTAAAATGGGGATCCAGTATCTCTCCTCTTTCCTACTTAGGTTGTGAGCCCCCCATAGGGGACAGGGATCACGTCCGGCCCGATTATCTTGCATCTACCCTAGCAGTTGGTACAGTGCTTGGCACATAGTGAGCACTTAACAAATATTATCATTGTTATTATTATTAACATAATAATAATGATGATGGCATTTGTTAAGTGCTTACGATGTGCAAAGCACTGTTCTACAGGGATACAAGGTGATCAGGTTGTCCCACGTGCAGCTCACAGTCTTCATCCCCATTTTACAGATGAGGGAACTGAGGCTCCGAGAAGTTAAGTGGAGAAGCAGCATGGCTCAGTGGAAAGAGCCCGGGCTTGGGAGTCAGAGGTCATGGGTTCGAATCCTGGCTCCGCCACATGTCTGCTGTGTGACATTGGGCAAGTCACTTCACTTCTCTGGGCCTCAGTTCCCTCATCTATAAAATGGGGATGAAGACTGTGAGCCCCATGTGGGACAACCTGTTAAGCTTGTATTCCTCCCCAGTGCTTAGAACAGTGTTTTGCACATAGTAAGTGCTTAACAAATGCCATTATTATTATGAAGTGACTAGCCCAAGGTCACACAGCAGACAAGTGGCAGAGCCGGGATTCGAACCCATGATTTCTGACTCCAAAGCCCATGCTCTTTCCACTGAGCCATGCTGCTTCTCTTTGCTGCCTCCACCCCATCTGAGTACCTCTCCCAGAGTGACTCCGGACGGCCCTAGGTCCCAGGCAAAAAGCCGCCAATGCATAGAGCAGCAAGGGGCAGGGGGAGCCGGGGTTGTCCACACCGAAGACTCCCAATATTCCCACCCTAAGGCTGCCGCCCCACACAGTAGAAACTCTGTAGAGTTCCATCTGCTGGATATGCAGGACTCCCATATGCTACTGCACCCTACCTTACCCTGCCCTAAATAAATAATGATTGCATTTGTTAAGCGCTTACTATGTGCAAAGCACTCGTTTTTTTGTTTTTTTAATGGCATTTATTAAGCGCTTACTATGTGCAAAGCACTGTTCTAAGTGCTGGGGGGGATACAAGGTGATCAGGTTGTCCCACTTGGGGCTCACAGTCTTAATCCCCATTTTACAGATGAGGAAACTGAGGCACAGAGAAGCGAAGTGGCTTGCCCAAGGTCACACAGCTGACAAATGGCAGAGGTGGGATTCAAACCCATGACCTCTGACTCCCAAGCCCGGGCTCTTTCCACTGAGCCACGCTGCTTCCCCTGTTTTAAGTGCTGGGAAGGGGAGATACAAGGTAATCAGGTGGTCCCATGTGGGGTTTACAGTCTTAATCCCCATTTTACTGATGAGGCAACTGAGGGTCAGAGAAGTTAAGTGACTTGCCCTAGGTCACACAGCAGTCATGAGGCAAAGTTGGGATTCAAACCCATGACTCTGCCCCCTCCCTCTTGACCCTAGCCTACTCTACCAAAGGTATTGGCTCTGGTACCTGGGGATGGAGGAAGGACAGGTCTCAAGAAGAGGAATTGACTTTGCCCATGGTAAATCAGATCAAAAATTATCTCTCTAACCTCATTCCTAAGAGGGATAAGGATTGTGGTGGAGAGCTCTAGGTGTGCCAATTACCTGCAATGATACACTCAATAACTCTTTACTGCACCGTGGGTACGAATCAGGAGAAAAGCCCTGAAAGAGCTGACCCACTTAGCTTTGCATTAGATTCTCGGAGCCCAGTTCGGAGAGGTGGCATTCCACAATGTGACCTTTGCCAACTAATAGGAAGTTATCAAACAAGGTTTAACTGTTCCTTCCATACTGGACTTTCCAACTGACAAGAAAATGAGGAAAAGTTGAAATAGCTATTTTTCTTTTTCAAAATGTTATCCAGGCCATATTCTGATGAATGTTATAGTTATTTTTTAAATTCCTCTATCTTTAAAGATGTACAGCTTCTTGCCGGAGATACAGAAAGAGACTGGTTCTATTGTAAATGGGGAAGAAATCAGTGTGGACTTGGGTCAGCAAGCTACTTGAATTGGGGAAAGATTACAGGCAAAGTCAATGCAATTGATAGGTGAAGTTCTACAAGCAATCTGAGAATAAATGAAATCAATCTTAGTATCTCAACCCTCATGTAAGTAGACTTCAGAAGCTTGCAGCTCTTTAAAGAAATATACCGAAGTTAAAAAGGGCATTTCATAACACTCTGTTGGGCTGTGCCATCCCATAAATCTAGAGAAAGAGTTACAAGCCCGATTTGACAAGGAATTTTTCAGATGCCACAGTGGAAAGTGCCCCAGTATATCATGTGATTGCTGCAGACTGAGAAAAGAGCCTGCTGGAGCAGATTAAATGTAGCCTTTACTCATAGGGATCTAGTGCCAGCCTCAGTCATTTATAAATTCCAAAATTAATCAATCAATTAACGGTATTTATTGAGCACTTACTCTGTGCTCACATGATACTAAGCACTTGGGAGAGGATAATAGAGTAAGTGAACATGATCCCTGACTTCAAGGAGCTTACAGTCTAGCAGGGGAGACAGACACTAAAATAAATTACAGGTAGAGAAAGTAAAAGAGTATTAAAAATGTGTACTTTAAGTACTTAGGTGCTTACAGGGTGAGGGCTAAAGTGCATAATAATAATAATAATGGTATTTGTTCAGCACTTACTATGTGCCAAGCTCTGTTAAGCACTGGGGTAGATACCAGGCTATCAAGTTATCCCACATGGGGCTCACAGTTTTAATCCACATTTTACAGATGAAGTAACTGAGGCACAGAGAAGTTAAGTGACTTGCCCAAAGTCACACAGCTGACAAGCGGCAGAATTGGGATTAGAATCCACTCCCAAGCCCATGCTCTTTCTGCTAAGCCATGCTGCTTCTCATAAGCGACCCAGAAGTGCTAAAGTGGAAGTCAGGGTGGGAGAATATTATGGGGAGATGAGGGATTGATCGGAAAAGGCTCCTACAGAGGTGTGATATTAGAAGGGATTTGAAGAAGGGGAGAACAGTGGTGTGGCTAATACCAGGGCTGAGGGAGGGCCAGGTAGGAGGGAAGGAAGGCTGGAGTGAGCAAGAGGTCGGTGGCAAGAGAAATGAGCTGGAAATGAGCCCAGGCTGGGATGGAGTAGGAGAGGAGCCTGAATAACTAGGAGGAGAGTGAGCCCACTGAGAGTCCTAAAGCTTCTGGTGAGAAGTTTCTACTCCATGTGGAGAGGCAAGAGCTACCTCTGCAGATTTTTGAGGAGTGGGAAGACATCCACAAAACAATCTTTGCAGCTTTGTTTTCTTTCCACTCAATTTTCTGGAGCCTTTTTGTTCCCAGAATCTCCTGCAGAGAGTCCAGTATGTCCTGGCTCTTCCAGCTTGTCCCAGTGACCGTGCTCACAAGGCACTCATGCCAGCTCACCAGTCCTTAGCCTTCCAGCCACTAAATCGGGGAGAAGCACCCTCCCAACCGTGCAGAGACCCCACAGAGCTGCAGAGTACGGCAGGAAGAGGAAGCTGCTGGAGAAGAATGAGCCAAAGCCCCATGTCAGTCAGTCAATTGCATTTATTGAGTGCTTACTGTGTGCAGAGCACTGTACTAAGCGCTGGGGAGAGTACACTACAACAATAAACAGACACATCCCCTGACCACAATGAGTTCACAGTCTAGAGGGGGAGACAGACAATTAATATAAATAACAGCATTGGATCCGATCCAATTGTGTTTACCCCAGTGCTTAGTACAGTGCTTTATACATTGTAAGCACTGAAGAACTATTACATTACTATTAAACGAGAACAACCCAAGGTTATAGAACAGTGTAGAAAATGGTTTCATTTTGTTGTATTGGTGTCTTCCAGGTACCTGAAATAAAGAAGGGGCCAAGGCCTGTTGTACTAGAATTCTGTTACTGCCTAACATTGCTAGTTCCACTCAGACAGTGCTGCACAGCATCATGATCACCGGTGGGTGGGTGGATAAGGTTAGAAACTAGGAGGATACAATGGATTTCTCCTCTTTGATTTCAGCTATTCATCAAAGCAGTTTCCAAAAATAGAAGAGGGTGTGATAACCATAAAATAGAGATGATGATGGTCATAATGGCCCTGAGATCAGATCTGTCTCCAGGTCACTGACTGACTGATGTATCAGCCCATCACCTGAGACCCATTTCCGAAGGCCACGGTGTAACAGTCTGTAGGCAAACCTTATCTTGGAGGATTTATTACTTAATTAGGAAGCTGAAGGATCCCTTCAGCCAAACACAGATTATAAAAATAAATTCTCATCCTCAAGCAGCGCTAGAATTCTTCATGGTATAATAATGATAAGTCCAATCACCCCAATTTGCTTTCACCTCTAATTAAAGTATTCTGGTTTTAAAACTGTGAGTACCCAGGTGCAGGGATAGGAGGAAAAATCCAGCCCTGCTTATTACTTCCATTCCTTCAAGAGAGGGTGGGGGCTCCAGATCGCACCTTCAAAGTTCAACTCCAAGGCTATTGGAGTGGAGAAAACCTGCAACTCTAGATTCCCTCCACCTGCCAGCCCAGCAGAGGACAACTTGGAGAGACTAAGACTGCAATGGCAGGACAAGGCTGTCACTTTGGCCAAACATTTCCTTGAAATGCTTGCCGTTTGCCCTGAGGTTTGATGCCATTTAGGCACCAGACCATCTATTCAGTTTTCAAAGGACATACTGGATATCTAAATTTCTTTGTTTATCTGTGCATGTGGCCACTGCCGCTACCCCTTATTGATCTAAAAGAGCCACCACTGGCAGGCAGCATGGCTGAGCTAGGAATTCCACCTGTCGCCTTGGACACCTTACCCCATTGTGACTGACTCAGCCAGAGAGGGGGTGAGCTGGCGGTTATGGGGTCAGTGTGAGACTCTCCCCTGCCTCAGATTCATCCACTACACACAGCTGAAGCCAGTGTGTGCCAGACCACTCTCAAACTGGCCCCTTTGCCAGAATATGTGACCCAAGAGGAGTTGTTGGAGGGCAAATAATAATGATGGTATTTAAGCGCTTACTATGTGTCAACCACTATTCTAAGTGCTAGCTGTGCTGAAAGGGTGTTCCTCCTATATATCAATTGATTGTATTTATTGAGCCCTTATTATGTGCGGAGCACTAGCCCTCTCTTCGAAGTCTTACTGAAGGTACATCTCCTCCAAGAAGTCTTCCCTGACTAACCCCTGCTTTACTCCTCTCCAGCCGCGACCCTGGGTCTTCACTGGTTCCCCTCCTGTCTTCAGGGCATCACCACTTGATCGTCCTGCTGACACCTCAAACTTTACTTGTCCATAACAGAACTCCCCATTTTCCCAGCCAAATCCTCTCCTCCCACTGACTTTCCCATCTCAACTCCCACATCAGCCTCCTTGCTGACCTCCCTGCTTCCTGTTTCTCCCCGCTCCTGTCCATTCTTCACTCCGTTGCCTGGATTTTTCTTAAAAAAATCAATCAATCAATCAATTGTATTTATTGAGCGCTTAGTGTGTGCAGAGCACAGTACTAAGTGCTTGGGAAGTACAAGTTGGCAACATATAGAGACAGTCCCTACCCAACAGTAGGCTCACAGTCTAAAAGGGGGAGACAGAGAACAAAACCAAACATACTAACAAAATAAAATAAATAGAATAGATATGTACAAGTAAAATAAATAAATAAATAGAGTAATAAATATGTACAAACATATATACATATATACAGGATGTTCAATCCACATCTCTCCACTCCTCAAAAATCTCCGGTGGTGACCCACCCACTGCTCAGCACTCCGTAATTGCTTAATAAATACCATTGGTTAATTGATGGAACAGAGATGCCACATCTTCATTTGTCACCAACACAACTCAACCTGGCAATCAACCCCCTCAAAACTGCTGGGCCAAGATAGGATGCAAACCTGCCAGAAAACTCTCTGGAGCTGGGACAAGGCCAGAGCTGGGGCTGGGGCTGAGGTTTTTAGCTAGGAGAGTCATGCTTCTTACATGTTTCTCTGGAGTTTGAGTCTAGCTTACCTTTTCTCCCTCCTCCGCCCCCAAATGTGCAACAGATAGCCAGGTTAATAGGTGAAGGAGGGTTTAATTAGATAAAGAACTTAAAAGAGTAACATTGCCTGAGCAAATAGCAGGCAAAATCCAATCCAATCACAACAGCCAGCCCTACACAGTTCTTACCAGAAGGGCATCACTCACCCTCCTTCCTCGCTTATATTCCTTACCAGGTCCTTGGTCTGTTTCATTTGGCCACGGGCAGCATATTTATCAACACCTAGTTTCTGCACTTTAAATCCTTTGGCTAAGGATCAAAGGAGGATCAGGTCGGCTTTTCAAAATCCGAGACCTAGCCCTAATTCTGATCCTAACAACAAATTTCTTTTCTCTTTTTAATCCCTCTTCTTCTGTTTCTTAGTTCTCCCCAACACACATCCTGACTTTTCCCAAGTCCTGTTCTGATTTGTTCTCCCTGTATCCAAGTGAGCAGCTTCCCTTTAAACCACCTTTGTCCTTGGGAGGGCAGCTAAGTAATTCCAAAAAGCTAATGTCCTCCAGACAGACTGGTTCCACCTTCTCCTGTCTCTAAGGTGTTTTCATAATTATCCCTAACAAGCCTCTGGTTTTCATGGACTTTTAGTTTTCTTTGGCTTTTCAGGGACTTTTAATTTCCAATGGCTCCTTCCCCACTGCTTTCAAACATGCCCAAGTATCCCTTGTTCTAAAGAAACCCTTCCTTGACCCATGACTCCCTCATTATCTCTCCAACTCCCTCCTACTATTCCTCTCCAAACTCTTTGAGTGAGCTGTCTGCACTCACTGCCTCTATTTCCTCTTCTCCAATTCTCTCCTTGACCCCCTTCAATCTGACTTCCCTCCCTTTACTCCATAGAAACTGCCCTCTCCAAATCACCAAGGACTTCCTTCTTGCCATATCTAATAGGTCTCTACTCTAACCTAATCTTCCTTGACTTTTCTGCTGTATTCAACACTGTGGAAACCCCCTTCTCCTGGAAAAATGATCTAACTTTGGTTTCACTGGCACTGTTCTCTCTCCTCATTCATTTCTCTGACCCTCAGTTACCCCTCTGTAAAATGAGGATTGAGATTGTGAACCTCATGTGAGACAGGGACTGTGTCCAACCCAATTTGCTTATATCCACCCCAGTGCTTAGTACAGTGCTTGGCACAGAATACATGCTTATCAAATGCCACAATTACTGTTATTTTACAGATGAGGTAACTGAGGCAGAGAGAAGTGAAGTGACTTGCCCAAGGTCACACAGCAGACAAGTGGTGGAGCTGGGATTAGAACCCATGACCTTCTAAATCCCAGGCCCATGCTCTTTCCAGTAAGTCATGCTGCTTCTCATATGGAAATGAATTTCTGTATACCATTACTTTCCCCGTGCAGCTTGACATAATGGCATCATATGGGACAGGATGATGTAACAAATTGTTTTCCAGCTCAAGTTGGTCAAATGTCCAAACCAACCCTGGAAGCAGGGGAACTGAAACGCAACGAGGTTCCCGGGCTCACACCACAGCCTGTAGGGGAAGCAGACCCAGAACAATGCATTCATTCAATTGTATTCATTGAGCGCTTACTGTGTGCAGAGCACTGTACTAAGCGCTTGGAAAGTACAATTCAGCAATTGAGACAGTCCAACAAAGACTTCCCCGGGAAAAAATTAAGAAGGTCGGGCTGGAGTTAAGACAAATTCTGCTCCAATAGCTGAAAGAGGCGGCAGATCTACCCAAAGAGAAGCAGCATGGCCTAGTGAATAGAGCACAGGCCTGGCAGTCAGAAGGACCTGGGATCCAATCCTGCCTCTGCTACTTGTCTGCTGGGTGACCTTCAGTAAGTCACTTCACTTCTCTGTGCCTCAGTTACCTTATCTGTAAAATGAGGATTAAGACAATGAGTCCCACCATCCAACCTGTGTCCAACCTGATGAGTAGCAAGTACTTAACAAATACCATACAAAAATTAAGTCAGGCATTCAATCGGGACAATCAGGACACATAAGCACAGAGGTGGCTCAGATGAATTGTCCACAGGTTGGGTAAGAACTGGGCTGTTGGTGGAGTGGGAGGCAGGCCTGCAGGAAGGAAGGGCTTCTGCCTGCCTCATGTGGCACCATCCATACCAGGAAGAGGGGATAATAAGCTACCAATATACTTGAAGGACTGCACACCATCACTATTCACAGAAGAGAGTAGCCTCAAGTGATTGTTTCAGACTGTGATGTCTACTTTAACCACAGCGATTGCTGTGTGAGAGAATGCACTGGCCATTAGATTTGAAGAAGATGCTATTGGGTTTGAAGTTCACCCCTGAGAATGTAGGTGGCTGAAAAGATGAGATCCACAGTCCCGACCACGTTGGTCATCCCTTGTTGTGGTATCGTGTTGCTGTAGTCCACATTTTCTTTCAACTTGTGATATGTACGTTTTTGGCACAGGCTCAATCTGGTTGCATTTTCAGAGGTGATAGCTCATGCAGCCAGAGTTGGGGAACAGATGTGGGTGATGGGGGTGGCAATGGCAGTCGTGGATGCAGCAGTGGTACATGAAGCCCGTGATAGGGGCCAGTGCCTAGTGAATGGTGCCATGGTATAGCTTTCTAGTGCAAATTCGGATGAGTAGCACTGGACAGTGGCTTAATGGGAGAAGGGATGCCAAGCCCCCTGCTAAGAATGCCATACAAGGGCTGCTGAAACTTAGCATCCTCGCTGAGTGAACACCTGGTCTCTGTTGTAAAGGAGTGTGGGAACTATTTATTTTATTTTGTTAATATGTTTTGTTTTGTTCTCTGTCTCCCCACTTCTAGACTGTGAGCCCACTGTTGGGTAGGGACCGTCTCTATATGTTGCCAACTTGTACTTCCCAAGCGCTTGGTACAGTGCTCTGCACACAGTAAGTGCTCAATAAATACGACTGAATGAATGAATGAATGAACAAAGCCAAGAAGAGATAAATCGATGAAGTCACACATTCAACAAACATGTAGCCATAGGTTAATTTCATATACGGGGATCTTATATACTCTGCTGCATGATACACCAATAAAGCTAAGAGAGCACCTATTGAGTTCATACTGAGTGCACAGCATCAGGCTGAGTGCTTGGGACGATGATGATGGTATTAAGCACTTGCTATGTGCCAAGCACTGTTCTAAGTGCTTGGGTAGATATAAGGTAATCAGGTTGTCCCATATGGGGCTCACAGTCTTAATCCTCGTTTTCTAGATGAGGTAACTGAAGCACAGGGAAGTGAAGTAACTTGCCCAAAGTCACACAGCTGACAAGTGGCAGAGCTGGGAATAGAACCCACAAGCTCTGACTCTCATTCCTATGCTCTTTCCACTAAGCCATGCTGGAGAGTACAACAGAGTGAATAGATATGATCCCTGAACTCAAGAAGGTTACAGTTTAGTGGGGAGAGGCAGACACTAAAAATATTACAGGTAGAAGGAAAGAAGAGAGTGTAAATATATTCACATAAGTGCAACCAGGGGCTGTAAGTACTTTAGTGATTAGGTTTTGCATAGGTTCTGAATTGGCAGTTGGGGATATAAGGTAAGGAGATAGAAAATTAAACCTGGGGAAGAGCTCCTAAAGGAAATGTGATTTCAGATGGGCTTTGAAGATGAAGGGGTTCTGCTGGATATGAAGGGGGAGGAAGATCCAGACAAGAAGAAAGGTATGAGAAAGAGGTCAACAAAGCTGCATGCACAGTAAGCGCTCATTAAATACAATTGAATGAAAAGGAGAATGAGACACAATGAGTAGGTCATCTTGAGAGGAATGATGCGTATAATTTAGGATGTCATGGGAGAAGAGAAGAGATTAGTAAGAGGGAAAAGGATGATTGAATACCTTGATGTCAAAGGTCAGGAGTTTCTGTTTGATGTGGAGATGGATGGGCCAGCCATGGTAATTTCCTTGAGGAGTGGGGAGTCATGGACTGAACTAGGGACCAGGTTGCGGGGAAGAGATAGGCAGGGAGGTCAGTGAGGAGGCTGATGCAGTAGTAAAGGCAAGATAGGATAAACTTATAGCAATTTGGATAGAGAGGAAGAGGCAGATTCTAGAGATGTTTCAAAGGAAGAACCAACAGGATTTGGTGACAGACTGTCTTTGCAGAGAGAGATGAGTTGAGGATAATGCCAAGGTTATTGGCTTGTGATATGGGGAGAATGGTGGTGTTTCCTACAGTAATGGGAAAGTCATAAGGAAGACAGGGTTTGGGTGGGAAGATGAGTAGTTCAGTTTTGGAAGTGCTAAGTTTGAGGTGTCAATGGGACAGTCAAAGTAGAGATGTCCTGAAGACAGAAGAAAATACGAGACTGCAAAGGAGAGCAGTCAGGGCTGGAGAGGTAGATTGAAGAATCATCCAAATAGAGATGGCAGTTGGAGCCGTGTGAGTGAATGAGTTTTCCAAGGGAGTGGGTGTAGATGGAAAATAGAAGGGGACCCAGAACTGAGCCTTGAGGGACTACCATAGTTAGAGGGTGAGAGGAAGAGCCAGTGAAAGACACTGAGAATAAGCAGCCAGTGAGATAGGAGGAAAGCCAAGAAGGAATGGAGACAGTGTAGTCAAGATTAGATAATGCTTCCAGAAAAAGGGAATCAAAGGAAGCCAAGAGCTCTAAGAGGTTTAGGATGAGTAGAGGCCATTATATTTGGTGAGAAGGTCACTGATAACCTTAGAGAGTTTAGTTTCTATGGAGTGCAGGGGACGAACACCAGATTGCAGGGATTCAAGGAGAGAATCGGAGGAGAGGAAGTGGAGGCAACAGATGTAAACAACACACTTGAGGGATCTGGAAAAGAATGGTAGAAGGGATGGGGTCATTACTGCGGAGTGCCGTGGGGTCAAGGGAAGATGTTTTTCAGAATGTAGGATACATGGGAATGTCTGAAAGCAGTGAGGAATGAGCCTTTGGAAAGTGAACAGTTGAAGATTGTGGTCAAAGAGGGAAGAGGGAGGGTGCAAATACTCTAATAAGGTATGAAGAGATGGAGTCAAAGGCACAGGTGAAGTGGGTAGATTGTGAGAGGAGGCAGGCGGTCTCTTCTCGTTGTGAGAGTTGAAGAGGAGATAGGAAGGGGGTGGGACTGGAAAGGAGCTGGGGAGATTCTAGGGCAATCATATCTGATAGTTTCAATTTTATTAATGAAGTACATGGCAGGTTCATTAGGGGACGTGGTTTAAGGGAGGAGTTAAAAGTCTGAAGCAGCTGGTGTGGGCAGTGAGCAAGGTAGTCGATAAGGATAGAGAAGTATTGTTGCCAGGCAGAGCAGAGGGCAGAGCTGTTGCAAGTGAGAATGTTAGAGATGGATGTGGTTGACTTAGTGTCTGGATTTTCACGAGCAGTGCTCCAAGGCTTGGGCACAAGAGAGAAGGGAGGGCACAGTAGAGCACCAATCTTGGCTTACTACCAGAATGTAGCATTTCCATCCATGGGCAGCATGATGTCACAAGGGAGAACACACAGTCTGTTGGTCTTTCTCCTGCTGCTCTTCCTCTTTCAGAGTCTGTATCTGAAAGAACTAATGAGGGAACTAATGAGGTGTTCTTCTTAGGAGGGAAAGGCTACTGGACAGAATACTGACTATTCAGTTTTAATGACTCCAAGTGGCTGTGCTCTTGTGTATTTCACTCTGGTGTCCCAGCTTTCTTGCAAGACAAGGCATCTAGCCCCTCTTGGTTTCCCCACTTCACCAGTATTTATTAAATACTCACCTATCTCAGAGCATTGTATTAAGAACTTAGGAAAGTGCAAAAGAGTTAAAAGACAAAATCCCTATCCTTAAGAAGCTTGCAGACAAGTAGGGAGACAGACATTACAGAAGCAGCATGTCCTATTGGCTAGCGCATGGGCCTGGGAATCAGAAGGGCCTGGGTGCTAATCCCAGCTCTGCCATTTCTCTGTTGTATGACCTTGGGAAAATCATTTCACTTCTCTGGGCCTCAGTTACCTCATCTGGAAAATGGGGATTAAGATTGCGAGCCCTATGTGGGACAGGGACTGTGTCCAACCCAATAACCTTGTATCAACCCCAGGGCATAGTATAGTGCCTGGCACATAGCCCTTAACAAATACCACAATTATTATAATTATTATTCATTCAATCGTATTTATTGAGCACTTACTGTGTGCAGAGCACTGTACTAAGCACTTGGGAAGTACAAGTTGGCAACATATAGAGATGGTCCCTACCCAACAGCGGGCTCACAGTCTAGAAGAGCGGGCTCACTCCTCCCAACTGTTGGTAGAGTGCAGGGGTAGTGTACGCACATTAGCTCAACATGGAGCTGGTGGGTAGGTGTGAATACCTAAGTGCATAGGTGATGGAGAAGTGTTGAAGTTCCATGCGGAGGTATGGGAAATATGGTGACGATATGAGAAATTAATCAGGGAAAACATCCTGGAGGAGGTGTGATTTCCAAAGTGCTTTAAAGATGGGTAGAAACAGTGATCAGCCAGGCAGGAGAGAAGGTGTAAGAGGTCAGCAGCAAGAGAGGTGAGAATGAGGCCCAATGAGTAGGTTGTCTCAAGAGGGAATCCGACATTTAGTGTAAGAGAAACAAAGAATAATAATTAATTATTATGGTATTTATTAAAAGCTTGTTAGGTGCCAAACACTGTATTTAGCACTGGGGTGGATACAAGCAAATTGAGTTGGACACAGTCCCTGTCACACTCTTTTCCCCATTTTACAGATGAGGTAACTGAGGCACAGAGAAATAAAATGACTTGACCAAGGTCACACAGCAGAGAAGTGGTGGAGCTTGAACCCATGACCTTCTGGCTCCCAGGCCCATGCTCTAGCCAAGATCCAGTTGTCAGGAGTGTCTGTTGATGGGACGCAGTTAAGAAATGGAAGGCGGAGGAAGAGTCACTTGTGAAATGGGGATAATTAGGTTGATATCTGTCAACCTCACAGGACCATAGTGATGACATAATGGAAGTTGTTAGAAGGCTCATTGGGAAAAATCCAAGCCTTCTGCCCACTTGGAGGCTTGTTATTGTTGTCATTGCTGTTCCCAATCAATCAATCAATCAATCAATCAATCGTATTTATTGAGCGCTTACTATGTGCAGAGCACTGTACTAAGCGCTTGGGAAGTACAAATTGGCAACACATAGAGACAGTCCCTACCCAACAGTGGGCTCACAGTCTAAAAGGGGGAGACAGAGAACAGAACCAAACATACCAACAAAATAAAATAAATAGGATAGAAATGTACAAGTAAAATAAATAAATAAATAAGTTTCTGCCCAGTTTCTGCCCAGTTAAAGCAGGTTTTTTAAGCATTCATCATGGGCCAGGCACTATACTAAGCATAAGGATAGAGGCGGGATAATCAGATCAGACAGTCCCTTTCCCATATGGAACACATAGTCTAAAGGGATGAGAGAAGAGGTATTTTATCCCCATTTTACAGATGAGGAAAAAATAAAAACAATAATAACAATGATGATGATGATAATTGTAGTTAAGCTCTTACTATGTGTCATGCATTGGTCCAAGTTCTGGGGCAGATGCAAAGTAATTAATTAATTGTCCCTGTCCCACATGGGGCTCATGGTCTAAATTGGAGTGAGATCAGGGATTGGATCCCCGCTTTACAGATGAGGAAACTGAGTCACAGAGAAGTTAAGTGACTGGCCCAAGGTCAAAGTGGCAGAGTTGGGATTAGAACTCAGGTCCTCTGACTCCCAGGTCTGTGTTCTTTGAGAAACTGAGGCACAGAGAAGTTGAGTGATTTGCCCGGGGTCACCCAGCAAACATTTGGTGGAGCTACGACTAGAACCCGTGTCTCATTTTGTCAGCCCTGGGGTCTGTCAACTAATTTCGGACCCGAGAGCTGGCAGAACCAACAGGTCACCTGGGTTTTTGTCCCCAGACAGCCTGACTGTTGGTTAGGGGACAGAAGGCAGCATGGTAAAAAATGATAACTAATGACGGCATTTGTTAAGCGCTTACTATGTGCAAAGCACTGTTCTAAGCGCTGGGGAGAATACAAGGTGATCCCATGTGGGGCTCACAGTCTTAATCCCCATTTTACAGATGAGGTAACTGAGGCACAGAGAAGTTAAGTGACTTGCCCAAAGTCACACAGCTGACAACTGGTGGAGCCGAGATTTGAACCCATGACCTCTGACTCCCAGGACCGTGCTCTTAGATCTAAAATCTGACCAAACCATCCACCAACACTGCCCAAGGTGGTTGGTCCCACGGTTTGGAAGAGTCATCAAGGAGGTGTATGACACAGGTCGGTTGTGGGATTCTGCTTGTCCCTGCCATTGGGTTGTGTGGATTTTCCTCAACACTCAGCGTTTGCCTGCACATCCACCCAACTGTTGTCCACTGCCCTGTCTGCCCGCTTTCCTGACTGCCCACGGAGGAATTAGCAGAGATCAGCCCAAGGCAGGAAAGTGCCTTTTGATTAAGCATCTCAGTTGACTGCTTCATGAAGCACTAAACCCCCACCTTCACAAACGCCTAATCCGAAATCTATTTTAAAGGCTTCAAGGATGGGGGACTGAAACAGCAGCCCAAGCAAACTAGTTAATCAGCAGGAGAAGGTCAAGAGGTCAAGGCAGCTCTCTGTGCTGGCTCCTGTCCTGGTCCCCAAAGCAGCGGCTGCAGAGGTCATCTCGGGGATACAGAGGCGAGGATGAAGCTGCCCAGGGGAGATTGATCTGTGGCTGGAGAAAGTGGCTCCCTTGAACAAATGCCCTCAAACCTTTTAGGCTGTATTTTCTTTGGAGGGCAAAATGTCTCTCGGAGGGGTGGGGTATCTCTGTTCTTAGTGACTGTCACCTGCAAGTGGCAGGGAGAGGAGAAGGTTAGGGCCAGCTGCTCATGGCAGGGGCGGAGGAGGGGGTTCTTGCCATCCCTTGCCCTTTCCCTGAGATCTCTGGGTTTAGGCCTAAAGCGCACCATAACAGACTGCTAATTATAATAATAGTACTTTTTAAGTGCTATGTGCAAAGCACTGTTCTAAGCGCTGGAGTAGATACGAGTTAATCAGGGTTGGACAGAGTCCCTATGCTACATGGGGCTCACGCTCTTACTCCCCATTTTACAGATGAGGGAACTGAAGCCCAGAGAAGTGAAGTGACTTGCCCAAGGTCACACAGCAGACATGTGCTTCCCCCTCGTCCCCCTGTCTTACCTCCTTCCCTTCCCCACAGCACCTGTATATGTGTATATATGTTTGTGCATATTTATTACTCTATTTTACTTGTACATATCTATTCTATTTATTTTATTTTGTTAATATGTTTGGTTTTGTTCTCTGTCTCCCCCTTCTAGACTGTGAGCCCACTGTTGGGTAGGGACTGTCTCTATATGTTGCCAACTTGTACTTCCCAAGCGCTTAGTACAGTGCTCTGCACACAGTAAGGACTCAATGAATACGATTGATGGATTGATTGATTGATGTGGTGGAGCTGGGATTAGAACCCCAGTCCTTCTGACTCCCAAGCCCATACTCTATCCATTAAGCCACACTGCTTCTCTAGATGGTACTTGCCCCTGTTTCATGGTGGGGCTGAGTGCCAGCCTGCAGGGGCTAGGTGGTATGACAGGGGAGAAGTCTTCCATTAATGAGGGAAACTAAAGTTCCCCAGGAACAGAGAGGGAGTCACCCCAAAGGAAAACGATTTATTAAGCCCCTATGCGCTGGCACTGTGGTGAGTCCTGGGATAAATAAAAAAAATTCCAATCAGGCAGTTCCTGACCCACACCAGCCTCATACCCACAGGGGTTCCTCACAGCCCACGCCATGAGAAACAACAGATCAGTGTCCTGGATATTTGATTTATCTTGCTTCCAACCCTCTCCCTTCCCAATGACACCCTCAGCCCCTCTCACCTCTGGCTTCCTCCTAGTGACCAATCAATCAATCAATGGTATTCCCTGAGCACTTGGGAGAGTACAATACACAATCCTATATACAGGTGTTCATGTATCCACCCTATATACAGGTGGACACGATCCTGCCTTTGAGGAGCTTACTGTGTAGTTCAAAATCCTCATTTCCCCCATTCTGAAAAGTTTCTTGAACTCACTACCTCCTCCAGCTGTTACCTCATAAGCTCATGATCTTACTCCCTTCTCTAGCTTGAGTGACTGGCCCAGCCTTACAGCCTCCCTCAATCTTCCTTGATGCTTTCCACAATGCCCCAGTGCTTACTACAGAGCTCTGCACCCAGGAAGCACTCAATAAATAAATTGAGTCATTAGCAATTTACCAAAAGAAAACCCCAATGCTTAGAACAGTGCTTGATGCCTAGTTAGCACTTGACAAATACCAAAAACAAAACAAAACTAAAAAAAAAAAACCATCATCAATGTCTCCAACTCCACAGAATTCACTGTCCTTATTTAGCCTGAACACTGGCTCCATCTTAGGCTGGCTACCAGTGATTAAATCCATTTGGAATTCTGAACACTTTTAAGATCGGAGTTCTTTCCTCTTTATCAACTTGAGACTATTTCTTCTTTAAATCATTACAGCATCAGCGGGAATATTTTTGTAAATAAAGCCCCCTTCAAAACCTTTCAGATATGCAAGTTTCTCTAGAGGTAATATAGCTCCCAGCCTTAGTAACAGATAAAGTTGATTCAGTCAGATGGAGAGTTTCCAGGGAGCAGAGAACACAACTGCTCCATTCTGCAAATTTTGAAGTAGAGAGCAGGTCAGTATGGTGCTGTGTCTATGGGAGCAGACTTTCAGGCTTCTTGTGACTCAGAGTCCACAGGTACAACTGTGGTCACAGCGAGTGCTACAGTTGCAGCGCTGATCTCCCTGGGGTTATGTGGAGGTGGCTCCAGGCTGCGACTGTGGTGCTTTTCTCTGTCCTGCAAGGGAGGAACAGGGCAAGTCTGGATGGAGGCTCCTCAGTGATGTGGAGCGGGAGCTGGCGTGGGATCCCAGGAAGGCAGGGCAGTGGACAGGTAGAGAGAGAGGCCGCACTAAAGAGGCTTAGCTCCTCACCATCCATGGTGCAGAGAGCATCCTGGAAGCAGGATCCCGGGAGCCGTGATGGCGGGGAGGGGGCAAGGGGGTCAGTAGATCTCCGGAGGATTTGTGCAGCTACCTAGTAATCCCATGCAGCTCTGCTGAGGGCCCGATCCCTCAGTTTCGCAGGAGCAGCTAACTTATGGGCTCCATCTTCTTCTTCCCCAAAGATTCCATCTCTTTTCCTATCCCTTTCCATCCCCACTACTGTAAGAACCCTGTTTCCTGATCCCTCACCTTCTCCCCACCCTCCTACCCAAGTGGGAGCCACTTGTCTGCCCTTTTAGACTGTGAGCCCACTGTTGGGTAGGGACTGTCTCTATATGTTGCCAATTTGTACTTCCCAAGCGCTTAGTACAGTGCTCTGCACATAGTAAGCGCTCAATAAATACGATTGATGATGATGATGATGATCACATGCTGGGATGGTCCCCAGCAATAGGCCAAAGCTGCAGAGAACAAAGGCAGTCTTGGCACCTGAGGGGAAATGGTTATGGGGGAGAAAGCGCATTCCATCCAGCTGTGCTTAAAGGTGGCTTTCGGCATAGGTGTGGTCAAGTGTGGTAACAGAGACAGCAGCTTGTGTAACTTGTATCCACATTGTGGAGGATTTTGTTCCCTTATTATGCCTGGGCTCAGAACTTCAGTCAGTGGTATGTATTGAATACTTACTAGGTGCAGAACACTGTACTAAGCACTTGGAAAAGTACAGTATAACAGAAATAGTAGACACATTGTCCCCTCCCAAGCACTTACAGTACAGTGCTCTGTACGAAGTGAGCACTCAGTAAATACCATTGAATGAATGTTTGTAAAAACTGAAATCTAGTTGTCATGACAACTGTCTACCAACTTCTTTCTAGTAACAAGGAACAAATTTCAAGTGGAAAAATAGTGTAAGTACCTTGTTTATACTCAGTTTTATTGCCCCACTCAACAGGAAGAGTCTGCCTTTTGATTCATTAGTATGGCTTCATCAGGCTTGGAACATAAAACAGTGTATATGTAGTTACATTTAGTGCCACCATTGTCAGAGCCGCATATCAAAATTATTGGGTAATTGATTGTGTATATCTTCAGTATTGTTGCCTTAGTAACCATTGTTTGCTCATGCGGAGAAGGATGAGAGTTTTTTTTATGGCCCCAATTACTGTTCCTTGGCTTTAGTTATAAAAGTAGTAGTGAAATATTAAGTGCACAAAGGCTAAATAAACATGTAACCCAACTGTCATTGCTTGAAAGGTAAAGGTTATTTCTCTAGGAATGATGCAGTGGAAACATCTGTCTCACTAATCATCTCGGTGAAGCCACTGAATTCCCTCTTGGAAATGGGATGGGGATTTTTCAGTGCATTAGTTAGGTAAACCACACCTAGTGAAGACCCAAATGAAACTGATAGGCTCACTCATTCATTTGTTCATTTCTGTTTACTGAGTACCTACTCTGTGCAGAGCACTGTACTGAATATATATGGTGGCTAAAGCACGTATTGTAATCAAAGCACCTGGATAGATCAAATCTTCTGCTAAAGCATGCATGACTGATAGCTGATGTCCAGGGTTTAGGCATAGGCGCACACAGTAAGTAGTTAATAAATATGATTGATCGATTGATAGATTAATTGAAACCAATCCCTTTGCACTATGGGTATCCAGCCCTGGAGTGAGAGAAATGTAATGTGGGTAAGCTAATGGCCGTGTTGAATGCCAGATTTATCCCTCTGGGGAACTGGACAAAAATAAAACCTTTGTTCTTGCTAGTGAGGATGTTGTTTTATGATGGGCATCTCTGAGATTCAATGAAGGTAAGAAACCCAATGGGAAACAGTGCAGCCAGGCTCTGAACTCTATAGAGAAGACTAGGAGGGATGCTGTAGCATTATATATGAGGGAAAATATGCCCAGTTATAATGGATACATCTTAGTGGAGAAGAGGAGAAGTATAGAATCACTTAATGGTGATGATGAGGATAGTGATGATGGCATTTATTTACTATGTTTACTATGCTTACTGTGTTCCAAATACAGTACTAAGCACTGGGGTAGAGCCAAGGAAATAAGTTGGGCACAATCCCTGTCCCATATGGGACTCCAGTCTAAATGGGAGAGAGACTGGGTATTGACTCCCCAGTTTACAGATGAGGAAACTGAGGCACACAGAAAATTAAGTGACTAGCCCGAAGTCACACAACAGGCAAGTAGCAAAGGAGGATTTCAACCCAGGTCTCCAGACTCCCTGCACCCTTTAACTGGAAACTCCAAACCCCAGAAACAAAGACACGGAAACACTTTATACACCACCTGACTGGGATGAGGAAAGTGAATGGGAAATGTTAGATGAGACTGGAGAAGTTGTACAATTAGAGCAGTCAGTAATGGTGGGAGACTTATCCTCACATGGAATGGCTGAATAATTCATCTTTCTCCCCTGTCCCGCCGTCGACCCCCGGCCCATGTCCTCCCCCTGGCCTAGAATGCCCTCCCTCCACCAAGCTAGGTCTCTTCCTCCCTTCAAAGCCCTACTGAGAGCTCACCTCCTCCAGGAGGCCTTCCCAGACTGAGTCCCTTCCTTCCTCTCCCCCTCCTCCCCCTCCCTCCCACCTTACCTCCTTCCCCTCCCTACAGCACCTATATATATGTTTGTACATATTTTTAACTCCATTTATTTTACTTGTACATATTTACTATTCTATTTATTTTATTTTGTTAATTTGTTTTGTTTTGTTGTCTGTTTCCCCCTTCTAGACTGTGAGCCCGCTGTTGGGTAGGGACCATCTCTATATGTTGCCAACTTGTACTTCCCAAGCGCTTAGTACAGTGCTCTGCACACAGTACGTGCTCAATAAATATGATTGAATGAATGAGTGAATTCATCGGGAAGAGAGGCAAACGACCTGTGCATAGGAAAAACAATTTTGTTCTGGAACAGCTAGTTTCAGAAACCATAAGTAAAGATTGAATTCTTTACTTATAAGTAAGTAAAGATGAGGGATCAAGGTGATTTTCCGCTTAAAAGCCAATTGTAAAGAGTTTCTGTCTGATGCAGAGGTGGAGGGGCAACCACTGGAAGTTCTTGTGTGGGGAAAGATGGACAGAGTGTTCTTGTCCCCCTTCTATTTCCAGGGCCAGATTTAACACAGGGGTTCATGGAGCTCAAACTCAGGGCCAGCTGGGACTCAGAAGCCCTGCCCCACAATGTTTCATTATTGCTACAAAGAAAGTCACCACAAATTCTTGTCGTGCCTGGAGTCACTGCTGTTGTGCACGCTTCCACTGCCACTTTCTGCTCCTAGGACAGCTCTACTTGGATGTCCTGTCAGAACCTCCACCTCAGTATGTCCAGAAGTGAACTCCTTCTCTTTACCCCTAAAACCATTCCCCCAGCTTGTTTTTCCCATCTCAGTCGACAACACCATCCATTATCATTTTATATCTCCAAAGTGCTACTTAATAAAGCCTATTACTATTATTACTCCTACTACTAAAGTTCATAAATAGTGGCAGCTCAAGTACAAACAAGCAATTTGGTGAAACAAAAAGGAACATCCTGAAAGAGATGATGAAACTATTAACAAAGATTCTTCAACTACAACAAAATCCAGAAGATGGCAAGGGAATCAGTGGAACTACTTGAAGATCATGGATGATAGGTGTCCTTGGGGATGAAAAGGAGATAGCTGAGTGGTTCAGTGAATTAATTTGTTTGACCTTCACTGAGGAAAATGTTAGAGAGGTTTCTAAACCCAAATTGTTTCCTTGCTGAGAAGAAAAGTTAAAAGACCTAGTGAAAAAAAAGTGGGTTTTTTTTTCACCAGAATGGGCACAACAGCAACTAACTTCAAAAAAGCCTCCTTTGTAACATATTTATCACCAAATAGCTAGACAGAATCTCAGACAATGGGTCTCTGAATGCCCTCAGTACATCATACTGTGCATTAGACTGTGAGCCCACTGTTGGGTAGGTACTGTATATGTTGCCAACTTGTACTTCCCAAGCGCTTAGTAAAGTGCTCTGCACACAGTAAGTGCTCAATAAATATGATTGATTGATCATACCTTCATTGGAACTCTGAGGAAAATGAGTAACAATAGGATACCCAAAACGTTTACTGGTATGGTGACCTGAAATAGGGAAATTGTAAATAGAGAAGACAGCTTTAAAGAGCAAAAACTCAAATAATGTGACACAACATTGGTCAACTGAGTGGCAGCAGCCAAAGAAGGGTCAACCTAGCATGCAGCAACCAGAAAAGGAGTGACTGATTTAGAACAGTGAGTTCAAGGAGATGATGACACAGAGGGAGAAATTAAGACGGCACCAGGCACTATGTGTAATAAATGTACCAATGTAGCAAGGGACAAGCTTTACCTGCTCATCATGCAGATGGGATTGTCAGCCCAATATTGGGCTAATCATATCATACCACACACACTGGCAGAATTTCATCATCAGTAGTGACCTCTTCCCCTCTCAGGATCACACCTGGAGAGTTGCCAGTATTCTACCAATCTCGGCTATCATCATCATCATCATGAATCGTATTTATTGAGCGCTTACTGTGTGCAGAGCACTGTACTAAGCACTTGGGAAGTACAAGTTGGCAACAAATAGAGACAGTCCCTACCCAACAGTGGGCTCACAGTCTAAAAGGGGGAGACAGAGAACAAAACCAAACATACTAACAAAATAAAATAAATAGAATAGATATGTACAAGTAAAATAAATAAATAAATAAATAAGTAGAGAGTTAAGCAGAAGCATACCCATTCCATTCCTAGCTTGGGCAGTGACTAGCTAGTGGAAGGCAATCTGCTACAAGTCAAAACTCACCTTTTCTGGGCAACAGTGGCATGGGGAGAGTCAAGGGCAGAGACTTAAGTTTACTGCATGAAAGAAGACAATGGTAAACCAATTCTATAGTTTTACCAAGAAAACTCTACGGATATACTACCAGAATGATTGCAGATGGATATGGGGTGTTCTGGGAGAGATGTGTCCATGGAGTCGCTATGGATCTGAGATGACTTGACAGCATAAGACAGGACAAGTGACATCCTGGAATCCAAAAAAAGAGCTGTTCTCTCCATACTATTGTAATGAAAAATACACATTTCCATATGTATTATTTTCTTCTGCTTTGAAATATCTCAATCAAGATTCCCCAAACAACCAATCTAGTCGCATCAAAAATTTACTTCATTTTTTAGGATGAATCAATCACTCTCTTGTGATTGACCTCTTGACCCCTCCATAGGCAACTGAGAGGTTCAAGTCAGTTTGTGGGACCACTCACTCTGGCCCGTCAAACACCATTCCAGGATCTGGAAATAGTTGATCTTCTCAAACCAAAGAGTCACATTAATGAAGGCAAGACATCCACCGGAAAGAGTTCAGAATGGGATTTGAATGTATCATATTCTACCCACTCCCTGAAGCTACACTTCACAGACTAGGTAGAAAAAGAATAGTAATATTTACAAGAGAAGGAATACCGCATGTTCTCCGTTCTCCCAGTAGCTAGAGAAATAGCCAACTACAGAAGGGCCATCACTTGTTATATTCCGAAAATGGGCCCTTCTTTTCAAGATTTTGCTTTCTCCTCCTTGTGACTGTCTCGTGATTATCTAAGTTTAGGCTTTGAAACAGCCAAAATAGAATTAACTGAGTTGACCGCACCCTAAATTTTCTGGGTAATGGCTCTGTCCTCACACCCACAGATATAGCCATTTTCAAAGCTGTCATTTAATGAATGAAGTCTGTCAACTGAAAAATAAGTGAATGAAAACTAAAAGTGACTTTTTAGGATTTCCTTTATAGTATTTCATTGGAATTTGGATTACTCACAGTTATGGCTTAGATTCATCCTGAGTTTATTTTCTTTAACTTCTGTGTGTTCTGTTTGGGATTCCTTTATTACATTTTTCTAGCTCCTCTGGGTTTCCCCATTACAGTATGTATCCCGGAGATTTCATCTGTAAATTTTATATTCCATCCATGAATTAACCCCACTCCAACTTGGCACATAATCTCTTTAGGGCTTGAAAAGTGGGTCCTGTCCTGCTTGATATTGAAAGATATCATCTGGAAGCAGTAACTGGTGTGTAATATGATGAAATGTTTCATTAGCAACGTGAAACCGGTTCAACTGTGGCATTTCCTGCCACTCTGGGAGACTCTAGGCCCTGGCACTGGTGCATGTCTTTCCTAAAAAATAAATGCCAACAGGTGATCATGTGGCCTCTTGCCTAAGTTGTCACTCTTGGATGGGGGTGAGTCACCATGCAGCATTTCCATGGAATGTAAGACTACAGCTAGACCCTGGATAGGGGTCTGAATTAGCTCCATGCTAACAGAAAGAATGACACTCTAATCTCATGGAAACAATGAAGCATTGTCCTCAATAGCATCTTGCTGCTCTCCTACTAGAACCCAACCATCACACTTCACTTCTCTAATGCCAAACTACTCACTTGACCTTGGTCTCATCACTGACCCACCTTATCCCCCTTGCCTTGAACGCCCTCCCACTCCATGTACATCAGACCACCACTCTCTCCACCTTCAAAGCATTACTAAGGTCACATCTCCTCCAAGGTTCCCCAATTAAGCCCTCTTTTCCCCAGCTCACTCTCCCTTCTGCATTATCTATGCACCTCAGTCTGGGACCCTTGATACCTGATATTTCCCCCAACCCCACAATAATTATGTACGGTTCTTTAAATTATATAATTACTTCATTCGTATTAATATCCAACTGTAGACCTGTAGACTGTAAACTCATTTTGGGCAGGGAATGTGTCTGCTAATTCTGTTGTATTGTACTCTCCCAAGAGTTTAATGCAGTACTTTGCACTTAGTAAGCACTAAATAAGTACAATTGATCGATTGATATTCGACAATTACTCTCCCTAACTTCAGAGTCTTATTGAAGGCACATCTCCAAGAGGTCTTCCCTGACTAAACCCTCAATTACTCTTCTCCCATTCCCTTCTGCCTCATGCTTGCACTTGAATTTGCTCCCTTTATTCACCTCTCCTTCAGCCCCACAGCACTTCTGTCCATAGCCATAATTCATTTATTTATATCATTGTCTGTCTTCCCCACTAGACTTAAGCTCATTGTAGGCAGCATGGCTCAGTGGAAAGAGCACGGGCTTTGGAGTCAGTGGTCATGGGTTCAAAGCCCGACTCTGCCACTTGTCAGCTGTGTGACTTTGGGCAAGTCACTTGACTTATCTGTGCCTCAGTTACCTCATCTGTAAAATGGGGATGAAGACTGTAAGCCCCCGTGGGACAACCTGATCATCTTGTAACCTCCCGAGTGCTTAGAACAGTGCTTTGCACATAGCGCTTAAAAAATGCCATTATTATTATTATTAGGCAGGGAACATGTCTATCAACTCTATGTTGTTTTATTGAACTCTCCCAAGTGCTTAGTTCAGTGCTCTGCACACAATAAATGTTCAATAAATATGATTGATTGATTGTTAAGTGTATTAAGTAATTATCAAGGCCTCCCAAATTGACCAGGAAAACAAAGAGGTATTAAAAAAACAAAGGAAAGAGCATGTGAACGGGATTCAAGAGACCTGGGTTTTACTTCCAGCTCTGCTTCTAGCCTGCTGGATGACTTTCAGTGAGACAATTAACCTCTCAGCCTCAGTTTTCTCATCTGTAGAATGGGGATAACATACCTTCTCTCTCTACCTTAGACTGTGACCTCATTTTGGAGTGGGGGAATACATCTGGGACAGGGACTTCATCTGATCTCATTATCCTGTATCTTTCTTGGGCTTACTCAATGCTTTGCACATAGTAATACTCAATAAACACCATAATCAAGTTAATTAAATTAATGAGAGATACAGTAAATAATGATATAAATGTATGTCAGTAATAAAAGATTTTCAATAAGGTGTTTTCATATGATTATATGCAAATATTTAGTTTTCTAAGGGATGTCTTTAGCGGAGAACTAAGAACAGACCCATCATAAAGATGTTCTCTTGAGCCAGAGGATGATGAAGATGATATCTGGTTCAGCAATTGTCCCCTCCTTTCCCTGGGCCACACCTTTTTGCTTGGGGTCCATGTTCCCCAATATTATTTTCAGTAAAACACCAAATGTTAGTGTTCCTGAGAAGAACATCCTAGGGGGTGAGCAGGAGGGAGGTGCTTAGCCTTCGATTCTCCGTTCTCACACTGACTGCTAAGGGGCCCCCAAACTGGACCCCAGCCCCTCCCCTAGTGTGTTTTTGGGTCTCTTTTCCCCCCTCCCCATTGACAAGAAACAGGAAGTGCAACGGAATGTGTGGAAGCAATGTCAAAACTGAAATTTTAAGAGGACACGGCTGCTTTTTACCAACTCCTCTTCCTGCTGGTCACCTAAGGTGAGCTGGGCCCCACCAACTAACTTCATTCCTTCAGTCTCAAGCCAGATGAGGTTGACAGCTTGAGAAAGACCCTGAACGAGGTGAGCTTTGACTCTTTCACGGGTTCTAATCCCGGCTCTGCCACTCGTCAGCTTGGGCAAGTCACTCAACTTCTCTATGCCTCAGTTACCTCATCTGTAAAAAGGGGATGAAGACTGTGAGCCCTACGTGGGATAACCTGATGACCTTGTATCTCCCCCAGTGCTTAGAACAGTGCTTGGCACATAGTAAGTGCTTAACAAATACCGTCATTATTATTATAGGAAGACCCAAGAGGGAGCCAAAAAAAGAGTTAGTTTGGTAAATGCTATTGTCATCCACACCCAAGATCCCCTGAGACCTTCCTTGAAGACTGGCAACCTAAACTTGCAGCCAAACAACTGTGCTATTTTCCATTGTGAAATAAGCCCCACCTTAACTGGCTTGGAGGAGTAAAAAGTCACTCTTCTTCAAATTGCCTAGAGGACTGGAAGGCCTAGGACCAGAGCTAGATTAGACTGTTTCAAAGAGAGGCAAGGGTCTCAGGGCATACCAACAGGGCACGGCAGAGATGAAAATTTCAAAGCGCAGCCCGGGATCAGAAGCAGGTACTTGCCTGAACAGGCACTTGGGAACACAGTGGCTCTGGATCATTATCTGGGGCACGGGTCTGCTCAGAGTAATGCTCCAGGAGTCCATGACCTGTCTGTGAATTTGTGTAAGAGTAAGAATTTGACTTACAAAGTTGTCCGTGCAGATTATCAATTCTACCAATTCTACCTGGTGAAAGGGTTGAACTATGGTCCAACATGGTGCCACCTCCCCCTCCCCAACAATCATCTGAGGCAATCTGACACGGGCCTAGTGCTTGCCCCCAATAGGCCAAGGAGTGACCTTAGTGCTTCCTTTGCCCCTGCCTCGGACCACTGCTGGCCCCAGGGGATTTATCTTTTGGTCAGTTTTTTAAACAGAGAGAAAATAAAAACAAGTTTCTTATTTTGTCTCCTTCACCTGCCCCACAGGAAGATGGACCTCGGGCACAAATTTTCCCGCACTCTCTGTGCCCCGCTGGGAAAGTCCAGCCCATCTCCCTCCCCTCCTACAGTCCCAAGCGCAGCGATAGTGGCAGGGCAGCAGCAACTGAAGCTCTCCCACCCCACTGTGGGGATTGGAAAATGAGCCAGGACAGCAGAGGAAAATGCATTTTCTTGCCTGCTCTGGAACCAGGGAGAATGATTTGGGAGAGCCAAGGGAAACATATTTTGCTGCTTCCCTGCTGCAATCACCACTCCGAAGCCCAGGGAAGTGGGTTGGGACAGCAGAGGAAAATGTGCTTTCCTGCCCACTCCGAAGCCCTTTAAAATGAGCCAGGACAGCAGAGGAAAACATGCTTTCCTGCTTCGCCTTCTTCAGAGACCAGGAAAATGAGCCAAGACAGGAGAGGGAAATGCACACCCCCTAAAGTTTTCCTAGGTTCCTTTCTCCTGAGCTTCAGGGAAAGTCCAGCCTCCCTCTTCCCTGGCACCGCCCCCAGCTCACAAGGTCTGGTGACTGTGGTGTTTAAATTATGTTAGAAAGCTGGCCGGCAGGCTTTATCAAGTGCTGTTTTATGGGATCATCTTGAAGGATTTCGCCTGATTAACATTTCATTGAGCAAAATCTGCCCAACTGTCATGGAACCCTCAGGATGCCAGATGTCTGAAACTGGCCCTGGCTAGGATAATGGGCCAAGTCAGAATGATGGATCAAATTCCAAACTTTTCTTTAGTGTGGAAAAAGCTTGAACTCATTCCAGAAGCGCCTGCCCCTTGTACCAACACTAGCTTCTGGCCCTGTAGTGGCATTTTTAGACTGTGAGCCCACTGTTGGGTAGGGACTGTCTGTATATGTTGCCAATTTGTACTTCCCAAGCGCTTAGTACAGTACTCTGCACACAGTAAGCACTCAATAAATACGATTGATGATGATGATGATGATGATGATAACTGGTTGGCCAGGGTTGGAATTCTGATCCTGTGAGCTCATTGTTGGGTAGGGACCATCTCTATATGTTGCCAACTTGAACTTCCCAAGCGTTTAGTACAGTGCTCTGCACACAGTAAGCGCTCAATAAATACAATTGAATGAATGAATGAATGAATGATTCTTCCTCAGGGAGAGTCAGGGTTCACACCAAAGACATGTGCAGCGCTAACACTGTCAACAATGAATTCTGACCAGGGAAAGCACTATTCATTCATTCATTCAATCATATTTATTGAGCGCTTACTGTGTGCAAAGCACTGTACTAAGTGCTTGGGAAAGTACAATATAACAGCAAACAGACACATTCCCTGACCACAACGAACTCACAGTCTAGAGATCGTTACCACTAAGATGAATCTGCCTCCTCAGAAGACTTTCTGATGATAAGATGGAAATCATTGCTCAAACGTCTCAGGAACCCTTCAAGCTAAGGTCTAGAATGAGAAATGAGGATTAAACCTGTACATAAAGGGTGGTTGGATCAATGGAACCTGAATTTGATGATGATGATGATGGCATTTATTAAGCGCTTACTATGTGCAAAGCACTGTTCTAAGCACTGGGGAGGTTACAAGGTGATCAGGTTGTCCCACGGGGGGCTCACAGTCTTAATCCCCATTTTACAGATGAGGTAACTGAGGCACAGAGAAGTGAAGTGACTTGCCCAAAGCCACACAGCTGACAATTGCCAAAGTCAGGATTTGAACCCATGACCTCTGACTCCAAAGCCTGTGCTCTTTCCACACTGCTACCTAGTTGGTGCCAGGTAGAAGGTAACTCAAAAGGGGAGATGGAAATTGACACAACACCCCCAGAATGCCTCAAGGCCAGCAAGACATAAGGCCTGGGTGGAGCCCAACTGTTTCTCTTGTTTGTATCCAATAACCACTTCTCAGTCTATGCATCTGTTGTTATGACACTCCATTTGGAGGAAATAATATGGTTCCATTTTACTTGGGTCATATTTCTGTACTTTCACTCGTGTAGGACAGCTGGTATTGACCCCACCCTCCACCCCACAGCGTTTATGTACCTATCTGTATTTTATTTATTTATTTATATTAAAGTCTGTTTCCCCTTTTAGGCTATAAACTCCTTAAGGGCAGGGAATATGTCCACCAACTCTCTAAAGTGCTCCAAACTCTTGAAAGGGCTTAGTGTTTTGCACACAGTAAGTGCTCAATAAATACCATTGATTGATTGATTTCACTCTGAATTTTCAGGGTGCCTCATGCATCAGTATCACGCTTTTCAAATGGCCATGGTAATCATCATCAATCTTATTTACTGAGCGCTTACTGTGTGCAGAGCACATGGTAATCATATTCATATGAATGGTACAACTAGCATTGTAACTGGTGGAAGATTGTAGGTGCCTGATTAGAATGCATTTTGTCCCTCTCCTAAGACGCTTTGGCTGTTGTTGCTTTTCATCTCTAGCAAAGGAACACTTGGAGATACATATGTTGCCCTGCCTTTTAAAGCAAGGATTCATGAAAAATCGAAAAAAGTAGATGAATCTAATATGTGCCACAATATATAATAATGATAATCATCATGATGGTATTTGCTAAGTACTTACTATGTTCCAAACACTGTACTTAACTCTGGGATAGATGCAAGGTAATCAGGTCCTACATAGGGCTAAGTAAGAGGGAGAACAGGTAATGAATCCCCATTTTGCAAGTGAGGGAACTTAGACACAGAGAAGTTAAGTGACTTTCCCAAGTTCACACAACAGGTAGGTGCCGAAGCTGGGATTAGAACCCAGGTCCCCTGACTCTGATGCCCATGCTCTTTCCATTAGGCCACTCTGCTCCCAGGAAATTATTCTAAGTCCATTTCCTCTTGGAGTTCAGTTGAAAAGATGACTCTGTCTGACTCAGATTTCTGGCATCTTATCAGAATCTGTCCATTTTTAAATGACGAGTCCTGGTGGTTTTTGCTCTTTTTTATCTCCTAGCTCTTTGAAAAATATCCAAAATGGCAAATGACCAAGGAAATTCTTGGATGTGCAGAAAATTAGGATTGTCCAGGTTAAATGGAAACGTTTATTTCCTGCTATTTTCCTTCTATCACAAAATGGTTTGATAAAGGTAGTAATGGTGAAGATAAAGTTAGCATCTTTCCATGGAAACGCTAACCACAGAATAATAATGATGGTATTTGTTAAGCATTTACTATGTGCCAAGCACTGTATTAAGTGCTGGGGTAGATACAAGATATTCAGGTTGGACATAGTCCCTGTCCCTTATAGGGCACAGAACAAGTAGGAGGGAAAACAGTTACCTAGTCCCCACTTTACATATGAGAAAACGGAGACAGAGATCATCATCAATCGTATTTATTGAGCACTTACTCTGTGCAGAGCACTGTACTAAGCACTTGGGAAGTACAAGTTGGCAACATAGAGACAGTCCCTACTCAACAGTGGGCTCACAGTCTAAAAAAAAGAGATAATTTAAGGGAGCAGGTAGACAGGGTTTTGGTGATTTATTATGTGAAGTCTTGTTGGGGATGGTGGGGTTTTAGGAGGGTTTTGAAGATGATGTTCTGACAGATTTGTGGGGAAGGGGGGTTTCCAGACTTGAGGGCCAACATGAGCAATGGGATGGAGTCTGTGAGACAAAATTAGGGTCCTTTTCTCTTTTCTCCTACTACCTAAGTCTTAGGGTAACTTCTAATCATATCATGATCCCAACATTGCAACAGCCTTCTTTGAGACCTCCCTGCTTCTAGTCTCTTCCCTCTCCAGGGTATTCCACACTTGACAGTAGAAGGTATTAAATCCATTAACCAGTCAATGGCCCCAGGTGCATAGCCAACACAAAAGGGAGGGCAAAAAGAGTGAGAAAAAGAGAGGTTAGTCAGGGAAGACTTACTAGGGAGATACAATCTTAGGTTTTGAATTCATTCATTCTTTCATTCATTTAATGGTATTTATTGAGCACTTTTCATGTGCAAAGCACTGTATTATGCACTTGGGAGAGTACAATACAGCAAAAAACAGACACATTCCCTGCCCACAGCAAACTCACAGTCTAGAGGGGGAGACAGGCATTAATCGCTTAGTACAGTGTTCTGCACACAGTAAGTACTCAATAAATACAAATGAATGAATACATACATACATACATTCATACATAAAGTACATATATATACATATATGCTGTGGGCATAGGAGGGAGATGAATGGAGGGAGCAAGTCAGGGTGACTCAGAAGGAAGTGGGAGAAGAGAGGAGGTCTTAGTCAGGGAAGGCTTCTTGGAGGAGGTGTGCCTTCAATAAGTCTCTGAAGTGGCAGAGAGCAATTATCTGATATGAGGAGAGAGGGAGTTCCAGGCCAGAGGTAAGATGTGGGAAAGAGGTCAGGAGAGTGGTGGTCTGTCAGAGATGAGAGGGGAGGGAGGCCCAGGCCAGAAGCAGAATGTGGGCGAGAGGTCACAGGGCACAGTGAGTGGGTTGAGGTTAGCGGAGTTCAATGTGTAGGCTGGGTTAGAGAAGGAAATTAGCGGGATCAGGTTGGAGAGAGAGAGCTGATTGAGTGAAGAGAAGGGCGTGCAACCACTGGTGGTTTTAGAGGAGTGGAGAGATGAGCACAGAATGCTTTTTCCAGAAAATTGATCAAGGCAGGAGGGTGAAGCATGGACCGGAGAGGGGAGAGACAACAGGAAGGTCAATGAGGAGGCTGATGCAGTCAGTAATCATGGTGTACTTTGGATGGAGAGGAAAAGGTGGATTCTAGAAATGTTGTGGAAGTAGAGCTGACATGATTTCATTACAGACTGAATTTGAGGCGTGACTGATAAAGACTAGTCAGGGATAATGCCAAAGTTATGGGCTTGAGACAAAGGAAGTATGGTGATGCCATCTATAAGCACTTACTATGTGTCAGGCACTGTTCTAAGCACTGGGATAGATGCAAATTTATCCGGTTGTATAGAGTCCCTGTCCCACATGGGGCTCACAGACTATAGAGATGGGAAAGTTGAGGGGAAGACATGGGGAAATGAGATCTGTTTTGGACATGTCAAGTTTGAGATGACAGTGGTACATCCAAGTACATATGTCCTCAGGGCAGAAGGAACTGCAGAGAAGCAGTGCAGCCAAGTGGATAGAGCATGGACTTGGGAGTCGGAAGTTCCAGGATTCTAATTCCAGCTCTACCACTTGTCTAGACTGTGAGCTCGTTGGAGGCAGGGAATGTGTCTGTTTATTGTCATATTGTACCTTCCCAAACACTTAGTACAGTGTTTTGCACACAGTAAGCTCTCAATAAATATAATTCAAATATGATTCGATGTGATGTGACCTTGGAAAGTCACTTAACTTCTCTATACTTCAGTTACCTCATCTATAAAATGGGGATTAAGATTGTGAGCCCCATGTGGAACAAGGACTGTGTCCAACCTGAATAATTTGCATCTGCCCCAGTGTTTAGTACAGTACTTGGTACATAGTATGTGCTTAACAAATACCATTAAAAAAAGAAGGCAGGAGATCAGGACTGGGGAGGTAGATTTGTGAATCATCCACGTAGAGATAGTACTTGAAGCTGCGGGAGTGAATGAAGTCTCCAGGAAAATGGGTGTAGATGAAAAACCGAGCTGAGCCTTGAGAATTCCCCACAGTTAGGAGGTGGGAGGCCAAGGACCAGTTCGTGAAAGACACCAAGAAGGAGCAGACAGATATGAGGAGAACCAGGAGAAGCCAAGGGTAGATAGTGTTTCCAGGAGAAAAGGATCAAGGGTCATTCTGATCCTGTCCTGGAAACACTATCTACCCTTGGCTTCTCCTGGTTCTCCTCATATCTGTCTGCTCCTTCTTGGTGTCTTTCACGATCTTCTCCTAGGCCTCCCACCCCCTTCAAAGCCTGCCCTCCTTCTGTCACATTAAAATTCCTGACTGTGGACTTCAGGATTCTGCACCAGCTGGCTGGCTCCCTTGCCCCAGCTGCCACTTTTTCTGCTACACAACAGCAGATGCTGTTTGCTTCCATCAAATAAACCTGTTCACCCTTTCCTCCACCAATCTCTGAGCCATCACACATACTATCCCAATCCTCACCATTTTGGCAAATAACATCCCTCCCCAGACCCTGGTCTCCTACACCAATTCCCCCAGAAATTACATGACTCTCTGAAAACTCATGTATATTTTGATGTTATTAGCAATCTTCAGTTGTGTGGTCCTGGGACTGGTATTTTTTTTGTCTAATTGTATGATCAGATTCCTGGGAATACCCTTCTTTTCACTATATTGTAAGCTGCTTAAGGTCTGGGACTGCATTTTTTGTCTTCCTTTATAATTTCCCTCCAGATCTAACACAATGCCCTCAATGAAGAGAATACCCAAAGCATCCTGATAATAATAATGATAATAATTGTGGTATTTGTTAAGCACTTACTGTGTCCCAGGCACTGTACTAATCGCTGGGAGAGATACAAGCAAATTGGGTTGGACACAGTCCCTGTCACACATCAGGCTCTCAGTCTTAATCCCCATTTGATGAGCGAGGTAACTGAGGCACAGAAAAGTGAAGAAGAGAAGTGAAGTCACATGCCCAAGGTCACACAGCAGACAAGAGGCAGAAGTGGGATTAGAACCCAGGTCCTTCAGAACCCCAGGCCCATGCTCTGTCTATTAGGCCATGCTGCTACTCTGATGGGATTGTGATGGTACTGCTAGTGGTGACGGTGGTGGTCCTTGTGGTTGTCGAAGTGGCAATGGTGAGGGAGGTGGTGTTAGCTGCGGTGGTGGAGGAGGTTGTGCTAGTGGTTGTGATGATTTTGGTGCTGGTGGTGATGGTACTGGGGTGGTGGCAGTGGTGAAGGAGAAGAAATTCCCACTCAAATTGCTTTCCTCCACCTCAACAGTTCTGTCTTGGGACTCTCTTCAGTGAACTTTAGCTGGATGTACAGACTAAATTATCCAAAGTTTAACTGGAGATGACCTGAAAGAGGAAAAGATTAGCTTTTGCTTTCTTCCAGGAAACAAAAATCTCAACAAAAACATGCTGGTCTGCATGGCCATGCCATTTATTTCAGCTTTCTGAGGGAAGATCGGGGGTAGCTAAGAGAACTAACCAGGAGAAAATCCACATTTGTAATTTCAGTTCATGTTGCCAAAACATCCTCTAGAGGGTAAAATATTTGAAAAGAAGTAAAGAGTGAAATTGCTGGGATTGCATTCAGAGAGACGTGGAAATCTTTCAAAATAAGATGTGTAAGCAATTACTTAATACAATGTTTGCAGTACAGGCAGCCCATGAAAGGTTCAGGATAGAGGTACAGCATGACATAGAGAAAACTGCATGGGACTGGAAATCGGGATCCTGGGTTCTAACCCCAGCTCTGCTGACAGTGTGCTGTACGACCTTGTGCAAGTCATTAATCTCTATGTGCCTCAGTTTCTAAGGGTATATATACCTGCTCCCCCTGCCCCTTCGACTGTGAGCCTTGAGTGGGACAGTGGCTGTGTTTTATCTAATTATCATGTATCTACCCCAGTACTTAGCACAGTGCTTAACCCAAAATTGATGCCTAATAAATTCCATCATTAAATCTGCTCTCATTTTGGAATTCAGAATATATCAGTTGTCTCTTTCCTGACTGTGGAGGAGAAGGGAGAAGCAGTGAGGTGATTGAAGGGTTTTCTGAGCTCTTTAGAGGAAAGGCACCAACTATAAAGGGGCAGCAAACGTCACCTCCTCATACAAAAAACTACAAGTATAGTGACTCTCTGGGACCACTGTGCAATTAGAGGCTCAGATTAACCCAGTCATTTACTGAGATATTGTTGACTCTCCTTTCCGGAGATGCCAATTTGAATACAATCGGGTGGATTGTTCGGCTTTTCCCAGCTGGAGCTGGCCTTCCTCCTGGATTTCTCCCCCTCCACAACTCAGTCCACGTCAGTGCCTGTCCTGGGCTCCGATAATACAGGCGCCAACTGCACGGCACATCAACCAGCCGGTTCTGGGGTTCCTAGCCACCCCCTGCCTCTCCCTTGTGCTCTGGGGATTCCTTTCCCTGCTACTTGTCTGATAACTCTGGTTTCTGCATGCTTTGGGATTATCTGCCCAGCTTCTATCAGAATATCACCAAGGAGAATGAGAATTTTCACCTCAGAAATCATGACTGGGCACAGGGTTCAAGGACAACGTAGGCAGCAGCCAATTCATAGCTCTGAAGGAGACCTATATATTACCTATAGGAATCAACACAGAGGCTTCGATCAATCACTCAATCAATTGTATTTACGGAGTGCTTACAGTGTGCAGAGCATGGCACTAAGCCTTTGAGAAAGTATGATAGAAGAAATAGACACCCTCCCTGCCCTCGAGGAGCTTAGCATCCAGGTTTGTAAACAAATGATGCACTTCATTAGGTGGAGCCTCTCATTCCAGGAGCAAGGATAAAATAATGCACCCCAGGACTCAAGTGATGGAGAAGTGATCCCTAAGGAGAGAGATGCAGCCAAATGCTGAAGACCAGGGTAGAGATAGCCAATTAGCCAAACAGAATTGGTATCTGGGTGTCAAGAAGGTTGGTCCAATAAAGGACGCAGGTAATGGGGTTAGAGGGACAAAAGTTCTAATTCTGGCTCTGCCACTTGCCTGCTGAGTGACCTTGGGAAAGTCACTTAACTTCTCTGTGCCTCAGTTGCCTCATCTGGAAAATGGGGATTGAGACTGTGAGCCCCACTTGGGACAACTGATTACCTTGAATTTACCCCAGCGCTTAGAACACAGTATTTACAGGACATAGTAAGTGCTCAACAAATACCATAATTACTATTTTTAAAAGGAGTAAAAGATATAGTCTTTACCCCTAAGGGATTTACACTCTAATGCGGGGAGACAGTACAGCACGGCCTAATGGAAAGAGCACAGGCCTGGAAATCAGAGGTTGTGGGTTCTAATCCAGCTCCACCGCTTGTCTGTTGTGTGACCTTGGGCAAATCACTTATCTTCTCTGTGCCTCAGTTAACTCAGCTGCAAAATGGGGATCAAGATAGTGAGCCTCATGAGGAACAAGGACTGGGTACAATCTGATTACCTTGTATCTACCTGCATGCTTAGAATAGTGTTGGAACATAGTAAGCACTTAACAAATACCACAGTTATTATTATTATGTTCAAAACTGAGAAAATAGAAAAAGAAGACATGGTCAAATGAATAAACAAGTTCCTTGTGGGCAGGGATATTGTCTATCAATTCTATTGTACTGTAGTTTCTCAAGCACTTGATATAATGCTCTGTACACTGTACTTGATCAGTAAATGACATTGATTGAAATAAGAAATGAATAAAGAGATAAGTACCTGAGACTGATGGGATGGCATGGCAGGAGTGTGGGAGATTCAGGGATTAAGCTGCATGGAAAGGGGACTGGATGAGTGTGGGAGAGATAGAGAATGATTCAGTCCAACATTCACTCTCCTCAGTGTGGACAGGACACAACGATAATAATAATAATAATAGTAATTGTAGAATTTTTTTAAGTGTTTACTATGAGCTGAGCACTGTACTAAACACTGGGGCAGCTACAAGATAATCAGGTTGGACACAATCCCTGTCCCACACAGGGCTCACAGTCTTAATCCCCATTTTACAGATAAGGAGATTGAGGCACAGAGAAGTGAAGTGACTTGCTGAGGGTCAAACAGCGGACATGTGGCAGAGCTGGAATTAGAACCCAGGTCCTTCTGACTCCCAGACCTGTACTCTTTCCACTTGGCCTCACTGCTTCTGATGATAAGCGCTTAGTACAGTGCTCTGCACACGGTAAGTGCTCAATAAATATGATTGAATGTATGGATGTGGGGAAAGGAGAGCTAGGATTGTGCTGACAGCAGCTGCCTTTTCCACCCCAAATCCACCGCAGGGGGACGGGTCACAAGGCAGTCCAGTCTGCTCAGCAGCCAAACTCCATTGTGTGGACACCAGGGCTCCTTTGTGGTAAATTGAATCCATCTTTTCTTGCTCTCGGTATCCAACCTTCCCATTCACAGACTTTGAGCCCTTTGTCGGACAGGGAATGGATCTGAAACTATTGTATGTTCTTCCCAGAACTAGATATGTGCTGCACACGTTGTAAGCATTAACTAATCGTATTAGGGATGGAGTGATTGAACAAATGAATGAGTGAATCCTAAGGCTGCATGAGAGAAATGTCTTTGGAGGGGTGAAAGAATCTCATGAATATCTCTCTCTCTCTCTTTTTTAAGTGGAATTTGTTAAGCACCTACTATTTATCAGGCACTGTACTTGATTCTGGGGTAGATAAAACCTAATCAGTCCGGTCACTGTCTCTGTCCCACATGGGGTTCACAGTCTTAATTCCCATTTTACAGACAAGGGAACTGAGGCACAGAGAAGTTAAGTGACTTGCCCAAGAGGTCACACAACAGACAAGTGGTGGAGCCGGGATTAGGATCCAGATCCTTCTGACTCCCAGGCCTGACAGTGGGCAGTGTCAGCACCATTTAGCAACATTAGTGCTCTCCCACCATGCTCTTAGCTCTCACACTTCCTAGGCTGGGACAGTCAGATGGGGAAAGGTCTTACTGATTGGGAAGAAGGTAGCAAAACTCTACATCTGCTCCTGAAGCTATACCTGCTATTGTCCTCCTTCGATGGCCCCAGATATAGTCTTCTGAATTTACGGTCACTGAGTTATTCCTGGGTCCTCAAGGATTGTGTCAGCCAGGGTCATCTGCCTATCCCTTCTTCCCTAACCTGCTCAAGTAAGGAGAGAGTGGGAAGTGGGTTTGTGGGGAGATTGGGGGTGTGGAGAGAAGGCAGGAGAGGCTTGGCCTGGGCAGCTCAGACATGACGTTATTAAGCGGGACTGATGGAGATTTTGGACAGCAATGGTTTGATTTGTTCCCTCCTCCAAATCCTGCCACCCCTGAACTATTACCTCCACGGTCTCCATGGAGACTCTCCAATTGGCAACTCCGGGGCCTGAGAATTAGCCCGGCTGTGATGGATGCATTGAAAAGAACCAAAAGCCCTGCACAGGCGTGAGACTGCATGAAGGGAGCTGTGGGGTCAAGGGAGGTTTTCGGGTTTTTTTTAGGATGGGGAGACGTAAGCATTTTTGAAGGCAGTGAGGAAGAAGCCATTGGAAAGCGAACAGTTGACGATGACAGTCAAGGAGGGAAGAAGGGAGAGGGTGAGTGTTTTAAAAAAAGTATGAAGGGATTGGGTCAGAAGCACAGGTGGAGGAGGTAGATGTAGAGAGAAGGTGAGAGATTTCATCTTGAGTTACTGCAGAGAATACAGGGAGAGTCAAAGCTGGTGGAGGGTGGGGCAGATTGGAGAGGAGAAGTGGAGATATTAGGGTGAGCATGCCTGATGGTTTTAATTTTGTTGATGAAGCATGTGGACAGGTCATTAGGGGAAAGAGATAGTGGAGGAAGTAGGGCAGAATGTTTGAGAAAGGAGTTTATTGTCTGAAACAGTTGCCAGTGGCAGTGGGTATGGGAGTGAATTAGGAAGGGGAAGTACTGTTGTCGGGCAGTGGAGAGGGCCAAATTGAAGCAGATAAGAATGAATTTAAGGGGCACAATGTCCGAAAGATGTCTAGGTTTCCTTCAACAGCACTCCAAAGCTCAGGCACACGTGTGGAGGAAGTGAACTGTGGAGGTGAGGTAAGGTTGCAGGTTAGCGGGTCGAGACCAGTGGAGGGAGTGGGAAGCAAGGGAACTCAGTTCAGTGGAGAAGGTGGTATTGAGCGTGTCGATTTGCACATCAGGAGAAGGCAGTTTGGGCATGGAGACCACATGGGGTAGGATGGCTCTAAAATACTGGAGGGGGTCAACAGAATGGATATTTCTGAAGGGGAAAAGGATAAAATTCCTAGAGAAAAAGAGCAGACAAGGAGGCTGTGGTCGGATAGAGGAATTTCAGAAATGGTGAGGGTAGATTGTATGGTTACTGGAGATTATAGCATCAAGTGTGTGCCCAAGTTGAGGAGTGTGTGCGGTGGGGTGGAGCAGGAGGTCACTGGAGTGAGAGGAGGTGGACAGTGGAAGAATAATCGGGAGCATCCACATGGATACTGAAGTCCCCAAGGATTGATGTAGGGCTGGAGAATGAGGAAAGCAACGTGACATAGTTGGAGGCGGGTTGGAGGGGGTGGTAGATGACCGTGACTATTATCACTGGGCCAGCCTTCTTAGACTGTGAGCCCCATGTGGGGGAGGGACTTTGACCAACCTGATTACCTTGTAGGTACCCCAGAGTTTAATACAGCACTTGGCACACGGTAAGTGTGCATTTAGCTTTAATTCTATGTGCTCTGATGAGTTGACACCTGTCCACATGTTTTGTTTTGTTGTCTGTCTCCCCCTTCTAGACTGTGAGCCCGTTGTTGGGTAGGGACCGTCTCTGTATGTTGCCAACTTGTACTTCCCAAATGCTTAGTACAGTGCTCTGCAAATAGTAAGTGCTCAAAAAATACGACTGAATGAATGAATGAATGAAGTGTTAACAAATAACACAATTATTATTAACATCTTTACTCTTCCTTTAAATCAATACCTCTAGTCCCATTCATTTTTCTGTTCTTTTCCGTGGATTCCCTCCAATTTGTCTTACAGTCATGAGATTGTAAGCTCGTTGTGGGCAGGGAATGTGTCTATTTATTGTTCTTTCATACTCTCCCAAGTGCTTAGTACAGTGCTCTGCACACAGTAAGTGCTCCATAAATAGGATTGACTGACTGACTGACTGTCTTCAGTTCAGAGTCTCCAGGTTTGAGACTCTCAAACCCAATCCCTGAGGTCCAATCATAGAATTTCCTTCCTTAGTCCTTCTATCAATAATTAAAGTGGTCCTTTCCGCTCAAGTGAGTGTTGCTGAAAAATCGAGGTGAGCACAATGTTCTCTTCTGCATAGTCTGTGTAAAAATAACATCTTGTGATTCTGATGCATTTGTTCTAGCCAGGGCCTGTCCAGTTTTCACATCTACCTAATGGTATCCTGATCCAATAGGCTCCACAAGCCAGGAGAAGCAATGCTGCCTAGTGGATAGAGAAGGGCCTGGGAGCCAGAAGGACCTGGGTTCTAATTCCGGCTCTGCCACTTGTCTGCTGTGTGACCTTGAGCAAGTCACTTCTCTTCTCTGTGCCTCAGTTACCTCATCTAGAAAATGGGGATTAAGTCTGGAGCCCCATGAGGGACAGGGACTGTGTCCAACTGATAATTTTGCATCTACCCCGGTGCTTTGAACAGTGATTGGCACATAGTAAGCACTTAAAATATTATTATTATTAAAATGGGCCTTCAATACATGTTCTCCCCCCTATCTAGACTGGGAGCCCCATTTAGGAAGTAGACTGTCACTGATCTCATTAACTTGTATCTACCCCAGCGCTTAGAACAGTGCTTGACACATAATAAGACCTTAACAAATCCCATTAAATAAGAGGATCTAATCTTGCTCAGGATATTTCTCAACATATGGAGCACAGAGGAAATGCCATAGACCTAAAAAAAAGTCATCATAATCATCATTTTAAGAAAGAAAGAGGAAAGAGCTGACAAGGGACACTACCAGGAAATCTCACTGCTTTCCTTTGCCAAGAAAATTCTAGCCAGAATCATTCTAGACAAGTATTAAAAAACATAGGTGTCCATCCATTAACTAAATGCCAACGTGGCTCATTCATTCATTCATTCAATCGCATTTATTGAGCGCTTACTGTGTGCAGAGCACTGTACTAAGTGCTTGGGAAGTACAAGTTGGCATTATAGTTGCCAACTATGGTTGGTTTGGAGCCAACATGGTTTGGCTCCAAACCAAACTGCAGCAGATCTTTGCAGAAGCTACAGGAAAAGTTCAGAGAGCGCACAAAACCTCTATACCTTGCAAAGGGACAGAACATCAGTCAATCAACCAATAGTTGTGAAACCTGCCTCTCCCTATAAATAATGAGAATGTCCTTGGGAAAAATAAAATCCTCTACTCATTCAAGGTGATGGAGTCTCCTGTCGTAAATGACAGATGAGTCTCAGGACAATCAAAAGATGTCTGGACCAAGAAACTGCAAAGGCAGTGCTGGTGGTTTGCCCGCTGCCACTCAGACTCAACATCCCTGGTAGCCCTGTTTCCACTGAGGCAGGGATTGCAAGAGACTGTAAGTGTTCAGGGGGCAACGAGTTAGAAAGTCCATGTAATAATTTAATGCGCAAAACCCACTCATGGTCAAAGTGACTGCAGCACAGGCCGACCCTTTGCTCCAGTAGGAAATACACTCCTATTTCAGGATTTCCGGGGAACCTATTTATGATGCAAGTTTCCTATTAGAATGTAAGCTCCTTGTGGGAAGGGAATGTGTCACATTTGTTTTGACATTCTCAGTACTTATTGCACCCAACAGGACTCGAGCCCATTGTTGGGTAGGGACCATCTCTGTATGTTGCCGATTTGTACTTCCCAAGCACTAAGTACAGTGCTCTGCACACAGTAAGCATTCAATAATAATAATAATGATGATGGCATTTATTAAGCACTTACTATGTGCAAAGCACTGTTCTAAGCGCTGGGGGGTTACATGGTGATCAGGTTGTCCCAAAGGGGGCTCACAGTCTAAATCCTCATTTTACAGATGAGGTAACTGAGGCCCAGAGAAGTTAAGTGACTTGCCCAAAGTCACACAGCTGACAATTGGCCGAGCTGGGATTTGAACCCATGCCTCTGACTCCAAAGCCCGTGCTCTTTCCATTGAGCCACGCTGCTTCTCTATAAATATGATTGAATGAATGAATGAATGAATGAATAATGCATTTACTGTTACTGCTACTTTTCTACTACTACTAGTAGTACTACTATCAATCCTTCCATCAAAGCAAAGTACTGTACTAAACACTTGGGAAAATACAATAGAATACAGTTGGTATACATGTTCCCTGCCCACACTGAGCTTACAGTCTATAGGTGGAGATACACAGACATGAATATAAATAAATAAACTCATTCATTCATTCAATCATATTTATTGAGCATTTACTGCTTGCAGAGCACTGTTCTAAGTGCTTGGGAGAGTACACTACAACAATAAACAGACACATTCCCTGCCCACAACAAGTTTACAATCTAGAGTAAGGGAGACAGACATTAAAATAAAAAAATGACAGATATGCACATAAGTGCTTTGGTGCTGGGAGAGGTGAAGAACAAGTCAGGGAGATGCAGACAGGAGTGGAAGAAGAGGAAAGGAAGGGATTAATCAGGGAAGGCCTCCTGGATAAGATATGCCTTCAATAAGGCTTTGAAGGCGGGGAGAGTAACCGTCTGTCAGATTTGAGGAGGGAGGGCATTCCAGGCCAGAGGCAGGACGTAGATGAGGAATTGGCAGTGAGATAGGCAAGATCGAGGCATCTTGTGAAGATTAGCATTAGAGGAGCGAATACTACTACTGCTGCTATTAATACTACTTCTAACTAGTACTATCACTATCACTACTACCGCTGCTACCATTACTACTAAAACTACTACTACTACCACTACTATATGGTTCTTCCACTGAAATCATTCATCTATGATGGTACCGCCCCAGCAAGAACTCCTTTACTTTGGGCTGTTTCTCCCCTTCTACTGCAGTGAAGTGAATGCCAGACTATCATTGTAAATTGCAGAGCACGGTTCTAAGCACTTGAGAAAGTATAAAAGAAACAAAAGATCTGCCCCCAGAGAACTTACAATCTAGTTACGGAGACAGTCAGAGGTAAATTAATTATGTACAATAGAAATAATAAAATTGTAGTATTTGTTAAGTGCTTACTATGTGCAATGCAGTGTAATAAGCGTTACGGTCATTTGAGACCCAGTAACTTTCTCACATAGAGCTCACAGCATAAGGGAGAGTGAGAACATATATTTCATTCCCATTTTACAGAAGAAGGAAATGGGGCACTGAGAAGTTATGTGACTCGCCCAAGTTCATGCGGCAGGTAAGCGGCAGAACCAAAATTAGAACCCAGATCTCCTGATTTCCAAGGCCAATTTCTTTCCACTAGGCCACACTGCTTCTCACACCCAGCTTCTGAAGCAGTTTCACCAGTGTCACATATGAACGCCATTCAACAGCAAACGTCAGGACCAGAGTCACAAAATGAAGTTCTAGAAAACTGTAACCTTGTCAGCATTGCAGCAATGTCCTTTGCATGCAATTTCCTTGGGGGCAATGCAGGAGAAATAGGGATGACAGCAGGATAGCCAAGAAGCTGGAGTTGAAACAGGATGCTAGCAATGCACAGGGAAGTACAATCTGAAGCCTTCAATTGTGAACCCCAAATAGGACAGAGACTGAGTCCGACCTAACTTGTATCTACCCCAGTGCTTAGAATTGTGCTTGACACTTAGTCATTGCTTAACAGATACCTTTTAAAAAGCCGTGCAACTTAGTAGTGAACTTCTGGGAGAACACCTTAGCAGACAGAGCAGCAGGTCAGTTCCACTTAAGGAAGTCTAAATTTGGAAAAGCCACTGGTGCTTAGCTTCAGAATCCTTCAAGTGAGGGTTAGCATATGTCTCTGGGATCCAAACGGTCCTCCCCAATTAAGCCCCCTTTTTCCCCAATTTCCACTCCCTTCTCTGTCATCTACACACCTGGGTCTGCACCCTTTAGACATCTGGTATTCCCCCCACCCTTTAACCCCTCAGTAATTATGAACAAATCCATAAATTATTTACTTATATTAAAAGTATGTCTCCCCTTCTAGACTGTAAGTTCATTGTGAGCAGGGAAGATGCCTGTCAACCCTGTTGTATTTCACTCTCCCAGGTGCTTAATGCAGTGCTCTGCACACAGAAAGCGCTCACTAAATACCACTGATTCATTGATGTAGGGATAATCGGAGTTCAGAGCCCACAGGCCCAGAGGAAGTAATTGAACAATCAGGACGTTCTGGATTGAGACAATGTAGAAGACATATTTATTCACTGTATGGTTTTTAACTATTGTGGAAAAAGATTAATGTATTGTATTTTAGATGTTGCTGAAGAATCAGGGACTCTGAGGAGCTTCCTCATTCGAAACCAACAACGGGCAATTGCTTTCTTGTCCCAAAGCTAGGTTGTTTTCATCATTCAATCCTCCCAACTTAAAAATTTTCTTTGTCAACCCCCATGGTGAGTTCCATCTTACTTCCACATTAGGGGATTTTGCTACTGTGTTGGACTCCATGAGGATTAAGTTTTTGAAATGCTCCAGGAGTAATTTCCTAATACAAAAATGTATGTTTTATTCCTTTCTGCTTCTTGCATTGGGTTGTAAACTCCTTGCTCTATACTTGTTACTTTGATTGCACTCTCCCTCTCTACACTGTAAGCCCCTTGTGGGCAGGGATTGTGTCTACCAACTGTGTCATATTGGACTTCCCAAGTCTTTAGTACCGCGTTCTGTACACAGTAAGCACTCAATAAATTCCACCGATTGAACAGGAAGCAGCATGGCCTAGTGAAAAGAGCACAAGCCTGGGAGTCAGAGGACCTGGGTTCTAATTCCAGCTCCATCACTTACCTGCTGTGTGATCTTGGGCAAGCCACTTCACTTCTCTGTGCCTCAGTTCCCTCATCCGCAAAATGGGGATTCAGTACGTTTTCCTATCCACTTAGAATGTTAGGCCCAAATGGGACCTAATATCTTTTCTCTACCCCAGGTCTTAGTACAGTGTTTGACACATAGTAAGTGCTTAGCAAATACCACACATTATTATTATCTCTTGACTAATTGAGCCACCATTTTTGAACAATAGAATTAGTAACTGCAGCCTTGCCTCCCTGCTCTTTCTTGGCCCCTCTCCGCTGCCACCGAGCAAAGGATCAACCAATCAATGGTATTTATTGGGCACTTACTTCATGCAGAGCATTGTGCTAAGCACTTGGGAGAGCTTAATACAATAGAATGTGTATACACAAAGGATCAGGGAAGGTTTCTCTCCCCATCACCGAGGACCCCAGCTTCCAACATGCTCTGTGCGCTCTGGACTGCAGGGATGTTTTCTGCATCCCCTTCACCGGACAGCCACCCTGAAACTGCCTTCCGGGAATTTGCGTTGAAGAGACCCCATCTCTACCTGCCTTCCATCACCCTGGCAACAAAGAGGACAGCACCCACAGCATGAGGTCTCCAATAACCCTCAGGAAGACTGGTTGCTATGGCTACGGCTGTGCCGTGGGCTCTGAGGCAGGAGGAGTCTGAACTTCTGTTCCTCCAGACACAGCACTCTCCTGATTTTTGTTTCTCTTCTGCACATTTGTCCTTGTCTTGATGCCGCTTTGGTGTTTGACTGCACCACCATTTCTGGTGGGGGAATCTCCAGTCTTCTCAGTGGATATTTTCAGACTGTTTGTCCCTTGAAGGCTAGCTACTGGGTCTAATCCCCACCTGTTGTATTCTTTCCCAAATACGTGCTATTCTTTCCCAGTACGTGCTTAATAAATGTTATCACTAGTATTAATACTGCTACCTAATATGGTGCTCTGATCATGGTAGGTATGGAGTGCTTAATAAATGTTATCACTAGTATTAATACTGCTACCTAATATGGTGCTCTGATCATGGTAGGTATGGAGTGCTTAATAAATGTTATCATTAGTATTAATACTGCTACCTAATATGCTGCTCTGATCATGGTAGGTATGGAGTAAATATATTTATAGTGAATAAATAAATAAATGACTGAATGAATGCATTTGCAAAAATCAGTCAATCAATGGAATTTATGGAAGTGCTCTATGTGCAGAGCACTGTACTAAGTGCTTGGGAAGGTAGAGTAAAATAGAACTAGCAGACACAATCCCTGCCCACAAAAAGCTTACAGTCTACAAGGGGAGACTGTCAAAACATAGTCTGTCTCTCCTAAAATAAAACTCTTTAGCTCGAGGTCATGCAGAAGGAGTTTGAAAAGGACTTTAAGACTTCTCCTTGTATTTCTAGCATACCCCACCAGAGGCTGGGGAATTCAAACCCCATCTAATACACCTCAAGCTACAGAGTACAGAACTTCTAGAAAACCATTCTGCTTTCTCCAGCATTGGAGATCTACAGTTAGCAATTGTCTGAAAATAACCACTCAAGAGGCTGATCCAGAGAGGTAAATGGGGTTGTCTTACAGATAGATCCATCTTTTGGAGGAGGACGAAGCAGCTAAATAGAATCCTGATTTACTCTATCTGATTTCTTACTTTATCAGCTGTGTTATCTGAAATTTGAAGCAATTTCTTATCGAGTTACATGAAAAAATCCTTTGGAAACTTCAATGTGGTGGTAAATGAACATTATACTACTAGTTGGGAGAAAAGGATTTGCTAAATCCACACCGATTTCTTTCCACATGAACAATAGATGCAGCTACAAGCCTCCATTCATTCAGCTTGCACTTCATCAGGCCATTTCTCTGGTGGTGCTAGAGTTTTTGTGTCGTTGAAACTGACACAAAAACGTTATCACTTGCCTATCATGAAGAGGAGAAAGGCATAGTGATTGAGACTCAGTTGAGACTGCATGACTGTCGTCACTCTCATAGGAAACCCACACTGTCCTGGCTACCGGCAGACCTGTCAGTCCACAGAGGGACCCGGAATTCACCTAGTTTTCTCTCAACATGATTCACTGCGGAGCCTCCATGGTCTTTAAGAGAGAAAGGTCAGGCCAGCCTGCCTGGGATTCCACAATTATAGAGGGTTCTGGGTGTCCCGGAGGAGCTGTCATAAGTCATAAGGACAAACATAGAGCTGAACAGGATGGGATGGGAGGTACTCTATCTCTGAGGACTAGTAGGTCTTCTCTAAGGAGATGCTGAAATAGTGACATTTCACAGGTAGCTGGTGAACATTCATCTATGCCAAGCATCAGCCCAAGAGGAATACAGGGGAAGGTCAAACCGAAAGGAGGCTGTGGAAGAAAGATTGGGGGCTCAGATACTTACCCAGGAGTGGGTTGTGTTCTGGGATTTTTTTGCATCCAGGATCTCTGTTGGATGGAAAATGCTTCCTGGGGCAGCTAGAAGGAAAGGAGAGCGTTCTAACAGTGCTCAGGCATAAATCTGTCCTTTGACCTTGGAAGTGACCAAGTAGGTGGGATAGATCCTTTTAGAGTGGGGAGTCCCTCAAGCCTCACTTCTGGGTCCTCTACTATTCTTGTTTCATACTCACCCCGCTCACATGGCTTCAGCTATCACTTCTATTCAGACGACTACTTCCTGAACTTTCCCCTGATTTGCTATCCTGAAGCTTCTCTTGCTTCCGGGACATCTCCACTTGGGCGTTCTCAAATTCAAATGTTTAAAACAAAGCTCCTCACCTTTCTCCCTAAACCAATTCCTCCCCTTAAACTTTCCCATCTCAATACTTAACAACACCATCTCCCCTGCCCCAGAAGCCTACAATATTAGCATGATACTTTGTAATCATTCAATACTCACGCTAAATCTATTATCAACGTCTCCCAGATATGCTGCCCTTCCTCTCCACCCAACCTGTGACCATTCTAGTACAAGCTCCTGATTGACCATAGCTAGATTATTGCATCTAGGAGAAGCAGCGTGGCTCAGTGGAAAGAGCCCTGGCTTGGGAGTCAGAGGTCATGGGTTCAAATCCCGGCTCTGCCAATTGTCAGCTGTTTGACTTTGGGCAAGTCACTTAATTTCTCTGGGCCTCAGTTACCTCATCTGTAAAATGGGGATTAAGACTGTGAGCCCCCCCCCCCGCCCCCCACCGCCATGGGACAACCTGATCACCTTGTAACCTCCCCAGCACTTAGAACAGTGCTTTGCACATAGTAAGCGCTTAATAAATGCCATCATCATTATTATTACTATTATTAGCCTCCTCACTGGTCTCCCAGCCTCCAGCAACTCCCCCATCTTCCCACTGAAACTCCATCCTCTTCTTGTCTCTCACATCAGTGTAAATTACACCACTATTATCCCTATCCCTATGTTTCCTCTCTTTCCCCACTTCATTTTATACCTCACTCCACTGCCCAGGTCATTTTTCTAAAAAATGTTCAGTCCTCATCTCCCCACTGCTTAAGAACTTCCAGTGGTTCCCTATCCACCTCCATATAATATTAATAATAATAATTATGGTATGGTATTGGTATTGTAAAGCACTTACTATTTGCCAGGCATTGTACTAACCACTGAGGTGGTACAAGCAAATGGGGTTGGACACAATCCTTGTCCCACGTGGGGCTCACAGTCTCAATCCCCATTTTCCAGATGAGGCAACTGAGGCACAGATAAGTGAAGTAACTTTCCCAAGGTCACACAGCAGACAAGCAGTGTAAGCTCATTGAGGGCAAGGAATGTATCCAGTTTTTGCTGCATTGTATTCTACCAAGTGCTTAGTACAGTGCTTTGCATACCATAAGTGCTCAATAAGTAGGATTGAATGAATGAATTAGAACTCATGACCGAATGAATGAAGTCCTTAGCACTGTGCTCTGCACACAGTAAGCACACAGTAAATGTGATTGATTGATTGATTCTTGATAGAGGTGTGCCTTGCTAGCCTGTCCTCAGCAGTTGACTCTCAGTTTTCAGCTGATAGTATGTTCCGAGGCTTTGCTTTACCATGTTCTTAAAACTTTTCCTCCATCTTCCTAGTTGGAGGTTTCTCAATTTCAGCTTTCCATAAAGTAGGTGTTGGGTAACCTGCTGTCCCTCTTACTCTTCATGTGCCTCACCGAAAGTAGCCATGAGAGCTTGACTTGGATACTAAGAGACTGACCGCACTCCAGAACGTCATTACAATAATAAGAATAAGAATGACATTTGTTAAGCACTGACTTTGTGTCAAGCACTGTTCTAGGAGCTGGGGAAGATATAAGTTAATCAGGTTGGACACAGGGAGAAAGGGTATTGAATCCCCATTTTACGGATGAGGAAACCGAGGCACAGAGAAGTTAAGTGACTTGTCCCAGGCCACACAGCAGGTAAGTGGCAGAGCTGTGCTCTTTTCACTATGGCATGCTGCTTCTCATCGTTTGTGATCTTGTCTGGCCAAGATTTGTGCCATTCAGTTATTTGGAATCCTTCCAAACCCACACTGGTCTCAGCTTCCCCACCTTGGAATTCACTGTGGTTGAGAATGAAAAGGACAATCAAACCGCATAAAAGAACAATCAATCAATGGTATTTATTGTATTTACTGCATATGGAGCACAGTACTAAATGCTTGAGAAAGTACAGTGTAATAGAGTAGACAGGATCCCTTCTCATAAGAAGCTTACAGTCGACGGGGGAGACAGAAGTTAACATAAATTACAGAAAAGGGAAATAGTAGAGTATAAGGATATGTACTGTTGTGTTGTGTGATACTGAGATGAGTATCAAGTCCGTAAGTTCGCCCTGGGCAGAGAATGTCACTATTTAGTGTTGTGTTGTACTTTCCCCAGCGCTTAGTACAGTGCTTTACACACAGTAAGCGCTCAATAAATACAGTCAAATGAATAAATGAATTAAAGTGCTTAAGGGGTACACAGCCGAGTACATAGATGACACAGAAGGGAGGGGGGCCTCCACCTGCATAGTTGATGCAGAAGGGAGAGGGAATAGGGGAAATAAGGGTTTAGTCGGAGAAGACCTCTTGGAGATGTGAGTTTTGGAGGGTTTCGAATTTGGGGAGAGTAGTGGTCCATTGGATAAGAAGGGGGAGGGAGTTCCAAGCTGGAGGGAAGACGTGAGCAACTAGTCAGCAGATAGATGAGCACGAAGTAAAATGAGTAGGTTGGCATTAGAGGAGCAGAGTGTGCGGGTTGGGTTATAATAGAAGAGCAGTGAAGTCAGTGAAGACTTTACTAAAGATGTCTATACTTACTAAAATATAGACTTACAATAATAGTAAGATAAAATGACCAAACTTCACATTACCCAACCAGACCGAGATGTTCTTTTCATGATGCGGTTATGGGAATGTTCCTGGCCATAACGTCATCAGTGATTTCCCTGATGATGTCCCTTTGGGTATTCCGGAGCTCAGACCCATCATTTGCTGTAAGTCTGTCTTGGTTATCTTGCTTCTCCTCCCCTCCCCTCTCTAATCTAGCTTGCAGGAATTCCTGCTTTACATTGCAAGCAGTTGGGCCTTCAACTGCCATTCATGCTCATCATATATCCAAGAGCGTGATTCTAGCACGGTTATCACTGTAAATATGCATTACTAACATTTCAGGTACCATATGGTCACAAAGTAGGCATGGGATATTTTCTATTTTTAAAAATGTCAAAGTGAAGAGCCATCTGACATTTCTGGTGTGTGCGTACATTTCTGTACTGTTGTGTGGGGCTGAGATGAGTATCAAGTCTGTAAGTTCGCTGTGGGCAGGGAATGTCACTATTTATTGTTGTGTTGTACTTTCCCAAGCACTTAGTGCAGTGCTTTGCACACAGTAAGCACTCAGTGAATACAATTGAATGAAAATACTCTGAAAATACTCCTCTCAGGCTCACAGCCTGTATGTCCCCTTCCCCTCTGGAAAAATCCTCCACCTAGGACACTGTGGGAGGGTCACTCCTTCCCGCCCAGCACAGGTGAGCCCCCTCCCACACCTCCCACTTGAGAAAGATAAAGGAAGATGAGGCATTGCTCCTCTTCTCACTTGCCTTCTGCTCTTCACATGAAAGCTTCCTGACAATTTTCTGCTCCCTGCCTCAAAGCTGGTAGGCACAAGAAAGACTGTGAGCCCCATGTTGGACAGGGACTGTGCCCAACACAATTATCCTGGATAATAATAATAATAATAATAATAAAATAATAATAACAATAATGAGGGTATTCATTGAGCGCTTACTACTAATAATAATAATGGCATTTATTAAGCGCTTACTATGTGCAAAGCACTGTTCTAAGTGCTGGGGAGGTTACAATGTGATCAGGTTGTCCCACACGGGGCTCACAGTCTTCATCCCCCATTTTACAGATGAGGTAACTGAGGCCCAGAGAAGTGAAGTGACTTGCCCAAAGTCACACAGCTGACAATTGGCGGAGCCAGGATTTGAACCCATGACCTCTGTGCCCGTGCTCTTTCCACTTAGCCACGCTGCTTCTCAGGGAGGATTCTTACTATGTGCCAAGCACTCTTCTAAGTGCTGGAGGAGATACAAGGTAATCGGGTTGTTCCATGTGGGGCTCACAGTCTTCAAGCCCATTTTACAGATGAGGAAACTGAGGCACAGAGAAGTTAAGTGACTTGCCCAGGTCACGCAGCTGATAAGTGGATTAGAACCCATGACCTCTGACTCCCAAGACCAGGACCTTTCCACTGAGCCACACTGCTTCTCTACCCCAGTGCCTGGCACCTAGTAAGCGAGTAACAAGTACCATTTAAAAAAGGGAAAAGAAAGAGTCAAGAGAGACTGCAAGTTGGGGAAAATCTGTTTCAGGTTCAAATCTGAGCAGGAATGCCCCAGTGCGAATCTCAGTGTAAATTGAACAGGGGCCGTACCATGGGGAAATGTCTGAGCACGGAGCAGATCATAAAACAGAGATGCAGTATGGCCTAGTGGACAGAGCATGGGCCTGGGGGAATCAGAAGGACCTGGGTTCTAGTCCCTGCTCCTCCACTTGTCTGCTGTGTGGGCAAGTGATTTCACTTCTCTGTGCCTCAGTTATCTCATCTGTAAAATGGGGATTAAGACTGTAAAACCCATGTGGGACAGAGACTGTGTCCAACCTAACTTGGTTCTATCCACTCATGCACTTATAACAGTGCCTGGTATATAGTAAGCACCTAACAAATATTAGTAGTAGTAGTAATAGTAGTAGTAATAATAATAATAATAATAGCATTAAGTGCTTACTATGTGCAAAGCACTGTTCTAAGCGCTGGGGATGTTACAAGGAGATCAGGTTGTCCCACGTGAAGCTCACAGTCTTAGTCCCCATTTTACAGATGAAGTAAGTAACTGAGGCACAGAGAAGTTAAGTGACTTGCCCAAAGTCACACAGCTGACAATTGGCGGAGCCGGGATTTGAACCCATGACCTCTGACTCCAAAGCCCGGGCTCTTTTCCACTGAGCCACGCTGCTTCTCTAGTAGTAGTAGTATTAATAGTAAAATGTCAGTCACCTAAAAGTCTTGACCAATCAACTGATCAATGTTCAGATGCTGTCAGTCCGGTCATTGTCAAAAATGAGCACTGACACCAGTCTCTAACTCTAACCCTAAATATTCCTTCATTAACATTTTGGGTTTGCTATTCTTTTTTTATGGTATTTGTCAAGTACTTACCATGAGCCAGGCACTGTATTAAGTAATGGGGTAGATACAAGCTAATCACATAGGACACATGTGATTCAAGCAAAAACTCCTCACCCTGGGCTTCAAGGCTGTCCATCACCTCACCCCCTCCTACCTCACCTCCCTTCTCTCCTTCTCCAGCCCAGCCTGCACCCTCCGCTCCTCTGCCGCTAATCTCCTCACCGTACCTCGTTCTCGCCTGTCCCGCCGTCAACCCCTGGCCCACGTCCTTCCCCTAGCCTGGAATACCCTCCCTCTGCACATCCGCCAAACTAGCTCTCTTCCTCCCTCAAGAGCCCTACTGAGAGCTCACCTCCTCCAGGAGGCCTTCCCAGACTAAGCCCCCTTTTTCCTCTCCTCCTCCCTTCCCCATCGCCCCCCCCACCTCCTTCCCCCCCAAAAACCCTTATATATATTTGTACAGATTTATTACTGTATTTATTTTACCTGTACATATTTACTATCCCATTTATTTTGTTAACGATGTGCAAATAGCTATAATTCTATTTATTCTGACAGTTTTGACACGTGTCTACGTTTTGTTTTGTTGTCTCTCTCCCCCTTCTAGACTGTGAGTCCGTTGTTGGGTAGGGACCATCTCTATATGCTGCCGACTTGTACTTCCCAAGCGCTTAGTACAGTGCTCTGCACACAGTAAGTGCTCAATAAATACGATTGAATGAATTGAATGAATGTCTCACATGGGGCTCACACTCAATTCCCATTTTACAGATGAGCGAACTGAAGCACAGAGAAGATAAGTGACTTGCCCAAGGTGACACAGCCGGCAGGTAGTAGAGTCAAGATTAGAACCCAGGTCCTCTGACTCCCAAGCCTATAGTTTATCCATTGCACCATGCTGTTAGTTTGTAAAAAGCACTATGCTAAGTATTGAGAAAATGTATTGTAGAAGAATATAGATTTAGCTATGGTTCTGGCTCACAGAAAGTTCAGAAGACGCCATCCCATAGACCAAAGGAGCCTACTGAAGGGGAGCTTTGGGACACAATTTCTTTCTGGGACTGGTCTTCACCCAAACCTGACACCCAGAAGGGGCCAAAAGCAAGAAAGAAAGAGGGGTGAATTATTTCAGTGTTTGCTGCCAACTGGAAACAATTTCTCCTTCCTCCCAGTGACTTAGAAAATGTTCTCTAACTACCAGATGATTTTTTTCTGCCTAGTGCGGTACAGAACTTCCGTACCTGGAGAGAGGAAGTGTGTCTTTTAAGGAACTCTATAGAGCACCTTACCTACAGTCCTTCATGTCTGGGTCTCCTTGCTCTCTGATGGTGGTTATGATCCCTGTAAATGCATTGCATTTTACTTCACATCGAAATCTTGCTTTCCCACTTTGACAGGCTTCGAAAGATGTGCCAGCAAAAGAGCATTTCAAATCAAATTGTCCAGTGGCTGTCAAACGTTCCCTTCCATTCTGAAACTCTATATATTACAAAAAGCTAGACATTGACTGCCCCACCCTAGCCCAAAGACCTGCACTTACGGAAACCCTCAGATGAAAGGAGAGTCAGGTGGTCTTCATTTCTGAATAGCATTAAAATGAAATATGGAATATTTTTCTTAAAGCAGCCCTCTCTGGTGCATAGTCAGACTTAATTAATGTAGAATGCTAACGCTCAGAATCACAATGAATAGTAAAAGATGGATGTCTTCCTTCTCAGCCATTTAATAATAATTCTTGCATTACAAATGCTGAATATTCATGGTATGGAAATGTGTCCTACTTCTATAGATTTTCTCACCGTCAGCTGGTGCCCAAGTATAAAGCCAAGGCAGTTAGACTTAATGCACTCAGGATTGGAGCAATTATGAAAATGTCTTCCTTGACTTAGTATCAACAGTCCAGCTTTTTAGGAACAGAAATACATTTTGATTATTTCCAGGACCCAGAAGGTTGATTAATAATTGGAAAGCATGGCCATCCCCTTATATAAACGCTGAGTCAGGTTGGCATAAGCCTCACGAAGGGAGTTTTCTCCTCTTCCTCATCATCACCAGGCATTTGGGGAACGGGATACGTATGATGCTAGATAAAAGGAGCTCAACAGATACAGTCCCTGCCCTCGGGGTACTTTCAGGCTAAACCCAAAAGCACTGTCATAAATGTCATATAAAATGGGGACAGAGCACTGGGTGGCCTTGGAGAAAACATATAAGTGTAACAAAATACCTCATTTTCATTCAAAAGAACAGTGCATTTTGTGTAGGGGGGGTAATAATAAATCATTGCATTTTGCTTAGCACTTATTATGTGCCAAGCATTGTACTGACTACTGAAGTAGGTACAAGATAAGCAGGTCAGACCTAGTCCCTGTCCCACATGGATCTCAGAGTCTAAGTCGGAGGGAGAATGGGTATCGAATTCCCATTCCCATTTTACAGATGAGAAAACTAGATGTAGTGAAGTGACTTGTCCAAGGTCCCAAAGCAGGGAAGTGGCAGAGCTGGGATGAGAACCCAGGTTCTCTGATTCTCAGGCCAGTGTTCTTTCCACAAGACCACACTTCTTCCTCTGAGGGGAGCAGACATGAGTATTGGGAGCTGCCTGCTTTAGGTGGAGAGAGATTTTCAATGAGGAATGGAAGGCTTTATTAGTAAAGAAAGATATCAGATATCGTTCACACTATGGAAAAGAACAGTCCGAGGACTAGGATGTAGCTTTATGCCACTAATCAGGGAACGTGTCTAACAACTCCGTCACATTGTACTCTGCCAAGCACTTAGTACAGAGCTCTGCACACAGTAAGTGCTCAATAAATGCAATAGATTGATCGATTGATTAATTGATTGACTAATGGTCAGATAAAGGGGAAATTATGTGATTTTGCCGGGGGAAACAGAGGTGTTGGATGTGGATTGGGGCGAGCTGTGGGGTCATGGAAGATTCTGTGACTGGATCTGATCGAAATGGCAGACATGTTGTGACTCAATTGTTGAGGCTTCCTCTAGTAGAATGTAGTAGAATGTATGCTCCTTGAGAGCAAGAAACATATCTGTGTGTCTGCTGTATTTTCCAAGCACTTCGTATGATGCATTACACTGAGTGGCAGTTCAGTAAGTACTGTTATTACCACTACTATCACTATCAATCAATGGCATTTGCTGAGCACTTACTATGAGCAGAGCACTGTACTATGTACTTCAGAGAGTACAGTACAAACAAGTTGGTTGACAGCTTCCCTGCCCACAATGAGCTTACAGGCTAGAGGGAGGATGAAATACTCTACTGGGTCTTTTCTACTTAACTAAATGGTCAGCCAACCTAACTGAAGGAGTTGGCCTTGATTGGCCTTTTGTGAATTTCCATGCTAACTTGAATGAGTAACAATTTTTTGCTCTTTTTTGAACTTGTTAGAGTCTGAGAGGAAAAGGAAGACACCCACATATAGAGCACAGAATCTAGCTTAGTTTGAATTAGTGAAGTTTTATTGTTTATATGGAATGTATAAACACACACACACACACATACACACATCATCTCTTTAGACACAGACATTGGCCATTAGGGCAAAGGATGATGAGTAATGAATTTATCTATTAGCATATTGCCAAATTGTAGAGGAAGAGCAAAATGCTCAAAGGATGCTCCTTCACTTTAAAATTTCAGCTCTCCCCAGGGAATAAGGAATCACTTTTGGACATTTGTGATCTTCTCAGCAACAGCTATTTATTCAGTTATAAAGTCAAATTCGTTCCATTCTCCTTTACCCGCATAGCTAAGAGACAAGCAAATTAGTTTATAGGAATTGATGGCAGATGCATGGATAGTTAGGTCATTAAATTTGCCCTTTGTGACTGGGCAGGACAGGACTATAATTCTTCTTTTTACTTTTGGCTTTAAAATAAACCTAATGTCTTTTCTGGGTTTGTATTTCAGGGACTTATTTATACAAACAACAGTATAATTCAACTTAAGGAGGAAACTGCCCCAAAGAGTTATGTTAATTGATCAGTGTACTCAGCGTGGGAAACTATGTAGGGAATATTTATTCTCCAGGGATCACACAGCTATAGAATCTGAGGACCTCTGTGAGACAGTATACATTCAGGTAGACTCTGAAGGTCAAATATATCTTGATGATGATGGAAGTATGATTTAAGGAAGATTTGGTCTTCTTGGGTTAATAAAAGATCATTAATTAGGAAGCAATTGTGGCCTAGCAGAAAGAGCACTAGGAAAAGAGACAAAGGCCTGGGAGTAGGAGGACTTGGGTTCTAATCCCAGCTCCACCACTTGTCTGCTGTATGACCTTTGGCAAGTCACTTTAACCTTCCTGTGCCTCAGTTAGCCCATCTGTAAAATGGGGATTAAGATGGGGGCCCATGAGGGATATGGACTGTGCCCAACCTTTATCTATCCCAGTGGTTATTGCAGTGCCTGGAATGTAGCAAGAACTTCAACAAATACCATGGGGATTTAACAAATACCATGGGGATTTAACAAATACCATGGGGATGAAGCATGAAAGCATGAAACCATAAGGTTGGGTTTTTTCTTTTGCTGGTTGGTAGTGATGAGCTCCAAGCTCAGTCAATCAATCAGTGGTTTTTATTGATCACTTACTGTGTGCAAAGCACTGAACAAAGTATTTGAGAGAGGACAACATGGCATAGTTGGTAGACATGCCCCTTGCCCACAAGGAGCTTACAGTCTAGTCCTCAGATCTTGCACAAACAAGGCAGGAGCACTTGTTTGCTCACAAGACTGTGTCCAACCTGACTAACTTTATCTACTCCAGCACCTACTACAGGCCTGGCATATAGTGTTTAACAAATACCATAAAAAAGGGGAGGAGAAATAAATAATCAAATCAAGAAGTATTCATTCTCCTTCCAACAGCCAGGCTAATCTCAGACCTACATTTGAACAGCTCATTGGGTCTTTAAACTGCATTTTGACAGGTCAACCTGAAAAGATTTACCTGTTTAAAAATACTCCTTGCGCCGTTAGTAGTGCAACACTGATTACTTTATACAACTGTTGTTGGTCGGAATTGTTTTTCATGAGATTTAAAAAAATAGCTCAAGGGAGCATCGTATCATTAAAAAGTGAAGGACCTTCCCCACTGAGGTGGGGGAAAGAAATAATCTAAGAATGGGACCATTCAGTTGCCTCAGTTATTGGCAGTAATTATTGATTAAACTTGTCCCAAGGTTAATTCATTCTGTTGTTTCAGGACGAAATCAACAACTCCTCTTGATGAAATTCTAAGTTAATTCTCTAGAAAGAAGAATGCACTTTGTCCATGCTGGGCAATAGGAGCAGGAACTGGGGAGGAAGGATGAGGAGCAGACATTTGGCAACTGGGAATATAGCGAGCTTCAGATTTCCGAAGAGGTAAATGAATGTATTCTCTTTTTCTCCCACTCCCGTCACCTCCACTTACTGATGAAGGAATCTAAGACTGATTTTAGCGGACTGCGGTGGGAGAAAGGAAGCGTCGAGACGGACTTCAAAATGATGGATGAAATCGACTCAAAGACTGTCTTTGAGGTTCTCATTTTTTTCAGAATGAATCACCATTTCAGGGACTTTGTACAAGGATATTGTGAGGACAGCTTTTACATATGTCTGTGTCCTGCAGCTTCTCCATTCCGGTCCTGGACTGGGCCAATTTTCTTGTGGAACAAGACTTTTGTAATCTTCCTCCTGATCATCACCCTGTCCAGGAGGCTCACCCTTTCTGGAACTGGATCTTTTAAGGCAGGAGTAAAGATTTAGACTTACGTTGTTAGTGGTTAAAAAAAAAATTCATCTCTAAGATCCAAGATTCCAGGTTCCACAAAAGAGCCTCGTGGCTGCTACCTTGCAAAGGACATCTAGGCCACGGTAGCCCACCTGTTGGCTCACAATCCCTTAGAAATCTATTTGAGATTAACGGGACTCAGCCTGAGATCTGGTTCCAGATTATCAGAAAATCCAAAGCGGGATCAGATGCCCATCTCTGCCCTAAGTACATAGGCTCTAAGCCTCCGGTGGCCTAAATACCGTGTCTGAAATCGAATTTAATCTGTTCACTTATGCTTATTTCAGAGCTCAGAAAAAAGCTTCAGCTCCCTACTTACACAGAGAAACTGTGCTATTCAGTCTTCATGAACAGCAACTCCGTTAAAGATTTATTTTTCAAAGTAAAAAGAACTCCTCCTTCCGCTCCCCAACCTTGACCCCCGTCCTCAGCCCCAACCACTCTCAACAATGGAAAACCACATCTCTCGCATTCCAGAACCTAACTGATGTTGCACTCAATGGTGCTCAGTCCTTGAGCAAACCCTCACCGCCCCACATTTCAGGGACCAGAAAGAATTGGACTGGGCCTAAATTAGATACATTCTTATTACAAGACTTCAGGCTGCTGTCAGTTCCTACCATTGGATCCATCAACCTTTTATCCTGGTAGTCGGGGAGGGGAACATCAGTTGAGCACTCTGCAGGATGTCAGCTGAAAGATTAATTGCCTTGAGACTAAGGAAAATGAAAAGCAGCATGGCTTAGTGGAAAGAGCCCGGGCTTGGGAGCCAGAGGTCGTGGGTTCTAATCCCTGCTCTGCTACTTGTCAGCTGTGTGACCTTGGGCAAGTCACTTAACTTCTCTGGGCCTCAGTTCCCTCATCTGTAAAATGGGGATTAAGACTGTAAGCCCCAAGTGGGACAACCTGAATATCTTGTATCTACCCCAGCGCTTAGAATAGTGCTTGGCACATAGTAAGCACTTAAAAAATACCATTATTATTATTATTATTATTATTATTATTATTATTATTAGCAAAGCAAATATCTCCCGTCATCCATGACTGGCTTGTTCACGGACCTCAGCTTCTTTCTTCCATTCAAGCACTTTGCTTTGCACACAGTAAGCACTCAATAAATATGATTAATAAATAAATGACGGATGGGTTGCCCCAACACTGGACTTTCTGACATTTCTTGGCTTGTGGAACCATTTTGTGTCTGTTCTACAATTTCCAGGCACCTCAAACAGAAAAAGGTTGTTGAACACCACTCACACTGGATGCAACATAAATTCCTTAAGTCACTTCTGCAGGAGAAAGAGGCTCTTAGTTGTGGGGAGAGGGAGTAGGGAGAAGGAGGACGATCTGTTTAGTTCTGAAGAAGACAGGTCATAGCAGATTTATTTCAGGCCTAAAAACCTGAGTGCTGTGGTTTAGAAGAGTCGCATAACAGAATGGACATCTGGACTGAAAATTGGGTTCCCAGCCTCATCCATGAGAAGTGAGAGGGTCATGTAGCAGGGACAGTGGTGAAAAAAGCATTAGGGGGTGCCCAAAGTGTGATTTGTCAAGTGGAATAGATTCCCACCCCAAGGATTAAGGACACTGAAGCAGTCACTGTACCGGTGAAGAAGCGTGGCCTATTGGAAAGAGCATAGGTTTGGGAGTCAGAGGTTGCGGGTTCTAATCCCAGCTCCGCCACTTGTTTGCTGTGTGACCTTGGGCAAGCCACTTAACTTCTCTGTGCCTCAGTTACCTCATCTGTCAAATGGGGATTAAGACTGTGAGCCCCACGTGGGACAACCTGATTACTTTGCATCCCCCACCAGCGCTTAGAACAGCGCTTGGCACATAGGAAGCGCTTAACAAATGCCACAGTAATAATAATAATAAAAGGTCAGATACCACCTTGCAGCTGTTTGGGGGAAAATCTACAATAATAATAATAATAATAATAATAATAATAATGGCATTTGTTAAGCGCTTATTACATGCAAAGCACTGTTCTAAGCACTGGGGGGGATACAATGTGATCAAGTTATTATTAATAATAATAATAATAATGGTATTTGTTAAGTGTTTACTATGTGCCAAGCACTGTTCTAGATAGAGCATTGACCTGTGAATCAGAAAGACCTGGGTTCTTTTAGCGGCTCTGCTACTTGTCTGCTGTTTGACCTTCTCTATGCCTCAGTTACCTCATTTTTATTCATTCATTCAATCAGGTTTATTGAGAGCTTACTGCAAAGCACTGTACTAAGTGCTTGGAAGAGTACAATGTAACAATAAACAGATGCATTCCCTGCCCACAACAAGCTTACAGTCTGAAGGAGGAGACTTCTGTAAAATGAGAATTAAGACTGTGAGCCCCATGTAGGACAGGGACTTTGTCCAACCTGATAACCTTATATCTACCCCAGTGCTTAGTACATAGTAAACACATAGATAACAAATACCATAAAAAAAACACTTCCACCGCCATTGCAGATGATGGCCTGGGCATATTACCCACCCAGCCAAAGGCTAAGGAAGTAATCAGAATGTTACATGAGCTAAAATATTTCATAGATGATCTAAGGGGAATGGAAGCCATTCTTTTCATGTATAAATCAAGTGGTCACTGCTGAGGAAATTGATGTCATGCTAGAAAGTTCCTTATTTGAAGTCCGAATGTTATTTGGAAGAAAGGAATGAAGGGAATATGTGACTAAGCTATGAACTCATGCCCATAGTGTTTTAACAGACACAGTTATTAAACCCCACAAAGAGCAATACAACATGATTTCTTTAGCATGACATCAATTTCCTCACCACTCAGGACCCGATTTACCCATGAAATAAAGCCTTCTGTTTTCAAAGTGCTCTGACCCTCATAAAGTGTTTTGACTGCTCCAGAGCAGCGTTGCCTAGTGGATAAAGCGTGGGCCCGGGAGTCAGAAAGACCTGGGTTCTTATTCCAGCTCGGCCACTTGTCTGCTGTAAAACCTTGGGCAAGTCCCTTAACTTCTCTTTGCCTCAGTTACCTCATTAAGACACAGGAACTGAAGTCAGGAGTCCTGTATATATGTATATATGTTTGTACATATTTATTACTCTACTTATTTATTTTACTTGTACATAGTTATTTTATTTGGTTTATATGTTTTGTTTTGTTGTCTGTCTCCCCCTTCTAGACTGTGAGCCCGCTGTTGGGTAGGGACCGTCTCTATATGTTGCCAACTTGTACTACCCAAGCGCTTAGTACAGTGCTCTGCACACAGTAAGCGCTCAATAAATACGATTGAATGAATGAATGAACACAGACAGGGACTGTGTCCAATCCGATAATCTTGTACTCCAGCTATTAATACAGTGACTGGCCTATAGAAAGACCTAAATAAATATCATTTAAAAAAGGCCACCTGGGTTTCTCATCCAGAACTCTCCAAAAGGGAGGTCTACATGGAGAAAATCATCTGGAGACTCTCCCTATCATTCAGAGGTTCAGGCCAGATGTTCCCTTCAGAGATGATTGCCCAGAATAGGGATGAGAAAAATCACATCCACAGCTCACTGGGGTTCCCTGCCTGACCCTCTTCAATCCCTGACATCTCGGTTTAGCTGCTCTCCAGGAAGAAGGAAGGCACTTCCTGGAGTCTTCAGTTTCCCACTCTACCTTTAGGTTGCTTTGCCAAGAACTCGCGGCTTAGTGGATTAAAGCGCTGGCCTGGGAGTGAGAAGGACCTGGTCCCAGCTCTGCCTCTCGTCTGCTGTGTGACCTTGGACAAGTCACTTCACTTGAAGCAGCGGGGCTCAGTGGAAAGAGCACGGGCTTGGGAGTCAGAGGTCATGGGTTCAAATCCCAGCTCCGTCAATTGTCCGCCGTGTGACTTTGGGCAAGTCACTTAACTTCTCTGTGCCTCACTTACCTCATCTGTAAAATGGGGATGAAGGCTGTGAGCCCCACGTGGGACAACCTGATCACCTTGTATCCTCCCCAGCGCTTAGAACAGTGCTTTGACATAGTAAGCGCTTAACAAATGCCATTATTATTATGATTATGATTATGATTATTATTCTCTGGGCCTCAGTTACCTCATCCAAAAAATGAGGATTTTACATGTGGGACAGGGACTGTGTCCAACCCGATTGATTTGTATCTACCCCAGCGCTTAGAACATTGCTTGGCACATAGGAAGCCTTAACAAGTACCGCAATTATTTTTAACTCCAGCCCAGCTGCTGATGCAGCTAGAAAGGCAACAGCAACTCCATGACTCTAACCATGCAGACCAACCTGGCCTAACCCGGCCCAGACAGACCCCAACCACACCACTGCTGAATCAGAAGTGAAACGGACCAAAGGAGAAGTAGCCGGATAGTCACTTCTGTTTCAGGGGTGTCATGGCCCTCATTCATTCATTCAGTTGTTTTTATTGAGCACTCACTGTGTGCAGAACACTGTTCTAAGCGCTTGGGAAACTACCAATCAATCAGTAATAATAATGATAATAATAATAATAATGGCATTTATTAAGTGCTTACTATGTGCAAAGCACTGTTCTAAGCATGAGGGAAGTTACAAGGTGATCAGGTTGTCCCATGGGGCTGGGGGGGCTTACGGTCTTCATTCCCATTTTACGGATGAGGTAACTGAGGCACGGAAAAGTTAAGTGACTTGCTCAAAGTCACACAGCTGACAATTGGTGGAGCCGGGATTTGAACCCATGACCTCTGACTCCAAAGCACGGGCTCTTTCCATGGAGCCACGCTGCTTCTCAGTACTGTTTATTGAGCACCTCCTGTGTGTAGTTAGTAACCTCCCTGTCTCTAAGCTTCTCCCCTTCCCAGTTCATTCTTCATTCTTCTTCCCCTCACCGTGAGGATGGGGGTCTAGGAAAGCAGTCATTCTGCGCTCCTTCCAAATGTCCTGTTGCCACTGTTAGAGTCAGAACCCTTAGCTGATTGGGTCTGACCCAGTCATAGCATTGGGCTTGGTCAAAGTGTCCTCTGTCCCTTTTTTCCCCCGCCCTCCCACATGCACATATTATTTTTATGCCAGAATAAGAAAGGTTTTACATCGGTATTTTCAGAAGGGGCTGCTCTCTCGCTTTATTTCCCTCTAGGCTAAGCTCCTTGTGGGTGTGGAGTGTGTTTAGTAACAGCATTGTACTGCACTGTCCCAAGCACTTAATGCGATGATATGCACACGGTTAGCATTCCCTACTCAATAGTCAAGGGCTCGATGGAGAAGCAGCATGGCCTAAGGGAAAGAGCAGGGGCCTGGGAGTTAGAAGGACCTGGGTTCTAATCCTGGCTCGACCACTTGTCTGTTGTGTGACCTTGGACAATTCACTTCACTTCTCTGTGCCTCAGATACCTCTTCTGTAAAGTGGCGATTAAGACTCCACAGGGACTGTGTCCAACCTGATTAGCTTGTATCTGCCCCAGTGCTTAGAACAGCGCCTGGCACATAGTAAGTGTTTTTAAGTGCCTTGAATAAATAAATAAATTCCACAGATTGACTGATTGACTGATTTCCTGGCATGACATTTTGCTCCCTGTGTTCCTTACTCCTGCAAATTCTGGGGCTGAGGAACCTACTTAATAATAATAATAATAATAATAATGATGGTATTTGTTAAACGCTTACTACTACTAATAATAATAATGATGGTATTTGTTGAGGAACCAACTTAATAATAATAATAATGATGGTATTTGTTAAATGCTTACTACTACTACTACTAATAATAATGATAGCATTTATTAAGTGCTTACTATGTACAAAGCACTGTTCTAAGGACTGGGGAGGTTACAAAGTGATCAGGTTGTCCCGGGGCGGTGGGGAGGAGTGCTCACAATTTTAATCCCCATTTTACAGATGAGGTAACTGAGGCACAGAGAAATTAAGTGACTTGCCCAAAGTCACACAGCTGACAGTTGGCGGAGCCGGGACTTGAACCCATGACCTCTGACTCCAGAGCCCGGACTCTTTCCACTGAGCCATGCTGTTTCTCTTCTGGGCCAAACTTGAAGTCTTTGGTCCAGAATGGAGCAAAAAAAAGGCCTGTGACTGATGCATAGTAAAGCCAGTGGCCGTCCACCTTTTCCTCCGCCAAATCGCCACCCAGGGGGTGTTCACGCCCTCTCCTCGGCCGAGCTCCAGAAAGGACCAACGGCTAGTTTAATGACTTAGTTCCATTAGTTGGTCCTAATGGAATGTGCCCTGTGATGAATTCTCATTATTGACAGGAAATGCTGATGAGCTCTGGGAGGCTTGATCTTTAATTGTCAGAGCTTCCAATAAGCGGTCTGGGGCTCTGGGGCGCTGGCTTGGTTGATAATGAAGAAATCTTATTATTCTGAAGTCCTTGTCACTCAGCGCCAAGTGGCTAAGGCATCATTAGGCCAGATTCTCAAGCTGGGTCCTGGGAGATTAATTCCTGGCTGTCAGCCACCATTTGGCTAACAAGCTGGGTCTGGGTGCCACTTCCTTTCCCCCCCAACTCATCACTTGGCTTCTCGTTACCTCAGTTTCCTCATCTGGATGGTTGCCAGGGTTGACCCATTTAATCGGATGCTCTTTGGAGAATGAAATGTGGCTTGTCCCTCCTCTGCCACCTCCCCAAATCCTGTGGAGTGTCCACCCCCCACCCCACCACAGCGGGCCCTCTCTAAATACTGCTGATGAACTGAGAAGGGGAAGAGATAATGAAATAATGTACTCGGGGAGAAAATCCTGGAGATCACATCTCCTCCAAGAGGCCTTCCCTGATTAAGCCCTCTTTGTCCCAGTTCCCTCTCCCTTCCACGTCTGTATAATAATAATAATGGCATTTGTTAAGCGCTTACTATGTGCAGAGCATGCACTTGGATTTGTGAGGTTTGGGTATTTGATATTCACCCCACCTTCAAACCCACGGCACTTAATGAACATATCTTTAAATTACATATTGTAAATTATTTATTTCTATTAATGTCTGTCTCCCCTCTAGACTGTAAACTCTCTGGGGACAGGAAACGTTGTCTGCCAATTCTATTTTACTGCACTCTTCCAAGCGCTTTGTAGCCCGTTGTTGAGTAGGGACCGTCTCTATATGTTGCCAACTTGTACTTCCCAAGGGCTTAGTACAGTGCTCTGCACACAGTAAGTGCTCAATAAATACGATTGAATGAATGTTCAATCCGTCACTAAATCCTGCCGGTTTGACCTTCACGACATGGCTAAAATCCGCCCTTCCGTCTCCATCCAAACTGCTACCACATTAATCCAATCACTTATCCTATCCCACCTGGATCACTGTATCAACCTCCTTGATGACCTCCACCCTCCTGTCTCTCCCACTCTAGTCCACAGTTCACTCTGCTACCTGGATTATTTTTCTACTTGAGGCAGATACTTACTTGATACTTACTTTCATCTTTCCCCTCTCCTCAAGACCTTCAGTGGTTACCTCCACCTCCACAACAAACAGAAACTCCTTACCACTGGCTTTAAAACCCTCACAGAGAAGCAGCGTGGTTCCGTGGAAAGAATGCGGGCTTGGGAGTCAGAGGACGTGGGCTCTAATCCCGGCTCCGCCACTTGTCTGCTGTGGGACATTGGGCAAGTCACTTCACATCTCTGTGCCTCAGTTACCTCATCTGTAAAATGGGGGTGAAGACTGTGAGCCCCACGTGGGCTCACCTTGTATCTACCCCAGAGCTTAGAACAGTTGGGCACATAGTAAGTGCTCAACAAATATAATAAAAATAATAATAATAATAATAATTCACCTTTCCCTCTCCTACCCCACCTCACTACTGTGCTGTTACAACCCAGCCCACATACTTCACTCCCCTAATGCTGTACTCCTCACTGTGCCTCCATCTTATCTACCTTGCCGCTGACCTCTCGCCCACTTTCTGGCTGTGGCCTGGAACACCCTCCCTCCTCCTATCCAACAGACAATTACCTCCCCACCTTCAAAGCCTCAATGAAGGCACATCTCCTCCAAGAGACCTTCCCTAAGTCCTCGTTTCCTTTTCTTCAACTTCCTTCTGCACAGCCTTGACCTGCTCCCTTTATTCATCCCCTGCACTTAGCCCCACAACACTTACATACGCTTATGTAATTTATTTATTGACATGATATCTTTCTCTCCCTCTGGACCAATTTCTACCTATCCCAGCATTTAGAATTGCACTGGACACATAGCAAGTGCTTAGCAAATGCCATAAAAATAAAATAAACAAGAAAATCAATAGTATGAGGTCTTTTCAACTTTTCGAAGGCCACAGCTATGGTGGCAGCAGAGAAGTGTAGTGACTTTTCCAAGGTCACGCAGCAGGCTACTGGCAGAGCCAACATTAAAATCCAGCTCCTCTGACTCTCGGACCTGGGCTTTTCCCACTAGGCAACATGGAGGAGGCCCCATCCGGCAGTAGGCCAGCCCAGTCTGGGTACCGGGGACAGAGCTTAGATATGCGAGCACTGGTCGCCTCAAAATTGGACTGGTCTAACTGATATCCTCAGTTATCTCTGTGCCTCCAGACTTTCTCCCCTCCAGTCCAAACTCCCCACTGCCGCCTGGATCAATTTCCTGAACCAAATAATCAGGACCCCTCACTTTAAAGTCCTCCAGTGGTGACCATTTCCCTCCTCTTCAAGCAAAGACTTTTTCTCGGTGGCTTCAGCAGCTTTCCTTACCTCAGTTAGCAGTTCTCCTCACCTGCTACTTCACTTCTTGCCTATTTGCTCCTCCTGCCTGTACCCGACTATTGCCTTGCCCAACTAGGGCCCTTTTCTCACATCGTCCCCAAGGCCTGGTATTCCCCTCTCCCCAGAATCTGACAGACGTCAACCCTCCCTCCCTTCAGACCTCTCCTATTTGGCCATCTCCTCCAACAAGCTTTCCCTGACTAAACATCAGAACCTCAAGTCTAGTAAGCCATTCAGCCGCCTCCAGCAGTTGAGCATTTGTTTATTGATGCCCATCCCCAGCAGTTGTGAATTACTGCGTATTCTGAATTACTGATTCAGTAATTCAGTAATTCACAACTCAATTTCTGAATTGAGTTGTGAATTACTGCATAGCTGAACATTCCATTTTACTTACTGATAATCGTTTTGACATTTATTGCTTACTATACGCTAAGTGCTGTGGTAAGATATAAGGTTATGAGATAAGGCACAGCACCTGTATATATGTATATATGTTTGTACATATTTTTTACTCTATTTTATTTGTACATATCTATTCTATTTATTTTGTTTTGTTAGTATGTTTGGTTTTGTTCTCTGTCTCCCCCTTTTAGACTGTGAGCCCACTGTTGGGTAGGGACTGTCTCTATATGTTGCCAATTTGTACTTCCCAAGCGCTTAGTACAGTGCTCTGCACATAGTAAGCGCTCAATAAATACGATTGATGATGATGATGATGATGATAAGGCACATTCCCCTTCGCCCACGGGGCTCACAATCTATCACCCCCATTTTACAGTTGAGGAAACTGAGGTGGGTTAAGTGACTTGCCCAAGGTAATAACACAGGAGACCAGTGGCAGAGCTGGGATTAGAACTTGTGTTTCCAGATTCCCAGCTCCATGTTTTCTGATTCCATTGCCTGTGAACGCAATATAAACGTAATATCGATAGAGATGGCTGTCTCTCCCGTCTCGATTGTCAGCTCTTTGTGGGCAGGGAACGTGTCTACCAAATCTGTTTTATTGTACATGCCCAAGTGCTTAGAATATTGCTCTGCAGACAGTAAGAACTCAATAAACACTATTTCATGTCAGTCTTTCCCTGTAGAGCATAAACTCCTTATTGGCAGGAAAGTGTCTCATCGTTTGCTTCTCTCGTACTTCCCAAGTGCTTAATGCAGAGGACACTTTTTTAATGGTACTATTTTACGCGCTTACTATATACCAGTGCTAAGCACCCAGCGCTTAGAACAGTGCTTTGCACATAGTAAGCGCTTAATAAATGCCATTATTATTATTATTATTATTAAGGATTGAAACAGCTCCCGATACTGTGCCGCACCAAAAGTGACACTAAGCCGCAAAGCTGTGTGGACAGAAAAACATCGAAAGTAGTAAACATTGCTGAACAACTTTAGCACCTGAAGAACTATGATCTGATTCCTTTGTGATCCAGGTGATGGAATACAGGATTGGGGACCAGGGGACCAGGGTTTCTAATCCCAGTTCCGTGCTCGCTTCTCGTTCGGCCTTGGTAAAGTCATTTCACTTCTCCCTGTTTCAGTTTCCTCATCGTTATGACCCTAATTAAAAACCTGTTCTCTCGCCCCTTAGACTATGAGCTCATGAGGGGAAGGGACTGTCTGACCTGATCGGATTGCATCCACCCCAGTGCTTAGCATCCCCCTCCCCATCCCCCCCCGTCCTACCTCCTTCCCCTCCCCACAGCACCTGTATATATGTTTGTACAGATTTATTACTCTATTTTACTTATACATATTTACTATTCTATTTACTTTATTTTGTTAATATGTTTTGTTTTGTTGTCTGTCTCCCCCTTCTAGACTGTGAGCCCGGTGTTGGGTAGGGACTGTCTCTATATGTTGCCAACTTGTACTTCCCAAGCGCTTAGTACGGTGCTCTGCACACAGTAAGCACTCAATAAATAGGAATGAACCTGTATATATGTATGTACAGATTTATTACTCTATTTATTTTACTTGTACATATTTACTATTCAATTTTATTTTGTTAATATGTTTTGTTTTGTGGTCTGTCTCCCCCTTCTAGACTGTGAGCCTGCTGTTAGGTAGGGACCGTCTCTATATGTTGCCAACTTGTACTTCCCAAGCGCTTAGTCCAGTGCTCTGCACACAGTAAGCGCTCAATTAATACGATTGAATAAATGAATGGTAAGCTCTTGATAAATGCATTATTTTTCATTCATTCATTCTATCTTATTTATTGAACGCTTACTGTGTGCAGAGCATTGTACCAAGCGCTGGGGAAGGACAATATAGCAGTAAACAGTAGTAGGCCCTGCCCACAGCGAGCTTTTTGATTTACTGACTTGTAGCAGGTTAAGGAGCTGATTGGGAGGGTTGTAAATCAGGGAATTATCGGAAGGGACCCGAGCACGCTGACCCTTCAAGTGCTTAATGCAGTGCTCCAATCAATCAATCAGTTGTATTGATTGAGCGCTTACTGTGTGCAGAGCACTGTACTAAGCGCTTGGGAAGTACAAGTTGGCAACATATAGAGACGCTCCCTACCCAACAGCGGGCTCACAGTCTAGAAGACACACAGTAAGTGTTCGATAAATGAGATTGATTATCCTGCAGAGGTGCAGAGTTCATTCGTTCACTCATTCAATTCAGTAGCATTTATTGAGCGCTTTCTGTGTGCGGAGCACTGTACTAAGCGCTTGGAGTTGGGGAATTAGGGCTGCGAGGGCTTTTAAGATGGACAGATCCACAGGGGCTGGAGATGCCCCCTCCTACCTCACCTCCCTTCTCTCCTTCTCCAGCCCAGCCCGCACCCTCCGCTCCTCCGCCGCTAATCTCCTCACCGGGCCTCGTTCTCGCCTGTCCCGCCATCGACCCCCGGCCCACATCCTCCCCCTGGCCTGGAATGCCCTCCCTCCGCCCATCTGCCAAGCTCGCTCTCTTCCTCCCTTCAAAGCCCTACTGAGAACTCACCTCCTCCAGGAGGCCTTCCCAGATTGAGCCCCCTTTTCCCCCTCCTTCTCCCCATTCCCCCCGCCCTACCTCCTTCCCCTCCCCACAGCACCTGTATATATGTGTGTACAGGTTTATTACTCTATTTTACTTGTACATATTTACTATTCTCTTTATTTTGTTAATGATGTGCATCTAGCTTTACTTCTATTTATTCTGATGACTTGACACCTGTCCGCATGTTTTGTTTCGTTGTCTGTCTCCCCCTTCTAGACATGTGAGCCCGCTGTTGGGTAGGGACCGTCTCTACACGTTGCCAACTTGTACTTCCCAAGTGCTTAGTCCAGTGCTCTGCCCACAGTAAGCGCTCAATAAATACGACTGAATGAATGCCAACTAGTACTTCCCAAGAGCTTGGTCCAGTGCTCTGCACACAGTAAGCGCTCAATAAATACGATTGAATGAATGAATGCACGGAAGCTCATGCAGGCCGGCTCCCGCGGAATCCCTGGATGAATGAATGGATGGATGGATGAATGGATGAATGAGCGAATAAATGAGTGAATGAATGAATGAATGAACGACCGAATGAATGAACGAACGACTGACTGAATGAATGAATGAGCAGCGTGGCTCAGTGGAAAGAGCCCGGGCTTTGGGGTCAAAGGTCAGGGGTTCAAATCCCGGCTCCGCCAATTGTCAGCTGTGTGACTTTGGGCGAGTCACTTCACTTCTCTGGGCCTCAGTGACCTCATCTGGAAAATGGGGATGAAGACTGTGGGCCTCACGTGGGACAACCTGATCACCTTGTCACCTCCCCAGCGCTTAGGACAGTGCTTTGCACAGAGTAAGCACTTAATAAATGCCATCGTTAATTAATTAATTAATGAGCGAATGAACGAACGAATGAGTGAATGAATGAGCGAATGAGCGAATAAACGAATGAATGAACGAACGAACGACTGAATGAATGAATGAGCGAATGAACGAACGAAGGAATGAATGAATGAGCGAATGAACGAACGACTGAATGAATGAATGATCGAATGAATGAATGAGCGAATGAACGAACGAACGAATGAATGAATGAATGAGCGAATGAGCGAATGAATGAGCGAATGAACGAACGAATGAACGAATGAATGAGCAAATGAATGAGCGAATGAGCGAATGAACGAGCGAATGAGCGAATGAACGAACGAATGAACGAATGAATGAATGAGCGAATGAACGAACGACTGAATGAATGAGCGAATGAGCGAATGAAGAAACGAATGAATGAATGAGCGAATGAACGAACGACTGAATGAATGAGCGAACGAACGAACGAATGAATGGATGAACAAACGACTGACTGAATGAATGAATGAGCGAATGAATGAATGAATGAATGAGCGAATGAACGAACGACTGAATGAATGAGCGAACGAACGAACGAATGAATGGATGAACGAACGACTGAATGAATGAATGAGCGAATGAACGAACGAACGAATGAATGAATGAATGAGCGAATGAACGAACGACTGAATGAATGAGCGAACGAACGAACGAACGAATGGATGAACGAACGACTGAATGAATGAATGAGCGAATGAGCGAATGAACGAACGAATGAATGAATGAGCGAATGAACGAACGACTGAATGAATGAGCGAACGAATGAGTGAACGAACGGATGAACGAACGACTGAATGAATGAATGAGCGAACGAACGAATGAATGAGCGAATGAACGAACGAACGGGCGAATGAACGAGCGAACGAATGAATGAATGAATGAATGAGGCCGCGGACGGAGGGCGGGCCTGCTCTCCCGAGGGGGAAAGGGCGGGGCCGGGGCATCCTGGGAATTGTAGGCGGAGGGGATTGTGGGAGTTGTAGTCTGCGGAAGGGCTCCGTCTCCAGTCCGGCCCTTGTGACGTCAGGGCGGGCGGGCCCCCCCCTCCCCGCGCATGCGCGCCGCCGCCTGGGCTCCTGGGAGCGGGGGGAGATCCGGTCCCGTCCGGTTTCGGAGGTAAGACCGAAGCCGGGGACGGGGTGGGGGGGAAAGAGCGGGCACGTGACCCCCTCGCCGCCGCCGCCGCCACGTGACTGTGAGGCGCGGCGGGGTCAGAGGTCAGCCTCCCGCCCTCCCGCCCGGTTTCTCCTCAGCCGCCGCCGCCATGGCCGCGTGCGGGTCCCCGTCCGGGCTCCTGCTGGGCCTGGCCTCCCTGCTGCCGGGGCTGCCCGGGGCCGAAGCCGTCGAGGCCGGAGACGCCGCCGCCCTCCTGCTCGGCTGCTTCCTCAGCGTCACGGCCGTCTGCGCCTGCCTGGGCCTCTACGCCCGGAGGAGGAACGAGCCCATGTGACCCCGGAGGCCTCCGCCCCTCAGCCCCCCTCGGCCCGAGCCTTCGGAGAAGACGGCGCCTTCAGACGGAAAAGAGCTGGCCCGCGTGGAACTGGCGGGGCATGAATCCCGGGAACGCGGCGGGAAAGCCGTGGTTGCTTCCCAAGCGGGATGCCCGGGCCGGGAAAATGGATGGGCCTGCAGCAACACCCCCCCCCCCCCCCCACATTCCCACTCCCACGGGGGTGATGGGCATTCCCAAGTCGTTTTCCTCAACGGTTCCTGGGCCCCCTTAATGGGGCATTCAAACAAAACCGGATCGACTGCCTCTTGACAGTTCCTATCGTTATCTCTTCGTCGTGCGGACCTTGGAAAGACGAATGCGGCAAATTATCCCTTTAAATAAAAGAACCGTTTAATCTAAAAGACTGCCGGACCCTTCCTTAAATCGCTTACCATTTAGTAGGGATGATAGTGTAGGGATTTGTTGTCTTCTTTCCATCAATCCATCAATTGTTGAGCGCACCATTTAATAGGGATGGTAGTGTAGGGATTTGTTGTCTTCTTTCCACCAATCCATCGATTGTTGAGCGCTTACTGTGCGCAGAGCGCACGATTTAGTAGGGATGGTAGTATAGGGGTTTGTTGTCTCCTTTCCATCAATCCATCGATTATTGAGCACTTACTGTGCGCAGAGCGCATGATTTAATAGGAATGGTAGTATAGGGGTTTGTTGTCTTCTTTCCATCAATCCATCGATTATTGAGCGCTTACTGCGCGCAGAGCGCACGATTTAGTAGGGATGGTAGTATAGGGATTGGGTGGCTTCTTTCCATCGATCCATCGATTATTCAGCGCTTACTGCGCGCAGAGCGCACGATTTAGTAGGGATGGTAGTGTAGGGATTTGGTGGCTTCTTTCCATCAATCCATCGATTATTCAGCGCTTACTGCGCGCAGAGCGCACGATTTAGTAGGGATGGTAGTGTAGGGATTTGTTGTCTTCTTTCCACCAATCCATCGATTGTTGAGCGCTTACTGCGCGCAGAGCGCACGATTTAGTAGGGATGGTAGTGTAGGGATTTGGTGGCTTCTTTCCATCAATCCATCGATTATTCAGCGCTTACTGCGCGCAGAGCGCACGATTTAGTAGGGATGGTAGTGTAGGGATTTGGTGGCTTCTTTCCATCAATCCATCGATTATTGAGCGCTTACTGTGCGCAGAGCGCACGATTTAGTAGGGATGGTAGTATAGGGATTGGGTGGCTTCTTTCCATCGATCCATCGATTATTCAGCGCTTACCGTGCGCAGAGCGCACGATTTAGTAGGGATGGTAGTGTAGGGATTTGGTGGCTTCTTTCCATCAATCCATCGATTATTCAGCGCTTACTGTGCGCAGAGCGCACGATTTAGTAGGGATGCTAATATGGGGATTTAGTAGGGATGCTAATATGGATGCTATAGGGATGGAGAAGCAGCATGGCTCAGTGGAAAGAGCCCGGGCTTTGGAGTCAGAGGTCAAGGGTTCGAATCCCGGCTCTGCCAATTATCAGCTGCGTGACTTTGGGCGAGTCACTTCACTTCTCTGGGCCTCAGTGACCTCATCTGGAAAATGGGGATGAAGACTGTGAGCCCCCCTGTGGGACAACCCAATCACCTTGGAACCTCCCCAGCGCTTAGAACAGTGCTTTGCACATAGCGCTTAATAAATGTCATTATTATTATTATTATCAATATAGGGATTTGTTGGGCTGTACCTGTGGATTAATTACTGCCTTTTCCATTTTTTGCAATTGTTGCGCCTTCGCTATTTGCCTGGGTACGTACACGATCATCCTATTGGACAAAATCCCCACCCCACTTGGCATTTACAATTTAACGGGGAGGGAGACCTGGTATTGAATCCCCATTTTGCAGATGAGGAAACTGAGGCACGGAGAAGGGGAGTGACTTTGCCGAGGTCACCCAGCAGGCGCGGGGCGGTGCTGAGATTAGAACCCAGGGCCACCCACTAGGCAATGCTGCTTCTGCCTTTGCTTTACCAGTCAGGCAGAAAGACTGTGTTGGTGAAATTTTCTTTTCTCTTGAGTGAATGGAAAGTAATTCTAAACATGGGATGTGTGATTCTATTTATTTTATTTTGTTAGTATTTTTGGTTTTGTTCTCTGTCTCCCCCTTTTAGACTGTGAGCCCACTGTTGGGTAGGGACTGTCTCTATATGTAAGACTGTGTTGGTGAAATTTTCTTTTCTCTTGAGTGAATGGAAAGTAATTCTAAACATGGGATGTGTGATTCTATTTATTTTGTTAGTGTGTTTGGTTTTGTTCTCTGTCTCCCCCTTTTAGACTGTGAGCCCACTGTTGGGTAGGGACTGTCTCTATATGTTGCCGACTTGGACTTCCCAAGCGCTTAGTCCAGTGCTCTGCACACAGTAAGCGCTCAATAAATACGATTGATTGATTGATTGATTGATTGAGCTGCCACTTGGTGAAACTCAGCAGAAGCATGAGACGCGCCCCCAGCCCAGAGGGGTCTTGAGTTTAGCGGGTCAGGGCGGGTGTAAGAATATTTACAAATCTCTAGAATAAACCAGGTAGGAACGTGGTCCCTACCGGGTACAGATAACACGGTCTTTTCTCGAGGATCTTATTGCACAAGGGCTGTGCTTCTGTTACCGTTTGCTTCTCTGGGTTGGAGAAGGAAGGAAAATCCCCATCTTGAGTAACCTGTTTGGAGGGAGGAGGGTCTTGGGTGAATCGGGAGCGGCAGCTCAGGTGGGACAGAAAACACGGTCTTTTCTCAAGGATCTTATTGCACAAGGGCAGTGCTTCTGTTACCGTTTGCTTCTCTGGGTTGGAGAGGGAAGGAAAATCCCCATCTTGAGTAACCTGTTTGGAGGGAGGAGGGTCTTGGGTGAATCGGGATCGACAGCTCAGGTGGCTATTTGGAGTTCCCGGTTGGGAGCTGGTCAGAGGGAAGTGGGGAAGGATGGAAACGGCCGAAATGGGGTTGGCTTGCCTGGAGCCCAAACCTTGACGGGGGCTGTAGAACAAAGGAAGAGCAGGTAGCAAAGTGGGCGGTGTGTCCATGCTAAAAGGACACAATGTAGGCCTTGGCTTGGGCCCCCACCCAGGGTAGGGGCAGCAGTCGGACTTGGGGAGGACTGGGAGAGGGTGTGTCTGAGAGGGAAAGCAGCTCTGCTCTGAGCAAAAACAAATGGAGAGCAGGATATGCGTGCTTGTCTCTGAATGAATTCCTTTGCTCGGGCAAAAGATTCAACATTTGCCGTTCAGGGATGCTGGGAAATGCCCCAAGCTGGGGGTTTTCCTTTCGAAGGAGCCAAGCTGTGAAAAGTGCCATGTATATATGTTTGTACATATTTATTACTCTATTTATTTATTTTACTTGTGCATATCTATTCTATTTATTTTATTTTGTTAGTATGTTTGGTTTTGTTCTCTGTCTCCCCCTTTTAGACCGTGAGCCCACTGTTGGGTAGGGACTGTCTCTATATGTTGCCAATTTGTACTTCCCAAGCGCTTAGTACAGTGCTCTGCACATAGTAAGCGCTCAATAAATGCGATTGATGATGATGATGAAGTGCCGACCCACCCCATCGACACTCGTGGTTGAGCACCTCTCCCTGCAAGCCTCAACAGACCCCTTATGCTCGTGAGAAACTCGAACCTAAAAGTACCCTCGGAATCACGCTGCATTAGACAGTAATTTAGTCACACGCAGGCACTTTGAAAGAATCGAAATAAGGTCACAGATTAACCGTATGTAACGAAAGACATTTTTGGCCGCTTGAAAGGGGTTGGGGAAACAGCACTGTTGGTCTGCTTGTATTTTGTAGCCAATGGAGTAGGCTGATGGAGGTCAGAGTCTTCAGGCCCGGGAGGCCTCGGTCCTCCTCCCAGCTCCATTCCTATTTTGGGCTTTCTTGGTGGTGTATTTAAAAGTCTGCCGTTGAGGAAAAAATGAAAGTAATAGATGGAGGTCTCTGCTGAATCGAATGGAGAAGAAAAGCGGACACAGATTGTCTCCATAAGTTAGAATTGAGAAGGCTAAAACCTGGGCAGCGATGATGAAAGAAGAAAAGCAACTTCATAATGAAGGGAAAAACAGGGTAAGATACTTCATGGAAGAAGCATTATGCAGTACAGATGTTAAACCCCACAGGAAAACAATCGCACCCATTCTGTGGTGAAAAAAATCACCAGAGTTAAAAAAAAATCACTGAAAGATTGGGCTCGTCTTACAATTTTGGTTCATGCAAGTCTAAGGAAGTTGTTGTTTGCTCCCTGGACAGCCCTGGCCCCATTCTATGGGGTAAGATGCTAACACCTTCCATTTGGCTATTATTGCTTAACATAAATTGAAGTTTCCAATGCTTTTGGGCCCGATAAATATAATAGGCACATTAATGTTGCATAAGTTGTTTTCAAATGTCATTCGGCTGGGCATCTTGGATAAATATTTTACGTAAATGATTGCGAATTGCTGATTATTCTTACATGATCAGAGAGGATAGCTTGTTTCCAAGGTTTTCTCTGGGTTTCCCTCAGGCCCAAAGATGCTCCGTGAGATTCCCGGGCCTTCCCAAACTAATTCCCGAATCGTCATCTGACAACGACCCTGATCCACCTGCTCTCTACCAGATAGATCTACGCGCTCGGTGTTCTTGGGCTAATGGCTGCTGTTTCCTCAGCCTCTGGTCCTTCCTGGAGTTTTTCGGATCTTTGGATCGTAAACCTGCTTATGTCAAATTTTGGTGCCCAGCCTTTTGCCAATTAAGAATTGTGCCCTCCACTTTTACTCATTTGTGCCAGGGGCCAGTTACAGCCTTTGTAAAACGTTGAACCCGCTGCTTCAGTCCTCGGCAGGGTAGAGAACAGCAGTATTTCATGAAGGCCAGAGGGGTATTTAAAGACCACCTTTAAGCTCTTGATGCAGCAGTGTGATTTTTCAGGTTGGGGTGGGTTATTTTCTGCCCGAATGGGAAGGATTCAGGCTTGGGTCAGCAGAGTTTGGGGCACACTCTTCTCGACAGGGTGGTTTAGGAGCGCCTGCTGGCTAGCATTTGCCCTGCCCACCCGTTCATAAATCAATCTGTAATTTATTTATATTAATGTCTATCTCCCCCTCCAGACTGTAATCTCGTTGTGAGCAGGGAATGTGTCTTGTTTATTGTACTGTATTCTCCCAAGCGCTTCGTAAAGTACTCTGCAAGCAGCATTCGATAAATACAATTGATTATCAGTGGTATTTACTGAACACTTACTGGACGCAGAGCACTGTACGAAGCCCTTGGTAGAGTACAGTATGGTGAAGTTGGTGGCCACATTCCCTGCAAACTGCTTTCTTCCAAAGTATGACCTCTGAGAAAACAACCAGCCCAGGATAAATAATAAATAAATAATGATGGTACTTGTTAAGCGCTTACTATGTGCAAAGCACTGTTCTGAGCGCTGGGGAGGTTATAAGGCGATCAGGTTGTCCCACGGGGGGCTCACAGTTTTAATCCCCATTTTACAGATGAGGTAACTGAGGCAGAGAAGTTAAGTGACTTGCCCAAAGTCACCCAGCTGACAGGATGGCACATCTCAAAGCTGACTGGACTGTTGGACCCTATATCACCCCATTTCTACTGGGGAAGCATCGTGGCCTTGTGGAAAGATCACAAACCTGAGAGACGGAGGACCTGGGTTCTAATCCCAGCTCCACCATTTGCCTGCTGAGTGACAGTGGGGAAATCACATAACCTATCTGAGCCTCAGTTTCCTCATCTGAAAAATGGGGACAGCAAGATACCTGTTCTCCCACCTTCTTAGACCGTAAACTCCTTGGGAGTCAGGGACTGTGTGGGATCTGATATTACCGTATCTTAGTCCTGGGCTTGGCTCACAGAAGGTGCTTAACAAATGCCAAAATTGTTGTTATTAGTCTTGTCTTATGCTGTCCAGTCATTTCTGACCCATAGCGACTCCATGGACACGTCTTTCGCAGAACGCCCCACCTCCATCTGCAATAGTTCTGAGAGTGTATCCATGGTAAAAATACGGACGTGGATTACCATTGCCTTCTTCCGTGAAGTAAACTTGCGTTTCTGCCCTCGATTCTCTTCCATGTTGCTGTTGCCCAGCACAGGTGAGTTTTGACTTGTAGCAATTACCTGCCACTCGCCGGCCCGAGCCAGGAATGGAATGGGTAGGCCTCTGCTTGACTCTCCCTCCCATAGCCGAGACTGGTAGAGTACTGGAAACTCTCCGGGTGCTATCCTGAGAGCGGATTATTATTGTTAATTGCTGAGAATGGCAGAGCTGGAAAAAATCACCGTTGTGTTAAGTGCTCATTATGTGCAACCTGGAATAGCTGCAGTACCATAAGATCAGTACCAGTCCCTGTCCCAGACGTGTCTTACAGTTTCCTTACAGCATCTCTACAAGGGAGGTGGGGGGGTCAGGGAGAACCCCCCTCAGCCCCTCAAGCAACTCCCTCCTCCTCTACCCATCCTCGCTTCTCTCCCACTACACCCCAGCCCACACACTTCACCCCTCTAGCACCAACTTACTCTCTGTGCCTTGATCTCATCTCTCTTGCCACCACCCCCTTGTTCATACCCTCATCATCATCATCAATCGTATTTATTGAGCGCTTACTATGTGCAGAGCACTGTACTAAGCGCTTGGGAAGTACAAATTGGCAACATATAGAGACAGTCCCTACCCAACAGTGGGCTCACAGTCTAAAAGGGGGAGACGGAGAACAAAACCAAACATACTAACAAAATAAAATAAATAGGATAGATATGTACAAGTAAAATAAATAAATAAATAAATAGAGTAATAAATATGTACAACCATATATACATATATACAGGTGCTGTGGGGAAGGGAAGGAGGTAAGACGGAGGGGATGGAGGGGGGAAGAGGGGGAGAGGAAGGAAGGGGCTCAGTTTGGGAAGGCCTCCTGGAGGAGGTGAGCTCTCAGCAGGGCCTTGAAGGGAGGAAGAGAGCGAGCTTGGCGGATGGGCAGAGGGAGGAGGGCATTCCAGGCCCGGGGGGTGACGTGGGCCGGGGGTCGATGGCGGGACAGGCGAGAACGAGGTACGGTGAGGAGATTAGCGGCGGAGGAGCGGAGGGTGCGGGCTGGGCAGTAGAAGGAGAGAAGGGAGGTGAGGTAGGAGGGGGCGAGGTGATGGACAGCCTTGAAGCCTAACTCTTTCACCCCTCCCTCCTCCCTAACGTCGAGAGCGTCGTTAGGATTTTGGAAGCATCATTTGGACTTCCTCAATCTAAAGGAATTTGTAAGATGTTTATGTTCAGGAGGGTTCATTAATAAGAGTTCTAATCACGCAGCGCCATTAAAATTGGGATTCCAATGAGTGTTTTTCTCAGTCCGAAAGTAATGATGATCTGGACAGATGTGCACACATTTGGCAACATGGAAGGTGGCGAGCAGGTGTATTAGTAAGTTCCTAACAAATTCCATTAAAAAAAACCTTCCCTGATTAAGCTGAAAGTAATGATTGAGGAAGTCCAAATGATGCTTCCAAAATCCTAACGACGCTCTCGACATTAGGGAGGAGGGAGGGGTGAAAGAGTTAGGATCCTGTCACCCAAATAGGTGAGACCAAATAGGTGAGACACACGCGTGCACATGCTCACATGCACGCACACACACACAACACACACATCCTTGTATAGTTCACATCTGTGCCATCACTCTCAGCTCCTCTCCCTGCCCTGTAGCCCCCAAATCGTGGCTCCTGCACAGGGAAGAAAAATGACAGGGAAAGCAGCCTATGATGGGTGGTTGGGCAAGTCTAGGGAATCAATCAATCAATTATTGGTATTTATTGAGCACTTACTGTGTGCAGAGAGTTTTACTAACTGCTTGGGAGAGTATAATACAAAAGGATTGGTAGACACATTCCCTATCCACAAGGAGTTTACATTCTGGATGGGGAAACAGGCAATAAAATGAATTTTAGAGATATACGTAAGGGTTGTGGGGCTGAGGGAGGGGTGAATATCAAGTGCTTGGAAGGTACAGATCCACGGGTGAGGGTGTCGCAGGTGGGAAAGGGAGTAGGGGATTAATGGAATTTGTTAGGAGCTTACTATGTGCCAGGCATTGAACTAAAAATTGGGGTCGATCCAAGCTGATCAAGTTGGACACAGTCCATGTCCCACGTGGGGCTCACAGCTCTAATCCCAATTTTACAGATGGGGCAACTGAGGCCCAGAGAAGTGAAGCGACTTTCCCAAGGTCACACAGCAGGCAAGTGGCGGGGCCAGGATTAGATTCCCCCCATTCTAGACTGAGCCCATTGTGGGCAGGGATTATCTCTCTTTGTTGCTGAATTGTACTTTCCAAGAGCTTAGTACAATTCTCTGCACACAGTAAGCTCTCAATAAGTACGATTGAATTAATGAATGAACCCAGGTCCTTTTGATGCTCAGGCCTGTGCTCTATCCACTAGACCGCACTGCTTCTTCCAGGCGACTCTCCCATGCGAGACGGAGTGAAATGAACTAGTAACAGAATGAGCAAAACTGAAACTGACAGTGAAGGTATTGACTCTAGTAGTGGTCCTTCACTGAAGACCAGCACATGTCACTGAGAAACAAATCTCTTTTCTCCCAATCAATCAATCAATCAATCATGTTTATTGAGCGCTTACTGTGTGCAGAGCACTGTACTAAGCACTTGGGAAGTACAAGCTGGCAACATATATAATCCCTACCCAACAGTGGGCTCACAGTCTAAAAGGGGGAGACAGAGAACAAAACCAAACATACTACCAAAATAAAATAAATGGAATAGATATGTACAAAAATAGAATAGATATGTACAAGAAGAAGCAGAACCCAGATGTTTGAGAGGGAGTTTTGCCTATGAAATAAATACTTGAAAAATCCTCAGTCTGATCAAATTACAAGCAAAATGAGGTGTTCAGCCTTGACTAACAGTTTATTCATTTGGGTACACTACAACAATAAGTCTCGAGGAATAGAGAGCAAAAATCTGGGGTTCAGGAAGGCAACTGAGTAGGGCTTTATTTTTGGCAGGTGTTTTTATTTTTTCCAAAGTGCTTTCATACGACCGATCTCATTTCATCCTTATCCTGTGACACGGGCAGGGGTGCAGGTATCGTCGTCCCCATTTTCTAGATGAGGAAACAACGGATGGGCGGGGGTAAAAGCGTGTGTGTCTCAGAGCATTCGGCAACCAGATGCAGATTTGGGATGCGAACTCAGGCCTCCGGACTCCCAGCCCCACACTCTTTCAACAAAGCCTACCTCCAGTTGAATTCACCTTATCGCCGAGGGGCCCGCACCACGGACAGGCTCAGACGGCAGCTAGCCAGATCAGTCAGTTGTGTTGTATTTGGCGGGGGTGAAGTACTTCGAGAGATGGGCTAAGCAAGAAGTGTAGCCTAATGGAAAGAGCCCAAGCCTGGGAGCCAAAGCATCTGGACAGTGCTCTGCACATAGTAAGCGCTCAATAAATACGATTGATGATGGTGATCTGGGTTCTAATCCAACTCCACCACTTGCCTGCGGTGTGCCCTTGGGCAAGAGCCAGCTTTTCTGTGCTACTCTCCCCCCCTTCAAAGCCTTACTGAAGGCTCCTCTTCTCCAAGAGGCCGACCCTGACTTTTTCCCTTTATTCATCCCCCCTCTCAGCCCCACGGCACTTATGTACTTATTTTTAATTTATTTATTTATATTAATATCCGTCCCCCTCTCTAGACTGGAAGCTCGTTGTGGGAAGGGAATGTGTCTGTTTATTCTATTATACTCTCCCAAGTGCTTAGTACAGGACTCCGCACACAGCAAGTGTTCAATAAATTCGACTTACTGGCTGACTGACTTAGATTCCTCAACCATAAAATGGGGATTCAATGCCTGTTCTCCCTGATCCTTAGACTGTGACCCGCGTAGTGGGCAGGGATTGTGTCCAACCCGATTATCAGCGTGGCTCAGTGGACAGAGCACGGGCTTTGGAGTCAGAGGTCATGGGTTCAAATCCCGGCTCCGCCACTCGTCAGCTGTGTGACTTAGGGCAAGTCACTTCACTTCTCTGGGCCTCAGTTACCTCACCTGTAAAATGGGGATTAAGACTGTGAGCCCCACATGGGACAACCTGATCACCTTGTAAATTCCCCAGCGCTTAGAACAGCGCTCTGCACATAGTAAGCGCTTAATAAATGCCATCCTCCTCATCATCATCTGGTATCTACCCCAGCCCTTAAGTGCTTGGCCCTCAGTAAGCGCTTTACAAATATCCAAATAATTATTTATCCAGGCTGCTTCTCCCTGGGGCCCCGTCCATACAGCAAACATTTAGAGGTGATGGACTCATCTTGGTAGACGTGGAGAGAAGGGAGGTAAGGTAGGAGGGGGGCGAGGCGATGGAGAGCCTTGAAGCCGAGAGTGAGGAGTTTTTGCTTGATTTGTAGTTTGACAGGGAGCCACTGGAGATTTTTGAGGAGGGGAGTAACATGCCCAGAGTGTTTCTGCACAAAGATGATCCAGGCAGCAGCGTGAAGTATAGACTGAAGCGGGGAGAGACAGGAGGATGGGAGATCAGAGAGGAGGCTGATGCGGTAATCCAGTCGGGATAGGATGAGAGATTGAACCAGCAAGGTGGCGATTTGGATGGAGAGGAAAGGGCGGATCTTGGCGATGTTGCGGAAGTGAGACCGGCAGGATTTGGTGACGGATTGGATGTGTGGGGTGAACGAGAGAGCGGAGTTGAGGATGACACCAAGGTTGCAGGCCTGTGCAGGGAATGTGTCTGTTTATCGTTAAATTGTACTCTCCTGAGTGCTTAGTACAGCGCCCTGTACACATGAAGCACCCAATAAATATGAGTGAATGAATGACTGCTGCAATTCCGTATGCAATAAGATGTGACGGAACCCGAATCTAAAGCCGAGCCACTAAAACTGCAGCCCTGTCGGACCATCCTGTCTGCTGAACCGGAGTCAGCTGGAGTTTCCTCTCTTCTGGCTTCGTTTCAAGCTGTTGAAGCAATTGTTATGTGCAGCCTCAATTCTCTCATCTTTCCCTCAGCATTATTCCTGGTAATAAGATATATGGGGTCATTTGGCACATAACTTGTATAATGCATTCCATTAGTGGGATGAGCTAACAACAGTTTGGTTTCAGAGTACCTTATACCCGGATCCCGGACCCCAATCAGTTAATCAGATGATGGAATTTAGTGAGCACTTACTGTAAGCAGACCACTGCACTAAGCACTTGGGAGAGTACAATACAGTAGAGTAAGTAAATCGATCATATTTTAATCAATCACATTTACTGAGTTCTTACAGTGCGCAGAGCACTGTACTAAGGACTTGGGAGAGTACAATATAACAGAATTGGTAGGCACATTCCCTGCCCACCATGAGCTTACAGTCTAGAGGGGGAAACATACATTAATAGAAATACTTTGCACATAGTAAGTCCCCAAATAAGATTGAATGAATAAAAAAATAAATTACGGATATCTACACATCTACATAGGTGCTGTGGGGTTGAGAAAGGGGTGACAAAAGGATTCAAATCCGAGTGAAAGGGTGACAGTATGGAGTGGGAGAAGAGGGAATGAGGGCTTAGTCAAGAAAGACCTCTTGGAGGAGATGTACTTTTGATGAAGATTTCAAAGTGGGAGGAGTAATTGTCTGTCAGATATGAAGAGGGAGGGCATTCCAGGCCAGGACCGGACTTGGGTGAGAAGTTAGCGGTGAAATAGAGAGAGATTGAGGTCCACCGAGTAGGTTGGCATTAAAGGAGCAAAGTGTGCGTGCTGGGTTGTACTGGGAGAACAGTGAGGAAAGGTTGGAGGGGCCAAGTTGAATGAGTGCTTTAAAGCTGATGGTAAGAAATTGCTGCTTGCTTCAGAGGTGGATGGGCAACCACTGGAGGTTCTTGAAGAGTGGGAAAACACGGACTAGACGTTTTTGTGGAAAAATTCATTCATTCAATCATATTGAGCTCTTACAGTGTGCAGAGCACTGAACTAAGCACTTGGGAAGTACCAGTTGGCAACATATAGACAGACGGTCCCTACCCAACAACGGGCTCACAGTCTAGAAGGGGGAGACAGACAACAGAACAAAACATGTGGACAGGTGTCAAGTCATCAGAATAAACAAATATAAAACTAGATGCACATCATTAACAAAATAAATGGAATAGTAATTATGTACAAGTAAAATAGAGTAATAAATCTGTACAAACATACATACAGGTGCTGTGGGGAGGGGAAGGAGGTAGGGCGGAGGGGATGGGGAGGAGGGGAGGAAAAAGGGGGCTCAGTCTGGGAAGGCCTCCTGGAGGAGGTGAGCTCTCAGTAGGGCCTTGAAGGGAGGAAGAGAGCTAGCTTGGCAGATAATAATAATAATGGCATTTATTAAGCACTTACTATGTGCAAAGCACTGTTCTAAGCGCTGGGGAGGTTACAAGGTGATCAGGTTGTCCCACGGGGGGCTCACAGTCTTCATTCCCATTTTACAGATGAGTTTACTGTGGCACAGAGAAGTGAAGTGACTTGCCCAAAGTCACACAGCTGACAATTGGTGGAGCCGGGATTTGAACTCACGACCTCTGACTCCAAAGCCCGGGCTCTTTCCACTGAGCCACGCTGCTTCTCTAGGTGTGGAGGGAGGGCATTCCAGGCCAGGGGGGAAGGACGTGGGCCAGGGGTCGGTGGCGGGACGGGCGAGAACGAGGCACAGTGAGGTGCCCCCACGTGTCTTGGTGCCTCTGTTGGAAATGGAGTCCTCGAATGGTTAAGCCACAGAGCGGACCCAGAGAACGTTACTCAAGGGCTTATGGTCTTATCCCTGGGAGGAGGAGAGAAGGGAGAGGTCAGTCTCTTCATGGGAGAGATGAGGAACCGGTGCCCAGAGAAAGCCAGTGGCTAGTTGGGTCACCCAGCAGACCGGGGCCCAGAGAGAGTCAGTGGCTAGCCGGGTCAGCCGGCAGACCAGTGGAAAAAGGATGGGGCCAGAACCGGCTCAACTGTTGCCCAGTCTTTCCTGAAGACCCCGTTAATCACTTGTCCTGATCCTGGATAGAGAGTTTGGTCCCGCGATGCATGAGCAACAGAATGGTAAACAGCAGCATTATCGTCATCAATGGAATTTATTGATGAGTTTGTTGTGACTAGCGGCTTCAAGGCGTTCCACCGACTTTTTCCTCCTACTTGCCCACTCTCTTCTCTCATACACATCAGCTCACACGCCTCTCGGATTAGCTTACTCACCATGCCCCCTTCGCTCCACTGCAACTACCCTCTCTAAGGTCAACAATGACCTCCTCCTTTCCATATCCTGTATATATGTATATATGGTTGTACATATTTATTACTCTATTTATTTATTTATTTATTTATTTATTTTACTTGTACATTTCTATCCTACTTATTTTATTTTGTTGGTATGTTTGGTTCTGTTCTCTGTCTCCCCCTTTTAGACTGTGAGCCCACTGTTGGGTAGGGACTGTCTCTATGTGATGCCAATTTGTACTTCCCAAGCGCTTAGTACAGTGCTCTGCACATAGTAAGCGCTCAATAAATACGATTGATTGATTGATATCCAGTGGCCTCTACTGCATTCTAGTTCTCCTAGATCTCTCACCTGTCTTTGACCCTGCAGACCACCATCTTCTCCGGTTTTACTGACACCGTGCTCTCCTTGGTCTCTTTCCTGCCCGGAACTCTCTCCCCCTTCATATCTGACAGACGACCAAGTTTCCCATCTTCAAAGTCCTACGAAAATCACATTAATCGATCCATTGTATTTATTGAGCACTTACTGTGTGCAGAGCACTGTACTAAGCACTTGGGAGAGTACAGTATAACAGGCTTGGTAGACTGGATCCCTGCCTACAGGAAATTTACAGTCTAGAGGGGGAGAGAGATATTAATAAAAATAATGAAATAATTTGTGGATATGTACATAGGTGTTGTATCTCCTCCAGGAAGCCTTCCTTAATTAACCTCTAGTTGTCCTCCTTTCTGTGTCACCTACGCACTTGGGTCTCTACCCCCTAGGCTCTTTCATATTCACTCCACCCCCACAGCACTTATGTACAGATCTTTATGCGCTTGTATTTTAATATCTCTCTCCCCTTCCAGATGGAAAGCTCCTTGAGGGCAGGAATCATGTCTACCAACCCTACCGTATCGAACACAGTGTTTGTACACAGTAAGTGCTCAGTAAATAGCATCGATTGATTGATTGTGCATCTCATTCTCATCTCTCCCACCTCCAAACCATCGCTCAACCTTTCCTGCTGCATGGAACTCCTTCCCCGTCAAATCTGCTACACCACAGCTTAAACACTTACACTTATCATTATCACTATTATTACTCATCTACATATCACAACGACTTCACTCTACTACCTGGATCATTTTTCTAAAAAGTCGTTCTGCGCACATTCATTCATTCAATCATACTTATTGAGAGCTTACTGCGTGCAGAGCACTGTACTAGGCACTTGGGAAGTACAAGTTGGCAACATATAGAGACGGTCCCTACCCAACAGCGGGCTCACAGTCTAGAAGGGGGAGACAGACAACAAAACAAAACATATTAACAAAATAAAAGAAATAGAAAAGTACACACATCTCCCCATGCCTCAAAAATCTTAAATGGTTGCCCATACCTCTCTACATCAATCAGAAACTACTGACTATTGGTTTCAAAGGATTCTATCAACTCCCATCCTGATACTCATAGAGTGTCTTCTCCCACTTCACCCCGGTCATTCATTCATTCATTCATTCAATCGTATTTATTGAGCGCTTACTGCGTGCAGAGCACTGTACTAAGCGCTTGGGAAGTACAAGTTGGCAACATATAGAGACAGTCCCTTCCCAACAGTGGGCTCAGGTCCACACTCCACACTCTTTGTGTCTCTCAGGCTAAATCAACCAATCAATCAATGGCATTCATTGATTACAGACTGGTTTGAGTTTTTTTAGTGGTATTTGTAAAGTGCTTATTATGCGCCAGGCACTGGTCTAAGCACCGTGGTAGGTGTAAGCTGATCAGATTGGACACAGTGCTTGTCCCACATGGGGCTCACGATCTTAATCCGCATTTTACAGATGAGGTAACTGAGGCTCAGAGAAGTCAGGTGACTTGCCTAAGGTCACACAGCGGACAAATGGAGGAGCAGGGATTAGAACCCAGGTCCTTCTGACTTCTAGGCCTGTGCTTTATCCACTAGGCCATGCTGCTTCTCAGAGCGCAGTACTGAGTGCTTGAGAGAATACAACAGAGTTGTTAGATACAGCCCATGCCCCCTTTTCTTCTCCTCTACCACATACCCTCCCCCTGTCTGGAACTCCCTCCATTTCCAATATAGAACACAGTTCTCCCCATCTTCAAAATCCTACCAAACTCACATCTCTTCCAGGAGGTCTTCCCCAATTAATTTCCAATCTCCCCCATTTTAAAATCAATCAGTCAATCAGCGGTATTTATTGAGTGCTTACTATGTGCAGAGCACTGTACTAAGCGCTTGGGAGAGTACAATACAACAGAACTGGCAGAAATGTTCCCTGCCCATAATGAGTTTACAGTCCAGTTTGCATCCCCACATCTGCCACTTGGACACTTCTGCCCTACTTCAGAATTTCCACAAAGCACTTCTTTACAAATCTTACACACTTTGTTACTTCCTTTGAACTGTAATTTGTTTTAAGGTTTGTCTTCCCTCTGTTAGATTCTAAGCACCTTGAGGGTAAGGATCGTTTCCTAATTCTACTCAACTCTCACACACAGTTTGGGGCTGTGCACTCAGTAGGCAGTCAATAAATTGATTTTAGCACATTCTCCTTGTCGCATACTCTATGCAGAGGGCTCCACTGGATGTCTGCTATCTCCACAATACTGTGTGCAGAGCACTGTGTTTTGGGTTTTTTTTTTGTTTGTTTGGTTTGTTCTGTTTTTTAATGGTATCTGCTAAGTGCTTACTATGAGCCCACCGTTGGGTAGGGACTGTCTCTATATGTTGCCAATTTGTACTTCCCAAGCGCTTAGTACAGCGCTCTGCACACAGTAAGCGCTCAATAAATACGATTGATGATGATGATGTGCAGGCACTGTACCAAGTGCTGGGGTAGATATAAGCTAAACATGGGGCTCACAGTCTTACCCCCACTTACACACACTTTTTACAGTTGAGGTAACTGAGGCCTGGGAAAGTTAAATGACTTGATCAAGGTCACACAGCAGGCCAGCGGCAGAGCCGGGATTAGAACCTGGAGCAGCGTGTTAGGGCATGGGGAGCATACCACAGTTGTAAAAGATGCTGTCCTGCTCCATGGGGGTGGAGGGTCCTGAGCTGTCCCCAGAAGCCACAAAGCAATACCAGATCCAACTTCCTGCCACTGACCAAGCGCTTAGTACAGTGCTCTGCACCTAGTAAGCGCTCAATAAATACGATTGACGGTGACCTGGATATTCCGCCGGGAAGCAGCGTGGCCTAATGAAAAAGGGACAGGCCTGGGAATCAGAGGGATCTGGGTTCTAATCCCGGCTCCACCCCGTGTCTCCTGTGTTACCTTGGACAAGTCACTTCACTTCTCTGTGCTTCACTTCTCCCAACTGTAAAGTGGGGATTAAAGACTGTGAGCCCCAGGTGGGACAGGGACGGAGTCCAATCTGGCTGGCTCATATCTACCCCAGTGCTTAATACAGTGCCTGTCACATAGTAAGAACAGTGCTCTGCACACAGTAAGCGCTCAATAAATACGATTGATTGATAGCAAGCACTTAACAAATGCCATTTAAAAAAAAAAATCACTGCATGCTGTAATATTCCAGGAAGTTGTTGTTCTGACCTACAACCGTTGCCCGATTAGATCATTCCATGGAGATGCCCAGTTGGTTTCCAGAAGGCTGGAGCATTTTCCCTGAAATCCCCACTTCGGGGGGGTCTCGGCTAGGGCATCTAGGGCGAGAGTCGTCCATCTCTTGGCTTCTGAATGGGGTGGAAGGAGCACATTGGCTTTCGGGGTTCCCTCCTGGCAGCTGGCTCCCTGACACCCTGCTCTCCCTCTCATGTCCAGCACCATTAATTCATTCAATCGTATTTATTGAGTGTTTACTGTATGCAGAGCACTGTACAAAGTGCTTGGAAAGTACCATACAGCAAAAGAGAGACACAATCCCTTCCCACAATGGGCTTACAGTCTACAGAGGGGGAGACAGACATCAAAACAAGTAAGCAAGCAACTATATAAGTAGAATTGTAGATATATACATGTATACATAAGTGCTGTGGGGCGGGGAGAGGGGGAAGAGCAAGAGTGAGTCGAGGTGATGCAGAAGGGAGGGGGAAATGAGGAAAAGGAGGCTTAGTCTGGGAAGGCCTTCAGTAAGGCTTTGAAGGAGGGAAGAGTGATTGGTAGATCAGCATCATCAATCGTATTTATCGAGCGCTTACTGTGTGCAGAGCACTGTACTAAGCACTTGGGAAGTACAAGTTGGCAACATATACAGTCCCTACCCAACAGTGGGCTCACAGTCTAAAAGGGGGAGACAAAACCAAACATACTAACAAAAAGGAGGGTGTTCCAGGCCCAAGATAGGATGTGGGCCGGGGTCGGCGGCGAGACAGGCGAGATCGAGGCACAGTGAGAAGTTTAGCACCAGAAGAGCGGAATCTGTGGGCTGGGAGGAGGTAGAAGGAGAGAAGGGAGGTGAGGTAAGAAGGGACGAGGTGATGGAGAGCTTTGAAGCCAATAGTGAGGAGTTTCCGTTTGATACGGAGCTTAATAGGCAACCACTGGAGATTTTTGGAGTGCGGGGTGACATGCCCTGAACATTTCTGTAGAAAGATAATCTGGGGGGGTGGACTGAAGTATGGATTGAAGTGGGGAGAGTCAGGAGGTTGGGAGGGCAGAAAGGAGGTTGATGCAGTCTTCCAGTCAGGATAGGATGAATGATCATCAAGCAGAGACTCCTCACTCTCGGCTTCAAGGCTGTCCATCACCTCGCCCCCTCCTACCTCACCGCCCTTCTCTCCTTCGACATCCCAGCCCGCACCTTCCGCTCCTCTGCCACTAACCTCATCACTGGGCCTCGTTCTCGCCTGTCCCGCCGTCGGCCCCCAGCCCACGTCCTTCCTCTGGCCTGGAGTGCCTTCCCTCCACACATCCGCCAAACTAGCTCTCTTCCTCCCTTCAAAGCCCTACTGAGCATTCACCTCCTCCAGGAGGCCTTCTCAGACTGAGCCCCCTTTTCCCTCTCCTCCTCCCCATCCTCCCCCTCTGCCCTACCTCCTTCCCCTCCCCACAGCACTTGTATATATTTGTACAGATTTATTACTCTATTTTACTTGTACATATTTACTCTTTGTTTTGTTACTGCTGTGCATATAACTATAGTTCTATTTATTCTGTTGGTTTTGACACGAGTCCACATGTTTTGTTTTGTTGTTTGTCTCCCCCTTCTAGACCGTGAGCCCGTTGCTGGGTAGGGACCGTCTCTGTATGTTGCCGACTTGTATTTCCCAAGCGCTTAGTACAGTGCTCTGCGCACAGTAAGCACTCAATAAATACGACTGAATGAATGAATGATTGTACTAACGTGATAGAGGTTTGGATGGAGAGGAAAGGGCAGATCTTGGCGATGTTGGGAAGGTGAGGAACGGTAGGCTTTGGTGACGGATTGGATATGTGGGGTGAATGAGAGAGCGGAGTCAAGGATGAAACCAAGGTTGCGGGCTTGTGAGACGGGAAGGATCGTTGTGCCGTCTACAGTGACGGGAAAGTGCGGGAGAGGACAGGGTTTGGGAGGGAAGATCAGGAGCCCTGGCTTGGACACGTTGAGTTTTAGGTGGTGGGAAGACGTCCAAATAGAGATGTCCTGAAGGTGGGAGGAGACGTGAGCCTGGAGGGAGGGAGAGGGAGCATTCGTTCATTCATTCAATCGCATTTATTGAGCGCTTACTGTGTGCAGAGCACCGAACTAAGCGCTTGGGATGTAGATTTGGGTGTCATCCGCATAGAGGTGGTCGTTGAAGCCGTGGGAGGGAATGAGTTCTGCTGTGTACCAAGGCAGAACAGTTCTTTCCCCCACCCTTTTCACCCTCCCCTCTGTGCACTTGGGTCTGTATCCCCTGAGCACTTGGTGAGTACTCACCCCAACCTCACCTCCGTAGCACTTATGTACATATCCTTATACTCTGCCGCTTCCCCTAATGGTGATTTATTTTTAATGTCTGTCTCCCCTACCAGTTTATAAACTCTCTGAGGGCATGGACCATGCCAATTCCACTGCATTGATTACGGTTTTTGTGAAGCGCTTACTACGTGTGAAGCACTATTCTAAGCACCGGGGTAGATAATAGAGGTTAACGAGTTTGGACACAGTCCCAGCCAGACATGAGGTCCAAGTAGGAGGGAGAACAGGTACTGAATACCCATGAGGAAACTGAGGCACAGAGAAGTTAAGTGACTTGACTGAGGTCACACGGCTGGCAGTTGGCAGAGCCGGGATTAGGACCCAAGTCCTCCCTTCTAGACTGTGAGCCCACTGTTGCGTAGGGACCGTCTCTATATGTTGCTAACACTTGTACTTCCCAAGCGCTTAGTACAGTGCTCTGCACACAGTAAGCGCTCAATAAATACGATTGAATGAATGAATGAATGAAGTCCTCTGACTCCCGGGCTTATGGCTCTTTCCAGTTGGCCTTGCTACTGTGAGAGAATTGTACTCTTCTAAGCACTTAGCTTGGGGGAAGCAGCGTGGCTCAGTGGAAAGAGCGCAAGCTTGGGAGTCAGAGGTCATGGGTTCGAATCTCAGCTCCTCCACTTGTCAGCTGTGTGGCCTTGGGCAAGCCACTTAACTTCTCTGGGCTTCAGTTACCGCATCTGTAAAATGGGTCCCACGTGGGACAACTTGATAGACTCGTGTCCCCCCGAGCGCTTAGAACAGTGCTCCTCTCATAGTAAGCGCTTAACAAATGCCACCATTATTATCGTTATTATTACTTAGCATAGTGCTCTGCACACAGTGAGCACTCGATAAGCACCATTGATTGATTTGCTTCCACACATTCACGTCACTCAAACATCCGTTTCCTAGTGGCCTAATCTGATCCACTTGGGTGGGGTGGAAGGTGCAATCAATAGGCAAGAGATTGGATACACCAAAGAAGATCACATCCCACCCTGGTTTGGAGCAAGAACTGGCAACTACCTACCTCCCCAAGTCTTAAATATCCTCTCCGGAGACGCCGTTCGCCCTTCGTAATTAAGATGATAATCGCAGTATTTATTAAGGGCTTCCTAAGCGTCGGGCACTGGTATAGATTCCAGACTTCAGAGTGAACAGCTGCTGGTATGCTCCAGGGAAACCCCCAACTCTGCACAGAGATGAGAAAATGCTGTTTTCCCAAACCATCCAAGACACTGTGGAGCCTCTGAGATGGGAATCGGACTCGGAGGCCAGAGGTAGGTCCTAACTCATTCGCCTGATCCCGCTGCATCTTAGGGGCTTTGGCTGGCATCCCCACTCCTGCTGCCAAACTTAGGAAAGGAAACCACATCCCGGTTGGTTATGCATCATTAACCAAATCCCATTCTCTGAAAATAAGCTGTTCTCTCCAGTCTTCCTGGGGGGGTACTCTGCCTGCCGACAACAGACCGGACCACGCCGCTGCTCCTGGGCCGAGATCACACCACCCCTGGGCATGACCATTTTCCTAGCCTGGAAGTCGTTCCGCGCTTGTTGGTGAAATCCAAAATGGATGTGAGGGAGGAGGGAGTTAGTGGTCACAGGACTGGGCTGTTTGGGTTTCCTCGAGGACGGCGGCTGAGGTTCCTCTCTGCAGCACTCCCGGGGGGAGTTGGGGGGCCCGGGAGGCAGTGGCGGCCCCCCCCAAACCAGGCTGGATGGTGGCAGACAGGAGGCTGTTCAGCTCAGGGTGGGAGGATGGTGGAGAGGGGCGGACCAGGCTCTTTTACAGCAGATAGGGAAGAAACAGAATAGAAAAAGCAGAACTGAAATTGTCAAATGCATCAGCTAGAGATAGTAGATGCCTTCTGGGGTGGCCAGTATACTAGAGATCCAGGGTCACTCACTATTGATCTATTTTGGTGCTATTGATGCCGGCCTGTTTGCTTTGTTTTGTTGTCTGTCTCCCCCTTCTAGACCGTGACCCCGTGTTGGGTAGGGATTGCCTCATCTGTTGCCGAATTGTACTTTCCAAGCGCTTAGTACAGTGCTCTGTGAGCCTGTTAGACTGTGAGCCCACTGTTGGGTAGGGACTGTCTCTATATTTTGCCAATTTGTACTTCCCAAGCCCTTAGTACAGTGCTCTGCACATAGTAAGCGCTCAATAAATACGATCGATGGTGATGATGATGCTCTACACACGGTAAGCCCTCAATATATACGATTGAATGAATGAACACCCGCACTTGAATGGACAAAATCGCACTGCCCTCCTGTTTGAACTCAAAAGAAAAGCATGAATGCAGGCCCATCCCCCGCATGTATATGAACATATCCATCTACACATACCCACACATACACAACTCAGTCAATGAAATATATTGAATTCCTACCCTAGGCTAACAGCTTGGAAGAGCCTACTGTTGGGTAGGGACCATCTCTCTATGTTGCCAACTTGTACTTCCCAAGCACGTGCTCTGCACACAGTAAGCGCTCAATAAATACGATTGAATGAATGAAAGAGACCATTCGAAGCAAGAGACAGTCAAGGGATTTCCAATATAATGCCTATGTGTGCGTGCACACACACACACACATGCCTGCCATTCACATATACATACCCCCACATATATATGCACAAACACGCACAGACACACTTGTACAAGTTTTATTCTTTCCACTTGTGCCATGTGTGGGCATTTTTGTATGTATGTTACGTATATCTCTGAATCTATCCGTGATTTCTTTCTTTAATCTACTTATTTATATTAATGCCTGTCTCCGCCTCTAGTCTGCGAGCTGGCTGTACTCTCCCAAGCGCTTCGTGCAGTGCTTCGCACACAGGCTTCTATAAATAGGAATGAATGAATGAATCCCCCTCATCTTACCTCCTTCCCTTCCCCACAGCACCTGTATATATGTATATATGTTTGTACATATTTATTACTCTATTTATTTATTTATTTTACTTGTACATATCTATTCTATTTATTTTATTTTGTTAGTATGTTTGGTTTTGTTCTCCGTCTCCCCCTTTTAGACTGTGAGCCCACTGTTGGGTAGGGACCGTCTCTATATGTTGCCAACTTGTACTTCCCAAGCGCTTAGTACAGTGCTCTGCACACAGTAAGCGCTCAATAAATACAATTGATTGATTGATTGATTGATTGATTGATTGAATGGGCAGCTGGTGGCAGAGCCGTTTCCAAGGAGGTGGTGTCCAGGTCCAGGAGGACAACCCCCGTCCCGAACAGCTCCGGTCGGATTTCTTCCCGAGGCTCCGAGGTTTTCCGATGCCTCTTCAGGTAGCTCATTCCCAGAAGAGGTGGGGAGAAGAAGAAGAGACCTCGAGGCGCCTCATCCACGCAGAGAAGCAGCGTGGCTCAGTGGAAAGAGCCCAGGCTTTGGAGTCAGAGGTCATGGGTTCCAATCCCGGCTCCGCCAACTGTCAGCTGTGTGAGGTTGGGCAAGTCACTTCGCTGTGCCTCATCATCAATTGTATTTATTGAGTGCTTACTGTGTGCAGAGCACTGTACTAAGCGCTTGGGAAGTACAAGTCGGTAACATATAGAGACAGTCCCTACCCAGCAGTGGGCTCACAGTCTAAAAGGGGGAGACAGAGAATAAAACCAAACATACTAGCAAAATAAAATAAATAGAATAGATATGTACAAGTAAAACAAATAAATAGAGTAATAAATACGTACAAACATATATACATATATACAGGTGCTGTGGGGAAGGGAAGGAGGTGAGAGGGGGACGAGGGGGAGAGGAAGGAAAGGGCTCAGTCTGGGAAGGCCTCCTGGAGGAGGTGAGCTCTCAGTAGGGCCTTGAAGGGAGGAAGAGAGCAGTGTACTAAGCGCTTGGGAGAGTATTTATTACTCTCCCAAGTATGAGTATTTATTATTACTTGGGAGAGTGCAATTTAATGGAGTTGATAGGCATGCTTCCTGTCCACAATGAGCTCAGTTACCTCACCTGTAAAATGGGGATAAAGAAAGACTGCGAGCCCAACACGGGACAGCCTGATCGCCCTGTATTCCCCCAGCGCTTAGAACAGTGCTCTGCACGTAGTAAGCGCTTAAGAAATATTATTATCCGTCTGGGCTTGGGGGGGGAATGTCGTGACGTCATGCCCGGGAAGGGTTATTTTTAAGCCGGCCGCGGGGGGGGCGGCGGGGAGCGCCCCGGCCGGGCCCGTCCAATGGGAGCGCGGTATGCAAATGAGCCCCGCGTCATGCGGATGCCGATTGGCTCGGACTCGCCCGGCTGTCGGCGTCTCCCGGAGATCCCGCGGCGAGCGGAGAGGACGTCTTGGAAGTTCGCTTTTTCCCCCGTTTCCCATTAACGGGATCTCGGGAAGCCATGCGGGAAGAGAGGCCGCCGGCCGCGGGGGATTCCCGAATCCGGGCCCGCCGTTAAAGCCCAGTGGGGCCCGCCATGGAGCCGGGGGGACTCCGGGAAGGTTCAGGCACCTCCTCCGTTCAGGTACCCCTCCTCCCTCACCTCCCTCCTCTCATTCACTCATTCAGTCGTATTGATGGAGCGCTTACCGCGTGCAGAGCACTGGACTAAGCGCTTGGGAAGCACAAGTTGGCAACATCCAGAGACGGTCCCTACCCGACAACGGGCTCGCAGTCGAGACGGACAACAAGGCAAAACGTGGACAGAGGTCAAGTCGACAGAACAAATAGAATTAAAGCGAGATGCGCCTCATTAACAAAATCGAATATTCCAAAATGAATTGAATATTAAATATGTACAATGTGTACAGATACGTTTGATACCAGCGTACCTGCATGAGGCGATGATTTCTAGCCAAGATAGTCCCCTTGAAGGGGAAACTTTTATTTTGAAAAGCCATTCTCCATGAGCAATGATGTTTCCAGTGGGTGGGAAAGGAAAGGCACCCCACTGCATCTTTCCTTAATGAGCAGAAGTGTTCCTTTGGCTATCTGTGGAATCTCACTGACTTCTTGATAATAATAACAATGATGGCATTTGTTAAGCACTCTCCTTCTCCAGCCCAGCCCGCACCCTCCGCTCCTCCACCGCTGATCTCCTCACCGTTAGGCCTCGTTCTCGCCTGTCCCGCCATCGACCCCCGGCCCACGTCACCCCCCGGGCCTGGAATGCCCTCCTCCCTCTGCCCATCCGCCAAGCCAGCTCTCTTCCTCCCTTCAAGGCCCTGCTGAGAGCTCACCTCCTCCAGGAGGCCTTCCCAGCCTGAGCCCCTTCCTTCCTCTCCCCCTCGTCCCCCTCTCCATCCCCCCCCATCTTACCTCCTTCCCTTCCCCACAGCACCTGTATAGATGTATATATGTTTGTACATATTTATTACTCTATTTTATTTGCACATATCTATTTATTTTATTTTGTTAGTATGTTTGGTTTTGTTCTCCTTCCTTCCTTCCTTCCTTCCTCTCCCCCTCCTCCGCCTCTCCATCCCCCCATCTTACCTCCTTCCCTTCCCCACAGCACCTGTATATATGTATATATGGTTGTACATATTTATTACTCTATTTATTTATTTATTTATTTATTTTACTTGTACATTTCTATCCTATTTATTTTATTTTGTTGGTATGTTTGGTTCTGTTCTCTGTCTCCCCCTTTTAGACTGTGAGCTCACTGTTGGGTAGGGACTGTCTCTATGTGTTGCCAATTTGTACTTCCCAAGCGCTTAGTCCAGTGCTCTGCACATAGTAAGCGCTCAATAAATACGATTGATTGATTGATTGATTCTCCGTCTCCCCCTTCTAGACTGTGAGCCCACTGTTGGGTAGGGACTGTCTCTGCATGTTGCCGACTTGTACTTCCCAAGCGCTTAGTCCAGTGCTCTGCACACAGTAAGCGCTCAATCAATACGATTGATGATGATGATGATGATCCGCGGCCCAGGCCGGAGCTGTCCAATACGTTTCCTGGGATTCCTTGGATTCAAGATGGGTTTCCTCCAGGGGCCTCTCAGCTCTCCGGGCAGGAAGCAGGCAGAGGGGCAGGGGCAGGGCCGGGTGGAAACCCACCCAGTTGCACCAAACTCCGCCTGGGCTGCCTTGACCCAGTGCCTTGACCCAGTACAGTGCTCTGCACATAGTAAGCGCTCAATAAATCCGATTGATTGATTGATTGATTGACCCACCCACCCCCCGAGCAAACTGGAAGGGGCCTCGATCCCCACTGGGAAGGAGCTGGGACGAGGGAGGGATGGGGTGAAGAAAGGCATCGTCGCCCGTCCCCCGCGCTCCCTCAGCCCTGGCGGGGTTGGGATGCGGGCCGGGCCGCCGTCCGGGGCTGGGGAAGAAGGAAGGGCCGGGCTCCCTTCCCGGCTGGGAGCGGCCCCGGGACCCGGGACACGGGGAACGGGAAGGGAGGAGAGGGGGCCGGAGGCCGGGAGCAGTGTGGGTGCGCAGGCGCGGTTGGGGCCCTGCCCGGAGCCTCCGAGCGGGCGGCCAGCACAGCCCCACCGCCCCACGGCTATGGGCGGGCCCCCCCCGGCCCCCCAAGGCCCGCGGACAACAGGTAGGACCACAGCCTCCCCTCCCCTCCCTCCATCCCCTCCCTCCATCCCTTCCCTCCCCCCGGCCCGGCCGCCCGCAGCATGGAAACGCAGCGCAGCGGCCACACCAAGCTGTCCGCGGCCGGGCATGTACGGGCCGGGGCCGGGGACCGGGGGCGAGGCCCCTGCATGGGCTCCTGCGTTGGCACTGCCCTGGGCGCGGGCATCTGCATGGGCAGGGCGGGGGCGGGGGCGGGGGCGGGGGGGCTCCCCTCCCTGCCCTCCAGCCAGGTGGTTGGGCTGCGGGCGGCTCCCGGGGCCGGCAGGGGGGCAGGGCCTTTTGGGCGGGGGACGGGGGCTCCTCGGGGTGGAGGCGACCCCCCAGGCCCACCTTGGCTGGTTTCAGCCCCCTGTGCCCCCTGCCCACCGCAGGGCAGGGCAGGGCTCCGCCTCCTCCCTCCGGCCGGGCCGCCGGGGCTTCCCGAGCTGCGGACCTCCGGGCCCCCTCCCTCGTCCGACACAAAACACGTAGACGGGCTCAGTCCGGGAACCAGGCCCGGGAACCAGGCCCGGACTCCGGCCTGACTCTGTCAGCCCCGTTGGGCCTGGGGCTGCCGGTTGGGCCCGGGGCCAGAAGGGCCGCCAGCAGCCTTGGGAAGGGCCCTGGGACCGGGGCGAACGGAGCGATCCGGGGCCTGCAGCCGGCGGGGCTGCTCTGCTGGGGGCACCGGGCCCTATTGATTTATTGATTGATTGATTGATTTTACTTGTACATTTCTATCCTACTTATTTTATTTTGTTGGTATGTTTGGTTCTGTTCTCTGTCTCCCCCTTTTAGACTGTGAGCCCACTGTTGGGTAGGGACTGTCTCTATGTGATGCCAATTTGTACTTCCCAAGCGCTTAGTACAGTGCTCTGCACATAGTAAGCGCTCAATAAATGCGATTGATTGATTGATTGATTGATTGGGGGCGCAGGAATGTGCCGCCCCCCTTACCGACTCAGCCTCGGGCCGGCTCCCACCGAGCCCCCGTCCCTGCAACCGTCCCTGCCCCGCGGGGAGCTGGAAGCGGGTGGCGGGCCCGGGCCGGTCCTCGTTGGGGTCTGGGGGCCTCCCCCGGGGATGGGGGGGTCCGCTGGGACGAGGCCCGGGCCCTGACGGCCGCCCTTCCTTCGTGTCTTCGCAGGTGCCCTGATGGCGCGCTGGGCGTCCGGCCGGAGGGCGCGGGCCTAGGGCCCAGGGCCACCGGACGGCCGGACCGGAGGCTCCAGGCCAGCCCAATCGCCCAGTCGCTCGCCCACTCACTCGCCCACCCGCGGCCGGTCAGCCATCCCAACTCCTCCGCCCCGTCCCCCCCATCTATGGCGAACTCGAGCCACGCGGCCGACAGCGTGTTCCCGGATCTGTCCCCCCTGACGGCCTTCCTGAAGCTGACCTCGCTGGGCTTCATCATCGGCGTGAGCGTGGTGGGCAACCTGCTCATCTCCGTCCTGCTGGTGAGGGACAAGAGCCTGCACCGCGCCCCCTACTACTTCCTGCTGGACCTGGGCTGCTCGGACGTGCTGCGCTCGGCCGTCTGCTTCCCCTTCGTCTTCACCTCCGTGAAGAACGGCTCCACCTGGACCTACGGCGCGCTCACCTGCAAGGTGGTCGCCTTCCTGGGCGTCCTGTCCTGCTTCCACACCGCCTTCATGCTCTTCTGCATCGGCGTCACCCGCTACCTGGCCATCGCCCACCACCGCTTCTACACCAAGCGGCTGACCTTCTGGACCTGCCTGGCCGTCATCTGCATGGTGTGGACCCTGTCGGTGGCCATGGCCTTCCCGCCCGTGCTGGACGTGGGCACCTACTCCTTCATCTCCGAGGAGGACCAGTGCACCTTCCAGCACCGCTCCTTCCGGGCCAACGACTCCCTGGGCTTCATGCTGCTGCTCGCCCTCATCCTGCTGGCCACCCAGCTGGTCTACCTCAAGCTCATCTTCTTCGTGCACGACCGCCGGAAGATGAAGCCGGTCCAGTTCGTGGCGGCCGTCAGCCAGAACTGGACCTTCCACGGGCCCGGGGCCAGCGGCCAGGCGGCCGCCAACTGGCTGGCCGGCTTCGGCCGGGGCCCCACGCCGCCCACCCTGCTGGGCATCCGACAGCAGGGCGGAGGAGGAGCGGGAGGAGGAGGAACGGGAGGAGGAGGAGGAGTGGGAGGAGGAGCGGCCCGGAGGCGCCTGCTGGTCCTCGACGAGTTCAAGACGGAGAAGAGGATCAGCCGCATGTTCTACGCCATCACCTTCCTCTTCCTCACCCTCTGGGGCCCCTACCTGGTGGCCTGCTACTGGCGGGTCTTCGCCAAGGGCCGCGTGGTGCCCGGCGGCTACCTGACGGCCGCCGTCTGGATGAGCTTCGCCCAGGCGGGCATCAACCCCTTCGTCTGCATCTTCTCCAACAGGGAGCTGAGACGCTGCTTCAGCACCACCCTGCTCTACTGCAGAAAGTCCCGCTTGCCCAGGGAACCTTACTGCGTCATATGAGAGGGGCACAAGGCCCCCTCCGCCGGGCTCCGGGGTCCCAAGGGCCTGCCCCGTCGACGGACCGGGGCCCCCTCCCCGGCTAGGAGGACGCCGGCCCAAAGAGGAGCCGTGGCCCCGTCTCGGCCGGTTACGCCGACGTGAGGTAAATGGGCGGACGGAAACTCACTTGGCGAGGCCGAAGCTCTTTCCAAACGGTTCGTTCCCGCCTCGTTGGGCAGTGACTGGAAATGGGGCCCGGGGACGGACGGAGGGAGGGAGGGAAGGGCCGGGAGAGGCGGGGAGGGCGCCCCGAAAAGGACTGGATTCCGCCCGAGCTGTGCCCGCTATCAGGGGATTGTCCCACCGAGGAATCCGGTGGCCCCGTCACCGGGCTTGGGGGCGGTTTCCAAAACCGAATCTCGGTTGGACCGATTAGAGTTTACCCCCCCCTCCCCTTTTTTTTCTTTTGGTTGTTTTCTTCTTTTCTTTTCTTTTTTTTCTGTCTGGCCAAACCTGTTACTATTTCGGAATCCTCTTCTTCTTACTGGCGACGTTACCGGCGCTGAACCCTAGTCTGTGGTTTTGGCTGGTCTGGTATCAGATTTCCTCGAGTCTCATTTCTATTCGGCGAGAGCTAGGTATCCTCCCGCTAGGCAACGCGAACGGTACTATCCAGTTCCGATTGAACGGTCCCGGAAACGCAGAATGAACACGTGTTGCCTATAAGGGCTTATCTAGTATCTTCCATTTTGTTGAGCATTGGAGTAAACGAGCAAGGGAAATGCAGTCGGCGACAGGGCCGTTGTCGGGGATGCTGGCAAGGGCCATTAGGCAACCCTCCTCCTCCTCCTCCTCCTCCTCCTCTTTCCCACCTCCTCTTCTCCCTCCTCCTCCTCTTTCCCACCTCCTCTTCTCCCTCCTACTCCTCTTCCTCCCTTCTTTCCCCTCCTCCTCATCTTCCTCCTCTTCCTCCACCTTGCCCTCCACCTCCTCCTTCTCCTCTTCTTCCTCCTCCTCTTCCTTTCCCTCCAGCTTCTCTTCCTCCTCCTCCTCCTTTTGCTCCTTTTGCTCCTTCTCTTCCTCCTCCTCCTCCTTTCCCACCTCCTCCTCTTCTCCCTCCTCCTCTTCTCCCTCCTCCTCTTCTTCCTCTTCCTCCACCTTTCCTTCCTCCTCCTCTTCTTCCTCCTCCTCCTCTTCTTCCTCCTCCTCTTCCTTTCCCTCCTCTTCCTCCTGTTTCTCTTCCTCCTCCTCCTCCTTTCCCACCTCCTCCTCTTCTCCCTCCTCCTCTTCTTCCTCTTCCTCCACATTTCCCTCCTCCTCCTCTTCTTCCTCCTCCTCCTCTTCTTCCTCCTCCTCCTCTTCCTATCCCTCCTCTTCCTCCTGCTTCTCTTCCTCCTCCCTTTACTCCGTCTCTTACTCCTCCTCATCCTTTCCTTCCTCCTCCTTTTTCTCCTCCTCCTTTCCCTCCTCCATCTCCTCCCCTACCTCCTCTTCCTTTTCCCCCACCTCCCTCTCTCCCTCTTCCTTTCTCTTCTCCTTTTCCTCCCCTTCCCCTCTTCCTTCCCCTCCTCCTCCTTTTCCTCCACCTCCCTCTCTCCCTCCCCCTCCTCCTCTCTTCCTCCCCTTCCTCCTCCTTTTTCTCCTCCTCCTTTCCCTCCTCCATCTCCTCCCCTACCTCCTCTTCCTTTTCCCCCACCTCCCTCTCTCCCTCTTCCTTTGTCTTCTCCTTTTCCTCCCCTTCCCCTCTTCCTCCCCTTCCTCCTCCTTTTCCTCCACCTCCCTCTCTCCCTCCCCCTCCTCCTCTCTTCCTCCCCTTCCTCCTCCTTTTCCTCCACCTCCCTCTCTCCCTCCCCCTCCTTCTCCTCCTTCTCTCCCTCCCCCCCATCCCCTCCTCTTTTCCCCCGTGGTTTGCAAAACTCGGGTGCAGCCACCGAGGCGTCGTAGCTCTTCCCTCGGCGGCCTTGAGAAACCCGGGCGGCCGGCGGCCCTTCGGATTTTGAGGGACAGCTGGCCCCGGGAGACCGCAGCCTTAGTATGATATCTTGCACAATCTGGGAAGCATCTATTCTACCGGAGGCACAGTCTTGTTTATACTTTCTGCACATTTGGTGTATCGATCGTTTGAAATTATTTCAGTTTCAACTTGTGGAAGCTTATACTATGATTTCGGGTATTTTAGAAACCACATTAGAGTCTGTGAGTCTTTCATTCTTTAAGATACAGATGTGTGAATTTCAATATAAAGTTGCATTTGCCAAAATTTACCTGTGTAGCCTGGTAATTTCCCTGCAATAAAATCTTGCATTTTTGCAGTTCGCACCCCCCCGACACACACACCCCGCCTCCACACACATACACTTTTTGGGGTTTTGGGTTTTTTTGTGGGGTTTTTGGGTTTGTTTGGTATTTTTTAATAATGATAATAATAATAATAATGATGGCATCTATTAAGCGTTTACTATGTGCAAAGCACTGTTCTAAGCGCTGGGGAGGTTACAAGGAGATCAGGTTGTCCCAAGGGGGGCTCACAGTCTTAATCCCCATTTTACAGATGAGGGAACTGAGGCCCAGGGAAGTTAAGTGACTTGCCCAAAGTCACACAGCTGATTTGAACCCATGACCTCTGACTCCAAAGCCCGTGCTCTTTCCACTGAGCCATGCTGCTTCTCTGCTTTTTGTATCTAGGAAGCTGGAATGCACTAAGGAGAATGTAGCTGTAGGATGGCTTGCTATTTTTTGAAAGATGTGGTATTCCCAAACTAACCGCTGCATGGATGACAGGGGACAACATGCTGAGCGAGGATATGATCTGCAGTGTCACCATGGTGGAGTTTATCATAATTACTCCTCTACCTTTTCTAAAACACCCGTGATATTTAAAGGCACAATCTCACATGGCTATATCTAGCACAGATTGAGGCCTCTGAGTGGACTTTGGAAATATCGACAGTACAGAGGCTCAAATCCACCATACGCCAGAAGCGCAATATAGCGGTGCTAACCGTGACAGAGAAATTATTTTTATTCCTGAAAGATAAGGGTAGCGATCTGCTTAAATGCCAACCTACTCTTCGTTTTCCTTTTCATGACCGGAAAGCTAATTTAAACCTAAACAAGGAGGAGTAAATCACTGAAATGCTTGCATATGGCCCGTACGTGCCGAACTTGAAAATGTATGCCACAGTTCAGTTTTGCCCATATATGAACAGACAGCTCCATCAGAGATTTAGGCAGCGATCTGTCTGGCTTCATCTTCACTTTCTACCAAGGTTGATTGGCACTGAGGCCAAATCGAATGTCATTACACTGAGTCGAATCTAAAACTAATAGTAGCCATTCTTTACAAGAATTAGAATTTTGAATGTGGTTAGAGAGATAACCGGTAAAGGGATGTTTTTTAATCGCACTACGTTTCTTAAATAAAAAAATTTGCGATGTGGGAAACGATGTGTGTACTGTGCATGGCATCTCTCCAAACGGTTCAAAGCCAATACTAGTGAATTTATTCCCAAGGCATCACCATGATGAAGGTGGGGGGCCAAGGGGCTCCAGGGGAAGGAGGAAACTGAGGTCCAGAGAAAAAAGAGCAGGGTCAGGGCTCCCACTCGAACGCACTGTTCCTAGGGAGGCCCAAGATAAAAAATTATCCCACTTTTTTTCTTTCAGATCTGTAGCTGTAAATTAAAATGTCTACGAATGCATTGTGCAATGAGTGCCTGTTTAAGCTAAAAGTGGTAAATTGGTTTGAGCAAGTCTGCACCCTTTGGTTATCACACCTCTGGTATCCGTTAATATTGTGAGTTTCCTGCCCAAGGGGTGAGTGTCTCATTCAGTGCTGACAACGAATCACTGAAAACTTCAAAGGGCCTCTCCATCCAGAGTCGCCATGTAATTGAACCAATCTGACTTTTCCCCATCTAGAGAGAATCTGCTGGTAAGAAAACTGTGATCTAGAGCTCTTTGGATTGGCAAAGTCACTCTCGGTCACTAATTAGTGATTTTTATTTGAGCAACGTAGGTGCTTTCCAGCCCACCTTGAACTTGACTTTTCAGCCGTTCAGAGAGGCAGGCTGAAAGGTCTTGTCCATGTCGAAATGAGGCAGGATGAGGTGAGGTGACTTAGCATTTCAGTGGAGAGCTCGACCCTAGTTCATTAGACGCAAAATGCTCCAGGCTTGAGATCTCTCTTGTGGACCATCTTGCTCTCTTAGACATAATAAGAGTCTATTTGGAGTAGAGGCAGCATTGCTTGGGAGAACAGAGCAGGAGTTGTAGGGGGTCATTCATTTCATGGAGAAGAAGAGAAAAACCAGGTAAGATGATAGAGGTTCAACTTCGGGGGCTGCTGGCACAGCTAGGTATCAAGTTCAGTAACTTCTACACCCGCAGATGATTACTTCTTTATAATTAGGGTCTAAAACAGCTGGTTTTAGTAGGCAATGAATAGCTTATGTTTAGAAGTCTGTGGACATTTGCTTAAACGTTTTCTCTTTGGCGTGTGTGTGTTGTGGGGGGGCAGGTGAGATGTTGTTTCTTGTGTCTTTTTCAAGGGTTTTCAGAAAGGCATTTTCTCCTTGGTGGCAGCCTCCTAGGTTCCCGTGTTTGCATGGGTATTCTCTGATTCGCTGATTGAATAAAATGTCATAGAGACTCACTGCAGAATGAGGTCGGAGGATGGGAGGAGGGGAGACTTTTTTATTGAGCTCTTGTGTTGAGGGGAGGGGCTGGCTAATGAAATTAAGCAATTGACCTGATTAACTTGTATCTGCCCCAGCGCTTAGAAAAGTCCTTGACGCGTATTAAGTGCTTAACCAATACCACAAAAAATGGAAAGGTAGCAACTTGAACAGCAGATGAAGTGGTGGTTTAAATGAAAGCTGGTTTGAAACCAAGTAAGTTTCTGACTGCCTCCCCTGCCCCAAAACCAAGGTTCCCATTAAATGTCAGAGGCCTGTGATCTGTGAATTTCAGGGACTTTGAGAGTTAGAGAGGCATTCTGATGCCTACCCTGCCATCTGAGTTCACGTGGGTTTTGGGACCGAAGAGGGAAAATAGTTAGCCAGTAGCTACAGGATTCAACAGCAAATACTTTAGTGGGGGCCATTAGGCCCATGCTCTTGAATGACATTTTGGTGATGGTAAAATTCCCACTGACCTATCCTGAATAAGAATCAGCAGGGACACTAGCCAGGATGGGTATGTCAAGAACCATTTAGACTTCGTACTTTGGAATGTAAGGTAATGGACAGCTGGGGGAAAGGTGACATTTTCCCTGCCTTTTAAAGATGTTGCTATGGAAAAGATTCATCCTTTCTCCCTTTTGTGACATAAGCGACTTCTGTGCGGGGAGGGGGGTAATCGGGGCTGACCCCAAGAAAAAAGGCAGTGACTGGCACCTTCTGACATTGTAGGGTCAGGACCGAGTTTCAGGATTTGCGTCCAGTCTGTGAGCTCCTTATGGGGAGGGACCATCTACACCTGCTCTTTTGTACTGTACTCTCCCAAATACTGAGTACAACGCTCTGCACACCGTAAGCGCTTAATAAATACTCAGACTGATTGATTTGCCCGCCTCCCCCCCAACCCCCGCCACCCTCTGGTTTTCCCTTCCACTCCACCACGCAAGGCTAGGCCCCCATCGGAGATCACATCTCCCAACTGTATCTCCCTTAGCTCTCCTGACTGATGATTAGGAGCTTGATGGAGGGGAAGAGGGGGAGATTATGGGTTAGGGTAGGAAGAATGAAAGAGCATGAAGCAGAGTGGGACGTGAAAATGGGCCAGGGCCGATGGGAATTTTGGTTTCCCGCTGGAGCTGGAGTCGGAGCCGGGGCTGAAGCTGGAGTCTGAAGCTCTGAAGCGAGTGGCGATGTGCAACACAAATGTCCCACCCCCATCTGCTCCCCAAACTGCCACCCTTGATGATGGCTGAATTTGCCCAGTGGAACAAGCCACCCCAGTGTGGGACCCCTGAGAAACCAGGAAAGGACGCCAAGTCCGACCTCTCTCATTGACAGGAAGGACCACACCTAGATCATCCCAAACAAAGCAGAGGGCAGGAGAGTCTGCTCTCTGGGAAGACCCAGTCTAAGGGTTGCTCTGTCTTCAGTTCTGCCCTTCATTTTTACCAAGCCGTCCTACTGACTCCAAGATCTCCGGCCCTGGCCCTTTTTCTTCTCCTTCCCCTTGGCCTTGCCCCTGCTCCTGCTCCCCTACTATGCCTCTGTCTTTTCAGCCAGTCACTGCCTGGGAGCTAAACTTCCTGCTAATAATAGTAATGATGATGATAATAATCGTGGTATTTGTTAAGCGCTTACTAAATACCTGACACTGTACTAACCATGGGGGTAGATACAATATAAGCAGATTGGACACAGTCCCTGCCCAACATGGAGTTCACAGTCTAAAGGGGAGGGAAAACAGGTCAGCTCTCCCCCTTCTACTTAGCCTTGTTCATCTCCCATTACAACCCAGCCCACACACTTCGCTCCTCTAAAACCAACCTATTTAATGTGCCTCAATCTCATCTCTCTCGTTGTCCCCTTGCTTTTCCTCCCACCCCCTCCATATCTGACAGATCACCAATCTCCCCATCTCTAGAGCCCTACTAAACTCACATCGTCTCCAAGAAACCTTCATGGACTAACCTCTCATTTCCCCGTCCTTTTCACCCTCCCTTCCGCTTTGTCTCTGAATTTGGGTCAGTGCCCCGTCACTACTTTGCTACTCACCCCACCCCCCACTTCACTTAAGAACATAATTTTACACTCCACTGCTTCCCCTATCTATAATTTACTTTAGTGTCTGTTTCTCCCACTATCTTGCAGCCTCCTTGAGGATAGGGATAATGTCTGCCAACTCTATTGTATTGTACTCTCCCAAGTGCTTAGTACAGTGGTCCCTGTATGCAGTAAGCATTCCATAAATACCCTTGATTGATTGATTGATTGGTTATTCATCCTCACTTCACAGAAAAGGTCCAAGGTCACACAGCAGGCAGGTGGTGGAGCCAGAAGTACTCCTGACTTCCAGGCCTACACACTTTCCACTAGTCCACGCTGCTTCTCGGCCCACCTAAGGACATCTTTACTTTCTAAATAGAGGTGTATGTCTCCCCGTATCAGGCTGGTTTTTATAACTGCTGAGAGCCCCAGCTGACGGCTGGCCAACATGTTTATTGTCCACTGGGACTAATGGGCCTTCTTCAGCTACTCTGGCCTGTAGCCAGCCATACCCCATATTGAATCTGGACAGTCTGTTTAAATTCCTTGGAGGGAGAATTCTGACCTTGCTGCCCTTCGTGACTGATCTCTAATGAACCAAGGCCACTGAAAGAAACGGTTCCTGCCTATCAAGGGGAATCCACCCTTATCCCCCACTCAGCAAATAAACCGAGCCCAAGCATTCCTTCTCCCTGGCAATCACTAATGAAGGGTGACTTCACTGTAGCCTGAGGGCCCAGGCTGACCCAGTTCCTTGGAGAGCCACTTTCGGGAACTGAGATCTTGGCTGTCAAGGCTTCAGGGCAGGCTCAGGTTTTCCCACTTACCTCAGGAAGGTGTCAGTGGGGCCAGATCCTCAACGCTGAGATGAATATGAGCCACCCCCACCTCGCTCTAGCAGACGGGGCCATCTGTCCCTGTCGGGAGGAAGATTAGTCTGACAGAATCCCGTTCTCTTTGTGAGGTTCGCAAATTGGTTTGGGGGGGATTTTCTCGGCGTCTTGACAAGTAAAACGTGTGACTTCCGTGACCTGCGTTCCCCCTTTCAAAATCCAGGCTCCGCATTGGTTCATCTCCAGTCTTGAAAAATAATCAGGTCGGACACAGTTGTCTTGTGCCAAGGCCTCAGCCTGCAGCCTGGGGTGCATATGGCTTACTTAAAGAGCCTGTCACCCGGGCTTGGGCTCCACTCGTATGTTCGCACCAGTTTAACGGTGTAAGTTTTCACCTTACCATCTTGGCGATTCTTTGAATCCAAGCCGAAATTACAGAGAGCGGTGCGGTATGCTGTCTGTTTTTGGAATCTCTCCCTGGTTATGCATAATTCATGGGAACTTTTCTTTAAAGCTTCAAACACTTTGCAATTCTCTTTTCATTTTTCCACGGAATGAAGCCTGTCGTTAGCGAATTAGGGAGGTTTTCAATCTGGCCGGGAACATTGTTTCGGATCAGCTTGCCTTTCAGCCCCCGGGATTTTGCCACGCACGGGTCTCTTGGCCTCTGCCTCCTCCTCCCGTGCCTTTCTTGGGGCTCCGGAATGAGAGCACTGGATTTCACTAGCAGCCTGCTGCTGCTTCTGCTGCTGCTGCTGCTGCTGCAGCAACCCTCTGCGATGACTTAGTGGTGAAACAAGATCATGCAATGGATTCGAAAAGCAGCGAGGCTTTGTGGATCGAGAACAGGGCTGGGAATCAGAAGGACGTGGGCTCTGCCGCTTGTCTTTTGTGTGGCCTTGGGCAAGTCATTTAACATCTCTGTGCCTCAGTTCCCTCATCTGTAAAATGGGGATTAAGACTATGGACCCCATGTGATAATGACCTGTGTCTAATTTGGTCAACTTGTATCTATCCCAGTGCTTAGGACAATGCCTAGCACATAGTAAGCACTTACAAAATACTATTAAAAATAAATAAGAATAAAGCCCTTGTATTCTAAGGTTGGATTAAAAGAGAAGGTTAATGCATGGGGCATAAATACCAGGTTACAGTGACCAAAAAAAAATAAAATCATTTCATCTCTCGGCATTGTGTGGAAAAATTCCCTTCCCCTAGGCATGCTTTTCTGGCTCTGGGGATGCGAGATTCATGGGAATTTTAAAAATAATAAGAATTGTGGTGTTTGTTAAGTGCTTACTATGTGCCAGGCACTGTTCTAGATGCTGGGGTGGTTACAAGCAACTGGGGTGGACACAGTCCCTGTCCCATATTGGGTTCAGTCTCAATCCCCATTTTACAGGTGAGGTAACTGAGGCCCAGAGAAGTGAAGTGACTTGCCCCAGGTCACACAGCAGGCAAGTGGCGGAGCTGGGATTAGAATCTATGACCTTCTGACTCCTAGGCCTGTGCTGTATTCACTTTGCCATGCTGCTTCTCAAAGAAGAGAGAACAAGGGAGATAACCCTGCTGTGCGAACCTCTCCTAGCTGTTGGCTGTGGGGTTCCCCCAAAGTGGGCATCACGAACCCCATTTCATGGACATTGCCATGGGCCCCCATGGCTCCAGGTGACGGAGGTTCACGCCGGGAGCTAGTTTATCCTCACTCTTCCTCCGGCTTCGATCCTTTCAGCTTCAGCTGGGAGCCTGACAGATTTCCTTATAGTTGGGAAATCTGGGAAGCGGCGTGGCCTAGTGGAAAGAGTACGGGCCTTATTTCTGAAGGACCTGGGTTCTAATCCCGGCTCTGTTCCCTGCCATCTGCCTGATCTTGGGCAAGTCACTTCACTTCTCTGGGCTGTAGAATGGGGATGAAATAGCTATCCTCCCTCCCCCTTAGACTGTGAGCCCTATGTCGGGCAGGGACTGTGTCCAACCTGATTATCTTGTATCTATCCCAGTGCTTGGCCCGGCGTAGCACATTCATCAGCACTTAGCACAGTGCTTTGCACATAGTAAGCGCTTAACAAATATCATTATTATTTATCACAGTGTCACAATATCACAATTAATATTTGGTATTGTCTCTAGGAGGTACAGCAGATTTACTTTCCTTTCTTCAGTTTTCCCAATCCCCAAAGCCCAGTTGCTCTTTGGGAGTCTAACATGGTGGTTGCCCCATTCGTTGTCTGTGGATTCGGGACCTGAGCTTTGTTTCTTTTAGACTGTGAGCCCACTGTTGGGTAGGGACTGTCTCTATATGTTGCCAATTTGTACTTCCCAAGCGCTTAGTACAGCGCTCTGCACATAGTAAGCGCTCAATAAATACGATTGATTGATTGATTGATTGATTGATTGATTCAGAGGAAATGCCAAGCCCCTCCCTGCTACCGAATTTGATAAAGATCAAAAGGACCTGAGGGGCCTGTGCAGAGACACAGACTTCACTGCCTCTCAGCTGTACAATGGGCACAAAAGCCTTCTGGTTACACGGGGGGAAATGTCCGAAACCCCATCCTCCGGCTTTTTGTAAAACCCCACAGTGGCGTCCAGAAGATCCAGGCCGCTTGCCCAGTGGGTCTGGGATGGAATAGCCACTGGAAGTGCTTCCAGCCAGCCCTTCTTCAATAGGTCTGAGAGCATAGAAGCCAAAACTCTCTGTGCGAATCCCCTCCACACCCCTCCTTGGGCCATGAATGTGTCTAGGGCCCCGATGCCAAGAACAGAGGCGGAGTTGGCAACCTGGACTCACTGGGCATGGAACGGGACGCTGAGGGAGTGAGAAGAAAGTTCTTCCTTCAGAAAGGATGTGATTTAACCCTCCGGCAGCCAGCCTGCATCTCCAACCATATCTGATCGCCCTGGTGGTGTCAAGGAGGGTCCAGTAACTGTGGAGCGACTGTACTGGTTAAAGGAATCCTGCTCCACCCCCGATAAGGTGATTCATCCCAACCCAGTGGCTGCCCTGGAACAAATGAGAAGGAAATGGTGGAACCTTGGTTGTCTCGACTGTCGAGAGCCCTGCTGGAGGCCCAAAAAGACCAGTCCCTCTCTATGTTTGATCGAATGTCCAGATCCTTCACTGCAACCCGGGCCAAAGCGCATCTCACTCCTCCTCCGGCCCAGCCAATCGTCCCGGGTCAGCGCTTACCAAAACAGAAATGTTCCAAACAGCCTTGGAAGAAAGCGAAGGAAGAGCAAGGAGGATCCAGATAAGCAATCGTTGAATAACAGAGCTCCAGTGGTTTGAATGCATTTTGTCAGCATCTTTGGGCAGCAATAAGAAAAAGATTGGCACAATGAATAGTTTTAAAGCAGCATCCGTTTAGGGTCTCAGATGCTTGAGGAAATTGATTTTCCCTTGTGAAACATCCTTCAGCAGCTCCAATTCCCTCTTCCCTCTTCACGCTACACCGTCTTTACAAACGGGGACACTGTGTAGCACCACACAAGCGACCCCCGAGCAGTGCCCTCGGAGGGCAGGAAGCCAATGGCCGCTCAGAGCTTTACTAATTGGAACAGCCAAAGAGGGTAATTGTTTCAAAGTCAAGTTAGCTATAATAGAAGCAAATTGCTTTACATAAAACGCCTAATCGGATTCATTCCCAGAACTGATGGTTCTGACCGAATCGATGGGGAAGGTTTTTAAAGGCAGGCCAGAAGAGAAGAGTAAGTCCGATGGAATTCTTGCAGTTTAATCTGAAGCTGGAAAATGGAACTGGCATTTTACAAAACAGTTCAGGATAGCTGGGTGATATTTATCTTCTAACCACTGTGCTGCAACGTGACCTCCAATTTCATACTCGGTGATGTGAAAGTGAATCCATTAATAGCTGTGTTTTCCAGGTGTATTTGAAGGCGTTGTGTGGCGATCTGACTTCACTTCATTAGATTGTAGGCTATTAGGACAATGGCAGTATTGGACGAGCTATAAAGGCCCCCGGGAATCTCATTACATTATTACTATTATTACTGCTGTTATTTAGCTGCAGATAAGTGGAGGTGATTTGGATGTCGGCTGGGTAGGGTAGGGAGACAGGCTAGCAGCTCTAATGCTGCATCTTGCCAGAGAAATCAGAGTTTACAGAGGGATTTCTTATGGGGAATGCATAGGATCTGCTTTCCCAATAACTCGGGAAAAAACAAATTGATCACTAATTATGGTATTAGTTAAGTGCTTATTAAGGGCCAGGCAATGTACTGAGCACTGGGGTGGATACAAGCCAACTGGGTAGAACACAGTCCCTGCCCCACACAGGGCTCATGGTCTCAATCCCCATTTTTCAGATGAGGTAACTGGGGTCCAGAGAAGCGAAGTGACTTACCCAAGGTCTCACAGCAGACAGGTGGTGGAGCTGGGATTAGAACCCATGACATCTGAGTCCCAGGACTGTGCTCTATCCACTACGCCATGCTGCTTCTGATTAGTCTGCCCAGGACTAGGAAACGAATCAGAATCACGACTCAAAGCGCTCCCAGATGTTAGACAGTGATGGTAGTAGCATCTGGGGATGGGAGGGGCAGATCAGAGTCATCACTCTTCCACCAGTGAGCTCCAAACTTCAGCGTGGAAAAAAGCAACGTCCAAAAGATGGAAAGCATTTTGTTTGTGCAGTTAAAAACCTGTGAATTGGGGATTTTTTTTGTTCATTTGTCCATTGACCGTGAGTTTTGCCTTGTGCTGACTTAAGTGGTGAGATTTGGGGGAGTTTATGGAAAAAGTTCTGGAGGTCAAGAGGCCTGGGTTCTAATGCCAGCTCTGCCACTGTCCCGGTGTGGGACCTCACCCAAGTGATGTAACTGCTCTGTGCCCCGGTTTCCTCATCTGTAAAATGGAAAGAATAATATCTGTCTCTGCCTATTGTCACAAGGATGCTGTGAAGACAAAATGAAGTAAGTAATGGGAAAACAGCAGGGATCCACATTGTTGGTTTGGGGGCAGATTTAGGTTTAGGAGTCTTTTTTCTGCATCAGCAAATCCATGCCTCTGAAAGATTGATGTCCTTCCTTGGGCTGTTAGGAAGTTGCCAAAATAAACTGCACCAGGCCAACGGTGGTAAATAATGTCACCTTTGCTCTTTCTCAAAACCGTTGGGAATCAGGGCAGTCTATGGGAAGGGACATAAATTAGTATTTCTTTTCTATGTTAAGCCTGCATGCTGACATCAACATTCCACCCAGTTCTAAACCATAACTAAGAGAAGTCAGTTTCCCACAACAAAATATGATTGATCAATCAATCAATCATAGTTACTGAGCACTTGCTGTGTGTGGAGCACTGTACTAAGCTCTTGGGAGAGTACAATATAACAATATAAAAGAGCTGGTAGAGAACATTCCTTGCCCATAAAATGTTTACATCATGCAGTCTATCGGAATTTGATGAAGTATCTTTTTGTGATTTGGGGTATATATGCCTGGATCAAGATCCAACTTCTGCCTGCTAAATCAGAGTTTCAATGACTAGGGTCCACATCAGCCTGTGCCTGGGACTAAGAAGAAGAATTACGATCCAGTGGATAGAGCACAGGCCTTGGGAGCCCTTAGAAGGACCGTAGTTCCAATCATGGCTCTGCCACTTTTCTGCTGTGTGACCTTGGGCAAGTCACTCAACTTCTCTGTGTCACCGTTTCCTCACCTACAGAATAAGACTTCAATACCTGGTCTCCCTTCTACTTAGACTGTAAGCCCCATGCAGGACCTGATTATTTTGCATCTACTCCAGCACTGAGAACAGTGCTTGGCATAGTATAATAAGAGCTTCACAAATCCCGGCTCCTCCACTTGTCAGCTGTGTGACTTTGGGCAAGTCACTTCACTTCTCTGGGCCTCAGTTCCCTCATCTGTAAAATGGGGATGAAGACTGTGAGCCCCTCATGGGACAACCTGATTACCTTGTATCTACCCCGGCGCTTAGAACAGTGCTTTGCACATAGTAAGCGCTTAACAAATACCAATATTATTATTAGTAGTAGTAGTAGTAGTACTATAAAGGGAAGCAGCATGTCATAGGGGCTAGAGCACAGGCCTGGGAATCAGGTCATGGGTTCTAATCCTGGCCCCACCCCTTGCCTGCTGTGTGACCATGGGCAAGTCACTTCTCTGGGCCTCGGTTTCCTCGTCTGTAGAATGGGGATTAAGACTGTGAGCCCTATGTGGAACAGAGACTGTGGCCAACCTAATTATCTTGTACCTACCTTAGTGCTTAGAACAGTGCCTGCACATATTAAGTGTTTAACAAATACCATAATTATCATTACCTATAGTGTGTGTGTGTGTGTGTGTGTGTGTGTGTGTGTGTGTGTGTGCTGAGTGGTCAGTTGAGCGAAGGGATTCACAGTCCAAATGCCTTATAGTCTTTGAACCCCACAAGGGACAGGGACCATGTCCTCCCTGATTATCTTGCATCTACTCCAATGTATGTGGCACATAGTAAGCACCCAACTAATACCGTTATTAATAATAATTGCTAATTATTAACAATAAATATCGGTTAATAATGTGTATTGCTAATAATAGCATGGAGCATTCTCTGGACCACAACCACCATATCTCCTCCATGCAAGGCTGACAGTCCTGAAAGGCAAACCACAGCACATTTCAGCAATTGTAAGTGAGCCACAGGATGGAAAAGAAGCACTGTGGTCCAGTGGATAGAGCACTGGCCTGGAGTCCAAGCATCTGAGTTCTAATCCTGACTCTGCCACTTGTCTGCTGCGTAAACTTGGGCAAGTCACTTCATTTTTCTGTGCCTCAGTTACCTCATCTGTAAAATGGAGATTAAGACTGTGAGTTCCATGTGGGACAGGGACTGTGTCCAACCTGATTACCTTGTATCTACCCCAGCACTTAATACAGTGCCTGGCACGTAGTAAGCACTTAAGAAATGCCATAAAAAAGGAACTTCTCAGAGAACTAAGGAAACCAGACATCAAGCTATAAAAATCATCCATCACAATGATTCTAAAACTAAAATTATTAGATCCAAACAATAGCTCACAAAGGTTGAATTTCTAAGGAGTCCTTTTTCCCTAATCTTTCTAGTTTGAACTCTGTTGGGTTTTGAAATATGGAAACAAGACTTGTTAGCATCCAATGAACTAAGAACATTCCCTCCCATCTGAGTAAAAGGAAATGGGATATGTTTCTCCTATGTCTTCATAAGATGAAAATTAGTTCTGTCAATCTGCTGCCTCATTGTCACCTTTTTACAGGGGGCAAATCCAAAAGACCAGTTGAATTTCTCCAAGTTGCCCCTTGGGCGAGTCTTCCCAGGACAAAACTGGCCCTTATTCCTAAAAGGTATCCTGAGCCTTCGCTCCCTCCAAGGCCCTGTTGATTCCACCCTGACCTTCCCACCAAAGGCATTTGGGTATCCTGTTCTGGGGTGGGGTCCCGATATTCTGAATCATCTGAAATCAGTTTGTTTGAGTCTGAATAGACCAGGGTTTTTTGTGAGCCTGAATGACATGTCCATTTCCACTCTCTCACTTGAGAATGGGAAATGAACACTGCGGAACTAGAAAGAGCATTGTCTTTTCTCCATTTAAAACAACATAACTGTGTTTCCACTGAGACTGTTCAACTGAAGGTAATTTAGGACAAGCCAGTTAAAAGCAAAGTGGTGGAGTGTGGGGAGGGGGAACTGAGGAAGAGAGGGACCTCTAGAATTCAAAACATTAGAAATCTAATGTACAGGTCAGATTGCTCTCTTCCTGTGGTGAATCACCCTCTCCCCTCTTCTCTAACACCTTTCCCTCTCTTCTTTCCCTCTTTTCCTTAGCCATAGCAACAGGAAGGGAAGGAAGGAAGGAGAGAGGAGGAGAAGGAGGGATGGAGGAAAGGATGTTGGGAGGTGGGGAAGGAGGTGGGGCAGGGGAGAGAAATATATTCGAGAAAAAGCCCAACAGATTCAATCCAAACAGGAATCCCTGGGCCCCAAGGGAGCCCCAAAGCTCAGGCAAAGTAACTGTTCCTAAACTCAAGGGTCTCGAGTTGGATGGGCCGGCAAGCTACAGGTACAGTTCCATTCATTCAATTCATTTGATTGTATTTATTGAGCGCTTACTATGTGCAGAGCACTGTACTAAGCACTTGGGAGAGTACGATGTAACAACAGACAAATTCCTTGCCTGCAACAAGCTAACAGTTTAGATGGGGAGACAGACAGGTTGATTCTGAACCGCTTCCCCTTCCTCCTCTTCCCCAATTGCTCTATCTGATGTCTTTTTCCAGTCAATCAATCAATCAATCAATCATATTTATTGAGCACTTGCTGTGTGCAGAGCACTGTACTAAGCACTTGGGAAGTACAAGTCGGCAACACATAGAGACAGTCCCTACCCAACAGCGGGCTCACAGTCTAGAAGGGGGAGACAGAGAACAAAACCAAACATACTGACAAAATAAAATAAATAGAATAGATATGTACAAGTAAGATAAATAAATAAATAGAGTAATAATAGAGTAATAGAGTAATAGAGTCTACAGGTCTCTCCCTGCGGAGTCAGTGTCCAATGCAGATTTGGGCTGCCCATAAGGTTTTCCATGGGAAAAATCCTTCCCTGACATTTGCTTGCCCCTTGCAGTGAGAGCTATCAATCAATCAATCGTGTTTACCGAGTGCTTACTGTGAGTAGAGCACTGTACTAAGCCCTTGGGAGAGTATGATATAACAGAGTGGGTAGACAAGTTCCCTGCCTCCAAGGAGCTTACAGTCTAGATAGACCACAATGAAATTGTTGCTCCCTTCAGCTAAAGGGAGAGCCAAGATCCCAACAGGTTTAAATGTGGAGTGAGGCCCTGGGCTGGATGTGGTGATATGGCCTGGATGCCTGGGAATGTGCATTGATGACTGCAAGCCCCAAGGGCCACACCTGAGAAATGTTCTCCCTAATGGTCACTCATTGGCCACCTGGGCCCTGGCATCAACAAACACCATTCCCCAGAGGTCTCACTCTTTCCCTGATCTACTAGCCAACTCAAGCTCGGTGTTTCCGGGATATTATGGAGGCTGCAGACTTAGCCACGGAATCACCAGGATGGCTCTCCCTTTTCCCTGTGTTTCACTGGATGGTGGGATTTAGTAAACAAATTAGGGGTGAGAGACAATGCATTAGTCCCTCTCTAGTATGGACAGACGTATCCTTTGGAGAGCTGGGTAATTGCTGTTTCGGCATTTAAGAATGGTTATTTCACTGGGAAATGAGGCGATGTATTCCAATCTAGTGTCCGTAGCCAGGAGCAGATATGGTTTCCCCATTTACCCAAAATTGAAATATTTGCAACTTTGTTTCCTATGATATTAACTTCTGTGGCTTTCTGTTGAGGAAATGAATGCCCACTTTTTTGATTCCGTAGTTAGGGGTGCTGTCTGCCAAAATGAAAGGCCGTACTGTGGAGCAAACCCGATCTCCTGGCAAGCACACAGGAGTTAAACACTTCCCAATCACAGGTGAGTTCAAGTTTCCCTTTTCCCTTTCAGCTGATGAACAGTATCACGCCAGAATTCTTTGTCGTTTTTTTTTTTTAACTTTTTCATTCTTTGGAGTTTTTTGCTAACCATTCATATGAAACTTAACTTGTCCAAAACAGAACTCCTTATCCTCCCACCCAAGCCCTGGCTCCCCATGACTTTCCCATCACTGAAGACAGCACCACCATCCTCCTGACCCACAAGCCCATCACCTTTGAATTTATGCTCAACTTATCTCTGTCGTTCAAGCCACAACTTGTCAGGGAAGTCACCAAATGGTGTCAATTCAACGTACACAGCATTGCTAAAAGCCACCCTTTCCTCTCCATTCAAACTGCTTTCATGTCAATCCAAGAACTCAACCTATTCCTCCTTGATTACTGCATCAACCTCCTTGCTGACTTCCCTGCCTCCTATCTCTCCCCACTCCAGTCCATACTTCATTCTGCTTTCAGAATCATTTTCTACCTACTCAGTCCACGTTCCCTACTCCTCAAAAACCTCCAGTGGTTGCCCATCCACCTACACATCAAATGCAAACTCCTTACCATTGGTTTTAAAGCACTCAATTCCCTTGCCCCATCCTATCTTACCTCACTGGTTTCCTAACCCAGCCCACATACCTTGCTCCTCTAATGCCAATCTACTCAGTGTTCCTCGATCTCATTAATCTCATGGCTGACCCCTCTCCCACGTCCTGCTTCTGACCTGGAAAACCATCCCTCTTCATATCTGACAGATGATCATATTCCCTTCCTTCAAAGCCTTATTAAAAGCACATCTCCTCCGAAAGGTCTTCCCCGACTAAAGCCTTATTTCCTCTTCTCCCACTCCCTTCTGGGTTGCTCTTGCACTTGGATTTACACCCTGTATTCACTCCTCCCTCAACCCAACCACACTTATGTACATATCAATAAATTTATATTAAATTTATTAAATTAAATTTATATTAATATCTGTCTCCCCTTCCAGACTGTAACCTCACTATGGGTAGGGAACACATCTACCAACTCTGTTATATTGTACTCTCCCAAGTGCTTTGTACAGTGCTTTCTGCACATGGTAAGAGCTTAATAAATATGATTGATGGATTGACTCTTTCTCATTGCTTGTGAGATCTTGATATTAAAATAAATTTTCCAAGGGGAAATTTAACTTCTTTGGGACTCCCGGGTTAAGTTGGACCTTGGGGTTTGGAACAAGTAATGCATCTCCTCCAGTGTCTCACCCTCAAGAGGAGCTGGGGAAATATTGAACCAATCAATCGGTCAATCCTATCAATCAACCAACCAACACATGAAGTGCTGGAAACCAATATATCCAGTGATTCTAGAGGGGAAAAATTAGATGTCTCTGTTAAAAAAAAAGTGGGGGGCTTTCCACCCTGTAATCATTTTTAAATAGCTTACAAATGAGTTATTAAAATGACAAAACAGAGGAAGAGACATTTCACACATCTCGCTGTGATGGATTTAGGAGACGTCATTTGGAGACCTAAAGAAACAAAACAGAGATTCAGAAATTCAGAAAGTAATTCAGAAGTAATTCAGAAAGAATCTGGAAATGCAGAATCGCTGGTGGTGGCAGAGTGGGGAGGAGATGAGAGTGGTGATGAGTCGGCACTCATCCAACCTGGAAGTCTTGCAGTTTGAGAGGTAGATTCCTTTAATATTCTCATAGGCAGGCAGAGGAAACGGTGGACTCTTCAGTAGCTGATCATTTGAAAGTGGGACAGACAGGCCAAGGGCTGGACCAGATGACCTCTCGAGGCCCTTTCCAAGATTCTGACTCATCGGGATTTTTCTACTTCATCACCGGTGAAATACATACCTCAAATCACTTCGGAAGAGGTAAGTCCTCAGCCCAGTAGGTAAGTAGAGAGGACTTACTTCAGCTCATCTGCCCCAGGTTAATTCATTCATTAAGTCATTATTCATTTATTCAACGGTATTTGTCGATTCCCCTCTCAGGATCGCACCGGGAGAGTTTCCAGTGCTCTCTACCAGTCGCGGCTACGGGAGGGAGAGTTAAGCAGAGGCCTATCCATTCCATTCCTAGCTTGGGCAGTGGCTAGCGAGTGGAAGACAGTCTGCTACAAGTCAAAACTCACCTGTGCTGGACGTGAGAGAGAGTCAAAGGAGGAGACGGAAGTTCACTGCATGGAAGAAGGCAATGGTAAACCACTTTCATATTTTTACCAAGATAACTCTATGGTTACACTACCAGAACAATTGCAGATGGAGGTGGGGTGTTCTGGGAGAGATGTGTCCATGAGAGTCGCTATGAGTCGGCGACAGCTCAGCAGTATAAGACAAGACAAATTTATTGAGTGCCAACTGGGTACAGAGCACTGTACCTCAGGCCTACTCTGTGCAGATCACTGAACTAGGTTTTTGAAAGCAGACAATAGATGTAAAAGACACGATCCCTGCCCTTGGAAAGTTTCCAAGTCTAATGGAGGAGAAAGACAGGCACAAATTGTCTACCGACAGTGGGGAACAGAAGGAAAATCTTAGATAAAACCAATTACAGCAATAATGTGAGGTAAAAGGAACAATCAAATACATAAATGACTAAATCTAGACCATATGCTCATTCTAGAATATAAACTCATTCTAGACTGTGAGCCCTATGTGGCCAGGGAATATGTCTGTCAACTCTTATTACATTGTACTCTCCCAAGCGCTTAGTGCAGTGCTCTGCACACAGTAAGTGCTCAGTAAATATGATCAATTCATTGATTAACAGAAAGATTGAAAAATGAATAGAGTACCGTAGAAATGAATTTGGGGAATGCCTTCTGAAAAGGGTAGGCTTTGAGGGAGGGCTTTGAAGATGGAGAGGGATAAGGTCTAGTGGATGAAGCAGAAGGAAGGTTGCTCATGAAACTGACAAATGGAACAAACCCTGTGGTGATAAAGCTCCCAGTTGGGACATTCAAATGACATGGAGAGAGGCAAGGGGATCACTTGGTTGTGCTTGGCAGGTTCAGGGAGATTTCTTTTCTCAGAGGGAAATGTCTCTGCTGGAGGCATGGGCAGGGGTCAGGGAAGGACCACTTTTACCTAGTTATCTACTCTAGCTAGGGAGAGACGAGGGGGAGAGAGAAGAGGGAATGTTGTGAATTGGAGGAGAATCGGAGTCGGATTGTTCTCCAGTACTAATTGTTTTCTCCAGTGTGTTGTTCACAACTGGATGCTATTAAACCTAATAATGACTGTTAATGAGTTCATTTAAATGAGCCCGCACGTATTTCTCCCGCCTAGCATGCTGAAGGTGTTGTGAGAATGGGGTGTGCCTGCAAAATCAGCAGCAGCCCTGGGGAGGAAGAAAAACCCTAATTTAGTTCCCTTGTCTTTCCCTGGTCTGAGGAATGAAAGGAAAGGGAGTGGAGTGCAGGGGGATACATTTTAGTTCTTCCCCAAAGGTTCCTTGGATCATGGTGATGAAAGGCAAGTTGAGCTCTGTGGGATCCTAGGTGACCAAGGGGTAGGAAAGGGCACGCTCCTTTCGCTTTCCTCTCCCCCATTCCACGGATTTGGTCCCCAACTTCAAGGCAGGAGGCCTTGCTGCCCAGCCTGAGCCTGGAAACCAAGTTCATCAGGAGAACCTGAGCTAGCTATCATATCCTCTACAGTCGTGTCTCCCCTACTAGACCGACGGCAGAGATCATATCTACCAACTCTGTTGTAGTCTCCCAAGAGCTGTCCCACATGGGGTTCACAGTCTAAGAGAGAGTAGGATTTAATCCTCATTTTACAGTTGAGGAAACCAAAGCACAGAGAAGTTAAGTGATTTGCCCAAGACCACAGAGCAAACAATTGGCGGAGCAAGGATTAGAACACAGGTCCTCCGAGTCCCAGGCCCGTGCTCATTTCTCTATGAAGGGCTCAGATGATAACTCTGATCACGAAAGACCTCCTAATGTCCACAATTTAGTGGAAAACCAATAAATGAAATGTTTGTCACTGGCCTCAAAATGAACCCCATCAGAATCATTGTGATGGATTTTCCTTATTGCCTGTCAAGAAAGTGGCATGGCATTGTAGAAGGAGCACAGGTCTGAGACTCAGAGGACCTGGGTTCAATCTGCTACTTACCTGCTGTGTCACTTTGGGCAAGTAACTTCACTTCTCTGTGTCCCTTATCTGCAGAACGGGGATTCAATACCTGTTCTCCCTTCGACTTAGACTGTGAGCCCCATGTGGGATCTGGTTAACTTGTATCTACCCTAGTGCTTGGTGCATAGTAAGAGCTTACAAATACCACCATTATTATTATTAGTAGTAGTAGCATTCCTAGACAGATGTTTACTGTGTTTATAGCTAGCTGCCATAATAAAGGTGATCATGGGAAGCAGTGTGGCTCAGTGGAAGGAGCACGGGCTTTGGAGTCAGAGGTCGTGGGTTCAAATCCCGGCTCTGCCACTTGTCAGCTGTGCGACTTTAGGCAAGTCACTTAACTTCTCTGGGCCTCAGTTCCCTCATCTGTAAAATGGGGATGAAGACTGTGAGTCCCACGTGGGACAACCTGATTACCTTGTATCTACCCCAGCGCTTAGAACAGTGCTTTGCACATAGTAAGCGCTTAACAAATACCAACATTATTATTATTATTATCATCAGCAAAAAAAAGCCCTCCTTTTAAAAATGGAAAACTCACCTGAGGAAAGAGAAGACAAAAAAAGCTCATAAAGAGGGGAGGAGGGCAGGTGCAAACAGGAAATCAAGCAGACATAAAGGAGTATGAACAGATTCTTTCAAAGGATGGAAAAGATAATCACAACAACAAAAAATCCTCAGATCCATTCACTTCTCTTTAACACATGTTATCACTGTGGATTTTGAATAGAACACGGATAGGGAATTAGGCAACAGCTTTCCAAACATGCACGTACATCTGGGTAGTATATACAGATATATATGTGTGCGTATGTTATATACTGGATATATAGATATTAGATATTTTATAATTAGATGTATACAAAGGATATATAGATATATAGAAATTAGACATAATATATAGACATGTATGGAAGATATATGAATAATATATATGCATCTACATACATATATATAGAGAGAGAGAGAGACAGAATTATCCTTCATAGATGACAGAAACAGCACTTTGGATAAAGTTTACCTGTGAGAGAGAGAGAGTGTGTGTATGTGTGTGTGTGTGAGTGGTTGTAAAGGTCACTGTGGGACCCATGGTCCTGGACACAGTTTCCACACAAAAAGGTTGTCCCTAGTTGTGTTGTCTTGCTTAGTGTCTGCAGGGCCTGGAATATTTTTCTCTTTGCCTCTGTGTCTTTCATTCCATATGCTCGAAGAGAGCCTCTCCTTTCTTAATAACTGCACGCAAAGCAACGTCAGAAGGCCTGGTCGTGTGCAATAATGTGGTGTTGATCAAGGCACACCTGCTACAACACAAGTTTAATAATCATGGGATTATAAAACTCAACTAAAAGCTAGGTTGGGTAGGTTAAACTAAGAGGCGGCTAAAGGGTAGGAAAGAATAAATATCCATTTTTTGGAAGGGTGAAGTGGTCGTCTAGCCACAGCCATCCAACTGATAAAAACATCTCCCTCTCCTTAGCTTCATTTTCGATCCTAAAGGCAACTCTCCATGAAAGAGGGAGTGCACAGGGAAACTTCCACGTTTGTGGATGATGCCGAAAACTCTTCCTGGTGGCTAAATGCCAGGTAGATGGGATAAACTGCAGAAAGATCTCACAAGACTGGGTGAGTTGGCTAAAAGATGACTGATGAGGTTTAGTATGAACAAGCGCAAGGTAATACATTTAGGAAAAATAATCTAATAAAACTGCATGATGATGGGTTCTGAGGTATCAATCATGATTTAGCAAAGACATCAAGGAGTCACTGTTGCCTCTCCTGCCAGATCAGAAGCAATGTAACCTAGTGGAAAGAACATATGCCTGGGAATCAGGAGACCATCGTTTTAATGCCACCTTGCCACTTGACACTTGTACAGCCTGGGGTACATAACTTCTCTGTGCCTCAGTTCCCTCATTTGCAAAATGGGAATTAAATACCTGTTCTCCCTATTTAGGACAAGGACACGTGTCTGATCTGGTTGTAATGTGTTCACCCAACATTTACTACAGTGCTTGGCACCAGGTCAATGGTAACAAGTTATTATTATTACTATTCATTACTCTGAGTGTTAGCAGAGATCTTGGCAAGACTGTGGGTTTGGCTGGAGTGAAGTGACTTGCCTAAGGTCACACAGCTGACAAACAGCAAAACTAGGATCTTAACCCAGGTCCTTCTGACTCCCAAGCCCGGGCAAGGTGGCAAGGTGAGGAAATGTGGTCCTAGATAGACCCATTCTGGGTCCAGGAAAACCTCCTTGGTTTCCCCACATGTTCATGCCCCTTTGCCCCTCCTCAGCATCATCTGTTTCCTTGAAAACCCAGCAGACGTTTCCTTGAAAACCCAGCAGAAACCACCTCACGAAGCATACTTCCAGTGAGGTAAGTAAACCCATCTCCACCTTCCAGCCCCTGCCCCCTCCTCGCCTGGTCCTTTCTTTCCCCTGACATAATTCTCCTCAGACCCCAAACCCCTTCCCGTCTCCTTCAGGTCCCCTGTTCCTCCCTTCTCCTGCCAGCCTGAATTAAGCAGAGGAGCAATGTGGCCTAGTGGAAAGAGCGTGGGCCTGGGAATCAGACAACTTGGGGGTCTAATCCCAGCTCTGACACCTGTCTGCCGTGTGACCTTGGGCAAATCACTTATCTTCCCAATTGCTTCAGTTACCTCATCTGTAAAATGGGGATTTAATATCCATTCTCCCTCTTACTTAGATTATGAGACCTGTGGTGTCTGATCTGATTTACTTGTATCCTCCCCAGTGCTTAGTACAGTACTGAACCCATAGTAAGTGCTTAGCAAATACCATTCAATTCATTCAATCGTATTGATTTAGTGCTTACTGTGTACAGAGCACTGTAGTAAGTATATACCACAATTACTGTTATTACGGTTACTATTATTATTTTTATCAATCCCTGTAACTGGCCTAGCTTTTTCATTTTTAAATTTTTTATTTAAATTTAGCAACCACTAGGCTGTGATCACACTTCCTTTCCTTAAGGGCAGAGAATGTGTCATTTCTTCATTCTGTACTTCCCAAGCAATTAGTTCAGTTCACTGCAACGGGATCTGGGTCCCCTTCTATTCTCCACCTACACCTAAACCTTTGGAGAACTCATCTGCTCCAATGGCTTCAACTACCACCTCTCTCTATGTGGATATTTCTCAAATCTACATCACCAGCCCCACATCTCTCTCCTTCTCTACAGTCTCTCATTTCCTCCTGCCGTTGGGACACTTGGATATCCCCTTCCCTCCCCTGACCCTGACAACTCAAACTTAACATTTCCAAGACAGAACTCCTCATCTCCCCACTCTCCATACCCAAACCCTGTCCTCCTCCAGACTTTTCCATCACTGTAGACTGCACCACCATCCTACCTGTCTCGCGAGCCCATAACCTCGGCATTATCCGCAACTCAGCTCTCTCTCGGTTAACCCCCACATTCGGTCAGTTACCAATTCCTGCCGGTTCTACCTTCAAAGCATCTTTAGAATCCTCCCTTCCTTCTCCATCCCAACTGCCACGCTAGTCCAAGCACTTGTCGATTCACACCTTTGCGTACTGCATCAGCCTCCTCATTCATTCATTCATTCGATCGTATTTATTGAGTGCTTACTGTGTGCAGAGCACTGTACTGAGCGCTTGGGAAGTACAAAGCGGGAACATACAGAGACGGTCCCTACCCAACAATGGGCTCACAGTCTAGAAGGGGGAGACAGACAACAAAACAAGTAGACAGGTGTCAATACCATCAGAATAAATAGAATTATAGCTATATACACAACATTAATAAAATAAATATAGTAAATATGTACAAATAAAATAGAGTAATACGTAAAAATATATACAAGTGCTGTGGGGAGGGAAAGGGGGTTGGGCAGAGGGAGGGAGGGGTGCGATGGGGAGGAAGAGGAGGAGAGGAAAAGGGGGGACTCAGTCTGGGAAGGCCTCCTGGAGGAAGTGAGCTCTCAGGGCTTTGAAGGGAGGAAGAGAGCTATTTTGGTCCTCACTGACCACCCTGCCTCCTGCCTCTCAACTCTTCAGTCCATACTTCACTTTGCTGACTGGATCATTTTTCTAAAAAAGGAGTTCAAGCCATGTCTTCCCACTCCTCAAAAACCTCTAATGGGTGCCCACCTATCTCCACATCAAACCGAAAGTCCTTACTACTAGGTCTAAGGCACTAAATCTGCTCTTCCCCTCCTACCTGACCTTACTAATCTACAACCCAGTCAGCCCACTTTGCTCCTTTAATGCCAGTCTACTCACTGTACCTTGATCTTGTCTGTCTCACTGCTGACCTCTTGCACACATCCTCCCTCTGACCGGGAACTCCTTTCCCCTTCACGCGTGGTAGATCACCACTCTCCCCATCTTAAAGGCCTTATTAAAATCATATCCCTTTTTTCACCTTTTTATGGTATTTGTTAGGCACTTAGGTTGGACGCGGTCCATGTCCCACATGGGGCTCACAGTCTTCATTTCCATTTTACAGATGAGGAAATTGAGGCCCAGAGAAGTTAAATGACTTACCCCAGGTCACACAGCACACAAGTGACACAGCCAATATAAGAACCCAGGTCCTTCTGATTCCCAGGCTCACGCTCTATCCACTAGGCCATGTTACTTCTCTTCTCCTCCAAGAAGCGTTTCCTAAGTCCCTATCCCCCCACTTTATTTTCCCTCCCAACTGCCTCACTCATGCACTAAGTCCAATCTCTAAGTTCTTAGAAACTCACCTCAAACCCACCCCATCCCCGACATGTCATACATATCCTTATACTTGGTTGCTGCCCTTACCTATAATTTATTTTAATGTCTGTCTCTCCCACTGGACTGTAAGCTCCTTGAGGGCAAGGATTAGGTTTACCAGCAGTATTGTACTCTTCTCGAGTGCTTATTGCACCGTTCTGCACTAAGTGTTCAGTAAATACCACTGAATGATTGGAAGGCTTCCTGGAGGAGATGTGATTTTTGTTGGGCTTTAAAGTTGGGGAAAGTGACGGTCTGTCAAATATGAAGGGGGAGGGACTTCCAGGAGGGAAGGAGGGCATGCGCAAAGGGTCAGCCGTGAAAGAGACAAGAGAGACTAGCTTGAAGCACAGTAAGTAAGTTGGTTTAATGGAGCAAAGTGTGGGAGCTAGGTTGTAGTGTGAGATGAGCAAGGACAATTCGGGGGGAGGGAGCTGATTGAGTGCCTTAGATCAGGAGTTTCTACTTGATATGGAGCGCTTACATAGTAAGCGCTTAATAAATGCTATTATTATTATTATTATTATTATTGTTATTATTATTATTATTATTATCAGCCAAAAGGAATTCTTTTCTGAGGTGGAAACATTTCATTGAAATGGACACCAACGAAAAGGCTTCCTCCAAGAGGCCTTCCCAGACTGAGCCCCCTCCTTCCTCTCCCCCTCCCCATCACCCCCCCCAGCCTTACCTCCTTCCCCTCCCCACAGCACCTGTATATTTGTATATATGTCTGTACGTATTTATTACTCTATTTTATTTGTACATGTTTATTCTATTTATTTTATTTTGTTAATATGTTTTGTTTTGCTGTCTGTCTCCCCCTTCTAGACTGTGAGCCTGCGATTGGGTAGGGACCGTCTCTATATGTTGCCAACTTGTACTTCCCAAGCGCTTAGTACAGTGCTCTGCACACAGTAAGCACTCAATAAATATGATTGAATGAATGAATGAATATGGAGGGGAAATTTCTCTCCCCCTCTAGACTGTAAGTTTTTTAGGGGCAGAGACCATGTCTGCTAATTCTGTTGTACTCTCCCAAGTGGTTAGTCAGGTGGTCTGCCCAGAGTAAGCACTCAATAAATACGATTGATTGCTTGATTGATCGATTGATATGGAGGTCGACGGGCAACCATTGAAGGATTCTGAGTAGTGGGGAGACACGGACTGAATATTTTTTAGAAAGATGATCCGGGAAATAGAGCTAAGCAGAGTGAAATGGTCATCTCTCTCCCTCTAGGCCGTAAGCTCGTTGTGGGCAAGGAATGTGTCTACCGACTCTGTTGTAGTGTACTCTCACGTGTGCTTATTAGTACAGTGCTCTGAATACAGTAAGCACTCAATAAATACCACTGATGATGATGTCCAGGATGATCATCTTCTGTTATTTGAATTCTTCCAAAACAAAGCTTTGGTTTCCAATCTGTCTCTCCCACCCCCTTCTCTGAATACTCGCCTTCCTGAGTAGCAGTAGTGACAGTACTGAGCACCCACTGGGTGCAATGTACTGTAATAAATGCTTGGGAAGACACATCAGAAGCAGGAAGAGCCCACTGTTGGGTAGGGAATGTCTCTATATGTTGCCAATTTGTACTTCCCAAGCGCTTAGTACAGTGCTCTGCACACAGTAAGTGCTCAATAAATACGATTGATGATGATGATGAGAAACTTTCCTTGCCCACAAGGAGTTTAGACTCCATTCATTCATTCAATCATATTTATTGAGTGCTTACTGTGTGCAGAGCACTGTACTAAGCGCTTGGAAAGTACAAGTCGGCAACGTATAGAGATGGTCCCTACCCAACAACGGGCTCACAGGCTAGAGAAGCAGCGTGGCTCAGTGGAAGGAGCCCGGGCTTGGGAGTCGGAGGTCATGGGTTCTAATCCTTACTCTGCCACTTGTCTGCTTTGTGACTTTGGGCAAGTCACTTAACTTCTCTGAGCCTCAGTTACCTCATCTGTAAAATGGGGACTAAGACTGTGAGCCCCACCTGGGACAATCTGATCACCTTGTATCCCCCCCACAGCGCTTAGAACAGTGCTTCGCACATAGTAAGCGCTTAACAAATGCCATCATTATTATTATTATTATTAGAGGGGGGAGACAGACAACAAAACATGTAGACAGGTGTCAAAACTGTCAGAATAAATGCAATTATAGCTATATGCATATTTATATAGAGTAATAAATATGTATGAGTAATAAATATGGACAATTATATACAAGTGCGGTGGGAGGGGAAGGAGGTAGGGCAGAGCTGGGGAGGTGTGATGGGGAGGAGGAGAGAAAAAAGGGGGCTCAGTCTGAGAAGGCCTCCTGGAGGAGGTGAGTACTTACCCTCTAACAGGATGAAATCAAGAGATAAAATCAAAACCGAAATCTAGTGTTGTTTCACCTGGCATCCCCCTCTGGCTTCTCAGGGCTCACTAAGCTAGCTTTCTTGTTGACTATTAGGATTTTTGAAGGTTCCAATTCTGGCTCTCCTGTGAGGGTCAGAGGAGGAGGCTGGAGGCCAGAGGAGTTTGCCGTGGGAATTTGGGTTTGAGACGAGAATGGGCATGAGACTAGCCGGAAGAGGCCAGGACGAGTCTCCTTCTTCCCAGACGCTACTTCATCTAGGCCTCCAGCCCTACTGGGACCAGATGACAAGCCCCTCCCAGCAGTCCTCCTCAATCCCAGTGGAAAGACCATGGGCCTGCGAGCCAGAGACTCTGGGTTCTAATCTCAGCTCTGCCGCTTTTCTGCTGTTTAACCTTGGACGAGTCACTTACCTTCTCTGTGCCTCAGTTACCTCATCTATAAAATGGGGACTAAGACTGTGAACACTAAGTGGGACAGGGACTATGTCCAGCCCAATTAGCTTGTATCTACCCCAGTGCTTAATACAGTGTGTGTCACAGAGTAAACACTTAACAGGTCCCATTAAAAAAAAAAATCCAAGAGTTTGGAAAAGGGAAAGGATTGTCTTTCTCAGAGTTGAAGCTCGACTCTTCCGCTCCAGAGTCTCCCGGCAGTAGCCCACTTGAGAGAACTCAGAGTGTACAGCAAACTGACCCCATCCCCTCCATAGACCGAGGAATTGTCCACCTGCCACTGCACCCCCAAAATACCCCCAAAGTGCTCTTAACTTCTCTTCTCAATTCTGCCTATGGTTGCCCTTGTCCCTCCAGACTCCCTCATATGGTGCTCTGCATCTTTGGGAGTTCAGCCAGTTGTCCAGCCCCCATGGCTTCCAGGCTCTGGGAGCAGAGGGAGATGTTTCTCTCCTCTTTCCCACAAGCCTGTATAGGTGCCCCTCGTCATGGGCTTAGTACAGTGCTCTGCACATAGTAAGCGCTCAATAAATACGATTGATGATGATGATGGGCTGCAGTGAGGCAGCATGGTCTAGGGGGAAAGGCAGGGACCTGGGTTCTAGACTTAGCTCTGCTACTGGCCCGTTGTGTGACCTTGTGTAAGTTGCTTAACCTCTCTGAGCTTCAGTTTCCCCAGTAGTAAAATGAGAAGAACAACTTTTGCCTCCCAGGGGTGTTTTGAAAACAAAATGAAATAACTGATGTGAAGACATTTTGGAAAAAGAAAAGCATTTGTAGGAATTCACAATACTGTTATTAGTAGATAATTTGACTGCAGCCCCCTCCCATATCCCACGTCACTGGGGCCGAGTATCAGCATGATTTTTTTTTATGGTGTTAAGTGCTTACTATCTATGTGCCAGGCATTCATTCATTCATTCATTCAATCGTATTTATTGAACAGTTATTGTGTGCAGAGTGCTGTACTGTTTGGGAGAGTACGATACAACAATAAATAGACACTTTCCCTGCCCACAATGAGCTTACCATCTAGAGAGGGTGAGACAGACATCAATACAAAGAAATAAAATTACAGATATGTACACTGTTCTAAGAGCTGGGATAGGTACAAGGTAATCAAGTTGGACACAGTCCGTGTCCCATATGGAACTCACAGTCTTTATCCTCATTTTACAGATGAGATAACTGAGGCACAGGTAAGTTAAGTGACTAGCCGAGGGTGACACAGCAGACAAGTGGTGAAGCCGGGACTAGGATTCAGGTCCTTCTGACTCCCAAACACCAGAGGCCATCTCTGAAAGGGACAAGCTCTAGGAGGGAAAAGCAATCCTCCAGGAGGAAGCCAAGGGAAAAGCAATAGTTAACTGAGCAGGTCTAAAGGGCATAAAGTCCACAGCTCATTTTCCGAGCTGAATTAGAACGCAGTCTTTGTCTGAATCTAATTTTGACTTTTCCGCTATCAAGGCTGGATGGATGATAAATCGTGACAATCGGCTGAGCCCCATTTTAGAGGTTCAAGAGGGATCTCTAACTAGTCTTCTGGACTCATTCAGAGTCAAGGGTGCGCGTGGAGGCTATTAGTCATGATTAGAGTCATTATGGTACTTACCGGAGGAAAATCTGCACATGCCAGGAATGATATTCCCCCATGACTCTGTCAGTGTCTTTTTCTTCATCTAAAATTACTCTAGTGAACCTTTGTTGTGCCAAAAAATATTAACTGAGGAGTCTGCTTCCTTGGGTTACCTGCTTCTCTTCTCTCATTTTCCATCCTATTATGTCTGCAAGGGAGAATTTAATTCCAGGTTTTCCAAAGCTGAACAGCAAGCAGTTTTTCAAGTTACTCTCCAATAAGAAAGGAGGCTTATTGAGACTAGCCGTCAAAGCTAATGCAAGCTCTTAATCTAATCATTCAAGCAGCGTGGCTCAGTGGAAAAGAGCATGGGCTTTAGAGTCAGAGGTCTTGGGTTCAATTCCCAGCTCTGCCACTCGTCAGCTGTGTGACTTTGGGCAAATCACTTAACTTCTCTGGGCCTCAGTTACCTCATCTGTAAAATGGGGATTAAGGCTGTGAGCCCCATGTGGGACAAGCTGTTCACCTTGTAACCTCCCCAGCGCTTAGAACAGTGCTTGGCACATAGTAAGTGCTTAATAAATGGCATTATTATTATTATTATTATTATTATTATTCATTCAATTGTATTTATTGAGCACTTACTGCGTGCAGAGCACTGTACTAAGCACTTGGGAAGTACAAGTCAGCAACATATAAAGATGGTCCCTACCCAACAGCGGGCTCACAGTCTAGAAGGGGGAAACAAACAACAAAATAAAACAAGTAAGACAGGTGTCAAAACTGTCAGAATAAATAGAATTATAGCTATTTGCACATCATTAATAAAATAAATAGAGTAGTAAATATTCAAGGCCCTGCTGAGAGCTCACCTCCTCCAGGAGGCCTTCCCAGACTGAGCCCCTTCCTTCCTCTCTCCCTCGTCCCCCTCTCCATCCCCCCATCTTACCTCCTTCCCTTCCCCACAGCACCTGTATATATGTATATATGGTTGTACATATTTATTACTCTATTTATTTATTTATTTATTTTACTTGTACATATCTATCCTATTTATTTTATTTTGTTGGTATGTTTGGTTTTGTTCTCTGTCTCCCCCTTTTAGACTGTGAGCCCACTGTTGGGTAGGGACTGTCTCTATGTGTTGCCAATTTGTACTTCCCAAGCGCTTAGTACAGTGCTCTGCACATAGTAAGCGCTCAATAAATACGATTGATTGATTGATTGATTGATAAATATGTACAAGTAAAATAAAGAAAGAAATAAATATGTACAAATATACAAGTGCTGGGGAGGGGAAGGGGGTAGGGTGGTGGGGGCGGTGATGGGGAGGGGAGGAGAGGAAAAGGGGGGCTCAGTATGGGAAGGCCTCCATCATCATTGGTATCTATCAAGTGCTTACTTTGTGCAGAGCACTGTACTATGCACTTGGGAGAGTTTAATACAACAAAATTGGAAGACCCGTTCCCTGCCCACAGCAAGCTTACAATGTAGAATAGTTTGGGAAGCCCCCATTCCCTAGGGTCCTTTTCAGATTTTCAGTCTGAATTTAAGAAGCTGATACATTCTCCGAACAGAGACCAGGTATGTCAAGTTCAATTAGAGGCACCTTTCAGCCATGAGTTACTGTTGAAACCCCTTTGATATCCATGGGTCAGAATATATAATGTAAGCTCTATCAGGGCAGAGACTTGTATTATAGGCTCCCAAAAGTTCTCAGTACAGTGATTGGCACCCAGAAGATGCCCAGTACAATCAATCATGCAATCATTCGATCGATTATTCATTCAATCAGTGGACTATATTGAACCCCTACTACTAGGCTTGAAGCATTTTACTTGCTGTGGCTTGAGAGTCAAACAGAACCAAAACACACATTAACCGCTCTCAAGAAATTTACAGAGGTAAACAGACACAAATTAATACAAATGCGGGGCCGGGGCGGGGGCAAGCAGCAGGCATGAATGTGTCAGGATGAAATAACTAAATATATAATTGAATACACAATTGAATGTGGATATGTGTATAAGTGCTGATGATGGGCATTAAATTAGAGGGACATCTCCTCTGAATCTAATTTTGACTTTCCTGGTATTAAGGGTGGATGAATGATAAATCATAGCAATCCCCTCAGCTGAGGATAGGTATTAAATAACTAAATGTTAAAGGTGGCAGTTGGGTTGATGCAACTTAGGGTGTTGGGAATTAATAAGGGAAGGCTTCCTGAAGGAAGTGGGATTTTAAGGGGGCTTCTAAAATGAGAAGAGTTGTCATCTGCAAGTCCCAGGCCAGGGGAACAGGGTAGACAAGAGGCCCAAGGCAGGAAAATTATGAGAAGTACAGTTGGAAAGTGAGCTTGGAAGCAGTGAGGAGTGTGACCTGGAGAACAGAGGGGGAAGAGGGATGAAACGTAGGATAGGGATAGCTGATGGAGGGCACTGAAGCCACTGGTAAGGAGCCCTTGATGATGAAGAGAGAGGTGGATAGCAACTGAAGATGTCTGTGGAGTGGATAGATGTGTGCAGAATATCATTTCAGAAAGAGAACCTTGGCGGGACTAAGCTCCCTGTGGACAGGGAACATGTCTACCCACTCTGTTGTATTCTCCCAAGTCATTAGTACAGAGCAATGCACACAGTAAGTGCTCACTAAATACTATTGATTGACTGAAGGTGGGAGAGGCTGGAGGCAGAGACACCAGTGAAGAGGCTAACAGTAATTTGACCATGATATGACAAAAACTTGAACTAAGACGTTTTGCATGGAAAGGAAAGGGCAAATCCAGGAAATGTTGTGGAGGAAGACGTGACGAGGATTAGCAGTACAGTACTTTGCCCTCATTCCAGTGCTTGCTGCTCAAAGGTGCTCAATAAATACTGATGGCAAAATGAATGGGAATAATAGCCTGGTTACACTCACCTGCCTCAGTTTATGAACAGTCTCTGGTCTTGCAATGCAGCCAATCTGCAAAAGCTCAATCCATAGTATTTATTGAGCACCTGCTATGTTCAGAGCACTGTACTAAGGCCCTTCAGAGAGTACCATAGAATTAGTAGACATGATCAAAGCCCTTACATCAATCAGTCAGTGTTATTTATTGGGTGCTTACTGTATGCAGATTACCAAGTGCATGGGAGAGTAAAATGCAATAGAGTTGGTAAATACGATGATGATGGTGATATTTGTTAAGCGCTTACTGTGTGCCAAGCACTGTTCTAAGCGCTGGGGTAGATACAAGGTGTCCCACATGAGGCTCACAGTCTTAATCCCCATTTTACAGAGGAGGTGACTGGGGCACAGAGAAGTTGAGTGCCTTGCCCAAAGTCACACAGCTGGAAAGTGGAGGAGCCCTGCCCACAAGGAATTTTCTGTCTAGATGAGGAGACAGTCATTAATTTAAATTACAAATGGAGTAAATGTGGAAGAGTATAAAGATACAGACAAAGGTGTTGTGGGGTTGAGGGTGGGTTGAATATCAAGTGCTTAAAGAATACAGATCCAAGGGCACAGGTGAGAGAGAAGGGAGAATGAGAGGTTAGTCAGGGAAGGCCTCTTGGAGGAGATATGACTTTCGCAGGGCTCTGAAGATGGGGAGAATGTTGATCTATCAAATATGAAGGGGGAGGGATTACTAGGCCAGGGGGAGGAGGTGGGCAAGGGGTCGATGGTTAGAAAGATAAGACTGAGGTACACTGATTAGGTTGGCATTAGAGGAGCGAAAAGTCTGGGCTGGGTTATACTACGATATCAGTGAGGTAAAGTAGTGATTGAGTGAGTGTGTACAATATAGTGGGGAAAACAGACACTAAAATAATTTACAGATAGGAAGAAGAACAAGGGCATACGAAAGATATTTCCAGAAGTCCCGTGCTCAGCCACTGACAATGACAGCATTGTAACTTTTACACCCAACAACAAAAGCAACACTAGATTGGGGGTATAGATGAGTCTACCCACAGTCGCCCCACCCCTACCCGTAGGAATGTCCTGATCTTTCAGGTAGTCACTTGGACCCCGAGATCCAAACTCTGTTGGCCCCTGACTCCCAGGAACAAGGAATGGCCTCCTTTAGAAATCTGGTGGGGATACCCACCTTCACCTGCATTGCGATACTCTCCTGCACCTTCCCAAATCCAGTTTTCAGTTTTCCAGATGGGAATCAAGACCTCCCTCCTTCTCAGGACCGTACCTGCTGTGTCCACAGGAAGCCCTCAGTGAATACTACCAATCAATAAATCACTGGTATTTATTGAGCACTTACTGTGTGCTGAGCACTGCACTAGATGCTTGGGAGAGAACAATGCAGTGAGTTGGTGGACATCTTCCCTGCCTAAAAGGAGCTCAATGAGGTCTAGAGGGTGAGACAGATATTAAAATAAATTACTGGTAGGAGATTTGATTCTACACTGTAACAGAGGCTGTCTTTGAAAGTTAACCTCGGAATGAATGACTGAAATATTAGGGCCAAAACTGTTTAACAAATTAGTTTCATTCTTGCCCCAGAAATTAAAGTGAACACAAAATTGTAGAGAAGCAGCGTGGCTCAGTGGAAAGAGTACGGACTTGGGAGTCAGAGGTCATGGGTTCTAATCCCGGCTCCACCACATGTCTGCTGTGTGACTCTGGGTAAGTCACTTAACTTCTCTGAGCCTCAGTTACCTCATCTGTAAAATGGAGATTAAGAATGTGAGCCCCACGTGGGACAACCTGATCACGTTGTATCCCCCCCAGTGCTAAGAACAGTGCTTCATACGTAGTAAGCACTTAATAAATGCTATTATTATTATTATTATTCACACAAGAGATCAGAGATGCTGCTTTGTGGTTGCTTTAATTCTTCTTAAAATAATGGGTGAGGAATTAAGAAGACAGGCTAATCATAATATAGCCACCCAATTTTGCTAGAATGTAGTTAAGCATTTTTGTGAGTAAGAGTAAATCGTCCTCTGCTTTTCAACTGACATGAGTGTAATAGCTGCTTTTCTCACAGTCTCTTCTGAGTTTCTGCTTCCTTTTCTTTCAGAGGATTCTCTCGTTAGGATGTCACATCACAGTGTGGCTTCCAGGTTATTTAATTCAGCATTCGGCTTTTCTCAAGAGCCTTGGCATCCCTGGCCGCTCAGTTCTTTAATCGCTTCCAATGCGAAACTGGCATCCCACTGATTCACCGATGGAATTTTAAAATACCCCAATGCTCTCGTCCTCCAAAGGGGAAGTCAATTTCACATCAATAGTCCTTTCAATGATAATTCTTTATCTCCAGAAAGAATAACTTCCCTGGAGCGAAGTCCAAAGGGTGGATCCATACAGAGCTGAGAAAAAGACAGAGCCACTCACTGGCAATCCAAGAGAAAGGGTCCTTGGCCAAAGGGCGCTTAGCTGTTCTTCTCCAACCTGTCCATATTTGAGGAAGGAAACAAGGATAGCAGTGGTGCTCTTGGAATCCAACAGGAATCTGTGTTCCAGTGCCAGCGGGACAAAGACCACTTAATCATATGTCATCTTGTCAACAAGGAGTGGTGAGAGTAAAAAAGAGCATTCAAAATCCTCTCTGCTCATTTACCCCTTTCAAAGAAAGTGAGCTTGAACTTGGGAAGAGAAGTTCCCACCCTCATCACCACATGTCCATCCCAGTGAAATGGCCTTCCCCGGGCTCTACGCAGAGCGGGAAGATTGGACCTGGGAGACTGTACCGGAGACCCTTCAGTGAAGCTGTGTGAGGAGGTTGAGGCCCAACGTGGACCCTGTTTTCTGAACTGGAATAAATCCAGGGGGGAAGTTGTGACATTTTCTACAGAGGGGAGGAGTCAAGGCCAAATACTCCAGGAATATCCCCAAACTATTAGTCTGTATCCAACTCCCCACACATCACAAAGCCAGATGGTACCGTGAGTGAAAGCCTGAAAACTTTGGTCCTCCCTGGAACTTCCTGACACAACCCCTGAACCATCTGCTTCTCCTGTTTCTGCATGCAGATATTGAGGACCTACGGGGGAAACACCATATCACCATCATCTTCACCATCATCTCCACTGACAGAACTCTTCATTAACTGTTCCCTCCTTTTTCCCCCCCTTTCTCTTCATTCTCCTCTTGCCCCTCCTCTTTCTTATTCTCTCCCTTGCTCATCTTGCACCTCTTCCACTTCCTCTCCTTCCTCCTCCTCCTTCTCCTTCTTTCCCTCCTCCTAGTTAGTCAGGAATCCATTTCCCTTCCAACCTCCTACCTTCCTCCTCCACACAATCCAAACTCCTTCCATTCTTTTTTCCTTTCTGTCTCTCCTCCACTAGGACATCAGTCCCTAACTTGGTCCACCCCCTGTTACCCTCAATAGATTCTTGTCTCTGGACCCAACTAAGCCCCATCACTCACCTCAGTGACTTCCTCTATGTCTTGACCGCCAGAATTCAGATGAACATAGGTCTGACATTTAACATTCCGAAATGGGGTCCTTCCATACCCAGTGGTTGGTAAGGAAGTGGGGAGTGGAAAAGACTCGGTAGTGGAGGCAGCCAGTGCTTTTTAGGCCCTCAGTAACAACTAGGGCACAATGAGAAGCAGTAGTGGAAAGAGCACAGACCTGGGATTCAGAAGTCGTGGGTTCTAATGCCAGCTCTGCCACTTACCTGCCGTATGACCTTGGGCAAGTCACTTAACCTCTCTGTGCCTCAGTTTCTTCATCTGTAAAATGGGGATTCAATACCCTTTCTCCCTCCTACTGAGGTTGTGAGCCCCATGTGAGGCAGGGACTTTGTCTGACCTGATTAACAGTGCTTGGCACATAGTAAGCACTTAACAAGTACCATTATTATTATTATTATTAACTGTATCTACTCCAGATCTTAGAACAGCACTTGACACAAAAGAAGCAATAATAATAATACTAATGAAAGGGCAGTGTGCTTAGTCTGCATCCTGACTCTGAATCCCCCCAAAAAAGCGTATATTTGGGTCATGATTCTGGATCAAATAACGGTACTCACCTTTCTGGGAAATTCACTAAATCGGGCCTGGATTCTAGAACAGGCTACAGACATCATGGGAAGTCCCAGACACTGTCATTCAGAAGTTGTTACTTGTGGATGCCAGTACCCTAGAGACACTCATCCAAGAAAACTTGCAGCTAATTGGGAGCCTCTTGGCATAGAATCTTCTAGGAATTATAGATTGATGATGGGTCTGATGGAATCTGTACTAATGTATCAGCCTTCATGAAGGAAACTCGGCACAGAACCCAATTATCTTCATTGGCAGCATGGAACTGTGTACCATCACAGAACACAATTGCCTCAGCATCTGGCTATCCGACGATGCTACTTCCTATTCCAGGAAGCAGAAAATGGATTCAAAAGACTGCATGTGCTTTGGGAGACTACCAGAGTGAGGCAAAAACAAGAAATCAGCCTTTGACAAAACTGAAGCTCTACCGAGCTGTAATAATAATAATAATAATAATAACAACAATAATAATAATGGCATTTATTAAGTGCTTACTATGTGCAAAGCACTGTTCTAAGCGCTGGGGAGGGTACAATGTGATCAGGTTGTCCCACGGGGGGCTCACAGTCTTCATCCTCAGTGACCTCCTGCTCGCCAAATCCAATGGCTCATACTCTATCCTAATCCTCCTCGACCTCTCAGCTGCCTTCTACACTGTGGACCACCCCCTTCTCCTCAACACGCTAATTGACCTTGGCTTCACAGACTCCGTCCTCTCCTGGTTCTCCTCTTATCTCTCTGGTCGTTCATTCTCAGTCTCTTTTGCAGGCTCCTCCTCCCCCTCCCATCCCCTTACTGTGGGGGTTCCCCAAGGTTCAGTTCTTGGTCCCCTTCTGTTCTCGATCTACACGCACTCCCTTGGTGACCTCATTCACTCCCACGACTTCAACTATCACCTCTACACTGATGACACCCAGATCTACATCTCTGCCCCTGCTCTCTCCCCCTCCCTCCAGGCTCGCATCTCCTCCTGCCTTCAGGACATCTCCATCTGGATGTCTGCCTGCCACCTAAAACTCAACATGTCCAAGACTGAACTCCTTGTCTTCCTTCCCAAACCCTGCCCTCTCCCTGACTTTCCCATCTCTGTTGATGGCACTACCATCCTTCCCATCTCACAAGCCCGCAACCTTGGGGTCATCCTCAACTCCGCTCTCTCATTCACCCCTCACATCCAAGCCGTCACCAAAACCTGCCGGTCTCAGCTCCGCAACATTGCCAAGATCCACCCTTTCCTCTCCATCCAAACCGCTACCCTGCTCGTTCAAGCTCTCATCCTATCCCGTCTGGACTACTGCATCAGCCTTCCCTCTGATCTCCCATCCTTGTGTCTCTCCCCACTTCAATCCATGCTTCATGCCGCTTCCTGGATTGTCTTTGTCCAGAAATGCTCTGGGCTTGTTACTCCCCTCCTCAAAAATCTCCAGTGGCTACCAATCAATCTGCGCATCAGGCAGAAACTCCTCACCCTGGGCTTCAAGGCTCTCCATCACCTCGCCCCCTCCTACCTCACCTCCCTTCTCTCCTTCTCCAGGCCAGCCCGTACCCTCCGCTTCTCTGCCGCTAATCTCCTCACCGTGCCTCGTTCTCGCCTGTCCCGCCATCGACCCCCGGCCCATGTCATCCCCCTGGCCTGGAGTGCCTTCCCTCCCAACATCCGCCAAGCTAGCTCTCTTCCTCCCTTCAAGGCCCTACTGAGAGCTCACCTCCTCCAGGAGGCCTTCCCAGACTGAGCCCCCTCCTTTCTCTCCCCCTCGTCCCCCTCTCCATCCCCACGTCTTACCTCCTTCCCTTCCCCACAGCACCTGTATATATGTATATATGTTTGTACATATTTATTACTCTATTTATTTATTTTACTTGTACATATCTATTCTATTTATTTTATTTTGTTAATATGTTTGGTTTTGTTCTCTGTCTCCCCCTTCTAGACTGTGAGCCCACTGTTGGGTAGGGACTGTCTCTATATATTGCCAACTTGTACTTCCCAAGCGCTTAGTACAGTGCTCTGCACACAGTAAGCGCTCAATAAATACAATTGATCGATTGATTGATTCATCCCCATTCTACAGATGAGGGAACTGAGGCCCAGAGAAGTTAAGTGACTTGCCCAAAGTCACACAGCTGACAATTGGCAGAGCCGGGATCTGTAGTGAGAAGCAGCATGACCTAGTGGAAAGGGCACAGGCCTGGGAGTCAGGAGACCTGGGTTCTAATCCTGACTCAAACACTTGCCTGCTGGGTGTCCTTGGACAAGTCGTTTAACTTCTCTGTGCCTCAGTTTCTTCATTTGAAAAATGGGGAGTAAATACCTCTTCTTCCTCCCACTTAGACTGTGAGCACCTGTGTGAAATAATAATTATGGTATTTGTTCCTTCATTCAATCGTATTTATTGAGTTCATTCATTCAATTGTATTTAAGTGCTTACTATGTGCCAAGCACTGTTCGAAGTACTAGGGTAGGTACAAGGTAATGACGTTGTCCCATGTGGGGCTCACAGTCTTAATCCCCATTTTACAGATGAGATAACTGAGGCACAGAGAAGTTAATTGGCTTGCCCAAGGTCACACAACAGACAAGTGGCAGAGCTGGGATTAGAACCCACATCCTCCGACTCCCAAGCCCGTGCTCTTTCCACTAAGCCATGCTCGAACAGAGACTATGTTTAATTGGGATGGATTGTATCTACCCCAGAGCTGGGCATATAGTGTTTAACAAATACCATAATTATAAAAAATTAATAGTTATATGGTTGTGGGATCTGGACCCCACCCCTTCAACATCACACCTTGGGCAGCTCCATGAATGTCACTTATGAGCCAAAATGCAGTCCTTAACAACTAACGTGATTATTATTCTCATTAGAATCACACACAACCAAGTCCTGGAATGAAGTAAATCTCCTAGCACTGAAGCTCTACTCACCTCGCCGTCACCACGCTGAGAGAACTGAGGTCAGTAGGGGATCCAAATAGCTGCTGTGAGAGAAACAGAACAAAAACTTTAAGGACAAAATGAAAGACCGCAGAAGCTCAGATGAAGGCCTGGAGAGAGCAGTTGCAGATAGTCCTGTTTGAGAATTGTGAAAGGACAAGAGTAGAAAACTGCTTGAGCGTAGAGATGGTGTATTGTCCTCTGCTAAGAGCTTAGTACTGTGCTCTACACAGAGTAAGCACTCAGTAAATAGGATTTATTGATTAATTGATGGATGGAGTGGCTCTTCTTCAGGAGCAGAAATTTCAAGAGACCCATTTTCAAACCCTATCAACGTTTTGGGCAATGACTCAGTCACTTGTTTTATTAATGGCAGAAATCTAACCTGAGTTCTGGGGTAGTTCAGCTAAATTCTTGAAAGAAGACATCTTGTTAGTGAATCTTTCACCGATTTGAGACTTTAGAGCCAGATTTATTACATTTCCTGACAAAACAGCCAAGTAGCACAGGGAACAGATACAACAATATATTGCTAAAGTAGAATCCACTTGATGAATCATCAGCACAGTTGTCGACGAAACTGTGGATTCCAGAAGGTTTTAGAGCCACTTGATAATGCTGTTGGGAGGATGCGACACAGTGAGGTTTTCAATTTCAAGATATTTTGCTCACCACGTGGAAAGTTGGAGAAGCCTGTTGGCTTGTTCTGGCCTACACTGTCAGTCGAGAGTATTCATTGAGCATTGGCTGTGTGCGGAGCTCTGAACTTAGCGCTTGATCCCTGCCTTCAAGGAACTCAATCTTAGAGAAGGAGAGAGATTAAAATGAATTACAGGAGAGGAGAAGCAACAGCCTTTTAAGACAGTGCAACAGAAGTGCACCAGTGGGTGAATACCAAGTTTTTAGGTGACATAAAGTGGCAGCAGAGGAAGAAATGGGGTAAGGAGATGAGAGATTAGTCAAGGAAGGCCTCCTGGAGGAGATGGGATTTCAAGAGGGCTTTGGAGATGGGTAGGGCAGAAGGGAGGGAAGGAGCAACAGATGAATGGCAAGATGAGAATATCTCTCATCTCTGGGGTGCTAGAGCCGAGACCACCCGTATTCCCTTCCTAAACCCCTCAAGACATTGGGGCTTGTGTTTAGTTACCTGCAACCCTGTGGGCTGGTTGGAGAAATCCCCTTGCTTCTGCTCCACAGCTGCTTTCTAAAACACTTGATGCTCTTTTCCAAACTCTTCGTGTTCCTGCATTCAAGAGCCTCCCTCTGGTGGCTAATTTTCCCTAGTTTCCTCTTGTTTAGGAATGTAAGTGTGGGATACTGGCCATACGTGATACGTGAGTTGGCTCTCGATATTGTGTCTGCGTCTCCTCCTCTTTCTTTCTGTCTGAACATTTTCTCCTGTTCCCTGTATCTCCCAACAACGAGAATACCAGCCTCTAGCTACCTGTGGAAGAGGCACTTAAACTTCTTTCTTGCCCCACTCTAAATCTGGATTTTCATGAAACGGTGCACAGAGGGCTAGAAAACAAAGAACCCATGCCTCAGTTTCCTTTAGGCCCCAGCTGGATGGCCTTTAAGCCAACCCAGCATCTCCCAACCCAGGGCCGAGCACATGAAGGGGAGAGGAAGTTTTGGGAGTCTCAGATCAGCACCACAACTTTCATTAAAGAGAAGACCCGCCGGCTGAGAGAGAGAAAGAAACGTCCTTCCAATTTCCCCAGCCATATTCCCTGGATCATTTTCCTGCTTGTCGGCAGGGAACATGTCTACTAACTCTGTTGTATTATACTCTTCCAAATGTTTAATACAGTGCTCTGCACACTGATCAATATGATTGATTAGGTGACTGAAAGTTTCACTTGCTAAGACAAATTCATTAAGTGCTTACTATGTGCTAAGAAATATACTAATCATTGGGGTAGATAGAAAATAACCAGGTAAGATACAGTCCCCATCCCACATGAGGCTCACAATCTAAGTGGGAAGGAGAACAGGTATTGAATTCCCATTTTACAATTGAGGAAACTGAGGCACAGAGAAGTTTAGTGACTTGCCCAAGGTCACATAGCAGGCTAGTGGCAGAGCCAGAACTAGAATCCAGGTCCTCCGACTCCCAGGTTCATGCTCTTTCCTCTCAACCACCCATGGAAAAACACCAATAACTGACTCTCTGAAACCCAACTACCCCTTGGGTTCTTCCCCTGCTCGAAGGTGGGACAATCCCTTGTTGGGACGATAAGCCCGGTGTTTTGGTGTCAAGAATTGATTGGACTCGGCAGCTGCCTTACAGATCGCAAAAGTCCTCCAAGACCACTGGGTTTTTCAAACTGAGAAATGATGGTCAAGCTTTACATGTCTGTCGAGACAGAGAAAGTCCAGTGAGTGGACTGGGGTCAGAAATCCAATGCTGAGCTGTGGATAGATTACCAAATACCTTTCAAGGGCTGCGTTTACATCCCTAGTTCTTTGGAGGGAGTAGGGAAGTGGAAAGGCATCACATTTGGAATGCAGTCAATCAGTATGTGTATTTTGAGTGCCAACTGTTTGCAGAACAGTGTACTAAGCCTACCATCAACTACCTTCCCTGCCTGGCTCTCCAGAACTTCTGTTTTCCTTTAGCAAGAAAAGGCCTTGGAGAGTTGTAGTCCCTCCAGAAATCTCCTGAGCAACCCCCACCTAATGTTGCTCAGCCCATCCATGCCGCACTGTAACCCAGAAGACATGTTATAAATTCATTCATTCATTTCATTCAATCGTATTTATTGAGCACTTACTGTGTGCAGAGCACCGTGGTAAGCGCTTGGAAAGTACAATTCGGCAACAGAGACAATCCCTACCCAACAATGGGTTCCTCAACTTCCAGGTTCAACCCTGGTCTTGAGACTGCCCCAAGTCTGGGGCAGCAAGTGAAAACTGCAGGAAAGCACAGCACGCTTGGGAGACAAGTAGGAGGGGGAGCTTTCTGCTCCAAGCATTTTGGGCATATGTATTCATCATCAGAATTTTTTGAGCAACTGCTGTATCCTGAGCACCTATACTGGGCTCCTGCTGAGTGCCAAGCCCTGTCCTCAGGGCTCACTCTATGATGTAGTTGAACTTAATTTACCATCCTAGCCAGAAACTTGAAAAATAATTTTCCAATCGTTATACCAAGATAGCCTCATTGTGTATCGATCTGGATTTGGTACAATAAATTAATGTCAGCCTCAGGCAGCTTCCTGACAGTAAAAGCTCTACTGCAATAAGACCACAGCCATGTTTTCACAGGTGAAATAAAGAGTAGTTGGCAGAGAATGTCATAGAATCCACCTGATCTTCACAGCACGGATGAAAACCATCCTACATTAAGGGAATCCGTTGTTGGGTAGGGATTGTCTCTATCTGTTGCCGAATTGTACTTTCCAAGCGCTTAGTACAGTGCTCCGCACACAGTAAGTGCTCAATAAATACGATTGAATGAAATCAGTGAATGAATTTATAACGTCTTCTGGGTTACAGTGCAGCGTGGATGGGCTGACCAATGTTCGGTGGGGGGTTTTGGAGAGACTGCAACTAATTGATCGCCACTCCTGGGGGCACTGATGTCTCCTTCCTGCCCACCCAGACTCAGGCATTGTAGACAGATCCAGCAAAGGAGAGAAAAGAAGCCTAACACGAGGATAATTCTGGCTCTCCTCATCAGGAGGGGAAAACCATCACCCTATCATGAATCCATGTTCACCACATGGTTAATAAAGTTTCAAAGCAGATCCTTCTGCTTAGTTTTTGGGTAACTCTGTGGGAGAAATTAGGGTTCCAAGCTGGAATTTTGTGGAGGCAAAGACTGGAAACACTGTGGTGGGTCCAACAGAGGCATTGTGCCGGGGGACTTGGGGGGAACCATAAGGAGTTTCCAACTGTGCCATAAACTGTGGTCAAAGAGGATGTAACCGTAACTCTTGGCATGGATGTGCCAAGGGTTCTGGATCCATCTGGCCTGTGCCCCTGCCTCTGGAGAAAGTCAGAGAATGGGGACAAGCCAGGTGAGCCTTTATCTGCCCTGATGGTGGTCCAATCTGCAGGCCTGGGGGTCTCTAGCTCCCCGTGTTAGTCAGACAGTCAGTCAGTCATATTTATTGAGTACCTAATGTGTGCAGAGAACTGTACTAAATGCTTGGGATAGTACAATATAACAATAAACAGACTCATTCCCTGCCACAATGAGTTTACAGTCTAGAGGGGGAGACAGACAATAACATAAATATACAAATTACAGATATGTACCTAAGAGCTGTGGGTCTGGGAGGAGGGATGAATAAAGAGAGCAAGTCAGGGTGACGCAGAAGAGAGCCGGAGAAAAGGAAAGGAGGGCTTAGTCAGGGAAGGCCTCTTAGAGGAGATGTGCCTTCGATAAGGCTTTGAAGGCAGGGAGAGTAATTGTCGGATACGAGGAGGAAGGACATTCCAGGCCTGAGGCAGGATTTGGACGAGAGGTCCGAGGGGAGATAGTCGAGGCTGAGGTACAGTGAGGTTAGCATTAGAAGAGCAAAGTGTGCAGGCTGGGTTGTAGAAGGAGAGTAGCAAGGTGACATAGGAGGGGGCAAGGTGATTTAGTGCTTCAAAGCCAGTGGTGAGGAGTTTCTGTTTGATGCGGAGGTGGATGGGCAACCAATAGAGGTTCTTGAGGAATGGGGAGACATGGTCTGAACATTTTTGTAGAAAAATGATCCAGGCAGCAGAGTGAAGTGTGGACTTGCAGGAGAGACTGGAGGCAGGGGAGATCAGCAAGGAGGCTGATATACTAATCAAGGCAGGATAGAATAAGTGATTGGATTAACAGGGTAGCAGTTTGGTTGGAAAGGGAAGGGCGGATTTTAGCGCTGGCCCTGACTCTGCCCAGAACCCTCCAGCCTCTTCCTTTGAGCAGTTTGGGATCTGCTGGAGGCCCAGGGGCACACGTTCAGGAGCCATCTTGTCATCGTGCCTAGCTTCTCTTCCCTAGTCTACAGGGGTTTTCTCTTTCAGCTTTGTGCTCCTCTAACCGTGGGTCTTCCATCCATAATAATAAATGTTAGACCCTCCAAGTGACTCCTTTTTAGACATAATCAGATTTCCATTCTGCACTGCACAGTAAAACCTAGTTACAGTTAACCCAGATTTCCCATTTCTGAGACAAATGCACATTGCTTTCCATGATTACTTCCTTCAGATCTGTTAGACTTTAGGGAGCTTGGAGAAGGCATATGAAGTGAATGCATGTATTATTTGGCATTTTCTGATAGTGCCCATACCAGCACCTCCTGGGTTCTTCAATTCTCAGTGTTGTTGACACAGATGGGTTTTCTGTTAGCTACATTAAGAGGAGGTCTATAATTAAGCGACAATCTTTTATTTCTAAAGGAAAAGAGATCTTTTTCTCCATCCAAACAAAATTAAAATTTTAGTCTCAATAAATAGAGATGACAAAAATGTACATTAGTTTCAAAACACAGAACCCTACACCAAATTTATTTCTCATTATTAGAGCCTTTATTTCTCTGAGTTATTCATCATCTAACAGAGCAGTATAATTTATAACTTAGTCATGAAAAATGTATATAGAGTTTATTTTTAATCACTGAACTTGTTGTAAAAGCTATTGTGGGATCCAAAATATTTCAGTCATTTCTTGCCAAAAATATAGTCTCATTTGAATAGCCAGAAGGCTAAATTTGTCCCAGGGGGATAAAAAGAGAAATATAGCTTCCCAAGACTATAATTTTGTTTCTGAGGAATGAGAAAGTCCTGGGCTAGATCAAAGAGACACTTTTCAGCAACTATTTTCAAGTATTCAGTTGGTTTAAGAAGCTAATTAATTTTGTACACAGTAACATTAATAAGATTGTTAACTAGTAAAGGCTTATAATATTCAGAATCTTTCCATTCGATTTCATGTCTGGCAACACCAGCTAGGTGGATGAGGTCCAAGAGTAAGGGAACTATAAGCATTTTGCATCATTTATCAGGAAATTGTTTGTATTAGTCTTTTGTTACTGGCCAGTTTACTGATAGTAAGTTATCAAGATTGTTTGGCCTTTTTACTTGAGTTATTGGGTGATTTCCTGGATAGATTTGTAGGCATTTGAGAGCAAGAGAAGCTGTAGGTTCAGAGCCCCCTCTGCAAGGGAGTCTCCTGCCACCGTGCTGGTCCAAACATTTTCTTTAATGGTATTTTTTTAAATGGTATTTGCCAAGTGTTTACTGTGTGCTAGGCATCATACTAAGCACTGGGTTTGGTACAAGCGTATCAGGTTGGACATAGTCCATGTTCCACGTGGGGCTCACAATCTTGATCCCCATTTTCCAGATGAGGTAACTGAGGCACAGAGAAGTTAAATGACTTGCCCAAGGCCACACAGCAGACAAGTGGCAGAGTCGGGATTAGAACCCAAGTCCTCTGATTCCCAGATCCATGCTTCCATCCAATAAACCACACTGCTTTTCCCCTCACGAACCTTTCTGCCTCCTGTCTCTCACCTCTGCAGCCCATACTTCACTCTGCTTCCTGGATAATTTTTCTAAAATGTCAGTTTGTCATGTCTCCCCATTACTCAGAAACCTTCACTGATTACCAATTTTTTTAAATTGTGGTACCTGCTAAGTGCTTACTATGGACCAGGCACTGTACTAAATGTTTGAGTAGATACAAGATAATCAGATTGGACATATTCCATGTCCCACGTGGAGTTCACAGTCTAAGTCAGAGGGAGGATGATTTAATCCCCATTTTATAGATAAGATAACTGAGGTATAGATCAATTAAATTACTTGCCCAAGGTCATACAAGAGGCAAGTAGCAGAGCTGGGCTTTGAACCAGGTTCTCTTGTGCCCAGGCCCATGCTCTTTCCACTAGGCCACACTGCTTCCCAATTCCTCTCCACGTCAAGCAGAAACTCCTGACAATCGACTTTAAGGCATTCAGTCAGCTCTCTCTGTCTGCAACATTCCCCTCATTCCCCTCCCACTAATCAATCAATCAATCAATCAATTGTATTTATTGAGCACTTACTGTGTGCAGAGCCCTGTACTAAGCACTTGGGAAGTACAAGTTGGCAACATATAGAGACAGTCCCTACCCAACAGTGGGCTCACAGTCTAAAAGGGGGAGACAGAGAACAAAACCAAACATACTAACAAAATAAAATAAATAGAACAGATATGTACAAGTAAAATAAATAAATAAATAAATAGAGTAATAAATATGTACAAACATATATACATATATACAGGTGCTATGGGGAAGGGAAGGACTAAGCAAGCACAATCCCTGCTCTCAAGGACTAGTCTAGCTGGGGAGACACTAGACACTAAAATTAGAGTTAAATTTAAAGTTAAATTTAGAGTTGTCTAAAATTATTTTAGAGACTAAAATTACAGTTAGTGCAAGGAACTGAGTTCAAGGATTTGTACATAGGTTCTTGGGCGTAGGAGGTGGGGTGAATATCTAAATGCTTAGTGGGTGGGACTAAGTGCATAGGTGAGGGAGAGGAGGGTGGAGAGGGAGTGAGAGCTTTGTCAGGGAAGGTTTCCTGGAGGGCTTATGCTTTTAGTACAGCTTTGAAGTCGGGGAGAGTAGTGTTCTGTCCGATATGAAGGGGGAGTTCCAGGCAGAAAGGAGGATATGAGCAAGGGGTTGATGGTGGAGGGGAAGAGAGCGGGATACATTGAATAACTTGGTATTAAAGGGGTAAAATGTGAGGGCTCGGTTGTAGTGGGGGAGGTGCAAGAGAGATCATTGAATGCCTTAAAATTAGTGGTCAGGAGTTTCTGCTTCATGAGGAGATGGAGTTGGAGTTACTCGAGGTGTGGGGAGATATGGGAACTATTTTTTTTTTTAGAAAAATGATCCAGGCAGCAGAGTGAAGGATGGACTGGTTAAGGGAGAGGCTAGAGGCAGAGTCAGAGTGGAGGCTGATGACAGGTTCTTGGCAGTAGTTTGGATTGAGAGGAAGGGGTAGATTCCAGGGATATTGTTAAGATAGAACTGACAGTATTTGGTGACTGAATATGCAGACTGAAGGAGATAAATGAGTCATGGATAGCGGCAAAGTTTAAAGGTGTGTGAGACAGGGAGGATGATGGTATCATCAACAGCGATGGGAAAGTTGTGGGGAGGAGACCCTTGAGGAAGGAAGATGAGGAGTTCAGTCTTGGACAATTTGAGTGTGAGGTGACAGCGGGACATCCAGGTAGGGATGTCTTGAAGGCCGGAGGAAATGCAAGATTGCAAAGAGGTGGAGAGGTTGGTACTGAAGGTGTAGATTTAGGAGTCATCCAGGTAGAAATGGTAGTTGAAGCATGCAAACAGGAGGGATTTCCAAAGGAGTGAGTGTGAATGGGGACTAGAAGGGGGTCACCAAACTGAGCACTTCAGCACTTCCATGTCAGGAGAAGCAGCGTGGCCTAGTGGATAGAGCACAAGCCTGGGAGTCAGAAGATCATGGGTTCTAATCCCAGCTCTGCCACTTGTCTGCTGTGTGACCTTGGGCAAGTCAATTCACTTTTCCGGGCCTCAGTGACCTCAACTGTAAAATGGGGAGTGAGACTGTGATCCCCCCATGAGGCAAGGACTGCGTTCAACCCGATTTGCTTGTGATCACCCCAGCGCTTAGTACAGTGCCTGGCACAAAGTAAGCGCTTAACAAATACCACAATTATAATTATTAACTATGCCTTTGGTAATTCACCTCCCACCTTCCTACTGGCATTTATGTACAGATCTCTATTCTTTATTGCTTCCCCTTACCTGTAATGTATTTGTGTCCATCTTCCCTGCTATATTGTAAGATTCTTGAGAACAGAGATCGTATCTAATAGCTCCGCTGGAGTCTCCAAAACACTTGGCATAGCGCTTGGCACAGAGTAGGTGTCCAATATTGACTGTTAATTGAATGGTAGAGAATAGAAGTTGTGTGTGGGGGGTGGGGGCGGGCACATTCTTGCCCAGGAAACTGTTCTGGGAAATTCTCTGGGTAGCTTATTGAAAATTTGGTCAAACTTGGGGCTGAAGAAAGTGAGCATGCCTTTATGACTTCAGCTAGAGCAGAGGTCAGGGCAGAAGCTTGGATACACTTGGGCCTGAAGCTCTAAGACCCTGGTGGTTCTGGTGCCCATGGAGGCTACCCAAAACCCAGGATTCCTCCCTCTTCCCGACAGACACAGTGGGAATCAACCCAAAATAATCAATTCTCAGGAAACCGGAAAGGTTGCCGAAGTTTCATTCATTCATTCATTCATTCATTCATTCATTCATTCAATCGTATTTATTGAGCGCTTACTCTGTGCAAACCACTGTACTAAGTGCTTGGGAAGTGCAAGTTGGCAACATATAGAGATGGTCTGTAACCAACAGCGGGCTCACAGTCTAGAAGCGGGGAGACAGACAACAAAACAAAACATATTAACAAAATAAAATAAATGGAATATATATGTACAAATAAAATAAATAGAGTAATAAATACATACAAACATATATACATATATGCAGGTGCTGTGGGGAGGGGAAGGAGGTAATGTGGGGGGGATGGGGAGGGGGAGGTGGGGGTTTGAAACCAAAGGTCACTTGTCTGGATCAGTAAGGCACAGTAAAGATCAGTTAGAGAAGGTCTCCAATTATTATTATTATTTAGTACTTATGTATTTTATATTGCCATTTGGGGCAGTTGGGATTATTAGAGTTTGATTTACCTTTTTTCTTGTTTGGATTGACTACTGCTTACTACTACCACCTTGACTATTGCATCTGCCTCTTAGGCTGACCTCCCTGCCTCCTGTCTCTCTCCACTCCAGTCTATACTTCGCTGTGCTTCCCAGATCGTTTTTTTAAAATAGCCTTGCAGTCCACATCTTCCCATGCCTCAAGAATCTCCAGTGGTTTCCCAGCTGCATCTGCATCAAACAGAAACTCCTTACCGTCGGCTTCAAAGCAGTCAATTACCTTGCCCCCTCCTCCTTTACCTCACTGGTTCCCGAAGCCCACACACTTCGCTCCTGTAGCAACAGCTTGTTCCCTGTACTCCAGGCTCAACTATCTCACCGATGAGCCCTTTCCCACATCCTCCCTCTGGCCTGGAACTGCCTCCCCCTCCATAGACACCAGACCGTCACTCTCCCCACCTTCCCAGCCTTATTAAAGTCACATCTCCTTCATTTAAGCCCTCTTTGCTCTGACTCTGTCTCCCTTCTGCATCACCTGTGCACTTGGATTGTACCCTTTAAGCTCTTGATATTCACCCCATCCTCAGTCCCTCAGCACTTATGTACAAATCCATCACTTATTTATATTAATGTCTGTCTCTCTCTCTAGACTGCATGCTCATTGTGGGCAGGAATGTGTCTACCAACTCTGTTGTACTCTCACAAGTGCTTAGGAGAGTGCTCTGCACACAGTAAGCACTCAATAAATGCCACTGATGGACTCAGTTATATTCCTATTGTTCTGTATGTCTGCCCTTCCCCACCTAGACTGTGAGCCCTTTGTGAGAAAGGAACTGTGCCTAAATGGATTATCCTATATCAGCTCCAGCTGATATAGTATTCAATTAATATTCCCACTTGGGCAAATAGTAGTGGCAATAACAATTATGATAATAATGATAATTACAATTCTCCTAGTATTGACAGTGCAATGGAGGCAGGTTGGAAAGTCACAGCTCTTGGTATACATGCCCTTCAGATTCGAAAAAGATAACTGTGATGATGAAGTTCACCTGTGTGTTTATGGGTGCATATGTGTGACTGGAAAGGCCAATATAGGATCCACAGTCCTGGCCAGATTGGACACACAAGAGGTTGTCTCTTACTATGGTTTTGAATTTAATGGCACTGTTTTCTCTTTTGTCCCCTTCTGTCTCTTTCCAAAAGAAGCTTTTGCTCAAAGAAAGCTACTCCCTTCTCGAATACAGCTCAGTCCTCAGCCCCTGATTCCCAGTTTTCAGCTGAGACTTTGTTTAACCATATCCTAAAAATCTTTCCTCTGCCCTTCTTTGCTTTTGGTTTCCCAATTTCAGGTCTCCTTACAGCAATTGTTTGAGTATCCTGCTGTCACTTATTCTCCTCACGTGCCCCACCCAGCATGGCTGTGTTAAGGTGAGCCTGGCTTTTTGCTAGGAGACTATTTTCCAGAACTCCATTGTTAATGATCTTGTCTTGCCATTTGATATGGAGTCTGGCCCACAGATGATGCTGGTGGAATTGCTCAAGGAGCTGTATGTGGTACCTATATGTGGTTTAGGTGTCACAGCCATTAGAGAAGGTTTGATGATGCTACAGCTCTGTATACCTGAGGTTTGGTCTGCAGACAAATAACTCGTGGCCACCACATTCTGTTTGATAGTCTCCTGAAGGATGTGCTGGCCTGGAGTCTGCTTTCCTTTTGCGCATAGTAAGTCCCTGATCATTATTCTCATTAATGCAAATAATAATAATATGAACAATAGTGATAACAATTCCCCCAGGCCCTGACAGATTCCAAAGGAGGCACATTAGAAAGACCTGGTATTTTTTAAGGCTTATAGAGTATCATGTGAAGTACAGCCTCTGTGACCCAATAAGCATGAACCATGCTGGCTATGTGGCTATCTTAGGGAATATGCACATTTATCGTTCCACCTAGAAGTAGGAAGGTGACTCGGAAAGTGACAGGGCTGGAAGAATCTTACTCTCAGGACTTCCTCTGTGCTATGGCATGCCAGGCCTCAGCTCCGGGATCTGTGGGAAGAGCCTTCGGATCCATCCTGAAGCCCTAGCACCTTGGGCAGAGCCCCAAACCGCTGAGGTGCAGTGGTGAGTAATCTGGAATCCACACAATTTAGAAAGAAGGCTGAAAGCCTCGACACTGAGTGGGCTCTCCCCTCACCTCTTGACCCCAGAGGTTGAGGGGCTGCTCTAGCTTTCTAGTTGACAAGGACTGATTCGGTGGTGGAATATGTTGATGGTGGGAAGGGTATTTATATTCCACTTAGCAGGGGAAGAGTTTTCTGCCTGCTCTCCTATTTTATCAGTGGTATTTTTAAGCTCTTGTGCCAGGCACCGTACTAAGCACTGGAGCAATTACAAGCTACTCAGGTTAGACACAGTCCATGTCCCATGTGAGGTTCCCACTCTTTATCCTCTTTCTTCATATGAGATACCTGGGGCACGGAGGAGTGAAGTGGCTTGCCCACGGTCACACAGCAGACAAGTGGCGGAGCTGGGATAGTTATGTATATAGCCATAATTCATTTTAATGTCTGTCTTCCCCTCTACACTGTAAGATCCTTGTGGGCAGGGAGCATGCCAACCAACTCTGGTGTATTGTACTCTCCCCAGTGCTTGGTACAGTGCTCTGCACGCAGTATGGACTCGACACATCATTTTTTCTAGTATTTAAGTGTTTACTAATGTGCCAGGCACTGTGCTAAATGCTGAGGTAGATTTTTTATGGTATTTGTTTAGTGCTAGGCACTTTACCAAACATTGGGTAGATACAGTCCAATGTTCTAATCCCGGCTCCACCACTTGTCAGCTGTGTGACTTTGGGCAAGTGTCTTAACTTCTCTGAGCCTCAGTTACCTCATCTGTAAATGGGGATTAAGACGTGGGACAACTTGATCACCTTGTATCCCCCCAGCACTGAGAACAGCGCTTCGCACTTAGTAGGCCCTTAACAAATACAAAAAATAATAATAAAAGCTAATCAGGTTGGACACTGTCCCCGTCCAACATGGAGCTCACTGTCTAAATTCCCATTTCACAGATGAGGTAACTGAGGCACAGAAAGGTTAAGTGATTTGCCCAAAGTCGCGTGGCAAGTAAGTGGTGGAGCTGGGATTAGAATCCAGGTCCTTTGGCTCCCAGGCCTGTGCTCTTTCCACTAGGCCACACTGCTTCTCAATTGATCAGCAAAGAAAACATTGATAAATAAGCTATTTTCTCCCACTTAATCACCTTCTTCCTCCATCTGCCAGTCACCTTGGGAGCCCAGACTCCATCCTGGCAGAATCCGGGGGTCTGGCGTCGTGAGAGCTGTAATGGACCAGTCAACTCAGAGCCTGCCTTTGGAAATGTTTGAATGTCGGGACGGCTGCAGTGGTTTGAAATCGAAGACCGTACTTGCAGTGGGGAATATCATCAGGGATGTCACCCATGAGGACTGACTATTTGTCTTGACACTTTGTTTTTCCCCTTGCTTGTGGGACTTGGCTTCTAAGAGCTCCTATTATCCGTCACCTTGTTTTTTTACATTTGTTTCTCTTTCCTGAATTTCGGTCTTCCTTCACTGAGATTATGAGCCCTCTGAGGGGCAGGGATTATGTCCAAATTAATTTGTATTCACTCCAGCCCTTAGTAGAGTGCTCAGCACAAAGCAAGAGCTCAATAAGTAAGATTTCAACTATTACCAAAATAATAGAGTATGTACAGTGGTATGTTCAAAGTGCTATGGATGGCTTGCGGGTACATAAGTACTGAGGAGGTAGTTTGCCCTGGGAGAAAAAAATCTGTCAAGGGAAGATCTCTCAGAGTAGGTGGAGTTTAGGAGGATTTGAAAGGGAAGAGAGTTGTAGGTAGGAGGAAGGGCATGAAAAAGGGGTCAACTCCCACCCCTATTATCTTTATACTTTAATCCTCTGCTCGGCGCTTGCATTTATTTCCCCACCCAATAGATTTTTTACTATTTCTCATGACTTTGACTGCTGTGGTGGCTCTCTCCAGAGTTGGGACAAGGGCTGTTTCTCCCCATGTTGGAAGGATTTGTTTATTCAGAAAGGCCTCATCTTCAGTAATAATCAGCGGGTTGAGGTGAGCATTGAAATGTTCTCACTGTCGCTGCAGGATTCATGTCTTTTCTGTGATGAGGCCGGAGTTGTCCCCACTCATTAGAGATACCACGAAGGTATGTATAAGGCCATATATCGTCTTCATCAGCATGTCAAAGTTCTTGATTCTGTGGCATCTGTTTAGCTATAGACCTCTTCAGCTTTGGCACAGCTCACAACACAGTTTTTTGAAAGCCTCATTCCTGCCTGAGTCATAGGATGCTGCAAGATACCGCTGATGCAGGAGATGTTTACTCTAAGCAGGCTCTTCATCTTTCAGTTGTGTTGAACCAAACCCTCTTCTCCCCTTCTCCCTCTCCCCTCTACATTGTCTGTGCACTTGGGTCTGTATCCTTTGGGCATTTAGTATTCACCCCACCCTCAGGCCCATACCACTTATATACATATCTATAAATTATTTATATTAATGTCTGTCTCCCCCTCTAGACTGTAAACTTGTTGGGGGCAGGGAATGTGTCTACCAAAGCTTTTATATTTACTCTCCCGAGCAATTAGTACAGTGCTCTGCACCTAGTAAGTGCTCAGTAAATATCATTGATTGATTGAACAAAGCCTTTGTAATTTCTCTTGGTCATAGCCAGTAGCTTCACAGCTGCCTGAAATATGGTGGCATGGGAACGGTCTTTTAAAGACTGTTTAAAGGCCAAGGAGATAGAACAGAACTCCATTGCTGCTTTAAGCAAGTGTACACACAAACACACACACACGCATGCACGCACGCATGCCCGCCTGCCCCCAGAGATGATTATCTACGTACAACATTGAACTCTATCTGCCAGCTACTCCTGGAAACTCATACCCATTTCAAATGACACCAGGGATTGCAGCTGACATCTTGCATGCCTGGATTATTTCACATGTAGAGATGTACCCCCTGCCCAAAGCAATGGCACTCAGGCCCAGAATCAAAACCCCCTGCTGAGATCACAAGATGTCCAATCCAGCCTATGATCCATGGGACCTAAATTCTGCCAAAGTGGCAGATTTTTGTTCTCCCACTCTTCCCACGCTTACAGTCTTGGAACAAATTTCCCCAACCAACTGGGACAGAGACATAGAAGAATAATTTCACTTTCATCTTATTAACTCGCACTTAACCCCAGCACTTAGAAGAATGCTTGACACATAGTCGTAATAACAATAATAATAATAATAATTATACACTCCCAAGCGCTTTAGTACAGTACTTTACACACACTAAGCACTCAGTAAATGAGATTGAATGAATGAATTCCTTTCTCTATTTGCTGATCATTTAACATGCCTCTGCTTAATGAGAAAGAAAAGTTAACTCCTTTGGAATGTAATAAACAGGTCTTATACTGAAATAATAAGTGAAAACATTTCTTTGCAACTCCCTTTAAATTTCTCTTAGACAATGTAGTAGATTTCTGTGATGTTCCTCTAGTAAAATGATACATAGACCCCTTGTTCTTTGGAATATCCAGGAGAAAAATTCAAGGAGGAAGATGTCCTCAAAGTTAATAGGGGGTGATTGACCCAAATCACTTGGTGGACAAGCCAAGAAGTGGACTGAAGGAGGTCCTGCGAGGAATTACGGTGTGTCCGAGGATGCTGCAGGAGCAGCCGGATGACGCAGCTGGCAAGAGCACGGGCTTGGGAGTCAGAGGTCACGGGTTCTAATCCCGACTCCATTACTTGTCTGCTGTATGACCTTGGGCAAGTCACCTCACTTCTCTGTGCCTCAGTTACCTCATCTGTAAAGTGGGGATTGAGACTGGGAGCCCCATATAGGACAGGGATCGTGTCCAACCTGATTACCTCATATCTACCCCAGAGCTTAGAACAGTACTCGGCACATGGTGGTAGTTGATCTACCTGTACCCTGGATCCTGGTAGAAGTCAGGCAGGGAGCCTCCTTTCGCTGCCGCCAAGTACCGTGACGCGAACAAGTGTCGGTCAAACCCTTGACCTGAGGGGACGGAAGAGCAGCGTGGCTTGTTAATGATGTGCATCTAGCTTTATTTCTATTTATTCTGATGACTTGACACCTGTCCACATGTTTTGTTTTGTTGTCTGTCTCCCCCTTCTAGACTGTGAGCCCGTTGTTGGGTATGGACCGTCCCTATATGTTGCTGACTTGTACTTCCCAAGCGCTTAGTACAGTGCTCTGCACACAGTAAGTGCTCAATAATTATGATTGAATGAATGAATGAATAGTAAGTACTTAATATCATGATTATTATGAAGGTTAGCTGGTCCTGCAGGCTTATGGGACAAATGGGTGAAACCAATCACATCCATGCGCCCCTTCCAAGATGAAAACTGGCTAAGCCCCAGAATTGCATCCTAATAATTGTAGTACCTTTTAAGCACATCAATGTGCCAAGCACTGTGCTGAGTGCTAGGGTAGATAAACGATCATCAGGTCCCACAGGGGGCTCACATTCAAGTAAGAGGGAGAGCAGGTGAATGAATCCCCATTTTGCAGGTGAGGGAACTGAGGCACCGAGAAGTTAAGTGACTTGCCCAAGGTCACACAAAGTTGTAAGTGGCAGAGCTGGGATCCTCTGACTAACAGCTGCTTCCACTAAGCCATGCTGCTTCCCCACCTGCAAGAGTTCACTCAAAAAGTGAACTCCTCCCTGATACACAATGCTGGATCCTCCCAGACATCCTCAGACCCTCTGAGCAGAATGATCCACGAAAGCAGACCCTAGGAATTGGAAAGGAGAATCTCCATCTGCATGAAACCAGGTACGTTTTTGTGTAGAACCAAAGGGATTTTCCTTGTGTATGCTATTAATAGTTTCCAGGAGCAGCCTGCAGGTCTAATTCAGTGTTGTATGCAGATAGTCATCGCTTGGGAGAGCATCTGTGGAGGTGTGGGGGGTGTGGGGGGACTTAAAGCAGCAATGGAGTTCCATCTCCTTGGTGCCTTTAAAGACTGTCTCCATAGCGACAGCCAATGAGAGGGGTTTTGCAGGCTGCTTGCTTGGTACCGACACATCTCTTTCTGTGCCCTGGTGCTCGCTTCTGATCCACTGTAATGGCTGCCTCCTTGACAACAGGCAGGGAAGCCCTGCTGATCCCTGGGCACCTTCTAGGGTCACTCCTCTGGGTGGTCCTTCGGCGGGCCCCACATGGCCTCAAAGACATCATGGCACAAATGTGTCCAGTGAGGTGGTTGCCTCTCGAATTTCTCACAGTCTTCCCTACTGTTTGTCATCTCAGCATAGGGAAATTGTCCCAATCTAGATGACTTCACTCCACCCCGGCATGCTATCCTCTCTTCTCACCGTACCTCGTTCTCGCCTGTCCCGCCATCGACCCCCGGCCCACGTCATCCCCCGGGCCTGGAATGCCCTCCCTCTGCCCAACGGCCAAGCTAGCTCTCTTCCTCCCTTCAAGGCCCTATTGAGAGCTCACCTCCTACAGGAGGCCTTCCCGGACTGAGCCCCTTCCTTCCTCTCCCCCTCGTCCCCCTCTCCATCCCCCCTTCTTACCTCCTTCCCTTCCCCAAAGCACCTGTATATATGTATATATGTTTGTACATATTTATTACTCTATTTATGTATTTATTTATTTTACTTGTACATATCTATTCTATTTATTTTATTTTGTTAGTATGTTTGGTTTTGTTCTCCGTCTTCCCCTTTTAGACTGTGAGCCCACTGTTGGGTAAGGACTGTCTCTATATGTTGCCAATTTGTACTTCCTAAGCGCTTAGTACAGTGCTCTGCACATAGTAAGCGCTCAATAAATACGATTGATGATGATGATGATGATGATGCCCTGGGAGCCTGAGGAGCAGAGATCTCTCGGCTTTGGGTTACCCAGGGCCTGGTGGTTCCTGGTAATGCTGGTGATAAAATAAGAAGGGCCAGTCACATGCAGGTGTGTTTCCTCAAGATCGGGGCAGCTGATTCTCCCTTTCATACTGCCTCTTTTCATGCGTCACCCGCAGTAAGCGCTCAATAAATGCAATTGGACGAATGAATGAATTCAGCATGGTAGCAGGCAGAACGGGAGCCCCTTTCGCTCCCCGTTTTCACGGTCAGCCCAATTTCTGTCTTGACAAGTGGAGCCACGGTCAGCCGTCTGTCCTGAAACATGATGAGCCTCATCCTGGGAAAACCAGGCACAGGCTCTTTCCCTCCTCTCAGAGACATCCGGAATGTTCTGTGGAGCGGATTGCAGGTATTTGGAACTGGGAATGCTTTGTTTTGGGTGAGATGGGATGGAAGTCCCAGCTGGTATAAGAAATCATTTAATTTATTGTATTTATTTATATTTATGTCTGTCTCCCCCATCTAGACTGAAGTTCACTGTGGGCAGAGAATGCGTCTGTTTATTGTATTGTACTCCCCCAAGGGTGTAGTACAATGCTGTGCACACAGCAAGCGCTCAATAAATACAAATGAATGAATAAATGAATGAATGAAGAAATCATGGTGGAATTTGTTAGGTGCTGACTATATGCTGAAGTCTGAGTGCTGGGGTTGATTCAATGCGATCAGATTGGACACAGTTCCAAACTTACTGTCTAATGGTATTGAATTCCCTTTTTGACAGATGAGGAAACTAAAGTGCAGAGATGTTATATGTTGCCAATTTGTACTTCCCAAGCGCTTAGTACAATGCTCTGCACATAGTAAGCGCTCAATAAATACGATTGATGATGATGATGATGATGTTAAGTGACTCTTCAAGGTCATTCAGCAGACAAGTGGTGGAGCAGGATTTAGAACCCAGGTCTTCTGACTCAAACTTCTTTCAAATTTTATGATCAACTGGATCTTGGAGTCATCTGGCCCATCTTTCTCTTCATGAGGGTGCAAACTCATATTTGTGCTCTTGGGGGATGGGGAGAGGAAGCTCATTTTCCCACCCTATTGACCCTCCCTTCTGCATCTTTTATGCACTTGAGTCCGACCCCCTTAAGCACTTTGATACTCACCTCATCCCCACCCCCTTAGAGCCTGGGCTTGGGAGTCAGGGGTCATGGGTTCTAATCCCAGCTCTGCCACTTGTCAGCTGTGTGACTTTGGGCAAGTCACTTAACTTCCCTGTGCCTCAGTTCCCTCATCTGTAAAATGGAGAATAAGACTGTGAGCCCCACTTAGGACAACCTGATGACCTTGTATCCCCCTCAGTGCTTAGAACAGTGCTTGGCACATACTAAGCCCTTAACAAATACCATGATTATCCGGTGCTTAGAACAGTGCCTGACGCTTAGAACAGTGTTCCAGTGCTTAGAACAGTGCTTGACACATAGTGAGCATTTGGCAAATACTATCACTATTATATACAGATCCTTATATTCTGCTCTTTCACCTATGTGGTGTATTTTAATTTGTCTCCCCCTTAGACTGTAAGCTCCCTGTGGGAAGGGATCATGTCTACCAACATTATTGGATTGTTCTCCCACAAGCACTTATTTGAGTACTCTGCAATCAGCGTCTTTGATGTATTGACTGATAGATGGGATCAGGCATGGGTGACCAGAGAGGAGGGCTCCATCTCTGCACTAGAGATTGTTGTACCTACAATGGGAAGCGAGAATGTAGCTGGCTGGGAATCCTATAGATTTGCGTCCGGGTCAGGTCATTAACTGGGATGACTGAGTATCTTCCTCATGTGAGCCCTGGTTTAGCTGCTGCAGGGAATTACAAAAGAAAATAAGGCCTTCCCTAGACTAACTCACTGTGGGCAGGGAACATGTCTGCCAATCCTGTTATATCATACTCTCCCAAGAGTGTAGTACAATGCTCTGCACATCGTAAGTGCTCAATAAATATGAATATGAATATAAAATGTTTGAGGCATATAAGCAAGGGCTAAATAATAATAATGGCATTTGTTAAGCACTTACTATATGCAAAGCACTGTTCTAAGTGCTGGGGGGCTATACAACGTGATCAGGTTGTCCCACGTGGGGCTCACAGTCAATCCCCATTTTACAGATGAGGTAACTGAGGCTTAGAGAAGTTAAGTGACTTGCCCAAGGTCACACAGCAGTCATATGGTGGAGGTGGGATTCGAACCCATGACCTCTGACTCCAAAGCCCGTGCTCTTTCCACTGAGCCACTCTGCTTCTCTAAAGAGATCTCGAGTGGAAGTTGTAGCCAGGGGCTGGACTGGGAGTAAATTCACAGAATAGAGGGAATTTAAGAATGTGGTTTGATGTGGTTTGGCCATGTAAAGGAAGGAAGTGGGGAATATCTTAGTAGTTTGGTGGGAAGGTGATGAGTAGGTTTGGTTGGGTGAAGTGAAGATCATAAAGAAAAGGAGATCATTGAAATGACATTTATGTATATATGTATATATGTTTGTACGTATTTATTACTCTATTTTACTTGTACATATTCTATTTATTTTATTTTGTTAATATGTTTGGTTTTGTTCTCTGTCTCCCCCTTCTAGACTGTGAGCCCACTGTTGGGTAGGGACCGTCTCTATATGTTGCCAACTTGTACTTCCCAAGTGCTTAGTACAGTGCTTTGCACACAGTAAGCGCTCAATAAATAAGATTGAATGAATGAATGAATGAATTTAGGAAAGCAAATCTTAACTGGATTAGGGTATTAATCGGAAGGAGTCAGTGGAAGACAGAGGAGTACAAGGACAGACTCAGGAACAAGCTATACCGGTGCAAGGGGCTGGGTTCTAATCCTGGCTCTGACACTTGCCTGATTTGTGAACTTGGGTAAGTCACTTAATCAATCAGTGGTATTTATTGAGAGCTTACTGTGTGCAGAGCACTGTACAAAATGGTTGGGAAAGTACAACCGTGAGAAGCGGTGTGGCTCCGTGGAAAGAGCACGGGCTTTGGAGTCAGAGGTCATGGGTTCAAATCCCGGCTCTGTCAATTGTCAGCTGCGTGACTTGGGCAGGTCACTTAACTTCTCTGGGCCTCAGTTACCTCATCTATAAAATGGGGATTAAGACTATGAGCCCCCCGTGGGACAACCTGAGCACCTTGTAACCTCCCCAGTGCTTAGAACAGTGCTTTGCGCATAGTAAGCGCTTAATAAATGCCATCATTATTGTTATTATTACAACATAACAGATTTGGTAGACATGGTCCCCGCTCACACGTCTCTGTGCCTTAGTTACTTCATCTGTGAAATGGGGATTAAATCTTCTTCTCTCTAATTTAGACTGTGAGCTCCATGTAGGACAGGAGTGTTTCCAACCTGATTATCTCGTATCTACCCCAGTTCTTAGTACAGTATCTGCTGCATAGTATGCACACTTAACCAGTATCATTTTTTAAAAAAAGATAAAAACGGTAACAGGATGCTAAATTGGATAAATCCAGAGGTCGAGAAAGAGCCACAGGATAAATGTGTTTATTTCCAAAACCAGCTTGGGCTGTTGAGTTTTTCTCTGTGAATGCATCCCAATATCACTGCCAATTGCACGAGGCTGAAGGCGTTTTGATGACTCTTCACTATGAGCAGGGCTCTTTCAGAATGCCCTACAAGCATTCCTTACCCCGGTCAACCCTTCTGAGCTACAGGATTGTGCTCACTAGGTCCCTGGAATTTCTTCAACAGGGACCCTGCAGTAGAGCCAAGTGGAAGACTCGCTGAAACTTTTCCCCTTTTCTTATTCTTACCTCATAGCTACACTTCCACAGCTGCCCGCAAGCTCAAGAGTTTTCCTTCTAATTGTATTTTCCATCTCCTGCGATGTCAGATTTGCCACCGGGTGCTGAGCTGGCCTGCCGGATCTGGAAGGACATTTATAATCGTTCTCTGCTTTTCCCTCTTTGCCACCTGCCACTGCACGGAAATTGTCCTGACCGGGCTCATGGGGCTTTCGTTCTGTCTCCTTTTGATGCCGACTATTAAAGTGTTGGGAAAAATCAGGGGCTTTTTCGGGAAGCAGAAATGGCCTTTTTTCACGCACAGTTCATGCCAGGAACACCCATTTATCCATGCTACTGCCTCCTTGATCTGTGACTGAACCTACAGTTAGGTAAGAGCAAAAGTCTTAATGTTTATAGGTTATGCAAACACATAGAAATTGGTTTACGGCTGCGAAGAATAGCATTGCAGTTCACTTAGGTAAGAGCTTAAGTCCTTTTCCTGGAAATCATAGTTTATCCGATTAGGTGATAAACGTTAAAGGCATTATAATTTATGTGCAGTACTCTGTTGAGACCCTTGATCTCCTCTCAGACACCTGTAGGGTAGAACTAGACCAGAGAGTTTTGGGAAAGTCTGTTGTTCTGCCAAAATGACTGAGGGGTGCCCAGAGAAATGTCAGAAGCTGCAGCCCCACGGAGAGGCAGTGCAGATAGTTCCAGCTCAACCCTCATGGTATCCTGGGGCCTGTCTACTAAGTGACCTTGGGCAAGTCACTTAACTTCTCTGTGCCTCAGTTCCCTCATCTGTAAAATGGGGATGAAGACCCAGCCCCATGTGGGACAACCTGATTACCTTGTATCTACCTGAGTGCTTAGAACAGTGCTTAGCACGTAGTAAGTGCTTAACAAATGTCATCATTATTATTATAGATGAGGTAACTGAGGCACAGAGAAGTTAAATGATTTGCTCAAGGTCACACAGCAGACAAGTGATGGAGCAGGATTAGAACTCAGGTCCTTCTGACTCCCATGGCTGTATCTTAATCCTTAAGCTATGTTGCTTCACATTCTTCTGGATCTTTCTCCCCCTCAGTGGCAAAAACCCAACTTCTTAAAAATCCTAGCCCCTGGACCCTAAATTTCCAGGGTATTCTAACCCCAACCCGGGATCATTTCTGATCCCTCCCTGTGCCCCGGGTCTTTCCAGGGAAATATCTCCAAGTCCACCCCATCTAGACTGTATAGTTTTTGACGTGGGGGAAAGGTGTCTACCACCTCTACTGTATTGTAGTCTCCCTAGGGCTACACTAGTGTTATTTTACTTGTACATATCTATTCTATTTATTTTATTTTGTTAATATGTTTTGTTTTGTTGTCTGTCTCCCCCTTCTAGACTGTGAGCCCGCTGTTGGGTAGGGACCGTCTCTAGATGTTGCCAACTTGTACTTCCCAAGCGCCTAGTACAGTGCTCTGCACACGGTAAGCGCTCAATAAATATGATTGATTGATTGATAGGGCTTATCACAGTGCTTGCACACGGTGGTCTTCCTGCATGCAGTGTGGAAAGAACTCTGAGTCCTCGATGGTGTCATCTCTGATAAATGAAGTTTTAGTTCTGTGGGAACTGTTCTGTTCTTTCCCCCTTCCTGGACCATAAGTGTCCAAGCGATCAGGCTCCTTGTTGAGGCCCCATCAAGTCCGGCTAAACTCCAGAACACGCCTTTCCCCTACCCCTTAGGGTTAATAGCACCATAATGGGACCACACTGCCTCCTCTGAGAGATCATCGTCATCATCATCAATCGTATTTATTGAGCGCTTACTGTGTGCAGAGCACTGTACTAAGCGCTTGGGAAGTACAAGTTGGCAACATATAGAGACGGTCCCTACCCAGCAGTGGGCTCACAGTCTAAAGGGGAGAGATGAGGAGAACCAGGTGCCAGACAAGGCAGAGAGCAGCCCAGAAGGCAGAGGATGCTCCCGCCCCCTCCCCGTCCCTGGGGAGCTCTGGATGAACTTCCAGGGAAGCAGTGTGGCCTAATGGATAGAGAATGGGCCTGGGAATCAGAATCGGGTTCTAATCCCGGCTCTGCCACTTCTCTGCTGTGTGGGGCAAGTTACTTAACCTCTCTGGGCCTCAGTTTCCTCATCCGTGAAATGGGGATTGAGACTGTGAGCCCTGTGTGGGACAGGGACTGTGTTCAATCTGATTAGTTTCTATCTCCCCCAGGGCTTAGTGCAGTGCCTGGCACATATTAAGCACTTAACAAATAATAATAATAATGGCATTTATTAAGCGCTTACTATGTGCAAAGCACTGTTCTAAGCGCTGGGGAGGTTATGAGGTGATCAGGTTGTCCCACGGTGGGCTCACAGTCTTAATCCCCATTTTACAGATGAGGTAACTGAGGCCCAGAGAAGTTAAGTGATTTGTCCAAAGTCACACAGCTGACAATTGGCGGAGCTGGGATTTGAACCCATGATCTCTGACTCCAAAGCCCGGGCTCTTTCCACTGAGCCATGCTGCTTCTTTAACAAATGCCATAAACACACAAAAAATGCCCCACAAAACAGCTCACAAAAGAGCAAGGTGCCTTAACCCACCCACACGCACATCAGCTGCACAGACGCTATAAAACCTCTGCATCTTCACCAACCAGGGACCTCTACAAAATAGTGCAGGTGTGCAGTCAGTCAGTAGTATTTATTGAGCGCCTACTATGTGGAGGGCACTGTACTAAGCGCTTCGGAGAGGACCATAGAACAATAAACAGACATATTCCCTGCCCACAATGAGCTTACAGTCTAGAGGGGGAGACAGACATTAGTATAAATAATGAGAAGCAGTGTGGCTCAGTAGAGAAGCAGTGGAAAGAGCCCGGGCTTTGGAGTCAGAGATCATGGGTTCAAATCCCGGCTCTGCCAACTGTCAGCTGTGTGACTTTGGGCAAGTCACTTAACTTCTCTGTGTGCCTCAGTTACCTCACCTGTAAAATGGGGATTAAGACTGTGAGCCCCCCATGGGACAACCTGATCACCTTGTAACCTCCCCAGTGCTTTGCACATAGTAAGTGCTTAATAAATGCCATTATTATTATTATTATTATTATTATTATTATTATTATTATGTGTGTGTGTGTGTGTGTGTGAGTGAGATTCCAAGTCTCTATGCTGGACCCTATTTTAAAAAGTCACACCAGTAAAGGGAAATGGAGAGCAGGGAAAAGCTAGGAGTGGCACGGGCCTCAGCAGGCGGTGGTGATAGCTTTGTTTCAAGGGAGCGGGCAAGGCTTCCATCTGCTCCCCCATTCCCAAGGCTCCCCCCCGGGTGCTTGACAGGAGCCGGGGGAGAAGCCCCGTTGGCCCCTCCGAATGAAGGGATCTAGGGCTGCAGGGGAAACAAATTAAAGCTAAGCTCTGCGTGGGGTTCAGCGCGGTTTCGGAGTCTGCAGCCAAGCAGAGGCCTGTCCCATCGCTTCACCACTGACTGATGGCCGCCTCCGGGCCCCCGCCACCCGAGGCCGGCCACCCCTTCCCGACAGGAGCCGGTGAGTGTTGGGCCTGGGGCGGGTGGGTGGGACTGTAATAATAATAATAATAATAATGATAATATATTTATTATCATTATTTTTATTTATTTTTATTTAATTTTTATTTATTTATATTTATATTTAATAACATATTTATTACTCTATTTATTTATTTATTTTGCTTGTACATATCTATCCTATTTATTTTATTTTGTTAGTATGTTTGGTTTTGTTCTCTGTCTTCCCCTTTTAGACTGTGAACCCGCTGTTGGGTAGGGACTGTCTCTATATGTTGCCAATTTGTACTTCCCAAGCGCTTAGTACAGTGCTCTGCACATAGTAAGCACTCAATAAATACTATTGATGATGATGATGATTGATTGTTGGTGCTGCCACCCTCCCAGTCCCATCCTTGCCCCTTCTCCTCTTCCACATCTCTATTCTAACGGCTTCTCTGCCATCGGACTGCCACTTTCTCTGCCGCTACAACCCAACAGTGGGTTTCTTTCATCTCAGGAGAAAGATGAAATGAATGAAGGAAGTCAACATTTTCCTAACAAACGGTCTTCATTGCTGAGTAAAAGATGGGCGCGTGTTCCTGTCCATGGGTAAAGTGTTTCGCCGACAAAAAGCTGCCAGATTTTCTCATTTTTTAGAAACCGTGCTAGCGTTCGTCTGGCTGCGGGAACAGCTGTCAGCTTTGGGAGCGGGATTTAGCAGAGTAAATGGGTAGCTCAGACTCAAAAAGCCATCTGTGGCTTTTTGCTCCAATTGAGTTGCAGCCCACCTGGCAGGTCCTGAAGTCTGAGGGATCGGAGTTGCAAGGTTCGAGCAGTAAGGGACTCAGAATATAAGAGCTGTTCTGGGAGGGCCAACTGCTTCTCTTGCTCAAGAACTAAAAGGAATTCCCAGGTCTCTTTTGTTATTTTTTATCCAATGCTACTGTGCAGTGTTTGCCTATGAACATGAGGCAAACACGAGTGATTCTTTTCACTCTCCAGGTATCAGTTCCATCTGTACCTAAGTGTAAATCTCAATTAAAATGGTATCAGTTCTATCTGTACCTAAGTGTAAATCTTAATTAAAATAGTATTTCCTCCAGGAAGCCTTCTCTGACTGAGCCCTCTTCTCCCACTCTCTCACTCTCCAGGTATCAGTTCCATCTGTACCGAAGTGTAAATCTCAATTAAAATAGTATCAGTTCTATCTGTACCTAAGTGTAAATCTTAATTAAAATAGTATTTCCTCCAGGAAGCCTTCTCTGACTGAGCCCTCTTCTCCCACTCCCTCACTCTCCAGGTATCAGTTCCATCTGTACCTAAGTGTTAATCTCAAAACAGTATCAGTTCTATCTGTACCTAAGTGTAAATCTTAATTAAAATAGTATTTCCTCCAGGAAGCCTTCTCTGACTGAGCCCTCTTCTCCCACTCCCTTCTGCGCCACTCATACTTGCTTCTTCACCCTCTCTCCCTTCCCCATAGCACTTATGCGTATCTCTGTATATATCTGTAATTTATTTATTTATATTAATGTCTGCCTCCCCCCCACACTGTGAGCTCGTTGTGGGCAGGGAATGTATTTGATGTGTATTCATTCATTCAATCGTATTTATTGAGCGCTTACTGTGTGCAGAGCACTGTACTAAGTGCTTGGAAAGTACAATTCAGCAACGCTTTTGTACTCTCCCAAGTGCTTAGTACAGTTCTTTGCACACAGTAATCGCTTAATAAATATGATTAATTAACAATTATAATGATAATGTTCAATCATTCATTCATTCAATCATATTTATTAAGTGTTAATATTAATTGAGTGTTAATGTTAATTAAGTGTTAATGTTAATAATAAGCAGTGTGGCTCAATGGAAAGAGCACGGGCTTGGGAGTCAGAGGTCATGGGTTCAAATCCCAGCTCCGCCAACTTTCATTCATTCAATCATTTTTATTGAGCACTTACCGTGTGCAGAGCACTGTACTAAGCGCTTGGGAAGTACAAGTTGGCAACATTTACAGATGGTCCCTACCCAACAGCGGGCTCACAGTCTAGAAGGGGGAGACAGACAACAAAACAGAACATATTAACAAAATAAAATAAATAGAATAAATCGGTACAAATAAAATAAATAAGTAAATAGAGTAATAAATACGTACAAACATATATGCATATATACAGGTGCTGTGGGGAGGGGAAGGAGGTAAGGCGGGAAGGATGAGGAGGGGGAGGAGGGGGAGAGGAAGGAGGGGGCTCAGTCTGGGAAGGCCTCTTGGAGGAGGCCAACTGTCAGCTTTGTGACTTTGGGCAAGTCACTTCACTTCTCTGTGCCTTAGTTCCCTCATCTGTAAAATGGGGATTAAGACTATGAGCCCCATGTGGGACAACCTGATCCCCTTGTTTCCTCCCCCGCGCTTAGAACAGTGCTTTGCAAATCGTAAGCGCTTAACAAATGCCATCATTATTATTATTTATTATTATTAATGGTGAAGATGGATTCTTCCATCAGAGATGAAGTCACATAGTTCAGAGTGTTGAAGGCATTGGGACTGAAACTCTGCAGAAGCACTGTGGCCTAATGGAAACAGCACAGACCTGAGAGTCATGGGACCTGGGTTCTAATCCCAGCTCTGCCACTTGTCTGTGGAATAGACTCTGGGTAAGTCACTTAACTTCTCTGGGACTCAGTTACCTCATGCGTAAAGTGGGGATTAACACTGTGAGCCCTATGTGGGGCAAATTCTGTGTCCATCCCGATTATCTTGTAACCACCCCAGTGCTTAGTAAAGCGCCTAGCATTTAGTAAGCGCTTAATAAATAGCATTTTTGAAAAAATCCCATGGGAAGGAATGGATTTTAGAGCTAGCTGCTCGCATTCCACTATCCCTGCCAGTTGTGTTCCTGCTGGAGCAGAGGGTGCAACAAGTGAATAGGCAGATAGATGGGTAAGCAATCAATCAATCAGTGGTGTTTATTGAGCACTTACTGTGTAGCCCAATGCAATATGCCTCCAAGAGTTATGCATACATCTGGCCCAAAACACTGCCAAAGCGGCAACCTCTGGAAAGAGTTCTTCCTGAAAGGAATATTTTTCTACTGAAAAGCCTCAACAATTTTACTAATCATCAACTTTTCCACTGTGCTACTTTTAAAAAAAACCTAGGATTTGTTAAGCGCTTACTATGTGTGAGTCACTGCAGTAAGTGCTGGGGTAGATACAAGATAATAATAATATATATGGTTGTACATATTTATTACTCTATTTATTTATTTATTTATTTATTTTACTTGTACATTTCTATCCTACTTATTTTATTTTGTTGGTATGTTTGGTTCTGTTCTCTGTCTCCCCCTTTTAGACTGTGAGCCCACTGTTGGGTAGGGACTGTCTCTATGTGATGCCAATTTGTACTTCCCAAGCGCTTAGTACAGTGCTCTGCACATAGTAAGTGCTCCATAAATACGATTGATTGATTGATTGATTGATTGGTATTGGTTAAATGCATACTATGTGCCAAGTACTGTTCTAAGCACTGGGGTAGATACAAGGTAATGAGGTTGTCCCACGTGGGGCTCACAGTTTTAATGCCCATAATAATAATAATGACATGGTATTTGTTAAGCGCTTACTATGTGTCAGCCACTGTTCTAAGCGCTGGGGTAGATACAAGGTAATGAGGTTGTTCCACGTGGGGCTCACGGTCTTAATCCCCATTTTACAGATGAGGTAACTGAGGCACAGAGAAGTGACTTGCCCAAAGTCACACAAGTGACCCCCCCGCCAAGCCTGTGCTCTTTCCACTAGGCCACACTGAATAATCAGGTTGGAGGCAGTTCATGTCCCACATGGGGTTCACAGTCTTAATCCCCATTTTACAGATGAGGTAACTGAGGCACAGATAAGTTAAATGACTTGCCTAAGGTCATAAAACAGATAAGTGGTGGAGGTGGGATTAGAATCATTCTCCACACATATATTCCTTCTTTATTCTGTCTTCCTGCTTCTGGGGCGCACCTTTGGGTCTGCTGGGGTTCTGGATGGTATTCAGTGTCTTAAGGGAGTTAAAGGAGAAGGTAATCAATCAATGGTATTTATTGAATATTTAGTACACGCAGAGCACTGTACTAAGCGCTTGGGAGAGTACAATACAACAGAATTAGCCGACCCATTCCCCGCCTATAATGAATTTACAGTACAGAGGTTATCGTTTACAGTCCAGCAGTTAGAGCCTGGGCAAGTGATGGAGCAGAATCGCACAATGAAAGCAGTCACCCTATGACTGGGGCAGACCCCCCACTGGAGCCTGAAACCTGGGAATTAGAACCTGTAACAAGTCTCTATAATGTTGGGAAGGGTCTTCTCGCTATTCCTAACCAAAAGGACTGCTGCCCTCCCCTCCCAGAATTGTCCTGGCTAATTATTTTAATGTGTCTCATTTGGATGGTTTTAATCTTGAGTGTATTCCCAGTGTTGTTTGTATGTTTTTGTTTTGGGCAACGCACTACATCGATCAATGTTTCTGTCTTTCCCTTTAGACTGTGAATCCCCTGTGGGAAAATTTCATGGGTTAAGTGTTTATCATGTATCTCCCCCAGGGTCTAGTGCACTGCTAGTCCTAAGTGCTCAATAAATACCTCAGAAATGATCATCTGAACCCAAGTTTTGACAGGTAGGGTGCAGTAGGTTCTGAAATTCTTCCTGGAAAATCTCTGGAATAAAGGCCTGAGAATGAAGGGAAAGGGAGGATGGATTTGAGCAGAAGGAAAAACAGCATGGGTTAATGGAAAGAGCACGGGCCTGGGAATCAGAGGACCTGGGTTCAAATCCCAGTTCTACCACTTGTCTGCTCTGTAGCCTTGGGCAAGTCATTTTACTTCTCTGTGCCTCAGTTACCTCAGTTGTAAATATTTGTACATAATAAAATAAATAATAAATAAGTTTGTACATATTTATTACTCTATTTATTTGTTTGTTTTACTTGTACATATCTATTCTATCTATTTTATTTTGTTGGTATGTCTGGTTTTGTCTTCCCCTTTTAGACTGTGAGCCCACTGTTGGGTAGGGACTGTATATGTTGCCAATTTGTACTTCCCAAGTGCTTAGTACAGTGCTCTGCACACAGTAAACGCTAAATAAATACGATTGATGATGATGATGATGTAAAATGGGGATTAAGACTGTGAACCCCAGGTGGGAGATGGACTGTGTCCAACCTAATTAGCTTGTGTCTACCCCAGTGCTTAATACAGTGCCTGGCACAGAGTAGGCCCCTAAAAAACACCATTTAAAAACAAAAAGTTCCTTTCCTTTTGGCAGTTTTTTTCTTGAAGACTTTAGAGCTGTCTGGATCTTGTAAGGTGCTTCCAGCTTCATCTCCCAACATCTTCCATGGCCCAAGATGACCTTTGGAGTCAATGGCCCACTAGAATTTTTCTGGTATCCTGGGGCTGCCATCTGTAAGGGACACTGGATAAAAAAACCAAGGTGGCAGCTGAAATAATCTCCCTAGTCTAACAATTAGTTTTACATGCCTAGGTATTTTTAACATTGCTAACCTTTTTGGATTACCTCAAAAATAGTCATATAGCAGGCTAAGAATAACATTCTGATTGCCTCCTGCCCTTTATCATCTTTCTGCCAATCATGGCCTTGATTCTTTTCTCATCTTAGTCGTTTGGAGAATACCATCCCATTTATCACTGCCTTTTTCCTACTGTGCATTCTTCAGGAAATATATCGTACATGGTTCAAATCAAGTTGAGCAAATCCTCCCATCGCATCACACTCCAGTTACCCTATAGTAAAGCAGTAGGAACCTCGGTTCAATTTGAAGTTACTCAGCTGACAAATGATCTCTGTGTTCCTCTATTCTAATTTAAAACTGACAGAACCCAAAACTTAGTACAGTACACTAGCCCTCATAAGTTATACATAATAGGGGATGAATCGAATGTCCAGGAGGAAGAACTTGAACAAAAACATTCCTCTCCAAGATCCTTCAAGGTGAGAGCTTTTATCTTGGCTCTTCGGGAGTTGCAGTCTTAAACCTCACCGGTCTTTTCAGACCTCAGACAGTCCCCAGATCTGTGTAGGGCAGTTAAGGACTCCCTCTTTCTCAACCAACAGCCTTTACCTCTGTCCCCCTCATATTACACGCGTCAATAACGAGGAAAGCAGTGTTGTCTAGTAGATAGAACACAGGTCTAGGAGTCAGGGAACCTGGGCCCTAACTCTGGCTCCACCCCTTGTCTGCTGTGTGACCTTTGGCAAGTCACTTCACTTCTCTGGACCTCAGTTACCTCATTTCTGAAATGGAGATTAAGACTGTGAGCCCCACGTGGGACATGGACTGTGTCAAACCTGATTTTCTTGTATCTAGCCCAACATTTAGTACAGTGCCCGTCACATAGTAAGTGCTTAACAAATACCATTAAAAAAAATAGTCTAAGATCCAGGCCCAACTCACCTCTGATCTCTGAAGTCACTTAGTCCATCTGCCTCTGTTTTCCCATTCTTTCTGTTTCCCATCCATGTTGTGAAGACACAATAAGATCATTTATGTTTGGTTTTGTTCTCTGTCTCCCCCTTTTATACTGTGAGCCCACTGTTGGGTAGAGACTGTCTCTATATGTTGCCAACTTGTACTTCCCAAGCGCTTAGTACAGTGCTCTGCACACAGTAAGCGCTCAATAAATATGATTGTTGATTTATGTGAAAGCCCTTTGGAGAGAGTAAAAAAGTTCTATTTAACCACAAGATAGTAATAACAATAGTAGTTGTTGTAGTAGTAGTAATAGGAGAAGGAAGGAACTGATGCTCCTCTAGACTGTAAGCTTGTTGTGGGCAGTGGATGTGTGTTTATTGTTATATTGTACTCTCCCAAGTGCTTAGTATAATGGTCTGCACACAGTAAATACTCAATAAATACAATTGAATGAATGACTGAATGAATCTCCCTCAGTTCCCTGCCAGCCCATGAAGCGGTATCTTGCAGATGGCCTCCCCTGAAATTCCCTTCTTTTCGAAGGATCTCTCCCCTAAAAAATCTTCTTGTCTGGAGCGTGGAAAAACTTGGCTCCAGGATTGACATCCAGATAAAGACAGAGCAAATAGACCCACATGTGGATAGAGTTGGTTAGCAATTTTTTTTATCGCTGATGCAGGGGGAATGGACTTCTTTCATACAATGGCCTCTGGGTAATTCTGATAAAGAACCCTTCAGGGTTCAGCTTCTGAATAAGTAATTGACCTCAGCCAAGGAATAGACTGACAATTTTCACAAAGATGTCAGGCCCATCCAATTATCCTTGACATTTAATGGAAGCAACCTCCAGAGGGGAAATTTCTCAGTATGACTAGATAAGCAGTTATCTTCTAAACTCCTATGTGAAGTTTCCTTATTCCTCATTTTAAATGTTAGAATCATTTTCTCCTTCTGTTGGTGGCATGTTCTTTAACTGCAGTCCTTTCCGTTTTATCACCCTTTTGTCTTATTCCAGAAACTCAAGATCATTTTGCAATCGGCTCTTTATTGTCCACACAATCCTTTTCATTTGATGTTATCTCTGACCTAAGAGTGCAAAATTACTTCATGTACATAGAAAGCTCTCTCCTTGATGAAGGTTTGTGCAGTGAATAGTACCTGTCAAAAATCAAATCAAGGCAATGACTAATTCAGACGCCTCCATGAAGTTGATTTCAGGGAGGCAGAATAATGAGAACGCTTATAGTTTATTTTCTTCTGTTGTCCTTAAGAAACTTGATAAGCAGTCACCCCAGATAGTCAGAACCATCCAGATTCAAACAACCAAATCTTCATGTGCTCTCCTATATTTTATTTCCTGGATCTGGCCACACCCTAAAACCAAAGCACACACATATCTCTGGCAAGATTTTCATGAATAATGCAGCCACAGACCTTTAGGACAGATTTTCAGGACTACTCTGTGAACCCCAAAGTTTCCGGTACATGTTTCCCTCTTGGTGTCACAATTCTCCCAAAATATTTGCTCCAAGACAGTAAGCTCACTTTGGGCTGGGAATGTGTCTACCTACTCTTTTATACTGCACTCTCTTCCCAAGTGCTTAGTACAGTGCTCAGCACACAGTAAGTGCTCAGTGAACACCATTGATTGACAATCCTGCCATTTCTCACTGCTGTACACTAAGCTGATGAGCTGCTGGCATCCAACACTCCACTGATGATACATCACCTTTTCAGGTTCTGCTTCACTGCTTCTTTACAGCACCTCTCTCTCTACAGAGCCATTGTTTGGGAATCTTTCTGCTGCTCATTTTCTTCAAAGATTCCATTAAAAAGCGTGATATGCTGTGATGAGAAACTCTTCAGAGCTAGTGATCTACTAGATTGTAAGGTCTTTGAGAGCGCTGACTGCTTAATACAGTGCTCTTCACCGAGTAAGTGCTCAATACATTCTGATTGATTGGTCCAGGAGGACATTGCTTGGGATCTAGTCATGAGATTAAGAATTGGTTGTAGGTAGGGGTGGTGAAGCAGCTTTAAAGGTCCAATGTGACTTCGGAGAAAGGACTCAGCCATTAGGAAGGTTTGACACTACAATGGCTCTGAAAATCCCCATGCTGATGCCATTTTGGGCCCACGTTTGTCTGTTTGTCAGTCTTCCAACAGACATACTAGGCCTCTGGATTCAGTTGTCTATCTCCTGACTGGACAATTCCTAGAGACAATGCCTAGAAGACTGAAATGACAACCTAAATCTCTGGGTCACCAATGGAGAGCCTTGATTCTCTACAGTATTTGCCAGACTAATTGCGGGATCTGAGCATTGGTTCAAAGTCGCCTACTAGTTTTCTTGGCTGGGCGCTGGGATATAAGTGATTCAAGGTTTTTTGATGATGTTCTTTTTTTACAGTATTCATTAAATGCTTACTATGTGCCAACCCTGCATTTTTCAATGGCTTCTTCCCCACCGCTTTCAAACAAGTTCACGTATCCCTTATCCTAAAAAAGTGAAGCGTCAAAGGCAGCTGAAAGATTGGGGAGGTTTCGGATGGATTAGTGGCCGTTGGATTTAGCAAAAAGGAGCTCACTGATGATCTTTGAGAGAGAGGTTTGTGTGGAAAGAAAGGGGTGGAAGCCAGATTGGAAGGGGTCAAGGAGAGAATTGGAGGAGAGGAAGTGGAAACAGCAGGTGTAGAAACTTGCTAAAGGGCGTTGAAACATCAACTGCTTTCTTTACATTTATCGTCAACTCATAATACCTGGATGATTTAGTTTGCAACCATCCACATGTCTTCTTGAGTGAGGGTCTCTATGTTGCAGTCATCTCCTTTCTTTTTTTTTAAAATGTAATTTCTTAAGCGCTTAACTCTGTGCAAGGCACTGTACTGAGTCAAGCGCTTAGTACAGTGCTCTGCAGACAGTAAGCGCTTAATAAATACGATTGAATGAATGAATGAGTCCTGGGGTAGATACAAGCTAATCAGGTTGGACACAGTCCATGTTCTATGTGGGGCTAAAATCTGTACCCTATTTTCTGATGAGGAACCAAGGTACAGAGAAATTAAGTTACTTCCCCAAGGTCAGAGTAAACAAATGGCGAAGCTGGGATTAGAACCCAGGTCCTCTGTCTCCCAGGCCCTGGCTCTTTCCACTAGGCCAAGTCACTTCTCAAATTCTTGAATTATAATTATAATTAGCATTGTGATGATATTATGGTATTTAGAAAAGTACTGTGGCCTAGTGGATAGAGTATGGGCCTGGGAATCAGGAGGACCAGGGTTCTAATCCTGGCCACTATGTGTCTGCTGTGTGACCTTGGGCAAGTCACTTAGATTTCCTGTGCTTCAGTTACCTCATCTATAAAATGGGATTAAGACTGTGAGCCCCATGTGGGACAGGGACTGTGTCCAGCTCAATTTGGTTGCATCTGCCTCACCGCTTAGTACATTGCCTGGCACATAGTAAACACTAAACTAATACCACTATTCATTCATTCATTCAATTGCATTTATTGAGCACTTACTGTGGGCAAAGCACTGTCCTAAGTGCTTGGGAGAGCACAATTATTTTTGTTATTATTATTACTACTGTGTGTCAAGCACTCTTCTAAGTGTTGGGATTGATAGAAGTTAATCAGACTGGATACAGTCCCTGTCCCACATGGAGTTCAATGTCTATGGGTGAGGGAGAACAGGTATTGGACCCCATTTTCCAGTTGAGGAAACTGAGGCACAGAGAAGCTATGTGACGTCTAAGGTCACAACGCAGACAAAGGGCAGAGAGCCAGGATAAGAATTTAGATCCTCTCACTCCCAAGCCTGCACTCTTTCCACTAGGCCACCTGTTTCTCCAGGCCTCGCTGCTTGAATAAGATCTGTAAATACATTCAAAGTCCTTCTAAAACCCCACATCCTCCAACCAGCCTTTCCTGATTAACTTCCAGGACTCTAAGCCATATTAACTCTTCAGCCAACTCTGGCCCTTAGGAATTTATTTCTACCCTCCTTGGCACACAGGTAAATGAGTGACTCAATTATTTACTTTGACCACTCTCATTGTAAATATTCTTGTGTTTTGTCTCCCCCATTAGACTGTAGACTGTAGCTCTCCATCACCTTGCCCCCTCCTACCTCACCTCCCTTCTCTCCTTCTACTGCCCAGCCCGCACACCCCACTCCTCTGCCACTAACCTCCTCACTGGACCTCATTCTCGCCTGTCTTGCCATCGAGCCCTGGCTCACGTCCTACCTCTGGCCTGGAATGCCCTCCCTCCACATATCCGCCAAACTAGCTCTCTTCCCCCCTTCAAAGTCCTACTGAGAGCTCACCTCCTCCAGAAGCCCTTCCCAGACTGACCCCCTCCTTTTTCCTCTCCTCCTCTTCCTCCTCTCCCTATTCCCCCTCCCTCCCTCTACCCTTGTGTCAGCTGCTTGCCTTGTCTGCTGTGTGACTGTGACTCTGGGCAAGTCACTTAAATTCTCTTTACCTCAGTTTCTTCCACCATAAAAGGGGATTAAACACCTGTTCTCCCATGTAGGACAGGGACTATGTCCAACCTGACTGTAGTAAGCGCTGGATAATCAGGTGGAACACAGCCCTGTCCCACATGGGGCTTAGAATTCATTCCTTCATTCATTCAATTGCATTTCTTGAGCACTAACTGTGTGCAGAGCACTGTACTAAGCACTTGGAACGTTCAATTCGGCAACAAATACTAATTTCAGATGCGGTAATTGAGAGAAGTGACGTGACTTACGCAAGGTCACACAGCAGACACGTGGCAGAACCGGGATTAGAACCCAGGTCCTCCAACTCCCAGACCTGTGCTCTTACCACTATGCCACGCTGCTTCTCCCCAATCTCCTCTACTTTGTTCTGAAAGCCAAGTAGGTTGGAACAAGACTTCAGGGCCCCACACTGCAACAAGGTTAAGGGTTTGATTCTCAATGGGAAGACTGTGGACAAGCCCATTGGAACTTGGTTTTCAAAACTCAAACATAAATATAAACATAATATAATATATAAACATAATATAAACAAAACATAAACGTATTGTTAAATCATTTTCTTTTACGTGCAAAAGGTAAGCTTGCTTCAGTAGTGTCATGCAGATGACAAACTGAAATGGCTACCGAATGGCTATCGATGGAGCAAAAATGTGAGATTCATAGATTAAGTTCTTATTTGGGCATGAATTTTAATTGGACCATATAGACCTTTTTGCTTAAACTCCTTCTTAATTGGACCATATTTTTTTCCATCCTTCCACTATCCCTCCCTCACCCATATCAGACTTTGTCTGTCTCCCCCTCTAGACTGTAAACTCCTTGTGGGCAAGAAATGTGTCTACCAACTCTGCTACATTGTACTCTCCCAAAGGCTTAGTACAGTGCTCTGTATACAGTGAGCGTTCAATGAATACCATTGCTTGATTGAGGAAACAGTAAATCCAAAGAGGAGGGGATGATTTAAGAAACAAGCAAAAGTTCCTGCAGGTAGTGTACGTCTTCCTCTCTTTCATTAGGGAAAGAAAGCTTCCCTTAATTTCACTGGACACCGAGCTGTGAAAAGAACATGTACTGCTGTCTATTTTTTTCCAGGAAATCCATTTTTACCATGAAGAAACTCCCCCCGATCCCCACATCTATTACTTCCTAGAATTTCAGGTGCCATTATATAGATGCAAATCTAAGATAACCATCCATCTGGGAAAAGCAATAGTAGCGGTATCGATTAAATGTTGACATTGTGCAGAGAAATCAATGGTATTTGTAGTGAACCAACAATAAGCTGCCTTTTTAGTGACTGACTGTGATCCCATGACCAACAACAAGGAAGGGATTTTGCAAAGTCACTGATGTGTGCTACCTGAGGCAGGTGATAGCGGGCCTGTGAGGGCGGAGTATGGAGGGAGACGGGGCTTTCTCTCCCTGTTCTACCCAGTAATGGGCCTGGACCCATTACTGTCACGTAGAGTCACAGCTGCCATGCCTAAGGCAGATAAAAGGCAGATGCTTTGAGGCACAGACAGAGGCAAGCAGCGGGGGAGCAACACTTGGAAGCAGAAAGAAGAAGCTTTGGCAGAAGGGGCTCCTTGGACCACACACTGGTATTGGACCCTTGGAGTGGAGTGAGTATGTGTCACTCCCTTGCACATTGGTAAAACTAAGTAAAAACCTTTCCATAGTAACCTTGGTGATCAGAAGTGTGGTTTGACTTCTACTATGTCTCACTGAGGCTCCCCAGGAAGGTCCTGGTTGGTATGAACCGGGGGCTCATGACATTACTGGGTGCACAGCATTGTACTAAGATGTTGGGAGTGTAAAAATAATAATAATAATGGCATTTATTAAGCACTTACTATGTTCACAACACTGTTCTAAGCGCTGGGGAGGTTACAAGGTGATCAGGTTGTCCCACGGGGGGCTCACAGTCTTAACCCCATTTTACAGATGAGGTAACTGAGGCACGGAGAAGTTAAGTGACTTGCCCAAAGTCACACAGCTGACAGTTTGCCGAGCCGGGATTTGAACCCGTGACTTCGGACTCCAAAGCCCGGGCTCTTTCCACTGAGCCACGCTGCTTCTCTTATGTGTACCACAGAGTTAGTAGACCCTGATTCCTGCTCATAAAAAGCCTTCAGGGTAGAGAACCCTGGGCTGATCATTGGAAAAAACACACGCAGGTGAAAATTAGATGGAGTCCTTGGCTCTCAGGGAGCTCACAATCTCAGAATAAGGGGAGAGGGTTCAAGTGACCGACACATAAAGAAGGTGGAATCAATGAAAACCACAAACAATATACAAAACAAGGACAATGGTATATACAAGAGGGACAGGGAACTAGAGGAGTAGTTTCGGGTTGCAGGCATACACATTTTCAGAGTTCAACTGTGGTCTTCTACGCTGACAGGCCTAATGGTATTATACTTCATCTTTATTTTCACTGTTTTTACAGAATTGTCTTTAATGATTTTGTCTAGCAACACACCTTATTCTTCCATCCTGGCTTCCAGACATGCAACCTTTCTGTCGATCTCATTAAGACTTGCACTCATTTTCTCAGGCTTCCTATCAATCGGGGAAATTGCTTCTTCCACCAAGCCCAGCCTCCTATTAACTGCCTCATTACTTTGAGCTAGAAGTTCAGAAACTTCTTCAAATTGCAATCACTCCAAAGTCCTGAAAGTGCTGACCCATCTCTCAGCCAGGCAATTTTGGTGGAAATTCACAGTTTTACTCATCACATCTTCACCCATGGCAAGTTCTCAGATCACTCAATTCCCTCTTAGCTCACTTCTCACCAACTTCTCAAAACACTGCATAATTATCTCTTCCCACCCCGACCCGTGGCAGGAGGAGATTTCCACCATATGCGGTATGGAAGGGGAAAAGATACCAATTAGCTAAAGCTCTCGTGCCCCGAAGATGGATATATCAATGATGACTCCATCAGGACTGCCCTGTTTTCAAGGCAGGAAGTGGTAACAGAATTTCTTTTCATTCCCTTGACTCCTCTGAGACTTTACTCTTCATTATCGCCAACCTCCACCTTGCCAAATCTAATGGGTTCTCTCCTGATGTTCTTTGACCTCTCAGCTATCTCTGACTTGTGGACCACTACCTCCACCTGGAAACACTATCTAATCTTGGCTTCACCCAGAGAGTTCTCTCTCAGTTCTCCTTCCACATCTCTGCCTGCTTTTCATAGGAATTTCAGTACCTCTTCAGCTCCTCACCCCCTAACTGTGGGAACCAGCCTCAAAGCTCTGTTCCGTAACCTTACTCTTGTCCCTTTATACTCACTCCCAAGGGGAGCCCATATCCTCTCATGGCTTCAGTTCCTAGCCCTAAGCAGAAGACTCCAAAATCTGTCTAGCCCCAACTTCTCTTCCCATTTGCAAGTTCAGATTTCCTTTCACCTGTAGGACATCAGGATGCCCACCAGCACCCTAAACGTAATTGCTTCACCTTGCCTCCCAAATCCTCTTCAGCACCTAAAGGCCCAATTACAATTGATGATACCATCTTCCCTATGTTTGAAGTCTGCAATTTGGATATTATCCTGGATTCCTCAGGCTTTCAGTTCTCACATTATCTGTTAAATCCTGTCAGCTTTTCCTGGCTCCACCCTTTCACCAAGTTAGTCCAAGCACGCATCAGGTCACTTTTGACTAGCATATTAGCGTTTTTCTTGATCTCTCTGACTCCACCCTCTCCAGCCTATATTTCACACTGCTGTTCAAATCACCTTTTTAAAAAAGTGGTTCCGTACACATCTCTCCACTCCTTCAAAACGTCCAGGGTGGTTACCCATTGTCTCTGCATCAAACAGAAAGTCCAGACCAATAACTTTGACACTCCATCGGCTTCCTCCCATCACCTTCTCCTTTCACACCTTATGTGGCACTCTGTTTCTGATGACATCAATGTGCAATCAGGTATATTTATTCCCTGTAGACATCTGGTAATTTTAGATCATAAACTTTCCAATGACAACCAAAAGCAACCTGTACAAAAGAACTTGCTGATAGGAAAAAAAAGTTATCTCCAAAAGTCTTTGGCCAGTTCAGACTCTGCTGGCGATATAGCCTGTGAATCATATTTTTTAAAATAATGGCCGTCAATTTTGGGCCCCAGCTGCTTAATTTTGAATATTAGCATTTCAGAAACTTACTTTATATTTCAGAAACTCTGGCCTGCTTCTAGAACAGTCACCAAGATGGAATGAGGCACTTAGAACAGTGCTTTGCACATAGTAAGCACTTAACAAATACCATTATTATTATTATTATTATTATTATTCTGAGGCAAAAAGTTTCACAAAATCAAATTCCCTGTCATTTTCATTCATAAATGAAATATGGTAGTGAGACTAAAGTTGAGAAACTACTCGAGTTTCTGGCTTTCTGTTATTTGGGCATGTCAAATATCTTCAATGCCTGTCTGCCAGGCAAAAGAGAAAGTAAAAATATCAATAGCAAATCTCACACAAGCAAGTCGGCACCTAACAAATGAAAAGTTTTAATAAAAATCCAGAGTTGTTGGCGGTTATGTTTGGAGTGTGACTAGCATAGTCTGAAAGTAAATTAGAAACATGATTGCTTTAATTAAAATACCACATGTGGCAGCAGATTAAATGTGGCTTCTGGGGAGAGGTAAATTATTATACTCTACCTCCTGACCTCTTATCCAGAGAGCAGGATATTGTCAGCAAGGCAGGCACAACTTTGAGTCTTACAGGTACCCCTCTGATATTAGAATGTGGGTTCTAATCCCGCCTCGCCACTTGTCTCCTGTGTGTCCTTGGGAAAGTCACTTAACTTATCTAGGCCTCAGTTAACTCATCTGTAAAATGGGGATCAAGACAGTGAGCCCCAGGTGAGACAGGGACTGTGTCCAACCTGATTACCTGTACATCTATCACAGCATTTAGAACAGTGCTCGGCACGTAGTATGCACTTAACAAATACCACAGTTATTATTATTATTCTCCCAAACTTTCACTCAGATCACAAAGGAGGTATTTTTAAGTATGCTCCATCCTCATTTGGGGATTGATAGTGAGCTCACCCTAGCCCCACAGGACTTAAGTACATATTTATAAATAATGTATTGTAAACTATTTTTATATTGATATTTGTCTTCCCCTCTAGACTGTAAACTCACTGTGGACAGGGAAAGTGTCTTCCAACTATTTTGTAATTGTACCCTCCAAGTGCCTAGCACAGTGCTCTGCACATAGTAAATACCACTGATCATGATGATCCTCAAACAAGAGAATGACAAAGCACTTCGGCGGTGAATCTTTTTTTAAAAAAATGCAAATCCTAACATTGGTGTAGAGTGCCTTGTAAACGTTGAAAATCAAACGGGGAAGATGAGCTAATTTTCTTGAGAACAGGCTCCCCCCACACAATTCTGTCTCAGTGAAGTGGCCTTTTCACTGGCCCTTAAAAACAATGCTTCTCTTGAAAGTTATTTTATCAGAACACCATTCCAACCTTGAAAAATTTCCCTTCTCCTCCACTGGCCGAGAGAGCAGGGGGAGTGGAGAGAAGGGAGAAATGAGGGATATAAACCTGCAACATTCTGCGACATTCTTACTACCCAGAATAATGGGTGCACTGACATGAATTTGGATAAAACATGTCCCGGCCTTGAAGTTCAAGGCCGGCATTGCAGGGAGTAATATGCTTGTGGTGAGGGCAAGCTAGGTTGACAAGTTTAACCAAGACAGCCCCAATTCCAAGGTATTTCTAATCTTCAAAAATTACTCATAACAGTTTACAAAGATCCAGACTACGCCATCTTAAACGGGATGTACGGTCAGCCTACCTTAAAATAAAGGTTCGGGCTCAGTAATTTAGCTTAGATGAGACCCTTTCAAGTCCTAATTATGTCTCCTGGAACAAAATCTTCCCTTCTTTCATCTGGAACGGATCCATCGTCAGCCCAGTTAATACTATTGAACTCAATTCACGAGGCAGCCCGTCCCAAAAGGACCATAAATTGTGAGGCTTCACTTCTTGAAAGGGAAAGTGGTTAGCGATGGTTATCATGAGTTATAATTCCCAAGAGTCTCATCACCATCCTACTTGTTAGACCAAGAAAATAAATTTTATTAGCTTTTTGGTTTTAAAGTGTGTTTTTATTTTTAATGTACTATCAGATGGTAAAGCAAACATCATTCATTTCAGGCCTATCATTTTAGACAACAAGATGGTAAAAAAAAAAAAAAAAAGATTTAGGGCAAGTAGTACGTACGCCAGATTCTGATTTCAAAATTATAGCCAACCATTGCCGAACATATATCTGGCCTTATTCTTATGCTCAGCTCTGACAATAGGTACTTTACCAATCATTTCTCAATATAAGTCCCCAGGTAAGTTCATTCCAAAAGATGTCAGAAAGGTAACATTTCTTTTCCCCAGCTCTAAACCGTACAATCAGTGTTAATACCTGGCTTCCCTATACTGTAATTAGTGGATGTTCTGGCACAAATCTAGGTGAATCAGAGAAAAGGAATTCTAAGTAAATGTTCAAAACTGATATTTCTTGTAGAATTTTTTTTCCAGAACCTTCTTTTCGGGAAATTTCCATTTCTAAAAATGAGGTATTTAAATCCATGAAAAAAACAGCATTTTAGGAATGCAACACATGAACCCTTCCTTTGAATATTATTAGACCCCAAAAGATGAACATGCGACAAACATCTTTTACCAATAAATGAAAGTACTATCTTTAGGACAGAGTTGGTTAAAGATTGACATTGTTTATTAAGAGTTTTGCCCTTCAACAATATAAGAACAAAAAGGAAAGAAGTATTTGTTATTTCCATCAGCCTAAGGTCATCTCCAAAACCACATAATGAGCACACTGCTCTAATTTTGGAATACTAAAGAGTATTTGTAGTCTTTTCTAAGCGAGATTGGGGTAACAAGTTTATGGAATTCATGGCGGAGAACAAATGCCCTTCGTTCTGTCCTATTATGAGTTAGACCATAATTAGAGAATGAGGGAACATTCTTTCAGTAATCCAAACCTGTCATGATTCAGCATTTTGTGTTACCAAAGAAATTGTTTGTGTTTCTGCAGGTGTGCCCATGGGCTTGGCGTAAGAGCGGGTGAGTACCTCAGCACGTGCTGTCCTTATTGTGCAGTTCCAGAAGAATACAACTGTTGTGTTATAGACCTGGGTGTAATCTAAAAAGAATGCTGCTCTTTTCTGAAATGAATGACGTTTGCTCTAACATCTGATAGTACATTAAAAATAAAAACACACTTTAAAACCAAAGCTTTCTATGCAGAAATGTATGGAGAAATTTTTGCTTGTGCCATTATTCATTCATTCATTCATTCAATTGTATTTATTGAGCGCTTACTGTGTGCAGAGCACTGTACTAAGCACTTGGGAAGTCCAAGTTGGCAACATCTAGAGATGGTCCCTACCCAACAACGGGCTCACAGTCTAGAAGGGGGACACGGACAGCAAAACAAAACCTATTAACAAAATAAAATAGAATAAATATGTACAAATAAAATAGAGTAATAAATCCGTACACACATATATACATATATACTGGTGCTGTGGGGAGGGGAAGGAGGTAAGGTGGAAGGAGGGGGAGAGGAAGGAAAGTCACACAGATGACAGCCCTAGAGTTGGAATCCTGCCACGGTCCTGAAGTGGGCACTTGCCAAGCTTTGAATCTCATCCCTTCTCAAAGCACTTTGGCCAGTGCCTTGATATTGAGTGCGAAATATCAGCATTTAGAACAATGAAAACAAAATGCTCATTTGGAAGCTTTGGATTACTCCCAGAAAACATGGTATCCAAGACCCCAGATATTTAGGGTCCTTGCCTTTCAACTTTACTTTCAAAATATGCAAATGATGTTAGTGAGAACTCGTTTTCAACACCTATCAAAGCACTGAACTACATGCTGACCACAAAAAAAAATTTATAAAGTCTAAGCTTTAGGTGACCCCCAACGATACAGGCAGTCTGGAAACTTGTCATGCATTAATTGCTGATTTATCTCAGGTTCTGTAAGCCCACCCCTGAAGTTTCATCCTCTCACTGCCAGTAAAGCAATCCTCTCTGTCCCCTCTTTCCCTCACACCCTCTCCTTCTGCTGTGTCTCCTGTCTGCACTGGTTTAAATTACTGACACACTCGGCAATATGCACTTCCAATGATCTCAGAGGGAGAGGGGCAGAAAGATATTCCCAGGATTCTGGCTGAGGCCCTTCTGAAGGCCAAAGGCCTGGACCCACTCCTTGTATCAAGTGGCTGAGAAGTCAGCTTGATTTGACCTGGATATCTGTCTCCCTCCTCTGCCTGGCGCTGACTAAACTTCTTACCTCTGGTCGCACGCACCTATGTTTTGGTCTCAGCAGTTCATCTCCCCCTCCCACCCACTTCCCACCACCACCCAGGTTTCTTCTCGAATGGATGAGCCCCAGCCCCTGGGGCAACGGGGCTGACCAGCCAAGCACCCTGCAATTTCCACCCCCTCAGAGGCTCTCCAGTGGCTGTCGTCAACAGCTAGGGCCTTGTTAGCTCGTTGGGATGGTGGTCACCACCACCGGTCTCCAGGGTGATACAGCTGACTGCTCTGCTACAGACAATGACCCCAGAATCAATCAATCACATTTATTGAGCGCTTACTGTGTGCAGAGCACTGTACTAAGTGCTTGGGAAGTACAAGAAGGCAACATATAGAGACAGTCGCTACCCAACAGTGGGCTCACAGTCTAAAAGGGGGAGACAGAGAACAAAACCAAACATACTAACAAAATAAAATGGACTAGATATGTACAAGTAAAATAAGTAGAGTAATAAATATGTACAGACATATATACATATATACAGGTGCTGTGGGGAAGGGAAGGAGGTAAGATGGGCTCCATTTTCCAGTTCACGAGAGAGAGAGAGAGAGGAAATCACGGGGGTGTTGAGTGGGAAGGAGGAGGATGGGAGAGACATACAGACATCAGTGAGAGGAGCCAAAGATTTCAGAGCCATTCTCAGGGGCCTTTGGAAAGACTCTTCAGAGGTGGGCCTGGTTTCAGGCAGGGAGCATGTCCACTAGTTCTATTATGCTTCGTACATAGTAAGTGCTCAATAAATACCACTGATTAATTAGTTGATTGCACATGGCTGACCTTGGTGGCATGGTTTCCAGAAGCAGCCACAGCAGCCCAAATGGGACTCTGGTTGGGGCCAGGAAAGACAGGCTGCTGAAACCACAGAGCCTGAGCCCATGGTCAGTGTGTAGAAGGTGGGAGCTTGACAGTGACTAGAGCAAAGGAGGTGGCCAGGTCAAACCAAGCTCTGCCATTTGGGGCAAGTGGGTGGGGCTGGGACCCAGGCATCCTGCATTCTTGGCATCAGGAGGATCCCAGCTGAAACCCTGCTAATATTTTCCTTCTCCCACTCCATCTGGAGGCAGCGCGTAGCTTGAGAAAGACTGCGTGCAACAGTGCTTTAAGAAAAACTACGGAGGATGGAGAAGAGAGCTGGGGAAGAGGGGACCAAGTACAGCATGGAGTCAGGAAAGCCGCTAAGAACAAGGGCGGGGAAGGGGATGAGGAGAGAATGGCAGAGAGGAGCTTACAGTGTAATTTTTACTTAACTGAAGGGCTCAGCCATTAAGTTGGGGCAAGTTCTGGAATCAAACCATCAATCTTATTTATAGAGTGCGTACTGTGTGCAGAGCACTGTACTAAGCATTTGAGAGAGTACAATATACTAGAGTTGTTAGACATATTCCCAGCCCATTAAGAGCTCACAGTCTAGAGGAGGAGCTTACAGTCTAGAAGAAATGGAATTCATTCATTCAATCGTATTTATTGAGCACTTACTGTGTGCAGATGGAACCTAATTGCATGTAAGTCTATAGGAAAATCTACCCCGCAATTCAGGCTCATTTGGGAGGAACAGTTTGTAGGAAACATCTGTACGCAGTCAGTTGTCTGATAACCTGATGGTTACGATCTCCAGCAGCTTTGTACTAGAGAAAACTCAATGGTGGTAGTAGTTGAGTTGTCTTTCAATTAAAAAATGGCAGCACCAATCAATCGTATTTATTGAGCCCTTACAGTGTGCAGAGCACACTGTAGCTTAGAGCACTACACTAACCATTTGGGAGAGGCCAATAAAACGGTTAGCAGATATGATCCCTGCCCTCAAGTAACTTACTGTCACCCATGAGTGTGACTGAGAGGAGCTCTTGCACATTTATTGAGTCTGTCTAGTACCATTTCAGGGAACTTACATTCAGGTTTTTGCACACACGTCTTGGCCGATGTCCAAGGCACGAACACACAAGTTTCCCCTGACATCATATCTTGTTTTATCCAGATACATATCTTTCAAAGAGCATTCCCTAATTCCCTAAAACACATTGGGAATATTCACTATGACAGAACACATTATACATATAACCTAGACATTGAGAGGGACAGAGAATGAGAGTGCCATTGCAAAAACATACAGGCACTTTCTTGCTGTACTGAAATTAGTTGTATCCAAGGCCTCCCTCTATTTTCAAACCATCGATCTGTTGTGCAGAGCACTGTACTAAGTGCTTGGGAAAGTATCATATGGCCCCTGTTGATAGGCACCATCCCTGCCCATGGGAACTTAGTCTACAAGGAAAGACAGACATTAAAATAAATTAGGGGTAGGAAAACTGAAGAGTATAAGGATATTTATGTAAATGCTGTGGGGTGGAGGTGAATATCAAAGTACTTGAGGAATATCTCTCTGTATCCTAAACTTCATGGAGACTCTGCCCAAGAAGAGCAATCCCTTTCTTGATTCCCAGGCAGGTCAGTCTGCCAAAAGCGTTCTCCGAACAGCCCACCACTTATCAAATTGTTTGAGACAGCGTTTTACTGGGATTTTGTGTATAGGGCCATCTGGGTGTCAGCTGGCATGCAACTGCAGGTTTTTGCAAGGCTATTGTCAGACTATAATGATGTACCAGTGTGGCAAAGTGATTCATAATCATCTCCATGTTTTCTTGTGTTTAGTTCTCAAGGCCCCAGTTTGCAGCCTACAGCAGTTCCGAGATGATGATGCTTTTAATGTGAGTGGGATGAGATCCTACTTGATAGGAAACATACTTGAACTCCAGTTTCCAGGTGCCCTGTTACATCCTCAAGTGGCATAGACTAGGTTACCGCACAGTCCCGGTTAATGCCAGTGGTAATGGTTAACCCCAATGGAACCTCCAATTTGCATCTCAACTGACTAGACTGATGTGAAAAATAGGCTAGGACTTTGGTGAACTTTCTCAGGGCGGCCAGGTTTACTGAGCAGTAGCCATAACGGTGTACCGCTGATAGCGTCAAATCCTTTTGCAAATGATAAGGAAACATTATAGAGGTCTTGGTACTTCTCCCCGCACTTTCCATGTCTCTGTCTTGCCGCAAGGATTGTATCTGTCGGGCTGCACTTCAGTCTGAGAGCACAGTGCGATTCACCTGGTGTTCAGTCAGTGCTCTGAACATTAATAAATAAATTGATTAACTACAGTCATCAATCCAGAACTGTCCAGAATTCTGGCTAGAATCTTGCCAGCTATGTACACAATCCTCCCTTCATTTCCACTGTCACCGCTCTCCCATCTCTTCTTGAAGATGATGATTACGCTAGCATCTTTGAAGTCTTGAGACATCTTCTAGACTGTGAGCCCACTGTTGGATAGGGACCATCTCTATATGTTGCCAACTTGCACTTCCCAAGCGCTCAGTACAGTGCTCTGCACACAGTAAGCGCTCAATAGATACGATTGAATGAATGAATCTTCTCCGGGTTCCATGTTGAGGAAGATTGCATATACTTTTCTGAGGAGTCGATGGCCTTCTGGGTTGCCAAATTCTGCTGGAATACCTTCAGCTCTTCCAGGCAATTTTAGGTGCCTTGGATGTAATCGTAGATGAAGGCCTTTGAAGGATTCCTCAGTCATTCGATGAATCAGGTTTTGGAAATAATAATTGTGATATATGTTAAGAGCTTACTATGTGCCAATGGGGTGAATAGCAATAATTAGATAAGACATAGTCCCTGTCCTACTCGGGGCTCACAGTATACAAGGGCAGGGAGAACAAGTGTTTATTAACCATTTTACAGAGGAGGAAATGAAGGCACAAAAGAAGTGATTTGCCCAAGGTCCATAGCAGGTGGTCCACTTGGCCATTAAAAGCAGCAAGACCTAGCAGAAAGAGCATGGGTCACAGGATCTGGGTTCTAAACCCGGCTCTGCCAATTGCACGACCTTGGGCAAATCACAGCTTTTCGGTGCCTCAGTTCCCTCAACTGTAAAATGGGGATTAAATACCTGTTCTCCCTCCTACTTAGACTTTGAGCCCCTTGCAGGGCAGGAACTGGGTCCCATCCAATCACCTTGTACCTACCCCAGGGTTTAGAACAGTGCTTGGCATGTAGTAAGTGCATAACAAATATAATAATAATAATAGTAGGCCATGCCCCTCCTCAGCATCAGATGTGTAAAATGGCATCATATCCTTTGTTAGTTGCAATTTGTAACAATTCTTTATCTGGCAGTGGGGCTCAGATGTAACCGAGGCATGTAATATGAAAGCAAGGACAGAAATATCACGAGATCAGATGACACCTCTATTGTTGACAGCTCTCCCAAGTGCTTAGTACAGTGTTCTGCACAAACTAAGTGCTCAGTCAACACCACTGATTCATTTATTCATTCAATCGTATTTATTGAGCGCTTACTGTGTGCAGAGCACTGTACTAAGCGCCTGGGAAGTACAAGTTGGCAACATATAGAAACGGTCCCTACCCAACAGTGGGCTCACAGTCCAGAAGATGATGAACTAAAGTTAGTTGCTCTCAGAAGTATAGGATCTGTCAGAACAGTCATCGCCGCTAATTTTCAGTTATTCATTGTTATGCGCTGGTTAAGATACACGCACATAATACGTGATTGGATCAATGATTGAAATGGCATTCTTCCAGGGAGCTTGCAATGCTACTGATAATCTGGAACAGAATGGGTCAGCTAGGGCTCCTAATAAATAAATTATCTTCCACTGAGTAGCCCTGCTCAGTGTGGGTGCCGTTTCGATTCAATTCAATTAGAGAAGCAGCATGGCTTAGTGGCCAGAGCATGAGCTTGGGAGTCAGAGGTCATGGGTTCTAATCCTGGCTCCGTCACCTATCAGCTGTGTGACTTTGGTCACAACTTCTCTGTAACTTTTTACCTCACCTGTAAAATGGGGATTAAGGCTGTGAGCCCCCTGTGAGACAACCTAATTACCGTGTATCTACCCCAGCGCTTAGAACAGTGCTTGGCACATAGTAAGCACTTAACAAATACCTTCATTAATTAATTAATTTCAAGGGTATTTGACTGCCATTATCTAATGGAAAGTTGTGTCATACTGTACAGAGGGCTTCTCCTGGAGAGGACTCAACCGTAAAAATTTAAGCAATGTTTACTTTGAAGGCCACAGGTTATATCAGGACTATTTTCTACTTATAATAATAATAATAATGACATTTGTTAAGCACTTACTATATGCCAAGCACTGCGGGGCACACAAGGTAATTAGGTTGTCCCACATGGGGCTCACAGTCTTAGTCCCCATTTTACAAATGAGGTAATGGAAGCACAGAGAAGTTAAGTGACTTGCCCAAAGTCACACAGCTTACAAATGGCATAGCTGGGATTAGAATCCATGACCTCTGACTCACAAGCCCGTGCTCTTTCCATTGGGCCACACTGCTTCTCTGCTTCTTCTACTTTTCAAATGCCAATATTCATCATGTCATGATTTAAAAAAAAATGTTAATCTGTTCCCATCCACCACCTCAAGCAAAAACTCAACATTGGTTTCAGGGCACTCAATCAGCTCTCTTCCCGCCTACTTCTTCGCACCTCTCCCCCTATATCCCAACCAACATACTTTGCTATCGCTGTGCTTTAAGCTCGTCTCTCAACACCAAACTCTTGGCACTCTCTCCCCCTATACATTCATTCAGCAGACCATTGCTCTCCCCCATCCTTAAGACCCTTCTGAAAAAAATCACATATCCTGCAGCGTGGCTTAGTGGAAAGAGCACGGGCTCGGGAGTCAGAGGTCGTGGTTTCTAATCCTGGCTCTGCCACTTGTCTGCTGTGTCACCTGGGGCAAGTCACTGAACTTCTCTGTGCCTCAGTTCCCTCATCTGGAAAATGGGGATTAAGACTGTGAACCCCACACGGGACACCCTGATTACCTTGTATCTACCCCAGTGCTTAGAACAGTGCTTGGCACATAGTAAGCTCTTAATAAATACCATTATTTATTATTATTATTATTATTTCTCCTCCTACTGCCACTTCAGCACTTCCACATTACCTGAGTACTTCTCATGTCTGTCTCCCCGAGTAGATTTTAGCCGCCTTGAGGATACAGACCATGTCTACTGAATCTACTGTACTCTCCTAAGTGCTTAATATAGGGCTCTGCACAAGATAAGCATTCGATAAATACTAGTTGTTTTATTTAATATTTTCCCGAGCATCCAGTGTCCTGGATATTGCAGAAGGAAAGACAAAGCACTCAAACTCCCCCATTAACATCCCTTGCAATCCTGAGTCTTTGATCTTCCACAGTAGAATCAGTTGTTTCTCTTTTCCCCATTTTTCAAATGACTTTCTTTGCCTTTTTTCTTTAGCTCTTCTCCCTCTTTTCAAAGTTCTTGATTGACTTAGGGATTCAGCATTCCAAACTATTTCTTCACTCCATGGCACCGCACTGGTATATATTCCCCAAACTGGAGACTTTGATTCATTTTTAAAAGGAATATGAAGTCTCTGATCTTACATTTTTTCCATATAAAGTCCCTCATTAAGTCTGGACAGATTGTTTTCCTTCCTAATGAGACTAACTCTGTTTGGTAGTTCCTTGAAATACATGTTTCATCATGACAAAACTGCCCAGGCAGGGGGAAGTGTGCAGGAGCTGGTCGGGTGATGCCAAGAATGAGGATGAGAAATCCAGTTATCAAGTTGGTTGCGGAGGTTATAACCCCTTCACAGACTGGCTTTTCCTGTTTCGCAGGGACAGCTAATTCTTCCTCCTCCTCCTCCTCCTCCTCACAGTCCCCCAAATGCCACCCCTTCCTTTATTTAATTTCAGCAAAGGGGGCAACAAAACTGAGCCAAAAGCCACATAGCAGGAAGGGAGGCAACGGCTATTCTCTTTCACTATACAGGGCAAGCTTCATGGATAAAGTCCTGCTGCTCGTACTTCAATCATGTCACCAAACATTATTCTGGAACACTGAAAACCTTCTCCCCAGTTCATTCAGTGGGATTTATTGAGTGCTTACTGTGCACAGAGCACTATACTAAGCACTTGGGAGAGTACAATACAACAATAAACAGACACACTCCTTGCCCACGAGCTTCCACCCTCTTTTCTCCCAAGAGTCTATGACTGCTTTTCATAATGCATGTAGGGGAAATGGGGAGTGGGAAGAAGAGGTGATGATTTGGGGGATTGGAGGGGCAATCAGGGCAGATATTTAGTGAGGATCTACTGAGTGCTTGGGATTACAAAAACCTGTTCTTCCCTCCTTCCTGAACCGTGAGCCCAATGTGGGGAAAGAGCTGGTAGCCAACCTGATTATCTCGCATACCCTGCAGTGCTTAGTACAGTGCTTGGCACAGTTATTATGATCACACCATTAGCAAGGCCTGTGTTCCCCACCCTCAAGGAACTTACAATTTAATGGGGGAAGACAGAGAGCAATGAATTTCTGATCCTCCTAAGCACCGTAGGTAACACTATCAACCTCCCTGCCTCACAAGCTCATAAACTTGGAATTATCCTCTACTCCTGTCTCTCACTCAACCCACATATTCAAGGTCATTAAATCCTGTGGTCCTATCTCCACATCTCTAGAATCCACCCTTTCCTCTTCATCCAAATTGCTTCCACGCTGATCCAGACACTCATTTCCCACCTCACCCACTCCAACAGCCTCCTCGCTGACCTCCCTGCATTCCTTCTCTCCTCTCTCCAGTCCGTACTTCATTCTGCTGCCCGGATCATTTTCTGAAAACTATTCATTCCATAGCTCTCTATATGTTGCCAACTTGTACTTCCTAAGCGCTTAATCCAGTGCTCTGCACACAGGAAGCGCTCAATAAATATGATTGATTGATTGATTGATTGAGCGCTTAATAAATTGATTGATTGATTGATTGAGCACTTAATAAAAATGATTGATTGATTGATTGAGCGCTTAATATGATTGATTGGTTGATTGATTGATTGAGCGCTTAATAAATACGATTGATTGATTGATTGATTGAGCGCTTACTGTGTGCAGAGCACTGTACTAAGCAGTTGGGAAGTCCAAGTTGGCAACATATAGAGACACTCCCTACCCAACAGTGGGCTCACGGTCTTAAACGGGGAGACAAAGAACAAAACCAAACATACTAATAAAATAAAATAAATAGAATAGATATGTACAAGTAAAATAATAAATAAAGAGTAATAAACATGTACAAACATGATTGATTGATTGATCTGCAAAATGGGGATTAAGATTGTGTGACTTTGGGCAAGCCACTTCACTTCTCTGTGCCTCAGTTACCTCATCTGGAAAATGGGTATTAAAGACTGTGAACCCCCCGTGGGACAACCCGATCACCTTGTAACTTCCACAGCGCTTAGAACAGTGCTTTGCACATAGTAAGTGCTTAATAAATGCCATTATTATTGTTATTATTATTGGGAGCCCCACGTGGGACAACCCGATCACCCTTGTATACGATTGATTGATTGATTGAGTGCTTAATAAATATGATTGATTGATTGATTGATTGAGTGCTTAATAAATACGATTGATTGATTGATTGAGCGCTTACTGTGTACAGAGCACTGTACTAAGCGCTTGGGAAGTCCAAGTTGGCAACATATAGAGACAGTCCCTACCCAACAGGGGGCTCACAGTCTAAAAGGGGGATACAGAGAACAAAACCAAACATACTAACAAAATAAAATAAATAGAATAGATATGTACAAGTAAAATAAATAGAGTAATAGACTTGTACATATTTATTTTATTTTGTTAGTATGTTTGTTAGTATGTTTGGTTTTGTTCTCTGTCTCCCCCTTTTAGACTGTGAGCCCACTGCTGGGTGGGGACCGTCTCTATATGTTGCCAACTTGGACTTCCCAAGCGCTTAGCACAGTGCTCTGCACACAGTAAGCGCTCAATAAATATGATTGATTGATTGATTGAGCGCTTAATAAATACGATTGATTGATTGATTGATTGAGCGCTTACTGTGTGCAGAACACTGTACTAAGCGCTTGGGAAGTCCAAGTTGGCAACATCTAGAGACAGTCCCTACCCAACAGTGGGCTCATGGTCTAAAAGGGGGAGACAGAGAACCAAACCAAACATACTAACAAAATAAAATAAATAGAATAGCTATGTACAAGTAAAATAAATAGAGTGATAAACATGTACATATTTATTTTATTTTGTTATTATGTTTGTTAGTATGTTTGGTTTTGTTCTCTGTCTCCCCCTTTTAGACTGTGAGCCCACTGTTGGGTAGGGACCATCTCTATATGTGGCCAACTTGGACTTCCCAAGCGCTTAGTCCAGTGCTCTGCACACAGTAAGCGCTCAATAAATACGATTGATTGATTGATTGAGCACTTAATAAATACGATTGATTTATTGAGCGGATCGTCTCTATATGTTGCCAACTTGGACTTCCCAAGCGCTCAGTCCAGTGCTCTGCACACAGTAAGCGCTCAATAAATACGATTGATGATGATGCTGATGATTGATGGATCGATCTGCAAAATGGGGATTAAGATTGGGAGCCCCACGTGGGACAACCCGATCCCCCCTTGCATCCTCCCCAGTGCTTAGCACATAGTAAGCGCTTAGCAAATAGCGCAATTATTTTCCTTCCTTCCTCTCCCCCTCGTCCCCCTCTCCATCCCCCATCTTACCTCCTTCCCTTCCCCACAGCACCTGTATATCATCATCATCATCATCATCAATCGTATTTATTGAGCGCTTACTGTGTGCAGAGCACTGTACTAAGCGCTTGGGAAGTCCAAGTTAGCAACATATAGAGGCAGTCCCTACCCAACAGTGGGCTCACGGTCTAAAAGGGGGAAGACAGAGAACAAAACCAAACATACTAACAAAATAAAATAAATAGAATAGATACATGCAAGTAAAATAAATAGAGTAATAAACATGTACATATTTATTTTATTCTGTTAGTATGTTAGTATGTGTGGTTTTGTTCTCCGTCTCCCCCTTTTAGACTGTGAGCCCACTGTTGGGTAGGGACCTTGTCTATATGTGGCCAAATTGGACTTCCCAAGCGCTTAGTCCAGTGCTCTGCACACAGTAAGCGCTCAATAAATACGATTGATTGATTGATTGAGTGCTTAATAAATACGATTGATTGATTGATTGATTGATTAATGGAGCGGACCGTCTCTATATGTTGCCTACTTGGACTTCCCAAGTGCTCAGTCCAGTGCTCTGCACACAGTAAGCGCTCAATAAATACGATTGATGATGATGCTGATGATTGATGGATCGATCTGCAAAATGGGGATTAAGATTGGGAGCCCCACGTGGGACAACCCGATCCCCCCCTTGCACCCTCCCCAGTGCTTAGCACATAGTAAGCGCTTAGCAAATAGCGCAATTAGGAAACTCCATCTGTCTATGGCGAGAGAGAGAGTGTGTTTGTGTGTCTGTCTAGATGGTGAGTCCACTGTTGGGTAGGGATTGCCTCTATTTGTTGCCAAATTGTACTTCCCAAGCGCTTAGTCCAGTGCTCTGCACACAGTAAGCGCTCAATAAATACGATTGATTGATTGATTGAGCGCTTAATAAATACGATTGATTGATTGATTGAGCGCTTAATAAATACGATTGATTGATCGATTGATTGAGCGCTTACTGTGTGCAGAGCACTGTACTAAGCGCTTGGGAAGTCCAAGTTGGCAACATACAGAGACAGTCCCTACCCAACAGTGGGCTCACGGTCTAAAAGGCGGAGACGGAGAACAAAACCAAACATACTAATAAAATAAAATAAATAGAATAGATATGAAGTAAAATAAATAAATAAATAAAGAGTAATAAACATGTACAAACATGATTGATTGATTGATCTGCAAAATGGGGATTAGGACTGTGTGACCTTAGGCAAGTCACTTCACTTCTCTGTGCCTCAGTTCCCTCATCTGGAAAATGGGGATTAAAGACTGTGAACCCCCCGTGGGACAACCCGATCACCTTGTAACTTCCCCAGCGCTTAGAACAGCGCTTTGCACATAGTAAGCGCTTAATAAATGCCATTATTATTGTTGTTATTATTGGGAGCCTTGAGTGCTTAATAAATATGACTGATTGATTGATTGAGCGCTTAATAAATACGATTGATTGATTGATTGAGCGCTTACTGTGTGCAGAGCACTGTACTAAGCGCTTGGGAAGTCCAAGTTAGCAACATATAGAGACAGTCCCTACCCAACAGGGGGCTCACAGTCTAAAAGGGGGAGACAGAGAACAGAACCAAACATCCTAACAAAATAAAATAAGTAGAATAGATATGTACAAGTAAAATAAATAAATAAACAGAGTAAGAATAGATATGTACAAGTAAAATAAATAAATAAAAAGAGTAATAAACATGTACATATTCATTTAATTTTGTTATTATGTTTGTTAGTATGTTTGGTTTTGTTCTCCGTCTCCCCCTTCTAGACTGTGAGCCCACTGGTGGGTAGGGACCGCCTCTCTATGTGGCCAACTTGGACTTCCCAAGCGCTCAGCACAGTGCTCTGCACACAGTAAGCGCTCAATAAATACGATTGATTGATTGATTGGGCGCTTAACAAATACGATTGATTGATTGATTGATTGAGTGCTTAATAAATAGTCCAGTGCTCTGCTCACAGTAGGCGCTCAATAAAGACGACTGAATGAATGAATGATTGTTTGGGGTCCCGGGGGCCGCTCCAGCCGCCCGCCGATTGGTGCGGGGCGCCGTCCGTCCCCGCCCAGCCCGCGGCCTCCGGCCAATCAGGGGCCGGGGCGGGGACTCACCCGCCAATCGGGGGCCGGAGGCGGGGTCTCGCCCGCCAATCAGGGGCCGGGGCCCCCCTCCTGGCCCCGCCTCCTCGCGGTCGTCGTCTTCATCGTCGTCGTCGTCGTCGTCGTCGTCGTTCTCCTCAGCGGCGCGGCGGGCCGGGAGCCATGGAGCCCGGGGCCGGGCCCGGGCCCGGGCGGGACCAGGACCAGGACCAGGACCAGGACCAGGACCAGGACCAGGACCGAAAGCTGGAGCAGGAGAAGCTGTCCGGCCTGGTGAAGAGCGTCCACCGCAGGCTCCGCAGGAAGTACCGGGAAGGTAACCCCGAGGGAGCGGGCTGGACCGCAGGGAGGCCTTCCCACACTAAGCCCCCTTCCTCTCCATCCCCCCCATCTTACCTCCTTCCCTTCCCCACAGCACCTGTAGAAATGTACATATGTTTGTACATATTAATTACTCTATTTATTTTACTTGTACATATCTATCCTATTTATTTCATTTTGTTAGTATGTTTGGTTTTGTTCTCTGCCTCCCCCTTTTAGACTGGGAGCCCACTGGTGGGTAGGGACTGTCTCTACATGTTGCCAGCTTGGACTTCCCAAGCGTTTAGTCCAGTGCTCTGCACACAGTAAGCGCTCAATAAATACGATTGATTGATTGATTCTCTTCCTTCCTCTCCCCCTCGCCCCCCTCTCCATCCCCCCATCTTACCTCCTTCCCCTCCCCACAGCACCTGTATAGATGTATATATGTTTGTACATATTGATTACTCTATTTCACTTGTACATATCTATTCTATTTATTTTATGTTGTTAGTATGTTTGGTTTTGTTCTCTGCCTCCCCCTTTTAGACTGGGAGCCCACTGTTGGGCAGGGACTCTCTCTATATGTTGCCAATTTGTACTTCCCAAACGCTTAGTACAGTGCTCTGCACATAGTAAGCGCTCAATAAATACGATTGATTGATTGATTGATTGAGCCCCTTCCTTCCTCTCCCCCTCGTTCCCCTCTCCATCCCCCCCATCTTACCTCCCTCCCCTCCCCACAGCACCTGTATAGATGTTTGTACAGATTTATTACTCCATTTATTTTACTTGTACATATCTATTCTATTTATTTTATTTTGTTAGTATGTTTGGTTTTGTTCTCTGCCTCCCCCTTTTAGACTGGGAGCCCACTGTTGGGTAGGGACTGTCTCTAGATGTTGCCAATTTGTACTTCCCAAGCGCTTAGTCCAGTGCTCTGCACATAGTAAGCGCTCAGTAAATACGATTGATTGATTGATTCCCTTCCTTCCTCTCCCCCTCGTCCCCCTCTCCATCCCCCCATCTTACCTCCTTCCCCTCCCCACAGCACCTGTATATATGTACATATGTTTGTACATATTTATTACTCTATTTTACTTGTACATATCTATTCTATTTATTTCATTTTGTTAGTATGTTTGGTTTTGTTCTCTGCCTCCCCCTTTTAGACTGGGAGCCCACTGTTGGGCAGGGACTCTCTCTGTATGTTGCCAATTTGTACTTCCCAAGCGCTTAGTACAGTGCTCTGCACATAGTAAGCGCTCAATAAATACTATTGATTGATTGATTCCTCTCCCCCCCCATCTTACCTCCTTCCCTTCCCCACAGCACCTGTCTGGATGTTTGTCCAGATTTATTACTCTGTTTCTTTTACTCGTACCTATCCATTCTATTGATTTTATTTTATGTACAAGTAAAAGAAACAGAATAATAAATCGGTACGAATGGTGGAAAGGGTGTGAACAATGAGATGCCAACATTAGTTCTCAATACGTTTGTGCATATTTATTACTCTGTTTATTTTACTTGTACCTCTCTATTCTATTGATTTTATTTGGTTATGTACAAGTAACAGAGTAATAAATCTGTACAGATGGTGGAAAGGGCGTGAACAATGAGATGCCAATATTAGTTCTCAATACGTTTGTCCATATTTATTACTCTATTTTACTCGTACCTATCTATTCTATTGATTTTATTTTGTTATGTACAAGTAAAATAAACAGATGGTGGAAAGGGCGTGAACAATGAGATGCCAACATTAGTTCTCAATACGTTTGTCCATACCTATCCATTCTATTTATTTTATTTTGTTATGCACAAGTAAAATAAACAGAGTAATAGATCTGTACGAATGGTGGAAAGGGCGTGAACAATGAGATGCCAAAATGAGTTCTTAATATGTTTGTACATATTTATTACTCTATTTATTTATTTTACTTGTACCTATCTATTCTATTTATTTTATTTTGTTAGCACGTTTGGTTTTGTGCTCCGTCTCCCCCTTTTAGACTGGGAGCCCTCTGTTGGGTAGGGACCGTCTCTCTGTTGCCAACTTGGACTTCCCAAGGGCTCTGCACACAGTAAGCGCTCAATCAATACGATTGATTGATTGATTGATTGATTGATGGGAGCCGCCATCCGGGCCTCTCCTTTCTTCCCCCTCCCGCTCTGGCCGCCGCCTGGGAAGAGCCAGCCTGGAGCCGCCCCCCAACAGTGGGCCGAATTGGGGGGCTCCCGCCTCAGAAAGGCCAAGGCCCGGTGGAGCTGGCGGCATCTCATCCCTTCGGGGAGTATGTTTGGTTTTGTTCTCCGTCTCCCCCTTTTAGACTGTGAGCCCACTGTTGGGTAGGGACCGTCTCTATATGTTGCCATCTTGGACTTCCCAAGCGCTTAGTACAGTGCTCTGCGCACAGCAAGCGCTCAATAAATACGATTGATTGATTGATTACAAAGGTACGGCCCGCCGCTTCCCAACAATCCCGGCGATGGTGCTTGGTGAGCGCTCACTCTGCGCCAAACACCGCTCTGAGCGCCGGGTGGGCCACGAGGCATCTTCTAGACTGTCAGCCCACTGTTGGGTCTCTATGTGTTGCCAGCTTGGACTTCCCAAGCGCTTCGTACGGTGCTCTGCACGCAGCAAGCGAGCGCTCAATAAATACGATTGATTGATTAATCAATTAATCAATCAATCAGTCGTATTTAGTGAGCGCTCTTCTAGACTGTCAGCCCACTGTTGGGTCTCTGTGTGTTGCCAACTTGGACTTCCCAAGCGCTTCGTACGGTGTTCTGCACGCAGCAAGCAAGCGCTCAATAAACACGATGGATTGATTAATAATAATAGCATTTGTTAAGCGCTTACTATGTGCAAAGCGCTGGGGGGGAAACAAGGTGATCAGGTGGGGCTCACAGTCTTCATCCCCATTTTACAAATGAGGCTCCGAGAAGTTAAGTGACTTGCCCAGGATCACACAGCAGGCATGTGGCGGAGCTGGGATTCGAACCCATGACCTCTGACTGTGAGCCCACTGTTGGGTAGGGACTGTCTCTATGTGTTGCCAACTTGCACTTCCCAAGCGCTTAGTACAGTGCTCTGCACACAGTATGCGCTCAATAAATACGGTTGATTGATTGATTGACTGTCTCTATATGTTGCCAACTTAGCGCCTAGTACAGTGCTCTGCACACAGTAAGCGCTCAATAAATACGATTGATTGATTGATTGACTCCGAAGCCCGTGCTCTTTCCACTGAGCCACGCTGCTTCTCTAATTGATTGATCAGGTTGTCCCACCACGGGGCCCCCTGGCTTCATCCCCCTTTTCCAGATGAGTTCACCGAGGCCCAAGGAGTGAAGGGACGGAGGGGCGGAGCCGGGATTAGAACCCATGACCTCCGACTCCCCAGCCCGGGCCCTGTGATGGGGTCATCGGAGGTGGGTGATCGTCCCAGAGGGACGATCGATTAACGTGCTCAGCGCTCGGAATAATAATAATAACGATGATGGTATTTGCTAAGCGCTTACTATGTCCAAAGCGCTGTTCTAAGCGCCGGAACGGTGCCTGACACATATTGAGCGCTTCACAGATGCCGTAAGGATGAACAGGACTTTTCTCCCCTCCCCTAAAGTGGATCCCTGCCCACCTCCCCCGTGCCCCTGGTGCGAATCAAAGCGTGATATTTATTGAGCGCTTACTTTGTGCAGAGCACTGTACTAAGCGCCTGAGAGTGTACAGGACAACAAGAATCGGTAGACGGTGGCCCTGCCCACAGTGAGCTTACAGACTAGAGGGGGTGGTAGGTCTTAATATAAACAGGAACCGATCCCTGACACATATTGTCACTTCACTTCTCTGGGCCTCAGTGACCTCATCTGGAAAATGGGGATTAAGAGTGTGAGCCCCACATGGGACAAACTGATCACCTCGTAACCTCCCCAGCGCTTAGAACAGTGCTTTGCACATAGTAAGCACTTAATAAATGCCATCGTTATTATTATTAGTATATTGAGCGCTTAATAGATGCCGTAAGGATTAACAGGGCTTTTCTCCCCTCCCCTAAAGTGGGTCCCTGCCCACCTCCCCCGTGCCCCTGGTACGAATCAGTCAAAACGTGATGTTTATTGAGTGCTTACTGCGTGCAGAGCTCTGTACTAAGCGCCTGAGAGTGTACAGGACAACAAGAATCGGTAGACGGAGGCCCTGCCCACAGTGGGCTTACAGACTAGAGGGGGAGGTAGGTCTTAATGTAAACAGGAACCGATCCCCGGGGAACTCTTGAAAGGTTAAATGCCAAACCGAGACGAGTCCTCATATAGTGTAGGAGGTGTTTTGATCTGTAATCCCGATACCTTGGATTGACACTTGAAGACCTTTTGAGATGTTCTCTCCCCATCTGGTATCTCGAACCATCGTATTTTTGATCTGGTCGTGGTTCCGAGCTGTTCCATTCAACTCCCGTGTGGGTTTTTTTTTTGGTTTTTTTAAAATGAAGCCACTCATGCGCTGGTCTGTTCAGTTGACACTCTCAGGATTGCATTCACTCTGCTTATTCTCTAGAAAGAGGTCAAAAATGAGATAAACAAGTAAGCCCTCTCATTTTGAGAATCTCAGGGTCACACAACATGAAATCGTTCTTTTAATAATTATAGCGTTTGTTAAGCGCTTATATTGTGTGACGAGACGAGCACTCATCTAAGCGCTGGGGCAGACACAAAGTAATCAGGTTGTCCCTCATGGGGCTCACAGTCTCAACCCCCATTTTACAGTTGAGGTAACGGAGGCACAGAGAAGTGAAGCGATTTGCCCGGGGTCACACAGCAGACAAGTGACGGTACCGGAATTAGAACCCACGACCTCTGGCCCCCAAACCCGTGCTTTTACCACTAGGTCATGCTGCTTCTCGATTAGTGAGTCTTTTAATCTTACTGACTTAAAAAAAAATGCTATTAGGTATGAATACTCATGAAGAAACCCTCAATTCTCATGGCCCTCAAGTGATAAGATAGACACTTAATTGTGATCACTTGACTTTGGAGGCCCCAAAGTCAGGGCTCACTTCTCAGAATTTTTGCTTACTTTTGCTATGTTTCTGTAAGTATTTTATGGATTGAGATTTTAGGATGGTGGGGAAAATTTAAGCATACAGAGGAAGAACGTGGCAAAATTTGCGATTTCTTTCTAGCAATAAGCAGTGATGTTTATTGATGATGATGGTATTTGTTAAGCGCTTACTATGTGCCAAGCACTGTTCTAAGCACTGGGGCAGATACAAGGTCATCAGGTTGTCTCATGTGGGGCTCACAGTCTTAATCCCCATTTTACAGATGAGGTAATTGAGGCACAGAGAAGTTAAGCGGCTTGCCCAGGATCACACAGCAGACAAGTGGCGGAGCTGGGATTAGAACCCACGTCCTCCAACTTCCAAGGCTGTGCTCTTTCTCTAAGCCACGCTACTTCTCTAGAGCAAGCACTTGGTGTGGTGCACTGTACTAGGCATTTGAGAAGTTTAGACTAATGAAGTGGCATGTTCCCTGCCCTCAAGGAGCTTACTTTTTTAAAAAAATTAGAAAATTCAGGCCTTCATTTTTTTTTTTTAACACTGTGCTTCATATCACATTTTTGCTACCGACACTTAAGTGAGCAGTTCAGGTTTCTAAAAAGTCACTTTTTAAGTTTTAAACTAAACACAAAGCACTGTATTTTTTTCCACTCATAGAAATCTAAAATAATAATTTTAGATTATTAGCACTATACTAAGTGCTTGGGAGAGTACAGTACAAAATCGTTGGTAGACATGTTCCCTGATCATGAAGAATTTACAGTCTGGAGCAGGTGGCGGACTTTGATAGAAATAAATACGTTCTGGATGTGTATGTAAGTGCTGTGGGGCTAAGGGTGGAGTGAGTATCAAGGGCTGAAAGGGTACAGATTCAGCTGCATAAGGGATGAGGGAAGGCCTCTCAGAGGGGATGCGATTTTAATAAGGCTTTGAAAGTGGGGAGAGGGGTGGTCTGTCTTATATGAAGGGGAAGGGAGGGTGTGGACTAGGAGTTGGAGAGAGACGAGATCGAGGCACAGTAAGTGTGCGGACTGGGTTATAGTGGGAAATCAGCAAGGTAAGATAAGAGGGGCAAGATGATCGACTGGTTTAGAGCCGATGGTAAGGAGTTTCAGCCTGATGCGGAGGTGGATGGGTAGCCTCTGGCCGTTCTTGAGGAGTGGTGGGGTGAGGACTGAATTTTTTTTTATTTTTTTTAACAAACGGGGTAACTGAGTTGGGTAAAGACTTAGAGTGGGGGAGGATCAGGAAGCGGGGAGGTCAGCAAGGAGGCCGATGCAGTAGTCAAGGTGGGATATAATTGCTTCTACAGCTGCAGGGGAGCAGTGTGGATGGAGAAGAAAAGCCCATTCTAACGCTTTACTCCTCTCCTAAAGTTGCGAAGCTTTGACGTTTGTGTGGTTTCGTGTTTGCGAGTTTGTGATTGAGCCGTCCCACTTCTCCAAACTTTGTTTTTGAACGTAATCGTTAGAAACTAGTTTCGTTCCAGAAGCCAAAACCAGCTTAATGAGAACAGGGCCTGGTGAGGCACCTCCAAAGGTAACTGCTGTTTGAGGATTTAGTAGGTAGCACCGGGAAAAGGGACTATGCTGATGGTGGAGTTAAGATGTTGAAAGTTGTTTTTTTAGAGGATTCTTTTTCTTCAGCCCACATCTTAGTCAATAAAAAGGAGCAGTTACCATAGCAACTGTTGCATCATTCTTGATCTTCAGAGAATGCACTTACATAATGGCATTTGTTTTAGATTTTTACATTGTTTAGAGAGATGTTGAAAGAAATGGATGGACTTTCCTTAGGTTTAGTGGGTGTTGATGACTTATCCATACCCTCCTAGTGAGATAGGCTTTTCCTCACCTTCCTAGTAAGATGAGGTGATTACATGGGGTAATGTAGCATTTCAATTCCTGACCTTCTTGATGAGTAGGAATAGGTATCTACTTAGTTTACGGGGGGTTGCTATCAGCACATGTGCGATCATCTTGAAAAGGCGTGTTGACACACGCTCACTGCTCACGTGTTAAAACCTGGATGTTAATCATGGGAACACCTCTTGTTTCTAATTAGGGTTCGCAGTTGAGGGTGATCCTGCCGGGTGGGATTTGTGAAGTTGGGAAGTGACCTGATCCGTTTCTGACCACCCACGACTTCTGGCAGTCGTTAGAGATTGAAAGCAAGAGATTGTTTCTTAATTACCTAAAGTGTTGGAACTTGGATTTTGTCAATAGTCTAGACTTCCTCTTCCTAGGTCCCAGGCCTTCATTCACAGCATCTCTCTGGGAGCCCAGGGGAGGGTCTCGAAGGCCAAATTGGCCTGGTGAGCAGGTTCTTCTCCATTTACAGTTCTGGCACATTGCAGGTCAGAACTCAGCTGCCATTTTATCACTAGGAGAGTGAGGAAGAAGGCCTGCAGGAGCAGCTGAGAAAAAGACTGTGAGGGCCTTTACAGCATAGTTTTTTAAAAAATTTGTGTGTGTGTATGTGTTGCCGGCTTTGTTTAGGTGATTTCTGATCATCTAATAATAATAATTGTGTTATTAAGCGCTTACTATGTGCCAGGCACTGTAGTAAGCGCTAGGGTAGATACAGAATAATCAGTTTGGACAGAGTCTCTGTCCCACATAGAGCTCCCAGTCTCAATCCCCCTTTTACAGACGAGGTCACTGAGGCACAGAGAAGTGAAGCATCTTGCCCAAGGTCACCAGCAGACAGGTGGCGGAGCAGGGATTAGAACCCAGGTCCTGACTCCCAGGCCAGTATGCTGTTCCAAGCAAGAGTAGACCTTTTAGGCAACCACTCGGGTCCAGATTTTTTATTCACGTCACAAGAGCCGTGGGCAGGCATATAATAAGAAACAGCATGTTTTGCCCTCCTTAACAAAGACTTCATTGTTTAATCAGATCAGCCTGATATCTACACCACCGAGCAGGGGGCTGAAGTAGAGGCATGTGTTATTTCAGATGCCTTTGCATGATTTTTCCCGTAATCCCACACTTTGAAAGAGAGCTTGCATCATACCCACTTTACTTGATGATACTTCTTCATGAGTTTAGTGTAGCCCTTGCCAGAATTCAGGGAAATATGTTGAAAGGAGCCCAGCACTGGCCCTAAAGTTCCCCCTTGCTTTTGTGCCGTGCCCAGCTTATTTTTTTTTTGTTTTTGTTTTCCAAACCTGTGATCCACCAACTGCACCTTGGCAGCACATCAGCCTTCCTTGTTGATTCCCCACATTCCTATCCTCTTCCCTGAGGGCTTCTTCTGTGAAAAATAATCCTTCGGGGAAGCCTGTCCGGCCCAGAAGCAACTACAAAGAACTGAGTCCGCTGGATGGATCTGCCCCAGTGACAGAGTTCCAAAGAGAATGCAGCCATTTTCACCACCCCAGGCCACTAAACTTGCAGTACAACAGGTTGGGATGAGGTGAAAAATATATTTTTCAATTAAGTCACTTCTTTCATGTAAAAAAAAAATCCCTGGAGGAGGGAGGGGAAAGATTGGGGGGGTTAAAAAAAAAAAAAACCAAAACCAAAAAAACCCAAAACTCCAATCAATCAATGGTGTTTAAGCGGTTGGGAAAGCATACGATCCCTGCCCACAAGGAGGCCTCTTGACTGGAGATGTTTTTAAACCATTATGGACAAGAAAGAGAATTTTCATGCTCATTTTCCCAAGAACAGACTTTTGAATTTCCTGTAGAAGATTGGGATAACCTGTCATTCATCTGTTTTTAATCACAGGTTTCTGGGCCAACTTTTTCCTTCCAAGGTTCCCTGGGAAATGTGGGGCAAGAGGGCCTGAGGCTGGAAAAAAGCAAGGCAACTGATTTAACTTATCCACTCGTGCCCGACAAACCTTAAATAAGCTTACCTTTGAAAGCTTTCCTTTTTCTCATTCATTCGTTCATTCAGTTGTATTTATTGAGCGCTTACTGTGTGAAGAGCACAGTACTAAGCGCTTCCAAACTAGTTCCTTCTCTGTCAGAGTAGAGCCCATCACACCCATTCGGGTAGAGGAAATCGGACGGGATTCCCTTCTAGGAGAGTGCCATGACTTAATTCAGCAGACCAAGTGAGGCGGAGAATGATTGTCCAGGAAAAGGCTAAGCGAGATGCAAAAAGCCACTCCAAGGGTGGAAGTTTAATAATCTGCCACACTAAAAAGAGAGGAAACACAAATAAAAAATAGTCACTGTTTGTTCACACCAGTTCGAATAGTTCCTTAGTCACTTGCCAGTTGTCACCCACATGTATGCATGGCTCAGTGGAAAGAGCCTGGGCTTTGGAGTCAGAGGTCATGGGTTCGAATCCCAGCTCCGTCACATATCTGTTGTGTGACCTTGGGCAAGTTACTTAACTTCTCTAAGCCTCACTTACCTCATCTGTAAAATGGGGATTAAAGACCGTGAGCCCCACGTGGGACAACTTGATCACCTTGTATCTCCCCACCAGCGCTTAGAACAGTGCTTTGCACATAGTGAACGCTTAACAAATGCAATTATTATTATTATCTTATTGATGAATTCTAGACTGTAAACTCACTGTGGGCAGGGAATGTCTGCTCCCCGAGCCCTAATTACCATTCTCTGTACATAGTAAGTGCTCAATAAATATCATTGATGGATTGATTTTTAATATTTTTAGCGGTTGAATTTTCCCTGTTGAAATCTCCTCAGAGCTCTTAGATGTTAGCTAAGAGTAGCTGTTATAGCCTATTCCATCAGCAGTTTTTCCCGTAATGTCACCTCTACCTGTAATCATTTTATAAATGGAACTGTGTTTGTAACAATGGCCACGTCAGAACGGGTCATGTGAAATTTTCGAAGAGGCTTTTTTCAGAATAAAGAAAAATCCTCTTATGGCAACTACTAGGGAGAAAATTAGCCTCAGCGAGGCTTATTCTATGCAATTAGGACTGAGCAGTTTTTGAGTGATGCACTAGTCATATCATGGGACCTCTGACACATTCACTCTCCCATCTCCATCTCCTACCTGTGTCCAACCCAATTTGCTTGTATCCACCCCAGTGCTTAGTACAGTGCCTGGCACATAGTAAGCGCTTAACAAATACCATTATTATTGTTGTTGTTATTACCTGTCTTCCTCTGTACATAACTAAGGTTAGGAGGGAGTATAGGGACTCCCGCCTTCTTGGGCCGACTGCTGGATTTAAGGGGGCACATTCAAGAAAACAGTTTCCTGGGAGAAAGTCCCGTCTGCACATTCTCAGTCTTACCTCTTTCACCCTTTCCATGCCTAGTGACAAAAGTCTAGTATCCCACACCTCTAACACAGGATTTCTCGGCAGGTCAGATTCTCTCAGCGCTATGAACATCACCTTTTCAACCTGTCATTAGTCAATCCAGCAATCTATAGTATTGATTGAAAACTGCAGTAGTGCGTGCAGAGCACTACTCTGAGCGCTTTGGAGAGTTGTTGTCCTATGCTGTCGAGTCGTGTCCGACCCATGGCGACACCATGGACATATCTCTCCCAGAGCACTTCCATCTGCAATCAGTTCGGTAGTGTATCTGGAGAGTTTTCTTGGTAAAAATACAGAAGTGGTTCACCATTGCTCTCTTCCGCTCAATAAACGAGTTTCTGCCCTCGACTCTCTCCCACAGGTTAGTTTTGACTTGTAGCAGATTGCCTTCCACTGCCCAAGCTAGGAATGGAATGGGAATGCCTCTGTTTGACTCTCCCTCCTGTAGTCGAGACTGGCAGGGTGATGGAAACTCTCCAGGTGTGACCCTGAGAAGGCTCTTGGAAGAGTTCAGTAGAGTTAATATACTCGATCCCTGCCCTCCAGGAGTTTACAATCTAGCGGTGGAGGTTTGTGCTGTGAAAACACATCCCAGCTCAAGGCTTGGCCACATTCCTACTGTTCCATCATCTTGGGCCGTCTCTGCCTCGACAGAAGTGTCTGTGAGAGGAGTCTGTGGCCGGGGCAGTCGGCATTTGGTGGCTGGTCAGGTGGGGCCCCTTAGGGCAGCGCTTGGCCGCGTCCATCCTGGCCAAGGACACAGCCGCACCCTGGATTAGAGCTGGGATCAATCAATCAGTTGTATTTATTGAGCGCTTACTGTGTGCAAAGCACTGTACTAAGCGCTTGGGAAGTACGAGTTGGCAACACATAGAGACGGTCCCTACCCAACAGTGGGATGCGCCCCGTGCTAGCCCTTGTCAGACCCAGTGCTCTTTGGAGGCTGTGCGGGGTTCTGTCTTGACTAAGCCATGCCATAGGTGGTCCACAGCTGCTCTGGCTTTGGAGTAAACTCACAAAGTGTCATCAGAGGATGATCGTCCCTCTTTAAAAATCAAAAAGCCTTTCATCCGAACTCAGCACTAGTTCCTTCATCAGACAGCCGCTAAGGAATTGCCTTCATTTTTTGGAAGGGGGAAAGGGATTTGAGGCGTGAAGACTTGGGAAGAGGAGGAAGGGGGCCGGGTGGTGGCGGGGGGAGCCCAATCCTGCATAGGGAAAGCCCAAAACTCTTGATAGACTAGGACTCTCCTCCCCAAAAGTTAAGAAGCTAGGCCTCTGTTGGAGAGTTTTGAAGGTGGCAGCCTACCCTGGAAAATGCCCAAATTTCAGTTACTTGCTGAGAGAATCACCAGGCCTCCTAGAGGATTCTCACCCCTTCCTTCCATGTAGCCTGCCTCCCCTTTCCACCCCATCCCCACCCAGCATTTGCCTGTTCCCAACCATACCTTGGGGGAGCACCCTCTATCCTGGAAACCCGTTGACCGGTTCTCTCGTGACTTGTTGCCCAATGACTAATTCCTTCTGTCTACGTGATAGACAGCCATTCCCCAGAGTTTGAATTTCTGAATTGTCAGCAACAGGGCTGCCCCTGATTTCAAGTTCACAAGGCAAAATATCCTCAAGTAAATCAGTTTACATATCACTTGGATCCTTGTGATTGAATAAGCTCGGTGGGATTCCTAGGTGTTGCAGTTTAACTCGGGTGGTTTGGACAGCTTTTCCCTTAACTATGAGTATTTACACCAGTTAAATTGTCCGAACTGCCTTGTAGGATTATGTGATTAAAAAGTTCCGCAGATACAAATCTTTGTGTGTGTGTGTGTGTGTGTGTGAGAGAGAACTCCTGATACATGTGATGTGTATTAGAATATTATTCTGATGGTATAAACTCTTTAACTTGATAATAAGCTTCCCTACAACTGAAGCACATCTTGTACTTGCTTTAAATTAGAATAGAGCAGAGGGTAATGATGGAGGGTAATGATGGTAATATCCTTGTTTTCTCCCTATACTTCCTACCCTGCCAGTCATTCACTATCCTCGTCAACTCCCATCTCATCCCTCCCTTGTCTCTTCCTCAGTACTGCTCCTCTTCCTCCAAATTCTTTCTGGGTAGGTTGGCAGCTCTGTTTAGCAGCTGTTTAGCAGGCTTCTCGATTCACTTCTGTAATATTGGTTATAAGATAGCAGCTGTGAAACTGCTCCCTTTCTGGAAGGACCTTCCTCCGAGGTTCCCTTTTTAATTACATGGCTCTTTTGTACTTTTAAAACAGATCCAATTTTGGTAGGGATCAACAGAGAGAGAGAGAGAGAGAGAGAATATGCAAGAGCTAGAATGCTATGAAGTATTTTCTGCCGTGGGAATTCAAATGGCTTTTTTCAAGCTTTTCCTATTCTCTGCATACATATAAAGCCATGCAAAATCATGTCATCCATGCACTTTTCTTTTTCTTTCCTTTCTTTTCCTTCTTGGGATGGGGAGATGTTCTGAATCATCTGATATGAAAATCTCTTTGCTTGTGTGCTCCTAGAGTGCTGCAGTATGTCCTCCACTGGCATGTTATGGGAAGTTGATTGTCCTTAAGACAGGAAATTAGTAAAGTTTAACGATAAAGAATGATAAATATGAAGAATTTTGAAAATGCTGCCCTTTAAATTAGTGTCAGTACTCTGGGACAGTGGAATGTCTGTTGCCTTCTTACGTAGGTTTTCCATTTGTTTTAACACTCTTTCTAAAAAGAGGAAATAACACACCCACATCAACAAAGTACTTAAGGCAAATCTGTCATACCGACAGAGTCAAACCACTTCCCTTTCAGCAGTTCTTGTTAACTTTTAATATACCAAAAAGCGTCTTACTTGCCCCACATCCTTTCAGAGATCATTTTGGCCTGGGTGATCTTAAAATAAAATAAAAATTGAACTCAGAGACCATTTAACTCCTTTTGAAATGTAAATATGTAATATTCAAATTGCAACCCTGATGTGAGTCTCCAAATGTAAACTATTCCCATTTAGCTCAATCAGTGGTATTTTTGGAGCATGTACTGTGTGCGGATGACTGTATACATGGCGGTATTTGTTAAGCGCTTACTATGTGCAAAGCACCGTTCTAAGTGCTGGGGGGGGGGGAATTCAAGGTGATCAGGCTCACAGTCTTAATCCCCATTTTACAGATGAGGTAACTGAGGCACAGAGAAGTTAAGTGACTTGCCCAAAGTCACATAGCTGACAAGTTGCAGAGCTGGGATTAGAACCCATGACCTCCGACTCCCAAGCCCGGGCTCTCTTCACTGAGCCATGCTGCTAAGCACTTGGCAGAGCACAATGCAATACACCTTCCCTGCCTACATTGAGCTTACAGACAGACATCAAAATAAATCATGGATACCTTTGTAAGTACTGTGGGGCTGAGAGTGGAGTGAATATCAAGTGATTAAAAAGTACAGATGCAAATACATAGGTGTTACAGAAGGACAAGGGAGTAGGGGAAATGAGGGCTTATTTGGGAAGGCCTCTGGGAGGAGATGTGATTTTTAATAAGGCTTTGAAGGTAGGGAGAGTGGTGGTCTGTCATATTTGGAGGGGGAAGGAATGCCAGGCCAGAGGGAGGAGGTTCCTGAAGAGTGGGGAGATGTGGACTGAATGGCTTTTTTAGAAAAAAGTTTAAAAAATAGTTTTTTTAGAAAAAAGCAGAGTGAAGTAAGAACTGACTAGAGTGGGGAGTAACAGGAGGCAGGGAGGTCAGAAAATAGGCCGGTGCAGTTGTCGAGGTGGGATGTGATAAGTCCTTGGGACAGCCTAGTGGCCTTTGGATGGAGAGCAAAGGGCCGATTTTAGTAATGTTGTGAAGGCTGAACTGAGAAGATTTCATGACAGATTGAATATGTGGATTGAGTGAGAGAGATGAGTCGAGGATAAATCCCAGATTATGGGCTTGTGAGACAGGGAGGAAAGAAGTGTTGTCTGCTGCGATGGGAGAGACTGGGAAGGGGCAGTTCTGTTTTAGACACAGCGTTGAGTTCCAGGTGTCAGTGGGGCATCCAAGTATAGATGTCCTGAAGGTAGGAGGAAATGTGAGACTGTAGAGAGAAGGAAAGAGGTCAGGCCTGGAGAGTTAGATTTGGGAATCATCCTCTTGATGATTTGTAGTTGAAGCTGTGGGAGTGAGTGAGTTCTCTGGGGGAATGAGTGTAGATGAAGAATAGAAAGGACTCTAGCGAAGCGCTGAGTTCCTCTTCCACAGCTTAAAGCTATCCAGCTTCATTATTATTAGCATCGAGTGGCCGTAATGTTCTAGGCTCTGTTGAGTGACCTAGAAGTGCCCAAAGTCATGGTGCCTCACGTCATCATCAACATCAGTGGTATTTATTGAACACTTATTGTGCGCAGAGCAGTGTACCTAAGGGCTTGGGAGAGGACAATATAACGGAGTTGGTAGAACCGTTCTTTGTCCACAATGAGTTTACAGTCTAAAAGGGAAGACAGACACTAATGTAAATAAATAATTTATAATATATAATTTGTAATGAATAATTTATAACCCCTGACACTAAAACTTCACCTTGACTTCTGTCACAGTTGTCTAACAGCTTCTAGATCTTCAAAATGCTGGTTCATTAAAAAAATGCAATGGGTCATGAAACACAGTCGAAGATGTTACGCTGCTGGTTAACTGTGGTGTCTGATAAACTGAAGGCCAAAAGCCTCTAGCCTCCTCTGCCCTCTCCCTCCCTCTGCTCCACTCTCCACTCCTCTCTGGCCTCCCAGCAGCTGCCTTTTTCAGGAGAGCCATGGTAACTTGGATAATAATAACAACTGTGCTATCTATTAAGCTCTTACTATGTGTCGGGCACTGTACTAAGAGCTGGGGTAGATAGAAGAAAATAAGGTCCTTGTCCCATGTAGGGCTCACAGTCTTAATCCCCATTTTAAAGCTGAGGTAACTGAGGCCCAGAGAAGCGAAGGGACCTGCCCAAAGTCAATCAATCAATCAATCAATCAATCGTATTTATTGAGCGCTTACTATGTGCAGAGCACTGTACTAAGCACTTGGGAAGTACAAATTGGCATCACATAGAGACAGTCCCTACCCAACAGTGGGCTCACAGTCTAAAAGGGGGAGACAGAGAACAGAACCAAACATACCAACAAAATAAAATAAGTAGGATAGAAATGTACAAGTAAAATAAATAAATAAATAGATAAATAGAGTAATAAATATGTACAACCATATATACATATATACAGGTGCGGTGGGGAAGGGAAGGAGGTAAGACGGGAGGATGGAGAGGGGGACGAGGGGGAGAGGAAAGAAGGGGCTCAGTCTGGGAAGGCCTCCTGGAGGAGGTGAGCTCTCAGCAGGGCCTTGAAGGGAGGAAGAGAGCTAGCTTGGCGGATGGGCAGAGGGAGGGCATTCCAGGCCCCGGGGGATGACGTGGGCCGGGGGTCGATGGCGGGACAGGCGAGAGCGAGGTACAGTGAGGAGATTAGTGGTGGAGGAGCGGAGGGTGCGGGCTGGGCAGTAGAAGGAGAGAAGGGAGGTGAGGTAGGAGGGGGCGAGGTGATGGAGAGCCTTGAAGCCCAGGGTGAGGAGTTTCTGCTTGATGCGCAGATTGATCGGTAGCCATTGGAGGTTTTTGAGGAGGGGAGTAATATGTCCAGAGCGTTTCTGGACAAAGATAATCCGGGCAGCAGCATGAAGTATGGATTGAAGTGGAGAGAGACACGAGGATGGGAGATCAGAGAGAAGGCTAGTGCAGTAGTCCAGACGGGATAGGATGAGAGCTTGAATTAGCAGGGTAGCGGTTTGGATGGAGAGGAAAGGGCGGATCTTGGCAGTGTTGCGGAGCTGAGACCGGCAGGTTTTGGTGACGGCTTGGATGTGAGGGGTGAATGAGAGAGCGGAGTCGAGGATGACACCAAGGTTGCGGGCTTGTGAGACGGGAAGGATGGTAGTGCCGTCAACAGAGATGGGAAAGTCAGGGAGAGGACAAGGTTTGGGAGGGAAGACAAGGAGCTCAGTCTTCGACATGTTGAGCTTTAGGTGGCGGGCGGACATCCAGATGGAGATGTCCTGAAGGCAGGAGGAGATGCGAGCCTGGAGGGAGGGGGAGAGAGCAGGGGCAGAGATGTAGATCTGGGTGTCATCAGCGTAGAGATGATAGAGAAAGTCACACAGCAGACCAGTGGCAGAGCTGGGTTTGTGCCCTCACTACCTTCAGAGGGAAGAGGCTGTGGGATGCCGCCAATCTGATCTTTTTTGCCCTTCTTCTTTCCCCGCCCATGTTCCACCAAGAGTGATGAGGTCTACAGAAACGGGAGCCGTGGAAGACCGCATTTCCATTTATGAGGTGGAAGAAGCAGCCCTGGAGATTCGCATTGCTTAGCCGGGTGGACTCTTTCCTTCCCCTTCCAACAATTTCTCCCGCTGCCCCTGCCTCTGTGGGATCAGTAGCACCACAGCGATCAAGGAGGTTAGGAGCGAGTCTCTGCCAACTCGGGTAGGCCGGGGAAAGGTCTGTGCCGGGCTGCACTGGCAGTTTGGAGTCACTGAGCTAGTCTGGCAGCTCCCTCTTCCCATCTCCTGATCAACCACGGAGACCTTTCAAACCACGGCTCTTTTGGGCAACCGACCCCACATTCTAAAGGCCTTTTACTGTAAATCCCATCGCAAACACTAAAAGAAATCAATTCTTGTGCCAGGCTCAAGTGTTGCATTCAACATACTTGGTTTTCATTTGGGAGGGTGACAGTGATTCCTTGATTTAGTTACTGTTATGATCTACTAAAACTAGATTAGGCATTGATGGCTCCAAAATGTAACCTCAGAATTTTGAGCCCATAACTTTGCGCCCAGCCCGTCACACCATTTTAGTAAATCACAACTCCTCATCCCTGCCGTTTAGCAACACGGTTCAGCAGGCTGAACCACAGACTGGAAACTGGGGCTCCTCAAGTTCTAGTCCTGGGTTGTCCACTCGTTTTGACGTTGGGCCCGTGGCTTATCCCCGCCGGACTCCAGGGTCCTGCGACACACTGGGAAACATTAATGATGTTGATGTCTTCGATCCAAGTGTGGTGGAGTCAGGTGTGAGGGAAAATGTGTTGCTGTAGAGTACTAGTACATTTCAGAGGGGTCTTACAGCCTGTGAGAAATAGCACCTTTTGGGCTGAGACTAGGGGTGGGAAGGTAGGAAATCCCAGCCCAGCTGGCAGTTCTACCCGTCGTCGTGTGACCTCCACTGCTCCACTGTCCCAGCGACAGCTCAGTGTGGCTTAAAAGAAACTGGAAGAGAGCAGAGTAGGTGGCAAGACAGGCAGCAGCCACCCTGAAAACGATTTTATGCTTATAGTGGATGATTTAGTTTCCAGGGGAGAACAGGTGGATCGCAGAGGGGAGGGAAGGGGAACGAGAAGCCCAAAGGATTGATTTTTTTTTTCCCCCTTGAATGCATCCCAAGTGTCTGTTGCTATGCCCTGGAGGGTCTTGGCTGACTGTGGTGTTTATCCATTGTAAGGCTCTTTGTAAATGTGTATTCAAAATAGGGGCAGTCCCCTTGCACATGAAAAAGTTTCTTCTGTACCCAAGTTTGCATTTTTTTCTCTTTGTTTCACAGTAAAGGAGTTACCTCAATCCAGGACTTTCTTGTTCAGGACAGGTGGAAAAACTTTTCCTCTCCCTGCTTCTCTCCCCTCTCTTCCTCTCTGATCTTTCTGTCTCTTCCTCATCCGAAGCTATCAGCTACTCTCTCATCCAGGCACCAGGCGTCTCATCCGCACTCTCCAGAAGGTAGCACTCGCCGAATCACCCAGGCCCCTTCGGTGGTCCCTTCTGGAGCCCTGTCTGGTCACCCCGGACGTCCCCTGCTCCCCGGATCCCTTGGGTGGGTAGAAGAGGCCTGACCTGAGTGAGGCCTGGACCTCAAAGTGGTGGTTTACTGCTGCAGCGGTAGCAGCAGAAGCTTCCTCTGGGAAGCCAACATGCCCCTTGTTTCTGTCCTTTGAGATCCACCAGAACACAGCCTTGCCCTCTTGCCCTGATGCCTGGCTGCTTGGGTGTGCCATCCCTCCATTTCTCCATCATTATGCTTTCGTGGGGTGCCTCTGTAGCTGTTTTCTTTCAAGTTTGTCTGTCTCCTCCTTCTAGACTGTGAGCGCGTTGTTGGGTAGGGACCGTCTCTATATGTTGCCATCTTGTACTTCCCAAGCACTTAGTACAGTGTTCTGCACACAGTAAGCACTCAATAAATACGATTGAATGAATGAATGAATGAAAGTTCTTGGAGGTTTTTTGTTGGACTTCGTCCCCTCTGTTTTCAGCCTATCTTTCCTTGTTTTTCTACTGGCCTTGTGAGCATAATTCATTTCAGCTGTTATCATTTTGCTAGAATGCTTATTGACCACTCCGATTTGGTTTCCGTGAAAGACAATGGGCGTTGGACTCGATTTCGATTTTTGTGTTTTTCTTCCTCTTTGGTTTCTCTGTTAATTTGGTAGCGAGTCTTCCCGGCCTGCTTTCCGAATCCTTTGTAGCATGGCTTGGGCCTTTCTGCCTTCCCAACTAAGGATTGTTCTTTTTCCATATCCATGTTGATTGTGTGCATTCGTGGCATGTCTTCTTCCTTTCTTTTTGACAAGAACACCACTCCAGTCTCGTTAACATTGTTTGCTCCCTCCCCTTCCATCTCTAACCCCGCTATTGATTCATGTGCCCCAGAAGCCCAGAATTTAGTATTTTACTCATTTTAGCCTGTGATTTCTGTTTCAGTTGTAGTCAATGGACAAATTTTTCCCCAAGATACATGATTATTTCATTAAAAATAAGCAGGAAACCATTTCTGTGGTGTTTTAGGAAGGCTTCAGCAGTGCCCATGAGAGGTGGCATCCAGGACATAGCTGGGCAACCTTTGAGCCCTTGGTTGGTATTCTGTGAATAGACAGCTGGTTTTTGTTTTTTTTCCCCCGGTTGGAGCCGTGTTTAGTAGATTCGTCGATCAGTGAATGGTACTGTATTCAACGCTTAGGTGAGTAAAGTACTACAGAGTTGGTAGACATGTTCCCTGCCCACAACAGACCTGTGGTATAGAGGGGGAGACAGGTATTAATATAAGTAAATAATTTATGGATATGTGCTGTAGAGTCAGGGGAGGGGTGAATACTGAGTGTCCAAAGATCCAAGAGCATAGACAACGTAAAAGGGAGAGGGAATTGAGGAAAGAGGACTTAATTGGGGAAGCTCTTGGAGTAGCTGTTGCCTCAATAAGGCTTTGGAGGTGGAGGGAGTGGTGGTCTGGTGTATATTGAGGGGGAGGAGTTCCAGGCTAGAGGGAGGATGTGGGAAAGGGATTCATGAAAGGAGAGCCATCCCTGAAGCTCGTAGAAACTTCTTTAGTAATGATGGGGCCAGTATTTGACTTAGTGGACTGGAGTTGGAACTTCTATTCCCAAGTGCTGTTTACAAAGTGTTGGCAGGAGATTTGGAAGCCCTTTAATGAAGAAAACCAAATAGCTATTTTTGTTCCATCTATATTAAAAAGAAAAGAAACACATTCATTGCAAGGAAGGGTAACAGATCAGGACCTGCTCTCTCCCCCTCCCTCCAGGCTCGCATCTCCTCCTGCCTTCAGGACATCTCCATCTGGATGTCTGCCTGCCACCTAAAACTCAACATGTCCAAGACTGAACTCCTTGTCTTCCCTCCCAAACCCTGCCTTCTCCCTGACTTTCCCATCACTGTTGACAGCACTACCATCCTTCCCGTCTCACAAGCCCGCAACCTTGGTGTCATCCTCGACTCCGCTCTCTCGTTCACCCCTCACATCCAAGCCGTCACCAAAACCTTCCGGTCTCAGCTCTGCAACATTGCCAAGATCCGCCCTTTCCTCTCCATCCAAACCGCTACCCTGCTCGTTCAAGCTCTCATCCTATCCAGTCTGGACTACAGCATCAGCCTTCTCTCTGATCTCCCATCCCCGTGTCTCTCCCCACTTCAATCCATACTTCATGCTGCTGCCCGGATTGTCTTTGTCCAGAAACGCTCTGGGCATGTTACTCCCCTCCTCAAAAATCTCCAGTGGCTACCAATCAATCTGCGCATCAGGCAGAAACTCCTCACCCTGGGCTTCAAGGCTGTCCATCCCCTCGCCCCCTCCTACCTCACCTCCCTTCTCTCCTTCTCCAGCCCAGCCCGCACCCTCTGCTCCTCTGCCGCTAATCTCCTCACCTTCCCTCGTTCTCGCCTGTCCTGCCGTCGACCCCCGGCCCACGTCATCCCCCGGGCCTGGAATGCCCTCCCTCTGCCCATCCGCCAAGCTACCTCTCTTCCTCCCTTCAAGGCCCTACTGAGAGCTCACCTCCTCCAGGAGGCCTTCCCAGACTGAGCCCCCTCCTTCCTCTCCCCCTCATCCCCCTCTCCATCCTCCCGTCTTCCTTCCTTCCCTTCCCCATAGCACCTGTATATATGTATATATGTTTGTACATATTTATTACTCTATTTATCTATTTATTTTACTTGTACATATCTATTCTATTTATTTTATTTTGTTAATATGTTTGGTTTTGTTCTCTGTCTCCCCCTTCTAGACTGTGAGCCCACTGTTGGGTAGGAACTGTCTCTATATGTTGCCAACTTGTACTTCCCAAGCGCTTAGTACAGTGCTCTGCACACAGTAAGCGCTCAATAAATGCGATTGATTGATTGACCTCTGTTAATATCCAAGCATTCAGAATTTTTAAAAATATTTGAGTGCCATACTGTGTGACACAGGGGAAAGGGGTTGGGTTGACTCCAGCCAAGACAGAGTGGAACAAAAGTGACTAGATATTCACTGGGGTAACTTTGGACTTTCTGCCTCCTTGCTATGCATGGTGAACTGGAGTAAATAGATGCAACTATTTTTAGTTTGGAGTACTTGATATGCTGCTATTTTCATCATATTTACCTCAGGCCAAATCGCCAAGGAAGAAATCCCTCCTATAATGATTGTCACTATAATCTATTTTCTGTGTTTCACCTAAGTCAAGGTCTGGTCTTGACTTAGTGAACAGTCAAACTTTGAATTTTGAGGTCAGCTTTTTGTACTTGGGGACTCTCTGTCAAATACAAATACTCAAGTTAGTCTTTTAGTTTAAAATAGTTTTCATTTGGGGTTGGTAGAAATAATAATAATGATGGTATTTAAGTGCTTAGTATGTGCCAAGTGCTTGGGGTGGTGGGGGAGATACAAGGCAAGGTTGTCTCATGTAGGGCTCCCAGTCTTAATCCCCATTTTACAGATGAGATAACTGAGGCACAAAAAAGTGAAGTGATATGCCTAAAGTCACACAGCTAAGTGGTGGAGTCAGAATTAGAACCCATGACCTCTGACTCCCAAGCCCGTGCTCTTTCCACTGAGCGATGCATGTTACCACATCGGATCTGACCAGTGAACCAGATTGTCAAGAATTCTGCCTTTCACAGTGACATCAAAGGAGTCTTGACAGAACAATGTGATGATTGCCAATTTGCCATCCGACCTCCTAGTTGGAGATGTCTTTTTAATAATAAGAATAAAAAGGTAAATAACATGTTTCCCAAGACCTTTCTCAAACCTTTCTCGATATTTTCTGTCCGGGCACCTTCAGTTGTTCAAAAGTTGCCCAGACAGAAAGTATAACAACAAATATATCTAGATATATACAACATATACATATATACATATATATATATATATATATATATATATATATATTTGTGGTTGTGTTCTGACAGTGAAATTCATTTATGGGTGGTTGGAAGTGAGTGTGGCTAAAGAAGCCAGTGTGGAATTCACAGTCTTGACCACAATGGAGTGAGAGACTGCCTTTGGGCCATCATGTTTGTTATTGATATGAACAGTTTTTTCCTTTCGTCTGTCTTGAACTTGTGAACTTCATGCTTCAATGGCTTGGCTCCTCCTAGGTTTAGGGTTTAGGATTTGATATTCACTGCCTCCTCTCCCAAGCGTTTAGTTCAGTGCTCTGCACACAATAAACACAACTGATTGATTTTTGTAGACTTAATTGAGTGCCCTTCAGCTTTCAGAATGAAGAATATTACTATTTTCAGTCTCTCCCTTAATGGAAACTGTGCCATGCCTGTTGATTTTTGATTAATGGAAACTGTGCCATGCCTGTTAATTTTTGATTACCTTATTGGACCAGTAGTGTAAAAAATATCCTGGCACAAACCAAGTATCTGGGCTGCCTTGGTTTTTAGATGAAATTGCCAGTCATCTAAATGCTTTGGGATCAGTTGTGTTATGGCAAACCACACTATGCAGTAGAATTGCATTGCTACAGGAGAGGTTTGAATATTTGAACATTACTATGTCATAAACCTGAAGGAATGTTTGTGATCAAAGTTTCAGGATAACATAAGTGCAGAAAAGGGTCAGAGCTGCGTTAGCTAAAAACTTTGTTCCAGAAGTCAACCAGCTGATTTCTGTTATCTCATCCTCGGGAGGATTTGAGCTGATTTTCGAAACTGAGTTAATATTGTTTGCCTGATCCCTTATTTATTTCCTTCTAAATATTACCAAGATCTGAAAGGGACTTCAGACAAGTGAATGCTAAGCCAACCAGGACAGGTGGAGAGCGAATATTTTCCTTTAAGATTTTCAGAAATGAAGACAGCACAAGCTGTCTTGGGAGAATAGTCCAGCTTATTATTATCATCCTGATGGTCAAGCATTACATTTTTAATTTTAATGAAAAGCAACGGGGCCTAGAGGAAAAAAGCACAGAGGATAATCATGATGCTACTTGTTAAGCACTATGTGCCAAGCCTTGTACTAAGCACTAGGGTAGGCACAAGATAATCAGATTGCACCCAATCCCTGATCCTTATGGGACTCACAGACTAGTAGATAGAGCACGAGGCCGGGGAATTAGAAGGACCTGGGTTCTAGTCTGAACTTTGCCGCTTGCCTGCCGTTTGACCTTGGGCAAGTCACTTGACTTCTCTGTGCCTCAGTTTCCCTTCTGTAAACAGGATTCAATATGTATCGATCATTCTCTTCATTGTTGTATTTATTGAGCGCTTACCGTGTGCAAAGCATTGTACTAAGCGGTTGGGAGAGTACAATATAACAATAAACAGACACATTCCCTGCCTACAAAATGGTATTTATTGAGGGCTTACTTTGTGCAGAGCACTGTACCGAGCACTTGAGAAAGCACAATACAGCAGAGTTGGTAGATGTGATTCCTGCCCACAAGGACCTCACAATCTACAGGGGACAACATACATTAAGGTAAATTACAGAGAGGGAAAATAGGGCTTAAGGGATCATATCCAAGAGAAAATGAGGATCTAGTTTTCCCTCCCTCTCAAACTGTGAACCCCATGTGGGACAAAGGATTGTGTCAGATCTGATTGCATTGTATGTATCCCGGGGTTTAATACAGTGCTTTATACCTTGCCCTTAATAAATGCCACAGATTATTATTGTTGTTGTTGTTATTTAAATTGCTCTTGCTATATTTTAAGCCTCCCTTTTCCTGTTTCTACTCTCATGGAAATGGAGAACAGCTGGTCAGTGATGTCCCCATCAGAAATCCTTTATTGACTTGCAAGCATTTACATGCCCTCCTTAGCCTTCTCTTCTCCGATTCCTTTAGTGTTCCTCACTGGACCTACTTTCTAGGCCATCCCCAAATTTTGTCACTCTTCTTCAGACCTTCTCCATTTTGCAAGCCGTACTTCTTTTTTGCTTTTTGCATTTGTAACATTGTGCTATTACTGACTAGTGCTCAGCTTCATTTTGCCTGCTAAAAGATAACCTCCAGGTCCTATTTTGCCGAACTCAGAGTAGAGCCAGACTTTTCACCATCCATTTGTTTGTGATGTCTGTTTTTGGCCTCTGAACTACTGAACATATGGCTCAAATCGAATTTCATGCTGGGCTTGTAGGACCAATTTTCCAATTTCACAAGGTCACTTTGACTTCTCTTCTGGTCTTCCATAGTGTTCGCGCTCCTGCCCTATTTAGCATCATCTGCCAATTTGATGAGCACAATCTCAGTTTCTTTTTTTTTAGGTCATTAATAAAGATATTGACTAGGCTGTCCTCAGGACAAATCCCTGTTGGATACCATTTGCTTCATTTCCCTGTTTGACACTGAGCCATTGATAGCTCTCCCTTGGGGGCCAACTATGTACTATTACAGTAGCTAGCTTGTCAATGAGAATAGCACATGGTGTGGCATCAAAAACTCACTGAAATCGGTCGATTCTCTATTGCTTTTTTCCTGTGTCTACGTGATCTGTCACTTTTATAGAAGGAAATGAAATTGGTCTGGCCAGATTTGTTTTTCTCAAAGCGTTGTTGGCTGTCTCCTTGCACCTTAAGCTCTGATGGCAAATTGCAGTTTGATACTATTTTAGGGTCTTCCAACTGGTCTGTTATTGTCAGTGGCATCTTTTTCTTTTTAAAGATGGGACAATATTTCTCTTTTCTCCAATCTTCCTTGAGATCCAAAACATAATAGCTAAAGCTTCTACCACCACATCTGCCAACCCCCCAGTATGCTAGGATGCAAACCGTTAGGTGCTGCTGATTTAAATTCACCTGCGGTTTTTGGGTTTTTTTCTTAAGTTTCTCTTGAAGTATTTCTTTACCTATTCTAGTAGGCTGTGCTCTGGTCAACTGTTCACATTTGATTTAACAAAGGGAAATCACTTAACTTCTCTGTGCCTCAGTTTCCTCATATGTAAAGTGGGGATGAAATCCTCCTCCCTCTGATTTAGACTGAGAGCCTATGTGGGATGGGGACTGTGTCCAACCTGATTAACTTTGATCCACCCCAGCACTTAGGACAGTGGTGGACACATAGTAAGCACATGACAAATGCCATAATATAAATTCATTCAGATATCTTTAGTTTTTTTCCCAGTCATCCTTTACTAGCTTTTCCCCCTCCTTTCTACTAGGTAGAGGATGAGTGGTGGGAATGCAATCACATCTGTTTCCCAGTGCTCTTTTTTGTTTATTATAACTGAATACCTCCAAGGGAATGTCTCATCGTGGTTCTGCCACTTGTCTGCTCTGTAACTTTGGGCAAATCACTCAGCTTCTCTGTGCCTCCGGTTCCTCGTATGTAAATGGACATTAAGACCGTGAGCCCTGTGTAGGACAGGGATCATGTCTACCCTGATTAACTTGTATTGACCCCAGTGCTTAGTACAGTGCCAGTCACATAGTAAGTGCTTAACATATATTTTGTGCTAATCACATCTCCATTTTAGCATTCTCTTTTCCACCCTTGTCACAACACAAGCAGACTCTTTTTTTAGTATTCTTTTTGTAGCTTTCTTATTTGACCTTCAGTTCTCTTTATAATCCTAGGTTTGGCCAACTTGGTATTTTGTTACCCTTCGGGTCTCTTCCTTCCACTGGCATGGTTTGCTTCTGAGCCTGCAGAAATATTTTCTGGAAAGCTGCCAGTTTTGGGGGGCTTCTTTACCTCTTAGGTTTTCTTTCCATTGAGTTCTTCCTACTAGTGCCTATAAGTCTGCTGCGAAGACTTGCTTTCCTAAAGTTCCTATTCTTTCTAACTACTCCTTTCACTTAGTATCTTGTGGTCACTTACTCCATGGTTTCCAACCATTTTCAGAGTCTTTTAAGACGGTGAAAAATTATCTGCCTTCAATAATTCCTCTACTTTCTGAAGTAGAAAGTTATCCCTAAAATCTTGTTTGTTTATCAGTGACCTTCTGAATTGTGTTTTTGGCCGATGTTGGTTTAGATAACCCCCCGCACCCTTCACCACCAGATTCTGACGTGAAATCACTGTGATAAGCCCCTCAAAGCCAGAACTGCCAACCTTCCCCTAATTCCCAGGTCTGCCGTAGACCCCTAGCATCATGTGATCCTTTTTCTTTTCCCCTTTCATCTTGGTCCAGGCGCTGTCTACCTATTGGTCCTCTGCAGTTGCCTGGGTCTCTGAACATGTGGAGTTAGCCTTAATTTACAAGGCTATAATGCCTTTCTTTTATCCCTACCTACCTTCCCAGAGCCATGCCCCCTTCTTGTCCAGCAGTCCAACCACATATGAAAATCCATCACGTCTCAGTTATTCCCATTTCTTTATACCTTTGTTCGTGAACCTCCAATTCCCCCTACTTTCTTGTGCTTTCTGGGTTTGTCTACAAACATTTTAGGGCTTATTTCCTTTCTCTCCTTGTTCCTTTGTTATTCATAGTATAATTTTGTAATTTTCAGGTCTCCCTTCAGATCGATACAAATTTTATTTCGTCTTTAGAGCTTAACGAGCCAAACCCAGGTTGATACCCAGCCAAACCCAGGTTGATACCCTGCCTACTGCCTAGTCACTCTGCTCCTTAAAGGCACTAATCCCTTACCACCTCAAGTTGGTGACATCGTCAAGGAATCTGCAGTGTTCCCATGGCTCCCAGTAGACCCATCCAGAGATTCAGAAACAAGACATCTGGGTCCCTTCAGGAACCCTTGCCACAACTGGGAGGTTTGTGAAGAATACGGTAGTAGTCCCAGCCTCCTTCACTGTCACTTCCAGAGGGCTAGTCGCTCCTAATATGCTGGGGGTGAAACTGGGAAGGAGGATTCATTTCCACACAGAGAAGAAGCATGGGGAATCATCCAGCCTGATGAGCCTTGTCTGATTTCTTTGATTGGACAGGCGAGGCTAGAAGCTGCTTGTTAGAACGGCATTTCTGTCCCATTCAAAGTCACTGACCCTCAGCTCCTTCCTCTCCTTCCTTGAGTCCCGTGACCTCTTGGGGTCTCCATTTCTAACTCCTAAAGTGGGAGCAGTCTCCTCTGGAGAACAGCCCCCAACACTGGCGCCTGTCCTGTTGGTAGGGTAGCCGGAGTGGAACACCAGCCAGCCACCTTCCCAAAGGAAATCCCTCCTCTGGTGGACTTGGAAGGGAACCAGATACACTAGGCAACCTCCTAGACCTTTCACAGCCAGCTGGCCATCCCTTGAGCCTGGGCAACTGCCCATTGAGTGCCATCTTAAGGACCTGGCCTGTCATCTGCCGAGGTCCAACCCTCCCCTGTCCTTCAAAGCCTGCAGAAAAGGCTGCAAGGAGTGATGCTTCTAGCCACAGAGTGCTGCCCAGCATTCTCACTTTGTCTTTCACTGTATCCTTTCTTCCATTTCTTTCCGTTTGCACTCAGGATCACCACCAGACATCCAGAACACCACCCAACTGCCTCAAATGCCCTGTTCTTTGTTCTCCATGGGGGCCTTCTGCCTCCCTTTCCCTGGCAGCTATTCTCCAGTAATAGTGGAAATGGTGGTACCCAGGCATTCAGATGTTTGACTGACACACTAGCTGATAAGCTGGGCAGCTTTGTACAGAACCAAGCCGGAGGCCCTCGAATTGTGTTCAAGGGACCCAGCGGGTAGGCCATCGCCGAAATCCGTCTCCACCTCCTTCTTACCTCTCAGTCGATTGCTGGTATTTCTTGACCCCTTTCTGTGTACTAAGCCCTTGGAAGAGTCCAGTACAACAGAATTAGTAGACACAATCCCTACCCACAAGGAGCGTTCAGTCTACAGGGGGAGACACAGCCCATTGTTGGGGAGGGACTGTCTCTATGTTGCCTACTTGTACTTCCCAAGCACTTAGTACAGTGCTCTGCACACAGCAAGTGCTCAATAAATACGATTGAATGAATGAATAGATTGCAGAGAGAGAAAATAGAGTATAAGACTACGTACACATGCTGTGGTACTGGGGTGAATTTTAACTTCGTTTCTTCTCCTCTTTCCTCATCTTTCTTTCTTCATCCTCAAAACTATCCTGTTTTTCTCTCCTTGATGATGAAGATGATGCTGCTGCTGATGAGAATAGAAGGGGAAGGGGAAGCCTTGAAAGATTCCCGCAGTTAGGAGGTGGGAGACAGGAGGAGCCCATGAAAGAGACTGAGAAGGAGCAGCCAGAGAGAGGAGGAGAACCAGAGGGGATAATATGTGTGAAGCCAAGGTTAGATAATGTTTCCAGGAACAGGAGGTGGTCTACAGTGTCGCAGGCAGCTGAGAGGTCGAGGAGGATTAGGATGGGGTAGAGGCCATTGGATTTAAGAAGGAGGTCATTGGTTGGGGAGTGAAGGGGAGGAAGCCAGGGTGGAGAGGGTCAAAGAGAGAAGTGGAGGTAGTGGGTGTAAAGAGCTCCTCGCTAGCTTTCCCTTATCATCATCGTCATCATCAATCGTATTTATTGAGCTCTTACTGTGTGCAGAGCACTGTACTAAGCGCTTGGGAAGTACAAGTTGGCAACATATAGAGACAGTCCTTACCCAACAGTGGGCTCACAGTCTAAATTTCCCTTATGGGAAATGTTCTTTAGCCACTAATTGCCCTCAAACATTCCTAATCATTGAAAATGGAATTTCTAATTGTGGTTACATTAGGGAATACCGTCCCTGATCTACCCACTCATCAGCGGGTTTGGACAATGGGAAGTAAGTGAGCATACTGGGGCAGTTTTGCACACCAGTTTAAATCTGGTAGAAGTACCGTGGGTGGCTCTTCGAGCTGGATTGATTATAAATGATTAGAATTCAGAACGGCCCAAACCCACCTTGGACGCGGCCAGTCTCCTCGCCCCAGGCACCAGCTCCGTGGGGCCGATGGGCACGATAGCCCTCACCGCTTCGTGAGCCAGGCTCCTAGACTTTCCCACTTGCTCATCCCAAGGCTGCGGCGAGACTTGACGATTTCCAATCGGGGCCATAAAGACCCCAAATGGCAGCTTTTTGTCCCACTATAATAATAATAATATGGGCATTTATTAAGTGCTTACTATGTGCAAAGCACTGTTCTAAGCGCTGGGGAGGTTATCCCTTTGAACCCCATCCTGTGCCAGCCTCCCCATCCTCCCCTCTCCACTCCTGTTCTCAGAAAGAAAGGTTGGCACCTCTGAACAAAGTCCTCAGTTCGGAGATGGCCGGAAGGAGAAGTGCTTCCAGATACCATGCAGGTAGCTACAAGAGACAACTGAGTAATAGTAGTAGTAGTATTAAGCACTTATTCTGTGCAGAGCAGTCAACCAGTGGTATTTATTGAGCGCTTACCATGCGAAGAGCATCCTACTTAGGATACAGTACAACTGAGTTAGTAGTCCCATTCCCTGCCCACAATGAGTTTACAGTCTAGATGTCAATATAAAGAAATATACTGCAGTATAAAGAAAGGAGGATATAGAGTGTCCCAGTTCTCTTGCACTGAAACTACTGAGAAACAATCCAAGGTTGAAAGGGGTTCACGACCGGTCTAATTACCAGGACGCCTATCGTGGAGGGCAGCCATGATCCAGCGTTAGAGCCTGGTGCTATTCTTCTCCTGGCACCAAGGGTAACTTTGTTTTTAGCCTCTGAAATCCGTCAGTCAACCGGTGGGTATTTAGTGAGTGCTTATCACGTGCAGAGCCACTGTACTAAGCACTTAGTAGAGTAAACCAGAATTTGTAGACACCTCAACCTGCCCACGAGAAGCTCACAGTCTTGGGAGCTATATTAAGCTCTGGGGCTGGGTTCCGCAGCTGCTATGGATGGGGCATATTGGGAGGAGGGAACAATATACTAGCCATGTCTCCTTTTTTATGGTATTTGTTCATCGTTTACTGTGTGCCAGGCACTGAACTAAGCGCTGGAGTAGATACAAGCTAATCAGTTTGGACACAGTCTAAGTCCCACATAGGGCTCAGAGTCCTAATGCCCATTTTGCAGATGAGCTAACTGAGGCACAGAGAAGTGAAGTTACCTGCCCAAGGTCACTCTGCAGACGAGTGGTGGAGCCGGGATTAGAACCCAGGTCCTCTGACCCCCAGGCCTATTTTTTTAATCCACTAGGCCACACCGCTTCTCTGCTCCTAAATCTGCTCCTAACTCAGACTCCTTCTTGATCCGGCTTGGAAAGCGACAGCTGAGTGAGGTTTGGGGTGGGTGGCAGGGTAGCCCCTGTCCGCTATCGGTCCCCTATCAATCCCCTCCCTTCCTACACCATCCCACCACCCGCTCCCTGCCCCATCGTTGTGAAGGAGGGGAGAACCACTCAAGGGACGGTGCCATGGGGAACTTGAATGTGTTCTTCAAATTTTTATTCTTTGGTTCAAGGTTTTTACCCAAACAGTTCTGATCCCAATGCTGAAACTTGTCACTTCTTCTGTCACCAAACGCGTATCATTTCAGATGTAAAGAATGGATAATTGTATCCTTGATTCTTTATTAATAATGATTTTTTGGATGAATCATTTATGGCACCAAAAAGGCTTGTTTGCTCCTCATGGTTCTGTGGGAGATTGAGGTAGTTATTAAACCTTCTCAGAAAATATTATTTTGCTGCAGTCTTAGCCGTACTCCCCAGGTAGCTAGATAAAGAAGCCACAAATTTCTCCTTAGGTTTTTTTTCCAGAAAATACCCAGCAGCAGCCATGGGAAAGAAGCCTTGAGTGATTCCTTTACCTTCAAGAAGGCAGTGGCCTTCATCCCTCCTTTAAGCACATTAAGCCAAATACCATTGTTTCTTTGCTTTTTATTCTGACTCACTGCATGTATATTAAGTATATGTATCGTAAGTATAGTTTTAGTAACAAACCATTAAATGTCATTCAATGAAAATTTTCTGACTCAGTGGAAAAGCAGAGGAACTCAGCCCGTTACTTTGGGAAATCAGCATGCAGGGGTCAACCATCAGTCTCGAGCCACTCTATGGAAAATTAGCAAATGAAATGACTGCCATTCAGATCGAATACGGCCTTCATTTGAGGGAGCCGCCGTCTTGAACTCCATCCTTTTAGTGGTCACAAAGCCGTCATCGTCAATAGCGGTATTTCTTGAGCACGTACTTTGTGCGCAGTCCTGAACTAAACACTTGAGTGAGGACGGTAGAGTTAGTAGAACTTGATCCAATGGGCTCCACTCAGCTCCTTGACCTCTCAGCTACTTCGATACCTCGGACCTATCCTCTCCTTGAAATACTGTCAGGCCTTGGTTTTGAGAACACACCAACTCAAATTGCTTGTACCACCCCAGCGCTTAGTAGAGTACTTGGCACATTTTAAGCGGTTAACAAATACCAAACTTATTAACATTATCTCGTTTTCCTCCTTCCTCTGAAAGCCTCTTTCCAGTTTTGTTTACTGGCTCCTCTAACTCCTCACTGCCCCTAACTCTAGCCGTCCCCTACCTCTCGTCCGCTCACATGGCTTCAGCTATCACCTCTTCCCAAATCTTCCTCTCCAGCTCCGGCATCTCTCTCACGGAACCCACAGTCCTGTTATTTCGTCCTACCTCTATGACATAGCCACTTGGGTGTCCCATAGGCACCTCAAACCTAACAGAAGCAAAACTGACCTATCACCTTTCCTTCCATACGAAGTGCTTGGGAAAATGCAGGAGAGTGAGTGCTTGTGGAGTGGGCGAAAATTGTTATAGAAAGATGATCTAACAATCAGTGTTATTGATTGGGCGCTTATTGTGTGCAGAGCACTGTAGTAAACACTGGAAAGGCCAATGCAACCGAGTTGGTAGATGCGATTCCTGCCCACAAGGAGTATACCACTTACTGGGGGAGACAGACATTAACATAGATTAGGGATAGGGGAAACATTAGAGTATAAGAATATTTACAGAAACACCGTGGGACTGGGGTGGGTATCAAAGTACTCAAGGGGTACATAGTCAAGGGCATAATCTGGGCAGTGGAGCAAAAGCTTCTTGTGGGCAGGGAACATTTTTACCGATTCTGTTATAGGGAGTCACCCAAGCTCCTTAGTACAGTGCTCTGTACCCAGTAAATTCTCAATAAATCTGGTAGATTGAGGCACTGGAGAGGGGAGAGACAGGAGGCAGGGAGGTCTGTGAGAAGGTTGATGAAGTAAGCAAGTCAGAGGTCAAGTAGAGGCCTAGTGGATAGAGCATGGGCCTGGGAGAAGAACCTGAGTTCTATTCTGGGCTCTGCCACTTGTCTGCTGTGTGACCTTGGGCAAGTCACTTCACTTCTCTGTGCCTCAGTTATCTCGTCTGTTAAAATGGGGTTTGAGATTGGGAGTCCCACATGGGACAGGGACTGGATCCACCCTGATTATAGCTTTGTATCTACCCCAGCGCTTAGTACGGTGCCTGGCATATAGTAAACGCTTAATAAAAATCATTAAAAACCAAAAAAACGACAGGATTTGGTGATTGACTGAATATGCCAGAGTAGTCAAGAATAATGCCCAGGTTGCAGACTTGAGACTCCAAGTTCGACTGTGAGTCCCATGTGGGATAGGGACTGTGTTCAACTTGTTTCTCTTGTGTCTTCCCCAGGGCTTAGTGCAGTGCCTGGACCATAGTAAGCACTTAATAGATACCATTAGAAAAAGAGAGGGGATTGTCAGCAGCGATGGGAAAGTTACGGGGAGAAAGGGATTTAGGAGGGAAGGTGAGGAGTTCAGCAGGCATATTTTGAACTTACGATGACTGCGGAACAACCATTTCGACTTGTCCTGGAGGCAGGAGGCGACTTAAGAATGCAGAGGAGGAGCGAGGTCCAGGATAGTAAGGCAGATTTGGGAGCTGGCAGTTGAAGCTGTGAGAGTGGATGAGCGCCCCGAGGAAGTACGGGCAGGTTGATTGCAAACAGACGGCAACCCAGAAATGAGCCTTGAGGGACAACCATAGTTAAGGAGTCAGAGGCAGAGGAAGAGTCAGTGAAAGAAACTGAGGAGTGACCAGAAAGTTAAAAGGAGGACCGGAGAAGCAGCTCTTCATACAGTGCTTGGCATATAGTAAGCACTTAACAAATACCACGATTAGTGGAAAGAGCTCGGGCCTAGGAGTCAGGAGGCTTGGGTTCTAATCCCAGTTCTGCCACTTGCTTTGTGACCTTGGGCATGTCACTTAACTTCTCGGTACCTCAGGTACCTCATCTGTAAAAAAAGGATTAAGACTGTGAGCCCTGTGTGGGACAGGGACTGTATCCAATCTGATTATCCTTTAGGTACCCCAGCGCTTAGTACAGTGACTGGCACATAAAAAGCATTTAACAGATACCATAAAAAAAGACTGCCAGAGAAGCCAGGTTTGCCTGGGGAAGAGGGTGGTCCGTGCTGCCAGGCAGCTGCGAAGTCAAGGAGATGAAGGTATCTCTCCATGAAACGAATCCCTTTAAGCCAAACCTTCGCCTACCAATTTGGGACATGGGGCATAATCATTCAATCAGGTCATCGGTCTTGGGGCTTCGGGGCTAAACCCCCAAAGCTTTATCTTGATTTTCTTGGGACTAGCCTTTGAACTCATCTGTCGACTGATGTCTTCACTCCAGCTGCTGCCTCAGACCGCTCTTTTGTCCCAGATCCTTTTAGTTCAGGATCTTCCCCTGGTGCCGCTTTGGGAACCCGTAAGGAGGCAAGAGCCCTGCTCATGGTGTTTTGTCCATATTTATCCCAGCCATTTATCTCAGGAAAGGCTTTTTGCAAGAAGGCTTTGGGGTGAAAATCACTAGCACTGCTGTCTCCTGAGCCCCCCAACAGTTTTCTAAGGCAGGCGCTGGCAACCAAAAATAGTGGTTGACCAATGAGGTCCATGGAGGGAGGGTCCTGCATAGGGAGAAGGAGGAGGAGCTGCCCTTCTCAGTCATTCATTCAGTCGTATTTATTGAGCGCTTACTTTGTGCAGAGCACTGTACTAAGCGCTTGGGAAGTACAAGTTGGCAACATATAGAGACGGTCCCTACCCAACAGCGGGCTCACAGTCTAGAAGGGGAAGACAGAGAACAAAACAAAACATTAACAAAATAAAATAAATAGAATGGTAAATATGTACCAGTAAAATAGAGTAATAAATATGTACAAACATATGCAGGTGCTGTAAGGAGGGGAAGGAGGTAGGGTGGGGGGGGATGGGGAGGGGGAGAGGAACGAGGGGGCTCAATCTGGGAAGGCCTCCTGGAGGAGGTGAGCCTCAGTTCTCCTAAGGCTCCATGGTTTCTCAGCATTTCTGTCCTCACTACACCACCTTCCTTCCATCAGGATGGCTGCTGCCGAGTCCGGGGCGCCACTCTGTCGCCCCAGACAAATTACTTCAGTTCCCTGCACCTCAGTTACCTCATCTGTAAAATGGGGATGAAGACAGTGAGCCCCTTGTGGGACATGGACTATGTCCAACCTCGTTACCTTGGATCTACCCCAGCACTTAGTACCGGTGCATAGTGAGCACCGAACAAGTACCATAAAAACAAAAACAAACTCGCCTTCCCCTGCGGAGGGCCTGTGTAGTTTGCAGAGTTGTTGTTCCACTTGTCATGCTTCCCCGGGACTACAGGAGCCGGCACAACCAGCTGGGTCTGTGGAGGGAAGGGCAGACAAGAGAAAGCAGAAGACGCAGTGGCAGAGATCTGGGAACAGTGGCCCAAGCAAGACTAGAAAAGAAACAGAACCGCGGAGCCCCAGGGAGGTAGCCCACGGCCCAAGCCTGATGAGCCACTCTGGCCCAAGTGATAGGGATTGCTGATACCTCGGTTTGGAACAAACAACCCAGGAGGTGAATAAAATACATCTACTTGGGACTCAACATTGGCGCTTTTCACCTGCTAAATCCTCCCGAAACGTCCGGTGTCCGGGAGTCCGGGCCAACCCCAGACAGCATGTAAGAAGCCAGCTTTTTTATTCGGCTCTCTCCTGTGGGACCAAATTGGTCACGGAAAGTTGGATAAGCCAGCCTTTTTATTCAGCTCTCTCCTGTGGGACCAAATTGGTCACGGAAAGTTGGATAAGGAAGACCCTTATGCTGTTCTCGATATGTCTGTCTTCAGTCCTTCCCCCTCAACCTATATCTATAGATTATGAACCCATTTGAAGCCCCGGTCTAATTAAGAATAATAATTACGGTATTTGTTCAGTGCTTACGTTGTCCCAAGCAGTGCATAAAGTTGTTGGAGTAGATACAAGATCATCAGGTCAGACCCAGTCCTTGTCTCACTTGGAGTTCCCAGTGTTAGGGGCAGGGAGAAAATCGGTTGAGTCCCCATTTTACAGTTGAGGAAACTAAGGCACAGAGAAGTGAAGTTACTTGCCCGTAATGAATTTTCTCTTTCCCAGTGTTTACTACAGAACTCTGCACACAGCAAGTGCTTAATGAATACTATTACTACTATTTCTTTCCCCCTGCCAACACCCAAAATTGATGGCTCTAGTCTACAGAACCTCCCCAGAGGGCCACCAACGGGCAGTTTACTGGCCATTCTTAAAGCCACAGAGCCCACACTGGCAGCGCCTGGGTTTAGAACGTATTGGATTTGAAAAAAAAACCTCTAGCTAAGATCACCTCTCTTAAACAGGGAGCACTTTAGAATGACGGTTTCCCCGCACACAGGTTCCTTTCAAGATACTTACCTAGGAGATGGACCTTGAAAATGTCTGGAATATTGATCGGATAAATTACCTGAACTAAACGTCTTCCTTTTCCCTTTTGCAGTGGGAGATTTTGACAAGATCTGGCGGGAGCACTGCGAGGATGAGGAAACTCTCTGCGAATATGCCGTGGCGATGAAAAACCTTGCAGATAATCACTGGGCAAGAACATGTGAAGGGGAAGGTCGCATTGAATGGTGCTCCAGGTAAAGCTCTGAATTCACCAGCAAGGTACCCAGTCCCAGATAGACTCTGCTTGACTCCTGACTCTCATCACCTCTGTCATACCAACTTTGAGGATGCAGAACTAACAATCTGCTCTTTTTTATGTGCGCTAGAAAGCTTGCGTCCTGTCAAGCACAAAAACGTCTTTTATCACTTTCTCATTTAGGCAGCTTTTCGGTGGGTATTATGCTCTGGGCTACGACTCGGCTCCGTTTTAAGGAGAGGACCCAGAAGTGCCTTCCGATTTATTTAAAATTGTTTGGCAGGGCAATCCTTCCTGCCAGTGGGGGAGCGGCTGCAGTGCCTGGCCTTGCTGCGTTGCCGGCGGGGGAAAGCCGAAATCGGGTGAGGGGCAGGATGGGGAGCGACAGTGGTCCGGGTAAAGAGATCTTGGCGAGCTAGCGTCACCGGGGGAAGTAGCTGCAGGCAGCGCCATTGGGGCATCTCCCTCACACGGTCCGGTCCAGTCAACACGCCCTCTCTGCTGCCTGTCCGGCTGGCCAGGTACCCACTGCCCCATCTCGCTTTCCACCCTGCCTTTGTACTCCACCTTTCTGCCACCTCTGAGGTGCTCGGGGCCGCCGTTACTGTCCCAGTGCAAAGGAAGACCATGGCTTTTTGCACATCTGGGTTGGGGGAAGAACTGCTCCAGGCACCGGGGGAGGGAGGGATGAATAATGATCCCTCTTTGGGAGTTTGCAGCCCTAGCCTGGTAGGTAGAGCTAGGAGAAGGGGGGCCTAGGTACCCAGCCCAGGACGTCCTCACGATATGCCGCGTGCCTGGGCTAAAGTGCAGTGTCCAGAGGGTTAGGGGAAGACGTTTTTAACATTTCATCACTACTTACGCTGTTACTCCAAATTCAGTCTTTCAACTGAAAGGCAATTTTGAGTTGCTGATTTTTGCATTTTTTTGTATGACCCAACCGATTTTGCAGTCCATATCGGCTTTGGTCGTCATTTTGCCCCCTTCCCTTCCCCCCATCCCGGGCCCCGCCTTCCAGAATGGAAGTGCTAGCAAAGTCTAAGTATCTGGTTTGCATTCCATAAACTAATTAGCAGGTTTCTTTTGTGGGTGGCCCAGTCATAAAGGGATATCAGAGAAGGAGATGGGGCATAGTCCAGAAATGCCAATACAGAGTCAGATCCACGGTCCATCCAGGCCAAGATTCGGGCTGACAGAGACATCAGGATGCTTGGAGGAACCATGTGATCGGCTGCTCACCAAGACATCCATCCTCATAGCTAGGGATGGAGTATCTAACACCAACAGTCTGCTGGTTCTTCTGACTACATTCAGACTCCAGACCTCAAGCTCACTTCTTAAAATAGGCCTCAGGATGTGAGATGCACACTAGAACTTTTGAATTTCCACGGGAGTGATGGACAGGTCTCCCTCTAATCCCTCCTATTCATGTTCTCTCTCTTTCTCTCTCTGTCTCTCTCAGTCCCTTGGGTGTGTTGTGGCAACAGTTGTTGGAGCCAAACGTTTTTTTATTCTTTTCCAACTCTAACAGATCAGGTTGGCCCACTGAAAAGAGCAAGGGTAAAATCATTTCATCATTGTGGATTAACCCCCCGGGAAGGGATGAAAGCTGTTATCACTTTGCATATAAAAACAAGACTAGCAAAAAGACAAGGTGTTCCGTGTGAAGTGAACCTTCCAAGCAAAGATGAGAACCCAGCCTGGGCTATTAGTCTTTTCCAGTCCTGCTTTCTGTGAAATGTCTATTCCCCCCGTACTCGTTGTTATTTGGAGGCAGTAATATCATTTGAAGGTCAAAATGAAGCTTAACTAGACCATGACCATAGCTTGTCTCCATGTCTGCATTTGAGATATGCCTTGTAGAAGAGGAACCTTTTCTCAGGAGACCACCCTGAGCACTCAGGTGGTCAGGAGAATGCAGGAGGAATATATTTACTGTTTTTCACTGGGTTATTTGAGATATTGCAACCACGGCAGGACAGGCTGGGGAAAGGGGAAGCCCAGAAAGCGGATTTTCCCAAATCTCCAAGTCAGTCAATTCCAGATGCTCAGATGAAAGTCAGTGGGACAGAAAGAATTTGGCTGGTGGTGAGGCCCTGGCATGCAGTCCCCTAAAATCTTGAACCTAAATATAGAGAGATGAGGGTCTTGGTGTTGATGGAAAGCCCTAGGCTCTTCAGAGATTTCTAGGTACAGATATCTGTCTGTCCTTCATTTTTAGAGATGAGGCTAGGGTTGGTAAGATCCTCCCTGAAAACAGTAATGTGTCTTAACTCTCCCTTCTGCACTGTGTGCACATAGAGCTGGGCCGCTCTCTGTTTTCAAGCTTCCCTTTTATTCCATTCCAATCTTCCTGTGACTTCTCCTCTAAGACAGCAGCCCCACCGTGTTTTTTGATGTTGATTCTGCCCTCTGGCTTGTGCATACCCCCTGACAGTTCACCATTCAGCAGCTGGTTGGCCTGTTCAAGTTTGAAGGCATTTGAGAGAGAAGTTGGTGTTTTTCAAAGTTCGTGGTAATAATGACTGTGGCAAACATAGTTGCCTAGCGTGATCTGTCGTGCACACTGAATCAGTATGAAACATGAAGACTTGTCCTCTTGAGAGCTGGAATTCCAGGCATCCTTTCTAAGCACTCGTCCATCACATGCCAGAATTTTACAATATCAGAAGAAGGCTGTTTGAAAAGCCGTTAGCTTCTGTGGTTTCTAGAATTCACTAAGCAGCATCAGGAATCAATCTATCCATCAGTCGTATTTATTGAGTGCCTCCTGAGTGTGAAGCACTACGCTAAATACTTGGAGAGGATAAATGAAGTAAGACACATACTCCTTGCCCTCAAGCAGCTGTGAGCCCTGTGTGGGACAGGGACTGCGTCCAACCCGATTATCTTTTTTCTACCGCAGTGCCTAATACAACAGTGTTTGGCACAGAGTAAGTGCTTAACAAAACCCATAAAAGAAAAAGTGCTTGTTATGGGCAGGGAACGTATCTGCTAATTCTGTTGTGCTCTGTGCAGTGCTTTGCACATAAATATGATTGATAGTCTCATGAGCACTAGGTTACCGTGTAGTGCGTTTCCGCAACGTAGATTCAATGTAAGTAGTAATGTATTATGCCTCCCGCAGTGATCTAAAATAGTTATTTTTCCTCCCCAAATGCCTCATTACTAATGGGAGTAGCTTTTGGTATTGAGAGAATTGGACTCATGGAGAACTGTGACTAGAGAAATATCTTTAGGCCAACGTCCCTCCTACTTAGACTTTAAGCCCCATGTGGGAACGGGATTGTGTCTGACCCGATTAACTTGTATCTACCTCAGCACTTAGAACGGTGATTTGTACATAGTAAGCGTTTAACAAATAAAATAAAAATTTTTTAAAAAAACTTCCCAGGGGAGTGCTTGATTCCCTTAGTTAAACACTAGGAAAATAGTGTTTAACACTAGTTGTTCTGTCTAGTCAAACTATGTTGTGAACCTTTGGGAAATTAAGAAAAATACAGAATCACACCGAATTACTTCATACCAGTGTAGTTCAAATTCAAACTGCTCTTGCCGTTTGTGTGATCAATCTTCACTCTAAGCTGCACCAGTTCAGCCCCAAGTGGGCAGTTAGAATCATTTCCAAAGCCACAAAATGCAGGACTTAAGAAGATCAGGAACTCCCATATCAGAGCTCCGAAGGAAAGGAGTCAGTTTGAAAGGAAAAAAGCAAGTTATACATTGTCTGATACGTTAAATTATACGTTCAGTTATACATTTTGAGTGAGTCGCAGAAGTGGGAACAAAATTGGGGTGGGGGGGGAGGTGCCCTGATGTGTAGGTGAAAATCTCCATGAAAAAACCTGGAAGAGCTTTTCCTTGCCAAGCAACCAAGTAGTCCTAAAGATAGAGAGTTGGGGGCTTCTTTGATTTCATCTCTGTTGTCACAGTGTTTTTGGAACCTTCACCGTTTAGTGGTTTAAGGAAAAAACGTTTAGTCCTGGTAAGTGTATACTCACTGAATATATATGTTGTCCATTCTAAGTATTAGTTGGACGGTGTATTGGTTTGATAGAGCAGCCTCAAACACCTTTCCTCGGGAAGCAGCCTGGCTTTGGGAAGCAGCATGGCTTAGGGGAAAGAGCACGGGCTTGGGAGTTAGGGGTCATGGGTTCTAATCCCGGCTGTGCCACTTGTCTGCTGTGTGACCTTGAGCTTGTGACCTTAACTTCTCTGTGCCAGTTACCTCATCTGTAAAATGGGGATTAAGACTGTGAGCCCCTTGTGATTACCTTGTATCTACCCCAGCACTTAGAACCGTGCTTGGCACATAGACAGCTCTTAACAAATACCACCATCATCATTATTATTATTATTACTTTCTTATGTTAAAATTTTATCCCCCAAGTAGATATTTGTAGCAAGGCAGGAAGAGGTTCAGGCCACAATGACTTCTTCTCCATACCCATCCTTAGGTTGAAACTATCATCTGGTCTGATCTTGGGAAATTACTAAGCACGTTGGAGTAACTGGAGATGTTGTGTAAGATCCTTAGGCTGCTTCACACCAATGAGTGTGGTTGAATCAGAGTTGGAGGTACCCTGACTGATTACTGGCCTGAAGCAGAGACAGTCACAAAGGAACTGTTGTATCCAAATCGTCCCATTCAGGAGGCAGGCACATACGCAAGAAGCCTCCCAGGATAATAATGAACCACTTCACACATGCAGCCTGATCCTGTGGTCGGATGGTCCGCCTGAAGAAGACTAAATTGTACTAATCTACAATTGGGAAGTCCTGAACACAACCAAATATATTTACATTCCACAGAGAGCAAATTACAGTCACCGAATTCTGCCCTTCAAGCAGGGCAAGGTGAAAAATGCCCACATAGAGAATTACAAAGTCTCTCCAACTTCTCTAATATCTGTCATTTCTGTAATCCCTGGGAAACAGCACAATTTAGTGGAAAGAGCACAGGCCTGCGAGTCAGAGGACCTGGGTTCTTATCCCAGCTTGCTGTGTGACCTTGGGCAAGTTACTTAAGTTCTCTGTGCCTCAGTTACCTCATCTGTAAAATGGAGATTAAAACTGTGAGCCCCATGTAGGACGTGGACCATGTCCAACCCGATTATCTTGTATCTACCCCAGCACTTAATACAGTGCTTCACACATAGTAAACACTTAACAAATAAGTGTTAAAAAGTGTTAAGTGTTAAAAAGTCACACTTTTAGACTGTGAGCCCACTGTTGGGTAGGGACTATCTCTAGATGTTGCCAACTTGTACTTCCCAAGCGCTTAGTACAGTGCTCTGCACACAGTAAGCGCTCAATAAATATGATTGAAATACCATTGCATGCCTCAGTGGAAAGAGCAGAGGCTTTGGAGTCAGAAGTCATGGGTTCAAATCCCGGCTCTGCCAGTTGTCAGTTGTGTGACTTTGGGCAAGTCACTTAACTTCTCTGGGCCTCAGTTACCTCATCTGTAACATGGGGATTAAGACTGAGCCAACCGTGGGACAACCTGATCACCTTGTAACCTCCCCAGCGCTTAGAACAGTGCTTTGCACATAGTAAGTGCTTAATAAATGCCATTATTATTATTTAAAAATCACATCAAGAAGACCTGCTTATCCATGGGAGGTGGAGAAGGGCAATGGTGCAGGAATAGAATATATAGGTATAAATCTTTTCAGTCATACCCACATTGGATAGAATCTCACCAACCAGTAAGTAGTTATCTCTAAATATGTAAGGGAGCTTTATTCTCATAGTAATAATGATGATATGGAATTCATTAAGCACGTTCTAAGTGCTAAGTGCTGGGATAGAGGCAAGGTAGCGGAATGGGAGAGTGTGTCTGTTCCTCACGGGACTTGCAATATCTCATTTCCATTTTACAGAAGAGGAAACTGAGCCCCAGAGAGGATTGCTCAAGGTCTCACAGTAGGCCTTTAATGGGTATAGGCTCAAATGCAGATCTCCTAACTTCTGCATGCCTGTGCTCTCCCCATTACGCCATGCTACCTCCTTGTATAATACAGAGTGGAAACTTGAATTCCTGCTCTATTTTCCATGCATTCCCCAAAGAAAACTTGGGCCAACTATTTCTTTGTTTTTCCTCATCTGAGTATTCAGATTTGGTGACCTTATAATATCTATTATTGAATTCCCATCCATTTCTGAACGTCAGTGATGTCCTATTTCTCAAACCCTTTCTCCAAACTCCATTGTTGTTGCTGTGATACAATTGTAGGTAGCCTGTGTTTTTCTTCCTTCGTGGCGAGCTCCTTGTCAGTCTAAAAAGTACACAGAGTGATCCGTTTTATCTCCTAGCAGGAATGAAATCTCTGAAGTAAATTAAACGATGAAATTCTTCACAAAACCAAAGCAACAAAAGTTGGGTGGTATGTTGCTAGGGGCTGATGGCAGTGAATTTGCTGATGAACATTTTTATTAAGGCTTACTCGGTGAAATTCTGTTTAGGCTTAATTTGACATCCAGAGTTTCTTCATAACCAGGAACCTGATTTTGTGTCCTAAAAGCAGTTATTTCTAAAATGTGAACTGCAGTTCTTGAAATATATCTCCCATTCTGATGTGCTAGTGCAAGTATTCTCATGTAACGTTTATTAAATCCTGTGTGCCTATGCCACCTGAAGGATCATGCGAAGGATCATGCGGTTTCAGTAAAGGTTCAGGGTATGCTGTAAACTAATCCGGACACTCCCGAGACCCTCAAAGAGCACACCACATCGTACCTGTGCCTTCAGTGATCATAAACCTAGTGAAAAGAAAACATGTTCAGAGGCAGTCCATCATAGCGTGCTATTTTACAAGCACTTAGTACAGTGCTCTGCACAGTCAGCTCTCAATAAATACAATTGAATGAATGAATGAATGAACAAATAGTTTTTATTCAGGACAGTTTCTGTCCTTCAGTCTTGTATTTTGTACTTCAGCTGTAGGTTTTCTTCCTCATTTAATAGTCTTTGTTGTGCTTGGTATTTCAGTTACTTCCTCACTCACTACAGTTTTAAGTCCCCATTTTTCCTCTTTCCCTTATTTAATGGTGACACTTCTGATAAAAACCATTGGTGGGAAGGGCAGGTGTAAATAAATATTGCATGTCGTACTTGGGTGAACTCTGTACTAGTAACAGGTGTTTTGAAAGTGTAAATACTTTTGTGGCATGATTATTTTTTTTCTGATTCCACATTTTAGTGTATGCCGGGAATATTTTCAAAATGGTGGAAAGAGGAAAGCCCTGGAGAAAGATGAAAAAAGAGCAGTGCTTGCTTCTAAAACCTCGCCAGCCTTAAATGCACATGGAACGTCCAAATTTGAAGATCATATAACAAGCTTCAGCTTCGTAAACACGGAAATCATAACTCAGGAGTAAGTTGCCTTCATTGGACCACTTTCCCTTTAGTGCGTCGCATGCAGATTTGACAGTCACATTTTCAAATGTTCTCTCATTGTATGTTAGGCCAGATTTATTCATGTGCCTTATCCTGTTTGGCACCAATGAAATTTTAAAATGTTACAGCTTTAGTGCAAGTGCTTACTTCAGTGCTGGTGCACACAATAAGCACTCAAGTACCATTGATTTATGAAATATCTTGGAAAATATTAATTTTTACTTTAAAAGTCTCTCTACAAATGAATTGGCTTAAAATTTCTGAGAACTGATTACAGTCTCTCAGTGAAATAAAAACTTAAAGTTCCATTTGTATAAAGAAAGCTTTGAATCCTATTAAAATTGAATTTTAAGTATGGTTACTAGGGTCAAGAGGGAAAATTAGGAGGGTTTGATTTTTATGTGAAATGTATCAAGGGAAATCTAGTATTGCTAGACTGCTTTTAGGGAATTAAAAGCAAATTTTATTTCTTTTCATGCATTTCCTATGCACTAGGGTTTTAAGGTATATTTAACATGCCAGGCATATTATTGGAACCCTTTACTGCAAGCTAATTCTTTTATGACTAATAAGCAACCTGAAGGATTTTTGATTCATTAATATCATTAGTGGAACAGTAATGCTAATGAATTGTGTCATGCTTTGGGGCTTTCGGCCTGGAAGCAGGCATTAAGTATCTTTTCCCATTATGCTTTTGACTTGGAATGTGTTCTTGGGCACAGGATTTTAGTCATTTTGTGTTCAGAAAGGAGTACTTCCTCCCAATAAAACTGGGAACCCCATGTGGGACAGGTACTGTGCCCAACCTGATTATCTTGTATCTACCCCAGAGCTTAGTATTGAGCCTGGAACATAGTAAGTAGTTAAAGAATATCATTAAAAAATGTAAAAAAAAAACCCTGCTTCTTGAAAAACTTTTCACTGAGGCTGGCAGTAAAAACAAATTTGAAATCAATAATAATAATAATGATGGCATTTATTAAGCACTTACTATGTGCAAAGCACTGTTCTATTCAGTGCAGTATAAGTGATCAGTTTTAGTTATTAAATATATTTCCATCTGTGTTTCCTACAGATTGTCGTGCTCCAAGATATAATAATTGTGGTATTTGTTAAGCACTTACTAAATGCCAAATCAATCAATCAGTCGTATTTATTGAGCGCTTACTGTGTGCAGAGCTCTGTACTAAGCGCTTGGGAAGTACAAGTCGGCAACATATAGAGACAGTCCCTACCCAACAGTGGGCTCACAGTCTAGAAGGGGGAGACAGAGAACAAAACCAAACATACTAACAAAATAAAATAAATAGAATAGATATGTACAAGTAAGATAAATAAATAAATAGAGTAATAAATATGTACAAACATATATACATATACACAGGTGCTGTGGGGAAGGGAAGGAAGTGCTGGAGTAGGTAGAAGATAATTAAATCCCTAATAACAATAATAATAATAATGTTGGTATTTGTTAAGCCCTTACTATGTGCCAAGCACTGTTCTAAGTGTTGGAGTAGATACAAGTCGATCACGTTGTCCCATGTGGGGCTCACCGTCTTCATCCCCATTTTACAGGTGAGGTAACTGAGGCACAGAGAATTTAAATGACTTGCCCAAGGTCACATCGAGCCGGGATCAGAGCCCACAACCTCTGACTCCCAAGCCCGGGCCCTTTCCACCAAGCCCCAAGGGCTCATAGTCTAAGAGGGAGAATGGTAGTGAATTCCCATTTTGCAGATGAGGGAACTGAGGCTCCAGAAATCAAATAACTTGCCCAAGATCACACAGGGGATAAGTGACAGAGGCAGCATTAGATCTCCAGGCCCATGCTGCTTTTCTTTCTTGATCTGGAAGGTGTGTGAAGGTTTAGGGCTGTGAATACCGCGCTGGATGCACAAGCCAGAAAGATTCTGGGTTACCAGGGTTACCTGGCTGTTTGGCCCCCAATCTAGCATGGGGTCAACCTGCCTCGTTGACCTGGGTTGAATGTGATTCTCCTTAGGTCATTGGGTCCTTTCTCTCACTGTTCTCCTTCTGAGTGAACCAAAATGCCGGCTGAGAATCCTCTGTTCTCTGAAGCCAACACAACTCAAATGTCTCTGCCTTGTATGCTTGATATTGGACTACAGCTGTTTAACTTGGAGAGGGGACAACGGCAGAGGATTAGTGTACGGAAAAAAGATGGGTGAGAATTGGGGTATTTGAAATTACGTAGAGTTACGGGTTATTTGAGCTGCGGGATCTGCGGTGTTGTTAACTCTAGGGATTGAGTGATGGGATAAAAGCCATCCTGTACCATCGTTTTCTGGTCTGGAGCGTGGGTAAAACAATACAGACACCCAGGAAACCCGGTGTGAAAATACCATTGATAGCAGAACTCGATTTGATTGAGTCATAAATTCTCATAATGGAAGTGCATTGGGGTTAGTCCCTTAATTTCAGTATTGCTATTATTCGGTTCCAATAACATTTGATTTGATTTTTTCGGTTCTACTCTTGTTTCTTTTGAGTTTAAGCTGCATCGTTTAACCAAAATCAGAATAGAGCTCTCACTTGTGCACTCTCGTATGTGCTTGCGGTCCCTCTCTCTCTCTGTCTCTCTGTCTCTTTGTCTCTCTCTCTGTCTCTCTCTCTCCCCCCCTACTCCCTCCACTCACCCTTTGTAGGTAGGACGAGGGATGGTCTATCAAATATGAAGGGGGAGGGAGTAGAATTAAATCACACCTTCTTCAAGAGGCTTTCCCAAACTAAGCCCTCATTTCCTTTAGTCCCTATCCCTTCATAGTTGATAGACTACCAACTATCTTAGTCTGGGAAGGCCTCTTGAAGAAGGTATGATTTAATAATGCTCTGAAGGTGAGGAGAGTGGCAGTCTGTCAAATATGAAAGGGGAGAGAGTTCCAGGCCAGAGGCAGAACTTGGGCAAGGTTTTAACGGCAAAATGGATGAAATCAAGGTACACTAAGTAGGTTGGCATTAGAGAAGTGAAGTGAGCTGGTGGGGTTGAAGCAGGAAATCAGAGAGGTAAGAGAGGAGGGGCATGGTGATTGCTTAAAAGCCAGTGGTTAAGCGTTTCTGTTTGATGCAGTGGTGGCTGAGTAATCACTGCAGGTTCTTGAGGAGTGAGTGTTTTTTGTTGTTTTTTTTTTTTTTTTTGAACAATGATCTGGGCTGCTGAGTGAAGTATGGACTGGACTGGAGAGAGACAGGTGGCAGGGAGGTCAGCAAGGAGGCTGATGCAGTAATCACGGTGAGATAGGATGAGTGATTGTATTAATATGGTAGCAATCAATCAATCAATCGTAGCAGTTTGGGTGAAGAGAAAAGGCCGGCTTTAGTTCCATTGTGAAGGTTGAACCGACAGAGTTTGGTGACAGATCAAAAATGTGAGTTGAATTTCATTCATTCGGTCATATTTATTGAGCACTTATTGTGTGCAGAGCACTGTACTAAACTCTTGGGAAGTACAAGTCGGCGACATACAGAGACGGTCCCTACCCAAGAACGGACTCACAGTCTAGAAGGGGGAGACAGACAACAAAACAAAACATGTAGACAGGTGTTAAAATCATCAGAACAAATAGAATTATGGCTATATGCACATCATTAACAAAATAAATAGAATAGTAAATATGTACAAGTAAAATCAATCGAGTAATAAATCTGTACAAGTGTTGGGAGGGGAAGGAGGTAGGGCGGGGGGATGGGGAGGAGGAGAGGAAAAAGGGGGCTCAGTCTGGGAAGGCCTCCTGGAGGAGGTGAGCTCTCAGTAGGGCTTTGAAGGGAGGAAGAGAGCGAGCTTGGCGGATGTGTGGGGGAGAGGGCATTCCAGGCCAGGGGAAGGATGTGGGCCGGGCGTCGACAGCAGGACAGGCGAGAACGAGGTGCAGTGAGGAGGTTAGCGGCAGAGGAGGGGAGGGTGCGGGCTGGGCTGTAGAAGGAGAGAAGGGTGAGAGCTATGAGTCAAGGATAACGCCAAGGTTACGGGCTTGTGAGATAGGGAGAGTCATTCAGTAGTATTTATTGGGCACTTACCACGTGCAGAGCATTGTACTAAGCACTTGGGAGAGTACAATACAACAAAATTAGCAAATATGTTTACAATCTAGAGGGATAGCGGTACTGTCTAAAGTGATGGGAAGAACAGGTTTTGGGCGGGAAGATGAGGAGTTCTGTTTCGGATATGTTAAGTTTGAGGTGTCGGCCGGACATCCAAGTGGAGATGTCCTGAAGGCAGGAGAGAATGTGAGATGCGGAGGGGAGAGGTCCAGCCTGGAGAGGTAGGTTTGGAAATTGTCCATGTGGAGCTTAGAAAGGAAATTGTCTATGTAGAGCTTAGAACAGTGCTCGGCACACAGTAAGCACTTAACAAATGCCAATGTTATTTAGAGGTGGTAGTTGAAGCCATGGAGATGAATGAGTTCTCTGAGGCAGTGGGCGTAGACAGAGACTAGAAAGGGACCCAGAACTGAGCTTTGAGGCACCCCCACATTTAGAGGGAGGGAGGCAGAGGAGGAGTGCACCAAAGAGGCTATGAAGAAGCAGCCAGAGAGATAGGAGGAGAACCAGGAGATTACAGTGCCAGTGAAACCAAGGTTAGATCATACGTCCAGGAGAAGGAGGTAAATGGTGCTTAATTGACTCTTTATGGACTTCATGAATTTTCCTCCCATATTGTGCTTAATCCACCTATCGCTCCGCTTTGAGTGTGAAAACTGCTTTCCAACAGATATCGGCTTAAGATAGGGTTTGACTTTCTATCTTTTCTCTTCTGCATTGTGCCAGCTTTTCTGCCCGATCTGCCTGGGAGGCCCCCACACAGTGAGGAAACCGAAACCTTAATTCCAGACTGAACTGCTAACTGCCTTTTTAGCTCTACCTCTCAGTCAACAGGCATGTGTCACACCATTTGTAGTAGTATGCCCTTGTTCAGTGTAGCCTCTGATCAGAACCCTAAAGCCATCAGAGAGCAGGCCTTGGAGAAATTTAATGTCTTACCTCCCCCACACCACCATTTTAAGTAGTTTGCCCGTGGTGGTTTAGCCTATGTTAAGAACCCCAAAACTATCAGAGAGCAGATCTTGGAGAAATTTAACATCTTACCTCCCCCGCAGCACTTGTGTACATATCCGTAACTTATTTATATTAATGCCTGTCTCCCTCTCTAGACTGTAAGCTCATTGTGGGCAAGGGAACATGTCTACCAACTCTATTAAATTGCACTCTTCCAAATGCTTAGTACAGTGCTCTTAGTGCCCAAAAATGCAATTGATTAGTTGATGCCATTTCCCTTCGGTCAGGCTTCCTTGGGAATTGGGCTGTTTTAGTGAACCCAAGTCCTGTGGGACCCTTTTACCTTGTCAATTAGTCAGTCGGTGGCATTTATTGAGCGCTTACTGAGTGTAGAGTACAGTATTAAGCGTTTGGAAGAGTTGATGGACACTTCCCCTGCATACAAGGTTAGTGAAGAGAGAAGCAGTGAGAAGCTGTGCTTAGGGCAAGCGCTGCATGCTCAGGCATGTTTTAGTGGTTCAAAGACAAATTTATTTCCTTGGCAGGAAAGCCAACTGAATCTACCTGTGGGTGTGGGTCTGTAGGTATCAGTTACCTGCTTCCCAGCCACCTGGTAGCATATGCCTGGAAGGGATCCTGCTTCTTTACCTGTTCACCCTCTCATTCAGATTTTTTCTATTGTCCTTGTTAAACTCTTACTTTGCACCAAGCACTGTACTTAAGTTGATACAAAGATGATCAGTTCGGACATGGTCTCTATCCCACATGAGGGATAGACAGGTATTTAATCCTCCTTTTTTGGATCAGGAAACTGAGGCATGGGAAAGGTAAGTCACTTGCCCAAGGTCACATAACAGGCAAGTGGCAGAATTGGAATTAGAACACAGGCCCCTACGACTCTCAAGCCTGTACTCTTTCCACTAGGCCACACTGACAGTTTGACCACTCTCTTGTGTTTTGTTTTCTTTTTATTAAAAGAAAACTTCACCAGTTTAGTCCTTTTTAAAACATTGAGTTCCAAGGTGATGCAATAATTGCATTCCTGTCTCGTAACAAAATATTAAGAATATTTAGGCTCATGGTGCTATGCGAAGTACTTTACCCATTAAGGAGTGCTGAAGATGTCAGCTGAAAGTGCTTAGCCTGCTGAGTAGAAAAATCACAATTAACGAGCCACGGATGGATTTACAGTCAGCATTCTTCATGTCGATCGACAGGTTAAAGTTTGGGTTGACTGTATTTTTGTCCATTATAGCAGGCCCTTTTGCCCTGGTGAGTGGGGAAAATGGAATATTTGCTGTTGGCAAGTAAAGAAAAGTTTGTTTCCTCCCAGATGTGAAAAGATGGTTATTGCATAAGGGACTTTTATGATCGAGAAAAATTCCTTCCATAATGATCCTAGGGGGCTGAAATGTCTACTGACTCCTGAGATGCTCAACATTTGAAGATGGGGGAAGCTTGTGGGCACTAGCACATTTGAGATGTAATTTTGTGAACTAGAAGGCACAAAATATTCAGGGGCTCCTTACCTCACCCTCCCTTCACAAGCCAGAGAAGCTCAGAGTTTCAGAGGTTTTCCCTAAAGTTCAGGTGACAGTCTTGATTGACACAATGCCTGTGGAGAGTGTGGAGCTCTAGACTCCTCAGTAAGTTCACTCAGGTACTGGGTTTAAAATATCCTGCTTGGAATAGTGAAAAGACACTCTCAAAATGTAATTATTAAAGCTTACTGACTTAGTTTTCAAGTAAGTTGTAGGTATTGATTTTTTTTTTTGTATCCTTTTTATTAGTTTCTCAGGCACTATTCAATCTTTCCTGGTGTCAGGCCTCTATCAGGCAAGCCCAAGAAGGCTGAAAAGCTAAAATTTATCAGGTATTCTTCTGGCCTCACTACAAGTCCCGGGAGAAGTAGAAATAATCTGGTAGAGGCCAAAGGATGTGCCGTATTCTTCTGTCCCAATTCACTACCTAGAACACGACAGCTCTTTCCTGGGAGGGAAAGGCAAGAAGTCTCTCCCAGATGAACTAGCTGAGCTGAGCTTCCCTTGTTGAATAGCCCAGAGTCACTGTAAATTTTCTCTCCAGAGATAATTGTCGTATTTAAAAACTATCTCATTTTCTGAGCTTACTGTTAATAGGGTAGAATGCTTTTTAATATCTCCTTTGACTTTCCCCCTCGCACACTTCAAACTGCTGAAGTGAAAATGGAAGCTATTTAATTATACTGCAGGGGAGAATGTTACAAATAATTAAGGTTGTGATTTCAGAGATCGAATATGCTGGCTAAGGAATACTGTCAAAATATGAAGTTCTGTCCAAAGCTTGGTGGGTTGTAACCTTTTATTTTTGAACCCCCTCCTTGCTGTATCTGCAGAATCAATTTTCAAATAGCCCAGCAGCCTAAGAATGTTTTTTTTCCAGAAGGTTCCAGTTTTAATCCAAAGTTTAATATGCTGACGACAACCCAATCGCCCTTCCCATTCGGGAACTAGGAAGTCTAGATTCTGTCCCCATCTTGCCCACAATTCACTGAATGACCATAGGCAACTCACTTAACTTTCAGAATCTCATTTCTCATCTTAAAACAGACTACTATCACATCTGTCCCCCAAGCTATTGTAGAGGGATTTGGGGAGGATCGACTAGATGGAGCCGATAAAAAAAACTCTTTGAACTCTTGAGAAAGAGGTATTTTGTAAGTGCAGGGTGGAGTTGGTTCTCTACATTAAAGCATCCTGTGGGTAATAGCCGCAGTGTATCTCCTGAAAAGAAGTCAAGACCAAACTTGCGTGCTAAAGTCTGTACAAAAGTTATGTCTGCTCATGCTTGAAGAAAACACGTGTGCGTGTGTGTGCGTGTGTGTGTGTGTGTGTGTGTGTGTCCGTTCTCCCATTTCTCCTCTCCTAGAAACCAAGTCAGGATCATTTGGGAGATTCTAAAAGAAAGTAGAGGGTCAGACAGGGTATAAACACTCACCTTCCACGCTTGGCTGGGCTAGTTTGGCCTAGTCATCCAACTCAACTCTAGTGAGCTTGGTTTTTGACTCTCCACATAATAGTGATAATAATAATAATAATAATAATGGTATTTATTAAGCGCTTACTATGTGCAAAGCACTGTTCTAAGTGCTGGGGAGATTACAAGGTGATCAGGTTGTCCCACAGGGGGCTAACAGTCTTAATCCTCATTTTACAGATGAGGGAACTGAGGCCCAGAGAAGTTAAGTGACTTGCCCAAAGTCACACAGCTGACAAGTGGCGGAGCCGGGATTTGAACCCATGACCTCTGACTCCAAAGCCCAGGCTCTTTCCACTGAGCCATGATGATGGTGGTGGCATTTCTTAAGCTCTTAGTATCTGTCAAGCACTGTGCTAAGACCTGGGGTAGATACACGCTAATCCAATTGGACACAGTTCCTCTCAATCAATCCTCTCCCACATGAGCCTCAAAGTCTTAATCCCCACTTTACAGATGAGGTAACTGAGGTAACAGAGAAATTAAGTAACTTGCCCAGGGTCACACAGTAGACTAGTAGCAGAGCCAGGATCAGAAACCAGGTCCTTCTGGCTTCCAGACTTGTTCCCTAATCCACTAGGTCATGCTGCTTCCCAATTTACTGTTAGCTCCTTGAACGTGAGAGACAGACATTAAAGTTAATGTAAGGGAAGCAATTGAATATAGGGATACAAACAGAAGTGATCTGGGGATGGGGGTGGGATGAGTATCTAAGTAGTACACTTTATTAATAATAATAATGGCATTTATTAAGCGCTTACTATGTGCAAAGCACTGTTCTAAGCACTGGGGAGGTTACACGGTGATCAGTTGTCCCACTGGGGGCTCACAGTCTTAATCCCCATTTTCCAGATGAGGGAACTGAGGCAGAGAGAAGTTAAGTGACTTGCCCAAAGTCACACAGCTGACAGTTGGCGGAGCTGGGATTTGAACCCATGCCCTCTGACTCCAAAGCCTGTGCTCTCCCCACTGAGCCACGCTGCATAGTGTACCTAAGAGTAAGGGTACCAATTACTAGGTTCTGCAGTATGCAGAACACCACCATTACACAATTAAAATCCAGGAAACTGAAATCCTATCTCCTCCAAGAAGCCTTCCCTGACTACCTCCTCATTTCATCACCCTATTCACTCTCCCCTCCGCGAGAGTGCACTGGGGTCTCTACCTCCTAAGCAGTTTGATACTCATCTCACTTGCAGCCCCACAGCATGCGTGTACATATCCTTATATTCTGCCATTTCTCCTGTTTGTAATTTATTGTAGCATCTGCCTCCCCAATTAGTCTGTAAATTCTTGTAAGGTACAGGGATCATGTGCATCACCTCAATTGGATTGTGCTCTCCCAAGTGCTTTGTGCAGTCCTCTGCACACAGAAAGTGCGCAGTAAATTCCATTAATTGTTTGCGGAAACAGCTAGCTCCAGGATATTTTGTGTCTGGGTACCTACTTAATCCCTCTCAGCTATGTATTAGGGAATCATGAGTTTACCTAACCCAAATTAACTGAGATTAAGAGTGTCTGGGAACCAAATCCCAGGAGCTTTGCAGATCCTGTTGTAGATGTAGGTTCCCAGTTCATTTGCGTGTGCACGCACGCACACACACCCTTATATCCAAAGATGATGCAGTTTTTAAAAGGATTTTTTGAGTATCCATAAAATCAGGTATTCACATAGAAATGTAATTGAGCTCAAGACAGGTCTGGAATTTTTTGATGTTCAATGTCAAACAATAATTACAAAATATTTTCTTAGAATGGAGAGCCATTTCTATATTTCTATTTATGAATCCTACCATCTGAGTTGCGTTTCCAAATATCTTATTGGCTTTCTGACGTACCGAATGTAAATTTGAAAGATTTTAGATTGGAGGTTATATTCTGAGAACAGAACCGAACGGGACTCTAAAATTCTCTTCCTCAATCTGCCCAACCTTGAAGTTGTGCTTCAGCTCACACATAAGATTTCTTGTGCCTTTGGGTATCCTATGTCATGGCTACTTCCGAGGCATTCAAAACCCATGGAAGACCTTGGGTTCTTTTCTCCAAAGAACACACAAAAAAGCACCATTTACGCCCTCCCGTGTTCTGTGTTCGCCCCAGGTCCACTCCCGTGGCATATCCAAGACAGCCACAAAATCAGGGTCCCTGCCTCCAAGTTTCCAGCCGGAACTTAAGCTCCTCTAGACTGTAAGTTCACTGTGGACAGGGAATGTGTCTGTTTATTGCTATACTGTACTCCCCCCAGGCGCTTAATACAGGGCTTTGCACACAGTAAGCACTAAATAAGCATGACTTAGTCAAGACAGAAAAGGGGAGTAAACATTAACCTCCTCTTCCCTCCATTACTCCCACCTCACACAACCCAGAAATTAGAGTGGGAGAAATTCAGCCCCAGCCCCGCTCAGACTCAAGAGAGGAATTGGAGAGAAAGTGAAGCACCCTTCCTCGGTGGTGGTGATTATTTTTATTATTATTCTTGTTACGTGCTTACTATGTGCCAGACACTGAGGTAGATACAAAATAGGTTGGACACAGATCTTGTCCCCCTCAAGGCTCACAGTCTAAGTGAACCTGAGGAGAGGAGCTTCAGCTTCTCCGGGGTTCAGATTTTCCCCGTAATGATTTTATTGTCCAAGGTGGCACCCTGTGCATCAGTGGATGGAAGAACCTAAAGAGGAAATGAACTTTTCCCCCGGGGGTGGTTTCTGATCAGCACTGACGTGGCGGGCCGGGAGCGAACACTAGGGAGATTTGCTCCGTCAGATTGAGGGATCTAAATCATTAGAGCTGGGCGATGCTAGCTGAAAATAGCAGGCATTCTGTCTCAACAGTTCAAATATTTCAATCCATTGTCCTTCAGGAAGCCATTTACTCTGTTTCCCCTTGACAGCTCTGATCACCCCTTTGGTTCAGCTGTTTGGTTCAATTATCCAGTGATTAAATCTTCTAGACTCAGTAGCAAGCAACTCACTCATGTTCCAAGAATGTGCTTCGACAATGTAAACCATTGGATTCAGGGGTTCCCTTCAAGTACTATCCGGTATCACTGCTTTGCTAAAGATCAGCGCTTTACAGTCCTCTAGACTGTAATCTCCTTGTGGGCAAGGAATGCGTCTACCAACTCGTATTGTACTCTTCCAATTGCTTAGTACAGTGCTCTCCACACAGTGAGCATTCAATAAATACCATTGATTGATGGCGTACAAACGGAGCCACCTTTGAGGAGCTTTTGTGCTAAAGTCTTATTGTCTTGTCTTATGCCGTCGAGTCGTTTCCGACCCATAGCGACACCACGGGCACATGTCTCCCAGAGTGGCACGTTCTCCATCTGCAATCGTTGTGGTAGTGTATCCGTAGAGGTTTTTTTGGTAAAAATACAGAAGTGGTTGACCATTGCTGCCTTCTGCGCGGTAAACTCGAGTCTCCGCCCTCGATTCTCTCCCGCGCCGCTGCTGCCCAGAATGGGTGAGTTTTGACTTGTAGCAGATTGCCTAGCCAAGATAGGGATGGAATAGGTAAACCTCCGCTTGACTCTCCCTCCCATAGCCAAGACTGGTAGAGTCCTGGAAATTCTCCAAGTGCGACCCTGAAAGGCCAGCTAAAGACTTATACTGGTACCCTATTTTGCATTTTGTGCTGTGATTCATATGGGTAGTTGGGTAGAGCATGGTCATGGGATCTAATCCTGGCTCCACCACTTGTCTGCTGTATGACCTTGGGGAAGTCATTTCACTTCTCTGTACCTCAGTTCCCTGATTTGTAGAATGGGGAGTAAGACTGTGAGCCCCATGTGAGACAGGCCCAGCGTCCAGCCTGATTAACTGGTATTCACCCCAGCACTTGGAGCAGTGCTTGACATGTAGTAAGCTCTTAACAAGCTTATTATTATTGGTATTATTATTATTACCGAGTGTTGAATGCCACTGTAAATTGTGCTGCATTACTTTAAATAGGTAGACTTTGTCAACCGGGTACTTAATATTCACTCACCTCTTTGATTATTTGTTTCCTGTTTTAGTGCTAGTATCGTCTCTGGGTTTGAATTACCTGTGGTTGGCTCTCAGGCCTCTATTGGTGGGGTTTAACCTCCGAGCTCTATTTGGTTTATTTTTGAGGGTACATTTGTAACCTCAGCAGGATGGAAATATTATTTCCTGCATATTAATGCAGGAAGAGCATGAAGTACAATTTCCAAGTAATTTAAATGTCCTTTTATTGTCTTGTACATGTTAAACTATGGAGCATTTACGATCTCATCCTACCGCATTAAGAGGAGCTTGAGAAATTATCAAAATGTGGTTATTATCTTGATGATTATGCCTCTGCTATTAAAACTGGAAGACACAATAGAAACTCTTTTATTGCAGATGAAATAGTGTGAGGCTTTTTCTATGGCAATCTGTGTAATATTCTGAATCAGTTTTCCTCAATTTGAGTCTCCTAATGTGTATGTGTGATGCAGCTAAATCATGGTTGCAGACAGTGAGGTTTCTGTCTCCCATCTCATGCTCCCCGGGGGCACCAGGGTATAATTAAGGTTTTGAGGGGTCAAAATCACGTAAGATAGTGAGGTTCTTGTGCTCTTTTTCTCACAGTCGGGGGAACAAGGAAGAAGGAACTGGAAGAAGAGGGGATAAAGGAAATGCAGGGGAAAGAGAGAGGAAAGCGGGAGAGGACATCTCCCTCAGACATCTGTTTCCATTTGACCACCTGGGTGCCCAACTGATTAAAAAAAAAACTAAAGCAGGAAGCTGACTTAAGGAGTCAGTGGAGTCGTGGGGTAAAGGTGTACTCAGGGATAATGAGACTGCCAAGGATCAGTGATTTCTTTGATTCGAACTTGGAGAAAAATGTAAGAATGCCACTCTCAGATTGTCCAGAGGAACTGGTTCTTGTGGGCAGGGGCCGTGTCTATCAACTCTGTTGTTCGTTACTCTCCCAAGAGTATACAGTGCTCTGCACACAAGTGCCCAGTGAATACCGCTGATTGATTGAAGGGGATTGCAGTAACCATATTTTAGACCAAATTCATAAACTCTTTTCAGTTGGATGGCATCCTCCAAGGGTCCTAAAAAAACTCGAAGGAGAAGCTGCCAAATTCCTACTGGGTTGTCACAAATGATGATCTTGCTATTAAGGACTGGAGGATTCCCAACGTCCGTCTCACTGCCCCATTGTACCTCCCAACTCATCCATTCTCCAAGAGGTGTGGTGGCGAAGAGGAAACGTGCATACACTGGGGGTGCAAATTGTGAGTTCCCCAATACCACAGCTGCCTCACGATATATAAAATAAAAGCAAAAACAAGTGGCGGGGGTCACTGCCACAGTGGCTCAGTGGAAAGAGCCCGGGCTTTGGAGTCAGAGGTCAGGGGTTCAAATCCCGGCTCCGCCACTTGTCAGCTGTGTGACTTTGGGCAAGTCACTTCACTTCTCTGGGCCTCAGTTACCTCATCTGGAAAATGGGGATGAAGACTGTGAGCCCCCCATGGGACAACCTAATCACCTTGTAACCTCCCCAGCGCTTAGAACAGTGCTTTGCACATAGTAAGCGCTTAATGAATGCCATCATTATTAGTATTAGAAATCCTGCTTGCAATCCTGCACTCCATACTTCCTTTGTTGTCATCGAAATCAATCCACAGATCGATTGGTGGTATTTATTGAGCACCTATTATTGGACACCGTCTGAGTTGTAGACTGTGTTAAGCACTTGGAAGAGTTCTGTAGTGGTAAGACATGGAGCTGACAATCATCATCATCAATCGTATTTATTGAGCGCTTACTATGTGCAGAGCACTGTACAATCAAAGGAAGAGCAGGTTTAAAGCAGGAAACAGGCAAACATATCAGGACCAAATAGCCAAACAATTAAAAGTGCATTTCAGATAAAGGTATGTGTAGGAAAAATTGTGAGGCTAGGCTCAAAACACCCAAGTACTAAGGGTGCAGCCCTGGGAAGACCTGGAAGATGTGGGATTTTAGGAGGGCTTTGTAGAATAGTAGTAGTAGTAATAATACTATGTGTCAAGCACTGTTCTGAGCACTGGGGTAGATACGGGGTAATCAGGTTGTCCCGCGTGGGGCTCACAGTCTTAATTCCCATTTTACAGATGAGGTAACTGAAACACAGAGAAGTGAAGTGACTTGCCCAAAGTCACACAGCAGACAAGTGGCAGAAATGGGATTAGAACCCACGTCCTCTGATTCCCAAGCCCGTGCTCTTGCCACTAAAAAGCCTCTATTTGCCCTCGACAGAGTAAGCATCTGTTAATTGTGTCAGAGGTTAAGTGAGATTTGAAATCCCTAATTAACCAAAAATGCAAACTATCAGGAGATGTTATCCGTGCTCTGCTCCTATGAATCATTTACACCGCTCCACCAGGAATAGAAAGAGGAGTCATTTTAGATTTTCGGAAAGAAAGTAGCATTGATTTTGGTAGCTGAACCTTGGGGAATTTTTGAATTTACTCATTTGAATTTGAGTTTAGAAGGGGAGATCCGTGGTCAGGCGGATTTAGGGGGACGGAATTCCAAGCTGATGGCACAGCGTGAGTTATGGGTGGAGGCGGTTGAGTCAAATGTCCAGTTAGAAGGTGAGTTTGGGAAAAAACAATGAATGCGACTTGGGGAGTAGCAGCTGAAGAGAACTGGTAAGGAATATGGAGAGAGTTGGGACTCTGCTTGATGTAACTGGGGGTTTTTTTTTTTCCCAATTGGTCATTACATGAAAAATACCTCATACTGAGGTTTTGCACTGAAGTCTCACCGTTTCAGAGTTCACGATTGCTTGTTTGAAACTGCATTTTCAGTAGTCGATCCTATACGTGATAAAATTTGGGGGGATTGGAGAGATGTATGTCGAGGGATGCCGCAAGAAGCCGACTCAGGCAGCTGCACAGAGTCTGGATGAAAGAGCAGAGTGTGGTTGAAAGAAGGTTGATGCAATAGTTCGGAATCAAGCCAGAGCTCTGTATTGTCAGCTTTAAATCACTCAATCAGCTTGCCCCCCTCCTAACTTACCTCGCTGATTTCTTCCTACAAACCAGTCTGCACATTTTGCTCCGTTAACGCCAGCCTAACTCACTGTATCTCCATCTCGTCCGTCTCCCTGCCGACCCCTTGTCCATGTCCTCCATCTGGCCTGGGGCTTCTTCCCTCTTCAAATAAAGCAGGAAACAGGCAAACAAGTAAGGACCAAATAGCCAAACAGCACTCTCCCCACCTTCAAAGCCTTGTTAAAATCACGTCTCCTCCAAGCGACGTCCCCCGGTTAAGCTATCTTTTTCCCTACTCCCTCTTCCCTCTGCATTGCCTATGCACTTGGATCTGTACCCTATGAGAAATTGATATTCACCCTACCATCTCCTCCGTGGCATAATTTATATATTTTAACGTCTGTCTCATTCATTCAGTTGTACTTACTGAGCGCTTACTGCGTGCAAAGCACTGTACTAAGCGGTTGGAAAGTACAATTCAGTGTCCCCCTGGAGGTTGTGAGCTCTTTGTAGGTAGGTGACTTGCCTACCAACTCGACTGTATTTTACTGTCCCAGATGCGTAGTACAGAGCTCTGCACAGAGTTAGCACTCAATAAGTACCACTGATTGAATGATTGAGAATGCCACTTTTTCAAGTCTGGGGAAGATTGGCAAGCCTGTAGTTTTTTTTCAGTCTTTGAGCCAGTTCCCCCAAGACTTCATCAGATCATCTCGTAAGCTCCTTCACTAGACTTTAAGCTCCTTGTGGTCAAGGGTTGTGTCCTGACAGTCTGGAGGACAGATAGATTATTATTATTATTAAGTGCTTCTGAGTCATTTCCGATTCATAGCGATTCCATGGATATAGTTTCTCCAGAACGTCCTGTCCTCTGCCGTAATCCGCAACCTTTCTAATGGTTCTTCCATAATCATTGTTATGGTCTCTATTCATCTAGCTGCCGGTCAGCCTCTTCCACATTTTCCCTGGACTTTTCCTAGCACTTCTCGAGAGAATTAATCCTCCTGATTGTGTCCAAAATATGCTAATTCAAGTCGAGTCATTTGGCTTTCCAAAGGCCACTTTGGTTTAATTTGCTCCAAAATCCATTTGTTTGTTTTTTGGGCAGTCCGTGGTATTCGCAAAAGCCTTCCTTCCCCAACACCACATCCACCCAGAAAAACTGTAGACTTTTTCTGACACATCAAACATCTCACCACCATCTTTATGCTCGTGTTGCTCTCAAAAGTTCCCTGAGCTCAAATTTTCCAGCAGGAGTACATAAAACTGGTCATCTTTTTTTTTTTTTTTTGCAGGTTACTACAGCCTTCTGGAAAGATCAGACTACTTGATGTTGGCAGCTGCTTTAATCCGTTTCTGAAGTTTGAAGAGTTTCTGACTGTGGGCATAGATATTGTGCCTGCTGTTGAGGTACGCATCCTCAGGACAAGAGCTCTGAAAACCTCGCTCCCAGAAAGATTAGAGGGCCAGAATGGATGGATGTGGGGAGGTCACAAAGGCGTAGCAAGTCATTTGGGCTCTTCCATTCCTGCTGTCTTTCCTGTCCTGTCTCCTCCTTTCTCCACGTCCCTTCCACCCTATCCCCCGTTCCATATTCCCACTTACTCTTGCGGTCCTGTTTAAAGCCTAGTGAAACAGAACACGGGGCCGGGAGTCAGAGGACCTGGGTTCTAATCCCGACTCCGCCATTTGCCTGCTGAATGATCTTGGGCAAGTCATTGAACTTCTACGGGCCCAGTTCATCTGTAAAATAGGGATTAATTATCTGTTCTCCCTCCCCCTCAAACTGCGAATTCCTTGTGGGACAGGGTTCGTGTCCCACCTGCTGAGTCTACCTCAATGCTTAGTAGTATACTGCTTGGCATATAGAAAGCACTTAACACATACTGTGATGATTATTTTTTATTATTACCGTTATCACCCTGCTGCCCCTTCTTCAGTCCCCTCTCATTTACCCACTGTTAACCCACTCTCATAGCCCACTGTTGGGTAGGGACTGTCTCTATATGTTGCCAACTTGTACTTCCCAAGCGCTTAGTACAGTACTCTGCACACAGTAAGCGCTCAATAAATACGATTGATTGATTTACCCCATCTTTCTCTGCTCACGCTCCCCTCCACACCTACTTTACATCTGTCCCAGCTCATCTTTCCCATCCCTGCCTCTCCCCTTCTCATCACTACCGTGGCGAGCAGATTCAAGTCCGGGATGGGGATCTCCTTCCCAGAAATTAGCACCCTCCTTCCTCGGGACAGTGGCAGCAGCCACTGTTACCAGAAGTGAGACGCTCACCTGTTGGGTGAATTCAGCTCCGAAGAGCCGCCGTCACGCTGAGTGTGGCCACCTGTGGGGCACCGACACTATTTTTGATGTCCGAGAGTGTGGTGGAGGCTACGTAGGTGAGGGTAGGGAGAGAGAGGAGGGCGGAGGCGACCCCTTCTGCTAAGCTACACAACTCTGCCAGCAGCAGCGGATGTAGGAGTCCCCACTACCTTCCTCACTCCCTGCATCCACCATCGTCTCCACCCATTGCCATTCCTCCTCTTCATTCTCCTGTGGTCTCCCTCCACAACACCCACACACACACTCGACACCTAGCAAACCAACAGGGATCACTCCACGCATTCTGAAAGTAGACTTTTGGTAGAGGGGCGAGCGGAAAGTCGTAATGAATGACGGGTGGGCGGTTGAAGAGGGCCGGCCCTGAAAGCTTGGGAGAGGACTGGGGAACAACCCAGTTGTGGGAGCGGGGAGGAGAGGCGTAACTTGCCATCCCTCCCAAAGCTCCCCTGGGCCCGCTCTCTCTCCCTGGCCTTTCTGCCCTCCGCAGGGGAAGCAGCCCGATCGACAGGATTGGGGCAGAGAAACCCCTTACGTCTGCGCGCGCAGGCATTTCTACTCACCAACCCGCACCTTGGCAGCTTTGGGATAATGCATTATTGAAGTCTGTCGGTTTCCAATCTCATCACCTCTCCCTGTGGTAATGTAGAAAACCTTTGTTGTTCTTTTTCTCCTTGCCAGAGTGTGTATAAATGTGACTTCTTGAACCTACAGCTTCAGCAACCACTCCAGCTGGCCCAAGATGCTATAGATGCTTTCTTAAAGCAGCTGAAAAACCCCATCGATTCTCTTCCCGGAGAGCTTTTTCACGTTGTGGTTTTCTCTCTCCTCCTCTCTTACTTTCCCTCACCTTACCAGCGGTGGATTTGTTGCAAGAAGGCTCACGAACTTTTAGTCTTGAACGGTTTGTTGCTCATCATCACCCCTGACTCCTCCCACCAGAATCGCCACGCCATGATGATGAAGAGCTGGAAGATCGCCATCGAGTCTCTGGGCTTTAAGCGTTTCAAGTATTCCAAGTTTGCCCACATGCATCTAATGGCCTTTCGGAAAATTTCTCTGAAAACCACAAGCGACCTGGTTAGCAGGAACTATCCCGGCATGCTGTACATCCCCCAGGATTTCAACAGCGTGGAGGACGAGGAGTTTTCCAACCCCTCCTGCTACGTCCGGTCCGACCTGGAGGACGAGCAGCTCGCGTACAGTTTCACGGAGTTGCCCGACGCCCCGTACGATTCGGATTCGGGGGAGAGCCAGGCCAGCTCCATCCCTTTCTATGAGCTAGAAGACCCCATCCTACTTCTAAGTTAGTACGGCAGCCGAGGCGCCCCTTCCCGTCCCAGACTACGGCCTAAACTAATTTGGGATACTAACACGGGCTCAGTACTTAACGACGTGGTTTGCATAGAAGAATTGCCAAGGTTTACAGAGTTTGCTATTTTTTTCTACTTCTGAATTTTAAAATTTATTCTTGTATAGAAAGCGTAAAGTTCCATGCAGAACGATTCCCGTCGTAGCGGAAACAACTGTTACTTTCTCTAGGATTTGTAGCACTAAAAAATGTCTCACAGAAAGGTACCGTCTCTTTTTCCTCCCGTGACGTAAAGCGGGAACTGATACGGAATAAAATACGTGTTTTCCCGGATCTTGTGAATGTTTCCAGAGCAGGTGAACGTCAGACCCTGAAGCATTTGTGTAGAAAGCTGTAGATTGCACTTTGATTGTTCAGTTTGACGTGGACTAGGAGGTTGGGTTAGGTTTAGTCTTTTGGTATTTTTGTTGTTGTTGTTATTGTTGGTTTTTGTCTGGGTTTTTTTTTTTTTAGGATGCACTTATCGACGTTTTTGGAACAGAGGCATTTCTTCTCGCAGAAAGTGTCTTTACCGTCTTGTTCTACGTATTAGAAACCCCACTGGCGGCCCCAGGTATTGGGAGACTTTTCTAGATAAGTAAAAGCATTTCACTGGGATTTTTCATTTTCCCCCGTGGGCAAGTTAGTAGCGTTATTAAGCACCAAACTGCCCAAATGGTGGTTCGCTAGATTCCAGATTTCTCTGTGGGTGGAAGGAAGCTTGTGTTTTACATTTTTTCATTTGGATCTCTTCTGATTAAGAAGGACCCGCTTCACTGCTTTCACTTTAGACAAAAACCTCTGTTTTAAGTAAGACTTTTTGAGCCCGTGAGGAGCTGTGAATTAGTGACAACTTTTGTGATGGTGGCACCTTTCAGTTTAGGTAATGCTGCTCTAACTGCATGTCTGAAAGTTGATTCCACTTTTGTCACCAGATAACTTCTCAGATATCTTTTTGACATTGTAGTGTTCTATTTTTCTATCTACATCCTAGCAAAGAAACTCCTCTTTAAGGCTCTATACGAAAGAGGCTGTGGGATTTCTTTTTTCTTTTTTGCATTGACAAATCGATTTGCTTCTGAATCAGAAGCAAATGATGAAGAGAAAATCGGCCCAAGTAAATGAACAGGACAAGCTAGTTTCAACCACAACAAAAATGCTTGGGCCGCATTATCTTGTTGGCGTCAGCCAGAAGTTATCAGATAAACTGTCAGTTTTCAGAATGCCACTGTGTGGGTTTTTTTTTTTTTTTCAAATGGTTATTACATGAAAAATACCTCATACTGAGGTTTTGCACTGAAATCTCACCATTTCAGACTTCATGATTGCTTGTTCGAAACTGCATTTTCAACAGTCGATCCTACGTTTCATGAACTGCCCTTCTGTACTCTCAGAAATGAACTGATGTTTTTGTGCTTATTGTGAATTGCTGTAGTTAACAATGAATGTCCAAATTTATATAGAGAAACAAGTTATCTTTTTAAAATGTAAGCACTTGAGTGCTTACGCCCAGCATTTCCAATTAAACTTAACACGGTAAGTGACAGAGACTACCCAGATTTTTAATTAACCTAAAGTCATTTTGCTGAATGAGATGTATAGTCATGGTTGAAGTAGGTCAGGTTTAGCTTTCATTTTCAATAGCCTGAGGTTTCCCAAATTCGTTTTTGTTGTTGTTGTCCCCCAGTTAAATACTGCTGGGCCTTGTTTTCTTTAGCCAAGAAAAAAAAAGCTGTATTTAGGGAAGTGGTATAATATCGTGAAGGTATTCCACCCTGCCAGACGGCACATTTCTTTGAGTTTGGCTAAATTTGGCCCGAGAGCAAAGAGAGCCCAGCGGCAGGTCTTAAGGGTGTCGAACATCGGTAGCGGTACAGTGCTTTTTATGGCTACTGTAAGCATGCCCTTGGAGTCAGCCGTTTTCCCAGCTAAAGTGCGGGTGCTAGAAATTCTTTTGGATTGTTTACAGATATCTCTGAGTCTGCTTGTGCTCCAAAGTGTGCATGATGTATTTTAATTATTACTTTAAAAAAAAAAAACAACTCCACAAAGGCTACGACCACCTCGTGTAAATGTATTTGAATCCATGGAATCATTTGTTACTCTCACTTCAACCGGGGATGGCGAAGGATCCGGAACAATTCTTGCTCCACTGCAGCAGGTGAAACGTCGGTGTGAGGCGGTGAGACGGTGGAGGAGCCTTTGGTGGAGAGCAGTGTTAGCCCCCCTAAAAAATCCCCCCGCCATCCCATCCTACCCAGGTTCTTCCCGAAATTATTCTGGTTGCAGGGCCCCGTCTCCGTCCAGGCCCACCCGTGGCGGGATCGTCTAGAAAAGAATCGTTTGGGAGCTCCAGAATGAAGCGATGGTCTCTAGGTTGGATCCTCTGGGATCGTGGCTAGTTCTGGTGTGGGAAAGGCACGGTTGCCAAGGGATGTAAGGTAGCACACCAGAAAATGTACGTTTGAGTCATGTTGTCTTTATTTCACTATTTTTTGTGAACAAAGCACATTTATTAAAAAAAAAATACTCTAGCGTTGTCTGGCTCTCATTTGAAAAACCTGCCGGGTCACCCTGAGGGATTTCAGTAGATAATGTCAGTATCAGGCGGTTAAAATTATAAGCCCCATTTGGAAAATCAGTTGTTTGGGAATAACGGGGACATTTTGGGAACTCCCTCCCTCTGAAACATCCCGCTTGGAAAATTACTGTTTCGGAGAAATAAAATATTCCCTGGAAGAGGTAGAAGACGAAAGGATTTGCCAGTAACGATGCTGAGAGAATCTTGCCGGAAAGTTTGGTGAGAGTGAATGGTAAGAGTAACTCTGGGATAATTCTCTTGAATTTTCCTGGAACTGCCGGGGAGTTTTCAAAGTTACTGTTGCGGTGTCTGTCAGTGCTGATGGTAGATTCAATAAGTGTGCTGATGGGCAAGTGAAAACTTTATATTATTCACTTAAAGCCCTGTAAGTGTTCTTTATCTCCAGTCATACACCCAAAAGTCCAAATTAATAATGAATACAGTGTTTGCCTGATAAAAAAAAAAAACTACCCCAGTAGTTACCCATACGAATTTATTTTGTCCTTAGGTTTTGGAAATGTCTGTTATTGAGTATAAATATTGCTACCTATGAACTATCTGAATTTAGAAGCTAGGTATCAGTCCATATACTGTGACTGATGAATATAATGGATGCACGCTTGGCTTCTCCAACATCAACGCATTCACTGTTCCACGGTCTCATCTATCCTGTCGCCGACCCCTTACCCTCTGGCTTGGAGCTCCCTTTGCATTCATATATCAAGCAATCAATCAATCAATCGTATTTATTGAGCGCTTACTATGTGCAGAGCACTGTACTAAGCGCTTGGGAAGTACAAATTGGCAACATATATATGATAGACCCCCACTCTCTCCTACCTTAACGGATTTTATAAAATCACATCACTTCGAAGAGGCTTTCTTCAGCAAAGCCATCTTTTCCCCTACTCCCTCTCCCTTCCGCATCACCTATGCACTTGAGTCTACCCTTTAACCACTTAAATCCTCCCCACCCTCAGCCCCCCAGCACAGATGTAATTTATCCGTAATTTATTGTAATGTCTTTCCCCTCCTCTAGACTGTGAGCTCTTTGTGGACAGGCAACATATCTACCAACTCTGCCCTACTGTATACTCCCAAAGCTTAGTACAGTGCTCCGCACACAGTAAAAGCTCAATAAATACCAGTGATTGATTGGTGAACTCTGCCATCGTAAACAACAGATAAACCTCAGCCTAGTCACAAGATTTTTGGACCCCCATTTGGCAGGTAAAACCAATTTAAGTTGAATGGTGAAGACAAAGCATCCAGTGGTTTTCCGCTTCATAAGGTAATGAATATATCGATTTTACTAATGGTGTGTATATAACTATAATTCTATTTATTCTGATAGTATTGACACCCGTCTACTTGTTTTGTTGTCTGTCTCCCCCTTCTAGACCGTGAGCCCATTGTTGGGTAGGGACCGTCTCTATATGTTGCTGATTTGTACTTCCCAAGCGCTTAGTACAGCACAGTAAGCAGTCAATAAATATGATTGAATGAATGAATGGGGTGATCAGTGGCTCAACATAACTGGCCCATCAGGATATTGCCCTTGAGCAATTCCCTATTCATTTTTCCAGTATCAATTTGCATTGGTGAAAAGATTTCAATTTCCATAACGGCCCTTAGGCGTTTTCTTCATAATCAAAATTCTTACCTATAGGTATTGAAGGATTATTTCTTAATCTCATTCCCAGTGGTGAAATGTCATTCCCATTGATGTCTCCCTCCCTGGTCACTGGAGATACATTCCAAGAAAAAGCAGTGTAAAGAAAGCTTAAGTCCCAGACTGCATAAATTCCTTTATGAATACACACACACTCTCTCTCTCTCTTTTTCTCTCTCCCCTACTCTGTCCGTACTGACACTCCAGATGGCCATGGGAGAGGATCCTGTCCAGGACAGTGTGTGACAAGCCAAGAGCCCAAACTGTGTTGTGAAGGGGGAACTTTGGCAGTAGGGAAAACAGAGATAAAAAGCTTTCTCAGTCTGGCAGCCCGGAGCTCAACAGGGGCAGAAAAGAAGGAGGGGATGGCAAAACTGGAGCATGTCTGCCAACTCTATCGCATTATGCTTTCCCAAGCACATAGCACCGACGATGATGATGAAGCGAAGCACTCTTTCCTCCACCTTTTGATAAGGGAACACACGGTGAACTCAAACGCGAGGTTGAGTCTACCAGTATTTACCGAAAGTTTGAGCTTCAGGACTCAAACCCTGTGGTCTCCGCAAATGAAATCGCTGTAAGCTTAAATTCATCCAGAACTAATCCTTGTGATAGAGGGACAGGCACGGTCGATCAATCAATCAATCAATCGTATTTATTGAGCGCTTACTGTGTGCAGAGCACCGTTCTAAGCGCTTGGGAAGTACAAGTTGGCAACATAGTCATTTACTAGTACATTTTAGTAGGCTACTCAGTGAATATTGATAGTGACCACTCCCCACTGTTGGGTAGGGACTGTCTCTATATGTTGCCAATTTGTTGTAATAATAATAATAATAATAATGGCATTTATTAAGCACTTACTACGTGCAAAGCACTGTTCTAAGCGCTGGGGAGGTTACAAGGTGATCAGGTTGTCCCACGGGGGGCCTCACAGTCTTAATCCCCATTTTACAGACGAAGGTAACTGAGGCCCAGAGAAGTGAAGTGACTGGCCCAAAGTCACACAGCTGGCAATTGGCAGAGCCGGGATTTGAACCCATGGCTTCTGACTCCAAAACCCGGGCTCTTTCCCACTGAGCCACGCTGCTTCTCTATATGCAGAGCACTGTACTTCCCAAGCGCTTAGTACAGTGCTCTGCATGTAGTAAGCGCTCAATAAATACGATTGATGTTGATGATGTTCATCAAAGGGAATTGATAAGACAAGGCTACTCAGGGGAAGGAGACATTGCGCCCTTACGTAGTTTTTTCTTGGTGAAGGACGAGGTAAACGCCATTGGAAGGTGACTCAGCTCTGGCACACAAATCTTGCTTTGGTCTGTGGCTGGAAAACCGGGATCACATCACTTCAATTTCTCCAGGGCTCTCAACCTTCCCGCGTCATCCACAGAGCTGGTTTTTTTCCAAAGGAAGCCCCCTCTCGGGATCACACCTGGAGTGCTTCCAGTAGTCTACCGGGCTCGGCTCCGGGAGCGGGAGTAAAGCCGAGGCCTACCCATTTCATTCCCAGTTTGGGAAGTGGCTGGCTGAGCACCAGCAAGCGGGAGCAGCATCTTCACCGCGGAGTACGAGGAAAACCGGACCAGGAGGCGGGGCAGCGACGTCGACACCCCCGCTCTGACCGTGATGGACATCAGCCGCTCACCGAGAGCACCCACCAACTGGAGATTGGGCAAGCTTCTGGGGGAAGGAGCTTTTGGCCGAGTATACCTGTGCTACGACGTGGATACTGGAAGAGAACTGGCCGTCAAACGAGTTCAGTTGGACCCCGATAGCCTAGAGACAAGCAAGGAAGTAAATGAGTGCGAGATCCAGTTGTTGAAGAACTTGCTGCGTGAGCGAATCGTTCAGTATTACGGCTGCTTGAGGGACCCCCAGGAAAGGACCCTTTCCGTATTTATGGAATATATGCCTGGGGGTTCCATTAAGGATCAGTTGAAAGCGTACGGGGCTCTTACCGGGAACGTGACTAGGAAATATATCCGCCAAATTCTGGAGGGTGTCTACTATTTGCACAGTAATACGATTGGACATAGAGATGTTAAAGCCCAGCCCGCACCCTCCGCTCCTCCGCCGCTAATCTCCTCACCGTACCTCGTTCTCGCCCCGTCCCGCCATCGACCCCCGGCCCACGTCATCCCCCGGGCCTGGAATGCCCTCCCTCTGCCCATCCGCCAAGCTAGCTCTCTTCCTCCCTTCAAGGCCCTACTGAGAGCTCACCTCCTCCAGGAGGCCTTCCCAGACTGAGCCCCTTCCTTCCACTCCCCCTCATCCCCCTCTCCATCCCCCCACCTTACCTCCTTCCCTTCCCCACAGCACCTGTATATATGTATATATGTTTGTACATATTTATTACTCTATTTATTTTACTTGTACATATCTATTCTATTTTATTTTGTTAGTATGTTTGGTTCTGTTCTCCGTCTCCCCCTTTTAGACTGTGAGCCCACTGTTGGGTAGGGACTGTCTCTATATGTTGCCAACTTGGACTTCCCAAGCGCTTAGTGCAGTGCTCTGCACACAGTAAGCGCTCAATAAATACGATTGATTGATTGATTGCTACAAGTCAAACCCCACGGGAGGGAGTCGGAGGCGGAGACTCGAGTTGACCGAGCGGAAGGAGGCAACGGTGAACCACTTCCGTCTTTTTACCAAGAAAACTCCGCGGATGCGTTGCCGGGATGATTGCCGACGGAGAGTGGGGGGCTCTGGGAGCGATGGGTCCGTAATGTCGCCACGGGTCGGAAATGACACGACGGCATAAGACGAGACCAAAGGAGGCCTATGTGTGGTTAGTGCCTACCTAGTTTAGTGATTGAGTCCTATGTCTGCCACTTTTTTTTGGAAGGGACATCTAGTACAACCTATCCCGGAGTTACCGGATGGGAGTTTGGCCGTCACTTCTGAACTTAAGAGGCCTTGTCAGTGGAGCACCCAACATGGCATACTGGGCAGATCCAGAACTAACTGAATCAATCAATCAATCAATCGTATTTATTGAGCGCTTACTATGTGCAGAGCACTGTACTAAGCGCTTGGGAAGTACAAATTGGCAACACATAGAGACAGTCCCTACCCAACAGTGGGCTCACAGTCTAAAAGTGAATGGGAGAAGCAGCACGGCACAGAGGATAGAGCCCGGCCCTGGGCGTCAGAAGGTCATGGGTTCTAATCCCGGCTCCACCGCCCGGCTGCTGTGTGACCTGGGGCAAGTCACTACACTTCTCAGTGCTTCGGTTACCTCACCTGTAAAATGGGGGTTGAGACTGTGATCCCCATGTGGGACAGGGGCTGTGTCCAACCTGACTTGCTTGTAGCCACGCCAGCGCTTCGTACAGTACCTGGGACATTGTAAGTGCTTAATCAATCAATCAATCAATCGTATTTATTGAGCGCTTACTGTGTGCAGAGCACTGGACTAAGCGCTTGGGAAGTACAAGTTGGCAACATATATACCATCAACAATTTTAATTCGTAATATTAAATCTTAACAAGTATCACCGTCGTTATTATCGTGACAACTGGCGTTGCCAAAATAGAAAGCCAGCCCTCCTTCTCCCCCGCCAACCCTGTAGCCCTCAACCAGATAAGCAGTGGTGGGGGGAGAGTCCTACAGCCCTGCTGCGTAACGTATCTAAACCCAAGTTTCTTGAGGGCGGGGAACATGGTTACCGACTGTACTGCACTCTCCCAACTGCTTAGTCTAGCGTCCTGCACAAGTAAACATCCTCTAGATACCGTTGATTGATGGACGGCAGGTGCAGAAATAGTCAAGGTCCATCTTTGGTTTGAAACGAGGGAGCTCGCGTGTCGGGGCAGCTGCCCGGTCGTAGAGTGCAGGAATGGAGGGACGGGTCCATTCCAAAAGGAGAAAATAAAACAGCTGGGAAGAAAACTGGTGGAATACAGGGTGCTGCACACAATAGATGGCCCCACTCCTTCCCTTCCCCACACCACCTGTATATATGTATATATGTTTGTACATATTTTTACTCTATTTATTTTAGTTGTACATATCTATTCTATTTTATTTTGTTACTATGTTTGGTTTTGTTCACTGTCTCCCCCTTTTAGACTGTGAGCCCACTGTTGGGTAGGGACTGTCTCTATGTGATGCCAATTTGTACTTCCCAAGCGCTTAGTACAGTGCTCTGCACATAGTAAGCGCTTAAGAAATACGATTGATGATGATGATGCAGGAATGGAGGGGCGGGTCCATTCCAGAAGGAGAAAATGAAACAGCTGGGAAGAAAACTGTTTGGTGGAACCCAGGGTGCTGCACACAATAGATGGCCCCACTCCTTCCCTTCTCCCCACCACCTGTATATATGTATATATGTTTGTACATTTTTTACTCTATTTTACTTGTACATATCTATTCTATTTTATTTTGTTACTATGTTTGGTTTTGTTCTCTGTCTCCCCCTTTTAGACTGTGAGCCCACTGTTGGGTAGGGACTGTCTCTATATGTTGCCAATTTGTACTTCCCAAGCGCTTAGTACAGTGCTCTGCACATAGTAAGCGCTTAAGAAATACGATTGATGATGATGATGCAGGAATGGAGGGACGGGTCCATTCCAGAAGGAGAAAATAAAACAGCTGGGAAGAAAACTGTTTGGTGGAACCCAGGGTGCTGAACACAATAGATGGCCCCACTCCTTCCCTTCTCCCCACCACCTGTATATATGTATATATGTTTGTACATATTTATTACTCCATTTATTTATTTATTTATTTTACTTCTACATATCTGTTCTATTTATTTTATTTTGTTAGTATGTTTGGTTTTGTTCTCTGTCTCCCCCTTTTAGACTGTGAGCCCACTGTTGGGTAGGGACTGTCTCTATATGTTGCCAGTTTGTACTTCCCAAGCGCTTAGTACAGTGCTCTGCACATAGTAAGCACTCAATAAATACGATTGATGATGATGATGCAGGAATGGAAGGGCAGGTCCATTCCAGAAGGAGAAAATAAAACAGCTGGGAAGAAAACCGTTCGGCGGAACCCAGGGTGTTGCTTTCAGTTTTGCTGCACACAATGGATGGCCCCACTCCTTCTCTTCCCCACACCACCTGTATATATGTATATATGTTTGTACATATTTTTACTCTATTTATTTATTTATTTTACTTGTACATATCTATTCTATTTATTTTATTTTGTTAGTATGTTTGGTTTTGTTCTCTGTCTCCCCCTTTTAGACTGTGAGCCCACTGTTGGGTAGGGACTGTCTCTATATGTTGCCAATTTGTACTTCCCAAGCGCTTAGTACAGTGCTCTGCACATAGTAAGCGCTTAAGAAATACGATTGATGATGATGATGCAGGAATGGAGGGACGGGTCCATTCCAGAAGGAGAAAATAAAACAGCTGGGAAGAAAACTGTTCGGCGGAACCCAGGGTGCTGCACACAATAGATGGCCCCACTCCTTCCCTTCCCCACACCACCTGTATATATGTATATATGTTTGTACATATTTATTACTCCATTTATTTTACTTGTACATATCTATTCTATTTTATTTTGTTACTATGTTTGGTTTTGTTCTCTGTCTCCCCCTTTTAGACTGTGAGCCCACTGTTGGGCTCACTGTTGGACTGTATATGTTGCCAATTTGTACTTCCCAAGCGCTTAGTACAGTGTTCTGCACATAGTAAGCGCTCAATAAATATAATTGATGATGATGATGATGACTTCCATGAGATTTTGGCCTTCTTAACTCTTCAACTTCAGTCCGCTTTCTTGCTATCGCTGGTATTTCTCCTATCAAGGCCCCGGGCCTTGGGAACATGCTCGGGAGCTGCGGAGGATGCGCTTCTGGGGCAGAGGTGGGTGGAGAAGCAGTGTGGTATAATGGATAGAGCACGTGCCTTCGAGTCAGAATGTCATCATCATCATCATCAATCGTATTTATTGAGCGCTTACTGTGTGCAGAGCACTGTACTCAGCGCTTGGGAAGTACAAGTTGGCAACATATCTTTATAAAATGTAAGCACCTGAGTGCTTACGCCCAGCATTTCCAATTAAACAACACGGTAAGTGACAGAGACTACCCAGATTTTTAATTAACCTAAAGTCATTTTGCTGAATGAGATGTGTAATCATGGTTGAGGTAGGTCAAGTTTAGCTGAAGATTATTTTCTTCATTTTCAATAGCCTAAGATTTCTCAAATTCGTTTTTGTTGTTGTTGTCGTCCCCCAGTTAAATACTGTTGGGCCTTGTTTTCTTTAGCCAAAAAAAAAAAGCTGTATTGAGGAAAGTGGTATAATATCGTATAATATCGCTTGGGAAGTACAAGTTAGCAACATATAGAGACAGTCCGGACCCAATAGTGGGCTCACGGTCTAAAAGGGGGAGGCAGAGAACAAAACCAAACATACCAACAAAATAAAATAAATAGAATAGATATGTACAAGTAAAATAAATAAATAGAGTAATAAATATGTACAAACATATATACATATATACATGTCACGGGTTCTAATCCCAGCTCCGCCACTAGTGTGCTGTGTGACCTTGGCCAAGTCACTTCTCTGGGCCTCAATTACCTCAACTGTAAAATCAATCGTATTTATTGAGCGCTTACTGTGTGCAGAGCACTGTACTAAGCGCTTGTAAAATGGGGATTAAGACAGCGAGCCCCATCTGGGACAGGGACCGCGTCCGACCCCATTTGCTTATATCCATCCCGGTGTTTAGTACAGTGCCTGGCTACCGTAGTTTAGTGGTTAACAAATACCATTATTATTATTATTATTATTATTATTACCCCCTGGCAGGCCGATACAGGGCATGTGAGTGGAGATGGCACCTACTGGTGAGGGGCTCCCCCAAGGCCTTTGGACGATGCTGGGCTTGAGAGGACGGCGGGCAGGGAGGGGAGGCTGGGGACCGTTCAGGGTAGAAAGAGAAACAGCATGGCTCAGACGAAAGAGCACGGGTTTAGGAGTCACAGGTCATGGGTTCTAATCCCACTCCGCCACTTTGCTGTGTGACTTTGGGCAAGTCACTTCACTTCTCTGTGCCTCAGCTACCTCATCTGTAAAATGGGAATTAAGCCTGTGAGCCCCACCTGGGACAACCGGATCACCTTGTATCCCCCCCAGTGCTTAGAACAGTGCTTGGCACACAGTAAGCGCTTAACAAACACCACTATTATTATTATATTATTATGTGAGGCAACCTGATCACCTTGTATTCTCCCTGGTGCTTAGAACAGCGCTTGGCATGTAGTAAGCACTGAACAAATGTCATCATTATTATTATTATGTTGCCGACTTGTAATAATAACCATAATAATGATGGTATTTGTTAAGCGTTTACTACATGCCAAGCACTGTTCTAAGCACTGGGGGGATACGAGGTGATCAGGTTGTCTCACGTGGGGCTCACAGTCTTAATCCCCCTTTTACAGATGAGGGAACTGAGGCCCAGAGAAGGGAACGCAGCACGGCTCAGTGGAAAGAGCCCGGGCTTTGGAGTCAGAGATCATGGGTTCAAATCCCGGCTCCGCCACTTTTTCATTCAATCGTATTTATTGAGCGCTTACTGTGTGCAGAGCACTGTACTAAGCGCTTGGGAAGTACAAGTTGGCAACATATAGAGACGGTCCCTACCCAACAGTGGGCTCGCAGTCTAGACGGGGGAGACAGAGAACAAAACAAAACATATTAACAGAATAAAATGAATAGAATGTGTACAAGTAAAAGAAATAGAGTAATAAATTCGTACATACATATATACAGGTGCTGTGGGGGAGGGAAGGAGGGAAGGCGGGGGGCTGGAGAGGGGGCGAGGGGGAGAGGAAGGAAGGGGCTCAGTCTGGGAAGGCCTCCTGGAGGAGGTGAGCTCTCAGGAGGGCCTTGAAGGGAGGAAGAGAGCTAGCTTGGCGGATGTGGGGAGGGAGGGCATTCCAGGCCAGGGGGAGGACGTGGGCCGGGGGTCGACGGCGGGACAGGCGAGAACGAAGTACAGTGAGGAGATTAGCAGCGGAGGGTGCGGGCTGGGCTGGAGAAGGAGAGAAGGGAGGTGAGGTAGGAGGGGGCGAGGGGATGGACAGCCTTGAAGCCCAGGGTGAGGAGTTACTTCTCTGTGCCTCAGTTCCCTCATCTGTAAAATGGGGATTAAGACTGTGAGCCCCCCGTGGGACAGCCTGATCACCTTGTAACCTCCCAGCGCTTAGAACAGTGCTTTGCACATAGTAAGCGCTTAATAAATGCTATTATTATTATTATTATTATTATTATTCTAGACTGTGAGCCCACTGATGGGTAGGGACCGTCTCTCTATGTTGCCAACTTGTACTTCCCAAGCGCTTAGTACAGTGCTCTGCACACAGTAAGCGCTCAATAAATATGATTGATTGTAACCTCCCAGCGCTTAGAACAGTGATTTGCAAATAGTAAGCGCTTAATAAATGCTATTATTATTATTATTATTATCATTATTCCAGACTGTGAGCCCGCTGTTGGGTAGGGACCGTCTCTCTGTGTTGCCGACTTGTACTTCCCAAGCGCTTAGTACAGTGCTCTGCACACACTAAGCGCTCAATAAATACGATTGATTGATTGTAACCTCCCAGTGCTTAGAACAGTGCTTTGCAAATAGTAAGCGCTTAATAAATGCTATTATTATTATTATTATTATTATTATCATTATTCCAGACTGTGAGCCCGCTGTTGGGTAGGGACCGTCTCTCTGTGTTGCCGACTTGTACTTCCCAAGCGCTTAGTACAGTGCTCTGCACACAGTAAGCGCTCAATAAATATGATTGATTGTAACCTCCCAGCGCTTAGAACAGTGATTTGCAAATAGTAAGCGCTTAATAAATGCTATTATTATTATTATTATTATTATTATCATTATTCCAGACTGTGAGCCCGCTGTTGGGTAGGGACCGTCTCTATATGTTGCCAACTTGTACTGCCCAAGCGCTTAGTACAGTGCTCTGCACACAGTAAGCGCTCAATAAATACGATTGATTGTAACCTCCCAGCGCTTAGAACAGTGCTTTGCAAATAGTAAGCGCTTAATAAATGCTATTATTATTATTATTATTATCATTATTCCAGACTGTGAGCCCGCTGTTGGGTAGGGACCGTCTCTCTATGTTGCCAACTTGTACTTCCCAAGCGCTTAGTACAGTGCTCTGCACACAGTAAGCACTCAATAAATATGATGATTGATTGTAACCTCCCAGTGCTTAGAACAGTGCTTTGCACCTAGTAAGCACTTAATAAATGCTATTATTATTATTGTTTTTATCATTATTCTAGACTGTGAGCCCACTGTTGGGTCTCTATATGTTGCCAACTTGTACTTCCCAAGTGCTTAGTCCAGTGTTCTGCACACAGTAAGCGCTCAATAAATACGATTGAATGAATGAAGTGACTTGCCCAAAGTCACCCAGCTGACTAGTGGCAGAGCCGGGATTTGAACCCCTGACCTCTGGCTCCAAAGCCAGTGCGCTGCACACATACTAAGCGCTCAGTAAATACGATTGAATGAATGGGGTTGCCCCTTCCTTCCTCTCCCCCTCGTCCCCCTCTCCATCCCCCCATCTTACCTCCTTCCCTTCCCCACAGCACCTGTATATATGGATATATGTTTGTACAGATTTATCACTCTATTTATTTATTTATTTTACTTGTACCTATCCATTCTATTTATTTTATTTTGTTAGTATGTTTGGTTTTGTTCTCTGTCTCCCCCTTTTAGACTGTGAGCCCGCTGTTGGGTAGGGACCGTCTCTCTATGTTGCCAGCTTGGACTTCCCAAGCGCTTAGTCCAGTGCTCTGCACACAGTAAGCGCTCAATAAATACGATTGATTGATGAGGATGACAGAGAACAAGACCAAACATACTAACAAAATAAAATAAAAAGAATAGATATGTACAAGTAAAATAAATAAATAAGAGTAATAAATATGTACAAACATGTTGCCAGCTTGGACTTCCCAAGCGCTCAGTACAGTGCTCTGCACACAGTAAGCGCTCAATCAATACGGCCCCATCTTACCTCCTTCCCTTCCCCACAGCACCTGTGTATATGTCTATATGTTTGTGCATATTTATTACTCTATTTATCTTGTACATATCTATTCTATTTATTTTATTTTGTTAGTATGTTTGGTTTTGTTCTCCGTCTCCCCCTTCTAGACTGTGAGCCCGCTGTTGGGTAGGGACTGTCTCTCTATGTTGCCAACTTGGACTTCCCAAGCGCTTAGCACAGTGCTCTGCACACAGTAAGCGCTCGATAAATACGATGGATTGATTGATTGATTGATTGATTGATGACGATGCTAGTAAGCGCTTCACAGAGGCCATCGTTCCTATGAGTCTGAGGAGAAGGGGGGCGTGGCTTAGGGTGGGCGGGGCTTGGGTCGGGGGCGTGGCCTGGGTCGGGGGCGTGGCCTGGCGGCCACCGCTCCTATGATTCTGAGGAGAAAGGGGGCGTGGCTTCCGGTGGGCGTGGCCTGGGGCGGGGGCGTGGCGTGGCGGCCACCGTTCCGAGGATTCTGAGGGGAAAGGGGCGCGGCTTATGGTGGGCGGGGCCTGGCGGCCATCGCTCCCATGATTCTGAGGATAAAGGGGCGTGGCTTCTGGTGGGCGTGAGGAGAAAGGGGCATGGCTTCCGGTGGGCGGGGCCTTGGGCCTGGGTCGGGGGCGTGGCCTGGCGGCCACCGCTCCTATGATTCTGAGGAAAGAGGGGGCGTGGCTTCAGGTGGGCGTGGCCTGGGGCGGAGGCGTGGCGTGGCGGCCATCGTTCCGAGGATTCTGAGGGGAAAGGGGCGCGGCTTATGGTGGGCGGGGCCTGGCGGCCATCGCTCCTATGATTCTGAGGATAAAGGGGCGTGGCTTCTGGTGGGCGTGAGGAGAAAGGGGCGTGGCTTCCGGTGGGCGGGGCCTTGGGGCGGGGGCGGGGCCTGGCGGGACGCCTTGGTGTGGGCCCCCGCGCGCTCCGTAGGGCGGCGGCCGGCGAGGCGTCCGGCGGCGCGCGGCAAGATGGCGGCCGGTCGGACGGCCGGCGCGCGCGCTGAGGGGCGCCTCAGCTTCCCGAGAGGTCTGCGGTTGCTAGGCAACTCCGCCTCCTCCTCTTCCTCCTCCTCCTCCTCCTCCTCCTCCTCCTCCTCCTCACTGTCCGCCAGCGCCGCCCGGACAGGTGAGTGACGCGGCCGCCGCTCATCTGCAATACCTGCCATTTTATTTCTTTGCCTCGATGTCAGCGTCCCCTCCCTAGACTGTAAGCCCTCCGTGGGCAGGGGATGGGACTGGTGTACCTTCCCAGGGGCTCCGTACAGCGCACCGCACCCAGTAAGCGCTTAATCAGCATTCCCCCTTCTAGGCCGTGAGCCCGCTGTTGGGTAGGGACCGTCTCTAATCTGTCATTTTATTGGTTTGCCTTGATGTCAGCGTCCCCTCCCTAGACTGTAAGCCCTCTGTGGGCAGGGGATGGGACTGGTGATTGGTGGATTGTACTTTCCCAACGGGCTTCGTGCACTGCACCGCACACAGTGAGCGCTTAACAGCCCACTGTTGGGTTGGGCCCGTCTCTCTATGTTGCCAACTTGTACTTCCCAAGCGCTTAGTGCGGTGCTCTGCACACAGTAAGCGCTCAATAAATACGATTGATGAATAAATACGACTGATTAATAAACACCCCCCCCCCCTTCTAGACTGTGAGCCCACTTTTGGGTAGGGGCTGTGTCTAAATGTTGCCAACTTGTACTTCCCGAGCGCTTAGTACGGTGCTCTGCACACAGTAAGCGCTCAATAAATACGATTGATTGATTGACAATTGAGTGAATGAATGGATATTGTATATATGGTTGTACATATTTATTACTCTATTTATTTATTTCACTTGTACATTTCTATGCTATTTATTTTATTTTGTTGGTATGTTTGGTTTGGTTCTCTGTCTCCCCCTTTTAGACTGTGAGCCCACTGTTGGGTAGGGACTGTCTCTATGTGTTGCCAATTTGTACTTCCCAAGCGCTTAGTCCAGTGCTCTGCACACAGTAAGCGCTCAATAAATACGATTGATTGATTGTTAATTGAGTGAATGAATGAATAATCTCCTCCCCGGGCCTCCTCCTCGCCCGGCCCACATCATCCCCCTGGCCTGTTGGTTGTCTGCGCTTAGTACGGTGCTCTGCACACAGTAATCGCTCAATAAATACGATTGATTGATTGACAATTGAGTGAATGAATGAATGAATGGATATTGTATATATGTATATATGGTTGTACAAAGTTATTACTCTATTTATTTATTTTACTTGTACATTTTTATCCTATTTATTTTATTTTGTTGGTATGTTTGGTTTTGTTCTCTGTCTCCCCCTTTTAGACTGTGAGCCCGCTGTTGGGTAGGGACTGTCTCTATATGTTGCCAACTTGGACTTCCCAAGCGCTTGGTACAGTGCTCTGCACACAGTAAGTGCTCAATAAATACGGTTGATTAATAAACATTCCCCCTTCTAGACTGTGAGCCCACTGTTGGGTAGGGACCGTCTCTATATGTTGCCAACTTGGACTTCCCAAGCGCTTAGTCCAGTGCTCTGCACACAGTAAGCGCTCAATAAATGCGATTGATTGATTGTTAATTGAGTGAATGAATGAATAATCTCCTCCCCGGGCCTCCTTCTCGCCCAGCCCACGTCATCCCCCTGGCCTGTTGGTTGTCTGCGCTTAGTACGGTGCTCTGCACACAGTAAGCGCTCAATAAATACGATTGATTGATTGACAATTGAGTGAATGAATGAATGAATGAATGGATATTGTATATATGTATATATGGTTGTACAAAGTTATTACTTTATTTATTTATTTATTTTACTTGTACATTTCTATCCTATTTATTTTATTTTGTTGCTGTGTTTGGTTTTGTTCTCTGTCTCCCCCTCTTAGACTGTGAGCCCACTGTTGGGTAGGGACTGTCTCTATGTGTTGCCAATTTGTACTTCCCAAGCGCTTAGTCCAGTGCTCTGCACACAGTAAGCGCTCAATAAATACGATTGATTGATTGATTGATTGATTGATGGATGGATGATCTCCTCCCCGGGCCTCCTTCTCGCCTGGCCCACATCATCCCCCTGGCCTGTTGGTTGTCTGTCTCCCCCTTCTAGACTGTGAGCCCGCTGTTGGGTAGGGACTGGCTCTACATGTTGCCAACTTGGACTTCCCAAGCGCTTGGTACAGTGCTCTGCACACAGTAAGTGCTCAATAAATATGGTTGATTAATAAATATTCCCCCTTCTAGACTGTGAGCCCACTGTTGCGTAGGGACCGTCTCTATATGTTGCCAACTTGGACTTCCCAAGCGCTTAGTACAGTGCTCTGCACACAGTAAGCGCTCAATAAATACGATTGATTGATTGATAATTGAGTGAGTGAATGAATGAATGAATAATCTCGTCCCCGGGCCTCCTTCTCACCCTGCCCACATCATCCCCCTGGCCTGTTTGTTGTCTGTCTCCTCCTTCTAGACTTTGAGCCCGCTGTTGGGTAGGGACCGTCTCCAATCTGTCATTTTATTGGTTTGCATTGATGTCAGCGTCCCCTCCCTAGACTGTAAGCTCTCTGTGGGCAGGGGATGTGACTGGTGATTGGTGGATTGTACTTTCCCAACGGGCTTAGTGCAGTGCACCGCACACAGTAAGCGCTTAATAAATATTCCCCCTTCTAGACTGTGAGCCCGCTGTTGGGTAGGGACTGAAGAGAAGGAGAAAGGTCAGGGCTGGAGAGGTAGGTTTGGGAATTGTCCATGTGGAAATGGTAGGTAACGCCATGGGAGCAGATGAGTTCTCCAAGGGAGTGGGTGTAGGTGGAAAATAGAAGGGGACTCACAACTGAGCACTGTGAACACTAAGGGACCCCCACAGTTAGAGGGTGGGAGGCAGAGGAGGAACCGGCGAAAGAGACCGAGAAGGAGCGGCCTGAGAGAGGAGGAGGAGAACCAGGAGAGGATGGTGTCATTGAAGCCAAGGTTAGGTAATATTTTCAGAAGAAGGGGATGGTCCATAGTGTCAAAGGAGGTCGAGAAGATGAGAACGATTAGGATAGAATAGAGGCTATTGGATTTGGCAAGAAAGAGATCATTGATGACCTTAGACAGGGCTGTTTCCATGGAGTGAAGGGGGTGGAAGCCCAATTAGAAGGGGTCAAGCAGAGAATTGGAGGTGGCAGGGGTAGGCAACTCACTCAAAGAGTTTGGAAAGGAGTGGAAAATTGGGAAAGAGGCAGCCTGACCTAGTGGAAGGCCTGGGAGTCAGGGAACCTGGGTTCTAATCCCGGCTCTGCCTCTTGTCTGCTGTGTGGCCTTGGATAAGTTACCTAACATTTCTGTGCATCGGGTACTTCACCTGTAAAATGGGGATTAAGACTGTGAGCCCCGTGTGGGACGTGGACTGTGTTCCGTCTGATTATCGTCTACCCCGGTGTTTAGGTATAGTGCCTGGCACATAGGAAATGCTTATCAAATTCCATTTTTAAAAAATGGCAGGGGATGGATCGGGTGATAACTACAGCATCCCATAGAGTCAAAGGTGGGTTTTTGTAGGGTAGGGGATATGTGGGAATGTTTGAAAGCAGTGGGGAAGGAGCTGTTGGGAAGTGACCGACTGAAGATTGCGGGAGAAGAGAGGGAGGAAGTGTTTTGATAAGGTATGAGAGGATGGGGCCGGAGGTGCAGGCGGAGGGGGTAGATTTGAAGAGTGGGCCGGATATCTGGTCTTGAGATACTGCTGGGAAAGATGGGAGAGTCGAAGAGAGGGCAGGAGGTGGGACTGACTGGTGGAGATTTTCAGCCTGTTGATTGCAGTCGGTAAATCAAGATGTCTCAAAAACGAAAGATCACATTAACCCAGTGAACAGTCCTGTTGAAAGCAATGTGCAACTCCCCCCATTAATAATGGCATTTATGAATGGATCTTATCTTGACCCTAATTAAGTCAAATTAATGAGAAACCTTTATCGCGGGTAAAAAGTTCATCTAAACTTAGTCTGATATGAAAAATAGTCGCGGCGCCTTCTCTGAGGGATTTACGAGTAATCCCCAGGAGGATGGCAGGGGCCGGGAGGTAGCTGTTTTTCAGATCATAGGCATCTGAGGAGATTAAGCTATTGGCTGACTCTGCCACATGCACGCTGGTGGTGCTATAATTTGTGTTTCCATTACACGGTTTGGATATAACGTAATGGAAGTATTAGGGAATGAGTATCCCTTCCACAATATGGGTCTGTTCCGGTATAATACCATCCACAAGGCCCCTCAAGGAGATTCGGTGTAGGAAGAAACAGTTATTCCCATTGCGTGTGTCTGTCCGTCAAGGCGTATGGCGGCTACCCATTCCAGTCCCGGCCCGAGCGTTACTGTATTGTTGATGACTTTGTGCTTCTGCAGCTCTATAGCCTTTAATACAGTAAAATTAGTAATCGTTGCCCTTTTGCTCGAAGATGATGCTGGCAACTGTGAGGCCGTATCAGTGAGCTTGAGGGTCTTTGGGGAAGAATTGCTTGCATACTCTGTCCTGGAAATTCAGGTGGACACGTTTTCCGGAGCCTTGCCATCCAGGCACCAGTGGTTCAGAGCAGGAAGGTATGTCACTACTGCCAAAAGGGAATGTGTTTGAGATGCCTTTGCAGTGGGGTCAGGGTTTGCACTGGCACTCTCACGGGATTCCCCCAGTGACTAGGGGCCCTCGCTGCAGGAGAACTAGTAGGGAGAAGAGGGTGCAGTCTGGCATCACAGAGCACAGCACCCCTGACATCCCAACAGCAAGCAGACACCACTGTGAACCCCCAGTTGGTAAGCCACTGTTGAAAACAGTCCTCAGAACAGCTTAGAAAGGGTCATAAGGGAGGCAGAGCCCTTTCCCCTCTCTCACGAATACCAGGGAAAAATGGTCACGGGGGTTAAGCTCCTGGGGAGTAGCAAATGTGCTTGCTTCTGTTGCATCCCTTTAGACCCTAAGCTCCTTGTGGGCAGGGAGCATATCTACCAACTCCATGATACCATCCTCTTCCAAGCGCTTCGAGCAAAAAGACAACGATTACTAATTTTACTGTATTAAAGGCTATAGAGCTGCACACAACAAGTGCTCCATACCACTGATTGATTGGTAACTTGGTTTATTGAACTCAATTTAGGTGTAGTTGGTGGCCCAGGTATATGATTTGGTGCCAAATGTGATCTTTCTGCTGAGGATGCTTTTCTGTCCTCTCTTGTCAAATTTCCAACTAACGGGCATTATGAAGGGTTTCTTTTGCAGGGGCGTTGGTTGTGTTCTCTGAGATGTGCACTGTGATGACCTTGGGCCAGAACACTAGGTTGGAGACCCCATTAGACTGTTTTGGGTCCCCCCCCTTTAAGCTAGACTCCTCAAGAAAGAGAGAGCATCTTTGACTTCCCGTTGTGTGTCTCAGTCCCCTTCTTTTCTCCAAATCCATCCTCTCCCTTGGAGAAATCATTCGCTCCCATGGCTTCAACTGCCATTGATTGATATGTTCTCCCAGTACTTGGCACAATGTTCTGCACAGAAGCACTCAGCGATTATTATTATTACAGCCATTTCTCTGAAACTGTTTTCTTAACAGTTTTCCAATCACCAACATATTAGGCACTCGAAATTTTTTTTCTATGCCCTTCAGTTTTCAGTAATTCCTGGCTCAATTGAACCCTTGGGAGAATGTCTGTTAAAGTTGTTCATGAAATCTACATTTAACAGTTACTTCGGTGACAGTTCCAGTTTTATTACTTTGAAGAATTGATATGCTCTGTGCCATACTGTTTGGTTCATGTGCCTTTGTTCCATGCTGTATTTTGATTTTTGTTTTTTCCTTATATTGGGAGGTTGAGATAAATTACATAAGAAACGTGCTTGTGTAATTAAAGTACATTTGGTAGCACGAAGGCAGGGGTGAAAGAAGAACTATAAGTCTGCTTTAACAGTCTCGTAGGTTCAATGCACTTAACTTGTTTTTAGAACTATTTGGGTTAAGAAAGTTTTGAAGTATAGTACTCTCCAATGGCTTTTTCTCTATTGCTCTCAAACATGCTTATGTATCCCCTATCCTACAAAAACCTTCCCTAGACCACACAGCTCCCTCCAGTTATTGCCCCATCACCCTCCTAGCATTTCAGTCCAAACTTCTGGAGAGCATCGTTTATACCGTCTGTCTCCTCTTCCTCTCCTCCAGTTCTCTCCTTGACCCCCTCCAGTCTGGCTTCCTCCCCCTTCACTCCACAGAAGCAACCCTCTCTCAGATAAACAATGACCTTCTTGTCAAATCAGGTAGCCTCTAGTCCATCCTAACCCTCTCAGCCTCCTTTGATAATGTAGACCACCCTCTTCTCCTTGCAGCTTTATCCGGCCTTGGAGTCTCTGACACTGACCTCCTTTGGTTCTCCTCCCATCTCTCTGACCATTCCTTCTCAGTCTCTTTGGCTGGCTTCTTCTCGGCCTCTCTCCTTCTGACAGGCTCCGTTCTAGGTCCCCTTATATTCTCCTCTACTCCTGCTCCCTGGGAGAACTCATTCCCTCTGCAGATGATTCCCAAATCTACATCTTCAGGCCTAACTTCTCCCCTGTCCTGCAGTTTCACATTTCCTCCTGCCTTCGAGACATATCTAGTTGGGTGTCCTGCCAACACCTCAAATTAAACATGTCTAAACTGACCTCTGTATCTTCCCATCCAAACCCTGTGCTCCCCTTCCCCTGTCTTTCCCACCACTGTACACAACACCACCTTGTCTCACGAGCCTGTAACCTTGGCATTGTCCTCGACTGATCCCACTCATTCCACCCACGTATTCAATCTGTCACCACATCCTGTCGGTTTTACCTTCACAACATTGCTAAAATATGCCCTTTCCTGTCCATCCAAACTGCGGCCATGCCGATCCAAGCACTTATCCTATCCTGCTTGACTACTGCATCAGCCTCCTCACTGACCTTCCTGCCTCCCGTCTCTCCCCACTCCAATCCATTCTTCATCCCCGTCCCTCACTAATCTCTTCCCAGCCCACACACTCCACTCCTCTAGCGCCAGTTTCTTCACTGTGCTCCAGTCTCATCTGTCTCGCTGCCGACCCCTTTCTCACATCCTTCCTCTACCCTGAAACTCCCTCTCCCTCCATATGTGCCGGAACCCCACTCTCTCCACCTTCAGAGCCCAATTAAGGGTAAATCTTCTCCCTGAGGGCTTCCCTGATGAAGCCCTCTTTTCCCTGGCTCGCTCTCCCTTCTGCATCATCTATGCACTTGGATCTGTAATCTTTGGACATTTGATTTTCACCCCACCCCAACCCCATAGCACTTAGGTACATATTTTTAAATTGTTTTTTAAAATTATGTATTCATATGAATGTCTGTCTCCCCCTCTAGATTGTAAAGTCAATATCGGCAGGAACGTGTTTGCTAATTCTGTTGTATTGTACTGTCCCAAGTGCTTAGAACAGTGCTTTGTACTTAGTAACTGGTGCTCGATGCATACCATTAACTGATTGATTATAGAGTTTTCAGAATCCTTTTTGTGTAAGGTTTGGTGATGCAAGACGAGGGCAGTTGTGATTAGAAGAGAATAATGCATATCAGCACATTTTTGTGGCTGTCAAGGTATTATATCGAGACCCCGTGGTCCGGAAGGAAGAGCGTGGATGCGGGAGTGAGGAGGCCTGAGTTCTAGCGTTATGTTTGCTACCGACCTACTGCGTGACCTGGGACCGGTTGCTTAATCTTTATGTTTTTCAATTTCCTCAATCAATCAGTCGTATTTATTGAGCGCTTACTGTGTGCAGAGCACTGTACTAAGCGCTTGGGAAGTACAAGTTGGCAACATATAGAGAAAGTCCAAATACCCGCCTCTTCTTACCTATGGTGGGATGCTTTGAGGCCATCATGAGGTAAATATTTTGTAAGCAGTTTGAAAAACTAAAACCCAGAAATGTAAGGTAATTTTTATCAGTGGAACTAAGCTAGCAGAGCGAATCATCTTTCATGATATCTCTGCAACAGATAGCAGACTTTTCCAGAAGTCTTTTTTTGGCCATGTGGCCCGTAGCTTTGCACAGTAGAAGTCTCAAGAGCAGATTTTCAAAAATTAATATTAAAACTTTCTTTCCAGGTCTTCAGCTGAGACAAGAAATGATGCACTAAGAAGTTCTAAATGTCCGGGATTCCCTGGAGGAAATGCAAACGGTTCATTTTTGAAGTGTGGAAAAGAAACCTGACTCACAGTTTACATGTGTAGATCACTGCGTTACTGTGTCAGCCACTGCCTCTATGCAGCAATGACAAAATTGGAGGATGCAAACAGAGAAGTGAACATGCATTCTTCAATCCGCTACCTTGGCTATTTTGCCAAGATCAACTTGCTGGTAGCCGTATGCTTGGGCCTCTATGTAAGATGGGAAAAGACGGCCGATGCCCTAATTTTAGTCATCTTTATCCTGGGTCTTTTTGTGCTTGGGATTGCCAGCATACTGTATTACTATTTTTCCATGGAGGCAGCGAGTTTAAGTCTCTCTAATCTCTGGTTTGGATTTTTGCTCGGCCTCCTGTGCTTCCTGGATAATTCCCCTTTCCAGAACGACACGAAAGAAACGGCCACCAAATATCTGCTCCTTACATCCCTGGGGCTGAGGATACTCTGTGCCTTGGTGGAACGAAGCTGTGGCTGCGTCCGTCACCGCCCCACCCTGCTGACCTCGGTGGAGTTTCTGGAGCTGGTCGGATTTGCCATTGCGAGCACGACCATGCTGGTGGAAAAGTCTCTGAGCGTCATCCTGCTGGTGGTCGCTTTGGCCCTGCTGATCGTTGACCTGAGGATGAAGTCATTCCTAGCGATTCCAAACCTGCTGATTTTTGGAGCCCTATTATTTTCCCCCTCGTTGGAAGCTCCCCCGAACCCCATAGCCTTTGCCTGTTTCTTTAGCTGCTTAATCGCAGACCCGCTTCTTGACATCTACTTCAGTGGCCTTTCGGTGACCGAGCGGTGGCAACCCTATCTGTTCCGTGGACGGCTTTGCAGAAGGCTCTCGGTCATTTCAATTGCATTGGTGGAATTTGCCTTTTTCGTTCTTTGCGCTTTTAAACTTGGCAACTCTTACCTCTGGTACTTTGTGATTCCGGGATTTTCCATTTTTGGAATTTTCTGGGTGATTTGCCACGTTATTTTCCTTATAACCCTTTGGGGGTTCCATACCAAATTAAATGACTGTCACAAAGTCTATGGCACTCACAGGGTAGATAACAACAGCCTCGATCGAATCATGGCCTCTAAAGGAATGCGTCACTTTTGTTTAATTTCAGAACGACTTGTCTTTTTCAGCCTTCTTGCAACAGCAATTTTGGGTGCAGTATCTTGGCAGGTGAGTTTTGTGTTTATTGATTTCCTCTCATTGGCATTAATTATTTTGCAGTCTATAAAACTTGATGATGCGAGAGTCCAGAAGGCAAGTGCTGGGTGGTTCTGGGTTTTGGGTGAAATCTTTTGGCTTCGAAAGGAGCCTCTCTTTGGATGCTTGATTGGGCATGTTTTCAGTTACAGATTGGAGTTCATTTGGTTTAATCTCTAAAAAAGGATCAGGGTACCTCATTTAAATGTTGACAGATTTGGAGGGTTTTCTCTCAGCAACCCCTTGTCTTCCTCAGCTGTCCTGCGTTCTCCTCCAGTCCTCCTTTTTTTCCACTTCGTAAGTCCAAGTGTTTTGGTGGGAGAACTCCCAGGCTGCCTAGAGATCTCGGTTGGACTATCCTGCATAGGACTTTGCTGTAGATCAGTCCTGAAGAGACAAGCCAGCTGGCCTGTGGCACATTTTTCACTTGAATTAAGTGACAAAGTGTGGTTTGAGTAGATTGAAACCGACCCCAAATGGATCAGTGACAAAATTTAGAGAAGTAAGTTTTCTAGAAAAAATTGCAAAGGGAGTCCAATCTGCATGTGACTGGTCTGTCACATGGCCACTCAACTGCCACATTAGCAGATAACAGAAATGGAACTGAAAAGAAACTTAGACTCTCCTAGTTACTTTCATTTTCAGCGGGCACTGCCTTTTCCAGCGGCACTCAGGCTGATTCTCTCTGACATCATCGAATGGTATCTCTGAGGGGCCATTTGCCACCCATCATTATGCTCAGCTGACAAACACACCGTAGCGCACCAAAACCGAACCCCAAAGAATTTCTTGACTGAAACTGCCTACCGGTTTTCTGTCGTCTGTGTCGGGCTTGACTTTTAGGTTGCGCCCTCGACAGTCTCATTCATACCTGTCCCATCAGAGGTTTTAGTGAATTGGGAGCTTCTCTTCCCCTCAATGTAGCTAGAACACCCCGAAAGTGCAAGATAAAATGCTGCCTCCATCTAGTGACTCAGAAACATACCCCAGTTGCAGGAACCATTTGAAGTTCAGTTCTCCCCACTCGGTATGGCTGAATCTAGCTAGCTCTTTGTTCCAAGCGTGTTCTGTGCCCATTTACTGAGGTGTGGGCATAAATAGGGCATGGGATACTCAGGTCACAGAACTTACAGGGCTGTGGGGTTGTTTTTAAAGTATAAAAGTATTCACTTGGAGTGGAAAAGCTATTTATTCTGATGGTATTGACACCTGTCTACTTGTTTTGTTTTGTTGTCTGTACACCTGTCTACTTGTTTTGTTGTCTGTCTGCCTTTTCTAGACTGTGAGCCCATTGTTGGGTAGGGACTGTCTGTATTTTGCCAACTTGTAGTTCTCATTGCCAAAATGGAAAGAGCATGGTCTGAGAGTCAGAGGACCTGGGTTCTCATCCCGGTCCCACCGCTTGCTTGCCACGTGACCTTGGGCAAGTCACTTAATCTCTCTGGCCCCAGTTTCCTCAGCTGTAAAATGGGGAGTCATCATCTGTTCTCCCTCCTACTTAGACTATGACCCCATGTGTCTATCCCAGTGCTTCTCCCAAGCGCTTAACACAATGCTCTGCACATAGTAAGCGCTCAGTAAATGCCGTTGGTTAACAAAAACCACAATTATTATTATTTCTCTGCCTGCCTTGTCCTCTAAAGGGTTGTGAGAGGCAGATGAGGTGGCAGGCTGGTGAGTGACTCTTCACAGTGTCCTGGAAGAGTGGCAAATCAGGGAGCTGGAAGGTAGGCAGTTCTCACCCTAAAGCATTGTGAGTTTGGAATAATGACATGTTTGTAAACTGACACCATTTCAGCCATACAGCTCCTTGGTTAATAGGACTGCAAGTTCCATGTGGGCAGGGAGAAGCAGCTTGGCCTATTGGATTGAATACAGGCCTGTGAGTCAGAAGGACCTGGGTTCTAATTCTGACTCCACCGCTTGTCTGCTGTGTGACCTCTGTACTTCAGTTACCTCTTCTGTAAAATGGGGATTAAGATTGTGAGCCCCCATGGGTGTGGACCGTGTCCAACCCGATTTTCTTGTAACTATCCCAGCACTCAGTACAGTGCCTCACACACATTAAGTGCTTAAGAAAAATCCCCCTCCCACCCCTGAAAAAATAGGATCGTGCCTATCACCTATAATGTTCTCTCCCAAGTGATTAGTACAGTGCTCCGTACTCAGTAAGTGCTCAGCAAACACCACTGACTGATTGATCGATTGACTGACTTTACAGTAACAACCTGCTTCATAACCCTAACCTGGGAAATGCAGGTGGTTGGCAGGGGGCACTTGGGAAATAGGAAAATAATTTTTAAAAGGGGGAGGGAAAAGGTGAAAGTTTTCCTAGGGCAAGGGCAATCAGGCCTAGATGGAGTGGCCAGTTAGCCACTTGGAGTCTCCAAGGAGGATCGGCATGTCCATTTGTAAATCTGAGGAAATGGAAGTCATCTACCCTACCAGGAAGCGTGTCTCATTCATTATAAATAAATGAATGTAGCTAAATTACTCATCTGTTTTGGACTGATTATGCAGTTGTGTGTAATTTTGATAAAAATTAAGATATCTAACCTTAGTTCAGGAACCAATCCCCCATTTATAATGCAGTTCTTGGGTGGAAATATGTTGCAACGAACAGCAGTTCGTTTGATTGAGTTTTCAGGCAACAGTTGTAAGTGTGAGGACACCCTATGTTGGAGAAGTAAGCAGTGTGGTACGAGGTCAAGGGTCATGGTACTATATCTCAGGGAAATTTATCTCAGGGCCGGTGTGTCTTCGTGTGTGCGTAGCTTAAGTGCTCATCCAAAATGACCGGTCATTCATTTATATTTCAGTCTCCAGCTTCCGTTCTTTTTTGGAAGATTTGCTTTTTCTGCCCGATCTCTGACCCGTTGCTGCCCAGGCAGGAACTGGCAACGTGCACTTTCCCTCCCGCTCTACACATCCCACCCTTGAACCACTTCCAATTCACCAAGTGCTGCGGAGTGTACGGCTCACACTGCCCCTCCCTGAATTATTTGGAAATTAAACTGGAAGTCGACACGAAAAATATTTTTCGTCATTATAGAACATCCAAAAATCCGACATCCGTAGGACCTGAACTTTTCCAGATTTTTAAGGTTTCAGAATTTCTGACCAGTCCCACATTAAGGAAAACTAGCGTTCTCGCCTGGAGAACTTCTAGTAGTCCACCAGCCTTGGCTACGGGAGGGAGAGTCAAGCAGAGGGCTACCCGTTCCAGTCCTAGCTTGGGCAGGGGCTAACGTATGGAAGGCAATCTGCCACAAGTCAAAACTCACCCATGCTGGGCAGCAGCGGCACAGGAGAGAGTTGAGGGCGGTGTCTCAAGTTTACTACATGGAAGGAGGCAGTGGTAAACCACTTCTGTATTTTTACCAAGAAAACTCTATGGATACACTACCAGAATGATTGCAGATGATGATGAGGAGGAGGATGGCGTTTGTTAAGCGCTTACTATGTGCAAAGCACAGTTCTAAGCACTGGGGGGATACAAGGTGATCAGGTTGCCCCACGTGGGGCTCACAGTCTTCATCTCCATTTTACAGATGAGGGAACTGAGGCCCAGAGAAGTGAAGTGACTTGCCCAAAGTCACACAGCTGACGAGTGGCGGAGCTAGGATTAGAACCCGTGACCTCTGGCTCCCAAGCCCGGGCTCCTTCCACTGAGCCACGCTGCTTCACACGTATGCCCACACACCCCCATAAACTCACACGAACCCATACTCATCATCATCATCAATCGTATTTATTGAGCGCTTACTGTGTACGGAGCACTGTACTAAGCGCTTGGGAAGTACAAGTTGGTAACATATAGAGACAGTCCCTACCCAGCAGTGGGCTCACAGTCTAAAAGGGGGAGACAGAGAACAAAACCAAACATACTAACAAAATAAAATAAATAGAATAGATATGTACAAGTAAAATAAATAAATAAATAGAGTAATAAATATGTACAAACATATATACATATATACAGGTGCTGTGGGGAAGGGAAGGAGGTAAGATGGGGGGGATGGGAGAGGGGGTCACTACTACTCACCAGCAGAAGCTCACATACACACTCACACACCCATCAACACACAAGCGCTCACGTCCGCACGCAAACTCACACAAACGCATGCACACATCCACAGCAGCGCTTAGAGCAGTGCTGCAGAGTGGGGCATTCTGAGGAGAGGTGTGTCCATGGTGTCGCTATGGGTCGGAGACAGCTCGATGGCATAAGACAAATGGCACGTACGAGTAGTCGCTTCTTTAGACACCATATCATCTATCCAGACGCACCTGCCTTGTTGGGACAATGTTCGGAGGTTCTGCAGTCACGTTCTATCCAAAGCCCTCTGTGAAAATGAATGTTCTAGAAGAACCCACTCTTTAGGAAAGTGCTTGTTCCTCCGGCAACTTCAGCGGACTACACACAATTCTCACAAGCCAACAAAACACGGGCCTGTTGAAAATGCATTAACTTTCTCTAGCGAGGTGATAACCCGGCCTGTCTTCCTGCTCCCCCGCTCTCCGGCAGCCCACGCGGGGGTACTCGTGTAGCTGATTCATCCTGCCTTTCAGCCTTGATTTTTCCCTTGCTGGAGACAAACAGGAAAGTGTTTGTGCAGGTATTTAGTCACCAGTAACTTGAAGTACATCGTATATATGTCAACATATATATATATGCATGACATGTACTTCATTCGGAGACCAAATTAAAGATGTGCTTCAAACCGCTGGTGATTACACAGATATCAACAATTCTCTTTTTGTTCCCGGCAAACAAGTAGAGAAGGAAGAAGGATCAATCAATAGTAGGTACCTGGGAGGGTACCTAGAATTAGTAGACATGATCTCTGCCCTCAAGGAGCTGGTAATCAACCAGGAGAGACAGACGCTAAAATAAATCAGAAAGGAGTCCAACTGACACTACTACTATTGATTGATCCTTCTCTGAGTCTTCTCTGGATTGTCGATTTGGACTGCCTCTACCGAATGTAATCAAAATGGTGTTTCTGTTGAGCTCCTGCTGAGGGTAATGCTCTGAACTAAGCACTGGAGAAATTTTAAGAAAAGTGGAATATTGCCTACCCACAAGAAGCTTATCCTCTGAAGGGGCAGACAAGGATTAGCATGTTTACAAGCAGGGAATCAGAATAAAATGAATGTTCGTTTGAATATTGCTTCTTTACCACTGCTTTCAAACATGCTCATGTCTCCCCTATCCTAAAAAAAACCCTCCCTTGACTCCACGACTCCCTCCATTTATTGCCCCCACTCCCTCTTCAAACTCCTGGAGCAAGTTGTCTACAACCCCTCTCTCATTCATTCATTCAGTTGTATTTATCGAGCGCTTATTGTGTGCAGAACACTGTACTAAGCACTTGGGAGAGTACAGTACCACAGTAAGCAGACACATTCCCTGCCCACAGTGAGCTTACAGTTTACAAGTTCCTCTCCAATTGTCCCCTTGACCCCCTCCAATCAGGCTTCCGTCCCCTTCACTCCACAGAAACTGCCGTCTCAAAGGTCACAAATGATCTCCTTCTTGTTAAATCCAACAGCCTCTACTCCATCCTAATCCTCCTTGACCTCTTAGCTGCCTTCCACGCTGCCGACCATCCCCTTCTCCTGGAAACATTATCCAACCTCAGCTTCACTGACTCTCTCCTCTCCTGGTTCTCCTTCTGTCTGTCTGCCACTCATTCTCAGTCTCTTTTGTGGACTCCTTCTCTGCCTCCCACCCCCTAACTGTGGGTGTCCCTCAGAGTTCAGTTCTGGGTCTGCTTCTATCCTCCGTTTACACTCACTCCCTTAGAGAACTCATTTGCTCCCACACCTTCAACTTCCACCCCTGTGCAGTTGATTCCCAAGTCTACATCTCCGGACTTGATCTCTCTCCCTCTCTGCATTCTCGCATTTCCACCTGCCTTCAAGACACTTTTTGGATGTCCTGCCATCACCTCAAGCTTAATATGTTCCAAACAGAACTCCTTATCTTCCCACCCAAACCCTGTCCTCCTGACTTCCATCACCGTCGACAGCACCCCATTTTTCCTGTCTCTCAAGCCCACAACCTTGGCGTTATCAATTACTCCTCTCTTTCACTCAACCCGTGTATTGAATCTATCTCTAAATCCTGTCAGTTCAAATTTCATAGCATCACTACAATCTGCCCTTTCCCCTCCATTCCAACTGCTACCATGTTAATCCAGTCACTTATCCAGCCTCAAATTCCCTGCTGACCTCCCAGCTTCCTGCCTCTCCCGCCTCCAGTCCGTACTTCACTCTGCTGTCTGGATCACTTTTTACAAAACCTTTCAGATAATGCTTCCTCACTCCTCAAGAACCTCCAGTGGATTCCCATCCACCACCGCATCAAACAAACTTCTTGCCATCGGTTTTAATGCACTCCTCACTTCAGGTGTTCTCTTATTTCCTGGCAAAACTTTAGGAGGATTTTGGGTTGGTTAAGTTTTTATTAGAGCTTTTGTTTTTACTTGGTAATTCTTAAATGGCTTCCCCATTTTGAGCCAACTGGTAGAAGCTTGTCAGTTACTTTGCAGAATTCAGCCATCTACAGGGATAACACAGGTTATCTGGTTGTACATCGGAATGAGCACAAACAGTCCAATTCTAAGACCCAGTCAATTGGAGGTCAGCTATCATCTTTCCATAGGCTCATTGTTAGTGGAGGAAGCTATAGGAACAGGGGAAGTAAAAAAGAGAGGTTGCTGGGAAGGAGGGAATGGGAAAAGGGAAAATGCTGTAACATTTACCAGGGCAGTGACCAGGTATTTATGCTTGTGTTTGAATTAGCACATAGAACGGTGCTTGGTACATAGTAAGCACTTAACAAATACCATTAAAAAATCTAGTGACTTCTTGGTGTGATCTTGAGGCGAAAGCCCAGCAGATGTACAGATGTGACAATTGGAACTTCCCTGCACCATCACAGCCTCAGGACAAAGAAGGGGGTTAGTATGTTCTCTAAAATGTTTCCAAGAAACCAGGAGACAATAACAGTCATTTTATCAATTCTTGGTGTTTGAAAGCAGGAAGTGCAATGCCAGTGTGTGAAAGAGGGCAAAAATCTTTCTACTTGAGAAGCGGTTGCCCTGCCCGGGGACTTTCAAATAAAAGAGTTCTAAAAAGGTGACAGCATCCTGAATTGAAGATTGAGGCTATTGTATATCAGTCAGTCAATCAGTAGTAATGGAGAAGCACTTACTGTCTGCAGGGTACTCTTTTGGCGAGGGGGAGAGACTGCAAATCGGGAAGCTATTGAGGAGGCTGATTCAGTGGTCACAAACCAGAATATGACAAGGGCCTGAACCCACATAGTGGCCTTTTGGATGAAGAGGGAGAAGTGGATCCTTGTGGAGGAGAAACCAACAGGATTTAGCAACAGATTAAATGTGAGAGGAGAAAGAGAGGGGTTACATTCTGCCCAGTTGCCATTTCAGCACTTCTGGGCCTCTTAAATAGTTGGGGCTGCCATGGCGTTTAGAGGCTTCCCTTACCTACTGTACAATTGAAGCACATATAGTAATAATTATGGTATTTGCTAAGTGCTTACTATGTGTCAACCACTAAGTGCTAGAGTAGATAAAGGATCATCAGGTCCCTCATGGAGCTCATAGGAAAGAGAAAAGTACTGAATCCACATTTAGCAGACAAGGGAACTGAGGCAAAGAGAAGTGACTTGCCCAAGGTCCCGCAGAAGGCAAATGACGGAGCCAGGATTAAAAACCAGATCATCTATGTACATATTCCCTTTTCCTTCTTCCTCGCATCTGTGAATTATTTTAGTATCTGTCTCCTTCCCTAGCTCCTTGGTGGCAGGGATGTTACCTATTAACTCAGCTGTCCTTTCCCAAGCACTGTAGTACTCTGCACACAGAAGGCACTCCATAAATAGCATGGATTGATTCCAGGATAATGCCACAGGATATGGGCTTCAGAGACAAGGGAGAACGGTGGTGTTGTCAACTGTAATGAGACGAGTAGGTAGAGAAGAGGATTTGGGAGGAAAGATGAGGCTTTCATTAGACATAATGAGCTCCGTGGGCCAGTCGGCGGAGCATCCTTGTGGAGCTATCCCGGAGATAAGAGCGAGGGAGAGATTGCAGAGGAGGTGAAAGGTTGGGGCTTAACGAGGTAGAGATCTGGAGGTCTTCCACCTAGAAGCAGTAGTTGAAGCCATGGGAGTAGAAGGGGATAAGAGACGGGCACCCAGAATGTTGTTTCGTGGGAAACCCATTCAGGGAATGAGAGGAAGAGCCAGCGAAACAGACACCGGTGATGCAGGGGGAGCTGGAGTCTTGCCATCGCAGCTGTTTGAAATCCACTCTCTTATCCCACCTTAACCACCACCCCCTTCAAACGGGTCCTGATTTAGGCCCTGTAACTGGCAGGCCCTTCAATCTGTCAAACGCTTGTAAGTATTTACTGTCATCACTCCCCGACGCACCTTGCCTGCCCTCGAGCAGTTTAAAAATCTAGTAGGAAAGCCAGAAAATATTCACAAGTTGGAGGAGGAGGAACAAAGGTAGAGCAGGAAGTATACTGCGCAAGGGTCCCAGGAGGAAATTGCTGAATAAATTGAATAGACAAATATAAATATACTCATGTCCTGAGGACAGGAGTAAAATACATACAGAATCAATACATAAAAATCAGGGTCTGGCCGCTCATCTGTGGTATAAAGAGAGATTTCCATTCCAGACCAAGAGCTGCCCGACTCGTCTTCATGCCAAATGGGGTGTCTCCTCCCTCAGTGGGGATGCAGCTGAATAGAGTGGCCTCAGAGGGTATCCACAGTGAGGCAAAACTCTTTTGCGCACATTTCCTCTGCCTGTTCTCTAGCTTATTGTCTGAAACTGAAACACATCGGGAGGGTTCAGAACAAACTGAGAAGAATGAGGATCAACCCAAAAGAACTATCCAGAAAGGATTCCAGCAGTGTCAGTCATCCTGGCTGTCACCTGCCTGGGCTGGCGGAGGATCACTGAAATGGAATGGGCAGTCCAAGGTCAGCGATGAGCTGCTGGTCAGGCTGCAGTCCAAGGCTGGGAATGCCAGGACCATCCAAGCTTTTTGAACAGGGACCGACAGATGATCCCACATTCATCCATTCTGGCCCCACCTAGGCGTGTGTGCCATCTGTTCGGCTCAAAGTACGGCCATCCAGGGTCTGAATTTTAGAGCGTGCCAAGCCGTGCTCAAACTGACTTGTTTGTATTCCTCCTGGTAGAAAAAATGGCAATTTTAGCTGAGTAATTGAGAGATAATCCAAGATAATCAGATACTTGTTCATCCTAATATTAATTGACTCCAGGTTTTCATACTAATGGAGATAAAATTTTCTTTTATTCTGCATTTGCTTTGAGAAGCTCTGCCCAAACCTGTATGTGGTGAGCTCTGGTTCCCCTCTACCCCTCCCAAAGATATTGATCAAAAACTTCCTGTAATCAATCAATCAATCAGTCGTATTTATTGAGCGCTTACTGTGTGCAGAGCACTGTACTAAGCGCTTGGGAAGTACAAGTTGGCAACATATAGTGACAGTCCCTACCCAACATCATCATCATCATCAATCGTATTTATTGAGCGCTTACTATGTGCAGAGCACTGTACTAAGCGCTTGGGAAGTACAAATTGGCAACATATAGAGACAGTCCCTACAGTGGGCTCACAGTCTAAAAGCAACTGTAAGCAACTACCAGTCACAAAGTTGACTTTCCTGATCAGTATAGATTTCTTGGTGAGTAAATTTGATAAAGGAAATGTGTTTAGTAGGAAAAAAAAGTTCCCCAGGACAGTTCTTGAAATTTCATTTTTGAACTTCTGGAGGCCTCTTCTGAAACCTCAATACTTGGTAAAGCTTTGGAAAACTCCCCTTTGTGATTCTCCTCTGAGAACTTGTTTCACTAGTCATAACGTCCATACGTTGGTTTGTCAGAAAAGACTGGCGAAGTCATCTCAAAAAACTGCTCCCGAATCAGTTGTTGTAAGCTGAGTTCCTTCCATACTATCACTTGTCTTGGGTGCTGTAAGCGTATTAAATGACGCTGGTGCCAATTAACAATTTAATTGAAATTTTAAATTATTTAATTAGGCTTCTGACTTGAGTCATTTGCAAACTGATAGGCAGTTCGAACTTTATCTTGTAGTTCACGGCTAGGTTATAAACTGCTTCGTAGTTAGGTTCCAATTTTAGAATCCACATCCATCTTCAATTTCATACTTAATATTGTACACGGTGCCTGATTATAATTTGGTTATTAAAAACAGTTGTATAGACTAAGAGTAACTGGCCTGGAAACTTAAAAGTTTTCTCTGCCCCGTATTTAATGTGAATAATAGTATTTCTTAAACACTTGCTGTATGCAGAGCATGGTACTAAGCACTGGGATACACAATACCAGGTGAGAATTAGCTTAAGTGGATAGAGCACGGGCCTGGATTCAGAAGGATCTGGGTTCTAATTCTGACTTTGCGATATGTCTGCTATGTGACCTAGGGCAAGTCACTTCATTTGTCCGGGCCTCAGTTACTTTATCTGTAAAATGGGGATTAAGAGTGTAAGCCCCATATGGGACAGGGACTGTGTCCAACCTACTTAACTTGAATCTACCCCAGTGCGTAGAACAGTGCTTGGCACCTAGTAAGCACTTAAGTACCATTATTATTGTTATTAATTATTATAATTAGTTACAGTTCCTGTCCCTTGAGGGGGACTCACAATCTAAAAATAGGGAGAAGGTACTGGCGACAGATATATAAGGAAAGATGAAACAAAACACCGAAGACAATATAGAGACAAAAACAAAGATTGGTAAACCACGGTGGCTAGCGGAGCAGAATTTCAGGTTTCCCACATCTCCGTGTCCATGGTCACCACCGAGGCCACGGTGACTTCATCATCATCAATCGTATTTATTGAGCGCTTACTATGTGCAGAGCACTGTACTAAGCGCTTGGGAAGTACAAATTGGCAACATATAGAGACAGTCCCTACCCAACAGTGGGCTCACAGTCTAAAAGGGGGAGGCAGAGAACAAAACCAAACATACTAACAAAATAAAATAAATAGAATAGATATGTACAAGTAAAATAAATAAATAAATAAATAGAGTAATAAATATGTACGAACATATAGACATATATACAGGTGACTTCTACAGTAGCAGCACTGATCTTCCCGAGGTTTGGAAGAGGCGATGCCAGGGTGCGGCGGTTTTCATTCATTCAGTTCATTCAGTTGTATTTATTGAGTGCTTACTGTGTGCAAAGCACTGTACTAAGCACTTGGGAGAGTACTGTATAACAATAAATAGACACATTACCTGCATATTTTTCTCTGTCCCACCAGAGTGGTGCAGGGTGGGCTCTTTGGACCACCGGAGAGTCATGCAGAGGAGAGCCATCACGGGATCCTGGTGAGGCGGGGTGGCGGTACAGTAGAGTAAGATGCCAAGGACCGTGGTTGTTGTGGTGTGAAAGTGGCAATTGTGGTGGATTTGTGTAGCAGCCTGGTGGGGAGAGAGAGGCTGGAAGAGCGTTGCAGCACCTTAGCCCCTTGTGCTTGGCGGTGCATAGGGCATGTCAGGAGCAGGGCCCTGGGAACCAGTCTGGGAGAAGCACTGGGGTAGGGGGGTGAGGGGTGGGCACGGGGGTCAGGGGAGGTAGCTAGTTCCCCGAGGACTTACGTGGCTAGGAAAATAGGGCCAATTTTGAATTGCATCAAAGTCTTAGGTACTGACACCACAGAATAAGGATGCTGTCTTCAGGTAACAAGAGACAACAATTATCTACCAAACCAAATAACAAGGCTATTAGCTCTCAGAACTCAAGTTGGTGGATCAGGGATTCGATCATTGTCAGCCCTCCAGTTGTTTCTTGGGAGGACTAGAAAGGCCGTGGAAAGAACTGGTCTGGGGGAACTCCAAGAAGGAGGAAAAGTTGGGAAAGGAGGAAACTCGGGTGGAATTACTGGGCTGGAATTACTGGGCTCCTTACGGTAGGTTCTCTCACCTTCACTCCCCCTCCCCCAGATCCTTTGGGTCTGCTCTGAGGTGCCCCCTCCCCTCGTGCTCTGCATTACTGACTATATACAATCATATATATGCACATATATATGTATACACACACACATATATATATATATATATACACACATACACACACACACACACACACACACGTATACATATATATATACACACATATACAAGAGCAAATCTAGACGGAATCTTAGAAGGAATTAGTTGATTAAAGAAATTCAAAATGTGTGTGATTTATAATGGAATTCAACTTATCTTTCACCATTTCCACATTTGAATAAATTTGTATTTTTTAGTGGAGCAGTGAGTCTTTGCCAGTTACTCCAATTTCAGTGTGCATTGTAGCCTCATAGCCTTTACGAAGGGTGTTGGCCTGTTTTCTGTAGTTGTCACCACTAGTAAAAGCAATTTTGGTAGTTATTCATAATTGTTATAATAACGTTGGTATTTGTTATGTGTTACTACAGTGATCTGAGCAGCGGGGTAGATACAATACAATCAGAGCAAGTTAAGTCCTGACAGTGTTCAAAACACTATACTCCTGCGAGGAAGTAGTGTGACCTAGCAGAAAGAGCATGAACCTGGGAGTCGGAGGATAAGGATTCTAACACCAGCACCTCAGTTTCTTCATCTGTAAAATGGGAATTCCAATATCTGTTCTTCCTTCTACTTAGACTGTGAGCCCTGTGTGGGGCAGGAGCTGTGTCCAGTCTGTTTACCCTGTATCCATCCCAGTGTTTAGTCCGGTGCTTGGCACCTAGCACAGTAAATATTATTATTGTTGTTATCGGTAGTACTATTATTATACAACACGCTGGAGTATGGTGCTAGGATTTTGGATCTGGCCCAGAAAGGATTTACAATCCAAAAGTGGGACGGAGGAGATAAGGCACCCAGGAAAAGAAATAGTGGGGTAAATTTAGCCAGCCAGCAGTTTAAGAGCAACCAACATAGCTGTGCATTACTGCTGAGAGTGAATATTCCATGGCCTCCTCACCATTCCAGGGAGGGATGTTTTTGATCCAAACAATCGCATTCTAAATCGGGGGCAGGTTGTCTTCTACTCCCTTCGTGTTCCAGTTGGGACTGGTATTTTTCCCACCAACAGCAGGGAGGCAGGAGGCCGCCCCAATCATCAGATGGCTCCCACAAACCCCAGTTGAGCTGGGGGTCCACAAGATTCTTTTTCCCGCCCACCCCATGCCTCTTCCCTTCCTTTCTTTTCTTTTTCCTGTCTCCCTTTCCGTCATTTGTACTATTAGGATATCTGAAATATTTCTGCCGTAAGATTGTTTTCCATTTCAAATTGGTAGGTGCTGCACCTGTAGCTCCTTGGAAGGAGAAAAGGTGAATCCATTTTTGTTGTTACAAAAGCTTAAATTTCCGTGGATTTACCTCTCACAGCCATCAGGCCGTTTCGGAACATTTGCAGGAAAATTGGGGGTCCCAATACAAATGGTAACTTTTCCAGTAAAACCACGTGACTTTACCATCCCCACCTCCTCTGTAAGTTTCTGCTCTAACACATGTATATTTCAGCCAGGTTGTTAAGGAATTAAGGTGCATATGATTGGACAAGGGTAAGCCTGTCTGGATACAGTGAGCCTTGGTGTCTGAACACATGTGTGTAGGTTAGAGAGTAGGACAGCAACACTCTGCACAAGCTTTCCACAATGTGATGGAGGAAAACAAGGTATATTCCCGTGCCACGGGGCAAGAGACTGGTGTTTTGCATTTAGGAGCAACAAAGTGAAAAGCTTACAAACTGCATGAGAGGATGGAGGGTGGATGCTGTTGGAGGATTTAATTTTGAAAACAGACACGAACACCCGCCCTCTTCGTAACTGACAGTCGCTCTCCCTACCTTCAAAGCCGTACTGAAGGCATATCTCCTCCAAGAGGCCTTCCCTGACTGAACACTTAATTCCTCTTCTCACACTGTCTTTTGCATTGCCCTTGCACTTGGATTTGTTCCCTTTATTCACCCGTACCTCAGCCCCATAGTACTTATGTACGTATCTGTAATTTATTTATTTACATTAATGTCTGTCTCTCCCTCTAGACTGTAAGCTCATTCTGGGCAGGAAACGTGTCTACCAACTTTTATATTGTACTTTCCCAAGCACTTAGTACAGCTCCCTGCACACGGTAAACACTCAGTAAATGCAATTGATTGAAAACATAGCATTTCTTTCTTCTAGCCAAACAATGGAATTTTCCTGAGCATGTTTCTCGTTGTTTTACCCCTGGAATCCATGGCTCACGGTCTTTTCCATGAACTGGGAAACTGTTTAGGAGGAACATGCGTGGGGTACGCTATTGTGATCCCCACCAACTTCTGCAGGTATGGTGACCCGACTTTGTTTCTGAAAGTTTTGACCCACCCCTGAGAGATAACAGTGTTTTAAAGTGAAAGCCCTGTTCTTGAGCATAGATGATTTCCATTGTTTAATTTCCCTACTCCTTAAAGAGCTCCCATTCTGAGTAATGATGAAGTGCTGCTAGTGCAGTTTAGATATTTTATGTGAATTTGGTTGGAGTATTAATTAGCTAGGGCTTAGAAAAGATTAGTGATTTTCCTTAAGGTGACTTCTTTAAGGAGACCTTCTTCTTTTAACAAATATATTTGAAACTATTCGGCTATAACCTGTGTTAAAAAGTTAGCTGATTTTTGTCCTCTGTCGTGTAGTTATTTTTGATGTCATAAATTAATGTGAATAGTCATAGTACTTTGCTCAAAGAAGCAGCATGTTTTTGTCACTGAACTAACCATGTAGCAATCTATTACTGTGTTTTAATTGTCTACAGAATTGTTAGAGAAAGGCTTTCATGCAGATTGGGTGCTCTTGAAAGAGTGCAACTAGTGCAGCTTAAATCAAGTGATTTACTTTTTTTTTACTTTTTCAAGATAAATTTATGACATTCATTCATTCATTCAGTCGTATTTATTGAGCTCTTACTGTGTGCAGAGCACTGTACTAAGCACTTGGGAAGTACAAGTTGGCAACATATAGAGACGATCCCCACCCAACAACGGGCTTACAGTCCAGAAGGGGGATAGATACAATCAATCAATCAATCAATCGTATTTATTGAGCGCTTACTATGTGCAGAGCACTGTACTTATGGTAGTGCTAGTATATGCCAAAAATCCTTCTCTGGCCCCTCGATTACAGTCTTCGTGATATTTCAGATTTGGAGCACTTGGTACTGTAAAAGTCCTTTTTAATCTAATTGAGTGATGGGTAAACATCAATAGATATTTAAAGACGAGACTTTCCATTTTGTGTTTCCAAGTTTTATTCCCAAAACTTTGATTTTCCTCTGACCATTCATTCTTTAACCAAAAACATTACCTCAAGAAACCCTGCTTAGGTCAGATTCAAAAGGCGCATCAGTGCCAGGCCTTGATTTGACCAGTGGGTATGGTGGAAGGGGCAAGAGGATTTCCACCTCCTGGAGCGTGGACCTCTCTCTGGCTTTGCCAGGGTGCCCTTTGAGAAGCCAGATTCTAATTTTCCTTTTGCCCGTGTACCACCATTGGAATGCAGGGAGTCTCCTAAAAATGACTTCATTACACTTGCAGATTTAGTTAATCAACCTAATTCCCTCACGGCCTTTACAAAGCAGTGTTGGAAAGGGCAAGTCAATATAACGAGCAGGTCTCTTTGTAAACTCAGAAAGCGAATGATCCTTCAGACACTAAGCCAACATTTTTTCTCTTTTTTTCCCCTCAGCCCAGACGGGCAGCCAACGCTTCTCCCACCTGACCACGTGCAGGAGTTGAACTTGAGGTCTACAGGCATGCTTAATGCTATCCAGCGATTTTTTGCGTATCACATGATTGAAACGTACGGCTGTGACTATTCTACGAGCGGACTTTCATTTGACACGCTGCATTCCAAACTCAAGTCTTTTCTGGAACTGCGGACTCTGGATGGCCCCAGACACGATACTTACATTTTATATTATAGTGGTCATTCCCATGGCACAGGAGAATGGGCCCTAGCAGGTAATATGCTTTGTATTTCTGTACTGAAAATGGTATGGGTCCGTGCCTCTGACTTATCTGAAAAAAAGATGAATATTGTGGAAAGGCAGAATTTTCCAGGTTTGGTATTTTCTGTTGCTAATGGTAAATCAAGCTTGTGTTTTGATTGTTTAATTTTTTTTATAGAGCTGGCATTGGAGCATCACATGGAAAATGTCATTCATTCAGTTTTATTGAGCACTTACTGTGTGCAGAGCACTGTACTAAGCACTTGGGAGAGTACAATACAACAATAAGCAGTCACATTGCTTGCCCACAATGATCTTACAGTCTAGAGGGGAGAAGCACATTAATATAAATAAACAAATTACAGATATTTACCTAAGTGCTGTGGGGCTGGTTGCCGGTGGACTCCCGGAGGCGGGGGGAAGAAAGGGAGCAAATCAGGACGACCCGGGAGTGGGAGAAGAGGAAAGAGGGGGATTATTCAGGGAAGCCCTTCTGGAGAAGATGTGGCTTCAGTAAATCAGATTAAAAACTAGCCTTTTAATTTCCAGGAAAGGTTGCTTAATGGAACAATTTAAGGACGAAAATGGTCCCTCAAAAAATCTGATCAGTAATAGATCCCTGGAACCCCCAGGTTTCCAATACTGAAAGTCCTGTGTGTGTATTTTAAAAATTACCCAACTTCTGTGAATGGCGGAAATTCTAAGTCTCATCTAACAGGCTTTTGGATGTTTGCAGGCTTCCCCTCCCACTCCCCTCAACTCTGTCCCTATTTTACTCACCTAAAGGGCAACTCTGTGTGCACATCAAGTTGGGCATATCACTATATATTCTACCTACAATTTTGTCAAGATTAGAGAATATTTATCCAACTAAAGGAGTTTTTTTAGCTATAAAATACTGCAGTTTCAGAACTAAAGGTCTGCATGTGTGTGGAGGTGGAAGGTGTGAGTTCTTCCATACAAGTCTTCTTTAATGTGGGCTTTTTCAGGAAGGCAGGTCCCTGCCTAATAGTAGAACTGGGTATAGTCCCTACTCCAGAAATGAGAAGAGATTTCCACTACTGCCATTTGTATTTGAAAAAGCGGAAACATCCAGGGGTGTTTTCTTTTTTTAAAATAATAATAGTGTTTGTTAAGTGCTTACTGTGTGTCAAGCACTAAGTTCTGGATAATGTAGGGTAACAGTTCGGACACAGTCCCTGGCCCTTATGGGGCTTGTCTAAGTATGAGGGAGAAAAGGTATTGAAGTGTTTAGTACAGTGCTCTGCACACATTAAGTGCTCAATAAATACAATTGAATGAATAAATTTCCATTTTAAACTGTTGATAGCATCTGAAGGGTGACTAAGAGGTCATGGGTTCGAATTCTGGCTGTGCCACTTGCCAGCTGTGTGACTTCGGGCAAGTCACTTAACTTCTCTGTGCCTCAGTTCCCTCATTGGTAAAATGGGGATAAAGACTGTGAGCCCCACAGGGGACAACCTGATATCCTTGTATCTGCCCCAGTGCTTAGAACAGTGCTTGGCACATAGTAAGCGCTTGATAAACACAATCATTATTATTGCTATTATTATTAATATAGGAGTTTGGAGAAAGGGATCTTTCTAGACCAGCATTATTGGAAAGATGGAACAAATTTCATGCAGGTGTCTCATTTTCATTGTTTTTCAGGAATGCTAAATATGCCATCACTTGGGAATTTTTGGTCCATTTAGATCACTGGTCTCATTAAGCATGGCAAATGTGTCTCTTAGGGTGGGGAAGGGAGTGTTCCCTTAAATTTGATCCAATTCATTTTCTCTTGAATGGGTGTCTCTAACAATGGGCGTTATTAGTGAAATGTGTTTGAGAGCCATATTTGAAGGCTGAAACAGTGTGGCCTTGTGGAAAGAGCATAAGACTGGGAATTAGAAGACCTGGGTTCTAATTCTGACCCTGTCACTTGTCTTCTGTGTGACCTTGAGCAAGTCACTTAACCTCTCTGGGGCTCAGTTTCCTCATCTGTAAAGTGGGCATTAAATCCTATTTGTCCTTACCTTGACTGTGAGGCCCATGTGGCACCGGAACTGTGTCCAACCTGATTATCTAGTATTTAACCTAGTGCTTAGAACAGAGCTTGGCACTTAGCATTTGACAAAGTATTATTATTAAGATGGGACTGGAAAGGAGAAAGATTCGAAGTAGGGTTGCTGTAATAGATCAATGACCCTAGAAGAAGATAGCTCCTGGGAAAGAGCAGAGGAAGCTAAGAGTAGCTGAAAATCAGAAGTGTGGGTTGGAGTCAGAGAAGAACCGAGGGAGTCCGTAAAAACAGTCTCTGAAATCGATTGAATATTGAAAAATAAGGCAGCATACTTACTGACTTATTTATAAGTCAGGGTAGAATAGGGGTCTTGTTTTCTAGAATTATAGATAAATTGCAGTATCATTCCCTCAAAGGTAAGGTTTAGAAATGTTCAGGTTCATGCCAAAATGAAAGCTTAAGTGATGTACCTCCCCCTTCTAGACTGAGCCCACTGTTGGGTAGGGACTGTCTCTATATGTTGCCAACTTGTACTTCCCAAGCGCTTAGTACAGTGCTCTGCACACAGTAAGCGCTCAATAAATACGATTGATTGATTGATTGATTGATGTACCTGAGAAGCAGTGTGGCCTAATGGATAGAGCACGGGCATGGGAGTCAGAAAGAACTGGGTTCTAACCCAACTCTGCAGCTTGTCTTCTAGGTGACCTTGGACCAGTCACTTCTCTGTGCCTCAGTTACCCCATCTTTAAAATGGAGATTAAGACTGAGAGCCCCATGTGGGACCGGGACTGTATCCCACCTGATTATCTTGTAGCTACCCCAGAGCTTAGTACAGTGCCTGGCACATACTAAGCACTTAACTAATATTATTATTATCACCTATAATTCCCTGTCACTTGTTTTCCACAGTGTTGCACTGAGGGCTCTTTTTCAAACCCTGTGGTCTGTACCATGACTACTCACAAGTCGGCACCTTGAAAGGGAGGAAGAGGGAGGTTCAAAATGGCAGGCTCACTGGGAGTCCAACGAACTGTCCTGTTCTTAAATAAAATGGAGGCCTGATTTCTGAAATCTGGCATGACCGCATCAGTAATCCCAGTTTTTCTTTTTCCTTCAGAGTCTCGTTTAAAAATAGTGATGGGATAAGTGGGCAGAATAATAAACAAAGCACTCTCCTTAGCCAGTGTTGACAAGTTTGAATGTCAAACGAGAACAAGTGAAGCGCAAGTTAGGCTTGCTAGATGAAGATTTCACTAGAGTGAAGTGTGAATTTGAGTACATTTGAGGAGGAGGAAACAGACAGGCTTGCCAGTGGAGGGGCCCTGAGGGGAAAAAAATTAGGGGTCAAGGATAAAAACAGATTTTAAAGCAACATCTTCCCTCTAATTGCATGCCTGACTATAATCAGGACATTTTTCATGGACATTTTGAAGTGCTTAGAAGTAGGTACTACCATTATAGAGGGGTTCATCTTCAAGACAGGCAGATTCAATTTCTTGCCGATATCACGGTCGGAATGAATTGATAGAGATGATTATCCTCCTAGAAGAGGACCAGAGTGCAGTGGACTCCACTTTAGGTCTCAGGGGCGAGTGGAAAGCTTCGCTGCTGGTGAAAGAAAGTGGTTGCGAGTCCTAGTATTTGAAACCCAAAAGGGAGATGGAGACCTTGTTCACTGCTGGGAAGGAATGGGGAAAGCAGTCTGTGATGTGTTTCGGAAATAAAATGGGCGCTACCAGCAGTTTGGGCTAAATGGCAGCATTTAATTTCGGCCAGAATCCAGACTCTACGTAGACAGGCAGAAACACAGAGCAAACCAAATAGGGAAGAAAGGAGCCGGTAGAATGCAATGGCTTGCTCATGCTATAATGAAATGAGATCTAAATGAAGGGGAGCGGTACTTCAGAGAAGCGAGAGCAGCCGCAGAGTGTCTCCAGCCTTCTGCCCTGAAGGGTGTTTGTTGAAATAATTGTGCGGAGTTTGTCTGACAGAGATGTTTTGTGGCAGATGGAACAGCCGGTGATTAGCTCAGCTAATCCATACCATCCTCGGACCTCTGGAGGGGTTCAGAAAGCTGGCGACAATGAAACGGAGCATTTGGCCGCAGCCGAGAATGGGATGTGTTCTGGAAGCTTCAGCGGTTGTGTAGTGCGTCACCAACACTGTTTTTCTTTGTGCTGAAATGTGTCTTGTGAGAGACTCTTTTTGTAGGTCCCGAACCAGGTTTGTTCATTGTTAGTGCTGAGACGTAGTGATGAATGAAAGGCAGGTCCGGCATGAAGTATGTGGCGTAGAACAGCTTGGGAGGTCATATTTACTGACTGAATGCAAAAGGCAAGCACTGGATTATAGTTGTCTGTGGTATTGGATCCGTTGACTCACTTGTTCCGTGAAGGAAACGGCAGTTTCTGAGGGAGACTTAGATTCTGCAGCAAAATGCCTGGGCTTTCGAGTCGTTGAGATGATGGTACCCATTGTTTGAGGGTTTGTGAAAAAGCTAAAACATTTCCGATGATCGGTTCCTGTTTTCCTCCCCTTCGCCCTTGGCATACCCTGCGGTCAGAGGAAGACCTGCCCTCTGGGAGCCAGGAGAGTACACCAAACCAGAAATTTCTGCACTCAAAAGGAACCGGGGGAGGGATCTGTGGTTGGCACCAATGAGGTCATTCAAGCCTTGCCCACATCCATTCCTAATTTTAGTGAAAATCCCCCGGTGGATCTGATTGGCCTTGTAGATTCCTAAAAGAGGTCTTCTGATCAGTGCCTGGGAAAAGTTTAGGATGAGGCAAAATGAAATCCCAAACTTGAAATCCATACCTCCTCTTTTTGAGGAAATTTAATAGAGGTAGATAGCAGTTTTGCCTAGTTGCCCCAGAAACCTAAATTATAGGGGGCCAGGACTCTTTAGCTAGGGTAACTAACCGCGACTTAAAAGAGATCTCCATGCTGGGTGTTGCTTTGCCAGAAAAGTGGGTTCTCTGGGCCTCTGCTGGGACACTGCCCTGATCCTCAGCTGAATTTTGGGACCAGGGCAGCTTTAAATAGAAATACCCAAAACAAGGACAGGAGAGCTGCTAATTTAGTCAAATGAAGTGCACCAGAGATATTTTCAGAACAGATTACCCCGATGTAACTTCTGCTGTCCAGTTATCAGAGAGCTATGACAGTTCTTCCATATATCTGTTTTAAAGCAAATGGAGTCAGTTGTTTGATTCAAAAGTGGTTGAGTCTAGTTTGAAGAAGTCATACCAACACAAACCCCAATCTGTTTCTCCACATCCACTGTAAATTCTCAAGAAGATGGCAAGTCAGAGTTTCTGTGATCTGTCCGAAGGCCTTAAAAGAGACTGCCGTGCTTCATCGGTTGAATTTTTCTCTCTTACAGGGGGAGACGTATTAAGCCTGGACACCCTTTTAGAATGGTGGAGAGAGAAGAATGGGTCTTCCTGTTCCCGACTCCTCATTGTGTTAGACTGCGAGAACTCCACGCCTTGGGTTAAGGCAGTCAGAAAGGTCGATGACCAGTATGTTGCGGTGCAAGGAGCAACGATGGCCAAAGTGGTGGACGTTGAAGAAGCCGACCCTGTTCAGCTAGGCGATTTCACCAAGGAGTGGGTAGAATACAACTGTAACCCAAACAACATCATCAGCTGGACCGAAAAGGGACGTACCGTGAAAGCGGCGTATGGGGTGTCCAAACGCTGGAGTGACTATACGCTTCATTTGCCAACCGGAAGCGATATGGCCAAGCACTGGATGCTTTACTTTCCCCATATTACCTATCCATTGGTGCACTTAGCAAACTGGTTTTGTGGTCTGAATCTTTTCTGGGTGTGCAGAGTTTGCTTCAGGTGTTTAAAAAGATTTAAAATGAGTTGGTTTCTTCCTGCCGTGCTGGACACGGGACAAGGCTTCAAACTTGTCCGATCATAATCGGGAACCAGAGGTGGGACGTGATCTGGGAGACGTTATCTGGGTGTCCTCGCAATCAACCGCAACTAAATGGCCATTGTTACTTTCGGATGATATTCTGCTACTTCCATTGCCCCCACTGATTTATCTTAAGCAGTCGCAGTATATGCAAGGGATTGGAATCTAAATCGATTGCTGTTAAAAATGGTTTTCGTGTAGCGGACTTGCTTTCAAGTTTAGGGCAAGTTCCAAAGATCTATTAGAGGTCACCACACCTTTGGAGAGCTAGAAAGCTCATTGCTCAGAAAGCAGTCCGCTTTCCCTGCTCAGAACTCACCAGCATCACCCCTCAGGCCCTGTTTGTCTAGCTGCTGGATTAGCGAAGAGCAGGGGTAGTTGGCTACCGCTGTTGGACCACTGTGGCCATGAAAGGCCTTCCTCTGGGACTAGAGTCACAGACTGAGTCGAATCTCTTGTCGCAAAAGGATCGCAAACCCACTCTCCCTCGGATGGGAATTGGGAATGACTCTTCTTCCCAACACCAGTTTTAAGTCACAAAGACTAAGCAGACCGGCCTGGCTCAAATGTCTGCTGGATCTGATTTCCACGATTAAAATCTGAAAGTATTAGAAAGGCTCCCAAGGACCCAAAATGATCCATTTGGTTAGCGATCCCGACAGTTCACGCAGGCAGCTCCTGCCTTCGCAGCGGGCAATATGTTGATCGCAGGAACTGGGTAACCTTACGGGGCTGTTATCTCAGGGTTATTTAATGGTTTTCGTGCCAAAAAAAAAAGTTCCTGGATGCAGATTTTGTTCATAGACGGTGCTTTGGAAAGATCACGTATTTTCCAAGTGGGGATTTGAGCTGTATGTGAAAAGGATTTTCCACCTTATTGACACTCAGCAATCCTCCCTTAAAATTTCTCTTTTAAATCTTATTGCAAATGTATTTGTAGCACTGTCTTGCTAAAACAGGTAAGGGGGAGGTGATTTTGCCCTAAACATGGAGTCTGTTCAGCGTGGCAGTTGTGATGGTGCCAAAAGTAAGTTTTAGCTTTAGGCTAAGCATGTTTTTGAGGAAATCTGTCACTGCCTAATGAGATCGGGCAGCTGTGGAGTCTCCAGTCACATGCCTCAGGTCCCATTCATATTCTTAATCTTGAGATACCAGGTAGGTTTTAGCTAGCACAGTGAGTAGTCAAATTCTTGAGGTCCAGGTGAATGTCTGATTTTGGGGTCTGTTGCCACTGCTGCTTATTTAAATTAGGAAGTTCCTTATAATGAAGGATCATTTCTTCAGCTTCCAAGAAATCAAGTAGTGCCTCGACCTTGGTCTCTTCCCTCCTCTTGAGGATTTACTTAAGTAATATGTCAGAAAAGGACACACACCCCTTTCCCTGAATCACTGCTCTGGGCCCTTCACGTTTTCATGTGGGGTATGTTAGTAAGCATAATGCACTGTCTTAGACATTGTTTTCCTAGTGTCTAAGACAATCTGTGATCCATTTCTTTAAGTTTTTAATGACATCTGCTGTTATGGTTTGAAGCAACTGAAAAGAGTCAGGGTGAATGCAGGCTAAATCCTTGAGGCCTCAAGGTGTACACAATGGTCTGAATTTTTCAGTTATGTCAGGCCCTAAAATAAATCCCATTTGCCTGAAATACTCGGATAAGGAAGGCCAAATTATATTTTTTCCAAGATATAATTTTCCCAGCCTCTGACACTTGACATATCCCTCTTTTAGGCTTTAAGAGTAGTCATTCTATTTTTGAGTGTGGACGGCTCTTTGTTGAAAAAATATTTTGCCGATTTGAGGAATGATTTGAAAGTGCCATGTAATGAGACTAGACAGTTTGTGGTAGTGGAATTGAGGCAAACTAGTGGCTACCCCAAGAGCCGAATTATCCAGTAAGCTAAACATCCTTCCGCAAATTCCCCCTAAGATCCTGTATCAGGAAAAGTAGTTTAACAAGAAAGTGTCTCTCTGCAACAGAAAGGCAAATTTCCCCACAGCCTTATGTTTCGAGCTGTCGCTCTTGTAGCCACAAAGATATGTTTCTGAAGACAAAGACTAAACAGGAATCACATGTTTCGAGTCACTTAAAGTCAAAGATACTTTCGGTTGTTTTTTGATAAGTTTTATAAATTCTGGCGGGTAGCGCTGCTTCTGGAGACCCTAGGTCAAGAAAGTGATGCTGAGGGAGTGTGACTTGAGCTCCTTGCCTATTGGAGCCGGGTTTGGAATCACTCCTGCCAAAGAAAGCGAGATCTCTCATCCGAGACTCAGCTAGAAGCCGCAGCTCTGGGAATGTTATTGAGGCTGCACCGTGGATTAGAGGAAGCCCAGTGAGAAACAGTATATTTGCCAAGTGATCCGTCCAGGGAATTAGAGAAAAAGAAAGATGGAGGTTTGAATATACTGAGTCGTCGGTGAAGGTATCGTACTTCCGCGTACTCTCTAGGAAGAGATATAACTGTAGAGTTATTATTTTTCAGATCCTTCGGTATCGGTTTCAGGTACCTTAAAGCAAACCTTCCACCTCACCGATATCAGCTGCTCCATCCAGCGTAACTGGACAGCTCCCCTCAAACCGGGTTGTTGAGGTGGGACTGGAGTGGTCCGCGAGCAGAGGCTGTAAGAATTGGCAGGTGGAGCGTAGGTGACACGCACAAAGCCCCAAGTCATCTATCCTGTTTCGATTTTTTCAGTCATCCTTTTGGAAAGTTGGTACTTGTCTTTTATTACAAGACGAAGCCGTTCTTCCCGTGATGGCTTGGATCGCCGTTCCGTAGCTCCGTCGCTCGCACTTCCTGCGTTTCCATCGTTCACAACTACACGGTGTTGTGGTAAAGCCCTGTTTCCAGAAAGGCCACTTTACAACCAGCGTTTTCTTAGAAGAGTATACTTTTAAAGAGACTGTTCATTAAAAACATATTTGAATTTCACTGGGCTTTTGTCCTACTAGATTCTCCTTATGTTGGATCCTATTTATAAAGGAACGTATGTAATGTTTTTCTTAAATATATTTGCCGTTTTGGATACTGGCCTCTAATTTTGGTTCTTTCATAATTGTAACTTGGTCTTTTAGGTGGGATCAGCCATTACCTGCAGCCATTTTATTATCAACTGAAATCCGGCAAAAAGGTGGGATCTAATATTGCCTTACATGTCTTTAAATATATGTCATCTATGGCTGTAGCATTTTGGTTCTCAGCAGATATGGAAGTCCAAAAGGGTGAAGTACTTTCAGCTCTATGTGTGTTTTTGCAAAACAGAATAACCATTTCTTAGTCCACAGCAAGCAGATTATTTTTCAAAGGCAGAATTATGCAACTCTGGTTGAAAAAAGCTTGGCACATTTCATATTTCTAAGAAATGAATTTGTGCAATTTCTTAAATTAGGCAAGAAAAAATATTGACTAGGCTGAAGACACCTTACAAATAGGTGCCCAAACACCCCTGCACCATAGTGCTAATATGCTTTTCAGTTGTGTGTTGCTTCCCCCTAAGAAGTATATAGTTCAACTGAAGACTTTAGCAACCATAAATGACTCAGTAAAAGAAAAGACTGAGTACTGAAAAAAGATTAGGGAAATTGGATATAACATTAACCACAAGTAAATTGCAGAGAAAGCAATGTGTGATTCATGAAAAAAAACAGAATTACTGGCAATCTAAATTGAGAAACTGCAGATAAATTCAAATCCTGATTTATTTGTTTCTTTGTTAACTTTTCACAAATTGCAGTAGAAGGAAATTATAAGAAAGTTTAAGCTTTTCAACATAGCGTAGTTTCCAGCTGTATTGCATTAGTAAAATTCTGACCAGAGGTGTGTCAGGTTGACCACCTGAAAATAAACACATTGTCATCACCAGGCAATAAAAGCCATTCTCATTTGTTTCTGAAGATACTTCTTGTTTCTTAATGATTTTATTAGCCTCTGGAAAGGATATGCAGTAAGGATTCATTCGTTAGCATTTATTGGGCTCCTGTAATCGGAGTTTGGGAGCATACAATAAAAATAAAAGACATGCTCCCTGCCCTCAAAGAGCTTGCAGTCAGTTATTAAAGCTTACGGTCTAATTGGAGAGACCAGCAGATATAAATTGTATACATGAATTAGAAAGAAGGGTACCACTGGTTAAAACCAAAGAAGAAAATGAATATGAGAATAACTAATAGATATGAATGGATGAAGGCTCCCGTCAGGGACAACCATCAAGCCTGAGAATTCAGGACCGAATATTTGATAGCAACCAGAGGCTTGCACAGCCCCAATCACATTCATTTCTGCCTGGTGTGTTCACAGGCATGTGAGTGCCACACACTTAAATGCGTCCAATAATTTTTTATAGAACCCATTTATGGGCAAAGTGCTGTCAGCATAGGTCCCATGCCTCAGTGCCATCCACCATCAGATGGCTACCAGAGAAGCTGCCTCTGTAGCTTCTGGGGATTTTGCTGCCCACATTAACCAACTGTTTTCAGGGTTCCTGATGAACATATCCAAAACGCTATCACCTTAGAGGGTTCTTTGGTCAGAAAAAAATCTTCTTCAGCAGCAGGCATCATTTCCCTACTTCAGCGTGTTTCACTCACACCAACCGCCCCCCTCCATCATGGGAAAGTGAGAGGAGAAGTAAAAGTATTTATTGAGTGCCCACTTGGTGCAATGTACGAAGTGCCTGGGAAGCACAAAACAAGCAAGGGACCCATTATTGAGGGTAATAATAATAATGATGGTATTCGTTAAGCGCTTACTATGTGCCAAGCAGTGGGTAAAATGTTAAACAGATATCCAGATGAGTGCTAAGGATAGTTAATGGAGATGACATGACTAGGAGTGCTAAGGATAGTTAATGGAGATGACATGACTAGGGAGGTGGAGAGATTTATCAGGGAATGTCTCTTGCAGGAGAAGCTTTCCAAAGAAGTCTTTGAACGAGAGGAGGAACTTGGTGGATGTGAGTGGAGAGAGAGTCTCAGCACGGGGAAGAGTGTAATCAATCATTCAGGGATATTTATTGAGCATTTACTGTGTGTAGAGCACTGTACTAAGTTCTTGGGAGAGTGCAGTACAACAGAGTTGGGTGACATGTTGGTGTTGGGAGAGTCTAGACTGGTTCATTTAGGAGGTTGGCTTGGGAGAAGCAGAGTGTGATTTGGGGCTAGCATGTGAAGAAAGCAAAGGGGTAAGAAGAAAATGAAAAGCCATTGGAGGTTTTTTCAGGAGGAAACTTACATGCTGGAAAGCATTCGGTAAAGAAGATGTGATAGATGAGTGAAGGATAGGCTTAAGAGGAGAAAGGCTAGAGATGGGGAAACCAGAAAGGAGGTGAATGCTTGATTCTTACCAGGAGATGTTGAAACCATGAACCGGATAGTGGCTGAAAGTTTAGAGAGAGGAAGGGGAAGCCCGGGAATACTGTGGAGAAAAAACCAACTTGATTTAAAGACAAACTGAATGCGGGAAGTATGACAGGAAATTGTCAAAGATGATGATTGCACACTTTTGGGTTCGTACTAGGAAAGTTAAAGGAAGTGGATGTAGGAGGAAAGATGATGATTGTCATGTTGATTTAAGGGCCTGTAGTTCTTCCATGTGAAGAAAGTAAGAAATGTGAGACTAAGGAGGTGTGAGGTTGGTTGGGTGAGATAAATTTGCAGAGATCCTCGTAGTCCCACAGAAAAGTTCCCCAAGTTCTAGGGGTGTAACGCCTGGAGTGGATCTATTGCCAAACAAGGCGAAAGTCAGACCATTAACATTGTGGAGTGACAAAGATATCTATTGTGGTAATCATGTCTATCTTTCAAATTGTCATATTTGGGCATTTGTTTTAGCAGCCTGATGGCTTTTACATGTCAAGAGTTGCCCTTCGAAGTGAAAGGAAGGGCCATCCAGGCACTCCTGAGTTTCAGCTAAGATGAAAATGAGTGAACTGATTTGGGCTGCCTTCTTTTTTTTGGTCAGCTTGGTTAATCCCCTTTTCAATGTTAAGGGACTCTTCAAAATCGGGATTGGAGGATTTGAGTTGCAGATAACTCATCTGTTCATTACAGTCTTGGTGTTTCTCCTTCCCTTTGTTTTTAATCCATGGAATGTTCCCCCAAGAATATTGATATCTGGTTGTTGTTGCAAGATATTGCCTGGGAGAACTAAGGGAGTAAGGAATGGGGCCATAGGGATTCTAGAAATCAAATTAATCATTCCTCTTCCACAGAAAGAGTTCTTTGTGGCCTGGAAGGACCAAGAGAATCTCCTAGGTGTATGCCTGGTCTTATTACTGTTATTATTAATCATATTTATTGAGCGTATACTGTGTACAAAGCATTGTACTAAGCACTTGGGAGAGTACAGTATAGCAGCAAGCATATTCTTTGCCCACAACAAGCTCAGAGTCTAGAGGGGAAGACAGACATTAATGTAAATAGACAAATGAATAACATAGACAGATATATACATATGTGCCATGGGGAAGGGAGGGAGGATGAATGAAGGAGCAAGAATGAATGTCGTAGATGGGAATGGGAGAAGAGGAGAGGAGAGCTCAGTCAGGGAAGGCTTCCTGGAGGAGATGTGCCTCCAATAAGGCTTTGAAGTGGGGGAGAGCAATTATCTGTCTGCTATGGTCTTGGCTCGCTCCTCCAATCTCATCCTTTCAAGGATTCCAAAATTTCCCCAAGTGTCTTCAGATACTAAGGTTTGACTTCGGGGCTGAGGAGTCTCTTGAAAGAAACGGTAATCTGGAGTTTTGGAACAATTAACACAGAGGTAAGTATTTCTAAACAAAACGGTAAATTTGATTAACAGGACCACAGGTAGGTGTACTGAATCAAAAGTGAGGGATGATTCTTGGATTCCCAGTTCTCGTCCCAGTCTTTATCCACCCTCCTCTCCCACTCCATTCCAGCTCGGACCCTTCTGTCCTCTCAAGATGATCACGGTGCCTCACTAAGCATCTTTCCTTCATGCCCTTCCTCCTGCCTAGAAATGCCCCTTCATATCCACCAGGCCACAGGTCTTTCCCTCTAAAGTCCTTTCTGAAATCACATCACCTCAAGGAGGCAATTTCCCCAGGTTTTATCTCTCCACCTACTAGCTCAGCACTTCTGCCTCAACTACCCACTTATATCCTCCCAAATGCCCATAACACTTACATACAGAGTACACACGCTATTTAACATTCATTCATTTACATTTCTGCATGTCCTCCTCCCTCCCCTCTAAAGTATTTCAGTGCCTGTTTTCCCTATAAGATTGCACCTTGAGAACAGAGATTGGGTCCTCCTAACTATTGTGCTCTGGGCACAGGTGCTCAATGAATGCTATTTATTGATTGATCAGGCCAGTTGGGGAACATTAGTAGTAGTAATAGTAATTATTAGCACCCACTGTGTGCAAAAAGCACAATATTAAGCTTTAAGGAGAAGTGAGACTAAGACATGTTCCTAGCCAACAGGGAGCTCACAGTCTAAGAAAGTTGCGGGCGGAAGGCATTTGGCAAGAGAGACACGAGGAAAGATGAAATAATAAAAACACCAAAGCCACATGAAAGGCCAGGCTTAGAGTCCACCAGGCCGTGTCGTAAGGAGAATCAGCAGGGCCCTCACTGTGTTGCAGCCCAGGTCATCCAGGGTCCAGTCCCAACCTAAGCCTTCGCCAAAATTCTAGGTTTGTGGAGCCGCTGCCGGTCTTCAGGTGTCCATAGGCCCAGGGCAGGCTAGAAGCAAGGCTCAGGCGGGCATGGCGATGGGCTGGAGGTTGTCAAGTGATGTGGAATGACAAGGAAGGGCCACACTAATGTAGCTTCAGTTCCTTGCCTTTAGGCTAAGGTCCAGCAGGAAGTCTTCATTTTTCATCTGAAACCATAGAAACCGGTCCTGGGCAACCTCTGTGGTTTGTTCTCTATCTGCTGGATGCAGATGTTTAGTCCTGTGATGATTCAGGCCTGTACCCAAAGGATTTTATTTGCTATAACCCTCTTCTGAGGGCTCCCCAGAATTTCTAAACCATGTTAAAGATTTTAACGAATTGGGATACATTGAAAACCATCTTCCTTTGCAGATTGTTTCCATTTTTTTATACGGAATTTGTTGAGCAATTACTATATGCTAGGCACTGTTCTAAGCTCTGGGATAGATACAGAGTAATCCGGTTGGACATATTCCATGTCCCACATGGAGCTTGCAGTTTTAGTCCGCATTTTACGGATGAGGTAACAGACACAGAGAAGTGAAGTGACTTGCACAAAATCACACAGCAAACAAGTGGCGGAACAGGGATTAGAAACCAGGTCCTTCTGACCCCCCAGGCCCGTGTTTCATCTACTAGGCCATGCTGCTTCTCTCAATTTGCATGGCTTAGTGGATAGAGCCCGGGCCTGGGAGTTAGAAGGTCGTGGGTTCTAATCTCCGCTCCGTCATTTGTCTGCTGTGTGACCTTGAGCAAGTCACTTCACTTCTCTGTGCCTCAGTTCCCTCATCCTTAAAATGGTGATTGAGACTGCGAGCCCCACATGGGACAGGGACTGTGCCCAACCTGATTTGCTTGTATCTACCCCAGCGCTTAGTTAAGTGCTTGGCACATAGTGAGTGCTTAACAAATACCATAAGTATTATTAGTATTAGTATAATTGACAAAAAAAACAGTTCTCATTGGCCAGCAATTTCAAGACTCCCTTCACCTGTTCTGGAAACAGTAAGGGGGTTTGATTTGTCTAATTTCATTCTCAATGCCTGAAATGAAGTTGTCTGCCTTAATGATTATCCGACCCTTTTTTCAGTAGTATAGCTTTCATCTTGAGCCTTCTAGACTGTGAGCCTGCTGTTGGGTAGGGACCATCTCTATATGTTGCCAACTTGTACTTCCCAAGCGCTTAGTACAGTGCTTCGCACACAGTAAGCGCTCAATAAATACGATTGAATGAATCTTGAGCAGGGGTACCCGGACCCAATGTATGCAGGGGTTCCCTTTTGATAAAGATCAAAAATACTTGGTATAATAGTAATTGGTGTATCTGTTAAGCACTTAGTATAGTCACAGCACTGTGTTAAACACTGGGGTAGATGCAAGGTAATCAGATTAGACTAAAACCTCATATAAGTAGGAGGGAGAACAGTATTGAATCCCCATTTTGCAGATGAGGAAACCGAAAAGCAACTTTCCCAGGGTCCCATAGCAGGCAAGTGGCAGGACTGTGATTAAAGCCCAGATCTATCGACTCCTAGTGCTGCACTTTTTCCTCTAGGCATCTCTGCTTTCCTCTGTGTTTATTCGGAATTAAAGGTACATTAGGGAATTAGAAAGCAACAAAAAGAGAATAAAGCATCTGACCCAAATGCGGCATCCAAGTCCCTCTATCCGAACGTGAACCAAATGGGGGATAAAATCAAATTCAATCGTAATCATCAGTATAATTTTTTTGTGCCTTCTGTGGACAGAGCACTTTTCAGGCACCGGGAACATAAAGCAGAGGAAGATACACTCCCTGCATTCAGGCTAAGCAATTCCACCTACCTGAGTCCTGGCTTCTGCCTGGCTTCTGCTCCTTCCCACATTTTCATTGGGAAGGAAAAGGCAGTACCTGCTACTGGGTGAGAGAAACAGGTGACCAGAAATTGGTAGCCGCTGAAAGTTTTTAAGGAGGGGAGTGATGCATTTTGAAGTACATTTTAGGAAAATGATCCAGTCATCTGAGCCTGGGTTAAACTGAAGAGAGGAAACATTGGGAAATAGCATGACCTAATAGAGACAGCGTGGGCTTGGGTTCTAATCTTGACTCCACTTGCCTATTGTATGATGTAGGCAAGTCACTGAACTTCTCTGGGCCACAGTTTCCTCATCTGTGAAATGGACACTCGATACCTGTTCTCCCTCCTACTTGGACTTTGAGCCCCATCAGTGGTATTGAGGGCTTACTGTGTGCAGAACACTGAACTAAGAACTTGGGAGAGTGCAATGCAACAAAATAGGATAGGGGTTGACCTGATTATCTTGTATCTAGCCTGGTGCTTAGTACTGTAATTGGCACATAGTAATTAAACCCTTAACAAATACACAATTATTAGGAGATAAGAAGGGAAGCTAATGCTGTAATCCAATTGGGAGATGAGAGCTTGAAGCACAGTGATAATGTAAATGGGGAGAGGAAAGGAGGCATTGAGAAAGAAGAACTGGTAGGATTTAGAGACCCACTGAAATCAATCAGGTGTATTTATTGAGTGCTTATTGTGTGTAGAACACTGTACTAAGCACTTGGGAGATTACAATACAAAATATTAAAGATGCATCCCTTGCACACAGTGAGCTTCCAGTTAAGAGGGGGATAAAAATATAAATATAAATACATTACAGATATGTACACAAGAGCTGTGGAGCTGGCGGTGGAGGGGTGAATGAAGGGAGTAAGGGTGAAGCAGAAGAAAGTGAGAAAAGAGGAAATGAGGGCTTAGGGAAGGCCTCTTGGAGGAGATGTGCCTTCAAATAAGGCTTTGAAGGTGGGGGGAGTAATTGTCAGATGTGAAGAGGGAGGGCATTCTGAAAGCAAGATACCAAATTTGACTCCAAAGTTGCAGACTTCTGGGATGGGGAGAATGGTTATGATTTAGACCACAATGGGAAATTAGGAAGAGGAGAAAGAGGGCTCAGGAGTTAGTCCTCAGAGGGAAGGCTTGGGAGTCGGAAGGACCTGGGTTTCTAATGCTGACTCCACCCACTTGTCTGCTATGTGGCCTTAGGCAAGTCAAATAATTTATCTGTGCCTCAGTTCCCTCATCTTTAAAATGCAGATTAAGACTTTGACCATTCTGATTAACTTGTATCTACCCCAGTGCTTAGTATAGTGCTTGGCATATAATATGCACTTAACAAATACTATGAACAACAATAACAAGGTTAAACAGCCTGGGAATTCCACAAACATCCACTCAGACCATGCTGTTCTGACGTAAGCCCTCCCTTTGGTTAATCTGAAGCATATTTGATGGTTCTTGCCTCTAATGGCTTCATCAAGCATCATTCCCTGAGGTCTCTATTGCCACAGGAAGTCTCACCCAACTAAAAATCGAATACTTTTTCAATCAATCAATCAATCGTATTTATTGAGCACTTACTGTGTGCAGAGCACTGTACTAAGCGCTTGGGAAGTACAAGTTGGCAACACATAGAGACAGTCCCTACCCAACAGTGGGCTCACAGTCTAGAGAACAAAACCAAACATACTAACGAAATAAAATAAATAGAGTAGATATGTACAAGTAAAATTCCTGTCCATGACCCCCTCTGATTCTTTCCTTTTCCTCAGCCAAGGCTGGAGCCTCTGAGCAGACATGGGTCTTTGGATTTTCAGCATCGTCAAACCAGGACGGCTTTTGGAGTAACAGGAATTCTGTCCCAAAAGTTCTCTCTGCAAATGACCAAGCCCTCCCTATAGGTGTGCTGACTTTGGAGTTTGGTTGCAATCATAAAGGTAGGGGCCATTTTGCCCTATTGGTTCATCTGGTTTCCAGCTCATTAACTCCTGGGTCACAGTAGCCCTTGTCAGTCCAAACAGGAGAAAAAAAACTCATTTCTCTCCTTAAATTCAGTCGTTTTCCTAGTACCCAACAGCAAGGGGGAAAGAACCCTTACTGATTTCATAACTTTTCAGATACCATTTGTCCTCCCCCTATCTTAGACGGGACCAGAACTGTAGCATCTTCTAGATCCAGGTAAGACTCAGATAGTCTACTAGAGTTCAGCCCAGGAGCAATAGCAGGGCCAGGGGAGGTGATCTCATCTCTTTTCTTTCAGAGCTTTTGGGCAAGGTTCTGCACAGACTGGAAAACCAGAGGCAGCAGAACATACCCCCATTTTTCCCTCCCATCCTGGGAAGAGATAATCTCTTTCCAACACTTAATTCCTTGGTGATCTTGCCCTCTTTGGCCTCCCTACCCCTACCGGGACCCTTTTTTGCAGCTTGTGGGGAAGACTTGTGTCTCAGCTAGGCTCAGATAGCTCTCTCACCCCCCTCTCCAGCTCTTTCTCCATAGATGCCCACTAATTTTCTTCCCAAAAGGTGGGAATGAGGGAGGGGAGAGACCCAGATTTCCCCATCCTTACTCACAGCTCCCGACCACCTTCCTGCCCTGAGTAGGAACAGAGGCCTCTGGACAGAGTTTCTTCAAGAGTTCCTTCTCCCCAGTGCCCCGAAGGTCATTCTATTCTCATTGCCACCAGCTCATTAGAGCTGTAATTCTGAACATGAGGCAGATTTTGGCCTTTCTTGAGCCTTGACGTCTTGTGCCTGCTCAGAAAGGTTGCAAATAGATCATTAAAATCCCCATGACCAGCTTACGTTACGGGTGGCCTAAAATACAGCCCTGAAGCTTCCCAGTGCAGTCTGTCCTACATTTTTCCAGGCAAAATCCCCATGGATTCCCAGTTGTCATGTCCCCGTTGCTTTCACCTAGCGCTACTCTCTGTATTTTCTCCTCTGGGCTAATTGTTGAGCTTTTGTTTTTCTGTACAACTCAGGCTCACCCATCTGCTCCCGAGCTACTCAATTATTGAAGTGTTTGCTTTGTAAATGAAACTTCTTAATTAGCCCCCCTAGGTAGGTGCAGAAATATGCCAGTTAGGCAACTCTCCCAGTGAATATAAGGATCCATTGTGCTTGGGCATTTACTGAGATTTCACAAAAGCACCAAAAAAATCACCAAAGGGGGTTCACTCAGCATTTTGTCATGATGATGACGGTGATAGCATTTATTAAGTGCTTACTATGTGCTCAGTGCTGAGGTAGACACAAAGTTATATGATCAGAAAGTCCCACAAGGTGCCCACAAGCTCTTTTCTCTCCATTTTGCAGGTGAGGAAACTGAGCCCCAAAGAGATTAAGTGACCTGGCCGAGTTCGCACAAAGCAAGCCTGTGGCAGAGGTGGGACTCGAACTCAGGTCTACTGACTCCCAATCCCAAGCTCTTTCCAGCAGGGTTACGTGGTCACACTGCCTGCCAGCGAGCAGCCATTTAATCCCTCGGTCCTCCCATTCATTCATTCATATTTACTGAGCACTTACTGTGTGCAGAGCACTGTACTAAGCGCTTGGGAAGTACAATCTGCCGAGGACTCACCAGCCTGGACTTCCAAAAGCCTGGTGGGGCTCAGACTCCCGCCATCTCCCACGAGCTGCCGGTGAAATAGAGAAATCCCATTTTGTAGGGCGTCAAGTTTAGCAGCTATTAAATAAGCAGATCCATATAAATGAACTTCAGCCCCATCAGGGCAGGGGAGATTTTGCAAGGAAGCGGAGCTATGTAAACAAAATGTTTCAGGCAGGTCTTGGGCTTACTACACAATTGGTCCCTGGAAAACCACACTTAAATTGAACCATAAATTGGAACCTTTGATTGTGAGCCCATTATTGGGCAGGGGCTGTCTGATATATTTGTATTGTGTTTACCCCACAGTAGTAGTAATAGTATTTCTTAAGCACTTACTGTTTGCAAAGCACTGTACTATTAGTGGGAGCCCACTGAGGGCTCACAGTCCTAATCCCCATTTTACAAATGGGGTAACTGAGGCATGGAGAAATGAAGTGACTTGCCCAAGGTCATACAGAAGACAAGTGGCGGAGCTGGGATTAGAACCCAGGTCCTTCTGACTGGGGCTGTATCCACTAAGCCGCGCTGCTTCACTGCTTGATTGCTCTGGATTGCTTGATTAAATAAAGTGGGAAAGGGGGCTGGTGACGCAGCCCTAAGGACACAACAAAAGCATCAAATCAGCACAAAAGACAAGAACAGGGATAAATACCGAATAAAATAAAAGCTGTAAGATCCTGTGACTGGAAGAACGGAGGTTCAGGGTTCTTGCGTTTCAGAGTCCCACGGTTTTAGCCAGTATGGCTACCACATCTGCTGCCTTCCCAGGTTTTGTGGAGATGCCATTCCCTGTTGCTTCTGTCTCTCCTGCTGAGATGGAGCGAGGTATGTTGGGAAGAAAGCCCCGAATGACACGGATAGTAAGAGCTTACCAACTACCAATCAATCAGTGCCATTTATTGGGCGTTTATTGTAGCATAATGGTATAAAAATCACATGAAAAATGCATGCATAAAAATATAACATAGTCCTGCACTGTACAAGGTGCATTAGCACATCTACAAATGATCTAAAGCATGTGGAATCTTTTTAAACCATTCATTTTTAGTTTTTAAAAAAATGGGTTAATGGTGGGTCTGATTGCAGCATGGCTCAGTGGAAAGAGCCCGGGCTTTGGAGTCAGAGGTCATGGGTTCCAATCAAGGCTCTGCCAATTGTCAGCTGGGTGACTTTGGGCAAGTCACAACTTCTCTGGGCCTCAGTTACCTCATCTATAAAATGGGGATTAAGACTGTGAGCCCCCTGTGGGACAACCTGATCACCTTGTTACCTCCCCAGCACTTAGAAGAGTGCTTTGCACATAGTAAGTGCTTAATAAATGCCATTATTATTATTATTATTATTTGGAAGCCAGTAGGTGGGACTTTTTGGAGGAGTCTTGGTTGGAATTCTCTCCGGCATCTGGTTTTTCTGGAGTTTTGTTCACACTGTCAGTTGCTGCTACTACTACTACTGCTGCTGTTGGCCCCTCTGTGGCTGGCCACCACTGTCCTTTAGGACCACAAAGCCAGGATTTGGAGCTATTCTAGGAAGCAAGAAGACCGGATGCCTGCCCGTGTCCTCCATTGACACCAGCCCTCGGCTCACCGGACCCTCACGGAACCTCATGGAGCATATCTCCTCAACGTTAGCGCTCAGGGAATGTCCACAGACTGGAAGCTGTGGCCACTCATGAACACGACTGGAAACTGCCAGATTGTCCCGATCTCTCTCATCCCACCCTCTGCTAACCACATTCCCAGGCTGCTGTCATTCATTCAATCAGTTGTATTTATTGAGCACTTACTGTGTGTGAAGCACTATACTAAGCACTTGGAAAGTACAGTTCAGCAACAAAGGGAGGTGATCCTTGTCCACAACAGGCTCATAGTCTAGAAGGGAGGAGACATGCATCAAAACAAGCAAACAGACATCAATAGCATCAATATACTTAGATTATAGATATATAATAATAATAATAATGGCATTTGTTAAGTGCTTACTATGTGCAAAGCACTGTTCTAAGCTCTGGGGGGATACAAGGTAATCAGATTGTCCCACTTGGGGCTCACAGTCTTAATCCCCATTTCACAGATGAGGTAACTGGGGCCTAGAGAAGTTAATGACTTGCCCAGAGTCACACAGATGACAAGTGGTGGAGCCGAAATTAGAACTCATGACCTCTGACTTCCAAGCCCGGGCTCTTTCCACTGAGCCACGCTGCTTCTGTATATACACATCAAAACAAGTAAGCGGACATTAATATAAATAAATAGAATTACAGATACGTACATATATACGCAAGTGCTGTGCGGGGAGGAGGGAGGTAAAGCAAAGGTAGCTAGTTGGGGTGATGGGGAGGGAGAGCTGAGGAAAAAGGGGGACTTAGTTTGGGAAAGCCTCCTGGAAGAGGTGAGCCATCAAGTAGACTGTGAGCCCACTATTGGGTAGGGACTGTCTCTATATGTTGCCAATTTGTACTTCCCAAGCGCTTAGTACAGTGCTCTGCACATAGTAAGCGCTCAATAAATATGATTGATGATGATGAAGTAGGGCTTTGAAGGGCTTTCAAGTAGGCACCTCCTCCAGGAGGCCTTCCCAGACTGAGCCCCCTCCTTCCTCTCCCCCTCCCTCCATCCCCCCATCTTACCTCCTTCCCTTCCCCACAGCACCTGTATATATGTATATATGTTTGTACATATTTATTTATTTTACTTGTACACATCTATTCTATTTATTTCATTTTGTTAATATGTTTGGTTTTGTTCTCTGTCTCCCCCTTCTAGACTGTGAGCCCACTGTTGGGTAGGGACTGTCTCTATGTGTTGCCAACTTGGACTTCCCAAGCGCTTAGTACAGTGCTCTGCACACAGGAAGCTCTCAATAAATACAATTGATTGATTGATTGAAGGGGAGAGTGTGATTGGCAGATTTGAGGAGGGAGGGCATTCCAGGCCAGAGGTAGGATGTGGGACGGGTGAGAACAAGGCACAGTGAGAAGCCCACCACATCCCTCTCCCACAGCCGCAGCATCAAACCATTCCCCCGTCACGATGTCCCTTCTCTCATACCCCTCCCTAAAACCCCATCACTCCCCCTCATCCTTAATTTGTTTCTAACCCGATCACTGCTTCTCCTTGCTGCCACTGACCCCTGGTTCAGTCAATCAATCCATCAGTGAATTGTACTTCCCAAGCACTTAGTACAGTGCTCCGCACACAATAAGCGCTCAATAAATACGATTGAATGAATGAATGAATTTATTGAGCGCTCAATAAATTCATTCGTTCATTCAATCGTATTTATTGAGCATTTACTGGATGCAGAACAGTGGACTAAGCATTTGAGAGAATATAATAATAATAATGGCATTTATTAAGCACTATGTGCAAAGCACTGTTCTAAGCTCTGGGAAGGTTACACAGCAATCAGGTTGTCAAACGGGGGGCTCACAGTCTTAATCCCCATTTTACAGATGAGGTGACTGAAGCCCAGAGAAGTTAAGTGACTTGCCCAAAGTCACACAGCTGACAAATGGAGGAGCTGGGATTTGAACCCATGACCTCTGACTCCAAAGCCCGGGCTCTTTCCTTTGAGCTACGCTGCTTCTCTGTATAAATAGAATATAATATGATAGAGTTGATAGACATGATCCCTGTCCATACTGAACTGTAAAAAACAATTAAACAACTGAATTAGAAGCATCAATTGACCGTGTTCCTATTAGGTAAGTTGTACTACTCAACAGAAAATCAAAAAAAAATTCAGAATGAGAGTTCATATTTAAATTCAAAGAGTCACTATTGCACATTAGGTTTATTAGGACGGAAGTAGGGACAAATACCTAAGATCATAGCTATAGCCTAAAGGATTCGCCTCTCGGGACCACTCTTATAGAGTGTCCTGTAGTCTACCAGTCTTGGCTATGGGAGGAAGAGTCAAGCAGAGGGATACCCGTTCCATTTCTAGCTTGGGTAGCGGCAAGAAAGTGGAATGCGGTCTGCTAAAAATCAAAACTCATCTGTGCTGGGCAGCAGTGGCAGGGGAGGGAGTCAAGGGCAAAGACAAGTTTACCTTGTGTAAGGTGGCAATGGTAAGCCACTTCCATATTTTTACCAAGAAAGCTTTAAGGATCCACTACCAGAACGATTGTAGATGGAGGTGGGGCATTCTGAGAGAGATGTGTCTATGTGTCTATAGCATAAGACAAGACAAAAAAAGACAAAATGTGGATTATACCATCTGCCGCGTCCCCACTTCCCAGGAATCGGAGCGCAAATGAAATATTTGGCGACGCATTTGTGTTCTGAAGAGGGGTCCCGATATAAATCCAAAGCCTTGTTATTATCCTGTGCTATTATTCACAAGGCTGTGAAGAGTTGTTCATTTAGAAGACAGAGTGAAGAAAATTTTCTTAATTAGATCCGAAAATGCAGAAGAAAACGAGCTAAGTGGAGAGGAAATTTAATTACCTCTGGGTTCTTTCTGCTTTCCACAAACCCGATTCAGAGTCAAGCGTCAGAGTATAAAATGATTTCTTAGCATGGGCATCATATGGTTTTTCCCGTTTGAGAGAGCCAATGATTTGGACATAATTAGCATTTTAGATTAATCAGATCTATTTGGGAAAATTAAGAGCCCTCAACAGCTGCCACTTATCTTGCCTCCTAGGACCCCGCAAGAGTGTGCTGGAAAAGTGCTGCCTCACATTTCCACTTTAAATAATAACAATAATAATAATGGTATTTGTTAAGCACTTACTATGTGCCGAAGTCCTCACCAACCGAGAAATCCAGTTACCAACTCTGAGGCAGGGACAAGTCAATCTCCCCTTCTTGGAGTACAAAATGACGTGGCAGGTTACAGAGTGATTGACATATAGTTGGCTGAAAATGCCAGTTAGGCTTTGGACAGGGATGGGGAATTCCTGGTTCCACTGGCAACTAGCACGGATGCCACATCTGAGTGTAAGTGTGGGCTCTGCCAGGAAGATGAAGCCATTAGGGAAATGCTGGTTTTAATTCTAAGTAAAATTCCTGGGGAACAGAATCAGTTGGCTGGATTAGGCAAGTAGACTGCATATTTACTTGAACAAGGCTGTGGCCTAGTGGATAGAAAGGCCTGGCAGCCAGAAGGATCTGGATTCTTAACCCTGCTCCTCCACTTGTCTGCTGTGTGACCTTGGTGAAGTCACTCATCTTCCCAGTATCTCAGTCACCTCATCTGTAAAATGGGTATCAAGACTGTGAACCCCACGTGGGACATGGACTGTGTCCAACCTGATTAGCTTGTATCTACCCCAGCCCTTAGAACACGTCCTGGCACAAAATAATGGCTTAACAGACACCATAAAAAAATGGTACAGCCATAGGGGAATTTTTTTCCATCCACTACCTGCGACTTCCCAAACTGTGATAGGAAATCACCAGCATAGCTGTCACCCCGATTATTAGAAACTGCAGAGAGTGGTCTTTTGTCTCTTCCTCTAATGGTGATCCATCCTGATTCAAGTGGAGAAAGTAGATGGGAAGAAGTTAACCGTGATGCCCTGCTCTGTGGATCGATAGGAAGCTTCATTTTCCCGGGTTCAGCATTTCAATTTGAATCTTTCATTGGTCCAGCGGACAGAGAAGAAAGCAAAGCCACTCAGGCTTATGAAAAAATTGGGAACTCGGTAATTTGATTTTCAACTTGGAAAAAATGACCAGGTGGGTTTAGTTTCAAAGAGTTAGTAGTTTGATAAAGATTTCTGTGGCAGACGGATCTGACTGTTTGGGTTAAATTCACCCTTTGTCGCTTGCCCATTGACATTTTAGATTGTGAGCCCCCCTGAGGGAAAAGGACCGTGCTTAATTCCCAACTGTGAACTCTTTCCCAGTGCTTAGTACAGTGCTCTGCACACAGCGCTTAATAGATATCATTACTATTTCTACTACGTAGGTTACTGAAGACTGACATTATCCAGATACAAGGCAACTCTAGAATGTAGAGGCAGAGCAGATACCAAAGTCAACAAGCCAAAAACTTTTCTGCAACTACAGGATACAGAAACCCCCTATGGAAAGACTCCTGTCCTGAAAATAGATCCTTAAAACAAATGTGCTTTGAATCAACGCTACTGGGTTCAGATTCTGGCACTATCACATCAGCCTTCTGCAGAAACACGAGCCTCTCCGTGTGCCCACACGTAATGAATTTGAGTTTCAGCTGTCTACGTGGCTGCCTTTTCATCCTGCTCATAACAAGCATTCCCTTCTTGTGGAAAGTGGAGTTTCCATTTCTGGAGATTGGAGGCAAATGTAATTACATTAGGAGATTTTTACTTTGTAAGCCCATTTCTAGCCCAGAGCGGGGCAATGCTGGTTTTAATTCTAAGTAAAATTGGATTGATGCCCAACTCATCAAACCTACTAATCAATTCTCACCGAAATGAATTCCCAGGGAGACGTTGGCAGTGACTATGGTTCTTTAGGTAGCAATATTACCTCCTAATCATGTGCCTTTAAATGGGATCCAATGGATTCCCATGCTTTCTCCCCCGAAGTTACATTTCTTTCCCATTGCCAATATGAAAACTCTTGGCCATCTTTTAAGGAGTCCTTTGGGAAGGGCGCTCTACCTTTGATTATTTTAATATGTGACTAGCTAATTCTGAAATAGCTCCAGTGTATCCTAAGATCATTAAGATCACCACGCTAAGCAGCAGGATGGTGTAGTGGATAGAGCACTGGCCTGGGAGTAAGAAGGTCATGGGTTCTAATCCTGGCTCTACCACTTGTTTGCTGTCTGACCTTGGGTAAGTCACTTCACTTCTCTCTGCCTCAGTTACCTCATCTGTAAAATGGGGTTTGAGACTGTGAGCCCTATATAGGACAGTGACTGTGTCCAATCCTCTTTGCTTGTATCCACCCCAGAGCTTAGTACAGTGCCTGGCACATGCACTTAACAAATACCATTATTATTATTATTATTATTATTAATAATCAGAGGCTAATGAGGTGTGTGATTATTATGATGAGATTAAGCGTGGGGTGCTCTGTCTTCATTTGAAGATGTCACGCAGCGGATGGCAAAGTTACCATTACACAATACAATTTACCTCACCAAAGTCCCCAGTGGCAAAGCTTCCAGTATTGTTTTTTCATGTCTGCATTCATTCCTCTTAAGCCTTTGGCATGCATTAAGGACATTCTGAACCAAGTTTTGGAAGTTTAACTCATTCCCGGAGGATTCTCTAGCTGTATCTACACGAACAATCTCAAAGGAAAAGTCACTTTCAAGAGAAAAAAGAGGGCTAGAGACTTAGCGTGGTGTTTTATAATGCAAATTGCTAGATATTAAATGTCACACTGGCAGCTGTAATCTGTCACTAATATTAGAAATGACCTAGAATTACCAACATGCCAAGTGCTGGCCTGTCAGAATCCCACAGCCGTATGCTAGCCTGCCTTAGGTGCTATTTCAGAAGCATCTTTCATCAAAGCGGCCCAGCAGCGAGGGTAGCTGACTTAAAAACTGTACAATGCATTCTGAAATCAGACGGGGAATTTGAAAACTGCTGGGGAGGGTAGAGAACAAAGCTTCCTTTGTTGACTTGCTGATCTTGTTGGAGGGAATGAAGCCGGGACTTGGGTCTATTTGGCACTGGAGCTAAGGCTAAGGACTGGGATTGGGGCTGGGGCTGGGCCTAAGGTTGGGAGTTGAGGCTGGACTGGAGCTATTTTGAAGCAGGGCCTGGGGCAGGTCCAGTCTGACAGCCTTGTTTCTTCCCTCCAGTGCTTAGCACACAGAAAGATTTAATAATTTTAAAAATTATTATTATTGCTATTGTTATCAATACTATTATTTAATCTCTTAGAATTCCACATCCCATATCAGGCACCAACAGGGGCAGATAAGTTGGGATCAGTGGTTCTGCTGAATGAATGAGGAAAATCATCAACTCAGAGGGCAGTCTCCCCCAGTCCTCACTTTCACGCCCACTGGAGAGTTTAAACCATTCCATTTCCTTTTCCTGTGTGTTCTTCAGCTGGGGGACATGAAAATCGGGTTGGCACCCCACTGACAAGCATGATTGATTGGCGTGATTAGGCCAACATGACCCATCGGTTACTGACCTGGCTCCCAGTTTCTCTGATTTCCTGGAGCTGGGGGTGGGGGAGAATTAGGGTTGATCAAAAATCATCATCATCATCATCAATCGTATTTATTGAGCGCTTACTATGTGCAGAGCACTTTACTAAGCGCTTGGGAAGTACAAATTGGCAACATATAGAGACAGTCCCTACCCACCAGTGGGCTCACAGTCTAAAAGGGGGAGACAGAGAACAAAACCAAACATACTAACAAAATAAAATAAATAGAATAGATACGTACAAGTAAAATAAATCAATCAATAAATAGAGTAATAAATATGTACAAACATATATACATATATACAGGTGCTGTGGGGAAGGGAAGGAGGTAAGATGGGGGGGATGGAGAGGGGGACGAGGGGGAGAGGAAGGAAGGGGCTCAGTCTGGGAAGGCCTCCTGGAGGAGGTGAGCTCTCAGCAGGGCCTTGAAGGGAAAAAAATCAAAGAGCTTGTGTTCTAGCCTCCATTGTCTCTTTTGTTATGCCCTTAAAGAAGCCTGGGTAGATTTTCCCAAGATTAAGGCTTACTCACAGTGCCTCTTCCCCCCTCGACTGTAAGCTCATTGTGAGCAGGGAATATGTCTGTTTATTGTTGTATTGTACTCTCCCAAGTGCTTAGTACAGTAAGTACTCAATAAATACGATTGACTGACTGTCTAGTGTCAGGACAATCAGGGATAAAGCCTGGCTCACCCTGCACTCTGAAGGACAAGAAGCATGGTCCACAGTCTTTCCAGAGGACAGAAGAGGCTGACCACTCTTTTTCCTGTCTTTTGTTCAGTTTGATCAGTGTTCAGATGGGACTCAAGAATCTATCTTCCTTCCCTTTAAAGGAATTTTGCTCTAACTGGTTGGGGGGGATTTTGCTGGCTGCTCATTACCTGGGAGAAATTAAACGTGCCTATGTGGCACCCAAACCAGAGGAACAGGAAAACCTGCAGTTTCCAAATCCCAGCCCTTGGGGATCTAGCCTGGCATGCCAGCTCACCCCAAGAGAAGAAGGAACATGGAAGTTTCAGCTCCAGAGGCTAAGATCCCAGCCTCCGGAGGTGCTTACAAGACTACCCTTATTGGCCATCCTTGGAGAATGGAAAATGTTTCTGTCTTAAAATATTTATTTTCCAAATTGGTTCTATTTATGATGTAATCCTGAGTGCTGAAGCTAGGAGGGAAGAGAAATTTAAGATTACATACAGACAAACCCAGCCCACTTAAATGGGCAAAAGCTTGTAAACATGTTGTTTGGGCCTGAATTCCAACTCCCTTGGGGGAGAAAAGGAAAAAAAAAAAGCCGATTTGTCTGCCAGTCTGGTAATAAATCAAGGGCTTCTTAGGGGAAAATAATTCATTAATGAATAAAACAATCTTCTGCTGACCCTGTGGGCCAATTACAGTGACCCATCTTCCCTTGTTTATGTAACCCTGTTACTCTTAGCTGCTTTGGGTGTTTTAAAGGGAACCAAGGAGGTAAAATCACTGGAAAGACCCTGCCAGGCTCCTGGATACAATTATGCTAACCACACTGGATTCCACCAAAACCAAACCCCGAGCAATATGCAGAATTTTCCATTCATAAACTTGACAAGGCACTGTAATAAGTGCTAGAGAGAGTACAATAGCAATGTAACAGACACATTCCCTGCCCACGAGGAGCTTACAGTCTAGAGGGGGAGACCGACATTAATATAAATAAATAAATTACAGATATGTACATAAATTACAATTAATCAAACAATGGTATTTATTGGGCCTCTACTGTGTGCAGAGCACCGGATTTAGTGCTTGGGAAAGTTCAACAGTTGCATGAGACATACTCCTTGCCCACAGAGAGCTTAGGTGAAGTTATTTAAAAACACAGAAACAAGAATTAATCATTCAGTTGAACGAATGATTCTTAGATCCTAAGAATGGATATAAATGTGTACCAGAGGTATGCTGTATGCTTAACTCCTCTCTTTCATTCAACCCAGGTATTCAATCACTAAATCCTGTCAGGTCCACCTTCACAACATCGCTAAAATCCACCCTTTCCTCTCCATCCAAACTGCTACCACATTAGTACAATCTCTTATCCTCTCCCGCCGTGATTAGTGTCTTAACCTCTTTTCTGACCTCCCAGACTCCTGCCTCTCCCCACGCCACTGCGTATTTCACTCTGCTGCCTGGATCATTTTTCTACAAGAACGTTCAGGGCATGTCTCCTCACTCCTCAAGAAACTCCCGTGGTTGCCCATCCACCTCCACATCAAACAAAATCTCCTCATCATTGGCACTCAATCACCCTGCCCCCTCCTACCTCACCACTCTCCAACTATAACCCAGCCCATACACTTCACTCCTCTAATACTAACCTTCTCACTGTAACGATCTCATCTATCTCACTCCCTCTGGCCTGAAACGCCCTCCCTCTTCAAATCTGACAGACAATTACTCTCACCACAACCTTCAAAGCCTTATTGAAGGCACATCTCCTCCAAGAGGCCTTCCCTAAGCCCCCATTTTCTCTTCTCCCACTCCCTTCTGCGTTGCCCTGATTTGCTCCCTTTATTCATCTCCCCTCCCAGCCCCACAGCACTTATGTACATATCTGTACTTTATATTAATATCTGTCTCCTATTCTAGACTATAAGCTTGATGAGGGCAGGAAATATATCTGTTTATTGTTATATTGTATTCTCAATCAATCATATTTATTGGGCACTTACTGTGGATTTAGTACAGTACTCTGCATACAGTAAGCGCTCAATGAATACGACTGAATGAATGATCGAATGAATGATTGATGACCCTGAATGTTGGGATTTAATCACGAAACACTAGTTGTGGGTCTTTAGGAGGGCTTTGAACAAGGGGAGAGAAGATCTTTTATGTATTAAGCACTTTGCTAAAATCCTCCCTTTCGTTGTCTGTCTCCCCCTTCTAGACTGAGAGCCCATTGTTGGGTAGGGACTGTCTCTATTCGTTGCCAATTTATACTTCCCAAGCGCTTAGTACAGCGCCCTGCACACAGTAAGCGCTCAATATGATTGAATGAATGAATGGTACTATGCTAATCCAAGCTCGTATCATAACCCATCTTGACTACTGCTTCAGCCTCCTTGTTGTCCCTCCCTTCATCCTGTCTCTACCCACTCCAGTGCATGCTTCGCTCTGCTGCCTGGATCATTTTCCTAAAAATGTGTTCAGTCCTTATCTCCCCACTCCTCAAGAACCTCCATTCACCGTCAACCTCCTCACTGTGTCTCGTTCTTGCCTGTCCCGCCGTCGACCCTCGGCCCACATCCTTCCCCCGGCCTGGAATGCCTTCCCACTACACATCCACCAAGTTAGCTCTCTTCCTCTCTTCAAAGCCCTACCGAGAGCTCACCTTCTCCAGAAGGCCTTCCCAGACTGAGCCCCCTTTTTCCTCTCCTCCTCCCCACCACCCCCCCCGCCCTACCTCCTTCCCCTTTTATTTTTATTTTTCCACTTGCATATTTTTACAGATAGATTTTTCTTCTAGACTGTGAGCCCACTGTTGGGTAGGGACTGTCTCTATATGTTGCCAACTTGTACTTCCCAAGCGCTTAGTACAGTGCTCTGCACACAGTAAGCGCTTAATATGATTGATTACAGATCTATTACTCTATTTTATTTGTACATATTAACTATTCCATTTGTTAATGATGCGCATATAGATATAATTCCATTTGTTCTGACGATTTTGACACCTGTCTACATGTTTTGTTTTGTTGTCTGTCTCCCCGCTCTAGACTGTGAGCCCGTTGTTGAGTAGGGACCATCTCTATATGTTGCCGACTTGTACTTCCCAAGAGTTTAGTACAGTGCTCTGCACACAGAAAGCGCTCAATAAATACGATTGAATGAATTAATGAATAAATATGATTGAATGAATGAATGAATGTCCAAATGTGCTACTGAAGGAAATGTGGAAGACAGATCAGACTGCTCATCAATTGGGGAAGATGGCAGATGAGAGAAGAGGTAAAAAGCAAAAGCCCCAAGGTACCCTCTTTTCTGCATAATAATAATAAATAATAATAATAATCATGGAACTTGTTAAGCACTTACTATGTGCCGGCTGTGTACTAAGCACTGGGGTGGATACGAGCTCACCAGGTTGAACACAGTCCATGTTCCACATGGGTTTCACAGTATTAATCCCCATTTTATAGATGAGGTAACTGAGGCACAGAGAAGTAACTTGCCCAAGGTCATCCAGCAGACGTGGCAGAGCTGGGATTAGAACCCAAGGCCTTCCTGCTCCCAGGCCTTGGCTTTATAGACTAGGCCACATTTCTTCCTCAGATTTTCTCCACAGTCTGCCCTGGATACAAGCGCTTAACAAATGCCATAAAAAAAAATCCAGGGGTGTTTGTGTGTTTGAGAGGGGGTTTGCTCTGACGGGGGCTCTTGCCTCTTCTGTTCTACCTGCTGCTGTTTGGATAAGCAAAAGAGGGGACACTGTGGGTAGTTCTTTATTGAAGGTTGGAAGAAAGAACAGGGTGTCGAGGCCATAAATAGTATGGGATAGATCAGGAGTGTCCCTGTGTGGCGTTGCACATTCACAGCAATGGCAAACATCTGAGTGACTAAGACGAGAAGAGCAGAATCCCTTTGGATAGAAATTCCCAACTACATAGAAGTGGTCTGTAGATCTCCTGCCTGGGATGAGGAAAGCGAATGGGCAGTGCTAGATGAGGCTAAAGAAGTCACGCAACTGGGAACTTCAGCAACAACGGGAGACTTCACTTATCCTCACATGGACTGGCTGAAAAATTCATTAGGAAGAGAGGTGGAAATGCAGTTTGTGGATAAGATTGATGATTGTTTTCTCCTGGAATCCACAGGGAAAGATAATATCCCAGCTTAAATTCTGAGTAGTGAACGGGATCTAGTTCTGGGGAGTCAACATTCTTGCTAAGGGGGAGATCCCATTCAGAGCTCCCCTAAAAGCCCATCTCCTCCAATAAGCCTTCACAGATTTTTTTTTAAAAAGATATTTGTTAAATACTCTCTATGATCAAGCGCTGTGACTTAGTGGATAGAGCATGGGCCTCGGAGTTAGCAGGACTGGGTTCTAATCCCAGCTCCATCACGTGTCTGCTTGGGAAAGTCACTTCACTTCCTTGGGCCTCAGTTACCTCATCTGTAAAATAGGGATTAAGAGTGCGAGCCCCATGCAGGACAGGGACTGTGTCCAACCTGATTAACTTGTGTCTACCCTAGTGCTTAGAGCATAGTAAGTGCTAAGCAAATACCATTATTATTATTATTATTATTATTATTATTATTATTCTGTGCATGTTAATCAGGTCAGACAGAGTCCCTGTCCCACATAGGACTCACAGTCTGAGTATCGGAGGAGAACAGATATTGAATCCCCATTTTACAGCTGAGGAAACTTAGGCCCAGAGAAGTTAAGTGACTCACACGCAGTTAAGTCACACAGCAGGTAAGTGGCAGAGCCAGAATTAGAACCCAAGACCAGTCCAGTTCCAGAACCCAGTCCCTCACTCTTTCCAGTTAGCCACACTGCTTCCCCAAAATCAGGTTGGACACATTCTCTGTTGCACCCGGGCCTCACAAACTAAGTAGGAGGGAGTAGGATTTAATCCCCATTTTACAGATGAGGAAACTGAGGCCCAGAGAGTTCAGGAATTTGTCCACGGTCACCAGTGGCGAAGATGAGATTAGAATCCAGATCCTCTGACTTCAAGCCCATGCTCTTTTCAGCAGGTCATACTGCTTCTCTAAAATTAATCTAGCAAAGCCCAATATCCACTTTTTGTGTGCTTTGTACCCTGGCCCAGCACTTGGGTCTATGCACATAATGAATGGATTGTACAGTTAATTATTTATACTTATTATCCCATTTGGAAATATTTTAGGTCCGTCTCCCCCTTTAGAGTGTAAGCTGCTTGTGGGCAGGGAACACATCTTGTGCTTCGACTGTCCTTTCATGGATGGCTTTTAGAGTGGACTGCATTCGTCTGGCATTCAATAAACACTAACCAAATACCAACCCAGGGAAATAAAATTTCAGAAAGGCAAACTAAAACCAGTGGACCTTAGGAAGAAGTGAAATGGGCAGTTAAAATGCAAGTGATTTACCAGAAATCTGCAGGCCTATTTTAGAGGTCCAGGAAAACGCGCGGCCCATGAGGTGACCAATCGGAAGCCCTGCATCGCTAACGGGCAGATAAAAGAGGTCCCCACAGCTCTATGGAGGGCAAGGGTCAATCTTGCAATAATGGGAAGCTCTTCCGAGTGGGCAGTGCTGGGAAAACCCATCACGAGTAACAGGTCGAGAGCAAACAGCAAAGTGGGAGGCTTGTCGAGCACTTTGAAAGGGATTCTGAAACTAATGACACAAGATTCCTCGAGTCTAGCGAAAGCCAGAAGCCGGCCAGCGCGTCCATGGGGGTGCTTGGCAATTGGCGGGGGGGGAGGGATAAGGTGCCCTCATGTATGAAAGGAACGTAGGCATTCACTTTATGGAGCAGGCCAGGACCGCGGCCCCCCTGGGCTCAGCAATGTGGGCAGTCATTGCTGGCCTGACTCACCCCGCCCTTTGGAGCAAGAAAGGGGCTGGAGGTGGAGTCAAGATGGAGTGTCCACTTCTCTGCTGGCTAAGTGCGGCCTTCAGCCGAGTCAGGGGACCCAGTGGTTCCCATTTTCCTCCCTGGGACAGAGCTGACCGGCAGGTGATCCAGCCCCTTCCCAGGGTCACAAACTGGGGTCAGGGAAGTGATGATATAAATGCTAAAAATGTAAGCTCCTTATGGGCAGTGAATGTGTTTACCAACTCTGTTCTATCATACTCTCCCAGATGCTTAGCACAGTGCCCTGCACACAGTAAGCACTTACTAAAATACCACTGATTGACTGATTCTTCAAACCCCTGGAAATCCCCGAGAGTCACAAGCTTTTAAGAGTTACTTACTAAGTTCCTCATATCAAGACAATAGAGAAAGAGGAAGCAGGGGGTTCTGCTTGCAACTGAGACCCTCATCGTAGACTAGTTTGACTGAACTGTAGTATAGCAGGGAAAGAGTCTGTTTTTTTTGGTTCACCTAGTCACAGTATCCCAGGGACAATGCAATTAATCAGTCGATCAATTAATCTGTAGTTATTGACCGCTTCCTGTGTACAGAACACTGTGGAAAACACTTTGGAGGGTACAATAGAGTAAATAGACACAATCCCTGCCCTCCATTCTTTCATGCATTAATTCAATCGTATTTATTGAGCGCTTACTATGTGCAAGACACTGTACTAAGCACTTGAGAGAGTAGAATATAACAATAAACAGACGCATTCACCACTCACAATGAGCTTACAGTCCAGAAGGGGAGAGAGACATTAATATAAATAAATAAAGAAATAAATAGATGGGCTGGGAAGAGGGATGAATAAAGGGAGCAAGTCAGGGTATCGCAGAAGGGAGTGAGAGAAGAGGAAAAGAGGGCATAATCAGGGAAGGCCTTTTGGAGATGTGCCTTCGATATGGCTTTGAATGGGGGGAAAGTAATTGTCTGTAGGATATGGGGAGTGAGGGCATTCCAGGCCAGAGGCAGGATGCGAGTGAGAGGTTGGTGGTGAGATAGATGAGTTCGAGGCACAGTGAGAAAGTTGGTGAAGTGTGCGGATGGCTTGTAGTAGGAGAGTAGCGAGGTGAGGTGGAAGGGGGCAAGGTGATTGAGTGTTTTAAAGCCAAAAGGTGAGGAGGTTTTGTTTGATGTGGAAGTGGATGGGCAACCACTGCAGTTTCTTGATGAGTGGGGAACTATAGCTTAAACACTTATGTAGGAAAATGATCTGGGCAGCAGAGTGAAGTATGGACTGGAGGCTGGGAGGTCAGCAAGGAACCTGTTACGGTAACTAAGACAGGGTAGGATAAGTGCTTGGACTAATGTGGTAGCAGTTTGATGAAGAGGAAAGGGCGGATCTAAGAAGTGTTGTGATGGTGGAACCGACAGGATTCAGTGATGGATTGAATATGTGGATTGCATGAGAGACAGGAGACAAGGATGATGCTAAGGTTACGGGCTTGTGAGACAGGAATCAAGATATAGTGTAAAAATATGTACATAAGTACATCTGTCTCCTGCTTGGAAATCCCTCACCCTTCAAATCTGACAGGCCATCATTCTCCCCATCTTCAAAGCCCTATTAAAATCAAATCTTTTCCAGGAAACTTTCCTTGACTCCACCCTCAACTTCCCACCCTTTTCTCCCTCCCTGTCACCTCCGAACTTATATCTATACCCGCTAAGCACTTTGATATTCACCCCTCTCCCCATATCACTTATGTACATATACTTTGTTGCTTCTCTTAGAAGTAATTTGACTGCAGTCTGCCCCACTAGATTGCAAACTCCTTGTGGCCAGGAATTATACTCTTCTGAGTATTCATTAGAGTGCTTCACACACAGTAAATATCATTGTAAACATAATGATGTAATATCATTGTAAAATCACAGTAAATATCACTGCTTGATTGACGTTAAACGACTTGCCCAAAGTCACACAGCATGCAGCAGAATTGGGATTAGAACCCAGGTTCATACTCTTTCCACTAGGCTCTGCTTCCTGGATTCTTTTTCTAAAAAATCATTCTGTACACATCTCCACAAGTGCTTCCCCTGGTGTCCCATCCATTTCTACATCAAGCAGAAATAATGATAATAATAATAATAATAATGGCATTTATTAAGCACTTACTAAGTGCAAAGAACTGTTCTAAGCTCTGGGGAGGTTACAAGGTGCTCATGCTGTCCCACGGGGGCTCACAGTCTTAATCCCCATTTTACAGATGAGGGACCTGAGGCCCAGAGAAGTTAAGTGACTTTCCCAAAGTCACATGGCGGACAATTGGCGGAGTCAGGATTTGAACCCATGACCTCTGACTCCACACCCTGTGCTCTTTCCGCTGAGCCACGCTGCTTCTCTAAACTCCTCCCCATCAGATTCAAGACAGTACATACGTATATATCTCTCATTTATTTATTTATATTGATGCCTGTCTTCCCCTCTAGACTGTAAACTCATCATGGGCAGAGAATGTGTCTGTTTTATTGTTATATTGTACTGTCCTGAGTGCTTGGTACAGTGCTCTGCAGGAATGTGTCTGTTTTATTGTTATATTGCACTCTTCCAAGTACTTAGTACAGTGCTCTGCACACAGTAAATGCTCCATAAATATAATTGACTGACTGACCTACTCTCCCACTGCCACGCAATCCACACACTTCGTTTCTCCAACACCAACCCACTCCCTGTTCCTCACTCTCACCTCACCCGCTGTCAACCTCTTGCTCATCCCCTCCCTCCTGCCTGGAATTCCGTCCCCCTATATATCCGATAAAACCCTCCTGAAATCACATCTCCTCCAATCAGTCAATCAATCAGTGGCATTTGAGTGCTTTACCATTGGCAGAGCAGTATACTAAGCATTTGGGAAAGCAAAATACAGCAGAATTAGCAGACACATTCCCTGCCCATAATAAGCTATGTCAGTCAGTCAACTGTATTTATTGCGCACTTACTGTATGCACAGCACTGTACCTGACGCTTGGGAGAGTACAATATAACAGACAATTTCCCTGTCCACCACGAGCTTACAGTCTAGAGAGGGAGACAGACGTTAATATAAATAAATGCAGTCTAGGAAGACTTCACTGACTAAACTCTCATCCCCCTACCCTCTTTTCCCTCCTTACTGCCTCACCTATGCACTTAGTCCCACCCTCTTAAATATTTGCTCTCTCCACCCCCACAGCACCAATGTCCTTCTACTCGATTGCTTCCCTTACATGTAATAATTTATCCCCTATTAGACTGTCAGCTCCTTGGGTGTAGGGATCTTGTCTGCCATCGGGATTCTGATCCCAGCTCCTCCACTGATCTGTCACGTGAGCTTGGGCGAGTCGCTTCACTTCTCTGAGCCTCAGTTACCTCATCTGTAAAATGGGAATTAAGTCTGTGAACCCGACGTGGGACGTGGACTGTGTCCAACCAGATTAGCTTGTATCTATCCCAGTGCCTGACACCTAGTAAGAGCTTAACAAATACCTTTTCAAAGAAAAAAAAAAAAAGACCCCACTTATGCTGGGCTCCAGCTGTCCATCTGGAGATGATGCAGTTTGCTGGATGGAGTCAGGAAGGAAATAAAAGGGAACAGCTAGTCCCAGAATCTGGGCTGGGGGAGCCATGGAGGTGGTCCAGATGCATGGTAGAGTTGTCACTTGGGGTTGTAATGGGTCTATGGAACACCAGGCCAGGGAGGATTTTTGGAGGGAGAAAGAAATGATGCTGGGGGGTGTTAAATGTGGAAAACATCCCCAACTCCAAGGATTCTGAAACTGCTGAAAGGGAAAGGAGAAGGCTTGGTTGGGTGGGAAGCAACTGGAGTAGGTTGGAGAGGGGTTGATTACAGCCAAGGGCAGGAAAAGCAGGAATACCTAGGAATAGAAGGCAGAAGCAGAAAGCCAATCTTAGCTCCCTTAACTCCCTCCAGCTCTTGGCATTAGGATCAGAGCCTAGAAAACGTATTCATATTGCGGATTTGGAAATTGATGTCCTGCACTTTTAATGCTGAATCTCATCATAAATCTCATCCTAAAGTGGAGAAATGACTTCTATCATGCAGAGGCCTCAGGTGTTGCTGTTATCACTGAACCAGACAATGAAGAGCTTCTAAGTGCCTGGTTTTTAAGCCATCTTGGAAGTCGGGCTTGTTTTCTCCGAATTTCTGCTGACTGAAGAATTGATCGTCTTTCAAGCATCAGTGCATCGTTAAGTTACTCTTTTCTGTCTTCTGGGCAACTAAGCGATCTTTGAAGCAGGAGGTAATGTGGTCTTGAGGGAAGAACACAAGGCTGGGAGTCAGAAAACCTAGGTGGTAGTACAGTTCTTCCACTGCCTACCTGTGTTCTCCTCAGGCAAGACTCTTAACCTCTCTGGGCCTCAGTTTCCCTATCTGCAAGGGAAACTGAAATGGGGATATTAAGACTGTCCCTATCTCTATTTCTACCTCATCGGAATATTGCAAGGATAACTTGATGGGAAAGTAGATGGGGAAAAAATGAATCCTGCACAAATTCAAGGTGTCATTTTTATCGTGGTCCTCCACTTACTAATATGATTATTCAGTGTGTGAATTTGACTGGTATTTAAACTAGAAAATGCCTATTTTCTTATACATAAAGTATTTTCTCAGGGCTTGTTGATTTTTCTAAATAAGGCCCTGGTTTGTTTTTTTTTTCTAATTATGTTAAAAATCCACTGAGTGGTAAAGCTGAATGCAAACATACTGACACCTGCTGGGGATGAGTGACCATTACATGGAGAATTTACCCAAGTTTACTTCTCCGGATTAGCTAATAATAATAATAACAATAATAGTAATTATTATTATTATTATTATTTTGATATTTGTTAACCCCTTACTATGTGCCAAGCACTGTTCTAAGCACTGGGGGAGAGACAGGTTAATCAGGTTTTCCCACACGGGGCTCACAGTCTTAAACCCCATTTTACAGATGAGGTAACTGAGGCACAGAGAAGTTAAGTGACTTGCCCAAAGTCACACAGCTGATAAGTGGCGGAGCTGGGATCAGAACCCCTGACGTCTGACTCCTAAACCCGCACTTTTTCCACTGAGCCACGCTATTTATTGATTCGGCATGTAAGCTGACATAAGGCACAGAGTTACCTTTTCAGGGTGGAAGCAGCAACACTTGCATTTCAGAAACAATTGTCACGAAATAGATTTTAAGTATCTGATAGTGAGATCCATCTCTAATTACCAGGATGACTGGCAACTCAAACAGTGCAAGATGCCTATTTAGTCAAAGGTATTTATTGAGCTCTTAGTGTGTTCAGAGCACTGTGCTTGGATGAATACAGTACAATAGAGTTGGTAGACACCATCCCTACCCGCAAGGAACTTATAGGGTAGAGGGGAAGGCAGACAAAATAAATCACAGATCATCATCATCATCATCAAATCATCATCATCAAATCATCAATGGTATTTATTGAGTGCTTACTGTGTGCAGAACACTCTACTAAGCACTTGAGGGAAAGCAATATAACAGAGATAGGGAAAAAGCCAGAATACAAGGATAGGTTAAAAAAATTATCGTATCTGTTAAATGCTTACTATGTGCCAGGCACTGTAGTAAGTGCTTAATAAATGCCATTATTATTATTATTATTATTACTGTACTAAGTGCTGGGGTGGATACAAGCAAATTAGGTTGGACACAGTCCCTGTCCCACATAGTCACAATTCCCATTTTACAGATGAAGGAGCTGAGGCACAGAGACTCAATCAATCAATCAAGCATATTTATTGAGCACTTACTGTGTGCAGAGCACTGTACTAAGTGCTTGGGAAGTACAAGTTGGCAACATATAGAGACAGTCCCTACCCAACAGTGGGCTCACAGTCTAAAAAGCAAAGTGAAGTGAAGTGACTAGCCCAAGGCCATACAGCAGAAAAGTGGTGGACCGTGATTAGAACCCATGACCTTATGACGACCAGGCCTGTGCTTTATCCACTACGCCATGCTGCTTCCCAATACATTAAATGCTGTGGGTTGGGAGTCGCGCGAGTATTAAAGTGCACAAGGGGGACACATCTAAAAGCGAAGGTGATGCAAAGGAGTTGACAATAGAGGGGCTGCATTGTAATTGGAGATTAGGGAGGTAAAGCAGCAGGGGAAGGAAGGGTGCCCGCCAGGTGGTAGTGATCAATCAATCGTATTTATTGAGCGCTTACTGTGTGCAGAGCACTGTACTAAACGCTTGGGAAGTACAAGTTGGCAACATATACTGGCTGGTGATGTCAGCCAGTAAGGAGAGGGGGACCCTACCTGCGTGGTCACCACGAAGAGTCTCTCCGGCCAAGATGCAAAGATGGAGGGTTAGGGAGGAGGGCCAGTTGAGTCCTGTGGAAAACCACCATCTTCAGAAGAACACGGAGGGTGAGGCTCCGTATCTGATCACGAGGCTGCTTCCACCAGGGGCCCCTGCCTGGCTTTGGGCATAGAGCATTTCGGGGGTTCCTGCAAAAATCACAGCGACATCCCACAGGGGTTCTTGGTTATCCTTGATTGAAGGTAACACATTGGCAATGTTCACTGCATCGTATAATGATAGCATTTATTAAGCGCTTGCTACGTGCAAAGCACTGAAACATCACAACACCCTGCCCGGACTGTGCGATCAAGACAGGGTTGGATAGAGCTGATCGACAGTCTGAACAATAAATCATTTTGCACTTTTCTTTCCCAATCTTTGAAGGAGCCTCCCCTCTCCATTCCCTCCCCCATCCCCACTGCCCAGAGCCCAGTGAAGGGGCCAATATCTGTTAACATCATCATGTGGAACACTTTAATTTACAAGGCTAAAATCTAATGAATAAATAAAAATAGATGGTGGAAATAATCCTCTCTAGACCTCAAACCAGGTATCCCATGGACCGGATAGCTGGCCATCGGCAGACCCGAGGCTTTACAGACACAGAGAAAGGAGAGGAGAAGCTACAGAAAATACTGTGGAAACTGGATGAGAACTCGTGATCTCAGACACACAAGCATGTGCACACACACATGCACACACATACACAACAGCCTTTAAGTTGTTGGCCAGGAGCGTCCATTTAATGCAGAGGTAGATGGACAAAAAAATCTCTAAGGATCAGCAAAGGTATTAGATCTTTTGATAAAAATGATGGTATTTGTTAAGCGCTTACTATATGTCAAGCACTGTTCTACAAGCTCATCATCATCAATCGTATTTATTGAGCTGTTACTATGTGCAGAGCACTGTACTAAGTGCTTGGGAAGTACAAATTGGCAACATATAGCGACAGTCCCTACCCAACAGTGGGCTCACAGTCTAAAAAGCTGATCAGGTAAGGGACACAGTCCCTGGCCCACATGGGGCTCATAGTCTTAAGCCCCATTTTACAGGTGAGGTAACTGAGGCATAGAGAGGTTAAGTGACTTGCCCATAGTCAGCCAGCAGACTAGTGGCAGAGCTGGGATTAGAAATTACTTGTACATATTTACTATTCTATTTATTTTGTTAATGATGTGCATATAGCTTTAATTCTATTTGTTCTGATGATTTTGACACCTGTCAACATGTTTTATTTTGTCGTCTCCCCCTTCTAAACTGTGAGCCCGTTGTTGGGTAGGTACTGTCTCTATGTTGCCAACCTGTACTTCCCAAGCGCTTAGTGCAGTGCTCTGCACACAGTAAGCACTCAATAAATATGATTGAATGAATGAAAGAATGAAACCCAGGTCCTTCTGACTCCCAGGACCATTCTCTACCCACCAGACCATGCTGCTTCCCTGTTGGTGGGATCTGTTGTTCCCAAGTCAATCTCATCCCAACACATCAAGGTCCTGGGCCTGAGAACCTTTGTGATCGTACCCACATCCGACCTGGATCTCAGATGTGTTAAGGATCATGAAGATTACAGGTTTGAAGACATGTTTTTTGAATGACAATGTGGAAAGGTCTTTGGCCCCTAGTCGAGTCTATAACCTGCCCTCCAGATGTACCCACCCAAAGGCGCTGGCTTATGATAATCCGTTGTTGGGTAGGGACCGTCTCTATATGTTGCCGACTTGTACTTCCCAAGCGCTTAGTACGGTGCTCTGCACACAGTAAGTGCTCAATAAATACGATTGATTGAATGAATGATAAATTACTGTGTCCAAGGTCTCACATCTGGCTGTAGCAAGGCGGGCAGAGGGTTTTGATTCTGACACCTTGGAAGTTATGGAGGTAGCCTTCCATGGCCTCTTTTGTGAGACATTTACAGAAGCTAATACTAATCATGGTTTCTGTTAATTGCTGACTATGTGCCAACCACTGATAAAGGATATTCAGACTAGACACAGTCCCTGTCCCTCCTGGGGCTCACAGCCTAAATTGAGGGGAAAATAAGAATGGCATCCCCATTTTCCAGGTAAGGAAACTGAAGCTCAGAGAGGTTAAGCAGCTTGCCTAAGGTCACACAGAAGACAAGTGACAGAGTCAGGAATGAACCTAGGCCTGTGCTCTATCCTCCAGGCCAAGATCAAACAGCTTTCATAGTTAAGCATCAAGAGGGTCCCTGAACTCTTCCCCCGAGTCAGAGAAGTGCCCTTCTGTGTATCCAAGATCAAGTAACCTGTCTTCCACCTGAACGATCCAAGTGATTGAGGGAAAGGTGAGTTTGGTGTCGGAACGTGCTCTAAAGGGATAACGACACAGCCCATATTCAATGAGGAATTGACAATCCTAACTGTCCCTGGGTATGATTTGGACATGGCTAAACGGTTAGGTGAAAGGGGGGACCAGCAAACTGGGGGTCAGGAGGGAGAAATGGGGGGGCAGAACAGATGTTTTAGAGACCCAGTGAATCCCAGTCTTAAATAATCAGGTACAGCAGGACCGTGAGGTAACAACAGCAGTAGACACACCAGTGTGATGGCCAGGAAACAGGAGGGAGGTTACTCTTGTGGAGCAGAAGCTTTGGCAAGATCGGAAGACTGAAGGGCAGATTTGAAAACAGCAAACAGGTGCCTCAAATGGTAGCAAAAGACAACCTCAAAGTGCTCACAGGATTGTAGGGTTCAGGTTTGAATAGACTCTTGCAGTCAGAAACAGCTTCTCCTACTGAAAAGCAATGTTGCCTAGTGGAAAGAGTACAGGCCTGGAAGTTAGAGGACCTGGGTTCTAATCCCTGCCCTGCCATTTCTCTGCTGTGTGACCTTGGTCAAGCCACTTAACTTCTCTGTGCCTCAGTTAACCTTATCTGTAAAAATGGGGATGAAGACCGTGAGTCCCATGTGGGACATAGACTGTGTCCAACTCAATTATCTTACATCTACCCCAGCACTTAGAACAGTGACTGGCGCATAAGTAAGCACTTAAATACCATTAAATTAAAAGGAATATCTTCCTCAAACACACAACGGGCTCTGAATAGAAACATGAGTCCTGTTCAGAATTTGCTGAAATGAACTGTCAGTCGTTTAAAAGCCCGTCAATTAGAAGGGTGGTTTAATAAACTGTCTGACAAACCTGTAAAGTCAGAATTGATTTTCAGTCTCCTTAGGAAAGTAAAATCCCCACTTGTGGCAATCACTGAAACATTTCTCGGTCTCATCAACCAGTTTCTCCCGTTCACCCTATTTATTCATCTCCCAGAACCTTTCCCGACCCTCTCGCCCGTTCAGAGCTCCGAGGGACTAATCCCCGACAGGCCTTGGCTCCAGCAATAGCTGCCTGCAGTTACTTTCTTCTCCAACCCACTGTTTCTCCTGTGGATTTCCTCACCTCTTTCAGTAAATGGCTCCTCTGGGTTGACAGATTAATCTCATAAAGCCCGCCTCCCAACCCTGCTTCAAGCCTGCACTTTGGGAGAGTTTGTCAGCAACTCTCCTCTGAGTTTTAAGGATGAGGAGCCCCGGGGGCATCTCCAGATTCTTTGTGCCCTTAGGGGCTCCCACTAAGTGAGGTGACTAGCCACCTAACCATCCCAAGTTGGTGACAGTCTGGAACACCCAGAATTGACAGTGGTCAGTTGAACCTAGAAGACATTCAGTCAATCGTATTTATTGAGCGCTTACTGTGTGCAGAGCACTGTACTAAATGCTTGGAAAATACAATTCAGCAAAAATAGAGACAATCCCTGCCCACAACAAGCTCCTGCTGCTGGCCCAGGTCTCGGAATAAGTCACCTGGCAGAGCACAGTGGGAGGAATTGTAACACAACCTAATGAACTCACACATCGCACCGTGGAGGCAGGGTGGTGTGACGATGTCACAAGTCATGTGAAAGGGGGGGCACTGAAATTTATCACCACTGGCCCGTTCATCCACCTCTGCTCTGGTCAGGGGGACTCTAGGGGATGGTCCTCTACAGGCAAGTCCCTCAGCCCTGCTCTCTGAGCAGGGATTGTGTCTAACTTTATTGCACCGTGCTCTATCAAGCACTTAGTTCAGTGCTCTGCACACAGTAAGCATTCAATAAATACCACTGATTGATAGCTAACCAAAAAGCTGGTCAGCCTTGCTTATTCTGGTGCACCCCAAGACTGTGTTCATTAATCCATCATCTGATTCTCATCCCAGGCAGCCTAGGAAGCGCCTTCTAGTCTGTGAGCAGTGATCGAGTCTACCATCCCTATTGTATTTACTCTCCCAAGGGCTTAGGACAGTGCTCTGCACACAGTGAGTAGTCAATAAATTCCACTGATTAATTGACCCAGGGTCCAACTAGCCAAACCTGCTCCCTAAGGGCTGGTTGCTGGGGTTCGTGGAAATATCAATACCCTCTCCCTTCCATTATAATAATATTGATGGCATTTATAAAGCACTTACCATGTGCAAAGCACTGTTCTAAGTGCTGGGGAGGTTACAAGGTGATCAGGTGGTCCCACAGGGGGTCTACAGTCTTAATCCCCATTTTACAGATGAGGTAAATGAGGCACAGAGAAGTTAAGTGACTTGCCCAAAGTCACACAGCTGACAATTGGAAGAGCTGGGATTTGAACCCCTGACCTCTGATTCCAAAGCCCGTGCTCTTTCCGCTGAGCCATGCTGCACTCAAGATCACCACATACAGAAAATACAGTGGCACCAAGGTTTAGGAACAGCTGATAGTTAAATATTTAATACCAACATGAGTTTTGCAACTCACCTTAAACCAAATCTGGCAATAATTGCCTTTCCCATCCATTTCTTCATTCGATCATATTTATTGAGCACTTAGTGTACGCAGGGCACTATACTAAGCACTTGGAAAATACCAATTAAACATTCTTCCCTTAACCCCATGGCAGTCTCTCCTCCCAAGTCCTGGTAAGTGGCTCTTCTGTGGACCACCACATCCTCATAAGTCTCCATGGATAATTCACCCTACTGATCCCAGACTTCTCAGTGAACCCCAGCTTCTCAAACCTGGTCCCTGCTCCATCCCCTTTCTGTGGACTCCTACCCTCTCCCGGGGTCCTTCCCTCTGAACTGGGAACTCATGTCTCACCAACCTGCCAAACCCCCGGCCCCAACTCACCTAAAAGGACACTCATGTTTTCCTTTTCTTTCTCACCTGGCTGTCATGTTCCTCCTTAACCCAGTAGCCTCCCCTGTGATTGGCTATATTTCAAATAATGGCGTCGTATGTGTAATTGGCATTCTGTGCAGCTGTGCTTCCATTTGGAAAGGGATACTGAGGAGTGAGTGGTTTCCCTGTTCTAGAATCAGCTGGGCTTTTCCCTCTCCTCTTGGTGGGAGGTGAACCTAGGTTGACAGTCATGCCCGTCCTTTGAATACCCCTGGCTGGAAGTCCCCTGAAAGTCCATGTAAACCCACTGGTCTGATGGCCATTGCTGAGTGAGGAAATCACTTGAGAAATGACAAATGAAGAAAAATGCTGCAAGGATGTGGTTGAACTCAGCAGAACATTCTCTTATAACCCAAGAGAGAGTCTTACTGCCTCCAGACATTTTCCCTGGGAAACACAAAATCTTGAGCACATTCAGGGTAGCTAAGATTTGTCTGCCTTAGAGGGCCCTTTTACGAACCAGAGATATCTAATAGTGATAATAATGATGGCATTTGTTAAGTGCTTATTATGTGCCCTGCACTCTTCTAAGAGCTGGGGTAGTTACAAGCTAATCAGGTAGGACACAGTCCCTGAGCCCCAGGGGGTTCACAGACTTAATCCCTCTTTTATAGATGAGGTAACTGAAGCACAGAGAAGTTAAGTGACTTGCCCAAGGTCACACAGCAGACAAGTGACAGAGCAAGGTTTAGAACCCAGGGCCCCAGGCCCACGCTCTATCCTCTAGGCCGTGCTGTTTCTGTAACGTTCTCAGACCACTGAATGCCGCTCACATGTACATGGTTTAAAATCAGCTGCAGTCTGGAAGTTTATGGGAATAAGGAGGGGCTGTGTAAGGGCACACGCTCTTTACAGTGCTCCATCTCATGGAGCTTTGGTTTTTCTCTAGACCAGTAAGTGAGGCTTCAAATGGAATGTGTGGTAACCATGGTGACTCAGGAATATTATCAACATAAAATGAGATGTGAATAATGTGTAAAATAATCCCATAGGCAAACTGGGGTCGTTTTATGCAAAGGTCTGAGTGAAATTTTTAAAAGAATATATATATATAACAGAATGCTCATATAAACAATAAGTAAAGGACGACCCATAACAGAAAAAAAATGGCAAAATAAGGGATAAATAGGAGGTTCTAAGTGTTCAATATAAAGATATGAGAGGGCAAACCAAGCTAGTGCTTTTCTTGGCTAAGGAAGGCTAGTGAGGAATATTCAAATCCTGCAAGATCTAGAACCAAAAATATTGTCCACAGTCCAGGCAAGTTATTTATGATCCAGAAAACCCTCAAGCCACCATCAAATTCTGCTGAATTTTGACTTCAGAGTCAGTAGGTGTTGCCAGTGTTCTCAATAGCCAAGCTCTGGGATATTCCAGAGACTTGGAAAATGCCTTTTAACATCCATCTCAACAGTGTTTGGAAAGATACGAAGGTGGCAGAAGATCTTTCCCAGATTTGAATGGTAGCCAGAACTACTTTGGAGCTCTGGTGACAGTATTCATTCATTCAATCATATTTATTGAGAGCTTACTGTGTGCAGAGCACTGTACTAAGCGCTTGGGAAGTACAAGTTGGCAACATATAGAGACGGTCCCGACCCAACAACGAGCTCACAGTCTAGAAGGCGGAAACAGGCAACAAAACAAAACATGTAGACAGGTGTCAAAATCGTCAGAACAAATAGAATTAAAGCTATAGTAACCACAGTAATCACTCAGTGTTTCCAGACATTCTTTTAATCTTAAAAGGTCTAATATCTGTTATCCTGGATGGATCCATTGTAGGGGTCTTATGGTTTTCTGGTATATTGAGAAGCAGCATGGCCCAGTAGAAAGAACACAGGCCAGGGAATCAGATGACCTGGGATCTAATCTTGTCCCTGCCGCTTGTCTGCTGTGTGATCTTAGGCAAGTAACTTCACTGTGCTTCAGTTTTCTCGTTTGTAAAATGGGGATTAAAATCCCATTCTCCCTCCCTCTTAGACTGTGAGCTCCTTGTGGATCAGGGGCTGTGTCTCAACTGATTGTGTTGTATCTAACCCAGCTCTTAATACAGTGGTTGGCACACAGTAAGGACTTAACAAATCCCACATTCGTTATATTTACTATTCTATTTATTTTATTTTGTTAATATGTTTTGATTTATTGTCTGTCTCCCCCTTCTAGACTGTGAGCCCATTGTTGGGTAGGGACTGTCTCTATATGTTGCTAACATGTACTTCCCAAGCACTTAGTACAGTGCTCTGCACACAGTAAGCTCTCAATAAATACGATTGAATGAATGCTCCCCAGATCCTGACTGTGGCCCAAACTGTCACTGAAGCATCCCTTCACGGCTTGAGGTTGGGGAACTTCAAAGACTACACATTTGCTGCCTTCACTATTCCTTTTCAAGTGCCGCTCCAGATAAAGTCTTCTTCATCCGTTAGGCGTTCATTTTCCTTGTAAACCTGTTGCTAGGCACCACAGGTAGGAAACCTCTCAGTCACATGAGAGCTGTCTGTCAGGTTTATGCAGCTTCTGTTACAAACATGAATACCTAATAGCCTTGGAAAAGGATATGGAATGGAGTGATGAATCTCATGGAAAAGGCCCATGTCCCACGAGGCTGTTACACCACCACAGGGACTATTATGGGGAACTCCCAAGGAACAATGCTATCCGTATAATTCCCAGAGAATGGCCACTGCGTTTCTTGAAGCAAGAGGATGATATGTAAGGGCCCCTTTTATCCAGGTTCCTTTATCATCCAAACAAGGGGAAAATCCAGATAAGCATGCATGAGAATTCCATATAGAAATAAATGGTGCTGGGTTAGATTTGAACTAGGAGGACTCAAGTATTCACCAGCTTCATGGGAGCGAGTCGAGGGCAGAGACCCATTTACTGTGTGGAAGGCGGCAATGGTAAACCACTTCCATATTTTTACCAAGAAAACTCTATGGATATGCTACTGGAATGACTGCAGATGGAATTCGGGCGTTCTGGGAGAGATGTGTGTACAGCGTAGCTATTTGGACACAACTCGACAGCCAAAGACAACAACATGCATATAAAGAATATTCTAGCATGCAAAAAAGGCAAGCAGAACTCTTTTCGAGCATCAAAGTATATGTGCTATTCTTCATGTGGCTGCTGTTACGACAGGAGCTCAGGCCCAAGGGAGCTTGTGTGACTACTGTCATCTGGATAATTGATGAAACTTCAAGAGTGTGAACTGAGTTCATTCTATTCCTTTTGCTTTTTCTCTAAATTCCTGCATCTGAGACAACCATGAGTTAATCAAGACTGTGATTAACTGTGGATTTCTCTATAGCCCTTCCACCTGAATGACCTTCAGTGACAAAATGGCACACGAGTTGTAGCTTTGATCTGTGATGGGGAACCAGGATCTGCAAGAGTTTAAAGAATCCAAAAGAGTCTGGTGTGAACGCTAGAAATGGGAGGAAGGAAGGATGGTGGAATCGGAGGGCAGAGGCCAAGGAGCAGACCATCTCCTAATGTTGTAAACCTGTCAACTGCCAACAGATGGACCGAGTGACCAGGAGTCCCATTTTGAAGGCACTAATCGCTTTTGCAAATGCTTTGGAGGTCACTCAAACCCGGTCCCCGAGCTTAGCCAGTCCAAACTGGACTCTTGGACCTGAGCCCGGATTTGGTCTCTACCAACTGGAAACCCATTCCAAAAAAGAAAAAAATCACCTCTCAAATTTGACCAAATCCTAGGAATAATTGACTGAATCTCAATTCCCAAACCACCCTGGGAGATTCTCAGCTACTGAGGGAGCAACCCTTGCATGCGTTTTGAATGGTGCAGGGAGTCAGGACTCTTTTTTATATGGTATTTGTTAAGCACTTATTACGTGCCAGAAACCGTAGAAACAAACTCACAGTCTTAATCGCCATTTTATACATGAGGTCACAGAGAATTTAAGTGACTTGCCAAAGATCACAAAGCAGACAAGTAGCAGAGCAGGAATTAGAACCCTGGTCCTTGCTATAACCATTAAGCCATACTGCTTCTCAATAACAAAACTGAGAATTGACAAATAACCAAATTTGTTTCCCCTCATCCATTCCAGTAGTCAGAGATAATCGTGGAAATAATTGCTGAACGGAAACACTCAGGGAATTGGATTTTGTTTTCCAGAAAATTCAGTGATCAAAGCACAGTGAAAACTTCAGAAGACCGTGGACTAGACATCTCCAGTGGGTTAAATCTGGTAAAGTTCTCAAGCAGATACTCGCCTGCCATTCACTATTTAATGAGAGGGAGCTTTAAACCAAAGTCTTAGAGTTAACGTAATGCTAGAGGTACCATTCGTTTCAATTCTCCTGGGTCTCCTTTAGGCTGTCAGTGCCAATATTACAGTGAAAAGAGGATGAATAAAAATCAATTTATTTTACTGTACCATAAAATCATATCCTCAGAGCGATAGACAGATTAAATGACTACTAGATCAATTGTTTTCCTGCTGTAATGGAGGAATCACACAATTCTCCACTAATGCTCTATCTGTTCCTCTGATTCTGCTATAAATATTCTTGCTGCCTCACTGAACCTGGGAAAATTTGCTCTTTGTCAAGCTCCCCCCTGCCCCTTCCACTTTGATTAATTGCTTTAATTAATCCCCTTCCCTGCTTAAACTAGGTTCCCCAGGGAGCTGAGATGATAGCCCACCCACAGTTTAGGGACAGACACTTTACCTAACCACAGAACAAACTGGGCGGGGATCAGCACAAGTGATATTGACCTAATAACAACCAGCCTAAGAGACTTTTGGATGATAGAGAAGGAACTGCGTTAGTGGTAGGGGTTGGAGGGGGGGTAGTTAGTTGTGAGGGGCAGTAATGGGGAGAGGAGATGGGGAGCAGAGGTAGAGGATGAGCTTTGCAGAATGGGAGATCTACACAGTCAACCTCGAAAAGGGAGAGGGATGTGTCCCTGGAAGCCCATCTCTGAAGGCCTTTTCTGCCCCGAAACTCCTCTGGGCCAGTTCTTTCCTTGCCCCTGTTGGGGAAGCAGCAGGAGGGATGCTCTGATCACAGCAAGACCCAGGTTCAGTGGTCCACCACATAGGAACAAAGTAGAGTGTTCTGAATATGTCAGACTCTCAGTCTGTTGTGGCTGACAAGATAGACTGTGAGGCCTGTGGTCTCACTAAGATTGTGAGGCCTGCGGTGGCCTAGAGGGAAGGTAACAGCCTTGAAAGGCTGGAGACCTGGGTTCTAATCCCCCTTCTGCTATGAAAACTAAAAAAAATTGTAAGTATACCTGAGTGTCTAAAATAAATCACCTAGGAGGGGTGAGATAAAATTTTAAGCGCTTAGTACAGTGCTCTGCACATAGTAAGCGCTCAATAAATACGATTGATGATGATAGACTCTCATGATGGTGCTTTGTAAACACTGCTATGCACACAGTAAGCTCTGAATAATCAATCAATCGGTGGTATTTATTGTGGGCTTAATGCGTGTAGAGCACTATACTAAGCACTTGGGAGCGAGTACATTACAATAGAGTTGGCAGATGTGCTCTCTGTCCACAGTGAGCTTACATTCTCCAGGAGGAGACAGATATTTAGTGCTGTCAGTTGGACAGAAGGACATAAATTTCCAGAAGCCAATCCACATCTGTGCTGCATGAATCTAAGAGAAGACAGAATGGGGGCCCCTCTAACTCAGATCATACGGAAGAGAATGAAAGCTGCTCTGACGTGGCAAGTTCTTAAAAGTCAGAGGTGGGGGCTCCTATTTGTTGTGTCTACCAATCAGAGATACTGAAACCAGTACTAGGCATCAACCCTCAAGCGGAACACATAGTTGTAGGACTTAGACATGCTTTCTAAACACAGAACCTTTAATAATAATAATAATAATAATAATGACATTTATTAAACACTTACTGTTCTAATCACTGGGGAGGTTACAAGGTGATCAGGTTGTTCCACGGGGGGCTCACAGTCTTAATCCTCATTTTACAGATGAGGTAACTGAAGCATAGAGAAGTTAAGTGACTTGCCCAAAGTCACACAGCTGACAATTGGCGGAGCCGGGATTTGAACCCGTGAACTCTGACTACAAAGCCCGTGCTCTTTCCACTGAGCTACGCTGCTTCTCTTTAATTTCAGATGATTTCAGTTTCTTTTGATGTTGCAGCATTGTTACCAAACAAACTCTTTGATTGTGCTGGACGCTGCATTTGTCCTAACGAACGCAAACAGGATAAGAGTTACTTAAAGGCATGAATAGTGAATGCGGTTGGCACTAGACTTCAGAATCAAATGAGCACGGGAGGTTGCCAGCACTTTTAACCAGCTGCCCATTAGGAAACATGTGGATTCAGCCACTTCTTTTTCAAAACGACATTTGGTCTGCCCAGTCTAGACAAGCCTGGAATTCCCAGTTATGATGGCAGATGAGTTCAAGGGAACAGGAATGGCCCAACTCCTCCATCCCCTTCTCAAGGATATCCACAGAGCACTGACCTAGGTGAGATGTGCCGTGGACCAAGCGCATCACCTTTCAGATTAGGCGTCATTTACTCTGATGTCTGTCTCCCCCTCTAGACTGTAAACTCCCTGTGGGCAGGGAAAGTGTCATCCAACACCACAGTATTGTACTCTCCCAAGTGCTTAATGGAGTGTTTTGCACCCAGTTGGCACTCAATTCATTCATTCATTCATTCAATCGTATTTATTGAGCACTTACTGTGTGCAGAGCACTGTTCTAAGCTCTTGGGAAGTACAAGTCAGCAACACGTAGAGACGGTCCCTACCTAACAACCGGCTCACGGTCTAGAAGGAGGAGACAGACAACAAAACAAAACATGTAGACAGGTGTCAAAATTGTCAGAACAAATAAAATTAAAGCTATATGCACATCGTTCACAAAATAAATAGAATAGTAAATATGTACAAGTAAAATAAATAGAGTAATAAATTTGTACAAATATATATACAAGTGCTGTGGGGAGGGGAAGGAGGTAGGGCAGGGGGATAGGGAAGAGGAGAGGAAACAGGGGGCTCAGTCTGGGAAGGCCTCTTGGAGGAGGTGAGCTCTCAGGAGGGCTTTGAAGGGAGGAAGAGAGCTAGCTTGGCGGATGTGTGGAGGGAGAGGGCATTCCAGGCCAGGGGAAGGACGTGGGCTGGTGGTCGACAGCAGGACAGGTGAGAATGAGGTACGGTGAGGAGGTTAGCAGCAGAGGAGCGGAGGGTGCGGGCTGGGCTGTAGAAGGAGAGAAGGGAGGTGAGGTAGGAGGGGGCGAGGTGTTGGACAGCCTTGAAGCCGAGAGTGAGGAGTTTTTGCTTGATTTGTAGGTTGACAGGCAGCCACTGGAGATTTTTGAGGAGAGGAGTAACATGCCTAGAGTGTTTCTGCACAAAGATGATCCGGGCAGCAGAGTGAAGTATAGACTGAAGTGGGGAGAGACAGGAGAATGGGAGATCAGAGAGGATACTCAGTAAGTATCATTAATTGATTGATTGGGGTGGGAGAGGGCAGAGGTGACTGACTTGAGCAGGACAGAACCGCAGGACAGAGATGATCAGCCTGACGGCCGGGGAACAGGACTCTGTTAGATGGGTTGCCTTATATGTAGGTCAGCAGTGGGGAGTCTGGGGTGGGGTACCTGGAGGAGCTGAGGAAGGAGAGCTTGGCAAAAGATGGAGAGGGGAGTCTCTGGGCCCCAAGAGCTGAAGGGGCAAGGTCCTGCTTTTCCAACACACAAGAGGTCAGCTTTCTCCTCTCCAGGAGACACAACCCCAGTTATTTTAATCTTTCTTCACAGAAAAGGTGAATTTTCTTTGGGACCCCTCTAATACCACAAGCCCACCAGACTTTCTTTTTCTTTTTGGACACCAGACTCTAACAAGCATACCCACATCTCCACTATCCTAAATAAACCGTCCCTTGACCCCACGGGCTCCCTCCAATAGCCCCATCTCCCCCCCTACCATTTTTCCCCAAAACTCCTGGAGCGAGTTGTCTATACCCACTGTCTAAAATTCCTCTCTTCTAATTCTCTCCTTGACCCCTCCAATATGGCTTCCTTCACCTTCACTCCACAGACACCGCTCCCCTCAAGGGTCACAATTGATCTCTTTCTTCCCAAATCATCATCATCATCATCAATCGTATTTATTGAGCGCTTACTATGTGCAAAGCACTGTACCAAGTGCTTGGGAAGTACAAATTGGCAACTTATAGAGACAGTCCCTACCCAACAGTGGGCCCACAGTCTAAAAGGAGGAGACAGAGAACAAAACCAAACATACCAACAAAATAAAATAAATAGAATAGATATGTACAAGTAAAATAAATAAATAAATAGAGTAATAAATATGTACAAACATATATACATATATACAGCTTCTACTCCCTCATCATCCTCCTCAACTTCTCAGGTGCCTTCGACCTCCTGGAAACGTTAATCCAACTTGGGCTTCACTGACACTGTTCTCTCCTGGTTCTCCTCATCTCTCTGGCCATTCATTCTCGGTGTCCTTTGCGGGCTCCTCCTTAGCCTCCCACCCCCTAACGACGAGGGTCCTTCAAGATTCAGTTCTGGGTCCCCTTCTATTCTTCATCTACACCCACTCCCTTGGAGAACTCATTCACTCGCATGATTTCAAATAACATCTCTATGCGGGGAGACCCAAATCTACCTCTCCAGCCCTGTTCGCTCTACCTCTCTGCAATCTCACATTTCCTCCTGACTTCAAGACATCTCTACTTAGATGCCCCATTGTTGGGTAGGGACTGTCTCTATGTGTTGCCGAATTGTACTTTCCAAGCACTTAGTACAGTGCTCTGCACACAGTAAGCGCTCCGTAAATATGATTGGATGAATGAATGTCCTCCCGTCACCTCAAGCTTAACATGTCCAAACCCTGTCTTTCCCGTCACTTTCCCATCACTGTAGATTACACCACCATCCTTCCTGTCTCACAAGCCCACAACCTTAGTGTTATCCTTGATTCCTCCCTGTCATTCAACCCTCATATTTGATCCATCACTAAATCCTATCGGTCCCACCTACACAACATCACTAATATCCTCCCTTTCCTCGCCATTCAAACTGCTACCACATTAATACAGTCACTCATCCCATCCCACCTGGATTACTGCATCAGCCTCTTTGCTGACTTTCCAGCCTCCTGCTTCTCTCCACTCGAGTCCATACTTCACTCTGCTGCCTGGATCATTTTTCTACAGAAACATTCAGGACATGTCACTCCACTCCTCAAGAAACTCCAGTGGGTGTCCATCCAGCTCTGCATCAAACAAAATCTCCTCACTATTGGCTTTAAAGCCCTCAATCACCTTGCCCCCTCCTACCTCACCTTGCTACTCTTCTACTACAACCCAGTCTACACACTTTGCTCCTCTAATGCTAACCTTCTCACTGTGCCTCAGTTTTGCCTATCTCGCCATTGACCCCTCACCCAAGTCCTGCCTCTGGCTAGGAACACCCTCCCTTCTCAAATCTGACAGACAGTTATTCTCTCTGTCCCCTTCAAAGTTTATTTAAAACACATCTCCTCCAAGAGGCCTTCCCTGATTACACCCCCTTTTCTCTTCTCCCACTCCCTTCTGCACCTCCCTGATTTGCTCCCTGTGTTCTTTCCCCTTCCCAGCCCCACAACACTTGTGTACGTTTCTGTAATTTAGACATTTATATAAGGGTCTGTCTCCCCACTTCTAAACTGTGAGCTCATTGTGGGCAGGAAATGTGTCTTTTTATTAATCAATCAATCAATCAATCGTATCTATTGAGCACTTACTGTGTGCAGAGCACTGTACTTATTACTATATTGTACTCTCCCAAATGATTACTACAGTGCTCTGCACTCTTTAATAGCTCAATAAATATGATTGAATGAATGAAATGGTGGAGTCAGAATTAGAACTCAGAACCTCTGGCTCCCAGGCTTGCACTTTTCCACTAGACCGCACTGCTTCCAATTCCTTTTGGGTGACTCTAAAATCTCCCTCATCAGCCCCAACCTCTCACTTGTCTTATGATCTAGCATCTCCTTCTCCCTTCAGGACATCTCTACATGGATGTCCCTCCAGCACTTTAAACTCAGCTTCCCTGCTGAATCTTCTCCTTCTCTCAATTTCAGCTCACAACTTTAGTGTCATATTTGAAGCCTTTCACCTCCCACATTCAGTTTCCTCTAAATCCCAGATCTGCCTCTTCCTCTCTTCCCTTAACAACCACTTCCCCAGACCAAGCCTTTATAAACTTCCGTCCAGAATACCACAGCTTCTTTCTTCAGCCTGTCACCTCTTAAACCTGTCCTACACTCAGCTTCTGGGATCGTCTTCCTAAAGTGCCACTAGAATGCATCACTGCCCTCCTCAAAAACTTCCAGTGGCTACCCATCCCTCAGCTCATCGAAAAGGACACCGAGGCACTGCTTCAAGACATTCCACGGACTCCTCATCTTTTTACTCTTTTCCCATTACAATCCAGGTTATATTCTTCTCTCCCCCTAAGATAATCTTCCAACCTTCCTTTCAGTTCTCTTGTCTCTGAGACTCCATTGTGCTTTCCCTTCCCTGGAATGGAATCCCTTCTCCTTAAAATCAATTTGCATCTGGCCTCACTTTTAAAATTCTTCTAAAAGCCCATTTTCTTCAGGAGACATTTCCCTGATTGATCCCCACCACCCTGCCCTTGTCAACCCGTCAGTTACCTGGAGTCTTAGATGTATGTTGGTTTATCTCTTCATTTGGGCTTACCTGCTACCGATGATTTCCCTCTGATTCCCATTGTATAACATACCCTCTTTGTCTGCCTGTCTCTTTCATTAGTTTGTAAGCTCCTTGAGGGCAAGAACTGTTACTTCCACCCTGGACAAGAGTAACATCAAAAGCACCTGAATAGCAGTTTGTTCCAGTCCAAGTAACTGCATTCCCACTCCCTCTCAGAAGCTCTCAGCACACAGTAACAATAATAATAATAATAACAGTATTTGTTAAGTGCTTTCTAAGTGCCAAGCACTGTGCTAAGCTCTGGAGTAGATACAGGGTAATTAGGCTGTCCCACGTGGGGCTCGCACTTTTAATCCCCATTTTACAGATGAGGTAACTGAGGCACAGAGAAGTTAATTGACTTGCCCAAGGTCACACAGCAGACAAGTGGCAGAGCTGGGATTAGAGAGCTGGGAGTAGAACCCAAGTCCTCTGACTACCAAGCCCTTTCCACTAAGCCATGCTGTCTATAACAAGTATTATAATAATAATAATGGTATTTGTTAAGAACCTATTTTGGGCTGGATGATTTCTTGGACAATTACACACACACGACCGCTGAAGTGATTTAGCCAATTGGTCCTCTCTGATCGTGATCATCTGAGGACCCTTTATCAGACAATCAATCAGTCAGTGATATTCTTCAGTCCCAGGGAATCGGAGCTAGTCAGCCGCATCAGACCCAAGCAGAAATAATAAACAGCACTGCTTAGGGCAAAGCTCAATCTGATTTGGAACCACATTTTGCACAACTGTAATTCTTCATGAAGCTGCCAAAATTATACATTAGATAATGATCAGCATCATGTCTGCTGGCAGAAATAAGCAATGATCTCAGCTGGGTTATCAGACAGCCACCTGGGGAGAACTTTTCCTAGATGGGAGGTTGAAATCTGTCTCAATTTAACTAAATAGCATATTCTTTCAGCTGCTTTCCCGCCGTCTGCTCTATTCTCAAGGCCATGGATGGCAGAAACCCATCTCTCCATTTACCGTCCATAGTCTCATTTCCGGGGGAGAACTGTCCCCTCAGTGGATGACTGTAGGCTCCTCTCAGGGAGAGTTACTTTGGATTCCTCAACCCACTCCTTGAGTGGCCCATTCTGGAAAAACAGTATGGTTTAGTGGAAAGAACGTGGGCCTGGGAATTAGAGGACCTGGGTTCTGATCCCAGCTCCGCCCCTTATCTGCTGTGTGACCATGGGCAGTTCACTTCACTTCTCTGGGCCTCAGTTTCCTCATCTGCAGGACTCAAAACCTGTTCTGTCTCCTACTTAGACTGTGCTCCCCATATGGGACCTGATTATCTAACCCAACATTTAGTGCAGTGCTTGGCACATAGCAGACACTAAACAAATACCATTATTATTATTATCATGGATCTAGTCCTTACTGCTCCCGTTTTTGTATAGGAGACTCAAAAATATCCAGTGTGATGGAACTCTAAGTATTCACTTTCCATTGGAAATGCTAATTATTCAGTCTGTTGATTTCTTCTCCTCCTCCTCCATCATCTCCTCCTCCTCCTCCTCCTCCTCTTTCTCCTCCTCCTCTTCCTCCTACTCCTGCTTCTTCCTCTTTCTTCTTTCTTCTCCATTCCTATGCACTGGCTCACAGCAGCCCAGCAAGGCATCAGCCCTGTACTTTGATCACTTTAGACCATGAATGGGTTTTGGTTGTAAAACTCTTCTGTGTAACTTGGCAATATGCTGCACCTCTCCCTTCCCACTCTCTTGCTGCACTCTTGTGACTCAGCAAGAACATGACTGACAAGGATGAGAGAATGTGGGTAGCTTCTTGCAAACCACCACCTTTAAAATCACTTCCTGTGGGGAGGTTTTCAGTCCTTCCTTTCCAAAGCCCTGTGGTGAAAGGGAAGTGGTGAGGGGGCTGGCAAAGGATCCTGCTGGAGACTTTTAATCAGGGATTTGAAGTTAGGCAGTGCCAGAGTGACAGACCAGAAGCTGTGGCAGTGTCTGTATCTCTCTTGTGTGGCAGGACAGCCTGTCTCAAGAATAGTGTTGCTCTTCTGATTTCCAACAGAAAAAAGAGAAAATGAACCCTAAAAATGGCTAGTTTTTAACACGGACTTGCTGCCCACCTGTGGCCAAATGGTCATCAATCTCGGTGGTGGGAGATGAAGAAATCTCCGATTCTTGCTTCCTGGAATGTCCATACGCTGTCAGATGACAATTATCATGCGTGGCCGACAGCAATCATCACCAGAGAGACGGCCAGGTATGACATCAACATAGCAACCCCAAGGGACTCGTAACTGCCTGGAGAATCCATCTTGGAGGAAGTTGGTACTAGAGACATGTTTTTATTGGGCAATTGTTTCAAGACTGGCAGCATGTGGGTATTGGCTTAGCAATCAAGACCTCTCCCATCAAAACATTCCTCCTTAGAGGAGTCAGTGATGGAATTGCATTACACTACTGTCATCAGTGCATGAACCCCAACTATGACTCATTCCCATGATGATGACAAAGATCACATCTATGAGTGTTCATTTTTGCTGGCTCTTCTGCTGTCTTACTCACCCACTAACGGGGATCCCAGGACGCAGCTAGGAAACAGAGCAGGCCCAGTGAAAGACAAATCCATTAACTCAGAAAGGATCTATTTTTCCACACAAAAAATGCAACAGGGAGTGATGGTCCTATGTGGATCTTACTAGGCATCCTTTGCATGTGAAGACAGGCTATTACTTCCAGTAGCAGCATCTTCCAAAAAGAAGGACTAATAAATATACACATATATATTCCAATACCTACAGATTATGTATATTATATGAATGAATGTATGTATACCATGTATATCATATATGCATATGTATAATATATTAAAATAGCAAATACCTCTAACCCCCTTTCAGACAGTCTTGCATATGTAACTCCAAGCATAGACATCAGGGAGAGTAGAGACCAGTGAAAAACAGAGCTGGGCATCTTGGTGACACTGGTGTGCCCCACACAAAGCCCTGTGGCTAGAGCCACTGTCTGGGAGAGGCAATGCTTAATGCCAAAGATGATAATAACTTGCTCATTAATAGGTGGCATAGAGAGGAAGAAGAGGAAGAGCATTCTAGTAGTGGAATGAGTCAGGACTCGAATGACCACTCTAGTAACTGCAGCAAAAAGATGAACAAGTTCTCAGTGGTGGGGAATCACACCGACCCAGTTATCTTGTATCTACCCTAATGCTTAGTAGAGATGTGGTAACTAAACATTGGGAAAGAGTATACAAGTGGGAATGAAGCCCAAACCCTTTCCTCTGAAGCACTCACAATCTATGAATAAAGGTCAGTGAGAGGCCTGAAGACAGACACAATACGATCAATGAAACAATAAAATATTAAAGCACCGTAAGGGACAAGGACAAATGCACAAAATCAAAGCAAAAGTCAGAAGGGAGCTGTGGCTGGAGGAGCGGGATTTCAGGCTCCTCATGTTTCAGAGTCCACGGTACACTGTAGCCACACAACAGTCACTACAGCCATTAGCTCTCCCAAGGTTATATATGACCACATGCTGCAGGTGTTGTTCTCTTTCCCACCGGGGTGATAGAAAGCTGGACAGGATGGGGTCTGTTCTATGGTGTGGAAGGAAGTGGAATCTGGGGTGAAGGGAGGGTGGGGGGAAGGCAGTTTGATTGACCTTGGTGGAGGGAGGGCTAAAACCTACAGGGAGAGAAGGCTACAAATGCCAGAAGCTTCATTTGCTTAACTGATAGTCCTGCGATTATTTTTATTAGTGGTTTCCTTGGGCAGTCAAACAAATAGGAGAAAGACATCATTACCCTTGGCACTTTGCTTAATAATAACTTTGTTTAACTTGGCATCCGTATAAATATATTGATTCCCTAGAAAACTCCATACAGAGCCAACCTCATGTCTCAAACAACATTGTAAAACCCTGCATATGCCACTTCAAACTCAGTCAGAATGTATCTCCCTGTAGAGAACCCCAAGCAATTCCCTCTACATATATGCAGTAAGCTTCAGGATACCTCTGAGATACCTTTAATTTTCTTCTGGCATCACCCCTCAAGATCAAGGTAACCTCAACCAGGGGTACCACCGTCCTCATTATTATGTTGTCCTCTGGATGGATTGGAGTATTGTCCAGGTGAGGCTAGTCCACTCTGGATTCCTGTTCCATGTTCTACTGTGGCTGTGGCCTCCATCCTCTTCACTTCCTCACTTCACATCCTAGAGGGAAGCATGGTCCACTGGAAAGAGTAAGAGCTTGGGAGTCAGAGGACCTGGATTCTAATCCTGCCTCTTCCACTCGCCTGCTGTGTGACCTAGGGTAAGTTACTTAACTTATCTAGGCCTCAGTTTCTTCATCTGAAATATGAAGATTCAATACCTGTTCTCCCTCCTACTTAGACTGTGAGTCCATGAGGGACAGGGACTGCATTCAACCTTATTATCTTATATCTACCCTAGTCTGTGGCTCATTATCAGTGTCCCCTCCTACCTCACCTCCCTTCTCTCCTTCTACAGCCCAGCCCGCACCCTCTGCTCCTCTGCCGCTAATCTCCTCACCGTGCCTCGTTCTCGCCTGTCCCGTCATCGACCCCCGGCCCACGTCCTCTCCCTGGCCTGGAATGCCCTCCCTCCCCACATCTGCCAAGCTAGCTCTCTTCCTCCCTTCAAAGCCCCACTGAGTGCTCACCTCCTCCAGGAGGCCTTCCCAGACTGAGCCCCCTCCTTTCTCTCCCCCTCCTCCCCAACCCCCCCACCTTACCTCCTTCCTTTCCCCACAGCACCTGTATATATGTATATATGTTTGTACATATTTATTACTCTATTTATTTTATTTGTACATATTTATTCTATTTATTTTATTTTGTTAATATGTTTTGTTTTGTTCTCTGTCTCCCCCTTCTAGACTGTGAGCCCGCTATTGGGTAGGGACCGTCTCTATATGTTGCCAACTTGTACTTCCCAAGCGCTTAGCACAGTGCTCTGCACGCAGTAAGCACTCAATAACTATGATTGAATGAATGAATGAATGAACTCTGTTGTATTGTACCCTCCCAAGCACTTAGAACAGTGTTCTGCACCCAGTAAGTGCTCAATAAATATCATTGATTGATTAATTGATTGCTTCAAGGCCGTCACCATTTGAATGATTTTCCAAAAAAGGAAAGCATTCATTCTTCCATTCATTCTTTCAATCTTATTCATGGTGGACTTTAGCAGTGTGCAGAGCACTGTACTTGGGAGAGTACAATACAACAATATTAAAAACGTTCCCTACCCAAAATGAGCTTTCAGTCCAGAGGGGAGGAGACATTCATTAATATAAATGACTAAATTGTATACATAAATTCTGTGGGACTTGGAGCAGGGAAGAACATAGGGGGAAAGTCAGGGTGACACAGAAGGGAGAAGGAGAAGAGGAAAGCGGGGTAGGGGGGCTTAGTTAGGGAAGGCCCCTGGATGAGATGTGCCTTCAATAAGGCATTGAGAGGGGATGGGGAGTGAGGCGGGGAGAGTAATTGTCCATCGGATTTGAAGAGGGAGGGCATTCCAGGCCAGAGGCAGGAGGTGGGTGAGAGGTCGGCGGTGAGATAGGTGGGATCGAGGCACAGTGAGAAAGTTAGCAGTACAGGAGTGAAATGTGAGGGCTGGGTTGTAGTAGGAGAATAGTGAGGAGAGGTGGGAAGGGGCAAGGTGATGAAGTGTTTTAAAGACAATGGTGAGGAGTTTTTGTTTGATGTGGAGGTGGCTGGGCAACCACTGGAGTTTTTTGAGGAGTGGGGTGATACGTCCTGGTCGTTTTTTGTAGAAAAATGTTTTTGTAGAAGCAGCATGACCTAATAATAGTAATGGTATTTGTTAAGCACTTAACTATGTGCCAGGCACTGTACTAAGCGCTGGGGTTGATCCAAGCAAATCGGGTTGGACACAGTCCCTGCCTCATGTGAGGCTCACAGTCTCAATATGGGTCTGAGAGTCCGAAGGTCCTGGGTTCTAAACCTTGCTCTCCACTTGTCTGCTGTGTGACCTTGGGGAAGTCACTTCATTTCTCTGTACCTCATTTTCCTCGACTGCAAAATGGGTATTCAATGCCTGTTCTCTCTCCCTCTTAGACTGTGAGCTCCATGTGGGATGGGGACTGTATCCAGCTTAATTAACTGGTAATTAATCCCAGTGCCTAGAACAGTGCTTGACACATAGTAAGTGCTTAACAACTAACATAAAAAAGGTTCGCACCTCCCTGCTCCCTGACAACAAAACCAGCATGGTAGATGGGGTCATCTCTCCGTGAGGGGAGTAGATTCTTATCCAGCTGTTCTTCATAAGGCAGCAAGTGGACTTATCTCTCAGTGTGAGGAGTTTGTCTAGCTTCCTGAGTGCTCTCAAGGAAATGTGAACTATTAAGATTATGATAATGGGGACGATGATAATGATGATGATGATGAGGAGGAGGATGCAATAATGGGTTTGTCTAAAAGAGAGAGCTTCACAGGGTTTTCTTCAATGACTACTAACGCTGTCTCCATAAAGTATAAAGGAATGGTTTTCCAGGGGGATAATGAGGCTGAGGATGAATATGATAAAATGGAACAGTTCAAGAATCTGTTCAGTGTTCCAGTGGGGAATACAAACGAAGTTCCCCAAAGTGCGTGTGTCTGTTCTATCCACCAGGCCCCGGTTTGGAGAGCTGCCCACTATATAATGAATGATCAAAACCCAAATGCCTAAGGGACACCTAATCTTCAATTATCAACAGTTCAGTGGTCTAAAATGGCAGTTGATAAGCCCCCACCTTAGCCTTCACCCAAGTGTCAACTCTAACTTTACCCCTAATCTTATTCTGACACTAGAATTTGCCCACACTCTTACCCTCACCCTTAGTCCTAGCCCTGACCCTAGCTTCATCCTTAATAATAATGAGAAGCACTGAGGCCTAGTGGGTAGAGCACGGATAGTGGATAATCCCCGCTCCCCCTTTTACCTGCGAGAGTGACCCAAAAAATCAGATTCTCTGATGAGAAGCAATGCGGCCTAATGGAAACATCATAGGCCTGAGAGTCAGGGGACTTGGATTCTAATCCCGGCTCTGCTGATTGCTCGCTGTGACTTTGGGAAAGTCAGTTCATTTCTTTGTGCCTCAATTTCCTCAACTGTAAAATGGGGAATAAGCACCTGTTCTCCCTCCTACTTGGTCTGGGAGCCCCAAACAAGAGAGGAACTGTGTCAAACCTAATTAACTTGTACCTATCCCAGCACTTAAAAAAGTGTTCGACACATTGTAAGCCCTTAGCAAATACCATGAAAACAAAAAACAAACATACAAACAAAATTCTATTCCTGTCCCACAGCCCAGATCCGTTACTGTGTCCTTGAGCATGACTGGCTGACCCCAAAGTCCACTTTATTCTACTGATGATGGTAGGAAAAGATCAGACAAGATCCTTCCAACTCTGACCTGGCTAGCCATATGTCACAGAATAACCTTGGAATCATGCTAAACCGCTCAGGGAAACCAAACTATCTTGTTAGTGCTACAGCCCGGGCTGCTGCTAGTGTCAAATGCTCTTGTAATATCTTTGTAACACTTTGTGTGACATTCAGCAAAGACTATAGCCATTGTTCCACACTGTGGCCTGAAGCCACTCATGGTCAGTTTTGACCATTGGAATGAGTCGGTGATTTAGACTTCTCTTACTTGATTTATATGAAGCAGGGGTAGGGGGTGGGGTGCGTCTGCTCCTCTTTTCAGCCTTGAAGGGTCAGCAGGAAGGAATACAAAACCTTTACTATTTATTTAGTTATTTATTTCAAATGGTATTTCTTAAACATTTGTCGCGTGCTGGAACTAACTAAAGTTAATCAGGCCGAATGCAGTCTCTGACCCTCAAAAGGCCCCCAGTCTAAGTAAGAAGGAGAAGGATTTAATCTCTATTTTACACGCACAAAAATATACACACACAAGAGAGAGAGAGAAAGTGCTACCTTTCATGGTACTTATTAAGCACTTACTGTGTGCCAGGAAAGATAAGGCCACTCATGGTGAGATCTTCCCCATACACGTGAATATGGCTACAAAGACGAGGTAGTCACCATGCCACAGGAATAGTGAAAAACAAGTTCTGCACCCTTGCTGCTTTTAAATTTCTGGTCTGTAACGCTCTGACAAACCCTGGAAACCTGCTGCTGCAGAGCTGTTGACATCTTTAATGTCCAAGAAATGCTTGGGCATATTTCCCAAACCTATTTTGAAAAGAAATACAAAGAAATCACAACTGTGTTATGAATAGAGTAGCTAATGCTCCAGTTGGGAAACTTGAATATGATCATTACTGGGAGAATCAGAGATGTTTCTGAAATTAGGATATCGAGAGTCATAACTATTTTAAATAATGTGTTGTTTATTGTACACTAATTGTGCACTAAATGGTGTAGAGTCTATTTCTGTCACGCAAAAAGCAGTTTTACAAATTACAAGCAATCTAGCCAATGAATCTGAAATAGTCATATGGTAATGTAAGCATGTGGTGATTAGGCTTTTATAGGAAAGAGATGTTACCTCTGATTGCCTCGATGCTGTAAGATTATAGCTATTGGATTTTACACAATCACAGCAGAATTAAGAAGACTCAGTGTGACGAAATGTTCGAAGAACAAGCACCCATTCCCTTAGATTTTCCTTTCCAATAGCTCTTGCAGTCTGAGGTAGCGCTCGTTATGGGCAGGGAATGTGTCTGTTTATTGTTATATTGTCCTCTCCCAAGTGCTTAGTACAGTGTTCTGCACACAGTAAGTGCTCAATAAATACAATTGACTGACTGACTGACTGAAGCCTAGCAGGACCTCAGCTGACCCAGTGTTCTAAGCTTGGAGGAAGAAATGTCTCTCATCCGGGCTTTCAGAGCATCCTTTGTCAGTCATCAATCAATCAATTATTTATTTATTGAGCACTTACTGAGTGCAGAGCACTGTACTAAGCACTTGGGAGAGTACAATATAACAATAAACAGACAGTGCTTGGGAAAGTACAATGCAGTAGAGTTGGTAGAGTTGGAGACAGACATTAAAATAGTAGAGTATAAGGATATGTACATAAGCTGTGGGTTTGGTTGAGAATTAAAGAGCTTAAGGGTTATACAGGCCAACTCATAGTCTACGATGAGAGGAGGGTGGAGAAATGAAACGAGGAGTTAGTCAGGGGGGCTCTTGGAGGAGATGGGATTGTAGGAGGGATTTGTAGGTGAATAGAGTGGTGGCATGTCAGCTATCCATCAATCAATGGGCACTTACTGTGTGCAGAACACTGCTTTAAGCACTTTGGAGAATACAACAGAGTTGGTAGACGAGTTCCCTGCCCAGAGTAAGCTTACAGTCTAGAGGATATGAAGTGGGAGGGAGCTCCAGGCCTAAGGAAGACATGGGCAAAGCGTTGGTGGTGGGATAGACCAGATCTAGGTTCAGAGAGAAGGCTGGCGTTAGAGGAGTGGAGTGTGCAGATTGGGTTATGGTGGATGAGGAAGATCTAGCAGTGATGACGTGGCTAGACGGAAACTCCTCATGCCCAAAGCAACCAGCAGAGTTGTTTGCAGGATTCCATGATGCAGTGGGAAATTCTGGGAACTTAGCAGCAGCAACAGCCCTGCATCCCCCAAGCCACAGCCCTTATCCCCCTCCCATCTCAGCACTCTGGATCCTCATTTCCCACCTCTCCCAAGTGGAGGGAATGCCTCAGCTTCACCTCCACCCCACTCCCGGGGCACCCAGGGGACTGCTGTCCCCTGCAGGAGGAGTTGAGCTGTGGGCACCTCCTTTGACTCTGTCGCCTTATCCCTGAGGTGGGTCATCAATCATTCATTCATTCAATCGTATTTGGTGACCTCATTCGCTCCCACAGCTTCAACTATCATCTCTACGCTGATGTCACCCAGATCTACATCTCTGCCCCTGCTCTCTCCCCCTCCCTCCAGGCTCGCATCTCCTCCTGCCTTCAGGACATCTCCATCTGGATGTCTGCCTGCCATCTAAAATTCAACATGTCCAAGACTGAACTCCTTGTCTTCCTTCCCAAATCCTGCCCTCTCCTTGACTTTCCCATCACTGTTGACGGCACTACCATCCTTCCTGTCTCACAAGCCTGCAAACTTGGTGTCATCCTCGACTCCGCTCTCTCATTCACCCCTCACAACCAAGCCGTCACCAAAACCTGCCGGTCTCAGCTCTGCAACATTGCCAAGATCTGCCCTTTCCTCTCCATCCAAACCGCTATCCTGCTCGTTCAAGCTCTCATCCTATCCCGTCTGGACTACCGCATCAGCCTTCTCTCTGATCTCCCATCCTCGTGTCTCTCCCCACTTCAATCCATACTTCATGCTGCTGCCCGGATTGTCTTTGTCCAGAAACGCTCTGGGCATGTTACTCCCCTCCTCAAAAATCTCCAGTGGCAACCAGTCAACCTGCGCATCAGGCAGAAACTCCTCCCCCTGGGCTTCAAGGCTGTCCATGACCTCGCCCCCTCCTACCTCACCTCCCTACTCTCCTTCTCCAGCCCACCCTGCACCCTCCGCTCCTCTGCTGCTAATCTCCTCACCATCCCTCATTCTCGCCTGTCCCGCCGTCGACCCCCGGCCCACATCATCCCCTGGGCCTGGAATGCCCTCCCTCTGCCCATCCAGCAAGCTAGCTCTCTTCCTCCCTTCAAGGCCCTACTGAGAGCTCACCTCCTCCAGGAGGGCTTCCCAGACTGAGCCTCCTCCTTCCTCTCCCCCTCATCTCCCCTCCATCCCCCATCTTACCTCCTTCCCTTCCCCACAGCACCTGTATATATGTATATATGTTTGTACATATTTATTACTCTATTTATTTATTTATCTTGTACATATCTATTCTATTTATTTTATTTTGTTAATATGTTTGGTTTTGTTCTCTGTCTCCCCCTTCTAGACTGTGAGCCCACTGTTGGGTAGGGACTGTCTCTATATGTTGCCAACTTGTACTTCCCAAGCGCTTAGTACAGTGCTCTGCACACAGTAAGTGCTCAATAAATATGATTGATTGATTGATTTGTAGAGTGCTTACTGTGTGCACAGCACTGTACTAAGAGCTTGGGATGTACAAGTGGGCAACATATATAGATGGTCCCTACCCAACAATGGGCTCACAGTCTAGAAGGGGGAGACAGACAAGAAAACAAAACATGTAGGCAGGTGACAAAGTCATCATAACAAATAGAATTAAAGCTATATGCACACTAATAATAAGTTTGGTATTTGTTAAGCGCTTACTATGTGCCAAGCACTGTTCTAAGCACTGGGGGAGATACAAGGTGATCAGGTTGTCCCCCGGGGGGCTCACAGTCTTAATCCCCATTTTACAGATGAGGTAACTGAGGCCCAGAGAAGTTAAGTGACTTCCCCAAAGTCACACAGCTGACAAGTGGAGGAGCCGGGAATAAAACCCGGACCTCTGACTCCCAAGCCCGCGCTCTTGCCACTGAGCCACACTCCTTCTCTAATCAATCAATCAATGTTTTTTATTGAGGGCTTACTGTGTGCAGAGCACTGTACTAAGGACTTGGGAGAGTACAATGCAATAGAGTTGGTAAGCACATTCCCCTCCCACAAGGAGCTTACAGTCTAGAGCAAACGATACTGCCATTGCCCTCAGGTGTTACAGGACCTAAAGAAGGTGCAGCTCCAGACAGAAGCAGCGTGACCCAATGGAAAGAGCCCAGGCCTGGGGGTTAGCAGACTTGGGTTCTAGTCCCAGCTCCACCACTTACCTGCTGTGTAATTTAGGGCAAGTCACTTAACTTCTCCGGGACTCAGTTTCTTCATCTGTAAAATGGAGCTTCAATTCTTGTTGTCCTTCCTAGGTAAACTGTGAACTCCATGTGGGACAGGGAGTGTGTTCCGTCTGCATGCATCTTCCCCCGTGCTTAGTATGGTGCTTGGGACCTAGTAAGCACTTAACTATCATTATTATTATTATTATTATTATTATTATTATTATTATTATTATTATTATTATTATTATTGACTTTCAGGCATGAAAGGGCAATGAGTTGTCACCAACAGGAGTTTTTGGCCCCTGACAGTCAGTCATGGCAGGGTTGCTTATCAGCATTGCAAAGAGATCTCTGTTCAGATACTAGTCCACCTAGACTAGGAACATTAGCCCAGGCCAGCAGACTTGCAAATGAAGCTACAGGAAACCAAAGGGTGGATTCTAACAGCCTATCAAATTCCACATTAATTGGCAATCAATCAATTGTATTTATTGAGTACTTATTGTATGCAGAGCATCGGGCAAGTCACTAAACTTCTCTGTCACTTCTTCTGTAAAATGGGAATTAATTATTATTACTAGGGTATTTGTTAAGCACTTACTATGTGCCAAGCACTGTTCTAGGTACTGGGGTAGATACAAGGGATTCAGGTTGTCCCACATGGGGCTCACAGTTTAAATCTCCATTTTACAGAAGAGGTAACTGAGGTACAGAGAAGTTAAATGGCTTGCCCAAGATCACACAGTAGACCAAGTGACGGAGCTGGGATTAGGACGTCGGTTCTTTCCACTAAGCCACGCTGCTTAGCGCTTAAGACTGCGAGCCCCATGTGGAACACGGACAGTGTCCAATCTGATTAGCTTGTCTCTAACCCAGTGCTTAGTACTGGAAAACAGTAAATGCTAAATAAATACCATTTAAAAAGATAGAAGATGAAAACCAAAGGCCAAGATCTGCAGCCTCAACACTCTCACATTCAAGTTGCGGTCACCTCTATTTAGGAAGGACAAAATGGCAGTGAAGAAGAGACAGAAGGGTCATTTCTTTCTCTGCGCATGTGTCAGGGCCCCCCATTTAGGGTGAAAGCCCCTGTGGGACAAAGTTTGAATCTGAATTATTGTCCTCATACCACTGTCATTAGAGGGAGGTTATTGGTAATACCTAGCCGCGGCACTTAAGATAGCGTGTGGAGGGAAGCAAATACTCAACAAGTGTCAGAAATGCTACTACACTGCTTCTACTATTGCACTGCTATTACTGCTATACTGCCATTACACTATTACTCCTTCACTCCTCCAACTACTATATTGCTTGTTTGTTTGTTTTGTGGTACTAGTTAAGTACTTTCTTGGTGGCAAATGCTGTTCTAGGGGCTGGTGTAGATACAAGTCAATTAGTTTGGACGCAGTCCCTGCCCCGCATAGGGCTCACAGTCATAGGTGGGAGGAAAGAAAGGTATTGAATCCCCGTTTTACGGTTGAGGAAACAGGCACAGAGAAGTTAAGTGCCTTGCTCAAGGTCACACAGCTAGCAAATGGCAGAGCAATTGGTAGAGCCAGGATTAGAACCCAAGTCCTCTGAGACCCAGACCCGTGTTCTTTCCACTAGGCCATGCTGCATCCTTACTATATATAAACTGAATACAATATACTTCTATATACTACTACTACTAGAGAAGCAGCATGGCTTAGTGGAAAGAGCATGGGTTTGGGAGTCAAAAGATGTGGGTTCTAATCCCAGCTCCGCCGCTTATCAGCTGTGTGACTTTGGGCAAGTCACTAAACTTTTCTGTGCCTCTGTTACCTCATCTGTAAAATGGGGATTAAGACTATGAGCCCCAGGTGGGACAACCTGATTACCTTGATTACCCCAGTGCTTAGAATAGTGCTTGGCACATAATAAGCACTTAACAAATACCATTATTATTAATTGTCTTGTCTTATGCCATCGAGTCGTCTCCAACCCATAGCAACACCGTGAACACATCTCTCCCAGAAAGCCCCACTTCTATCAGCCATCGTTCTAGTATTGTATCCATAGAGTTTCCTTGGTGAAAATACAGAAGTGGTTTACCATTGCCTCCCTCCGTTCAGTAAACCCAAGTCTCTGCCCTCGACTCGCTCCTATGTCGCTGCTGCCCAGCACAGGGAAGTCTTGACTTGCAGCAGATTGCCTTCCACTTGCTAGCCACTGGCCAAGCTATGAATGGAATGGGTACGCCTCTGCATGACTCTCCTGCCCGTAGTCGAGACTGGTAGAGCACTGGAAACTCCTGGTGTGACCCTGAGAGGGTCATCATTATTACTGCTATATTATTACTACTACAATACTACTACTATTACTACTACTACAACTGCTACTACTATTACTACTAAAAAGAGAAGCTGCAGGAATGGAGAAAGCTGGAATCCCTGACCTCTCCCCACCACAAATTCTGGAGAATCTCGAAGTCTCCCAGCAAGCAGAACAGCCTCCCAGCTTCCCCCGACATTGCAGGAGCAGAGCCTTTAACAAACTCTAGAATGTTGGAAAGGTTATTTTGGGCCATTAATAGCCACGGAGTGTTGCCTGAAGTGGTAAGGAGCCTGAGGATTTACCCAACCAAGGATTGCTTCAATGTAATGCTGGTCATTTAGACTGTTTACTCTTTAGTGTTCTTATTGCTTGCCATTTCTTGTCTGGAAAACCATTCAGTCCATGTTTTCCTACTCCTCAAGAACCTTTACCTCCGGCCTGGAACTTCCTCCCCTTCTATATATGACAGATCACCACTCTCACTACCTTCAAAACTTTATTAAAATCGTATTTCCTCCAAGAGACCTTCCCCAGCTAAGATTTCATTTTCCCCACTCCCTCTCCTTACTCTGTCACTCTTGCATTTGGATTTGCACCGTGTATTCACCCAACCCTCAGCCCCACAACACTTATGTACAGATCTGTAATTTATTTTTACGTCTATCTCCCCCTCCAGACTGTAAGCTCCTTGTGGGGAAGGAACATGTCTACTAACTCTGTTATATTGTGCTATTTTAAGTGCTTAGTACAGTGCCTTGCACACATAAGGACACAATAAATGCCACCGTTGGATGGATTGATCACTTATTTCTATTTTCCAAAACTCTGTCCATTTAGACTGTGTGCCCCTCATGGGACAAGGACCGTCTTTATTATATACCTGGACATTTGACATAGTGTATGCGCTTAATGCATACCATAAAAATAGTGATTTAACAAAAAAGGTTATGACTCATATACCTAGAAAGACAAAGGACTAAGAGGGAACATGATTGAAATTTACAAAATGATGAAGGGTATCAAGAGGACAAACATGGGATTGTTGCTCACCAAATTCCACTGTACTAAGATGAAGGACTGTCACTGAAACATGAGGATGGTTGGTTCTAAACAAATACAAGGAAACATTTCATCAGGGGGTGAGGATAATCATGCAATTCAAAATATTGGCAGGTTTAAGAGAGGGCTGGATAAATTCATGAACAAGTGAGAAGGAAGAAGCAGCATGGCCTAGAGGAAAAAGCACATAGCTGGAAGCCTGAGTAGCCTGGGTTCTAATCCCGGCCCTGCCAACTACCTGCTGTGTGACCCTGGGCAAGTAATTTCACTTCTCAGTGCCTCACTTGCCTCATGTCTAAAATGGGGATTAGGTACAGTGCTCTGAACACAGTAGGTGCCAGTATAGTGCTTTTCAATATACTGATACCTGATGGCACCTTTTTTTCACGTGGTTCCATGTAGTGATATCTACCTGCCTGTCAAACTAAAGAGATGGAGCCCATCATCTCATGTCCCTGCCACTGCCCAGAGGAGACAAGATAGTTCAAACTCATCTAGTAGTCAGAAAGATGAGGCCAGAGAGGAATGAGGCATGCACTAAACTGCCAGGGAAATAATAATAATAATAATAATAGTAGTAATGGTATTTGTTAGGCACTTATTATGTGCCAGGGTCTCTTCTAAGCATTGAGATGGATACAAGCAAATCAGGGTGGACACAGTCCCTGTCTCACATTGGGTCCACAGTCTCAAACCCCATTTTACAGATGAGGTAACTAAGGCATGGAGAAATGAAGTGACTTGCCCAAGGTCACATAGCAGACAAGTGGCAGAGCCGGAAATCCAGCGGCAGGAGCCAGATCTCAATTTCACACATTCTCGGCTCTCTGCTCTGCACTCAATTCACACAGCAGCCAAGTGTCCCTCTGGCAGGATGGAAATTTACTACTTTTTTAAAGCCGGTGAAGGCTTGTTACACACGGCTCACGGCTGTTAGCAGAATTCCCTGAAATATTTTCATTTCCACGAAGATAAGGCATCAGTAATCTTAAATGTTCACTAGCTTGAGCTCCTAAACTTTGTCACTCTTTTTCTGAGAGAAAGACTGTGAGTTTCCCCATTTCCCATGAGAAGATGCTGCCCTGGAGGGTCCCGATGTGTGGAGGACGGCTTCGGAAGCTCCCCATCACCGTACGGCCATGCTGGGAATGAGGGGATGAACCCGTGAAACAGTCACGGGATTTGACAGACAGCTTAGAGGTCCTTCCAGAACTGCTCTATACAAACCCAGCCCCAGCGGCTCTCATAGCCCCCCGCATTCTTACTTTTGACCCTTTCACTAATTTCAAATCGCCGTTTCTTTTAACTTGCCGGGGATCACCAAAATAACTCTGAGCCTATATCTTCATTTCTCCTGGAGAAAGTTTCATCATTTTTCCCGGGCAATGTCTCCAATTTGTTTAAGACAACTTTGGGCCAAGAAGGGCAGTAAAGGAACTGGACGTTGGCCTGTGAATCACCTTACCCATCTCCAGGGAAACTGAGAGCCCCGTTTAATAAGTGGAAAGAGCACGGGCCTAGGGTTCAGAGGACCTGTGTTCTAATCCCGGCTCTGGTGGAAGAAAAATCAACAGGATTTAGAAACAGATTGATGTAAGCTCATTATGGACAGGGGAAAACATCTATATCGTACTCTTCCAAATGCCTAGTACAGTGCTCTGCACTCAATAAATACCATTGATTGATTGATATGGGAGTTGGCAGAGGGCGAGGAGTCAAGGATAATGCCAAGGTTTCAAGTTTCTGAGAACAGGAGGATAGTGGTTTCATTTAAGCCAGATGGCCTAGTGATAGAGAACAGGCCTGGGAATCAGAAGGAGCTGGGTTCTACCCCCAGCTCCGCTACTTGTCTGCTGTGTGACCTTGAGTAAGTCATCTAACTTCTCTGTGCCTCAGTTACCTCATCTGTAAAAGGGGGATAAAGACTGTGAGCCCCATGCAGAACAGAGACTGTGTCCAACCTGATTAGCATGTTTCTACGCCAGGGCTTAAAACAGTGTTTGACTCATAATAAACACTTAACAAATACCATCGTCTTTATCATCACCGTCTACTGTGATGGGAAAGTGAAGCAGAGAGGATTTGGGGGGGAAAATGAGGAGTTCAGTTTAGACATATTGAGCATAAAATGCCAATAGGACAAGCTTGTGAAAATATCCTGGAAACAAATGGAAATACAAGAGCAGAAGAGGTAAGAAGTTTGGGCTGGTGAGGTAGATTTAGAAGTCGTTCAAGTAGAGCCAGTAGCTGAAGCCATGAAAGCAGATGGAGTGAGTGGAAAGTGAAAACAGAAGAGGGTACACCAAAGAGTTTTGAGGAATGCCTAGAGTTATGGGTTGAAAAACGCAGGAAGAATCGGCACAAGAGATCAGAGAGTTAAGAAGGGAACCAAGAGAGAACTGTGTCAATAAAAATCAAGGTGAGATAGTGTTTCCAAGAGAAGAGGGTGGTTCAAGGTGACAAAGGCTGTTAAGAAGTTGGGGACAATTAGGATAGAGTAGACCCTATTATATTTGGCAAGGAGAAAGTCATTGGTGGGAGCAGTTTCAGTGGAGTGGAAGTGGGGAGGAAGCCAGAATGTAGAGGATCAAGAAAGGAGTTGGAAGGAGGAAGTGAAGGAAGCTATTGCATACAATCTATTCAAAGAGTTTGTTCAAGAATACTATTGATTGATTGATTAAATAGGAACAGGAAGATCGAGCAATAGCTGAAGACTGCCGTGGAATATAGAGAAAGTTAGTTTGGATAGAGGAGATGTGCATGTGTTTAAAGGCAGAGGGGAAGGAGCCAATAGAGAGCAAGCAGTTGAAGATGGTTTTCAGGGAGAAGACAAGAGTGGGCACAAGTGTTTTGAAAAGGGGTACAGATAGAGGGCATAGCGTTTTTGAGGAAAGGATAAGAGAGTAAATGTGATGAGAACAATGTAATAAGAGAATAAATGATAAAAGGATATCCTTCTGAGGAAAGGATAAGGGAGTAAATGTGGGTAAATGAAGTGGGCACACAAACTCTTTAAATTATTATCATCATCCTATTTGTTAAGTGCTTACTATGTGTAAAACACTATTTTAAGTGCTGAGGTAGATACAAATCAATCAGGTCAGACACAGTCCCCGTCTCATGTTAAAACTCACAATCCATGTAGGAGGGAGATCAGGTTTTGAATTGAATCCCCATTTAACAGATAAAGAAACCGAGGCACAGAGAAGCTAAGTGACTTGCCCAAGGTCACACAGTGGACAAGTGGAGAAGCTCAGATTTGAACCCAGGTCCTCTGACTCCGGGTCCCATGCTCTTTCTGCTAGACAACCATGCTCCTCTCTCTGGGCAGTAGCAGCGTGGGAGAGAGTTGAGGGTGGAGCACTTAGTACAGTGCTCTGCACATAGTAAGCACTTTACTGCATGGAAGGAGGCAATGGTACACCACTTCTTATTTTTACCAAAAAAAACTCCGCGGATACACTACAAGATTGCAGGTGGAGGTGGGAGAAATGCGTCCATGGCATCATTATGGGTTGGAGATGCCGCAACTGCACAAGACAAGAGTCTCCTAAATGCTTAATACAGTGCTCTGCACATAGTAAGCGCTCAATAAATACGATTGAATGAACGAGTGAATTAATATTATTGTCACCATCCATCAACATCAGGGTACTTGCCCTGAACCTCGAGTTCCAAAGCCATGAATCGTTTTAAACATGATCCTGATTATTTGACATACGATAGAATGGATATAAATTTGAGAGAAGGGAGGATGAACTGTCAGCTCTCCGCCCCACTGAAAGCATTTATTACCTTCCAATCACGGAAGGGCCCGAGAACTGTAAGAAATGTGCATGTTACTCTGATCCCGGCTCCACCAATTGCCAGCTGTGTGACTTTGGGCAAGTCGCTTAACTTCTCTGGGCCTCAGTTACCTCATCTGTAAAATGGGGATTAAGACTGTGAGCCCCCCCAGGGAACAACCTGATCACCTTGTAACCTTCCCCGCGCTTAGAACAGTGCTTTGCACATAGTAAGTGCTTAATAAATGCCATTATTATTATTATTATTATACATTCAGTGGATGGATTATTCATGATCGCCCATCTGAGCTGGTAAATGCAGAAATGCTTGCCAGGGCAAGAGATTTCATTCTGATGTCCTGCAACCCTACCTACACACCGTCAATCACCACAGGATAAATTCTCTGAGATGAAATCAGAAAATGGAAAAGGTGGATTTTAATTGACAACCTCTTAACTCACTTACCCCCCGAAATGTGTTCAATAATAATGCAATGGGGGTTCCTGCTCTGTCCTGAAGAAAGGAAAGGTCCAGTGTGCAAAGATCACATTTCAAACCAACCCTGGAGAGAAGCCTTGGGACGTAGGTGATGTCTGATGGGAACTGCCCACATTTTTTAGAAAATGGTATATGTTAAGTGCTTACTTTGTGCCAAATGCTATACTAAGCTCCGGCATACAAGCTAATCAGGTTGGACATAGTCCATGTCCCACATGGGGCTAACAATCCCCCACCGTGGGACAACCTGATCACCTTGTAACCTCCCCAGCACTTAGAACAGTGCTTTGCACACAGTAAGCACTTAATAAGCACTTGAACGAGTTGTCTACACGCGCTGCCTAGAATTCCTCAACAACAACTCTCTCCTCGACCCCCTCCAGTCTGGCTTCCGTCCCCTTCATTCCACGGAAACTGCCCTCTCAAAGGTCACCAATGACCTCCTGCTTGCCAAATCCAACGGCTCATACTCTGTCCTAATCCTCCTCGACCTCTCAGCTGCCTTTGACACTGTGGACCACCCCCTTCTCCTCAACACGTTATCTGACCTTGGCTTCACAGACTCTGTCCTCTCCTGGTTCTCCTCTTATCTCTCCGGTCGTTCTTTCTCAGTCTCTTTTGCAGGCTCCTCCTCCCCCTCCCATCCTCTTACTGTGGGAGTTCCCCAAGGTTCAGTGCTTGGTCCCCTTCTGTTCTCAATCTACACTCACTCCCTTGGTGACCTCATTCGCTCCCACGGCTTCAACTATCACCTCTACGCTGATGACACCCAGATCTACATCTCTGCCCCTGCTCTCTCCCCCTCCCTCCAGGCTCGCATCTCCTCCTGCCTTCAGGACATCTCCATCTGGATGTCCGCCCGCCACCTAAAGCTCAACATGTCGAAGACTGAGCTCCTTGTCTTCCCTCCCAAACCTTGTCCTCTCCCTGACTTTCCCATCTCTGTTGACGGCACTACCATCCTTCCCGTCTCACAAGCCCGCAACCTTGGTGTCATCCTCGACTCCGCTCTCTCATTCACCCCTCACGTCCAAGCCGTCACCAAAACCTGCCGGTCTCAGCTCCGCAACATTGCCAAGATCCGCCCTTTCCTCTCCATCCAAACCGCTACCCTGCTAATTCAAGCTCTCATCCTATCCCGTCTGGACTACTGCACTAGCCTTCTCTCTGATCTCCCATCCTCGTGTCTCTCTCCACTTCAATCCATACTTCATGCTGCTGCCCGGATTATCTTTGTCCAGAAACGCTCTGGACATATCACTCCCCTCCTCAAAAACCTCCAATGGCTACCGATCAATCTGCGCATCAGGCAGAAACTCCTCACCCTGGGCTTCAAGGCTGTCCATCACCTCGCCCCCTCCTACCTCACCTCCCTTCTCTCCTTCTCCAGCCCAGCCCGCACCCTCCGCTCCTCCGCCGCTAATCTCCTCACTGTACCTCGCTCTCGCCTGTCCCGCCGTCGACCCCCGGCCCACGTCATCCCCCGGGCCTGGAATGCCCTCCCTCTGCCCATCCGCCAAGCTAGCTCTCTTCCTCCCTTCAAGGCCCTGCTGAGAGCTCACCTCTTCCAGGAGGCCTTCCCAGACTGAGCCCCTTCTTTCCTCTCCCCCTCGTACCCCTCTCCATCCCCGTCTTACCTCCTTCCCTTCCCCACAGCACCTGTATATATGTATATATGGTTGTACATATTTATTACTCTGTTTATTTATTTATTTATTTTACTTGTACATTTCTATCCTACTTATTTTATTTTGTTGGTATGTTTGGTTCTGTTCTCTGTCTCCCCCTTTTAGACTGTGAGCCCACTATCGGGTAGGGACTGTCTCTATGTGATGCCAATTTGTACTTCCCAAGCGCTTAGTACAGTGCTCTGCACATAGTAAGCGCTCAATAAATACAATTGATTGATTGATTGATTGATAAATACCAAAATTATTATTATCTACTTGTTCTGTTTTGCTGTCTGTCTCCCCCTTCTAAACTGTGAGCCCGTTGCTGGGTAGGGACCGTCTCTATATATTGCTGAATTGTACTTTCCAAGCACTTAGTACAGTGCTCTGCACACAGTAAGTGCTCAATATATATCATCATCATCATCATCAATCGTATTTATTGAGAATTTACTGTGTGCAGAGCACTGTACTAAGCGCTTGGGAATTACAAATTGGCAACATATAGAGACAGTCCCTACCCAATAGTGGGCTCACAGTCTAAAAGGGGGAGACAGAGAACAAAACCAAACATACTAACAAAATGAAATAGAATAGATATGTACAAGTAAAATAAATAAATAAATAAATAAATAGAGTAATAAATATGTACAAACATATATCCATATATACAGGTGCTGTGGGGAAGAGAAGGAGGTAAGATGGGGGGGATGGAGAGGGGGACGAGGGGGAGAGGAAGGAAGGGGCTCAGTCTGGGAAGGCCTCCTGGAGGAGGTGAGCTCTCAGTAGGGCCTTGAGCTCTCAGTAGGGCCTTGAATATATATGATTGAATGAATTTTATAGATGAGGTAATTGAGGCACAAAGAAATTAAGGGACTTGCCCAAGGTCACACAGCGGACAGGTGACAGAGCTGGGATTAAAACCTCATGACTTCCACGCCTGTGCTCTATCTATGATGAAGTAAGAGTTCCACAAGCCACACAGGATTTGCCTGAAATAATAATAATAATAATAATGGTATTTATTAAGCACTTACTATGTGCAAAGCACTGTTCTAAGCACTGGGGAGGTTGCAAGGTGATCAGGTTGTCTCAAGGGGGTCTCACAGTCTTAATCCCCATTTTTACAGATGAGATAACTGAGGCACAGAGAATCAATCAATCAATCAATCATATTTATTGAGTGCTTACTGTGTGCAGAGCACTGTACTAAGTGCTTGGGAAGTACAAGTCGGCAACACATAGAGACAGTCCCTACCCAACAGCGGGCTCACAGTCTAGAAGGGGGAGACAGAGAACAAAACCAAACATACTAACAAAATAAAATAAATAGAATAGATATGTACAAGTTAAATAAGTAAATAGAGTAATAAATATGTACAAACATATATACAGGTACATAAATATATATATATAGGTTAAGTTAAGTGACTTGCCCAAAGTCACACAGCTGACAAGTGGTGGAGCTGGGATTTGAACCCATGACCTTTGACTCCAAAGCCCAGGCTCTTTCCACTGAGCCATGCTGCTTCTCTAAAAGGTAGCTTCTAAAATTTTACCCTCTGAAAGAGGCTAAAATGTGTTGGGAAGATGAGGAGTGGAAATCAATCAATCAATCAATCATATTTATTGAGTGCTTACTATGTGCAGAGCACTGTACTAAGCGCTTGCTTAGTAATGGCTTAGAAATGGTTTGGAGGGGAGATGAGTGTGTTGGGCGATGGTGAGGGAGGAGAACGGAGATAATAATAACAATAATAATAATAATAATGGCATTTGTTAAGCGCTTACTATGTGCAAAGCACTGTTCTAAGCGCTGGGGGGGAATACAACGTGATCGGGTTGACCCACGTGGGACTCACAGTCAATCCCCATTTTACAGATGAGGTAACTGAGGCTCAGAGAAGTTAAGTGACTTGCCCAAGGTCACACAGCAGACATGCGGCGGAGCTGGGATTCGAACCCATGACCTCTGACTCCAAAGCCCGTGCTCTCTCCACTGAGCCACGCTGCTTCTCTAAAAGGCAGCCTCTAAAATTTTACCCTCTGAAAGAGGCTAAAATGTGTTGGGAAGATGAGGAGTGGCAATGGTTTGGAGGGGAGATGAGCGTGTTGGGCGAGGGTGAGGGAGGAGAACGGAGATGTAGTGAGCAGAGGAGGGGATAGGGAAAACATCATGAAGTCCAGAGTTTTCCCAGACTACAGCTCCCAGCCCCTGCTCCTGAGAGACCAATGGTAGAGGGATCCATTGTCGCTCAATAAGACCTGCACTTCAGCTGTAGTCTTAGCCGAGCCCTCCACATTTTCTCACCCCGTTTCCCTAAAGCCACCACTACACAATGTGATATTAGGAGAGTAGCCCTTGGTCACGAGACAGAGTGTCTCTGTGGGCCTTCTGCAGCGGCAGCAGACACTGCCCATCTGCTCTTAACACCGTTGAAACTGCTGGTGAGTCGAACACCCACTTCAGCCCAGAAATCCCGGTGCTCATTTTCTACTTCCCAAAGAGTTGGAGCCACCTAAACTGTTGGGCGGGCTTCTACCTCCTCACACAAGAATTGGTCTTTAAGTGGCTAGCGTGGCTCTGTAAGAGCACGGGCTTTGGAGTCAGAGGTCATGGGTTCAAATCCCGGCTCCGCCGCTTGTCAGCTGTGTGACTTTGGGCAAGTTACTTAACTTCTCTGGGCCTCAGTTACCTCATCTGCAAAATGGGGATTAAGACGGTGAGCCCCCCGTGGGACAACCTGATCACCTTGTAACCTTCCCAGTGCTTAGAACAGTGCTTCGTACATAGTGAGCACTTAATAGATGTCATTATTATCAAGAAGATATTTGCCTGAATGCCCGAGGCAGGCTAATAGGAGATGGGGCGGAGTAACAAAGACTAAGCATAGATGGGGGGTCCCAGACTAAGTTGGAGGGCCTGAGGACCGAACAGAGGGTCCCAAGCATGTGCGGGCAGGTAAATCATCATCATCAATCGTATTTATTGAGCGCTTACTGTGTGCAGAGCACTGTACTAAGCGCTTGGGAAGTACAAATTGGCAACATATAGAGACAGTCCCTACCCAACAGTGGGCTCACAGTCTAAAAGGGGGAGACAAAACCAAACATACTAACAAAATAAAATAAATAGAATAGATATGTACAAGTAAAATAAATAAATAAATAGAGTAATAAATATATACAAACATATATACATATATACAGGTGCTGTGACTCCCAAGCCTGCGTTCTATGCATCGGCCCCGCTGCTTCTCTACGTTCCGTATGTAACGAAGGTACTGTCATGTGCGTCTGTGGCTTCCAGAAGGGCCAAGGAGCCTCTGGCATTCTCGTAGACCGGTAAAAGCCACTTGGGCCAGGAGTGTCAAGGGAGGGGAACGGGGGCTGTAGCCATGGCAGTGACGGCAGCTGATGGGAGCCCCAGTCGGGAGGGTGGACGTGCCCCCATCCCGAGGCAGCCCGTACCCGTGGGCACAAGCTCTCCGCAGTCGGCTCAGTGGCGGGCATAAAGAGGGCTCCGCCATGGTCCTAGAGTTTCTCTGAGCGCCCTGGGGTCGTGAAACCAGTCCAGCGTGCGGGCCTGAGACAGGCCTGGGCCCGGGACCCCGACTGACCGGCTGGTTTACAGAGCGCAGATCGGCCCCTTGATGAGTGAGTCACCGGGGGCTTAAACCTGTCTCCTTTACTGTCAGGTTCGGTTCACCACGGGGCTCGAATGCCAAGGGAAGGAAATGGATACTGTACCTGCAGCTTTTCTTTCAGAAAATCAGGCAGCTGAAACTTGCCTTTATAGACCCGCCTTGTGTTTTCCAGGATTTTTTGATCCGGCTTCCCGTAGTTGGGCGGGTTGGCGTAGGGATCGTAGCCGAGGCGGGCCAGCATGGGGGCGATGGCGGCCATGTCCTGCAGGACGTCCGCGGGGATCTTCCCGACCCACTTCGAGAGGGCCCCTGCGTTCACTGGCTTGACGACTTGGTCCGTGGATCTTTCCACCTTGGACAGAGAGACTCCCCCGGCTTTCCCGATCATCTCCTCGTGGTGCAAGACGGCCTGGTCCCAGCGGATGCCCAGGAAGTGGAGGAGGCTCCTCATCCAGCGCTCGGGGTGCAGGACCAGCTGCTCGTAGCGCACCAGCACGTAGCGCTCGTAACCCACCTCCACGCACTGGTTGTACATGGTCTCGATGGCCCGGTTCCACTTGGTCAGGCAGTCCCGGTAGCTGCCCAGGTCAAAGCCGGCGATGGTCACCTTGCGCGAGATCATGGAGTGCACCGAGGCTCGGCCGTCCCGCACCATCAGCAGGAACTTGGCGTTGGGGAAGATGCGGGCCAGGTAAGTCAGCGACTTGAGAGCGAAGGGGTCCTTGTTGCACAGGAATGGGGCGGGCTCCCCGTGCTTGACGATGATCTCCAGGAGGAAGGCCCGCATGGCCTCGTCCAGCACCCGGTCCGTGACCCCGGCCTCGTCCAGCCGGACCTTCTCCTTGCTGGAACGGGACCACATCTGCTTCACGGCCAGTATGCGGGGGATGACCCGGGTCTCCTCGCCGCAGCGGATGTCCGGGTGGGCGTCCAGCATGGCGTGCATCAGGGTGGTCCCACTGCGGGGGACGCCGCCGATGAAGATCAGGGGTGTGTCCTTGTTGTAGGCCGTGGTCCGGTTGGGCCGGGGGCCGGGGCCGGTGGCCGGCGGGGCCCGCGGGCCCTGGGCCCGGCTCGCCCGCCCGCGGTCCGCCATACGGTGGTGGCACTCCATGGCGTGCTGGCCCAGGTACAGCACCGTCGCGGAACTGATGACCAGGCAGGCAAGCAGCAGGTTCTGCTTGACTTTGCCGACCATCTTGGGGGGCCGGGGGAGTCCCCCCGACTCTACGCCGGGGTCCCTCGGCGCGGAGCTCTCCTCAGATCGCGGCTGGGCCGTGGGGACGCGGGCTCCGCATCTGGCCGGGGACGGAAACCCAAGAGGCGCGCTTGGCCGTTGCTCTGGTCTTTGTTCTGTCGGACTCTCCCCGGCGCTTAGCACCGTGCGCTGCTGGGTGATCTTGGGCGAGTCGAAATCCAGACCTCTTTGAGTTTCTGAGTGACGGAGGGAGGTAACAGGGATTGTCTCATATCTAATTACCTTGTTTCTATCCCAGCTCTTCCCAAAATGCTTAGTAGTCACTAAATATATTCTATTATCATTATTATCATCATCACCCAGAAGGAACCTGAACCTTCCCGAGGTCTAGTGAGTAAAGGCCACCTCCCCAGGCACTAGTTTGGGGAGTTAGACTAAACTAGTCTGGGGAGTTAGTTCTAGTTAGAGAAGCAGTGTGGTTCAGTGGAAAGATCCCGGGCTTGGGAGTCAGAGGTCGTGGGTTCGAATTCCGGCTTCGCCACTTAGCTGTTAAAAATATCCAGTTGTCCTCCACTCAGACCGTACCCTAGTCCTATGGACTTTCAGGCTTTGACCTGCAGAAACTACCTGGGGAGGGTTCTCATTTCGCCTTTTCAATAATATTTATTGAGCACTAGTGCAGAGCACTGCACTAAAGTGCTTGGGAAAGTACAATATAACAAACATATGCATTCTCTGTATTTTTATTCAATCCAGATCGAGCCATTGGACGTTTTCTGGTCACCTGCCATTCCTGTGTTGTTTTAGCTTTGGACTGAAGTCCAAAAGCTGTTTGAGGTTTATTGAATGTCAGATCATTAGACTAATGATAATCTTGAGTGACAGCCTGAGTGCCTGGAAAATTAAATTAAAACGGGTATGTCTCTTTTTCTCCCAGAACTGGTTCTATTGACTGGTCACCTTGGAGACATTGCCGGAAGAAATTTGTTCATTTTTTTCCCTTCCCACATTGGTGGAACCTCTCCTGATGAAATTTTGGGCTGCTGAGAGCACAGTAAACCTGAAAGAGAACTTTAGCTGTTGCCTGAATTAACCTGGGCAAAGCCTGGAACCACTTTCGCTCTTCACCCACTACCACTTGCTTGGGCTTTGACAAGGGAAATGACTTTGGGAACGGGTAGTGATAAACTTTCCCTTTTTGGAAGATTCTGGAAGATTCTGTTGTATCACCTTTTTGAGTTGGTTGACCAACTGTGGCTACCTTGGAATCCCCAGGCTTTAGCTCGAGGTCACAGACTCTTTCCCCAAAACTCCTCATTTTACTTCCCAAATCCTCTCCCGCACCAAACTTTCCATCACTGTTGACAACAAAACCATTCTCCCCGTCTTTGATGGGGAGAATCAAATCCCCTATCCCCTTGATGTAAACTCACTGTGGGCAGGGAATGTATCTGTTTACTGTTAAATTGTACTCTCCCTAGTGCTTATTATAGTGTTCTTCACACAGTAAGCTCTCGATAAGTACGATTTAATGAATGAATGTCATCCCTGACTCCTTTCTTTCTTTCACCAAAACTTGTCAGTTCTTCATCACCACACCAATCAATCGATAGTATTTCTTAAGAGCTTACCACATGCCCTTAAGAGACTACAACAGAGTTGATATGCACATTTCCTACCCTCAAGGAATTTACCATCCAGCAGGATATTAAAATGAATTACAAGTAGGGAAGCAAACTAGTGTTAGGTGGAGATGTGATTTTAGAAGGGCTTTTTAAGATGGGAAGAGTAGTGGTCTGTGGGATACGAAGGGAGGGTGAGTTCCAAGCAGGAGGAAGGACATGATCAGTGGATAGATGGTGAGAAAGATGAAGGGTAGGCACAGTGAAAAGATCGGTGTTAAATGTGCGGACTGGGTTGTCAGAGAAGAGGAATGAGGATAAGTAGGGCAAGAGAGCTGATTGAGTACCTTAAAGTTGAAGATGAAGAGTTTCTGCTTGATGCAGAGGCAGATGGCCAACCTTTGGAGGTTCTTGAGGAGTGGGGACATGTGCATAAATTAATTGCTTCTGTCCTTCTGCCCTCCTTGTGAATAGCAGCAGCGACACCATATTTGAGAAGGGTGAGGAAGCCACTATCTTTGAGAGGTCCTGGATGGTGGTCATCTTTGTGAAGGGCCATATTTCCATCTCCTCAGCACAGAACCTGGTGGCCTGAAGTGTGAAGTTTGAACCTACCGTAAACACCTTCTGCGTACCGCTTCCTGTGATCACAGGTGAGCCGGATGGATGGGCTCCAAGCAAAGACCTTAATGTTGACACACCTGCAGGGCTCCAGAGGAGATGCTTTCTAAGAGCAGAAGGCAAAGAAACTGCAAAGGAAATTCTCAATCCCTTGGGTTGAGGGTTTAAACGGTGTCAGAGATCTCATCGCCCCTGGGTTCAGGGCTTAATGAATCTTTTACAATTAATGTTTTATGCATGCTCATAAAGATTTTCTTACGGTGATTCAGAATGTCGTGTTTTGCTCCATCAGTAAAGCTGAGTCATGAACCCTCCTGTCCCTAATTAACTCTATTGGGATGTAACAAGGCCATTACTTACTTTGCTTACCATCTGAAGCCAGGCCTCAGATGGTGGTTAAACCTTCAGGACACATGAGGCAGGAGAGGCAATTGGGTTTGGGTTTCACTTGATAAAGTTGGCTAAGTAATTGTCATGGGGAAGAGGGTGGGGGAATGAGAGTTTAGGAATGGGGGAGGGTGAAATAAAACCTAATTATTAACATCAGGAAAGGGAGTAAAGGAACTTCAAAGGACATTTAAAAGATGTCAAAAGGGAAAGAGGCTGGAGAGAAAAGATGGCTCACTAATAAATGAGGAGGGTCATGGAAATTAATGATCATTCAGGGAGGGAGACTGGACCCATTTTTACTGCTCCTTGTTAACAGGGGAAATAAAGGAAATAAATGGGAACAATTAGCACAGTGACCTTGGGAATCCAAGCCCATTCTAAACTGCTGCCCTTGAAGCGGGGAGTCCACAAAAGCAGCAGCTCCTAATCAACCTCTCAAAGCCTCAGGGTGTGATTGGTTTCATGTGAATGAACCAGCCGGGAATTTCATGGGACCTAGTGTCTAGGAGGCCACCAGCCAGATTCTCCCCTCCAGTGAGCACTGCCTACAAGGGAGAATAGCTGGAAGTCATAGGCAGCTGATAGAAGGGAGAGTCTTCTGGGATGTTTAATCATTACAGCTCAGCAAAGACCTTTCTGTGTGTAGACACACTACTAAGCGCTTGGGAAAGTACAGTACTACAGAGTTGGCAGACAATTCTTGCCATCAACTATCTTACAAGCTAGTGGAACTTAAAATCTAGGCCAGAAATTGAAGTGAGAGGGTAAAGGGTAGGAAGAGGGAGAACATGGGGGAGGAAAGAGGAGCTCCCCTCAAAAGAGGCCAAACAGAGGGAATGGGTTCCCAAAACTGAGGGCCTCAAGGTTCCTGAACTGACTGCATTAGGACAGCTCTGCCCCCGGATTTTGTGTTTCACCCAGAAGATTCTCCTGAGGGACCTGCCATAGAAATTGGGGCAGAGCTGGGTCTCCAGTTCAATGGATATCATCCAAATGGCCAGTCCATGGTAGAGGATTAGAACTAATGAAGAATTGAGCTGCAAGCATTTCTTCCTCCATATGCCCAGGGGTATGTCAAAATCCCCTTAAGATTTCAAACCGCTAACTGGCAGAAAACCACAACCAGAGATTTTATTTCACCCTTTGTCTCTCTGGCCGGGCCACCCTGCCTCCTTAGAGAGGTGGCATGGAGCCCCCATGTTGTTTAAGCCACAAACAAGACCTCCTAGTCCCCCCTCAATCATGCCATCTTTCATACTGCATGGCTGTTCTGCATTGATGGTGAAAATCAGTCAGTGATTGTGGAAATAAGTCACCACCACCCTGGGGGCATCAATCCCTCCACCTGTGGCATCTGGAAAGTAAAATCCCTGCCCTCTCCCTCCCACACAGATGGACTGGGAGATGAAGTGCTGGGAAATGCCAAGTGCCAGGAGAGGTGGCAGCCCATCAGTGGAGCCTGATTCAGCATCGGTGCCAGTATCACCTAACCCAACCAAGATCCCAGCTGGCCCTGGGAAGCAAGCTAAGAATTTTTGAGGCTGCACTAACTGGATACTGAGAATCAGAGAAGCAGTGTGGCTCAGTGGAAAGAGCACGGCTTTGGGAGTCAGGGGACATGGGTTCTAATCCCGGCTCTGCCACTTGTCTGCTTTGTGACCTTAGGCAAGCCACTTAACTTCTCTGTGCCTCAGTTACCTCATCTGGAAAATGGGGATTAAGACTATGAGCCCCATGTGGGACAACCTGATTACCTTGTATCTACCCCAGTGCTTACAACAGTGCTTGGCACATTGTAAGCGCTTAACAAATACCATAATTATAAGCTCTTAATATAGTACTCTGCACACAGTAAATTCTCAATAAATATGATTGAATGACTGAATGAATGAATCAGGACGGGCAGTTCTCCAGGGTTTCCACTTGGACAGCCCCTCTGCCCCATCACGCCCAGCCTCACAAGCAGCCTTGGGGATTCGGGGTGGCTTATTCCTCTGGTTGTCACCTGTACTTAATCTTTTCCCATCTTCCCCATTTTCTCTTGCCTGATAAGAATTGCTTGTTCAGTCAAGCACAGTGTCTGGTTTGTGAAAGTTCTGGGACCCCCTCATGTTTACTAGTGGGACCCCAAGAGAGGGGATTTCCTCAGAGGAAGGAGGAACCTCTGGCTGAACCACAAAGAGCTCAGGGGTCAGGATTCCCTCTTTTCAACAGGATTTTGGAGCATGGGTGGCCAGGAGCTCCCTCAACATCAGGGTTTCAGGGCTAGAAAAGCCCCAACCCACCGCCTCTCCCTGCCCTGCCCTCTTTCATGCAGGAGAAGCCTTACTCCCTGCTCCTTGCCAGAGCACAAGGAGAACAAAATCACTTGGTGGGTAGATTATGGTGGCTTCCCACATAGGAGGAAAAAACATAAAGAAGGCAGAGGAGGAGGAAGAAGAGGAGAAAAGGAAGAAGAGGAGAAGGAGGAAAACAAACAAGGAAAGGAAGAGGAGTAGTGAGAGAAGAGCAGCATGACCAAGTAGAAAGAGCTTGGGCCTGGGAGTGAGAGGACCTGGGTTCTATAACCCTGGCCATGCCACTTGTCTGCTGTGTGACCTTGGACAGGTCACTTAACTTCTCTATGCCTCAGTTGTCGCATATGTATCATGCAATTAAGACTAGGAGCTCCATGTGGGACAGGGAATGCGCACAACCTGATTGTCTTGCATCGACCCCAGTGCTTAGAAGAGGGACTGGCAGATAGTAAGCGCTTAACAAATACCGTTAAAATAAAAGAGCAGATGAAGAGGAAGTAGTAGATCAGGAGGAGGAAGAGGAGGCGGAAGAAGAGTAGAAGAGGTTAGACTTCTGATTTCCTGAACTCGGAAATCAAGGAGATGTTGGGAAGGCTATGCCCTGTGGATCTGCCAGGAGAGGTGTCAACCCCCCTGAGGCCATGAATTAGGCACATTAAGAGAGAAAGAACAACATAGCCATTTCCAGAAAAACAGCTAGTAGCTGCCATTCCACCCCAGGCTTTGCTGGATCAGCTCAAAAGTCCCTTCATTCAGTTCATTCATTCAGTCATATTTATTGAGCGCTTACTGTTTGCAGAGCACGGTGCTAAGAGTTTGGGAAAGTACAGTATGACAATACACAGTGACATTCCCAGCTTGTATTAAGCTCACGTTCTAGAGGCGGGGAGATAGACATCAATACAAATAAATAAAATTACAGATATGTACATAAGTGCTCTGGGAGCAGGAAAGAGAAAAGGGATAAATGAAATTACAGATATGTACATAGTGCTATGGGGCTTGGAGGGGGGAAAAGCAAAGGGAGAAAGTTAGGGCGACACAAAAGGGAGTGGGAGATGAAGAAAAGTGGGGTTTAATCTGGGAAGGCCCCTTGGAGGTGATATGCCTTCATAAGGCTCTGAAGTGAGGGAGAGTGGTTGTCTGTTGGATTTGAGGAGGGAAGGCATTCCCAGCCAGAGGCAGGATGTGGGCTAGGTGAGACAGGTGACGTCGAGGCGCAGAAAGAAGGTTGACACTAGAGGAACAAAGCATACGGGCTGGGTTGTAGGAGGAGAGAAACGAGGTGAGGTCAGAGGGGGCAAGGTGATGGACAGCTTTAAAGCCAATGGAAAGGAGTTTTTGATGCAGAGGTGGATGGACAATCTTTTGAGGAATGAGATTTTTGTACAAAAATGATCCGGGAAGCAGCGTAAAGTATGGAATGGAGTGGGGAAAGAAAGGAGGCAGAGAATGGGCTTGGGAGTCAGAGGACATGGGTTCTAATCCCGGCTCCACCACTTGTCCTCTGTGTGACCTTGCGGAAGCCACTTCACTGGAATTTATATTTCTGCTAGCACTGCTCCGTGGCTCAAGCGGAAGAGCAAAGGAGGACTGTGCAGGTGACTGTGGGTTAGTTAGTCCCCGAGCCCCAGCAACTCTAACCAGCCCAGCTGCAGTTTGCTGGAACAGATGATTGACAGAGAGGCCCTGAACCATGTCAGTCACCTCTCACTGCACTATAAGGATGGGCTTCAATAGGGATAGGCCAGGAGAAGACGAGGAGGGGAAGAGTGGTTGCAGCCTAGCAAGGCTCCTCAAGAACAGCTTGTGGCCTCCAGTAAACCCACTACCCTGCCTCCTGAGCTGTCTCGGCCGGGGATTGCTTTCTCACCTCTGATCTCTTGCCCATGTCCTCCTTCTGGCCTGGAACTCCCACCCTCTGACAGACAGACCACCACTCTCCTCACCTTCAAAGCTTTATTAAAATCACATCACTTCCAAGAGGCTTCATTTCCCCTACTCCCTTTCCCTTCTGGATTGCCTCTGCACTTGGCTCTGTACTCACCCTCAGCCCCCCAACACTTCTGAACAAATCCGTAATTTATTTTAATGTCTGTCTCCTCTTCTAGAATGTGGGGAATGTGTCTACCCACCATTGTAGTGTATTCTCCAGGTGCTTAGTGTTGTGTTCTACACACAATAAGCACTCAATAAATAACCTTAAATAGATTGATTTCATTCATTCATTCAATCATTTTCATTGAGAACTAACTGTGTGCAGAGCACTGTACTAAGCGCTTGGAAGAGTACAATGCAACATTAAACACATACCCTGCCCACAGTGAGCTTACGGTTCATATGTGTGTCTTAGAAACAGAAAATGGAGGCTTGCAGTTTTCAACGGGGTTTGGTTACCAATAAATCAAGCAATCAATTAAGGGTGTTCGTTGGTTTGGGGTTTTTTTTTTTTAGGGTTTTTTTTGCACTAAACATAGGTGGATCTGTTTCCTCTGACCATTTACTTGGAGGGTGGTCTGACAAAGGTATGGAGTCTCCCTCTTTCTAGACTGTGAGCCAGTTGTGGGCGGGGATTATCTGTATTTGCGGCTGAATTGTACTTCCCAAGCACTTAGTACAGTGCTCTGCACACAGTAAGTGTTCCTTGTACTTCCCAAGCACTTAGTACCGTGCTCTGCACACAGTAAGTGCTCAATAAATACAGTTGATTGATTGATTGATTCAATAAATATGAATGAATGAATGAATGAACAATGCACATGGATTTGAAGCTGCATTTGAGGACTGAATTTAGAGTTAACATTTGCATTTAGCAGAGTCAACTCTGCTCACCCCACCGCCCAGAATAATGCTGGGGAAAAAGCTACAGTTTGTCACTTGAAACTCCTGGAAAAAAAGTCACATTTGTTTAATAAAAAAGGAAAGGATCATTATAGCCCCAAGACAACACTTAAAGGCTTAAATCGAACGCCTGTGAAAAATAACCATGGGGGGACCTTTAATACATCTCTAAATAGAGGCCCAATTTTAAATGCAATGAATGACGCTGGCCCAGCAGCAATGATTACTTAAGGATTTTTATTTGGAGGCAATTAAACATCATTAATAATGAATAATTGTGCTCTAGCAGTCATGAGGGGGGGTGGGAGGGAGTGTATCACTCTTCAGAATACTCTCATGATGGCAGAGAAAGGTTTGAAAAGGAGAGGGAAGAGATGGAGAAGGAAAAACCAGAAAATATCTGTTTCCTGGGAAATGGAAGACTTTACCAAACTTGAAGGATAGTATCAGGGGAACAAACATGAGGTGGACGCTTCTGCTCCCCAACATTCCCAGAATTCCAAACCTTGGTCCAGTCTCTCCAGATCACTCCCAAAGTGGTACCATTGCAGGGCTGGGCCAGCTGCAGACTCTCAATAAATATGAATGAATGAATGAACAATGCACATGGATTTGAAGCTGCATTTGAGGACTGAATTTAGAGTTAGCGTTTGCATTTAGCATGTAGAGAGTCAACTCTGCTCACCCCACCTCCCAGAATAATGCCGGGGAGAAAGCTACAGTTTGTCACTTGAAACTCCTGGAAAGTCACATCTGTTTAATAAAAAAGGAAAGGATCATTATAGCGCCAAGACAACACGTAAAGGCTTAAATCGAACGCCTGTGAGAAATAACCGTGGGGGGACTCTCTAGTCTCCCTGGAAATGCTATGGAAAGCTGGTTCAAAATAACAAATGAAGGAACCACCAACCCACTGCTGCTGCCACTGCCACTGTGGGGTGGGGATATCCAGCCAGAAAACTAACACAGCAGTGTCCACAGTTCTGCTACTTTCCATCAGAAACCACTCGGCACTGCCCACTCTGCCCTGGTTCTGAGGAGAAAGCCACTCTTTTTCTGAAACCCTGTTACCTCTCATGGATCAAAGACAAGGCCTTCCCTTCATGCACACTCAATGGGAATTTCCTTTTCCCTCCTGAGTTGGTTTCTTATGTCCACAGGCCGTTTGGGTCCAGAACTGAGAAAGGTAAAGAAAATGGCCCTGAACAACCTGGGACTTCCTGGTGGGTTTTCTACCAATGCTACTGGGCCCTAACCAACAGGACTGAGTGGCTGCAATTCAATTTGCTTTGTTTTATATATATATATATTCTTACTTTTTAATGCTTTTAGCTTTGGACAAGATCTTCCAGAGATTGGAAGGTTTAGTCAGTGTTGTTTGATCTCTTGGGTTGCATGATCATAACCACACATTTGCACACACATATGCACACAAGCACTCACTCACACACTCACACACTTTGGCTAAATGTAGCACCGGAGTCATTTCAAATTGTTAATTGGAAAACTAGGAAGACTACCTCATCTGGTCTCCCCACATCCCTCTAGGGAACACGTCTACCAACTCTGTTATAGTGAAGTCTCCCAGCCACTTTGTACAGTGCTCTGCACCAAGTGCTCAGTAAATACGATTCATTGACCGAATGACATCCTGGTGAGTCCTCCAGATCCTGATAATGGATGAGTTCCTCTCATATCACCACAGAAACTGCAACTCTGTAGAGATTTGGTCTAAGAAACATCTCTAATGCCTCTAATGCCGCTCTCCTGCCTGGTCTTGTGGACACTCACCAGTTGGCAAGCCAGGGCTGGAACAGAATTAGAATAATGATGGCATTTATTAAGTGCTTACTACATGCAAAGCACTGTTTTGAGTGCTGGGAAGGTTACACCGTGATCAGGTTGTCCCACAGGGGGCTCACAGTCTTAATCCCCATTTTACAGATGAGGTAACTGAGGCCCAGAGAAGTTAAGTGACTTGGCCAAAGTCACACAGCTGACAACTGGTGGAGCTGGGATTTGAAACCCTGACCTCTGACTCCAAAGCCCGGGCTCTTTCCATTGAGCCATGCTGCTTCTCCGAGAATCATGCAGGGAGGCAGGGTCAGGGGAGCAAGAGGAAACTAATGTTCAGGCCACTCACCTTTCCATTTCAACAATCCTCCATTATGGTGAGGAGAGTGCTAGCCCAGAATTCACACCTGTCCCAAATATCCTGATAATTGGTGTCAAAGGGCACTTTTGACCTCGATTTCTCAAACAGTTACCTCCATTCTCCATCTCCGTTGTTTACGTTCTGACTGCAATTCAGTCTCCTCTTCCACTCCAGCCAGGTCCCAAAGTGGCAGCTGGGAATTGAGCTTGTGGTCTTGGAGAGCCAGATTAATCAAACAGTTGATCAAACTGCATTTATTGAGTGCCTACTGTGTGTAGGATATTGTTGTACTAAACACTTGGGAGAGTATAATAGAATTAGTAGATATGTTCGCTGCTCTCAAGGAACGTACAGTCTAGTGGAGAAGATGGACACAGAAATAATTTACGGACAGGAGGAAGCAGTAGAGTTTAAAGACATGGACATAAGTGCTATGGGGCTGATGAAGGGGAAACTGAGGTCCTTAGAGGATGTGAAAGTGCTGATGTACCAGTTGGAGGGAATGTAAGGTAGGAAGATGAGCGATTATCCAGGGAAAGTCTCTTGGAAGAGGTGTGATTTCAGAAGGGTTTTGAGGAGCAGCATGGCCTAGTAGATAGAGAATGGGCCCGAGAGTCAGAGGGACCAGGGTTCTAATCCTGACTCCACACTTGTCACTTCTCTGTGCCTCAGTTACCTCATCTGTAAAATGGGGATTGAAGCTGTGGGCCTTATGTGGGAAGGGAACTGTGTCCAACCTGATTAGCTTCTTTCTACCCCACTGCTTAGAACAGTGTCTGAAACGTAGTAAGTGCTTAACAAACAGCATTAAAAAAGGGTGAGAAGAGCAGTGGTCTGCAGGGTATGAAGAGGGAGGGAGGGCTAAATAGAAGGGTGGGTGAAAGTGTCAGAGCTAGAGGTTGATGCCAACAAGGCTCAGTGAGTAGTTTGGCTTGAGAGGAATTAAGCATGTAAACTGCGATGCAGTGGGAAGAAAGCCAGGAATTGCCCTGGCCTGGGCCTTCCCCAGAGAGGTGGATTTCTGTGTGGCTAAAATCTCCCTGGCCCAGGAAGCCAGCACCACCTTGGAATGGCATCTTTGAGACACCAGTTCCAAGTCCAAGTTCTAGACTGTGAGCCCACTTCTAGACTGTGAGCCCACTGTTGGGTAGGGACCGTCTCTATATGTTGCCAACTTGTACTTCCCAAGCGCTTAGTACAGTGCTCTGCACACAGTAAGTGCTCAATAAATACGATTGATTGATTGATTGGATAGAATCTTGGCACTGATCAAGAGGAGGCAGGGCAGAAAACTGTTCTTGACTATTCTACCTGGATTTTGAAAATGCAAAGCAGCAGTGGATGAGTGTCCCAGCAGGAAGGGTGCTCCACTCATCAATGGGGATCAACCCATCCAGCTCCCGGGTTGGGAGAGCTGGTTTCTTAATGAGTGGAGCTAGCATGATGGTGCTGCCAGGACCCTGCTAGATCTAACTCTCGACATACCTCTATCTCTTCTATCTTGCCTCTGACATCTCTCCCACATCCTGCCTCTGACCAGGAATGCCTTAGTACAGTGCTCTGCACACAGTAAGCGCTCAATAAATACGATTGAATGAATGAATGCCCTCTCTCTTCATATCTTACAAACAATTACTCTCCCCAACTTCAAAATCTTATTGACACATCTCCTCCAAGAGGCCTTCCCCGACTAAACCCAAATTTCCTCTTCTCCCACTCCCTTCTGCGTCACCCTGACTTGCTCCCTTTATTCATCTCCCCTCCCAGTCCCAGAGAGCTTAATTAATCTATAATTTATTGATTTAGGTTAATGTCTGCTTCCCCTCTAGACTGTAAGCTCACTGTGGGCAGGGAATGTGTCTGTTTGTTGTTATGTTGTACTCTCCCAAGCTCTTAGTACAGTGCTCTGCACACAGTAAACGCTCAATAGTTACGATTGACTGACTGGTTGACAGGAATGACAAGCCTTGGTCCCTGTCTGCAAGGGGGCCAAGAATGAGCTCCTAATTGTAGCCTTGGTTAAATCCACCAAAACAGTTTAGGGACCATTAGATTCACCTGGGTTTGTCCCAAAGTCTTTCCAAGGTGAGGGTGACCTCTGCCAGAGCCCAGAACTTAGGGAGAGAAAAAAATCTGCAATGCAGGACCCATCTCGTGCTGGCTAAGTGGCTGCTAGGAGAATGATGAACACTCTAATGTTGACATTTCCATCTTCATTAACAAAAACATTTGGAAACATGATGCTGGGACTCCAGGAGCAATCAGCTGAAAACAAAATAAATTCTAAATCCTTGCAGTATTTTGAAGGCAGCCCACTACATGTGTAAGGGGGTGGGGGTGGGGGGAACAGATTTGGATTGTTCAGACTAATGTGTCTAATTAGAAACCACTTCTAATAACCTCTGTGTGAGTGGAGGTGGATGTCTCAGGGAGAAGAAGCCAAATAAGAGGCCCGAATTTGGAGAGGAGGTGGATGCTGGGATGGAGCCTCTGAGGGAGGCTGAGAGGGAGGAGGTGGCAGTGCCATTCAAGTTATTTAGGCGGGCCAAATGACACAGAGGCCACCTTTGGGTAGAGGGGGACACCTTAGAAAAGTCGAAAAAAAACCCCCAAAAGACCTTCTGCTGTCAGCAACAGGGTCACAAGATGCTTCCTATCTCTATCCAACCGGGAGCCACGGATGGTGGGAGGACAAAGCATTGATCCTTCAGTGACTCTTTGAGGGAGAAATGCGCATTAATTAGCCATCCTCCGCAGTGGCTGCATATTTGGCCTGAGTGACCGGTGGGTTTCTCAGGCCAAGACGTGAATGCAGGGTCAGAGAAGTTAAGTGGTTTGCCCAAAGTCACACAGCAGACAAATGGCAGAGCCAGGATTAGAACCCATGTCCTCTGACTCCCAAGCCTTCGCTCTTGGAGATGCAGCGTGGTTCAGTGGAAAGAGTCCGGGCTTTGGAGTCAGAGGTCATGGGTTCAAATCCCGGCTCCGCCAATTGTCAGCTGTGTGGCTTTGGGCAAGTCACTTAACTTCTCTGGGCCTCAGTTACCTCATCTGTAAAATGGGGATCAAGACTGTGAGCCCCCTGTGGGACAACCTGATCACCCTGTAACCTTCCCAGCACTTAGAACCGTGCTTTGCACATAGTAAGCACTTAATAAATGCTATTATTATTATTATTATTATTTTTCCCCTAAGCCGTGCTGCTTCTCTGCAACCTATCAATCAACTGATGATATGTATTAAGCACTTACTGTGTGCAGGGCACTGTACGAAGTACTTGGGAAACTACAGGGCAATAGTTTTGGTCGACATGATCCCTACCAACAAGGAACTTATAGTCTAGATCCCAGACTGTGACCAACTACAAGTCCCAAAATGTTCACACTGACAGAATCTCAAAATCCTCCCTATTAACAGATGGAGTCCCAAGATGAACTTGCCTCACCATTTTGAGATCCACAAAATCAACCTGTGTATCTCAGAATGGTTCATGTCAAAGGTTGGGGATTTGGAGGTGTCAGTCTGAGCCCAGCTGGTTCATCATCACTTCTTTCATTCATTCATTCAATCATATTTATTAAGCACTTACTGTGTGCAAAGCACTGTACCAAGTGCTTGGGAAAGTACAACACTACAATAAACAGTAATATTCCCTGCCCATAACAAGCTCACAGACTAGAGAGGGGAGACAGACATCAATACAAATTAATAAAATTACAGATATATTCATAGTGCTGCTGAGCTGGTGGGGGGAAGAGCAGAGAGAGCAAGTCAGGGTGATGCAGAAGGGAGTGGGAGATGAGGAAAAGCGGGGCTTAATCTGGGAAGGCCTCAGCGGAGATGTGTCTTCAATAATGCTTTGAAGGGTGGCAGAGTGATTGTTTGTAAGATATGAGGAGGGAGGGCATTCCTGGCTAGAGGCAGGACATGGCGGTGAGATAGGCGAGATTGAGGTACAGTGAGAAGGTTAACACCAGAGGAGCAAAATATGCAAGCTGGGTTGTAGAAGGAGAGAGGTGAGGTGAAGTAGGAGGGAGCAGGGTGATGGAGTGCTTTAAAGTGAGAAGTAAGTGAGGAGTTTTTGTTTGGGGATGGGCATCCACTGGAGATTTTTGAAGAGTGTTGTGACATGTCCTGACCGCTTTTGTAGAAAGATGGTCCAGGCAGTGGAGTGAAGTACGGACTGAAGTGGGGAGAGGCAGGAGATTGGGAGCTCGGCAAAAAGGCTGATGCAGTAATCTAGGCGGGATAGGATGAGTGACTGTATCAACGTGGTAGCAGTTTGGATGGAGAGGAAAGGGCGGATTTTAGTGAGGTTGTGAAGGTGGGACCGACAGGATTTGGTGACGGATTGAATATGTGGTTGAATGAGACAGAGGAGCCAAGGATAATGCCAAGGTTATGGGCTTGAGAGATGGGAAGGGTGGGTGGTGCCATCTACAGTGATGGGAAAGTAAGGGAGAGGACAGGGTTTGGGTGGGAAGATAGAGGAGCTCTGTTTTGGACATGTTAAGTTTGAGGTGAGGGGAGGACATCCAAGTGGAGATGTCTTGAAGGTGATCTGCACAGGTAACAGTTGCTTTTTTAAAGATTGAACAATAACCTTAGTTGAACTTAATCTCAATCAGGGGCTAACCCCACCTACCTATCCTTAGCCTATTCAACACCTATTAGTGTCTTAATTGAGGGTGGTCTTCCTCAATAGCTACTTCTACTTCCTATAAGTAGCTTTTGTGCAGTCACCCTGCCCTCAGATCTTCTTTGGCGATTCACCTTACTGACCACTGCCTGCCTGATGAACCTCAGCTTTCTAAGGTTGCTTGCAGTGACCTCTACCATGGCACTCCCGGGTCCTTTCCCTTTGGCCAAATCCTCCTTCACAATTGTCTCTGCTTCAACTGGTATCATCAAGGGAGGAACTGACAGCCAATGCAAATAAATTCTCTCTTAGGGAATGGCTCTGAGCTTTCCCCTCATCCCTTAGGGAATGGCTCTGAGCTTTCCCCTCATCACCAGCGGTGGAGAGAGCAGGGCTTAACCATCACAACATGCAATCCAGGAGGGCAGAATAAATGATTTAAAGACAGACTGAAGCCCAATCTCAAATAATACAGCCCCAGAGTGGACTGTTGGTTGACCCCTGCAGCAGACAGAACAGCCTAGACAGCAGCACTCCCATCAAGGGTTTCTCTACTTGAGAGGTGATTCCAAGAAGTAGTGGTAGTGGTAGTAGTAGAAATAGAAACAGTTGTAGAAACAGTAGTAGTAATAGTGGTTTGCATCAAAACAGTGCTTCGCACATAGTAAGTGCTTAACAAATGCCATTATTATTATTATTATCAAAAAAGACTAAAGAGATCAAATTCAGGACCAGATTTACTACGCTTATATCAAATTATCATCGAGTTAGGAGAAGCAGTGTTGCTAAGTGGATAAAGCACGGGCCTGGGAATCAGAAGAACCCGGGTTCTAATCCAGATTCTGCCACACAACTGCTGTGTGACTTTGGGCAAGTCACTTAACTTCTCTGGGCCTCAGTTACCTCATCTGTAAAAGGGGGATTAAGGCTGTGAGTCCCACATGGGACAACCCGATTACCTTGTATCTATTCCAGCACCTAGAACAGTGCTTGGCACTTAGTAAGTGCTTAACAGATATCATTATCATTATTATTATTAGTAGTAGTAATAATAGCCGCAGCAGGAGCAGTCATTATTGGAAACTGACTAGGTGAATTGAACTGCGTTCAGCTCATAGTTTTGGACAGAGAATGTGTCTGTTTATTGTCGAATTGTACTCTCACAAGTGCTTAGTACGGGGCTTTGCACACAGTAAGTACTCAATAAATACCATTAATTGATTAATTGGGGGTGGAGAATGCGTCTACCTACTCTGTTGTATTGTGCTCTGCCAAGCACTTAGTATAGTAAACACTTAGTACAGTAAGCACTCCATAAATACCACTGATTGATTGATTGATTGGCCACCCCTGAGAACTACTTGGAGAAGGTAGTACCTGCCAAGGATAATGCCCTTTGGCTTTTTCACTTGGAAATGAATTCCCTTTTTTGCTTTTATCTCAACGACACATTTAGGAATCACTTTTAAGTTTCCCCAGAGGTGGAGGAAGAAGGGAAGCATTTTAATCAATTGGTAGCATCATTATTAAGGTCATTTTCTGATGTAATTCAACACAGTCTTCGTCCCTAAGCAAATTTCGCCAAGAATGTCGGGCCTGCACCCGTGGCCGATCTCTGCCACCTTCTGGAGAAACTTCCAAGTCCTCAGTGAAAATAATAACAATGATGATATTATTTGTTAAGCGCTTACTATGTGCCAAGCCCTGTTCTTAGCGCTAGGGTAGATACAAGGTAATCAGGTTGTCCCACGTGGGGCTCACAGTCTTAATCCCCATTTTACAGCTGAGGTCACTGAGGCACAGAGAAGTGAAGTGACTTGCCTAAAGTCACACAGCTGATAAGTGGCAGAGCTGGGATTAGAACCCACGACCTTTGACGCCCAAGCCCGTGCTCTTTCCAATAAGCTCGCTGCTTCAGTGACATGTCTTGCCTTGTGGTTGATAGTCTAGTTTTTCCCCCAAGCCTGCAGCCATGTGCTCAGAGTCTCTGGGCAGCTCAGAAATGCCCATTTTAAAAGCCGACCATATCCTTAAATCGATCAGCAATTGAATTGACTAAGCAGTAGCAGAATGTCAATATTGCCAAACCTAGGGATGCAGATATCAATCAGTCAATCAATTGTTTGTATTGAGCGCTTGCTATGTGCAGAGCACTGTACTAAGTGCTTGGGAGAGTACAACAGAATTAGTTGATGCATTCCCTGCCCATAATTAATTTGGAGGTTATGGTGAATTGTGGAAACATCATCTCATCTTTATCAGGTTTCTCCCTGTTCCTGGAACTTCATATCCACCCCAGCACTTAGTACATTGCCTGGCACAAAGTAAGTGCTTAATAAATATCATAATTATAGAGAAGCAGCACGGTGTACTGGAAAGAGCCTGAGAGTCAGAAGGTCATGGGTTCTAATTCTGGTTCCTCCACTTGTCTGCTGTGTAAACTTGGGCAAGCCATTTCACTTCTCTGGGCCTCAGTGACCTCATCTGTAAAATGGAGACTGTGATCCCCATGTGGGACAGGGATCGTGTCCACCCCGATTTGCTTGTATCCACCCCAGCGTTTAGTACAGCGCAAGCCACATTGTAAGCGCTTAACAAATACCGCAATTATTGTTATTCATTTTGCTGCTTCCTAGGGTTCAGAATTAGAGGTGGGGGGCAGATGCTCTGGACCCTGATGGGTGGTACCTCTGCCCTAGGAGGTCGACTTCTTTTCTTTGTATAAGGACGATTCTGTGGCCGGTGGAGGTGAGTGACCGGTCCTCTCTAGGCCGGTGGAACTCATGATGGAGATGTCCCGCAGACAAGATTAGTGGGCGATAGGCAGGAGACGTGCAGGGTGTGTGGAAAGTGCTGTGGGCAGCCCAGAAGGTGAACTCTTTCAGGGGTACAGAGAGAAGAAGAGGAGGAGGGACAAGGAAGGTGAGGAAGCCAAACTGAAAGTCACTCTGATTGCTTTCAGGGGAGTTGAGCGGAAACAGTGTTGAGTTCCAGATGCCCAGTCTCAATTATGGGAAGGATACTGTCTCCTGCTGCTGACAGGTCTGGGGGCACTGGCCCCACTCAGCCATCAGAGGAGACGATCGGAGCTCCTCAGGGGCTCCATGCACCCCAACTGCCAAAGAACCCGGCGTCTTGGACATCACCAATGAAGCAAGCAGCCCTGTTCAAGGGAAATGACAGGCTGAAATCCAACTTCTCTATCTGGGGAAGTGCTCCGTTTCTGTGCCAACCCCTCTCCATACCACACTGAGGTGTGTGTGTGTTGGGGAGGTGTTGGGGGGTTCTCTTGTCTTGCAGAGACTGTGCTCTTGACAAACTCCAAGTTAAGGAAAACACCACCTGCGAATACCTTGACCAACCCCATTTACCTGAGCGCAACCATTTCTTCTGACGTCGCATCAGTTTCTACCCAGATAGATGCCCATGTTGGAAAAACGTTGCCTAATTTTCTCACAGCGTTTTCCCCAAAATGGAGAGTGAAAATGCAAGTTATGAAATACTGGGTGAGTGTGTCTGTGTGTATGGGTTTCGCATATGTGGCTATGTGTGTGTTTATGTGTGTACAGCAAAACGAGACCAGCTGCACCGACCCCTTGTAGAAGATTGTCCCGGTCAGCTCTGGGTAGCTGTTCATCCAGAATCTATGAGGCCTGAGACCAGCGTGGCTGGAAGAGGGGAAGAAACTTATTTTACACCGCCCAAAGGCTCTGTTCTCCCTGGTGCCCCAACCTGGGGCCCAGCACCCTCCCGCCGGGCAGAGAGAGCTCCAAGATCACCGGGGTCCCCAGCCACTGCAGCCCACAGCTTCTGGGCTACTGGTCTTCAAGGCCCGTCTGGGCCAGGCGCTTCAGGATTAGGCTGTTCATCTTCTTCAGCTCCTCGATGTCCTTCCCTTCGGCCGCCAGCCTTCTGGATACTTCCTCCATCCTGTTTCCTGTTTGAACTTTAGGGATGAAAATATAGAGTATATCAGAGTAATATGTATGTGACTCTCTGTTGCTGAATCTCAAAGCATGAGCTGGGCCGGAGTCAGACTCACCCTCCCATGCCCCCAGGCTTCATCTCCAGATAAGAAATGCAGCAAAACCTCTTCCTCTTCAAAAGACCAAGGGGAGGGAAGTGGGGCATCGGGTGTAACCTATTGGTTGGATGAAGTTACCAACCACTTGTTCCCCTGTGGCCTGGAAAGGGAACTGAGGCACAAAATGAAGTGACTTGCCCAAAGTCACACAGCTGACAAGTGGCGGAGCCGGGATTTGAACCCATGACCTCTGGCTCCACAGCCCGGGCTCTTTCCACTGAGCCACACTTCTTCTCTGAGCCACGCTGCTTGAAGAGGCTGAGAAACTCCCTCCTGGACTGTAAGTTTGTTGCGGGAAGGGAATGTGTCTACCAACTCTGTTGTATCATACTCTCCCAAGAGCTCAGTATAATGCTCTGCACACAGGAAGCTCTCAATAAATATCATTGATTGATCGATTGACGGAGGAGCAGGGAGGGCCCAGGAAGCAGGAAGAGCTGAGGAGCCGAGGCGGCCCCTCTCACACGCGTCGCAGAGACTAAAAGTTGCCTGTGACTGTGTGGGCTCGGCAGCTCCCAGGTCCTGCACCCAGAGGATGGAGATTCCCAGCGGACAGAGATTCCAGGTGGATGGAGATTCCATGGGTTGAGAGGCCAGGAATCTCCCGAGAAGGGTGGGGTGGGATGGACAGCCGAGAAAACTACGAGGTGCTCTCATGGGTTTGAGACAGGGGACAGAGAACCTCATGTGCGGATGTTGGTGGGAAGGAGAAAGGGTTAGTGATAGGGGTCCCCGTAGAACAACGGGGCTGGGGGCTGAGCAGTCTCGCCACTTCTATCAATCAATCAATCAATCAATCGTATTTATTGAGTGCTTACTATGTGCAGAGCACTGTACTAAGCGCTTGGGAAGTACAAATTGGCAACATATAGAGACGGTCCCTACCCAACAGTGGGCTCACAGTCTAAAAGGGGGAGACAGAGAACAAAACCAAACATACTAACAAAATAAAATGAATAGAATATTTCTATTCTATTCTTCCCCGGGAAGCAGTGTGGCCTTCGTAGAAGGAGCACGGCCCTAGAAGTCAGGGGACCTTGTCTGCATCTCAGTTCCACCACTGTGTGACTTTGGACAAGTCATTAAAGTTCTCTATGCCTCTGTTTCCTTATCTTACAAAACTGAGATAAAATACCTATTCTTTCTCATATTTAGACTGAGCTCTATTTGGGACTGTGTCCAACCTGATTAGCTTGCAGTATCCCGGAGTTTAGTGCTTGGCACACAGTAAGCGCTTAACCAGTACCACAGTTAGTATGATGATGATGACGTACGCTCCCACTCACCAATCAGGAAGATGACAAAGGAGACCAGGACCAGGCTGACGATCAGGGCAAGGATCAGCCCAATGAGGAATGAGCTTCGCCTCTGGATAGCCCCCCAGGTCCCCAAGTTTGGGCTGCTCCCCCTCGTCTTGTCTTCGGGGGCTGGCAGGGCAGAAGGGACGCAAATGAGAGACACGAGCGTTAGCCCATGGGCATCACTCAGGAGGAGGCCCGAGGACACACTTCCCCCAAGGCCCGGGGAGCTGTAGGATGGCCATTCATCCAATTTCAGCTGATCTGACTGTAAGTTCGCTGTGGGCCAGGAACGTTTCCACCGACTCCGTTAACATTGTTCTCTTCCAAGTGCTTAGTACAGTGCTTTGCACACAGGAAGCACTCAATAAATACAACTGATAGATTGATCTGGGCTGGGACTGTTAAGACCCCAAGAGCCTTCTGTGTTTTTTTTCCCAACACCCAGCCTCTATAGTCTCGTAGTGCCTATTTCCCCGGGTCTGGAAGGGGAAATACCCGAGATTTACTGATTGATTTATTGACACAGTAGCTCTCAAGTCATGTGGCTGGGGGGCAGGTGTCACCCCCCTCCCCACCACCCCGGGGACACACTCCAGGTTCTGCAAATTTCTGTCAGAAAGTTCCCTTTTGTTACCCTGTGCATGCTGAAGACGGTAAGTCACGTTACCCACATTGGTTTCTTCCACACTGCCAAGGGGGCCCACACTGCTATTGGAGGTGGGTAGATAGTAAATAGATCCCATTTTGTCCTTTCTCTCTCTCCCTCTACCCACCCCCCTAGTCTCTCACAAACACACACACACACACACCACGTGCACGGCACATAAATACGTACGTAGCAGTTGCTGCGATCCTGTCGGGCAAAGCGTGAGTTTGTTCAAGTCGTTCAGGGAATTAACTGCATAGAGCTTTCCCGCCTGCCAGGGGCCCCGGGACGAGTCCCGGGTAGAGCGATTCATTGTCCTGGAAGGAGACCCAGAGGTGCGGCTGAGACTCCGCGAGCAGGACTGAGGGTGCGGGGCAGGTCGGCGGAGCCCGGGGACACTGCCGTGGCTACCACAGCGGCCCTGGGAGAGAAGCAAGACATGACATCGGCCACCTGGATCTTCCTTTGCAAGTGGGCACCTTCCAGTTCTTCCAGGAGCATCTCTGCTGCCGGGCACAGGAGCCCAGAGTGACCAGTCCACCCCTGCTGCCACTCCTTGGGCCCCACTGCAGATTCAACTTGTACTTCCCAAGCGCTTAGTACAGTGCTCTGCACACAGTAAGCGCTAAATAAATACGATCGAATGAATGAATTCCTGCCCAGGATACAGCACCCTCCAGGAAGGAAGGAGGTCTCCCCCTTCTGCCCCTGGACAGACTGGTGGGGGTGTCAGTGGGCGGGACCTACAGTCCCCCCTTTTCCCAGAGGATGGAGAAAGAAGATACCAGGAAGCTGGAGGAGGCACGGAGAGAAGTGGATTTTTTTTAAAATGGTATTTGTTTAGCTCTCACTATGTGCCAGGCACTGTACTAAACATCGGGGTAGATACAGGAGAATCCATTTGGACACAATCCCTGTCCCACATAGGGCTCCAAGTCTTACTCCCTATTTTACAGATTCATTCATTCATTCATTCAATCGTATTTATTGAGCGCTTACTGCGTGCAGAGCACTGTACTAAGCGCTTGGGAAGTCCAAGTTGGCCACATATACAGACGGTCCCTACCCAACAACGGGCTAATAGTCTAGGAGGAGGAGACAGACAACACAGCAAAACACGTGGACTCATGTGGATACATGATAATGTGGATAAGCAGCGTGGCTCAGTGGAAAGAGCCCGGGCTTTGGAGTCAGAGGTCATGGGTTCGAATCCTGGCTCTTCCACTTGTCAGCTGTGTGACCTTGGGCAAGTCACTTCACTTCTCTGTGCCTCAGTTACCTCATCTTCACAGACTTGGTCTGTGACGAGTGTTGATGAGTGACGATGTATTTATTGAGTGCTTAGTGTGTGCAGAGCACCGTAGTGAGCACTTGGGAGAGTACAAGGTAACATTCTCTACCCGCAACAAGCTTACAGACTTGATCGAAATCACAGAGAAGGTAAGTGGAGGAGCTGGGGTTAGAATCCAGGTCCTCTGATTCCCAGAGCCATGCTCTTTCCATTAGACCACACTGCTTTTAACTTTGTATCTCTCCTACTCCGGGTTCTCCTCCAACCAGGTCAGCCTCTTTCCGGTGAATTCACGAGGAGCAAGCACAGGTCTCCCGGGCTCCAATCGCATGATCTATCATGCTAAGTGACATTTAATAATAATAATAGCATTTATTAAGCACTTACTATGTGCAAAGCACTGTTCTAAGCGCTGGGGAGGTTAACAAGATGATCACGTTGTCCCACGGGGACGCTCACAGTCTTCACCCCCATTTTATAGATGAGGTAACTGAGGCCCAGAGAAGTTAAGTGACTTGCCCAAAGCTGCACAGCTAAGTGGCAGAGTGGGATTTGAACCCACGACCTCTGACTCCAAAGCCCGGGCTCTTTCCACTGAGCCACGCTGCTTCTCCACTCATTCATAAACTTCAACCATATCCTCAGCCCGGAGAGCGAGTGCTGCGATTACTGCATTAGCCTCTTTTGCAGACCTCCCTGCCTCCTGTTTCTCCCCACTCCAATCCCTACTTTGCTGCCCGGGTCATTTTTCTACAGAACCATTCAGTTCCCGTTTCCCCACTGAGAGCTCACCTCCTCCAGGAGGCCTTCCCAGACTGAGCCCCTTCCTTCCTCTCCCCCTCGTCCCCCTCTCCATTCCCCCATCTTACCTCCTTCCCTTCCCCACAGCACCTGTATATATGTATATATGTTTGTACATATTTATTACTCTATTTATTTTACTTGTACATATTTATTCTATTTATTTTATTTTGTTAGTATGTTTGGTTTTGTCTCCCCCTTTTAGACTGTGAGCCCACTGTTGGGTAGGGACTGTATATGGTGCCAATTTGTACTTCCCAAGCGCTCAGTACAGTGTTCTGCACGCAAGTGCTCAATAAATACGATTGATGATGATGACCTCAACTATCACGCTGTCGACCTCTCACCCATGCACTTGACTCCGGCCTGGAACGTCCTCCCTCTTCATCTCCGATAGACGATCGATCACTCCCCCCTCTTCAAAACCTTATTAAAAACACATCTCCAAAGGCCTTCCCCGCCTGAGCCCTCATTTCCTTTTCTTCCATTCCCCTCTGTGTCACCCTCGCACTTGCATTTGCACCCTCCCCCAGCCCGTAATTTATTTATTTATATTAATGTCCGTCTCCCACTCCAGATGGCTAACTCGCAGGGCAGGAAACGGGTCTATCAACTCTGTTACGTTGTACTCTCCCAAGCACAATGAATACGATTGATTGGATGATACATTCCTGAGCTGAGAGGAATCTTAGAAATGGCCTGGGTAGTCCCGGGTGCCCTCTGCCCTAGCCCCTGTCTCGGAGAGCAACTGAGGGCAACTCTGGCCGTGGGTTTGCCGGCCCCGAGGGAGGGATCGGTGCCAAACTCCAGCTTCTCCCTCTCGTTCTGCCCCTAACTCATCACCTAATGGAGGGCTGGTGATGCAACTCCTCAGGCCTTTGCCCCCTGGCTGAAAACTGAATCGGGGGCAAAGAACTTCTCCGCCTCACGAGGGAAGGGTGCAGGCTCTACCCTGCTCCCCCTGGCACCCAGGAACCTCCAAGGATAACTCCATGCCCCTGACCTTACCACCGGATCCCAGGAATGGCCCAGATGAAGCCAGAAAGCCCAAGGAGAGAAACAGGGCAAAGACTGCCCAGGGCTTGGGAAAGGGACACTTTATACCACAGGCTCCCTGGGCTGCTGCTATCTTTGGCATCTCCCGAAGGCGGGTCACGCAGGGACTTTAGGGATACAGAGGAATGGAGGCTAGTGCCACGCCTGGACGATTGCCCACCCGTCCACTCACCCTGTCTCGTGAACTCCCTGTGGATCCCATAGGCCCCCAGGACTGAACCCGGCCACACTTTCAGGAAGGATGTTGCCCAACCCCTGACCTCCGAGAGACGTAAGCAGGCACGCTGCTTTCCAGTTCTGACTGCAGCTCAATTCTTTCCGGGCTGTCGTTACCTCCCCACCGAGCCGGCGGGCGAAAATAGATTTCTCTAAGCAAAGCGTGCCTCCGAAGCCGCCTTCCCAAACCCTGCCGCTGCCCTATTGGGGGACACTAGGTCGGAATCCGGTCTGAAACAGGATTCCAACCCCAAAGGACAAAATAATCTGAATGTAAAGCCCGTCTCGGAGTCGCTGCCCCTGCCCAAACTGGAGGTGTCAGGAAGCTTGGTTGATTTCTGCCTTGCCCCATCCGCCGCTTCTTCCCTCGGAAACTCAACCAGACCAGGACGGGGGCTACTCACCCAACAGGCGCTGGGAAGTGGAGAGCTCCTATCCGGGAAGCCCCGTGACCCACTTCTGCTGCTTCGGTCTTCCCCTTCTCAGCGGGTGTCGGGGAGACCCTCTACCCGACCAACCCCGGCACAAAGCTGGCAGTCTATATTTAGCGGGCATCGCAGCACGCTGCTGTGGCAATAGGCCCGCTGGCAAGAAAGAGCAGCTGCTCCCGTCCGTGCGGGGCTGCAAGCCCCTGCTTTTGGGCAGTGTGACAAACCACCCTCCCTCAGCAATCCAGGCCGGTGATAAAGAAGCGGGGCCCCAGATCCCAGCTGTCACAGCTCCTCAGGCCCCACTTCCAATTCCTGCTGGATTCAGGTTCCAAACCCCCCAACTTCTCCCACCTCCTGCACCCTTATGAGGGCTGAGTGTCCAGGGGGATTCAGGCCATAGAGGGAGTTCAGTATCTTCCCCATCCCGGCACTATTCAGCTGTTCCAGATGCTAACCTTCCCAAAGTTTACCAGCCAAGAGAGGAGTTTCCCTTCAGAGTGCAAAATCTCCAGCCTCCAGGCTTCCGCAAAGGCATCGGACTGATAGCATGGGGTGAGAGGGGAGCTTGTCAACCCCTCCCACACAAAGCTGCAAACACAGGGGCAGGAGGGGTGGGACTAGGTTAACACTACATCTAAGGGGGAAATTCACCCTTGACCCCACTGCCAAGAAGACTGTGAGCTCATTATGGGCAGGGAACGTATCTATTGTGGTATTGTTGCTCTCCCAATCGCCTAATACAGTGCTCTGCACACAGTAAGCACTCAACAAATCCGATTGAAAGGTTGAAGAATCAAATAATGAGGCAAACCTGCCACCCCAAAGAGTTGAATTGTACTTTCCAAGTGTTTAGCGCATTGCTCTGCATACTGTGAGCGCTCAATACAATTGAATCAATGAATGGCCTTCTGGAAAGCATCCTTTCCTTACCCTTCAAACTATTTGGCCCCAAAGTGTTAGGATGGGCATTTTTTGAAGTTGACATTTCTTCCAGACCCAGCCTGACCCCCAAGGGCCCCAGGCTGGGGCTGCTAATCCTCAGTTCCACAGACAGTCCCAAGTGACCTTGGGACACTTGATATTCTCCCTGTTCCCAACCCCACATCACTTACATATCCCTGAATCATACATTATAAATAACTTTTTCATATTGTCCGTCTCCCCCTCTAGGCCGTAAACTCTTTATGGGCAGGGAATGAGTCTGCTAATTCTGTTGTATTGTTCTTTCCCAAATGCTTAATACAGTGCTTTGCATTTAGTAAGCACTCGATAAATTCATTCAATTGCATTTATTGAGCACTTACTGTGTGCAGAGAGCTTGATATACGACTGATTTATTGATGCTTGCTGCCGTTATAGGGGAACATTTACCCAGCTCTTCTAGGTAAAGGGAGTACCGCCTCACTTGAAAACAACTTCAGGGTGAAGAGCTCTTTATTTACAACCAAGCACAAAGCCTTCTACAGCAGATTAAAAAATGAGAATTGCTTTTGGTGGTAAATCAAGTGCTCTCTTTGCCACAGGAAACTCATTACACCACTATACACTCTCAAAAGGTCACAAACCATAATTTATTATGTTTCAGGATGCTAATTTACCATTAAAACTATCAGGTTCTGCTCAAGGAGAAAACAGTAGCCTTTCAAAAGCCGAAGGCATGCCTGCCCTCTTTTTTCTTTTAAATGGTATTAGCACTTACTAGGTGCTAAGCACTGGGATAGATACATGCTAATCAGATTGGACGTAGTCCATGTCCCACATGGAGTTTACAGTACTAATTCCCACTAACAGGCACAGACAAGTGAAGTGACTTGTCCGAGGTCACACAGCGGCAGAGCCAGGATTAGAACCCAGGTCCCTTGATTCCCAGGCCCGTGCTCTATCCACTAGGCCACCCTGCTTTCTTAGGGCTCAGCTCTGTTCTCGGGGGCAGATCTAGTAAAGCCTATTAACATTCCTGGTGGCAGAAGCCCAGGATTATTTATGCAGGAAACGCACAGGCTGCAGGGTCTCAATCACAAAGCCCAAATGGGTGTGTTTACCCAATATACAAGCTGGATTCTTTCTATTCACTTTATTAAAGGCTAGTCATTCTATGTACAAAGAAGCGTCAATAATTAGAATTCACATTTGCCAATAATGTGCATTCCATGGTGCCGGGAAATCAAACCTTGTTCTAAAGGTTATCTAAGATTAAAAACTTTAAATATGTTAGCAGTCACAGGAGGGGTAGATCAGGAATCGGCAACGAGGAAGTGAGTCGTCTCCAGCCGTTGACGGTGAGCGTGAAATACTAGAAGAATTCCCCCACGTCCGCTCTCTTGTCCCGACACTTGCTCCTGGCCTTTGTCCGTGCTTTGAAAGCGGCCGAATTGTACAGATGCTGAAAAGTAACACACGAGGGGAGTTAGGAGTCAGTCACAGCGGCCCCGGCCTCGGGACTTTCCACTCGGTCAGCTTCCCTAACAAAACGAGCTTCGATCACACAGAAATGAAGTTCAACATTTAACAAACACCTGCCCTTTTACTAGATAATGGGTTGGTGATGCCAGCCAATTTTTGCAACACTTGTTTTGGCTTCCTGACAATATTTCCGATATGGTCGGTGGTCGTAGCTTCACTGTGCCTGAAACCAGCCTGCTTGGAAAGAATGGATTCGAAGGTTCTGGGTCTCCCTTCCTCTTGGGTGCACTTGACCTTAAAAAACCAGGCTCAGTTTCCACTCCTTGCTCTCACCCCACGCTCAAATGCGGCTCTCAGTCTCAATCCCTATTTTGCAGATGAGGTAACTGAGGCCCAGAGAAGTGACTTGCCCAGGGTGTCGCAGCAGACATGAAGCAGAGCTGGGATTAGAACCCATGACCGTCCAACTTCCAGGCCCGTGCTCTATCCAGGCCACTGAGGGGGGACAGGAAAAGGGAAGGAAAGAGAGGGAGGGAGAGGGATGAAGGGAGAGGGAGAGAAAGGGAGATATGCCTGTCAGCCGTAAGGGCTGATGAAACTCAGAAGATTCAGGAGGGGAGCGCTTCCAGCCTTCCTCCAAGTGTCTTCTCTTGCAACAGGCCTCAGGGGCCGGGGGCCCTACCACAGCACTGGTCCCCGCTCAACCCACAGTAGCCCACAGGACCAATCCCTACCCTCTCAAAGCGGGAAATCTTCATGGTTTTCAGGGCTGCCGCGTCGAGCATCACGGGGGGGCCGAGTTCGAATACATTCCGGAGGAACTCGTTCGACTGAGGGAAGAAGGAATCAATCACAGGTCCGCATTAGGCTCGAGGGAAGAGCAAGATCGAGTGGCGACACACAAATACGAACGGTCCTTCAATTATGTCAGTTCCTGCAAACTCTCCTGCTTTGCGGTTGCTTGTGGACGCTTGCCATGACCACATTCAGTATTCCATAAGTTTCACTGAGCAAAAACTCCCGACGGTCAAAACTATTTTTTCCTCAAGTTTACAAAAACGGCTGCTATTCCCCAGTACACAAGGCACTCTGACGCAACCTAGGGATGCTGAGAAATTCAGTCATTCAAGAAAACATAGGGAGACGAGCCACGAGACAACTTACCTGCAGATGATACTGCACTCCTGATCCCAGCACCTCCTTAAAGGTGTCATAGGTTTGTTTCTTCACCCAGCAGTCAATGTACATCCGCTCGGGTCCGAATTTAACAGTTTCTGTTGGAAAATCACGTTCCTGTTGAAGATGGAAAGGACTGCTCTGAAAAAGCTGACCTAGATCATCACTACTGATCCTATCTTTTGGGCGCCTAGGCTGTACTGAGCACCTGGTAGTTAACACAGAGCACTGTTGCAGGTGCTTAAAGAGGTAAAATGAAAGCCAAGGGCACAGTCCTCAACCAATCCCGGGCGGGCGGTTGTTTAAGGAAAGGCCCTGGAAAAAGACCTTTATGCCCCACGTGGGACAACCTGGTTACCTTGTATTTACCCCTGTGCTTAGAACAGTGCTTGGCACGTAGTAAACGCTTAACAAAAACCATCATCATCACTGCAGGTTGCAGTGGGCCTTACTTGCCCACCAATCACATTTAACTAAAACTGGCTAGGGACTTAATAATAATCACCGTGGGGTTTAAATGCTTACTATGTGCCAAGCACCGTACTGAGTGCTGGGGTAGATATAAGACAACCAGACTGGACACAATCCCTGTGCCATATAGGGCTGAGTGTAAGGGGAAGGAGAACAGGTACTGACCCCCACTTTACATACCGAGGCATAGAAAACTTAAGTGGCTTGCCTAAGGTTATGGAGCAGCCAAGTGGCAGAACTGGGATTAGATCCCAGGTCTTATGACTCCCATCCCCGTGTTCTTTCCATCAGGCCACACTGCTTCTCATTAAAAACTAGATTGTTGCCCTTGAAGGGTAACAATCAATGATGCCAAGGTACCCTTAAAAAGATCCAATTTCTAGAAAAATCATCACATTCAACACGCATACCCTTAAACTAGGTTGCCCCATTTCAGTGACCTGTGGGGTCAATAATACAGCTTACCTCCTTCCCTTCCCCACAGCACCTGTATATATGCATATATGTGTGTACATATTTATTACTCTATTTTACTTGTACATATCTATTCTATTTATTTTATTTTGTTAGTTTGTTTGGTTTTGTTCTCTGTCTCCCCCTTTTAGACTGTGAGTCCACTGTTGGGTAGGGACTGTCTCTACATGTTGCCAACTTGTACTTCCCAAGCGCTTAGTACAGTGCTCTGCACACAGTAAGCGCTCAATAAGTACGATCGATCGATTGATTGAAGCATTCTATGATTCTTGCCTGGCTTCCACTCCCCATTCCCACTGTTGTTTGGAATATTAAGGCAAACCATTTCACTGCTCACAGCTGACTGGAAACACACTTGAAGTGGTAAATCACACCTGCCTAGGGTAAAGCGCAAAAGCTGCTCCTTAACACAGCCCCAGCTCTGCTGATAGTACATCACATGGTTGATTCTAACCTAGCATTTGGTTCTTAACTATTTAAAAAAAAAAAAAAAGACAAAAGCCACCCTCCATTTTGGACATAGAAAAAAAAATGCCTGGAATCTCAATCTCTCTCTTCCACTCCTTCTCCCCCACACGCACCCACACAGACACACTAAAGTCTCCAAGAATGAAATCTTGGGGGCTAGCACCCGGCCAAAGGTGGCCAAATTAGCTCTCCTTTTTCTAGACCAAATGGAGGCTGTGAGGTCACCAAGAGGAAGTCCACGCCTGACCTCTGATCCACTGAAGATGTGAAATCCCCGCTTACAAAAAGGCCTGCCCCACTAATCAAGAACTATGGAGCTTCACCGTTCGACATACTGAAAAAACATTGGACTTCTGACGACCCATTCCAACTCTGAGTGCCTGGGAATCCCAGATGACTGATTTAGCCTTAAGCTTTCCCTAACTGAATGACTCTGCAGATGCTCAAAACAGACCATTTCAGAGTGGAAACTCTCCAAGACAATCCAGATGGAGTCCCTCCACTTACCTCCACGGCTCTCAGGACATCCCTGAAGACAGAGCGCTGCTTTCTCTTGTCGACCTTGGCCCTGTGCTTGTTCCCATCTGTGGCCAGAGCTCGGAGCGTCTGCGTCAACGGCTCCATGTCTTCGTAAAAAAAGTCCTAGAGAAGGGAAGGGCTGGCTTCAGTGGCTGTGTGACGGCCTCTAGCTGGAGGCTCAAAGAGGACATTATTCCCCATCCCGGTTGGAAGGAACTAAGTCATGCAGGGATGAGCACGGAGCCCATGATACATTCAAATGCCCCCTCACCAGATGAGCGCGTGGGCACTGGAAACCCACACAGGTCACAGCTATCACACGGGGACTCGAACAGGCCAAGATGTGTGTGCACTGGGTTGAGCGCGAAGAAAGATCACACCCGCCTGGGCAGAACACTTTGAATGCAACTAAGCAGAAAGTGAAGAATTCCTACCACATCTCATCACAGGCCACAAAACCAGGGGTTTCCCATCGTTAACTCTGAAGCTAAGTCAATGGAGCAGCTTGACTGGGCATCCCAAGGAAACAAAAAAATCAGCTCTCGGACTTCTGCTGGGAAAGGTGGGGTCTGGAATTCAAGTGGGGAGGAGTCCTGACAAGGCCAGTTTGACTCAAGTGGGGTATTGAGATGTTAAGAAAACCCAATGACATTCCCAAGCCCAAATCCAGACAAGGAGCTGTCTAGAGATCCTGGCCTTAGGCTGAAGCCTGGGCCTGGCTCTCCGATGACTACCTCTTTGGCCCCTTAGGACTCTGGGCTAAAGTGAATTCAACAGCCCGGTGTGCAGTGCCTTCGGAGCACTGTAAGGTAGGAAATTGGGAAAGCGGCTTCACGTTTGCCAAGAAAAGGAGCCTATTCCGTCCTATTTTTGTTGCAATTAAGCTTAATTAGAAATCATCATCAAATGCCGTCGAGTTGTTTCCGATCCACAGAGAGTTTGTGAATTTTATCTATAGAGGTTCCTTGGTAAATTATACGGAAGTGGTTTACCACTGCCGCCTTCTGCTAGTTAGAAATCTGAAGGCACTATTACTCCTGCCACCCGTTATATTACAAGTCATAATTTTTAGACTCCCTTCATCAACCTTCATTTCCCCCCAAGTGACCAACGGTCACTCCGATATCTAAATACACTTAAGCACTTAAATAAAGGGATCATAGGAAACTTGGCTTCCTTTTAGGGGTCACAAATTACTGCCTAAGAATCAGGCCCCCCTGTATCCAAGTACTTTCACACTACTTTCCCATTCAGTCAGATCAAGAGCGATAGCAAGAAACTATACCAATGGGCAACAACAGGAGAGCATCAAGGCGAAAATAAAGGCCTGGTTTCGAGCCCGCGACCGAATGACGTTCATGAATCATATTTGCCAAGCCCGGAAAGCGATTCACTTGGGACTTCCAGGATGTGAATCTTCAAACCAAGACGCTGGTGACCAAATTCTCAGCTATGGGTACCACGGTATTTACAAGCTTCTGCCTTTTGGACGCACTGCTTACGCTAACCCTGCTCAGTGTCAGAAGGAGCGCTGAGTTGGAAGCAGTGAGTCACACTTCAGGTAGCTGAGCTGGAATTTGGACAGACAAGTTTTGCCTGTGACCTCATCCTAAGAAGCATTCTGCTTTGAGGCAGCTGGAAGAACACTGCTTTCCCTCCCGTGGATAACCACTTTTCTCCTCCAAGTGAGCTCCCTGTTCATCTTGAAATTACCACTTTCACTGTTCTCAAAATAATAATGATAGTAATTGAGGGCTTTGTTAAATGTTTACTCTGTGCCAAGCACTACACTAAGTGCACGAGCAGATCCAAGATAATCAGGTTGGACACAGGCCCTGTTCCTCAAGGGGCTCAGCCTAAAGGGAAGAGACAACAGGTACCGAGTCCCCATTTTACAGAAGAGGAAATTAGGTGGTCTCATCTACAAAACGGGGGAAGGTACAACCTGTTGCTCCCGACCTCACAAGGACACTGTGAGGAAAAGTAATGAAAAACCACTTTGGAAAATAAAACGTGCTCTACAAATTCAACTTCTCCCAAGCTAACTCACAGGGACGCTGCCCTGACATGCCATTTATGGGATAAAATGCCTTAGAAAGGAAATTGGAAGCCCTTGTTTCCGGGTTACTTCCCTGGCTGAAAGGCAGGCTCGGCTCACAAAAAATGATTTCCTCCAGAAATACCCTGGACCCCAAATTATGGCTTCTAAACGCCATCCCATGACTTAGTTGTTGTCATCACACAGCCTCAGGAGAACATATGATTATTCTTCTGGAAGGAAATGCTGCTGACAGATGAGTTTGTCACTGGGGATGTGTGTGGGGAGCTAAAAATTTGAAGGTGTGGATCCCCGAACCCCCACCACAATGGCCTGTGGGAGTTGGGCATTCACCTACCCAGGTCTCAGGGGGCACAAACCGATTTCCTTGAGCCCAGGACCAGAGCCGGACAAATAACTTGACTTGGAAGCTATGATTTTCTGCCCCAACTGCATCCCCATGTCCAAAGCTTCCCTAGTTCTTCCCCAAGTGTTTCCTACCCTTCTTCCTTGCCGGCCCGGGTGGCTCCGGCAGCCAGCTGTGCCCTGAACCCAGAATTAGGTTTGGTGGTCTGGGGGTGGTGACGATGATCCACAGTAACCTCTTCCGCTGCAGCAAGGGCCAAGTCCAGAGGGCCAGAAACAGCAGGCTGCTGGAGCCACCCAAGAAGGGTCAAATTCCTTGTCCTCGGCCTCCCTCCGCCCATCGCCACCTTGGCGAGCCACCTACCCAAGTTTGCCTGGCAACCACAACCAACTGGGCTCTAATGTCCAGAACACGCACCTTGGTGACCTGAAATTCCCACCTCGGATCCCACCTCGGACCCCACCCCTTCCCGCTCTGGATCTACATGGTGCCCAAATGCAGGGATATGGGGGGATTCTGAGAAACTTTTTGGGACCCCCCCGTTCTCAACTGAAGCAGACAGACAGATATCGCTGGATGACAGGGAGTTTGACGTGTGCAATTAGAGAAGAAAGCTCTTCCCAATACATGCTGTTTGTCAGGCCACCATACTTACACTATCTGTCCCTCTTGCCAGTTCAAAGAGAAGGGCCAAGGTTTCTCCAGCAGCAATTCTCATGTTAACATCGTCACAAGCAAGCAGGCCTGGGAGTTTGTGCAAATGCCTAGAAGATGCAACAGTAGGGTACCGTTACCGCCTGACGACTGCAAGCCCTTTTTCCCATCCTCTAGTCTGGAGGAGCCCCAACAAATAACAAACTCCTGCCTGGGAAATTCCCCTTGGTTCCTGAATCCTGCACTCTCAAAGCCTGCGATGCCTCCCGTCCGTGGAGGTGCTGTAGCAGTGAAGGCCCCCACGTCTTTCCGCCCCAGCAACGACCCCCCGAACATGCTCCAGGGCCACCGTGCTACATATGCACTTGTCCTGGTCAAAGCAAACAAAAAAGGCATCTGTCCTACAGAGAAACCAGGCCAGCCCTGGGGCAGGGAGGGAGAGATGGACTTCCAGAGTCCCACAGCTTGGTCTCTGGACTGCTGGAGGCCACAGAATCTTGTATCTTCTAGAGTGAGCCTAAAGCAAGGCCACAGCCTTCAAAGTGATAGTGCTGATGCAGGTACTTCTACCGCCACCCTGATTTCTGGGCCCCCTCAGCGTGGCTACTGCCCTCTGAAAAGGAAATCAAGGTGAAGAGCAAGGACGTACATTTCAAGCTTCTTCTTCACTTCATTAATGGGGCAGATGGTCAGAAGCAACGTCCACGCGAGCAGAGCGCTGATATGAAGTGCCGTATTGGGAGAGCTGCAAATGCCGTTGCAGTCTTTCTCTTTGGGGTAGGACTTGGTGAAGACATTTTCCAAGCACTCCATAGTTAAATACAGCTCCTAGTTCAGAAAACACGACAGAGTGAGGACACATTTCTAGTGCTTCTTATAATAATCCAGTACATAAATGAACCACAGAGTTTCATCCTTACCGTGATGTCATCCATGGCAATAAAACAGCAAACGCCAAAGCAGGTTGCACACTAAACGCCGAAGAGAAACACATCGAGTCACAGTTTAATACTCTCATTTCCGATTCTGCTCCAGTCTAAACTTACCAACTTTTAATAACGGCAGAAAATTCCCGAAAGCAGGTTTCAAAAGCCACTATTTCCTTTCGACCATTTGGGCTGCAGAGGGCAAGGACCTTTCTGGGCCAAACTACCTGTCCCCACCCACTGGCTGGGCTCTGGTGGTGAGTAGGGGAAGCCTGTATTCACTCCTCTGGGGCCACTTTACCCTTCCCAGACACTGTCAAACTTATTTACTCTTTCCCCCCTTTTCAGATGATCCACACAGTAAAAGTTCCAGTTAGTTTTTTAACTCACTCAGGATCAAGGTCAAGAATCCCTTTCCCCCAACTGTACTCCAAAACTTCACTAACTAGTCCTAATTTGAAACAGCTTTGTATTTTCATGACTGCTGGGGCTCACTTAACTGCCTTGCTGAAGCCTTCTGGAGGAAATAAGCATCAAAGCTCACCATCCCCGAGGATGACTAACAACTCGGGGGAATTCATCGTCACCTGTCCCCAGTTCCCCTGATGCTCCCTTCTACTCCTTGCAGACTGTAGCTTTCAAACACTTAGACTACATCACAGCTGCATTACAAATGGCAACGTTGTTAACTGTAAGGCCAAGTTCACGTTCCTGCATTGATGTGTCTACTGAAACCTCCTTTCAGCTCTCACTGGCTGTTCCTCTGAAGCCCGGCAGGTAAACAGCGGACCAGTGGTAGGGAAGCAGCATGGCCTAGTGGAAGAAGCACAGGCCCGGGAATCAGAGGACTTGGATTCTAATCCTGATGCCACCTCTTGCCTGCCGTGTGACCCTGAGCAAGTCACAACTTCTCTGGGCCTCAGTTATCTCAGCTGTAAAACAGGGATTAAGATTGGGAGCATTGTGTGGGACGTGGACTGTGTCCAACTTGATGGTCTTATACCTACCCCTGTGCTTAGTATAGTGCCTAGGACATAGTGTTTAACAAGCACCATAACAAAAAAAGGGAGCAAGGGTCATTTGGGCAGGAGGGGGCCAGAGACGGTGAAAGGGAGAAAGAGCTCAAAGGAAACAGATATAAAAGAAGGGAATGACGTCCCCAAAAGGGTGGACTTGACCGGGATGAAGTTAAAAGCCCAGAAGGGAAGGCCATGCAAGGTGCTGGGTCCAAACGAGTCTCACGCTCTACAAGGTACAAATTTCTACCTTTCCATCATAAACCAGAAAGGAAAAGAAAAGCCAGCGCCGCCGCTCAGCAAAGATTTACACGTCCCTCTGGGCTTCCAATGCCCACTCAAGCCAAGTTGTTCTGAGGCACTGAGAAGTAGAGCCCTGCTTTTTGGCTCACGGCAGAAAGGTCGAGAAATAATTCAGCCCCATTCCAAGAGCAGGTCAGTATCACGCAGAAGCGACTCCCAAGGCTGCTGAGATCTTCATGGCCAGTTCCCAAGGCCAGCCAATGGCCATTGACCCAGGATGCGGCTACCAGACTACCAGAAAGGCCAACTCCCTTCCCTTTCCATTCACTCCCCCTCCCAACCCACAAGGAAGAAGGGGGGCTGTGGCTAGGGAGACCCTCTCCTGTTGACATCCCACTCCTCTCCCCAAAAGGGATGGTACTTTAGCCCTCCTCGCATGGCTCCCAAAGTCAATCACAACCGGAAGAGTTTCTACAACCCCAACTTGATGGGACACCTTAGATTTAGACGGCTCCCTACACACTAAATAACACAAAGAAAAAAATCTATTAATTACCCCACGTGGCCAAAGCAGACCCAAGACGAAAAAGGAAAAAGAAAGTAATGTAGACAAAAACATTCCATTTCTGCCCACATCTGCTCCCAGAGCCAACGAGTGGCTGGAATAGCATTTTGGAAATCCTGTACTTACCGCCTGTCTAGCTGGGATCGTGGCCGTTCCATCACTAATTATTTTCTTTAGGATGGGCGCAAGGGTCTTTAAAACCTCTTCACTTTCGATCCCGGGCCCCAGCTGCACGCAGAGAGCACAGGCCAGACCCGCAGCCGCTCGCTGTTCATCGCTCTTGCCTAAAGAGTACACAAAGAAGCAGGCATGATGCATTATTTGACGGCGCAGGGGGGAACCCCAAATTTTCTCAGCCAAACCAACCAGGCCTTCAACCTCAATGGCGGAAGACCGCGCTACACGATGCGTGTGGCTCTCAATTGAGACCTTAGGAGTGAGATGAAAGCACCCAGCAAACACACTGGATTGACAACACCTGAAGTCTTTAGGGTAATCATTTCCCCATAAAACCTTTTCCCCCAAAGTTCTGCCCCACTTAGGCACAGTTCTGGCTTCCTCGCAGAAGAAGCATGGCTCTCCGTGCTCAAAATCCACTGTCGTTGTCTAGTTTCGCTTGAAATATGACCACGATGATCTTCAGCCTAGGAGAGAACACACCCACCCCTCCTCTTCGGGTTGGGAACGGCTTGACACGCCCAGTGACTAAGCTGCAAAAGAAGGTCAGACTCATTGTGGTGCTTGGCTATTCAGAAGTCTCGCTTCCCTGTGTTGGGATTCTGAGGCCTCGGCCTCACACCATGGGCATTACCTTTCTTCAGGCAGCGTTCAATGCTATCAGTTAAAGTCATTCTTCGCTCCAGAATAAACTCATAAAGCATCTTAGAAACCAGGGCATTTTTAAGGCCTTCAAGGGCTGCCTGCCTCGTCTTCGCACTGTCAAAAATAAAACAATTCTGACTTGAAAAGACTTAAAGTGGATTCAGTGAGCAAAAGAGAATGCTTTTCAGCCTCTGGGCAAAATGGGGATTCTCCCTTCTACTTAGACCGTGAGTCCTCTGCGGGACCTGATTATCTCGTGTCTACCCCGGTGCTTCGTACAGTGCTCGGCAAACAGTAAGCACTTAACAAATATCACAATTACTACTAACAGCAAACAACTCTGGCCGCAGGTCACGATCTTGGCCCCATCTGAAAGGGAGTTACTCCACAGAGAGGCAGCCGGCAATTTCAAACCCCCGCCTACCTCTTGTCAAATGTAAGGTCAATGAATCCCTTCAACCTGTACTCCATATCTTCTTGAGTTCCTTCTTCATCGACGGCATCGGGAGCTAATGGAGGACAAAAATTAATGAGCACCACCATATAGACAGGACTAGGGGGTCTGGGTGGTTTGGAAAAGAATGATTGGCCCAGGGGATTTCAGATAATGATTTCTAGTAGCACGGAAAGCCTACCGTCCTCAGCAAAGCTAGCAGGATCGCTGAAACCACTGCAGTGGCTCATCGTCTCAATCGATGCATCCTCATCACTGAAAGGCTGCACATTTCTGTGTTGGCCACCTGAGAAAGCAATCACACGACCCATAAAGAACATGCATTCTGGCCTCTTGCTCGTGATACACTCCAACATCCTATGGGGAAATGGTCCCGGGGGTCAGTTTCCGTATCACGGCATTATCTACCAACTCTGAAGGGACTTTCTAAAGGCTACAGGGATCACTGGAAGGTCTGATCCAAAACAGTGAAGAAAATCTAAAAAAGATACGGGAATGGAAAGTAAGCAGAAGCTGGACACGGTATATTCAAGCAATCAATCAATTAATGGTATTTATTGAGTGCTTACTGAGTGCCAAGCACTATACAAAGCATTTGGGAGAGTACAACAGAATAAGTAGACGCAATGCCTGGCCTCGAGGAATTTACCAACAAACAATGGAGAATATTCAAAATACATTCTGAAGGAATGGGATGTGCTAATTAACGGCAACTGATGAATAGAACTAGCAAATTTTGTGGGCAGAGGAGTGGTCTGCAGATGGTCCAGAAACACTGGCTTGTAATCACACGTTCTCACTGTTTTGTTTGTCGCTCTGGCCATACCGCAGTGGCTGCCACTTTTGAAAATCTGGCTGCTTTCAAATTCGGATGCCCTTGGAACACATCTAAACTGATGGGTACAGATGGTCAGGAGAGCCACGGCCGAGAGAAACACATCTTGAGGGGGAGGGAGGGAGACAGAACACGTCAAGAGTAGGAGTGAGGAGAAAATAGGTTCTGTGTTACAGAGCACAAAGATCTGAGAAGTGAATCCTAGGTACAAAAGTGTAGAAAATGTAGTCTGCACCCTGCACAAGAATACAAGGGTGGGGAAAACCCAAGTTGAAGGCTATGCTTCAAAGTAATGAGATTCCCATATCGTTGCACCTACAAGTCTGCCTCAGGCTGATCCAACCAAACAGCCTTTCCCCAAACTTTTTGCTTCCCAGACCGGACACCCAAGGAACAGCCGCCTATGTTTTTCCGGCCAGGGAGCAAAGACCAACACGGCAGCCAGGGCATAAGGGGAAACGGGGCAACTCCAGAGCTTCCCGCCCCTCCTCCGACAAGCAGCGGCTCCAGCTCAAACAAAACGGAACTTCAGAGAGTCCAAATCTCAAGTACAAGTTAAAGTGTTTGTGGAGAATCTCGACTCGTTGTCTTCTCCTCCTCCCTCTACCAGTTGGTTCCTGAGGGTCCTCCACTGCTGGCCACACCAACTGCTGAGACCGAGCCTCGGCAATCCATCAATAGCTTTTATTGGGTTCGTAAAGAAAGTGATTAGCACCACAGCCAGATTCCGCCCATCCAGTTTGCAGTTGGGCTCTCCCTACACAGGGCTGATAGGGTATCTGACCCTCATGCCTGGCATTTTTACTTTAAATACCCAGTCTCCCTCCACCTCAGTTCTTGCTTCCCATTCTCATGGCCTGGAACTGGCACCACGTTTACGATGACTTGGGAAGAGAAGCCAACTGAGGCTGTGGAGAGAATCAAGGTAACGCTCAAAAAACCCTCTAGGTTCTGGAGATTTCTGCCAAAAGGCCCACGGGGTCGGCGTCAGGTCGCATGACACACACACCCACTACCCTCACGTCAGGCACCTCCAGGATCTGTGAGCGCAACCCGTGGCCACCATTCTCGGAGAAACTGTGGCCTGAGCTTTGGCTTGTGGGGAGGCCACAGGGAGAAAAGAAAAGTGAAGTATCATCAGGGGGGAGCTGTCCAAATATCACCACTGGTCTTCATTTTTGAGCTTGGAAAAGTCACTTGGGAAGTCCCCCAAACATGACCTTGCCCTGCCTCTCCAAAGTCTTCAGGAAACTCTGTAATCTGAAACTCATTATTTACATTACTGCAGCTTTCCAGCTTGAGCGACTTCGAAAATTTAACTCTACAGGTTGGGGAACTGCGACAACAAAACGAATATTTAAGAATTAGGGATCGGGGGCCGGAAAGTAAGTTTGAAGCACTTCTGAAACCCTGCTTCTGTGTTAGGCCTCTGGCCAGACTACCTGCTCCAGGGATTATGGTTGTTCCTGGTTCAAAACTGCACCCTGTCCGTGCCACACATCCCAATCCTAGGCCAAAATCAGGTTTTATTGAGCCCTTACCTTGTGCAGAACATTTACTAAGTGCTTTTTAAATGACATTTGTTAAGCACTTACTATGTGTCAAGCCCTAGTCTTGGGTACCACGGGTTTATCGAGTCAGGGACCGTCCCATATGGGGCTCACGCTCTACACTGGAGGGAGGAGGAGCGAAACTCCATTTTACCGATGAGGTAACAGAGGCCCAGAGAAGTTAAGTGAGTTGCCCCAAGCCACAGAGCAGATAAGGCCGCCTCTGGTGCGCTCGGAAATGGCCAGTGCGATGAGAAGCAGCGTGACTCGGTGGAAAAGAGCACGGGTTTTGGAGTCAGAGGTCACGGGTTCAAATCCCAGCCCCGCTAATTGTCAACTGTGTGACTGTGGGGCAAGTCACTTCTCCGGGGCTCAGTGACCTCATCTGTAAAATGGGGGTGAGGACTGTGAGCCCCCTGTGGGACAACCTGATCACCTTGTAAACTCCCCAGGGCTTAGAACAGTGTTTTGCACGTAGTGAGCGCTTAATACATGCCACTATTATTATTATTATTATTACTAATGGAGTTGGGAGAGACGAGGGGCAAGGCGGGCCCAAGGAATGCCCTCCCTCTACCCATCGGACAAGCTAGCTCTCTTCCTCCCTTCAAGGCCCTACTGAGAGCTCACCTCCTCCAGGAGGCCTTCCCACACTGAGCCCCCTCCTTCCTCTCCCCCTCCTCCCCCTTTCCATCCCCCCCGCCATACCTCCTTCCCTTCCCCAAAGCACCTGCATATATGTTTGTATGTATTTATTACTCTTTATTAATTTATTTTACTTGTACATACCTATTCTACTTATTTCATTTTGTTAATATGTTTTATTTTGTTCTAGACTGTGAGCCCACTGTCTCTATATGTTGCCAACTTGTACTTCCCAAGTGCTTAGTCCAGTGCTCTGCACACAGTAAGCGCTCAATAAATACGATTGATTGATTGATTGTCTCCCCCTTCTAGACTGTGAGCCCACTACTGTGTAAGGACCGTCTCTAGATGTTGCCAACTTGTACTTCCCAAGCGCTTAGTACAGTGCTCTGCACCCAGTAAACGCTCAATAAATACAATTGATTGACCCCCCCGCCTTACCTCCTTCCCCTCCCCACAGCACCTGTACATGTTTGTACGTATTTATTACTCTATTTATTTGTACATATTTATTCTATTTTGTTAATATGTTTTGTTTCAATCTCTGTCTCCCCCTTCTAGACTGTGAGCCCGTTGTTGGGTAGGGACCGTCTCTGTATGTTGCCAACTTGGACTTCCCAAGCGCTTAGTCCAGTGCTCTGCACCCAGTAAGCGCTCAATACGATTGATTGACCCCCCCCCCCACCACCGCCTTACCTCCTTCCCCCCCCCACAGCACCTGTATGTTTGTACGTATTTATTACTCTATTTATTTATTTTATTTGTACATATTTACTCTATTTATTTTATTTTGTTAATGTTTTGTTTCGTTGTCTGTCTCCCCCTTCTAGACTGTGAGCCCACTGTTGGGTAGGGACCGTCTCTAGATGTTGCCAACTTGTACTTCCCCAGCACTTAGTCCAGTGCCCTGCAATCAATCAATCACATTTATTGAGCGCTTACTGTGTGCAGAGCGCTGTACTAAGCGCTTGGTAAGTACAAGTTGGCAACATCTAGAAACGGTCCCTACCCAACAGTGGGCTCACAATCAATCAATCATATTTACTGAGCGCTTACTGTGTGCAGAACGCTGTACTAAGTGCTTGGGAAGTACAAGTTGGCAACATATAGAGACAGTCCCTACCCAACAGTGGGCTCACAATCAATCGTATTTATTGAGCGCTTACTGTGTGCAGAGCACTGTATTAAGCACTGGGGAAGTACAAGATGGCGACATATACAGTCCCTACCCAACAGTGGGCTCACAGTCTAGAAGGGGGAGACAGACAACAAAACCAAACATACTAACAAAATAAAATAAATAGAATAGATATGCACAAGTAAAACAAATAGAGTAATAAGTGTATACAAACATATATACATATATACAGCTGCTGTGGGGAAGGGAAGGAGGTAAGATGGGAGGATGGCGAGGGGAACAGGAAGGAAGGGGCTCAGTCTGGGAAGGCCTCCTGGAGGAGGTGAGCTCAGTAATCAATCAATCAATCGTATTTATTGAGCGCTTACTGTATGCAGAGCACTGTACTAAGCACTTGGGAAGTACAAGTTGGCAACATATAGAGACAGTCCCGACCCAACAGCGGGCCACAGTCTAGAAGGGGGAGACAGACAACAAAACAAAACATATTAACAAAATAAAACAGAATAGATATGTACAAGTAAAATAGAGTAATAAATATGTACAGACATATATACATATATACAGGTGCAGTGGGGAAGGGAAGGAGGTAAGATGGGGGGATGGAGAGGGGGACGAGGGGGAGAGGAAGGAAGGGGCTCAGTCTGGGAAGGCCTCCTGGAGGAGGTGAGCTCTCAGGAGGGCCTTACACCCAGTAAGCGCTCAATAAATACGAGTGAATGAATGACTGTGAGCCCACTGTTGGATAGGGACTGTCTATGTTGCCAACTTGTACTTCCCAAGCGCTCAGTCCAGTGCTCTGCACACAGTAGGCGCTCAATCAGTACGAGTGAATGAATGACTGTGAGCCCGCTGCTGGGTAGGGACTGCCTCTCTATGTTGCCAACTTGGACTTCCCAAGCGCTTAGTACAGTGCTCTGCACACGGTAGGCACCCAATAAATACGAGTGAATGAATGAATGAATGAATGATCCCGGGCGCCCGGCCGGTGACGCACGAGACCCGCCGCGCGCCACCCGACTGCGCAGGCGCGGGGGGAGCGGGGCGCGCATGCGCGGGGGGAGCCGGGCGCGCAGCCCAGGACGGACGGTGCCAAGTGCGGGCGGCGGCGGGGGGGACATTCCCCCGGCGACTCCATATTGGAGGGGGAAGGGGGGGGGGCTAAACCACGTCACCACCCCCCCACCCCCCCTCCGCGAGCACGCTGCCCTGCACGAGGCCTAGCCGGCCGCCGGCGCGGCCCAAGTGCATTTCGGGAGATGGAGTCCGTCCGCCCCCCCCCCCCCGAAGTCTTCATTCTTCATCCCCGTTTCACAGATGGCATAACTGAGGCCCCGAGAAGTGGAGCGACTCGCTCGAAGTCACACAGCAGACAAGCGCCGGAGCCGGGATCATCATCATCATCATCATCAATCGTATTTATTGAGCGCTTACTATGTGCAGAGCACTGTACTAAGCGCTTGGGAAGGGCAAGTTGGCAACATATAGAGACAGTCCCTATACCCCGGGGCTTGACACCAAGTAAACCCTGGGCGCTTAGTACAGTGATGGGTACGCAGTGAGCGCTCAATAAATACGATTGAAGGAATGAAAAATCAATCAATCAATCAACCGTATTTATTGAGCTCTTACTATGTGCAGAGCACTGTACTAAGCGCTTGGGAAGTACAAGTTGGCAACATATAGAGACGGTCCCTACCCAACAGTGGGCTCACAGTCTAAAAGGGGGAGACAGAGGACAAAACCAAACATACTAACAAAATAAAATAAATAGAATAGATAGGTACACCCACGACCTCTGGCTCCCGGCCCGCCACGTCTCTACCCCGGGGCTTGACACCAAGTAAACCCTGGGCGCTTAGTACAGTGCTTGGCACACGGTGAGCGCTCAATAAATACGATTGAAGCAATGAAAAATCAATCAATCAATCAATTGTATTTATTGAGCGCTTACTATGTGCAGAGCACTGTACTAAGCGCTTGGGAAGTGCAAGTTGGCAACATATAGAGACAGTCCCTACCCAACAGTGGGCTCACAGACTAAAAGGGGGAGACAGAGAACAAAACCAAACATACTAACAAAATAAAATAAATAGAATAGATAGGTACACCCACGACCTCTGGCTCCAGGCCCGCCTCGTCTGTACGCCGGGGCTTGACACCAAGTAAACCCTGAGCGCTTAGTACAGTGCTTGGCACGCAGTGAGCGCTCAATAAATACGACTGAATCAATGAAAAACCCTTCGGTTAAGCCCAATGCCACCCCTGAGACCCTACAATTTTGAAGTGCTCTGCACACGGTAATTGCTCAATAAATACGATTGATGATGATCATCATCATCAATCGTATTTATTGAGCGCTTACCGTGTGCAGAGCACTGTACTAAGCGCTTGGGAAGTACAAATGGGCAACATATAGAGACAGTCCCTACCCAACAGTGGGCTCACAGTCTAAAAGGGGGAGACAGAGAACAAAACCAAACATACTAACAAAATAAAATAAATAGAATAGATATGTACAAGTAAAATAGAGTAATAAATATGTACAAACATATATACATATATTCAGGTCCCCGAGTTACAGCACAATGGGCGTGGGTGCTTTGCGCACCGGGCCCCTAAAACCACTGGGAGAATAGTAATTAATAATTATGGTATTTATTAAGCACTTAATGATGTATTGTGTTTTGAGGGGGGAGCTGCGGTAGACGTTAAGCGCGTACTGTGTGTTAAGCACTGCTCTAAACACCGGCGTAGCTACAAGCCCATTAGGTCACCTGTCCCATCCCAGCTCCGCCAACTGCCAGCTGTGTGACTTTGGGCGAGTCCCTTCGCTTCACTGTGCCTCAGTTCCCTCGTCTGGAAAAGGGGGGGATTAAGACTGTGAGCTCCCCGTGGGACAACCTGATCGCCTTGTAGTTTTTCTTTTAGACTGTGAGCCCACTGTTGGGTAGGGACTGTCTCTATATGTTGCCAACTTGTGCTTCCCAAGCGCTTAGTCCAGTGCTCTGCACATCCCCCTCGTCCCCCTCTCCATCCCCCCTTCTTACCTCCTTCCCTTCCCCACAGCACCTGTATATATGTTTGTACGTATTTATGACTCTATTTTACTTGTACATATCTATTCCATTTATTTTATTTTGCTAGTATGTTTGGTTTTGTTCTCCGTCTCCCCCTTTTAGACTGTGAGCCCACTGTTGGGTCGGGACCGTCTCTATATGTTGCCAATTTGTACTTCCCAAGCGCCTAGTACAGTGCTCTGCACATAGTAAGCGCTCAATAAATACGTTTGATGATGATGATGAACTGTCAGCTGTGTGACTTTGGGCGAGTCCCTTCGCTTCACTGTGCCTCAGTTCCCTCATCTGTAAAAGGGGGGGGATTAAGACTGTGAGCCCACCGTGGGGACAACCTGATCGCCTTGTAATTCTTCTTTTAGACTGTGAGCCCACTGTTGGGCAGGGACTGTCTCTATATGTTGCCAGCTTGTGCTTCCCAAGCGCTTAGTCCAGTGCTCTGCACACCCCCCCATCCCCCTCTCCATCCCCCCCGTCTTACCTCCTTCCCTTCCCCACAGCACCTGTATATATGTCTGTACGTATTTATTACTCTATTTATTTTACTTGTACATATCTATTCTATTTATTTTGTTAGTATGTTTGGTTCTGTTCTCCGTCTTCCCCTTTTAGACTGTGAGCCCACTGGTGGGTAGGGACTGTCTCTATATGTTGCCAATTTGTACTTCCCAAGCGCTTAGTACAGTGCTCTGCACATAGTAAGCGCTCAATAAATACGATTGATGATGATAATAATAGTAATAATGATAGCATTTATTAAGCGCTTACTCTGTGCAAAGCACTGTTCTAAGCGCTGGGAGGCTACAAGGTGATGAGGTTGTCCCACGTGGGGCTCACCGTCTTCATCCCCATTTTTACAGATGAGGGAACTGAGGCCCAGGGAAGTGAAGCGACTTGCCCAAAGTCACCCAGCTGGCAACTGGTGGAGCCGGGATTTGAACCCATGACCTCTGACTCCAAAGCCCGGGCTCTTTCCCGCTGAGCCACGCTGCTTCTCTCATGATGCTACTCATCATCTCATGGTGATGATGATGAGTAAGCGCTCAATCAATACGATCGATGATGATGATGATGAACCGCGCTTCGACGCCTGGGCGGGCCGGGGCGGGCGGGAACTACAACTCCCAGCATCCCCAGCGCGCCCGACCGGAAGGAGCTTACCTGCTGCCGCCCCTGCTGCTGCTGCTGCTGCTGCTGCTGCTGCTGCACCGCCGCGGGCGGCGTTCCGCTTCTTGTTCTTCGGCATGGCGGGCCGCCCGGTGCCGCGGCTCAGCGAGGATCAGCCGATGGAGCAGCACTTTTTACTAACGCGTCCGTGCGGCGGGCGGCTGGGGGCCGAGGCTGAGGGCGGCAGCAGCAGGGGCGAGGAGCGGCGAGGGCAGGCGGCGGCAGAGGCGACGGCGGCAGAAATCCCCGTGAAGAGCTGCGAGCGGAATCGATGCATGTTTCCCCGTAGCGCTGGAGCTAAGGCGGGGCGCCCGCCGCCTCGGGGGCTTATATAGCCGAGCCGCCGCCGCGCGTCATCGCCGCTCTGGCCAATCAGCGCCGCTCGAGCCCTGTGGCCACGCCCCCTGTGTAGCCACGCCCCCCTTTGTGGCCACGCCCCCTGGCGCCCGGCCCGGCCGCCACGAGCCCCACCCCTCACAGACCTCCCTCACTCCCTCAGTCGTATCTATCCTACTTATCGAGCGCTTAATCAATCAATCAATCAATCGATCGTATTTATTGAGCGCTTACTGTGTGCAGAGCACTGTATTAAGCGCTTGGGAAGTACAAGTCGGCAACATTTAGACACAGTCCCTACCCAACAGCGGGCCCACGGTCTAGAAGGGGGAGACAGAGAACAAAACCAAACATAGTAACAAAATAAAATAAATAGAATCAATCAAACAATCAATCGTATTTATTGAGCGCCTACTGTGTGCAGGGCACTGTACTAAGCGCTTGGGAACTACAAGTCGGCGACAGATAGAGACGGTCCCTACCCAACAGTGGGCTCACAGTCTAGAAGGGGGAGACAGAGATCAAAACCAAACATAGTAACAAAATAAAATAAATAGAATCAATCAATCAATCAATAGTATTTATTGAGCGCTCACTGTGTGCAGAGCGCTGTAGTAAGCGCTTGGGAAGTACAAGTTGGCAACATATAGGGACGGTCCCTACCCAACAGTGGGCTCACAGTCTAGAAGGGGGAGACAGAGAACAAAACCAAACATACTAACAAAATAAAATAAATAGAATCAATCACTCAATCAATCAATCAATTGTATTTATTGAGCGCTTACTGTGTGCAGAGCACTTGGGAAGTCCAAGTTGGCAACATATAGAGACAGTCCCTACCCAACAGTGGGCTCACAGTCTAGAAGGGTGAGACAGAGAACAAAACCAAACATATTAACAAAATAAAATAGAATCAATCAATCAATCAATCCTATTTATTGAGCGCTTACTGTGTGCAGAGCACTGTATTAAGCGCTTGGGAAGTACAAGTCGGCACCATATAGAGACGGTCCCTACCCAACAGTGGGCTCACAGTCTAGAAGGGGGAGACAGAGAACAAAACCAAACATATTAACAAAATAAAATAAATAGAATCAATCAATCAATCAATCCTATTTATTGAGTGCTTAATCAATCACTCAATCAATCAATCAATCGTATTTACTGAGCTCTTACTGTGTGCAGAGCACTGTACTAAGCGCTTGGGAAGTACAAGTTGGCAACATATAGAGACAGTCCCTACCCAACAGTGGGCTCACAGTCTAGAAGGGGGAGACAGAGAACAAAACCAAACATATTAACAAAATAAAATAAATAGAATCAATCAATCAATCAATCAATCGTATTTATTGAGCGCTTACTGTGTGCAGAGCACTGTATTAAGCACTTGGGAAGTACAAGTCGGCAACATGTAGAGACGGTCGCTACCCAACAACGGGCTCACAGTCTAGACCGGGCAGACAGACGACAAAACAAAGCACGTGGACAGGTGTCAAGTCATCAGAATAAGTCAAAGTAAAGCTAGATGCACATCGTTAACAAAATAAATAGAATAGTAAATATGTACAAGTAAAATAAATAGAGTAACAAATCTGTGCAAACATATATACAGGTGCTGTGGGGAGGGGAAGGAGGTAGGGCAGGAGGGATGGGGAGAGGAGAGGAAGGAGGGGGCTCAGTCTGGGAAGGCCTCCTGGAGGAGGTGAGCTCTCAGTAGGGCTTTGAAGGGAGGAAGAGAACTAGCTTGGTGGATGTGCGGAAGGGGGTGGACCTGGTTTTCATCCCCATTTTCCAGATGAGGTCACTGAGGCACAGGGAAGTGGAGTGCCTTGCCCAAGGTCACACAGCAGACAAGTCTACTTGTTTTTTGGTCTGTCTCCCCCTTTTAGACTGTGTTGGTGCATCTGTTGCCGAATTGTACTTTCCCAGCGCTCTGCACACAGGAAGCGCTCTATAAATACGATTGAATGAATGACAAGTGGAGAATGAAGAACAGTGCTCCGCACACAATAAGCGCTTAATGAATACCATCAATATTGTGATTATTATTGAGTGGCGGAGGAAGGATTAGAACCCACGTCCTCTGGCTGCCAAGCCCATGCTCTGTCCGCTAAGCCATGTTGTCAAATCCCTCCCATCCAAACCCTCAAACTTTCCCGTCCCCCGCTATTGCCTCTACAGCTGTTGCCAAGTGCGGCCTGTGGAACCCCCGCTCCATTATGGCGATGCACCCCTTCATCCTGACCTGTTCCTGTCTCAGTCACTCCTCCTCCTCCTCGCATTCAACCCACGGACTCCATCTGTCACCAGATCCTGTCGGTCCCACCTTCACAAAATCACGAAAATCCACCCTTTCCTCTCTATCCTCTCTATTAATGCAATTCAAAGCCTTACTGAAGGCGCATCTCCTCCAGGAGGCCTTCCCAGACTAAGCTCCACTTTTCCTCGCCCTGGCTGGCTCCCCCTCCCAGTCCCATGGCACTTATGTACATAGCTGTAACTATATTCATTTCATCATCATCATCAATCGTATTTATGGAGCGCTTACTGTGTGCAGAGCACTGTACTAAGCGCTTGGGAAGTACAAATTGGCAACATATAGAGACAGTCCCTGCCCAGCAGTGGGCTCACAGTCTAAAAGGGGGAGACAGAGAACAAAACCAAACATACTAACAAAATACAATAAATAGAATAGATAGGTACAAGTAAAATAAATAAATAAATAAATAGAGCAATAAATATGTGCAAACATATATACATATATACAGGTGCTGTGGGGAAGGGAAGGAGGTAAGATGGGGGGATGGAGAGGGGGACGAGGGGGAGAGGAAGGAAGGGGCTCAGTCTGGGAAGGCCTCCTGGAGGAGGTGAGCTCTCAGTAGGGCCTTGAAGGGAGGATTCATTTGTAATTTTGTCACCTCCTCTAGACTGTAAGCTCGTTGAAGGCAGGGAATGTCACTGTTTATTATTGTATTGTACTTTCCCAAGCACTTAGTACAGTGCTCTGCACACAGTAAGCGCTCAATAAATATGATTGAAGGAGTGAACTGTTTTAATAGTGATGTAATTTGATAAGTGCTTACTCCATGCCAAGCACTGTAATTAATAATACTAATGATGGCATTTGTTAAGTGCTTACTATGTGCAAAGCGCTGTTCTAAGCGCTGGGGAGGTTTCAAGGCAATCAGGTTGTCCCACAGGGGGCTCACAGTCTGAATCCCCATTTTACAGATGAGGTAACTGAGGCCCAGAGAAGTTACGTGACTTGCCCAAAGTCACACAGCTGACAAGTGGCAGAGCCAGGATTTGAACTCATGACCTCTGACTCCAAAGCCCGTGCTCTTTCCACTGAGCCACGCTGCTTCTCTAAGCACTAAGTACTAAGCACCGGGGTAGATACAAGTTAATCAGGTCAGGCACAGGCTCTGTCCCACGTGCGGCTGACAGTTTAAGTAGGAGGGAGAACAAGAAGCAGCGTGGCTTGGGTCATGGGTTCGAATCCTGACCCAGCCACTTGTCAGCTATGTGACCTTGGGCAAGTCATAACTTCTCTGACCCTCAGTTACTTCATCTGTAAAACGGGGATTAAGACTGTGATCCCCACGTGGGACAACCTGATCACCTTGTATCCCCCCAGTGCTTAGAACAGTGATTCACACATAGTAAGCGCTTAACAAATACCCAGAAAACACCAAGAACGTAATCCCCATTTTACAGTTGAGGAAACTGAGGCACAGAGAAGTTAAGTAACTTGCCCACAGTCGAACAGCAAATATGGCAGGTGGAAGAATGGAGAATGGAAAAGGTTAGAAGCGGTGTGGCCTATTGGAAAGTTCACAGACTCGGGAGTGTGACGACATAGGTTAGAATGTGAAAATGAAGATCCAGTGCCTGTTTTCCTTCCCATTTAGACAGTAAGCCCTATGTGGAACAGTGACTGTGTCCGACCTGATTAAGCGCTTAGAACAGTGCTTGACACATAGTAAGCACTTAAAAAGTATAGTGATAATAATAAATGGTATTTGTTACGTGCTTACTATGTGCAAAGCACTGTTCTAAGCGCTAGAGGGGACACAAGGAGATCAGGTTGTCCCACGTGGGGCTCACAGTCTTAATCCCCATTTTACAGAGGAGGTAACTGAGGCACAGAGAAGTTAAGTGACTCGCCCAACGTCACACAGATGACATTTAGCAGAGCTGGGATTTGAACCCGTGACCTCTGACTCCAAAGCCCGGGCTCCTTCCACTGAGCCACACTGCTTCTCATAATGACAATAATGATGCCAAGCCCTCTACTAAGTGGGGGGTAGATACAAGCTAATCAGACACCCAGATGTTAGAGGTTGCTGTTGGTTGATATGATTTGGAATGTAGGAAGGGCTTACTGTATATATGTATATATGTTTGTGCATATTTATTACTCTATTTATTTATTTTACTTGTACATATCTATTCTATTTATTTTATTTTGTTAGGATGTTTGGTTTTGTTCTCTGTCTCCCCCTTCTAGACCGTGAGCCCGCTGTTGGGTAGGGACCGTCTCTATGTGTTGCCAACTTGTACTTCCCAAGCACTTAGTATAGTGCTCTGCACACAGTAAGTGCTCAATAAATACGATTGAATGAATGAATGAATGAATGAATCAGGCATGAGGGGCAGATGACCCTCGGGAGCGGAACTCAATCCGCCCCAATTCACGGCCGCTTGAGGGTGGCTGTGGCATGAGGAAGCACTGAAAATCCAACTCTGCAGGAGAGGAAAGCCCTGAATAAAGAATTGAGTAGGCGGGTAGCGGGGAGGCTGGAGCTTGGAATAACTTCACATGTTTGTTGGTGAGGATAGAGCAAGAAATGGTGGAATAGACTTCTGCTCACCAGGACTAATTGTGGAAGACTTTGTTAGAACCCAAGACGAAAGAGGTCTTGGTGGGGGTCGGATTTGCCCAAGCTGTGAAAGAAGTGGTAAAAACATGGTTTGGGATACATAGCCTGAGTGTGGGAGTGAGGATAATGAGAACGCATGAACGCAAGGCCCTGATGGACAGGGGTGGCCTGGTCAAGGGGTGACTTTGAATGTGGGAGGATATTTGACTGGAGTCAGCCAGGATCGTATCACCAAGCCCGGAAGAATGGAGGGTGGGTTCTTTGGACTGATCAGACTTGGGGGAACTCCTCATGGAAGAATAGGGCATACTTATTGATCCTGAACTTAGGAAAGAATTGGAGATGCAAAGCAGAGATCTGGTAGAAAAACAATTACAGGGTTACTCGGTTGGGGCAGGGGCTTGGTAGAGAAAGAAATGGCAGACCAATGATTGGAGTATTGGGGGTGTACCAGAGATGTTGATGTCAGAGGGGCCTGGGAGAGCTGATGCAGACACCACAGGTGAACTAAGCATCCCTTCTGGGGATCACAATGGAGGGCAAGGGGCATGGCATCATTTTGCAAGGAATGAAAAAAATAATAATAATGATGGCATTTGTTGAGCGCTTACTATGTGCAAAGCACTGTTCTAAGCGCTGGGGAGGTTACAAGGTGATCAGGTTGTCCCACGTGGGGCTCACAGTCTTAATCCCCAATTTACGGATGAGGCAACTGAGGCACAGAGAAGTGACTTCCCCAAGGTCACACAGCTAACAATTGACAGAGCTGGGATTTGAACCCACGACCTCTGACTCCCAAGCCCGTGCTCTTTCCATTGAGCCATGCTGCTTCTGTGACACTGTAATAATAGTAACTGCGGTATTTGTTAAGCATGTACTTTGTGCCAAGAACCGTACTAAGCACTGGGGAGGATACGGGCAAATCAGGTTGGGTACCGTCCCTCTCCCACGTGGGGCTCACAGTCTCGATCCCCATTTTACAGATGAGGTAACTGAGTCACCAAGAAGTTGTGACTTGCCCAAGTTCACACAGCAGACAAGTGGCAGGGCCGGGATTAGAAGCCATGACCTTCTGACTCCCAGTCCTGGGCTCTATCCACTATGGCACGTCGTATCAGGGCAAAACCCGAAATGTGGAGCAGCAGGGTGAAGGGCTACTGACACAGGGACTTTGACCCCCACGGTAAAGTGTTGAGGGAGGCGCAGAATGCATCACGAGGGCCAATCCAACACATAACCCCGAGGAAAACACTTGATTGGGCAAACCTGCCCTTTCAGCGGTCGTGTCTCACTGACCGAAAAAGGTCAATGATTGTCTAGCAACGGATTCCACAAAGGCAAGGAAGACTGGTGTGGTGTGAGCTGTCTGGGAGAACGCCGTCATCTGGGTTAAGGACAGCCTGGAAGACGGGCCTCTATCCGAGATAGCCAACCTCCTCCGGGAGAACGGCCCAAACCCCATAGCTAATATTGCTTTTCACCCGAGGTAGGTGATCCGTTGTTCAGGGATAAAGGCTTCCATCTGCCCCTGGAGGCCCACACGGCCTGGTGGGACTTGAAGGGCGCCTTGCAGGAAGCTCACGCTCTGCAGCGTGTTCTGGGAGGATAACTGGTAATCCTGTACCATGAGGATAGACTTGAGACGGCTGCTTCCCCGATTAAGAAAGGGGATAATAGGCCAGCGCACAGCTGGGAAAGGAGTGCTGGCAGAGCGATAGATTCCAGGAGTGCCCCAGAAGCACCAGACTTTGTTGGATAGCAGTTGGCCAGATGGAAAAGCTGACTACTCCTCTCACCAGACCTAAAGCGGGAGGAACTTACAGTAGCTTGGACGTGCACTATACAGGAACAGACCATTTCCAGAGCAGAGCACTTAGTACAGTGCTCTGCACACAGTAAGCGCTCAATAAAAACGGTTGAATGAATGAATGAATTGCCCTGGAAAAGCAGGAAGCAGAATAGGCAGACTCGGCAAACCCAAGGTGACCCCTGGCAGCGGCACCCTATCAGTTTCTGCCTGGACAGTGATAATATCCGCCGAACCAGTTAGGCATTTCTTACCTGGCTATGGGAAGGCCTCTATATGGGGATATGTCTGGTCGGCTCTGGGGTTTCTGCGTTACAAGGGATCACAGGACATGACAACCTTCGTTTGCTCATGTATCACAACTGAAAGAGGGACACCCTGGCAACACATCGTGGCTGAATTTCAGCCAACAACACTCTGAAGCATGAGTGCTGAAAGATAAAGAAGCATTTTATAGAGGTGGTCTGGGGCTGGGGTTTTTTTGTGGTATTTCTTTAGCGCTTATGCGTCAGGCACTGTACTAAGCATGGGGGTAGATGCAAATTAATCAGGTTGGACAGTCCATGTCCGACGCGGAGCTCATGTTTTCAATCCCCATTTTACAGCTGAGGTAACTGAGGAACAGAGAAGTTAAGCAACTTGCCCAAGGTCGCACAGCAGACCAGTGACGGAGCCGGGATTAGAACCCAGGTCCTTTTGACTTTCAGGCCCTTGCTCGATCCAATGGGCCATGCTTCTTTGGTGGTGCAAGATCGACAGAGGGCCAGCAGGGAGCAAGGATTCAGTTCAGCGGCAATGGTGGTGTTGAGAGCATGGATTTGTGTGTCAAGGGGGAAGTTGCGTGAAGCAGCAGCGTGTGAGAAGCAGCGTGGCTCAGTGGAAACAGCCCGGGCCTTGGAGTCAGAGGCCATGGGTTCGAATCCTGGCTCCACCACAAGTCTGCTGTGTGACCTTGGGCGTCACTTAACTTCTCTGAGCCTCAGTTACCTCATCTGTAAACTGGGGATGAAGACTGTGAGTCCCACGTGGGACAACTTGATCACCTTGTATCCCCCCCCAGAGCTTAGAACAGTGCTCTGCACTTAGTAAGCGCTTAATAAATGCCATTAAAAAAAAAGTTGGATAGGGAGTTCAAGAGGGAGTTCTAAGTGGGGGCAATCTAAAGACCAGAGGTCTTTCTTGAAAGACAGAACAGTTTTGCAGGAAGGAGGGAATGCGAGAGGGATGTAGTGTATTCATTTAATCATACATATTGAGCGCTTACTGTGTGCAGAGCACTTTACTAAGCGCTTAAGTTTAGGAGGGCACGGTAGGCGGTAGGACGGCACGGTAGGAGAGTAATATTTTGGAGTCGGTCAGGTTGCCTGCTGTGTGTACTTGGCCAAGTCGCTTCACTTCTCTATGTCTCAGTTCCCTCATCTGTAAAATGGGGATTGAGACTCTGAGCCCCACATGGGACAATCTTATTTGCTTGTATCCACCTCAGCGCTTAGTACAATGCCTGGCACATAGTGAGCACTTAACAAATACCTCAGTTATAATGATCCTGACAGTCTCACCTTGGATCTGTGACTGGGGAAGGAAATAAAGCCTGTCTCTAATGTAGCTGGGTTCTCCTGGGGGTGGGGAAGCTTGGAGGTGTCGGGAGTGGGTGTCTAGCGGCACTTCACGCCTGGGATTTACGGAAAAGCAGAGCCGATAATTTGGTAGCTCATCTTCTGGGGGACAGCTATTCACTCGCCAGGGTTTCAGTTTGGGGAAAATGAGGGACCATCATCCTCACTGTTCTTCTGGAGCTGGAATCCCAGGTGTGTAGTGTTTCCCGATTTAAAGGAAATATACAGTGCAACATCAAAGAGGAACTGGAAAATCACATTTAATTTTAATACAAAACCTGCTGCACTATTACAGAGTGTGGCTGCTTATGTGCTCCCCTTCATGCACAGATACAGTGAGAATTGACAGTTGCAGAAGAGTAAAAGCTATACTCCTGTTGCCAAAATCATCGGTAAATCGGAAGAACCACTCCGCTCTATGCTCTGAAGATATTTTACCTTTTAAACATTTTCAGCAGGAAAGTCGATCTTCTAACTGTGCTTTGCTGAGCTACAGAAAAGTTGCAAGGCAATGGCAACCTAATGTAATATTATGGAAAACTTCCATGAATATGCAGTTCTGTTTCACAGCAAAAAAAGCCAACCATATTGAAAGAGATGCTTTAAAATACCATGCACCTTTCTCACTTAACACAGTACAACTTGAGCTTTTTTGTCTCTATGTTTATTTGTACAATACATCTATAAGCATATAGCTTCTACATTTTAAGTGTATTTACAAGGTCAACAAAATACCTACATATAAAAAGCTTTACTTAAAATTAAACTTGATGCAAGTTATGAAAAACCAATTTATTGGCAAATGAAACAGCATTCCTTCAACCATAGGTTGCTATATAATTTCATATTTGGAGGTAAATCTTTTGATAATTCATGAATATGAGAAAATGTGTAGCTTATTTTTTAATAAGTGCAATGCTTTCACCACTAAACTTGTTAGCATTGGTCTGATTTCTTGAATTCTGAAGTTCATTCCGAAATGTTGGAGCCAATGTCCAAAGGTAATGGGTACCGCCGTTGACAGGACATTGTCTTTCTCCAGTAACACTTTTTCAATAAATTTTACATTTTGTTGCCTTGGTAAAACATTTTCATTCAACAATTTTTGTAGAAACTATGTAAGGCCATGAAAGCACCATGTGTGTCCTCAAGAAAAGAATTACCAACCTTCCACGCTTTATGTCATTGATAAAAATTAAAATCTCTTCCATTGTGCAGCTCATTAAAAAGCTCCTTTTTGGCAATGATAGTTCACCACTCATAGCTTACTGCACTAACTGCTTCAGCAGTAGAGCACATTATGGAATGCATATAGGATGAAGGCACAGAATATATTTTGCCCTGTATTTTCCGGAATCTTTTTTTTTTTTTAATCAGTTTCCTAACCCTCATTTGTGTGACTGTACAAATTCCCAAATGCATTGCAATGCACATTTTTTTATGCCCTAAAATCAATCCCACACAGAGATGCTGTAAAAAAAGACACTGTTCTGCCATAACACCTGATAGAAAAGAAGGGTCTAAAGTAATTGGAGCAAAGAGCAGTTAACAGAGTTTCAGTAAGCATCAGCAAATGCAATTCTATACTGTACACACTGTTCCTAATTGTCAAAAAGACTTCTGATTGCTAGACATCACCCATTTCACAACAATGTCCACAAAGACATTGGAGTTCAAAATAATACAATACACTCTTGACAAGGAAAACAATCCATATTAAGGGATTCTGCCGAGGCCAGCAGAACAAAGTATTGTCATTTTTTAACAGTATACACAGTTTTGTCTGAGAAATGTGTAGCATTTATCATGCATCGTACTGTATCTTTAAGAGGAAATAACATTTACCGGTTGACATTACATTACTTGTGTCAGTACTTTTGAAATGAAAAATCAGGCTTTGGGCAAATTCTGATTTGGTACTCCAATCTGCTCTAAGTATACACTTTGTTATGAGTTTGAACTCTCTGTTCTCAGAATAGAAACATACTATAGAAAGGAGTTTTCCCCACTGTATGTTCATAGTGTGAGAAGAGGAATCCAAGCATCCTGGACCAAGGGGATACCAGCTGGAAGCTCATGAATTAAACGAAGGAATTCATGGCATTGACAGGAGAAGGGGCCTCAGAGCTTTCGTTTCCTTCTGCTGGTTCTTTTTCTTTCTTGCCGCTGTACTGGCCAATGAAGGAACCATCCTCGTTAAATTGGCCGTTTACCCCTTCCCCATAGTCAACCAAGCTATCGTCGCTGTCCTCTTTTTTCACAGTTCTGTCTGAAGGTGTCCGACTTTCCTTTTTAAGAGGTTTATGGTCCTCGGCGTCACTGAAAAATATAAGAAATTCAAATTAAAGCTCTCAAAAAGAAAGACACGTGAAAGAAAGCATGCATTTAGATTTTCCAAGCGTATGTCCTGAACTCTGCTAATAAACCCCATATTAAAAGGAAGTCGGTGCCATAAGAATCACGTGCAATCATGATTGAACACCAAGTTTTGAAAACAGCGTGGCCTAGTGGAAAAAGCATGGGTCTGGGTTCTAATCCTGCCTCTGCCAAGTGTGTGACCTTGGGCAAGTTGCTTCTCTGTGTCTCAGTTTCCTCACCTGTAAAATGGGGATTAAATACCTGTTCTCCCTCTTAACTACACTGTGAGCCCTATGTGAGATGGGGACTCTGTCCAACTTGATTTAATTTGTATCTACTCCAGCTTTTAGAGCAGTGCTTGACACATAGTAAGCATTTAGCAATAATAATAATAATTGCAATAATAATAATACATGAAGTCTTCATTTGGGAGATGGAGTCTATTATGCATGTTCTTTGCAATGAGCGATTGCCTTCCTTGACTTGAAAGCAACTTAAAAACAATCACAAGCAATAGAAAGAGGTCTTGGAAAAATCACAATTTTCTTTCCCGAAGTAAAAAGCTTATGTGTAATGAAGGGCTAACCCTGCCAATACCTTAGATTTCTTAAAACATGAATGACAATGAGTGCAGTTAAATGAGATATATGGTTTCATTCAGATCAAGAGAAAGTAAATAAAACACCGCAGTCGCTTTATTACATAACGCAAGACAAACTTGCAAACTTTGACCTTACCTTTTGGTAGACCTATACATTTATCCCATTATAAGGTGCAGAAAAAACAAAACAACAAATGAGAATGGCTTAAGAAGAAAAGTCCAAATCCTGATAGTGAACTGTAACTTCTTCCTGATAGAATACAGCTCACATTTTCGTAAATCTGGACAAAGACCTTATCTCCCTCATTTCCCACTCCCCTTGATTCCCCCATAATGCATGCTTGTATGCAGACTCTTCTTTGAAGTTACGATGGAAATTTACATTGTGAAAATCAAAATTTTAGTTTTTGTATTTTAGACTTTGTGTTGTCTGATGTATTGCCTTTGCATATTTACTGCAATGAAATTTCTCTATTATAGGTTTGTTATAATGTACCAAAGATTGGCAGAAATGCATTTTAATGCAATGAAAATCGATTTGTTTCTTTTTGGAGAAATTGGAAACAAATACCCAGTCTGCTTAATGCTCTGCTTGGACTTTAAACAGGTTAAAAAAAATGTTCCATACTTAGTGCCTAGAGAAGGGACAGATTTCCCCTATTTTTCCTCTATTTCCTTCCATCTTCTCCCAGATCTGTGCCACTGAAATCTCCTGTGAAGGTGCTAATGGGGATCTTGGAGACATATTTTCCCATGAACAAATGTAAAGGTGGATGGGAGTACTTTAAAGACAGGTTATTTCAAACCCAACAACCATAATGGAAGCCAACTGCATGGAGTAATAGATGTCACAAATGAAAGTATTGTGATAGCTCAATGTAACTAGCTTATTTTTCTTTTCAAAGACAGGATCGATAATACTTAGCACTTATGAGAGTCCAACTATTTAAGGGTGTTTGATAAATAGGATAATACACAAGAGTTATGTGACCTACATTTAATTCTGAATCTTGAAAATTAGAAGACAAGGTAAAATCCAAAATAAGCAAATGAGAGAAGATATTTAGGAATCCTGATTAAATGCTTTTCAAAATGCTTTCTTTTGGATTTTTCCAACTGCTTTTTCAAAATGAATGGGTTGATTCGATTTTTTTTCTAATGCTTCATTTTAGTCTTATGTTTTATTATTCCGTATATGCGAACATAGTTATTCTATTAATTTCACTTTATATTTTTAATTTATTCCCTTCCTCCCTTCAAAAGAAATACAAAAATTGTAAAAATTAGTTTTTGGGGAAGAGGAGTTGGGAGATATTCAAAGTAGTCATGCAATTTTGAAATATTTTGTAGCACTATACCTGAATTTCGCAAAGTGAGTTTACAAGGTCGATTCGCCAAACTTCCCTATTGATCACTTGCCACCCAAACTCTTATCTCAAAAAAAATCATCATACTGGGCCGTTAGCTGAATATAGCCTGCTTCTTAATTGGTTCATATGAGTAACTCAGGCTATATTTCATCATAAAAAGGGGCCCCTTATTGAATAGTCGTTCTATGACTGTGTATGAAAGATCTATGAATGAGTTGTCAATCAAAGTGCAGTAATTATAAGGAATGCTGTAGGAGGATGTAGAATAGGGTTGTTCATTTTAAATTATGGTGGATGGCTGAAGTTATTAATGAATGCATGGTTTTTCCATCTAGACTCAGTTTTTAACAATGAAAGAATCTAAAAATTAAAAAAAATACTTACATAGTTGGTTGCACAGTTTCTTTGATTTTTCTATTTGTTATATGGATGCAGATTCTACTGTCTGTATAATTAAAGAAACAAAGGAAACTGCAAATTTTGGCCAGAATGTACCTGCTTGGAGTCAGTGTTGGGGCATAGGTGATGTAAAAATCAAATCTGGAAGTAGGATCCTGACATTTTTTGCACCGATTAAACACACTGACAAAAGAGAAAAAGTTTGGTATTCTAGGCCGCTCCTAAGATAGGAGAAATAAGGACATAAATAGAATGGTGACTTTTTTTAAATTCAAATGAACAAGAGTGACAGATATTGTTGTGCCTGTCCTAGATCATCACATTCTGGATTTGCTAAATGCCCAATTCAGGTTCAAGTTTCCCTGGAGTTGCAAAATAGAGATGGGAACCTAGGGAAATGAATGGATTTCTAGTGTATTGGCTCCACGGACATCCTTCAATAAGCAGCCGAAACCCTTTTGTATAAACGTGGAAGTCAAAAGAATTAGACTTCTTCATCTATTATTGCCAGAAGCAACAAGAGAAGAAAGCTGGGGCAGTGTCAGTGAAGTTAAAGGCAAGAGTTACTCAAGACTTTTATTCATTGGTATGTCCACTGCAAACTAAGTATCATTTAAAAATGAAATCTACAAGGGCCCTTTCTCCCTGGTACCTTAAAAAAAATCCCCATGTGGCATATTATTTAGTGGAAGCAAGGGGATTATGCATTACTCAAGTTCACCATTTAACAAGTCAAGAAAATACTGTTACTGGAAAAACAAAAGATTACATTCAAAATTGTTATTTTGGAAAGTTGTACAAACATAACACATATGAATTATTAACATTAAAGAACAAAGAATATGCTGTCAGTGTTGATAAATTTAGCTCTATGATAGTACATTTACAGTCTTTAAGAATATCTGCAGTTATTGCATTCCCTTAACTATTTTGTTTAAGAAGTCTATCTTTGCTATTGTCATTAGGCTTTAGAGAACCAGTTTGAAAATGGACCATATTTTATTGACACAAGGATGAAAATTATTAGAAGTAATATTATTTTATTAGACCTTGATTTCATGTGGCTCTGCAAAAGCAGGTTGATGGCTGGAAATATGACAAGGTAAGATGTGTACTGTCATCATGAAAAAGAACCACAATACATGCAGTATAATGTGACTTCTAAATAAAAAAGCATCATTTCTGAGGTTTTTGATTTATTTTAAAATGTAAAAGTACCTTTAAGGAAGAGCAATGTTGAAAACATTTTAGCCTCAAATTTCTACTGCAATGAAGTACCTGGATTTACCACCCTGATTTCATTCTATTATTTTTGGCAACCTCAGAAAATACAGTAAAATCAGTGGAATCATTGTTCTTTCTCCCTCCATTGGCCTGGAGCCAGTCAATCAATCAATCAATGAACTGTATTTATTGAGGGCTTCCTGTGTGCAGAGCACTGCTCTAAGCACTTGGGAGAGTACAATATAACAGAGTTGGTAGACATGTCCCCTGCTCACAACGAGCTTACAGTCTAGAGGGGGAGACAGACATTAAGATAAATAAATTATGGATAAGCATATAAGTGCTGTGGGGCTGCGAGAGGGGTGAAAATCCAAGTGCAAGGGTGATGCAGAAGGGATTGGGAGAAAATGAAATGAGGGCCTAGTCACGGAAGACCTTTAGACAAGATCTAAAACAGTGAACAGGTTAGCATTAGAGGAAAGAAGTGTGCTTGCTTAAAAGCCGATGGTAAGGTGCTTTTGTTTGATGCGGAGGTGAATGGGCAACTGGAAGAATGGAGGTTCTTGAGAAATGCAAAAGCATGGACTGAATGATTTGCAGAAAAATGATCTGGGCAGCAGAGTGAAATACTTGTAACCTCTCCATCGCTTAGAACAGTGCTTTGCACATAGTAAAGCATGTAATAAATGCTATAATTAATAAATGCTATCATTAAATACGGACTGGAGTGGGGAGAGATAGGAGGCAGGGAGCTCAGCGAGGAGGCTAATGCAGTAATCGAGGCAGGATAAGCTAAGTGCTTGGATTAACGTAGTAGCTGTTTGAATGGAGAAGAAAGGACGGATATTAGCAATGTTATGAAGAGTGAATCAACGGGATTTAGTGACAGATTAAATTCAATTTATACAACACTGTAAGGATCATTTTCCTGAAGCACTGGTCGACATACATCTCTCCACACCTCCAAAGCATCCACTGATTCCCCTTGTCCCTTCACATCAAGGAAATACTCCTCACAGTGGGCTTCAAGGCTCTCCAGAAACTCACCCCATCTTACACAAGCTATTCCCCGACTACTTCCCCTGCTACTCCCCAACCCATTCTCTTCATGTCTTCCAAGCCAATCAAACCACTCTCAACTCTTCCATCTCTGTCCTCTCAGTTGTGCTGTTTCTTCAGTTTGGAATTCCCTCCTCACCCTCCTATAAATCTATCAGACTCAAACCTATTCAGTATTCAAAGGCCTCCCGAAAGCCCACTTCTTCTAACATACTTTTCTCAATGAATTCCAAGCATCACAAGTACTTTAAACCCAACAGCCACCTCCTACTATCTGTGTTTACCAAGAACCCACACCCCTTTTGGGATAATTTAGTAGTCTCTGTTTGAGAGATTCTAGGTTCAAAGGCTGTGAAATGGGAGGGAAAGGCATCCAGGTGAGTACAATCCTGTCCAGCCCAAGTCTCATCTTTAATGAAAATTTGAAACACCCAAATAATAGGTAGAGAGAGATTAGGGAACATTTCAAAATAACTAGATTGAATTAATTGCCCAAACGAATAAAATGCAAATTATCCTCTGCCAAATACCAGAATTGAAATCTAGGTAAGCATTTCTGCTCCACAATAGGAATTCAATACAACATTAAGCAATGATTTTAAAAATCAAAGCCGGTTTTCAGTGGAAGTCTATATTCATTCCAAAATGGAAATAGATTAGAAAAGCAAACTTTTGGAGTATCAAAAATCTGTTCTGTCTAAGAAATGAATGCCTCCTGCAAAAAAAAAACCAAGGCACCAGTGATTTCCCCTTTCGTGAATGCAATTTTTGAATGACAGGAAAAGTAGGGCCTTGAGCTGCATGACAGTTCTTTGGACAGTTTCTTCAGAACTATACTACTCTATTCCAAATTGTCCTAATCCTGGAATCAATCAATCAATCAATCATATTTGCTGAGTGCTATTCATTCATTCATTCATTCAATCATATTTATTGAGCACTTACTGTGTGCAGAGCACTGTACTAAGCGCTTGGGAAGTACAAGTTGGCAACATATAGAGACGGTCCCTACCCAACAGTGGGCTCACAGTCTAGAAGGGGGAGACAGAGAACAAAACAAAACATATGACCAGACTAAAATTAAATAGAATAAATATGTACAAGTAAAATAAATAAATAAATAGTATAACAAATATGTACAAACATATATACAGGTGCTGTGGGGAAGGGAAGGAGCTATGTGCTGAGCACTGTACTAAGTGCTTGGGAAAGTACAATACAAGAAAATTAGCAGAAGCTTGGGTTAAGGAAGTCTCTCTGAATAATAAGCTTTCAAACAGAAGAACACAAGGTTATGTCTGTCCCAATGCTTAGTGCAGTTTTTGGCAAATGATACGCACTGAATAAATAGCATAAATTATCGAGGGCATTTCTACAGAGGTCAGGGGGGTGAGCTGGCAACTGCAAAAATATCTTCCTGACAAATACTACCCCATACCACTAGAATGGTCAGGCACCAATAGCAGAGAACCCATTTTGGCAGAGTTGAAAAGACCACATTGAACTGTTTCATGGAGGGAGACAAGAGGGAAGGATGAGAGAGAAGGGAGAAGGTTCAAAGTGATATATATATAGCCTGAAGGAGCCCTCTGGGCCACCCCCAGCCTTTAGTTCAGTGGCTGTGCAGGTAGAGGAGGGGAGGAGAGGAGGAGATGTGGCTTACACTGGGGTCTTGGTTGTCAAGATTTGGCCTCTAAACCTGGAACAGTTTCCAGAAGTAGATGCTTCTGCTTCTTTTTCATTGCAAGAGGCTAGTCTTTTCTAAACAGGCAGTGGGAGAATGAACAGCAGAGAACACAGGATCTGTGGGCGCCCTTCAGGTTTCAGCCTCCCACCTAAAAGTTTACCAGCTATCTTTGTCTCCCCTCAGTGGGTGGAGTAATTGAGATCTTTTAGACTCTAAGCTCCAATCTGACAGCAGAGATTGCTTCTGTGGTTATGAGAAGTAGCGTGGACAGCTAATAGAGCACGGCCTTGGAAGCCAGAAGGACCTGGGTTCTAATCCCAGCTGTGGCACACAACTGCTGTGTGACCTTGGGCAAGTCCCTTAAATTCCGGGGGCCTCAGTTACCTCTTCTGTAAAATGGGGATTAAGAGTGTGAGCCTCATGTGGGACAGGGACTGTGTCAAACCTGATTAGCATGTATCTACCCCAGCACTTAACAGAGCTTGGGCCATAGTAAACACTTACAAGTACCATTATTATTTTACTTCTTCCACCCGTCCTTCAAAATCTCCACACAGCAAGGCCTAACCGTGGGTACAATGTATCCCAGACTGAGTCGTGTCTTTAGCCAACAGGTAAAAGCAGCAATGACAGATCAGATAAATTACACCATTAGTTTTTTGCCTGCTGTCACTGCTGTAAAAGGACAAAGTGCTAGCCCGGGGCAACAGCAATTTTCCACATTACCTGAACTGGAAAAGTTCAGTGGAACTGTGCCCCAAAACATTCATATCTATATTCTAAAACTGCATTTACACAAACTGTCCTATGAGCCCTGGATTAAAATAGCAATAATAATAACTCTCTCCCATCCCTACATCTACTCTCTCATCCTCCCCAGACATCTCTCATGAGATCTTCTGCCTCTTTTCAAAATCTATTCTGTTTACCTTGTCTCTGATCCCTAAGAACACTTTTGTGCCAACTCTTCTTCTCTGCCTGACAGCCATGTTCAACTGGTCACTTTGAGGGCTCCTTCCCCCTGCCTTCACATGTGTTCACATCTCCTTAATGCTAAAATAAAATGTTTTCTGGATTCTATTCCAGTCTTCAGTTTTCACTCAATCTTCTTGTTCCCATTTCTGTCCAGACTGCTTGAATGGGTGATAAACACCTGCTTGCTCTACTTCCACTCTACAACCCTCCACTTCCCTTCCTGACCCTGTACAATCCAGTTCTCTACCCACCTCCTTCACTCCACCAAAACTGCAATCTCCAAGGTCATCAATGACTTCCTCCTTGATAAATCTATTGGATTTTATTGGTAGCTTTTGTTTGACACCACGGACCATTCTATTCTCTTGGAAATGCTATCTATCCTTGGTTTTACTGACACAGTTCTCACTTAAATGTCCTCTTACCTCTCTGGCTACTCCCTTGGACACCTCACCTACTTATGTGACTTCAGTTACCACCTCGATGCAGATTTTTCACATTCTATCTCACTAACCTCTGCAACCTCACATTTCCTCTTGCTCCCATGGTATCTCCACCTGGATGTCCTGACAGCACCATACACGCAATATGTCTACCTGAACTCCTCATCTTTCCACCCAAATCCCTTCCACCACCTATTCATCTCACATGACAACACTATCATCTTCCCTGACTCTGAAGCTTTGACTCCTTGACTTTACTCTCCACTCCATTTCAACTTTCACATTCACTGTCAGTTTTTCCTCTGCAGCATTACTCAGTATTCCCATTAAGAGTCAAACACACTAGGACTCAGGAAGACAGTAAGCTGCTCAGCATGAGTTGCCTTATTCCTGAGGCTGGGCTTGAATAGAAGACAGGTATTCAGGAAAGACCATGGGCCAGTAGTGGCAGAGCCAGAGTCAGCCCAGAGCACTTTTGGGGTCTGGAGCTGAACTCTAAGCCTGTGGCCCCACACTTCTTCAATACCCATTCTCTACTTAAAGAGGAGATATATTTAAAATGTCCACTGCATATGTGCAGCATCAGAAGGGGTGGATTCGAGAGATGGAAATTGTAGGTCAATGCCAGCACCACACTGACCCCATTGATGCTGCATGTATGTCTTGGCCATTTTGGGAAGGCCAATTAAAGGTACCATCTTCATAATATTCTAAGAAGCAGCCACCTTGGCAAGATCAAAAGGTGCATATCTCTGGGAGGCTGACTGGGGCCCCCTCTAGGGTTGCAACTCTTTTTTATGCCCTTGTTAAGTGCTTATTAAGTGTCAAACACCGTTCCAAGCATTGAGTTAGATTCAAGTTGGTTAGGTTGGACAGAGTTTCTATCCTACATGGGGTTCAAAGTCTAAGTTGGAGGGAGAGCAGGAGAACTGAGGTACAGAGAAGTTAAATGACTTGACCAAGGTCACACAGCAAGCAATTGACAGATTAGAACATAGGTCCTCTGATTCCCAGGTCTGTGCTTTTTCCACTGCACCATGCTGCTTACAGTCCCTGAGCTAATTATGTCCTGAAAACAGCTGCTCTATGGTGAACTGAAAGGGGGCTCAAGGAATCTGGAAAGGTTGAAGGATTTATGGAATCCCCATCATGTGACACAGTCTCAAACAATGTGAAATAGCATTGGACAGATTTGATGGTAGATAGTAAGTGGGAAAAGAGTTGTCCTTTTAGAGTTCAGGCTTCACAGTCACGAGGGGTGAGGGGGGAAGCAGGCTGAGCACTGGTGCTTGAGGATTTTAACACCTGAAATAATTGGTGGTGATCACGGGCACAGGAGTCAGTGTGCAAGGAGAAGCAATGTTGGTGATCTGAATAATGGGTAGTTTTAGCAAGTGAGGTTCATTCTGAAATTGCAGACTGACCCGAGAGTCTGGATTTCCATCACCAGAGCTCTGTGGCGTGAGGTCAGGAGCTGAGGAGCCATATACTGTAGAGTGATTCAGAGCTGGGGATTGGTGGCGTAAGGGTCATGGAGGGACACAGGTGTGAGGGAGTTGTTGAATTTGTCACGAAGATAGTGTCAAAACCATGGATTTGTGCAACAAGACAGGGGAAGGTTGATAGAGGGTCCAGGTGGGGCATGATGCTGAAAGTTGTAAAAGCTGTCAGGATTTTCCTCTTGCTTCCATTCCTCTCCCAGAATAGTCAGTGGCAGCAAAAGAGGGAAAAGGAATAGAGAGAGCAGAGGCAGTGGATGAGGAAGAAAGGGCCTGAGACAAAATTCCGTGGAATGTCTCGGACCCGGATGTAGGTTTCTGAGTTTCTAAGTCCCTGCATCTTTCAGACCACAGAAATGCCATCAATTAAATGCTTCTTGAGGCTGTGTGAGGGGCTAGGCTAAGCTATTTCCTTATTTGAGCTGACAGAAAGTAGCCTGGTTATTCTGGAAAGCTCTGGAATGAGGAATATGTTCACTTCTCAGGACTCCTACCTGAGGAAAGCTGTTTTACCCAGAGGATGTCAGTCACTAACCTGGTAAAAACAATTTGGAACACAGTCAATTAATTATAAGGGAGGAGTTGGATAAGGAGGCAGAAGCTAGAAAAATGGAGAAACCCCCAGAGCCAGCAAGGAAGAAGTGTGTGTCGGGGGGCGGTGGAGGGCTGAAATTCAGCAAGATGAACTACCAAGGAAGGATATGTGGTCTGTGTGCCCACACAAGAGGGGAAAGGGATGGATAACATTATTTCATGAAGGGTGGGAATGGCTAGGTTTAAGTTAGGAACAAGTACAAGATCAAGGATTCCTGGATCTGGTTTGAAATTTCACTGGACAACTATTGTAGCTGTTGAAACCTTTAACTAAAGAGATGCTAGTAATATAGATTTCAATCAAGAGTGCACACAAGCTGTTTTCGCGTGTAGGACACTCTAACTTCAAGACATTCTCCGGCACAGGGAGAGTGTGGAGTTCGGGTCATCCCTCTCAGTATCAGGAGCTGGCCTGCACGGTCATGCTAAGTCACTGGTTAGCTGAACCCTGAATCTATCCCATGCCTTCTGGGGGTTCCAGTCATGGGATGTTGGTAGCTGGCCACTGGGGAAACATCAGGGTGCAGTAGCATGGAGCCATTATCAGAAATGCAAGCAGCTGGGAGTACTAGGAGCCTGGTGATAAAAACTGGGCATCCATCTCCACAAGGTGACTGAAACATTCCTGGCTGGGTAGAGAATGCCTTGGGAGTGGGGAGCAAGTTTGATGGGTTTGCGGTTTGATGGGAAACTAGGTACCTTGGGAAGGGTGGCTGGGAGGAGTGAAAAGGCTAGGCAAAGGAATGGAAAGGAAAAGGAAAACGGGGAGTGGGTTTGGCTAAGGCAATGGATGCTGATTTGAGATTCTAGATGGCTGGTGGAGGTGGTGGCAAAGTGGGAGTCTATTTAACAGGGATGGCTACTAGGGTTGGTAAATTTGCTGCAAGTCATTTGCATTTGCATTCATCACACTAGAAGTCTCAGCCCTCAGAAACCCCTTCCAGAACCTTGTGAACCTGCTCCTGGGGTTCAAACCAACTCTGTTATCATTTCTTTTCACCGCTGACACTTAGCTTGGGTTGGAATAAGATCCAGGACTTAAAATAGAACCCTGGAATCTGTGGAGTGAGTCCCAGCACCACCTTAGAGGGAATATTGCTAGCTGACTGGCTCGAAAAAGCCACCTTAGTCTCCTGGGAATGAGGAGTGCTGTGGGACTACATCACCCAGGGCTGACTGCAACAATTGCTCTCCTCCTCAGAGCTTTCTCCCTGTCCGCCACACCTAAATCAACCAATGGCATTTATTGAGTGCTTACTGTGTGCAAAGCACTGCACTAAGCGCTTGGAGAGTACAATGCAACAAAGTTGGTAGATATTTCTTCTGCCCTACATGGGCTTACAGTCTAAAGGATGAGCTAGAGGAACAATAATTAACCAGTATTAGAACCCCAGCACCTCTTCCACTGCAAATTAGGTACTGGTGAAGAGAAAAGAAAAAAGAAGATATAACCAGATGAATACATGTTTCAACCTAAATGAATTTCCAAAATATTAAACATAAAGAAAAAAACTTTCCTCACAGAAATTCAGATTATAACCCACGTGGATAATGGCTCAAAATAGGGGAACAAATAAGGAAGAGATGTGTAGCAAATCCTTGGGAGAGACGTGTAGCAAATCCTCACCTGTATTCCCCAAATGTTCCATCATCTTCCTTCATGGGTTGGATTTCTGGATCTGCACGAGCATCTTCCTTTTCTTTCACTAAAAAAAAAAATCAAGATTATACAGTTTAGCATTATCATTTGCAGTCTTTTTGCAATTTGTGTGAGTTAAAATACTTTTTAAATTAGGTGGGTATACCAGCTTCACAACAGCTGGAATCAGCAGTACTAACTGTTTTCTAGTTGCAGAATAATTTCAAAAGTGAAAGAATGGGTATTACTTCCTGAAATCTAAAATTAATTGCATCTTCATTTGAAGAACTTTCCATTCAGGTTTTCTGTTTTTTTCTAAGGGGGGGTTCTTTCTTAAATGGCACAGGATTAGATTTAAATATTTTAAAAGCACTACAAAGATACTGCAAATATCAAATTCCATTAGCATAGGGAGGGCATCCGATAGGTGGGATAGCCTCCTTCCACCCAGCCAGCTCCGTCTGCTTTTACCCACTGTCAGAGCACTCGCAAGACAGTGGAAGTTTGGAAACAAAGACCATTATCTGGAGCTGTGAAGAGCTTGAGGACTGCAAGCTTGAGGATTTCTCCCTCTAACTACTGATTTAGTTACTTATTTCAATGCGGCTAAATTCAGGATTGTTCGATCTTTAATTTGCTCTTGTTTTTTGTCATTTATTCTTATCACTCTTTGTCTGTCTTCCACTCAGATTATTAGCTCCATCTAGGACAGAGACCATGTTTAATAGATGATCTGGCATTTTCCCTGGAATTTAGTGTACTTCTTGGCATATAGTAAGCAGTTCATATATTCCATAATAATGATAATATGCTGGTTTCTGTCCGCTCAGTCTATAGTGTCACCTTAATTCCTAGCTGTTTTTTTAACTCCCATATTGTTCGTTGCTAAATTCTGCCATTTTTTCTTCCACATTATTTCCTGGATCTGCCCTTTCTGCTCCTCTTAAACAGCTACCATTTTCATTCAAGCCTTCACCATCTTCCAATTAAACTTAGGGACCACCCTCCTCACAGGTCTCCTGGATGCCAAACATTTCTCTCTTCAGTCTATACTACCCTATGCTTCCTAAATCATCTTTCTAAATCATCTTTCTGTACATACCTCTCCACTCCTCAAATATCTTCGGGGTTGCCCATTTCTCTCCATATCAAGCATAAAGTTCTGACCATTAGTCTTGAGGCATTCCACCAACTCTTTCCCTCCTAGATATTAGCTCTCTTCACCAGCTACTCTTCAGCTTTCTCTGTTCTTGTCTCCCAAACTACCTTTCTTACTGGTGTTGCTCTTGACTCTCACCCCTCTCACCCTTGGTCCATATCTTTCATTTCTGGAATTTTACCTTCAAATCTACCATACTACAGCCTCTCTATCTTTAAAGCTCTCCTGAAATCCTAGCTCCTTTCAGAAGTATTCCGTGATTAATTACCACCACACCAGGGAGTGAGTGTCGACCCACTAGCTGCCCTTGGCACCTACATTTATAAATGATGGGTCAGTGATGGGGAAAAGTTAGGGTGAGAGATGTGTTGAGGGATAGTATGAAAGAGAAATTGAGTAGAACATACAACTGAATAATTGCTCAAGAAGAATGGAACAAAGAATAATAAGTGCTCAAGTGCCCCTTTCTCTTCTGCCTGCCTCTTCTCTCCATCCTCTGTCCCATCTTCCTCCCTCCAGATCTCCAACCTTGTTCTTAGACTGTAAGCTCATTATGGGCAGGGAACATGTCTGCTAACAAATACCATTATTATTATTATTATTAATTATGTTGTATTGTATTCTACCAAGCACTTAGTACAGTGCTCTGCACATAGTAAGAGCTCAATAAATATCATTGATTGATTGAATGATCAAGGATAATAAGGACAAGGAAAATTAAGGAAGACCATACAGGAGAGGAAAGGACACGAGAAGAGGCATATGAGAGGAAAAAAGCAGACTTTCCCACAGAGGAGAAGAGAAGCAGAGGAGAAGAAAGTGACAGAGAGTAAATTACCTCATCTATTTAACCCAGTGACAGAATGAACATCTTTTCTAGACATATGAAAGAAGAACTGTGTTTCTCACCTGGATATTTACCACCCTTATTTCTTCGGATGAAGCAAACAATCAGCAAAATCAAGATAAGAAGGGCAACAGCACACATGAGACCAATGAACCATCCTTGAGTTGCAATGTCAACCTGTCGGCTTGCCATTGCTAGAAAATGGAAGAGGGAAATTATTAGAAGTGTTTTTCATATAATTTTAACATATGTGCATGTTTAAGTTTTCATATCATTCATGTATCATGCAACAGCATAAAAACAATGTTTCTTATCAGTTATGACTATGGTATATTACTTTAAAAGTGTTATTTTCCCATGTTCAGAGTTGCTGCATTGATATTTTAATAAATCCTGACATTTTACTTTAATGACATTTAACACTGAACCTCGCAAAAGCTCTCAAATATTCAATTCCCGGCTCATTATCTCACCACAGTCCAAAACTATTTTCAACATTTTGCCACAGATCATCTTTGAGGGAGAAGATACCTATACTTCATTGTTCCCTGGTGGCTGCAAATTTGAGGGAGGAGGGATAAAAATTTGTGGTTTTCTAATTGCTTTCTGGAATTTAAAGGGCTTTTTGTGGGGGTTTTTTCTAAATTTAGAATTTCTTCTTAGAAATTGTTCCCTGAGAAGCAGTTCTATGGAGAAAGCCCCTGAGAAGAAACTTTAAATTGAATAAAAAGGAACAAAAATTTACAAGCATGGGCAAGTAGTCTTGGGAAACAGTATGGCAGTCATCTCAATTTCAAAGCATATTCTTCTATTTCAAGGAAAATTTGCCTTTTTAAAGGAAATACACCAAAGATGCACAAATAGTCTTGTTTATGAAGAATATTTTTATGAGAAATGGGAAATACTTGATGTTGGAAAATACCTTTCTTCACATTCTATTTCTGGCTGGTATGCTGGTTTAATAACTGTATTTTTAGAGGGCTACACTTTTTCCATACTCAAGGAAGAAGAGACTGTTCTCTCTTTATATCAAAGCATGCCTGTGTCAAATATAATAATTAAATTCAATTGAACATGTCAAGCATAGTTGGTACAAAGCATTGTATTCACTTTATTGAATCTGTAGTATGTAGAAAATTTTATAATATATGATTTTATTTCCTCTTCTCTTTTTCACAGATTACAAGAAATGGATACAAATGAAAACTTAAAGGTGATTAGAAAGGTTAAAATGCATTTTTTTGCCAAATAAAATCAGAAAAGGAATGGTTTTCTCTAGATTGCAGCTGGTATTTATGCTAGACTGTAAGCCCGTTGTTGGGTAGGGACTGTCTCTATATGTTGCCGATTTGTACTTCCCAAGCGCTTAGTACAGTGCTGTGCACACAGTAAGTGCTCAATAAATACGATTGAATGAAATGAATGAATATTCCAACAATTACGCACTTCATTACATACAACATGGAGACATGTGTGTAAAAATTGAGATATCTCCCACTAGGTGTTCAACCTGAAGGGCCTGCCATTAACCAGCTTGGACTTACTTGTTGCTGTATGTTTACTAGTCACTAAAAAGTCAGAGTAAATTTAAAGTTTGTGAATGTTGTAGTACAAAATTAGCCTGTAGTGCACACCATCAAACCTGATGAATATGGCTGCACTGGCTAGAGACTTTTCTGGACTTTCACGTCTAATGGTGATGTCCTAGTATTTGGTGGCCCGCTGTATTTCTGGCATTTGATATTCTGATGGATTCTGTGGTTTGGGCAACAGGCTAAAACACGTTATTTTTCCAAAGTTTTAGAAGTTAGGCTGATCATAGATGATGCCTATGAGTGTTTGTACAGCAAATGGGAGTTTTGTGACACAACATTTATAACAGAAAGTGAGCAAGATTGGCTGTGGCCCCTGATGAAAAGTAGATACTGAAATAGCATTTTAATGGAGATTTGTTTCCCACACATGCCTGAAAATGCAAAATATGCAAACATTAGACTCTGACTTTAATGGAAAAATAACATGATGTAAAAGCCATAGGCACAATTTTACCCAGTTATTTGTATTCTTTTGACTAATTTTATTTCTAATAGGAAAAGACTTAAAACTCAGGATCCCTTAGAATCCAGAATTTCCTATAAGGAGAAAATTCATGCTTTCCCTTCCTCTTCTCTTCCACCTTGTTGATTTTCATCCTGAGTCAGCCCCACAACCTGACATAGAAGAGGCAGGCAGCCACAGCATGCAAGCTTGTATTCATGCGAGCACAGTATGGTCAACCGGAAAGCTATACAATCAGACATACAATGAAACATCTAGTTATTTTATTATAAATTGTTTTCATTACGATTACTTTCTTTGCCACGGGGGTGGCCTGAGTATGCTTTTTACTCTTATGTTCTGCTAATTTGGCATGCCCTTCCAATGCTTTTAACACCCTCTTGAATTTCTAAAGCACGGCTTTGACATTACCTAAGCAAACAACTCAAATCATTTTGTGATTTTGCCAGCACAGAAACTGTGAAGGTGGATCAAGGACAAAAAGCAAGTGGTAATAGAAGGTGATACTCTGAAATGTGGGTTCTGCACTGAATTATGGGGGAGTGGAGGATAAAGCGGGTTGACAGCAGGGAAGTTTCTGGGAAGAAGCTTCTGGGAAGCTTCAGGGAAGAGGTGAGATTACAGGGACTGCAGCTGACCTCACTTCTAACCCTGTGGGGAAGGCCAGAGAGGATCTCTTCTCTGCCTGCAGTTCACCTTCCCAACTGCCTTAAAATGGCTTGTTCCTTTCCGCAGTCAGACATCTATTGGCTGCTTACAGATCTGAATGCTATAGCTTGTCTTGCCCTGAGCATTTCAGGAGAGACTCAAGGACCTGAGGAGTGAGGGGAATAGAGATGGGAGCTCAGGAAGTGTTATGGACACCCTCACAGTTGAGGTAGCTACAGAAGCTTCTTGAATATGAATGCTTTAGTTGAGTGGTTCAAACAGAATCACAACAGTGATTTCTCAACAGCAATGTGTTCTTCAGAACTAGGATGTGTCTATCTCATGAAGAAAGAAAAGAGTAAGTGAATAAATCAGATATAGGGAAGTGATGAGGAGCCTCTCATATTGTCTGGGAACTTTTTGTCACCCAGAAGTCTGTCTTAGGATGCAGAAAGGGTCACTAAGGAGCTGGTTAGGTGCCCTTCGATGGGGAAATTGGATCTCTGAAGACAGCTTGACTCTAGAAAGACATAGTTGGAACTCTTTTGTGAGAATCTGTATTTATCATTAGCATACATTATGAGTTTTGCCGATAGTTTTTTGAGTTGGGCTTTTTCTCTGAGTGAGGTCTCCTCCAACCATTTCACATCCTGCTTACCTTAACTGTGATTTCCACTATCATTCCCCATTCTCCGAGGTCCTTGTTGTAGTTAAATTAGACTCCAAATAAGGGTGTATGTGTTTGTGAGCTAAGGGAAGGCAGCTGCCTTTTGCTTTGCTCAGGAGGCAATGTAGATTTGGGGAACAGTGATTTTCACCTCTTCCAGAGAACAGAACAGTTCCAGTCAACATTGTAAATCTTACCAAACCTTCTCTTTCCCAGCCATCTCTCCAGAGGATGTTTCCTCTTACTCTCAAATTTGATCCCCTTAATCCATTTCCTGTACTTTGCACCCTTTCACCTGCTCCCACCCCTCTCCTATCCCTTACCACCTTTATCCTTTCTCACTTTCTCCCTGCAATGGAAACTGTCTTCATTGGATCCCATTATTTCTTCCAGAAATCTCCTTCTGTCATTTTTGCCCAAACTCCTTGAATGAATTTTGCACATTTGCTGTTTTGATTTCCTCTCCTCTAGTTCTCAACTTGATCAACTGCAATCTTTTTTTTGCTCCTTTCCTTCCCATGAAACTGACCTTTCCAAGACCTCTAATGACCTCTACATAATCAAGACAAATGGGCTCTGTCTTAACCCTCTTTGACCTCTCAACGACCTTCACTATTGTTGGCCACTCCCTCCTTCTGAAAATTCTATTCTGTTTGCTTTTATTGAGTTCTTTTCCTAACTTTTCTGCTCACTTCTTCTCTTTCGCATTCTCCGAGTCTCCATCTCTCACCCCTCCTCTAATTATCACTAGAATGGAAGCTCCTTGAGGGAATAGATCATGTCTACTAAATCTATTATCCTCTGCCAAGGGCTTAGTATTGTACAGCACACAGCACAGCAGAAGCTCAATAAATGCTATTGATTATGGGTATCCTAGAAAGTTTTGTTCTGGCTCTTCTACTCTTCTAACTATACACTACTTGCTCAGGAAGTTTTTATTTGGTTTCAGACACCACCTCTATGTGGATCACTCTTTAGTCTACTTCTGGTTTTACCATTTTCCCTATTACCAACTACCTAATACCAGGATAAGTTTCCAGGTTTTCTGCCAATGATACCCCTCTTATCAACTCTCTTTACTCTCTTTCTTCCCAGCTCATTCTCCTTTTTCCCCCAAGATAATCTTATAACTGTCCCTTGCTCTCCTGTCTCTGTCCTTTGGCTCGAACTGTTCCTCCACAACTTTATCCATGTTCGAAGGCCTCCCCAAATCCTAAGTCTTCTCCAATTAACACTCTGCATCACAAACTGAGTCATCCCAACAGCCACCTCTACCCCTTAAACATTAATATCAATCCTCAGCACTTGTGTATAAATATGCAATCAACAGCACACTGAATTCTTTCTTCTCATTTCACTGTTTGCAAATCACTATAACGTCTGAATTAAAACTGCATGAATAATGCAGTTTGGCTTTTGAACCCTTCACTCCTTTGAAACTACACTCTCTGAGGTCATCAGTGAAACTCCTTAGAGTCAAGCTCCAAAGGTGATACTGCATCCTGGACTTTTTTGACCACTCAGTTGCTTTTGACACCTTGGACTGACCTGCTTCTTGAAACACTCTGAGTTCACAATTTTACCAACCCAGAACTAACCTGGCTCTTCTCCTACCTCTCTGACTGCACTTTTTCAGTTTTGTTCACTGGCTTCTCCTTTCTCTCTCATCCCCTTTACTGTGGACTTCCCCCAAGCTTTTGTTTTGGGTTCTCTCCTTACTCTACACTCACCCTCTTGGGAAGCTCATCAAGACACCTGGTTTCAGGTATCACCTCTATGTGGATGACTCCCAAATCAATCTCTCTAGCCCTGACTTTTTCATCTGACCAAAAATCTCACATCCCCACTCAGATGCCCTGCTGGTATCCTCAAATTCACCATGTTGGAGACAAAATTCATCATATTTCCCTTTAAATCTACTTTTCTCCCTAAACTTACCATTTTAGTAAATAACACTATCTCACCTCATTACTCTCCTACTACAACCCAGCCCGCACACTTTGCTCCTCTAATGCTAAACTTCTTACTGTGCCTCAATCTTGATTATCTTGCTGCCGACTCCTGCCCACGTCCTATCTTTGGCCTGGAATGCCCTGCCTCCTTCAAATCCAGGACAATTATTCTCCTCCCATTCAAAGCCTTACTGAAGGCGCATATCCTCCAGGAGGTCTTCCCTGACTAAGCCCCCCCTTCCTTCTTTCCCACTCCCTTCTGTGTCACCCTGACTCGCTTCCTTTGTTCTTCCCCTTTTCCAGCCTCACAGCACTTATATACATATCTGTAATTCATTTATTTACATTAATGTCTGTCTCCCACCTTCTATACTGAAAGCTCATTGTGGGCAGGGAGTGTATCTATTTATTGTTGCATTATACTCTCAAAGGCACTTAGTACAGTGCCAGGCACACTGTAAGCACTGAGTAAATATATTTGAATGAACTACCATCCTTTCTTTCCCAGAAGGTCACAACCTCTATTTTTCACAGTCTTTCAACTCACCCACTGAATCTACTGGAAAATCCTGACAGTTCCTGCTACACATCATTTCCCATGTCCACTTCTTCCTCTCTAACCAAACTCCTGTTATCTGGTATATGCTGTGGTCTTAAACCACTAGACTATTTGCACCAGCTTCTTTGCTAGCCTCCTAATATCCAACCTCCCCCTTCCCCCACATTCTTTATTATATGTTGCTGCATGGTTCAGCATGGGCCTAGGATTCAGAAGGTCATGGGTTCTAAACCCAGCTCTGTCACTTTGATATGACCTTGGGCAAGTCACTTCACTTCTCTGTGCCTCAGTAACCTCACCTCTAAAATGGAGATTGAGACTGTGAGCCCCATTTGGGACAGGGACTGTGTCCAACCCGATTTGCTTCTATCTACCCCAGCACAGTGCCTGGCACTTAGTAAGCATTTAACAAATACTATTATTATTATTATCATAATAATGTAAAATGGGGATTGACTGTGAGCCCCCCGTGGGACAACCTGATCACCTTGTATTCCCCCCTCCAGCACTTAGAACAGTGCTTTGCACATAGCATGTGCTTAATAAATGCCATTATTATTATTATTATTATTATTATCTTCAGGAAGCATCACACAGCCCATATCTCTCCTCTCCTCAAAACTCTAAACTGGCATCCTATGTCTTTCCTCATCAAACAAAAACTCCTCACAATTGGCTTCAAGGCTCTCTACCAAATCACTTACCTTACCTATCTGGTCTTTTACTCTGCTTTTCCCTGACTCACTCCCTTTATTTTCATGAAGGCAACCTTCTAGCTGTACCTTGCTCTTAACTTTCCAGCCCCCATCCCATCATTCACTCTTGCCCCTGTTGAAAATTAATTCCCTTCCCAAATAAAGTCCACTCACTGCTCTCCCCACATTCAAAATACTCCTAAAATTTCACCCTGAACAGCAAGGCATTTCTAATCAATTTCCCAGCACTTTAAGCTCTACGAACCCATCAGCTGGTTCTAGCACTTACTGACCTCCACACATCCTCAGTACTCCTTATATATTGTTATTCAATTATATTTTTTAATGACTCTAGTAAATATTTTTATGTTTGTCTCTCTCATTAAACTGTAAGTTCCTTGTGGGAAGGGAATATGTCACTTCTTAATAAACACTTATTACTTAGTAGCTCAATAAATGCTACTAATACTTCTACTACTGCTGCTGCTGGTAGCTATGTTTTCCTACTCTTTGCCATTGCATTTATGTTACCTGTGTCTGTCTGCTCCCCCATTACATTGTAAACTCCTTGAGGACAAAGGGCCATTTCTTCTACTTTGTATGATCCAAAGCACCTATTATAGTGTTCTGCACACAGTAGATAGTCAATAAGCAGTCAATCGTAGTCACTGGGCATTTACTTTGTACAGAGTACTGTACTAAGTGCTTGAGAAAGTACAGGGCAGTCGAGTTGGTAGACATAATCCCTGTCCAAAATATGTTTACTGGTTTACAGGGTGCAGAAAGGGGGATACAGACATAATAATAAATTATAGATAAGGGAAATAGCAGAGAATAAGGCTATGGGCCTAAGTGCTGTGGGGCTGGGAGTGGAGTGAATATCAAGTGCTCAAGGGGCATACAGATCCAAGAGCACAGATCACACAGAAGGGAGAGAGAAAGGAAGGGAAATGTGGGCTTAGTTGAGGACGGCCTCTGAGAGGAAATGTGATTTTAAGAAGTCTTTGAAGGTGGGGGAAAATGGTGGTATGGTGTATGTGAGGGAGGAGAGAGTTCCCAGCCAGAGAGGGGACATGGTGGTGAGATAGATGAGACTGAAGAACAGCGAGTTGACTGGTGTTAGAGAAGCCAAGTGTGAGGTCTGGGTTGTTGTAAGAGATCAGTGAAACGAGGTAACAATCAATCAGTCAATGGAATTCATTGAGTGCTTACTGTGTGCAGAACACTGAACTAAGCATTTGGGAGAATACAATTCCAAAGAGGTTAGAGGGGGAGAGCTGACTGAGTGCCATAAAACTGATGCTAAGGAGTTTTTGCTTGATGAGGAAGTGGATGGGCAACCACTGGAGGTTTTTAAGGAGTGGGGAGGCACAGACTGAACATTTTCATGGACAAATGAAATACTGAGGTTGACGATGATGATGATAAAAGGAATGGAAAATACAGTTATGCAGGCTCATGAAAAATTATACCCATACATAAGGAGGATAAGATGAGTAACAGGGTGCGCAGTTAGGCTCACTCTGCTGGATTTAGGCCAGATAACCAAATATGAGTATTTAAAGAACCCACAATTCTTTAGGGACAGGATTAGAAAAATGAATTCCAGGAAAAGAGATGAAGATATTTTAAATGATGTTAAAGGGAAGACGGATTTGGCAAAATTCCACTCCCCCCCCTCCACCCCCCGATAGAAGGGAAAATTAATAACGGGTGATATATTTGCTATTACTCTATGAATCTTGATGCTGTGGCATAACAGTAGTACGACAATACTGACATGCTGGTATATGGGGTCTTGTATCACCCCCACAAGTTTCCTCATGAAACTAATAGTGGCAGCAACATATACACATCAATAAAAGGAAAATATAATCATATAATATCATGTAAAATCAGAAGCTGAATATGTTTTAAAGGAGAATTGTACTGTTAGCATTATATTATCCTTTATTCAAATCAACATAGAATATATTTCAAGGTAAAAATTCACTTCCTTAAATTGTCTGTGTAATAAGGTGACTAAAGACACATAATATAATATAATACTGGAGTGTAATATTTGTAATTCAATATTAATATATGAAACACCACTCTTTATTGAAAAAGAGAATTACTCATATTTTTGTGACGTGAAAAAGCCTTTGGATTTCATAATTTTCTTTATAAACTACTTATTGTGGCAATAATACTTCATACCTTAAATAACTAACATATATGGTATTTACATTAATGAGTTCAAAAAACATATTTCAAGTTTGCACATTGGCAATCAATATTCCCAACAATTAAAATGTCAACTGCGTATTTTTCTTGCTACAGATAACTTTATTAATGTTATCATTTACTTCTCTTGTACTCTAATCACACTTCAGGTCCTCCTGAAACCATTAGGGGATATAATACTATGGGACATCATCAGCATGCAAATCCGTTCAAGGCGATTAAATTATGTCGAATAGCAATTTCAAATGATGGGCATAAGAACTTTTTTTTTAACAACTATGCCAGGTCTATAGTAGCAAAAGTGAAGTGGAGAATTTTGTCATTTATCTGGATGATCTGAGCAGAGATAATTTTTTCCTGAACTATCATGATATTCCCCCCAAAAAGAGTTCCATTTAATCATTTCAATTCTCCATCTCTTGATAGGTTAGACCCAAGTGTATCCCTTCAGCAATAAATGTTCTATGATACAAAAAACCACTGTACCGAATGCTTTAGTCAATATGTTCCTAGAAAAGGCTCAGTCACACGTAACTCTATTAAAATTAATTCTATAATTGGAGTAACTGAACATGTTCTAATTCTGAATGAAACAGAATGGACCACAGTGTGCCTCACCTGGACCTGTCTCAAACATATCCTCTGAACTCACATAACCAGAATCCCCCTCAGCACCAACTCGGACTTTATATGCTGTTCCCGGCGTTAAGCCCGTTAACCCAAAGAAGCTTCGAGAACCATTTACAATTTCTTTTCTCCATTCTTCTTTGCCTAGGGACATTTTATAAAGACAATGTTTTGAGTTACTTTAAGAGTAACTTCTAATAGACAGGAAAACACATTGCACAGTCTAATGAGTAGATGCAGGTTATTTGGTTTGGATTTTCAGAAATGGCAATGGTTTTAGTCAAATGTTAATTACAAACACATCAGTGAATGGAAAAAAATAAAAAAAAAGGGCTAACTGCTGCCCAGGAATTCCACGAGAACACTGATTAAATTATCTGAACATAGGATTATACGGATTCAAAAATATTTGGAAAGATAGTCTATTGAACTTAAATTCTTGAAGTTGAACTTCTTGAAGTTGAAGTTCTTAAGTTGAACTTGATTCTCTCCTCTGGGATGAGGGAGGAGAATTACTTGGGCTTTGACTGGAAAAGAGCTTCCTTCTCTTTCTCTCTATTCTCTCTACAAATCCACTGTCAGAAGCCAGAGTTCAGAGCACAACAAGTCTGTTCTGAGGAGGCTTCAAAAGGAGGAAATGGGGACTTGGAAGGTGGGGAAGAAGAAGGCTTGACTTGGGGTCACAAGAAATGTCAGAAAAGAGAACTGTGAGGGAGCTGAAAGGTCAATGACGAGAGGTGAAAAGCTGCCCAGAAAGAAGAAACAGTATTAAGGGATGCAAACAAGAGGGTCAATGAAAAGAGAGAAAATAGAAATTTCCATGCCCTGGCAAATTATCGATAAAGTCAGTTGATTGAAAATAACCATATAGTAAAAAAAAGGTTACTTTTATTAAGAACTACTACTACTAATGTCTAAGTGGAAATGGGGATAATTGATTCTTGTTTTCCAGGGGTGATTCTTTGAGCTATTAAAAATACCTCCCCAAAAAATGAAAACCAAAAAAAAAAAATAGAGAATTTACTGCTCTTGGGATCTATTCATCCATGAACACATGGTAGGTGTTTCTCAAACTAAGAACATTAGTATTTTAGCTCTCCTATGTTGTCCAATAGATGTTGAACTTGAACTTATGTACATATTTTTATATTCTACTGCTTCCCCTTGCCTATAATTTATGTTATGTAGGTCTCCCCTGTTAGACCGTGAGCTCTCTGAGGGTAGAGATCATGTCTACCAACTCTGTTGTAATGGTACACAGTGAGTGCTCAAGAATTTATTATTGAGTACAGAAAGCCTGGATTTCAAATCAGTGATAAGATTTTTAAGATACTGTCTTTTAATATCTTCTTTGAACAAGCATTTTTAATATTTTTCTTCTTGTATAAAATTGAGCAAAACTCTCCCTGCAGTTGGCAGGTGGCTGGACAATTAGGAAGCCCTAGAGAAACACCCTATCTATTATGTTGCTCCTGAGATGCCCTGAGTTGCCCACCAACAGCAAAGGGCAGGGATGGGACATGCCAGAATGTGACTGGAAGCTGGGCATGAGTGGCAATTCTGTAACTTAAACTCTAGTAATCAATATGTTCCTGGCAGGAGCATGTTATCTTTTGTGACTAAGGCAGCAAAGGTTTTGAGCTCATGGCTAAGACCAGGAGACAGAGAACTTGAAGAGGAGGAGAGGACAGAGAAGGAAGCTTTATTTTTCTACCAAGGACGAGAGGAAGCAGTGTCAGAGCCTCCCAGTTGTGGAGGGGAGAATCAAGCTTTCACCCACAACTTTAGAAAAAATGTTTCCATTCACCTTTTTTTTTTCCACAACACAGATTTTAGTCCTTCATTTTAAAACTTGGCCCTGCATGGTTGAATGGTGCATACAGTAGCAGCGTGGCTCAGAGGAAGGAGCACGGGCTTCGGAGTCAGAGGTCATGGGTTTTAATCCTGGCTCCGCCACTTGTCAGCTGTGTGACTTTGAGCAAGTCACTTAACGTCTCTGTGCCTCAGTTTCCTCATCTGGAAAATGGGGATTAAGACTGTGAGCCCCATGTGAGACTACTTGATTACCTTGTATCCCCCCCCCAGCGCTTAGAACAGAGCTTGCAACATAGTAAGCACTTAACAAATGCCATCATTATCATTATTATTACAGAACAAGGGGCTACTAGCACTCTATGAAAAATATGTTGCCAATTAAGTACCAGGGATATTAGTGAAAAGCCAGTTTGTTCGAAAATTTGACTCATTTTCTGGTTCCAATTTAGTTTTGCTCATTTGAACAACTTCTGTTCAGTCTGGAGGGCAGACAGCTTTTAAAATGAAGGCCATAATGGTGGGCTATATTTGATGACTAATATCTCTTTAAATTTATTTTTAGAATCATTAAATGAAATTGCTTCTTACGGCCTGCTATACCATATTCAACATATAAGTTCACATGATCTGGTCCCTCATACTGCCAACTGATATTTGCATAGGTCTCAGCAGCTGCTGCTGTAACATTCCTTATCCTTGGATTAACTGGTGACACTAAATACATAACAGACAAAGAAAACGTGAAAATACAGCTCTAAATACACCACTGTAATGAAGCATAAACGTTTTGAAACACAAACCTCAACACCCCCCCCCCCAACAAAATCACCATATTTTTAAAATTTAAGGTCCATTTTCTATGGCATCATTTTCATCACGATAGTATTAGATTACAATAAAATAATAGTATGTTATTGCAGTCTCAAATCAAAAGGTAAAGTTCAAACTATAGATCATACCATGAAGGTCCTATATTCATATTGCTCTTATTTAAATTTATAATCCTGGAAAAGATCATAACCTTAATCTCTAGAAGGATGAGAAAAGTGTGAAAAATTCGTATTACTTGAACTTGGCTCTTACCCAAAACATAGGAAAGCACTATACTAATCTATTCTAGTTGTGTGAGTGTTTAAAACCCCTGCAATAAGCACTTATCCACTGTCTCTAGAAACAAAGCGTTGGACAGTGAATTTTGAAAAAAAACCCTGCAACAATCCAGAACGATGAATAAAGCATTAAACAGAAGTCAAAGAGTACACTAAACTGCAGCAGTGAACACAATTTCCAGATTCCATTTCGGAACTCCACAATTCCTTCACTTCTGGTTGTGAACATGTCTGTTCAGTTACCTTTTATGTGCTTCTATTAAGGATCACGACACCTACAGATTGTGTGTTTCACAGAGAAAGCTTCTAAATATCTTTTATCAGAGAAAATAGGAAAGGAAAAAAAAGTAAAACTATTTTCATCTGGTACATCAAAATAAACATAACCACATGTCTGCTGTGTGACCTTGGGCAAGTCACTTAACTTCTCTGAGCTTCAGTTCCCTCATCTGTAAAATGGGGATTAAGACTGTGAGCCCCATATGGGACAACCTGATCACCTTGTATCCCCCCCAGCGCTTAGAACAGTGCTTTGCACATAGTAAGCGCTTAACAAATGCCGTTATTATTGTTATCATTATTATTATAACCAAATCCAGAAAGACCATGGGTTTAGGAGTTGGATGATGCAGGTTCTTCTACTGTCTCTGTCACTTGCCTGCTGTGTGGCCTTGGGCAAATCACATAGCTTCTCCATGCCTCAGTTTCCTCATCTGTAGAATGGGGATAATGATTCCTCTATTTCCCTACAGTACAGCGATGTTGTGAAGACAAAAATGAACTAAATAATGTGAAAGCACCAAAGTGCTCTATCGTATCAAGGTATAATCATTGTGTGTATTATAGTTGCAGCGTGGCTCAGTGGAAAAAGCACGGGCTTTGGAGTCAGAGGTCATGGGTTCGAATGCCGGCTCCACCACTTGTCAACTGTGTGACTTTGGGCAAGTCACTTCTCTGGGCCTCAGTTCCCTCATCTGTAAAATGGGGATGAAGACTGTGAGCCCCACGTGGGGCAACCTGATCACCTTGTAAATTCCCCAGGGCTTAGAACAGTGCTCTGCACATAGTAAGCACTTAATAAATGCCATTATTGTTATTATTATTATTATTATTTCAAGCAATGCTAACTCATTCATAAAATACTTGTAAAATTAGAGCTCAGGTGCATTTTTCCAAGTGTGCTAATTTACTACCGAATAAATTACTTAATTTGATCCCTTTTCCATTAAGGATCAAAATTTGTGAAGAAATTCATGTTCATCATCATTCGCAATAACTCTGCCCTCTCTTCTGCTTAGCAAAATTACTTCTCCTCCCTTATCGACTCCCGTGCCTTTTGTCCCTACTAACTATTCCAAATGTTCAACATCCTGCTGAAATGCCCCAGGATTCTCACCTTCCCCTAATAATCTTGACAACTACTTTGTAGACAGAGTACAAACTAGCAGGCATGAGCACCCTAAAACCTCACCTTTAACTCCCTCTCACCCTCACAACCACTCTGTCATTCTTCTCAGGCATTTCTCAAGAGGAGATATCCCACCTGCTTACAAACTCTGCTCCCTCCACCTGAGACTCTGACCCCATCCCCTCTCACCTGGGAAACAGAGTAGCCTAGTAGGTGGAAGGAGCGTGGGCCTGGGAGTTGGAAGATGTGGGTTCTAATCCCGGCTCCACCATTTTCCTGCTGTGTATCCTTGGCAAGTCACTTCACTTCTCTGGACCCTAGTTTCCTCATCTTTAAAATGGTGATTCAATACCTGTTATACCTTCCCACTAGACTGTGAGCCCCATGTGAAGCAGGTACTTTGTCTGAGCCGATTATCTTGACTCTACCACAGTGCTTGGAACAAGCTAGGTTATTACCAAATACCACAATTATTGTTACCTGCTAAGAACCCTGAACACTAGAAATGATGAGGAAAAACCAAAGGTTCAATCCAAAGACTTGCAGTTACTAACAAGTAGACAACTAATAGCTATATTTTTTTTACCAAAAAGAAAGATTATTTTCATGCTACTGTAACTCTTCAATACATGACATTAAATTAGTACATCACAGCTTGAAACTGTTTAACTCACCTGGAAATATTATCCCCCAAATAGTTTGCAGAACTTAAATGTGCAGAACAAGAGTATATTCTAGAATCTGATTGGTACCTGGAATCTTTTCTAACAGTGAAGAAATTATAGTAAACCTTGAGGCAGAGATTAAACAAATAGACTAGTAGATCTTACTAAAATTCATCTAATTCTAATCAGAATTTTCTGAGACTGACATTTCCCTCTAGTCTAGGGTGAAGGAGTGTCAGAAGGGTTGAGGGGGGAGGAATGGATGAAGGGGGTGGGAGGGGAGGACTGAAAAGCAGCTACTTTCAGGCATAACATTTCCTCCTAGACATTGGCACTGATTTAGCCCTTTGGGTACAACATTAAAGGCAAAGAACCATAGAGTATACTGATAAAGTTTTCCCCGAAGTTTGTATGTCCTCAAGACAGAAGTACGTGGATATCATTATTCTATATTCATTTCAAAAAATCATCCTATTTTCTCTTTCTCATATCTAACAGCACAAAATTTAAAGATTTACAGAGTCATGCAAGGTTTATTTTACCTTTGCCTGCACCTAGAGAAGGTGGTAGAATACCAGCTTTAATAGAGGAAAATAGAAGGACATATATGATTAGATGCCAAACAGAGCATGTAGTTATATATATATATATATATATACATATATAAAATATATATCAAATTTTAATATAAGTTAAAAATTAGAAGTGTATTACATATCGACTTCTGGTCTCCATATCACTGATAATCAAACCTAAAGTTCATGTATTGATTGTAATATATTATTTAAATGCTAACTAAAATATGCTTTAGGCCAGGCTATGGATGATTAAAATGAATTTATCATGGAGAAAAGCCAAACATTTATAATATCTGTGAAAAATATCATTTAATTATTAGTGATTTAAAGACACTGAGAAATATTAAGGGTACCATGCTTTAGATACTTTGATTTCTCAAGTATTTGCAAGAATTGGTCCATAAAAAGTCAGAAAGACTTAAGTAAGTGCAGTGAAAATTACAAAGTTTACCAATGATCCCCTTCTTGCTATTACCATTGTCAGTGCTGTGTTGCTTCCTTTGTCCTAGATACAATACATTCGTTTTTCTTAAGTAATGAAAATTGGCAAATTTTTCTGGGAATACATTCATTAATGCTTTCATTAATTATTTTAAGGGGCATAAAATAAGAAGCAAATACAATTTTTCATAAGTATATACTTCCTCATAAAGAAAGAAAAAGTGTGCATTTATTTTAGGGCAGCTTAGCGAAATGTTAATGAATGTGAAGACTCCTTCATACATACCCATCTTACCTTCATCCATAGTTGTTACAGCTTCCTCTGTTATTTGGTTTCCAGAACCCACTGATGTTTGTGCAGAGAAATAAAACTTATACCGTGTGCTGCAATTTAATTGTTTTAAAATGAAGCTGGTCTCGTTGGCTGGAATTTCTACCTCTATCAAAGGGCCTAGTTCATGTGTGCCATTAACTGTGATGGAAAAAAAACTAGTCAGTATTAATTATCGCAACTTCTCCACCTGCACCCCTGACTCCATCCCATCACACTTATCGAAGTGCTTGCTCCCTCCCTTTTTCCCTTCCTGATCGCCATCTTCAATTGTTGACTCTCCACTGGCTTCTTCCCCGCTGCTTTCAAACATGCTCATGTCTCCTCTGCCCTAAAAAAAACCCTCCCTTGAGCCCACGGCTCCCTCCACTTATCACCCCATCTCCCTCCTACCATTCCTTTTCCAACTCCTTGAGTCAGTTGTCTACCCAAGCCGTCTTCACTTCCTCTCCTCCAATTCTCTCCTTCACCCCCTCCAATATGGCTTCTGCTCCCTTCGCTACACAGAAACTGCTCTCTCAAAGTTCACCAGTGATTCTCTTCTTGCCGTACCCAGGGAGCCGTACTCCATCTTAATCCTCCCTAACCTCTCAGCTGCTTTCAACACTGATGACAACCTCCTTCTCCTGGAAACATTGTCCAACCTCGGCTTCACTGACACAGACCTCTCCTGGTTATCCTCCTACCTCTCTGGATGCTCCTCCTCAGTCTCTTTGGCAGATGCCTCCTCTGCCTCCCACCTCCTAACTGTGGGAGTCCCTCAGAGCTCAGTTCTGTATCCTCTTCTAATCTCCATCTCCATCCATTCCCTTGCAGAAGTCATTCACTCACATGGCTTCAACAACCACTTCTATGTGGATGATTCCCAACTATACATCTCGAGCCCTTATCTCTTTCCTCTGCAGTCTCTCATTTCCTCCTGCCTTCAGAACATCTCTACTTGGATGTCCCACCAACACCTCAAACCTAACATGTCCAAAACAGAACTCCTTATCTTCCCACCCAAACCTTGTCCTCCCCTGACTTTCCAATCATTATAGGCAGCACTACTATCCTTCCTGACTCACAGGCCCGTAAACCTGGCATTACTTGCAACTCATCTCTCTCATTCAACCCACATATTCAATCTGTCATGAAATCCTATTGGTTTGACCTTCACAACATCAATAAAATCCACCATTTCCTCTCCATCCAAGCTGCTACCATGGTAATCCAAACACTTATCCTCTCCCGCCTTGATGACTGTATCAGCCTCCTTGCTGACCTGCCAGCCTCCTGTCTCTACCCACTCCAGTCCAATCTTCACTCTTCTTCCCAGATCATTATTCTACAGAAACGTTCGGTCCATGTTTCCCCACTCCTCAAGAACCTCTAGTGGTTGCCCATCCACCACCACATCAAACAGAAACTCCTTACCATTGGCTTTAAAACATTCAATCACTTTTTCCCCTCCTACCTTACCTTGCTGCTTTCCTATTAGAACCCAACCTGCACACTTTCCTCCTCTAATGCCAATCTACCAACTGTACCTTGATCTAGCTGCCGACCTCTTGCCCATGTTCTGCCTGTGGCCTGGAATGTTCTCCCTCTTGATATCTGACAGATGACCACTCTCCCCACCCTTCAAAGCCTTATTGAAAGCACATCTCCTCCAAGAGGCCTTTCATGACTAAGCCCTCATTTCCTCTTCTCCCGCTCCCTTCTGCATCACCCTTGCACTTGGATTTGCACCTTTCATTCACCACTTACTCAGCCACACAGCATTTATGTACATATCATTAATTAATTTATTCATATTAGTGCCAGTCTCCCCCTCTAGACTGTAAGCTCATTTTAGCTAGGGAATGTGTCTACCAACTCTCTGTATAATATCACAAGCAGTTAGTACAGTGCTCTGCACACAGGAAGCACTAAATAAATATGATTGATTAGAAACTCTGTCAGTACAAACAATAGCATTCCTCTGAAATCTTTAAAGCAGCTCTAAGGGCTATATTTTTACATCCAAGAAATTCAATATATGCAATATCAAAATCAGCTTGATAAACATTAGGTAATGATAAAATAATCCCAATGTGTATTTTAAAGTTCTAATCCCAGCTCTGCCACTTGTCTTCTATAATAATAACAATAGTGATGATGGTATTTGTTAAGCGCTTACTATGTGCAAAGCTGCGGTGCGGGGGGAGGATACAAGGTGATCAGGTTGCCCCATGTGGGGTTTACAGTCTTAATCCCCATTTTACAGATGAGGTAACTGAGGCACAGAAAAGTTAAGTGACTTGCCCAAAGTCACACAGCTGAGAAGTGGCAGAGCCAGGATCGGAACCCATGACCTCTGACTCCCAAGCCTGGGAGTCTTTCCACTCTCTTTCCACTGAGCCACACTGTTTTTATGTGACCCTGGGCAAGTCACTGCACTTCTCTAAACCTCAATTACCTCATCTGTAAAATTGGGATTAAGCCTGTGAGCCCATGAACTGTATCCAACTTGATTAGCTTAGATCTAACTCAGTGCTTAGTACAGTGCCTTGCACAAAATAAGTGCTTAACAAATACCATTTAAAAAAGGCTCTTTCTAGTTCATTTCTGCAATTGATGTTCTTGCTTGGCATGGAGTGATGTCTATTTTATTACTAGTGGAAAAGATCAAGGGATTAGATATGGAAGATCTGGTTTCTAATCCTAGATCTGCCAATACATTATTGGTTTTCCTCAGACAAGTCATTTAAATCTCTTTGTGCCTCAGTTTCCTCATATGTAAAATAGCATTAAATTAGCTGCTCTCTCTATGACTCTGAAATTTGTATAGGACAGGGACGGTGTCTGATATGACCATTTTTTTATCTTCCTAACATTTGGCACAGCATTTGGAATCATAGTGCTTAATAAATTGTAATACATTCTTTCTTTTTAATTTTCATTTTCCCATACCATAAAATGTATATAAATCTAGATACATTCATTTGAGAAATTTTTCTCTACAGTTTGGTGTCAATTCGTGTTTGTTGCCACCCAGCCCCTTATGTATGAATTTACATACTTCAAAGTATGAGAGGATTAGGTTTACAAAAACCAGGAGATAGCAAAATAGTCAAAATTTTATTGTTTGAAAATGACATTCCCAACTTTACTATTTCCTTCTTATCTATCTGACTTAATTTAATTGAATTTTATTATTTGAATAAATGGTGGCACTATAAAACTATCTGTAGTGTCCTGTTGGCAAGATCTTTGAGTTAAGGAATCTATAAATATTGAGCATGCTTTGGCACAACTGTTTTCTGTTTTAACTGTGAGGTAATCAAACTCCAATCATTCTCTATATCAGCAGTTGCATGAAGAAAAACAATATTAAATTACAATAGACTCTAAAATAATAGAGAGTCAGCAGGGAAGTCAGTGAGGATAGAATTGTATTCCCACTTCCTCCTGTCAATTAGCTTACTTGGTTGATACTTCAGGGTGTAAGCGGTCAAGATGCCATTTGGGTGGTTGGGTGGATCCCATGCCAAAGTTAAAGAGTCGAGCGTCGGATTAATAATCTTCAGAAAGGAAGGAGCACTGGGAACTTAAAATGAGAACAATATTATGAATATAAAGAATTTTCTCCAGCATGACATGAAATCATACTATTTTCCTACACATACTAGGGTTTGATATCCATATACAATACAATGACCCTAACCAGTACTAAACAATAGCAATGAAGAAAAACTACAAATACAGTTGTATCAGAGGAAACTGCAACAGTTTCATACATCTCCCTGTACCTCCAAAACAGCTGCATAAGGATGTCTCACTGGAACCTTAAGCTCAACATGTGGAAGAGAGGAATTGGATGGCAAATTCAGTGATTTGTCATCTTCTCTCCCAATTCCTCTCTTCCACCTAAGTTTCAAACATAAATAACAAGGACCATCATCTTCCCTGCTGCTGAAGCCCATAACCCTGGCATTATCTTTGATTCTTTGGTGTAGCTAAAGCCTCCTGATTTTTCCTCTAAATTTCCTAGTTAGGCCCCCATCCTCACCATTCAAACAATCACCACCCTGATCCAGGCACCTATCATACCTCAATTTGACTACTGTTTCATCCTCATTTTATTTGTTTTATGGTATTTGTTAAATGCTTACTATGTGACAAACACTGGGGTAGATACAAGTAAATTAGGTTGAAAAAGGTCCCTGTCCTGAATGGGGCTCAAGTAGTAGAACAGGAGAACTGAGGCACAGAGAAGTTAAGTGACTTGCCCAAGACCACACAGCAAGCATTTGGCAGAGACAGGATTAGAACCCAGGTCCTCTAACTCCCAAGCCTGTGCTCTTTCCACTAGGCCATGTTGCTGCCTTCTCTCATTTCCCTGCTTCGAGTCTCTCCGCTTCCTTCACTCTACATCTTTCTAAACCTTTTTCTGCACTATCTTTCCACTCCTCAAATACTTCCAATTGTTTTCCATTCCTCTCTGCATCAAGCAGAAACTCCTGAACACTGGGTTTAAGCCATTCAATCAGCTCTCTTCCTCACCATGCACTCTGCATTCCTTTCAAGCTCACCTTCTCATTGTATCTGATTCTTGCCTCTCCCACCTCTCTGACCCCTGGCTGATGCTCTTCCTCTCCCTGGAATTCTCTCCCTCTGCAAACTGTCCTGAAGACAGCTCTCCCCATCTTGAAAGCCCATCTGAAATTCCACTTCCTCCAGGAGGATTTTCCCAATTTATTTTTCTTTTCCCCAAATTCTCTCCCCCACAACTACCATCTCAGAATTTTTACATTCACATTCCCTCACTGCATTTTTATACATACTGATTTACAAACACTACAGCTTGAGCTCTTATTTGTAAATAGGATTATATTATTAAATCCTTAGGGATAGAAATCATGTCTGTTAATTTTATCATTTTTCTCCCAATCATTAGCAGTCAATCAAGCAGTGGTATTTATCCAAAATTTATTGGGTGCAGAAGACAGTATTCATTCATTTATTCATTCAGTTGCATTTATTGAGCACATAGTGTGTGCAGAGCACTATACTAAATGCTTGGGAGAGTATAATATAACAATAAACAGACACCTTCCCTGCCTACAAAGAGCTTATAGTCTAGAGGGGGAGGGATATGTAGATAAGTGCTGTGGGGCTGGGAGGGGTGGATGAATGAAGGGAGCAAGTCAAGGTGACACAGAAAGGAGAGGGAGAAGATGAAAAGAAGGTTTAGTCAGGGAAGGCCTCTTGGTGGAGACAGTACTAAACACTTGGGAGAGTACAATACAGTAGAGTAGTAATGATATTTATTAAGTGTTTTCTGTGTGGGGAGCACTTTCCTAAGTGCTGGGAAAAAATACAGTTAGGAATTATATACAGACCCTATCCCTCTAGATCACAATCTATGAACAAGGTTGGAGGGAGGATTTAAGATAGAAATTTCAGGAGGAGTAAAACCAAATGCTTAGAACAGTACTCTGCACACAGTAAGCACTCAGCAAGTGAAGCAGTGTGGCTTAGTGGAAAGAGCACGGACTTCGGAGTCAGAGATCATGGATTCTAAGCCCAGCTCTGCCACTTGTCGGCTGTGTGACTGTGGGCAAGTCACTTAACTTCTCTGTGCCTCAGTTCCCTCATCTTTAAAATGGGGATTAAGACTGTGAGCCCCAAGTGGGACAATCTGATTACCTTGTATCTACCTCAGTGCTTAGAACAGTGCTTAACAAATATCATTAAAAAAAATACAATTGATTGTTGTGGGAGATGAGCAAGTCTAGATAGGTGGGGAGAGCTGATTGAGTGTCTTAAAGCTGATGGTAAGGAAGTTTTTTCTGATGGAGAGATGGATGAACAATCATTAGAGGATTTGAAGAAATGCTCAGATGTATGCAGAACATTTTAAAATAAAAACGATCCAGGCAGCAGAGTGAAGTATGGATTGGACTGGGGGGAGATTGGAGGTGGAGAGGTCAGCAAGTAAGCTGATGCAGCAGACGAGAGGGATATGATAAGTGTTTGGACCAGCCTGGTGGTAGTGTGAGTAGAAAAAAGAGATGTTATGAAGGGAGAGCCAACGGGATCTGGTGACAGATTGAATATGAGAGTTAAATGTGAGTCGAGGGTAATGCCAAGGTAACAGGCTTGTGAGACAGGGTGGATGGTGCTGTGGTCTTCAGTACTGGGTAATTAGAGTGGAGGAGAGGTTTTGTGCGGTAAGACAATGAGTTCCATTTTGGACATGTTAAGTTTGAAGTGTCAGTGAGGTGTCAAGGCAGGAGGAAATGATACATGAAACTAGGGCTGGAGAGGTAGATTTGGGAATCATCTGTATAGAGATGGTAATTGGAGCTGTGGGAGCAAATGAGTTCTCCAAGGGAGTGAGTGTAGATGGAGACTAGAGGGTATTGAGGGACACCCTCACTGTTAGGGTGTGGGAGGTGGAGGAGATGCCAACTGAGAAGGAGCAGACGGAGAGATCGGAGGAGAACCAGGAGCCAAGTGGCTCCACAGTGTTTCCAGGAGAAGGGGGTGGTCTGCAGCCAGTTGAGAGGTCTAGGAGTTTAAGATGGACTAGAGTTTATTGGATTTGGCAAGAAGGAGGTCACTGGTAACCTTGGAGAAGGCTGTTTTTGTGGCATGGAGTGGACAGAAGCCAAATTGCAAAGGGTCAAGGGGGGCAGAGTTTGGACAGGAATGAAAGGAGGATGATGGGGTGAAAATCGGAGGGAGCTGTGGGGTCAAGAGAGGTTTTTTTTTAGGATAGAGGCTACATAGGTATGTTTGAAAATAATGGGGAAGAAATCACTGGAGAATGGATGCAGCAGCTGAAGATGGCGGTCAGGGAGGGAAGGGTTTTAATAAGTGTTTTAATAAAGAGCAAAGGGATGGGATCAGAGGTACAGTGCACTCTACACACAGAAGTGCTTAACAAAAATTACTGATTGATATATTTCACTTTTTGAGCAAAAAAAGAGAAAGAAGCAAGGAAAAGAAAAGCAAAGTATGAAAACCCCCTAAACTAATTAAGGGATTCAGTGGCTTTTCTCACACATACCTCCTTCAGGTGTCTTAAATATCTTGTCAGGACTGGCAGGTCCCTCCCCTTTGCCATTCACAACTCTTACGTTCAAGGTATAATGGCTAAAGGGCTCTAGTCCAGGCAGCATGGCATTTGTCTTGTTCCCGCTGAATGTGAGGATTTTTTTCTCCACATGCCGCCGATTTCTCTTAAGTGAATCATCTGATTTCCAATAGTAAATCTAATTAGAGAGAAAGGAACGTGGAGAGAGGAGGGATTTTTATCGATTCAGTTCAAAAACAAAGACGCTTTATCGCTTGAAATGAAAAGGCGACATTCTAGACTTTAGCTACTACAATGGCAGGGACTGAGGCATCCAGGAAAGGAGCCTTCATAAAGTCAAGGTTGGAACTTTGAGAGACCAAGGCCCCGAATCTGTACAGATCATCAGCTGGAGAAGCAGTGTGGCTCAGTGGAAAGAGCACGGGCTTTGGAGTCAGAAGGTCATGGGTTAAAATCCTGGCTCTACCAATTGTCAGCTGTGTGACTGGGCAAGTCACTTAATTTCTCTGTACCTCAGTCACCTCATCTGTAAAATGGGGATTAAGACTGTTAGCCCCCCATGGGACAACCTGATCACCTTGTAACCTCCCCAGTGCTTAGAACAGTGCTTTGCACATAGTAAGTGCTTAATAAATGCCATTACTATTATTATTATTGTTATTTGTGGGCAAGGACGTGGACTTGAGATTCCTTCAAGCCTTTTGGATATCGGAGTGGCCTGGTCTGGGTTAGTAGGGGTAGAGTGGAAAGTTTTGATATTTGGGATCTGGGGCCAGTCCATCTGGATGCAGATTGACATCCAGGGAAGAAGTGTGGTTGCCAGCCTAGACCTGTACTGTTTCCCCTAGATCCTGTAGGCAAAAGTGGCACAATGGAAAAGCATCACACACACACACATACTTACTCTGTAGCCTTGGAGGTGCCCTCGTATACTTTTTGGAGGCACAGAGTCCCACTGCACATTGGCCAGTGTGCTGTCAATTACGTGCACCTGAACTCCACCCGGAGCTGCCATGGGTACTGTGCAGGGGAAATGAACGGAGCCGGGTTAACCTGGGATTTACGCCCTCCTTGTCCCTCTTGGCTTCACAGCCTTTTCCTGCCCCTAATCAAGTACGATTGCAAGGAGAAGTCTCAGCCTATTGATTCTGGTATTCTGCTCCCCACACAAAGGTGCTTTAATCCCTTAAGAGCATTTAGTTCGGGTATTATAAAAGGAAGCAGCACAAGTAACTTACAGTCTTCCCCCGAGTGTCCCTCAACCACAGGAGGATCTGGTGCGTATCCCAGGTCATTTAGTGCCTGTACTTTGATTAAATACGGAACAAAAGTCGGAGTGCCTGACACAATGTACTTAGATACATTTGCAACTATAACAGATGTCCATTCATCGTCACCATCTTTCTGACGCCAGCTGACTTTATACTGGAGACCTGGTCCGTTAGACTCAAAACCTTTCAACGGCTGCAATAAAAGAGAAAGAAATGGTAAGACCTTTTAGAAGGAGGATTGTATTCCCAAATTGACCCTAAACATAGTGAAATCATCTCATAAATGCACAAATAAAAGCTGTTAATTATTCTCCCTAAAAACTGGAAAAAAATGCCTGTTCCTTGTGAAATGTAATTATTATTATTATTAAAAGCTGTTAAGTCGCTTCTGATTCATAGTGACTTCATGGACATACTTTCTCCAGAACCTTATGTCCTCTGCCATAATCCGCAACCTTTCTAATGGGTCTTCCGTTATCATTATATCAATATATCAACATATGATATGTTATGATAACATATGTGTTATCATAACATATGATATGTTATGTTATCCATCTAGCTGCTCGTCTGCCTCTTCTACATTTTCCCTGGACTTTTCCTAGCATCAGTGTCTTCTCCAGAGAATTAGTCCTCCTGAGTATGTGTCCAAAATATGCTAATCTAAGTCATTTGTCCTTCCACAGACCACTTTGGTTTAATTTGCTCTAAAATCCATTTGTTTGTCTTTCTGGCAGTTCATGGTATTTGCAAAAGCCTTCTCCAACACCACATTTCAGAAGAGTCGATTTTTTTCTATCCCGTTTTTTCACTCTCCAGCTTTCAGATCCATACGTTGTCACTGGAAACACCTTAGAGTTGACAATTTGTATTTTTGTGACAATAGTTACATCAGCACATTTCATGACTATTTCCAGGCTCTTCACAGCAAGTCCTCCTAACACCGATCTTCAGTGTATTTCTCGGCTACTAATCCAAGGATTTATACCTTGTATAGAGATATGATAGTAATAATAATTATGGTATTTGTTAAGTGCTTACTGTGTGCAAAGCACTGTTCTAAAAAATGGGGTAGATACAAGGTAATCAGTTGTCCCATGTGGGGCACACAGTCTTAAATCCCCATTTTACAGATGAGGTAACTGAGGCACAGAGAAGTTAAGTGACTTGCCCAAAGTCACATAGCAGACAAGTGGCAGAGCCAGGATTAGAACCCATGACCTCTGATTCCCAAGCTTGGGCTATTTCAACTAAGCCAAACTGCTTCTTTATGTGCCTTTGGCAAAAATCTGGGTTGGAAATGGACATTTATTTTCAGTTGCAAATCAGGCTAGCAGAAAGACCCAGGCTTTGCATGGTTATAGGGAATTAAGGGGTACTGGGGGAGGAACAGATAGAGGAAGGAAACTCTGAGGAGAGATGGCAAAAGAAGGTAATCAGAGTCAGATTTTCATCCTCCCAACCTCACACAGTCCTTCAAGAGGCCTTCCCAGACTAAGCCTCACTTTTCCTCATCTCCCACTCCCTTCTGCGATGCCCTGACTTCCTCCCTTTTCTTTTCCCCACTCTCCCAGCCCCAGAGCACTTATGTATATATCTGGAATTTTATTTATTTGTTTTGATGTCTGTCACCCCATCCTCTAGACTGTGAGCTCATTGTGAGAGGGATTGTCACTCTGAATTGTTAAATTGTACTTTCCCAAGCACTTATTGCAGTCCTCTGTACACAGTAGGTGCTTAATTCATTCATTCATTCATTCAATCGTATTTATTGAGCGCTTACTGTGTGCAGAACACTGTACTAAGCACTTGGGAAGTACAAGTTTGCAACATATAGAGATGGTCCCTACCCAACAACAGGCTCACAGTCTAGAAGGAATTATCGTATTTGCTCTAAGCGCTGGGGGAGATAAAAGGTAATCAGGTTGTCCCACGTGGGGCTCACAGTCTTAATCCCCATTTTACAGATGAGGGAACTGAGGCCCAGAGAAGTGAAGTGACTTGCCCAAATTCACACAGCAGACAAGTGGCGGAGTCGGGATTAGAACCCATGACCTCTGACTCCCAAGCCTGTGCTCTTTCCACGGAGCCACGCTGCTTCTCTAAGAACAAATAATATATGCTTAATAAGTACGATTGAATTAATGAATGTGCTGCTTTGTTTGGGAACATACAAAACCTCAGATTCTCTCAGACACTTGTCCTCACTCATGGACTGATCTACCTGTCTACTGAAATGGACATCCTTTGAGCAGAGTGGAGCACAGCAGCTGCAGCAGCACAGCAGGAGAAGGCATGAAGAACTACAGTTGGATACATGTGACTGTGGTTGACTTTTTGGATACATGTGACTGTGGTTGACTTTTTCTCTCCTTGCAGTTGCTGTTTCACCAGGCTGGGCTCCTTGCCACCACCATTACCACCACCACATCCTTGGCTTTATGGCAGGAAGCGGTGACAACTTTGGAGATGGCTACCGCTAGTTTCTCTTACCTTCTGTTGCTGGTACAGCTCAGGACCAGCGGTACTTTTTATCCAGTGCTTAGAACAGTGCCTTGCACATAGTAAGCGCTTAACAAATGCCATCATCGTGTCAAGGCAAGAGTGGATGTATGTGTGTACGTGTGTCCCAGAATGGGTGTGGTTTGGCTGCCCCCTGCACTAAGGAAGGAAAGAGAAGCTGATGATCAGCCATCTTTTCCAGGATTTTAGTCTGCGGCACTCTGGCAAGATATGGAATGAAAACTGAGGCTATAGTAGCCACCGATTAATGATTCTCTTCACGGGTGTCTGGGTAATCTGACGCATGACGATAGCCTGACAGCTCAAATTTAAACTTGCTCTCCTTACCTCATAAATTCTGACCCTGTGAATGACAGTGAGCCCACTGTTGGATAGGGACTGTCTCTATATGTTGCCAACTTGTACTTCCCAAGCGCTTAGTACAGTGCTCTGCACACAGTAAGCACTCAATAAATGCGACTGAATGAATGACAGAGACTGTGTGCCTCTAGAAGCACTTAATAAATGCCATAATAATATTTTTCATTCTTATTTATTAATTAATTTTGAGCATAAATGCTTTGCATGGACTGCCATTGCCACAGTGGTTGTTGTTGGAATAAACCATAAATAATTTAACTAATCAACATGAAGCATGAAGACCCTTGATTTACAAAGTCCAAGTTCAGACGGCATAGGTTGACAAGTTTCCTCTTTTGTATACATTTTTGAGAAGCAGCGTGGCTCAGTGGAAAGAGCACGAACTTTGGAGTCATAGGTCATGGGTTCAAATCCCAGCTCCACCAATTGTCAGCTGTGTGACTGGGGTAAGTCACTTCACTTCTCTGTGCCTCAGTTACCTCATCTGTAAAATGGGGATTAAGACTGTGAGCCCCATGTGGGACAACCTGATCATCTTGTAACCTCCCCAGCGCTTAGAACACTACTTGCACATAGTAAGCGCTTAATAAACGCCATCATTATTATTATTATTTAAGACTCATTAAAGACAATGTATGTTCACAAGATAAGAATCTCAAGAAAGTCATGTTGACATTTAAAGTCAATTTATGTTTTCAAGATTAAAAACATAAATATATACTTTCATCCTGGGCCTCACTCTCAACCTGCTTGGCAAGAGTAGGGCCAGGAATTTAAGCAGTGGCAGAGCAGAGTCTCCAAAAATTTTAGATAGTCCGCACAGGTGCCCTTTAGCATCGGACATGTTGGACTATGTACTTTTCTGTTGGCTTGTATGTTGTTTTGTGTTTGTATGATTTCATATTTCCTGTTATTTATGTTCCCGAACACTGCCCCTTCCTATTTTCACACTGTAAGCCCCAGAAGTTCAGGGACTTTCCTTTTTAAATATGCCCATCTGAAAAAAAAACACCCTGAACCCCACGGCACCCTTCAGTTATCGTCCCATCTCCCTCTTACCCTTCCTTTCCAGTCTCCTAGAATGAGCTGTCTACATTGGCTGCCTCCAATTCCTCCCCTCCACTTCTCTCCTCGACACCCTCCAAGCTGGAATTTGCTCCTTTCCCTTCACAAAAACCGCCCTCCCTAAGGTCACCAATGACCTCCTTCTTGCCAAATCCAACAGCTTCTATTTCGTTCTAATTCTCTTAGACCTTTCAGCTGCCTTCAACATTGTAGACCACACCTTCTTTGGAAAACACCATCTAGCATCCACTTCACTGACCCTGCCCTCTCCTTGTTCTCCTTCTATCCATCCGGCTGCTCTTCCTCAGTCTATTTTGCCAGTTACTCTTCTGTTTCCCAACCCCTTACTGTGGGGGTCCCTCAAGGCTCGGTTCTGAGTCCCCTTCTATTCTCCATCTATACCCACCTCCTTAAAGCACTCATTTTTAGACTGTGAGCCCACTGTTGGGTAGGGACTGTCTCTATATGTTGCCAATTTGTACTTCCCAAGCGCTTAGTACAGTGCTCTGCACATAGTAAGCGCTCAATAAATACGATTGATGATGATGATTTGCTCCCATGGCCTTGACTACCATTTCTATGCAGATGATTCCCCAATCTACCTCTCCAGTCCTGACCTCTCTCCTTTTCTGCAGTCTCATATTTCCTCCTGTATTCAGAGCGCCGCTATTTGGATGCGCCAACGACACCTTATATATAACATATCCGAAACAAAACTTCTCATCTTTCCATTTAAACCCTGTCTTCCTACTAACTTTCCATCACTGCAGACAGCACCATGACAGAAGCAGCGTGTCCTAGTGGCAAAAGCACTTCTAAACTGTGAGCCCGTTGTTGGGTAGGGACCGTCTCTATATGTTTCCAACTTGTACTTCCCAAGCACTTAGTACAGTGCTCTGCACACAGTAAGTGCTCAATGAATATGACTGACTGAATGAATGAATGAAAAGCACAGGCTTGGGAGTCAGAGGGCCTGGGTTCTAATGCCAGGTCTGCCAAATGTTTGCTGTGTGGTCTTGGACAAGTCACTTAACTTTTTTTGTGTCTCAGTTTTCCTGATCTCCCTCCTATTTAGACTCTGAGCCCCATGAGGGACAGGGACTGTGTCCAAAGCAATTCACTTGTATCTACCCCAGTGCTTAGAACAGTGTTTGACACATAGCACCTAACAAGTGCTATTAAAAAAAAAAAGTGTGCCACCATTCTCCCCTTCTCACAAAGCCTGCAACTTTGGCATTAGCCTTTACTCATCTCTCCCATTTAATCCACATATTCAGTCTGTCCCCAAATCCCATTGGCTCTACCTTCACAACAAGCCTAGAATCTCTCCCTTCCTTTCCATCCAAATTGCTACCATGTTGGTTCAATCACTTTTCATACCCTGTCTTGGGAAGCAGCTTGGTGTAGTGGAGAAAGCAGGGGCCCGGGAGTCAGAAGGTCATGGGTTCTAATCCTTGCTCCGCCACTTTTCTGCTGTGTGACCTTGGGCAAGTCACTTCACTTCTCTGTGCCTCAGTTACCTCATTTGTAAAATGGTGATCAAAACTGTGAGCCCCTCATGGGACAGGGACTGTGTCCAACCCGATTTGTTTGTATCCATCCCAGCGATTAGTACAATGCCTGGGACATAGTAAGCACTTGACAAATTCCATAATTATTATTATTACTGCTTTCCTGCTTGCTGACCTCCCTGCCTCCCAGAACTTTCCCCATTCAAGTCCTTATTTCACTCCGCTGCCCAAATCATTTTCTAAAACAAGGCTCACTCTACATCCCCCAAATCTTCAAGGCCCTCCAATTTTTTTATGATATTTGGTGCCAGGCACTGCACTAAGCACTGGGCTAGACACCAGGTTGGACACAGTCCATGTCCCATGTGGGGTTCACAGTCTCAATCCCCATTTTACAGATGAGGTAACTGAGGCACAGGAAAATGAAGTTTCCATCCATCTCTGTATCAAACACAGATACCACAACTCAGTCCACACACTTTGCTCCTCCAACACCATCTTGGTGAGGGAGCCCCCCTGCTCATGTTGCATTTAGTTCTCCCTCTGACACGCTGATCTATTCCAGCTCCTGACCGAGCACAAGCTAAGTTGGTCCCCAGTGGCAAGAAGAGAGTGGTATGGTTTTCCCACTTCCCAGTGCAATATTCCAGAAGGACACATCCACTGCAGTGGGGTATATTTCACTGCGGGGAGAGGAAGAGGGAGAGGTCCCTAAACACTTCTGGATACTCATCAAAGTATTGAAAACACTATGAAAAACAAAATTTTTTCTGAGTTAAATAGAATCTGAAGTGTGTTTTTTATGTAGATTCATTCATTCAATCATATTTATTGAGTGCTTAGTACAGAGCACTGTACTAAGTGCTAGGAAAGTAGATGTCAGCAATGGAGAAAATCCCTGCCCACATCGGGCTTACAGTTTAGAAGGGGGAAGACAGACATCAAAATAAGAAAACAGGCAGCAGTGGCATCAACATAAACATAATTATAGCTATATGCACTTCAAAACAAGTAAACATGCATTAATATAAATAAATAGAATTATAGCTATATACATATATACACACACACACACAAGTGATATGGGGTTGGGAGCGGGTGTAGAGCAAAGGGACAGATTGGGGTGATCGGGAGAGGAGGGGGAGCTGAGGAAAAGGGGGGCTTAGTCTGGGATCTGTTGTTCCAAACATGACTACTCCTATACTTTAAACAGGGAAATGGATGTTGAGCAACTCACCTTCCATGTAATCACCAAATTATCAGGTTCAGATCCAATCCCTTCAACAGCAGAAGGGTTTTCATCTGGCTCTAAAAATTACACAATCACAGTTGAACAAACCCTAGTAGGTGATTTTTTCCAATAATCTCACACACACACACATTCACACACACACCCCCGCCCCCCAGTCCCAATTTCAGCCCATCTGAAATCAAGACTGTTGTCTCTCTGCTGTAGTAGTCTCCCACCTGTCCACAAATCAATCTCCAGTACTTACCTGCGGCTTTAGTCATATACGAATCAGATGGTTCGCTGGGAAGGCTCCTCCCAATACTGTTGACAGCAATGACACGGAAAGAATAGTTCACATATGGAGAGAGTTTCAACTGTGCCGTTGTCTGTGTTCCAGGAACATCGGTTTGGAAATACCACACCCCAGGTTCATTCATTGCATCTTCATACTCGATGATGAACTCTAGTAGAAAACAACCAAAAGACACAGTGAATTTAAGTTAAGGAGTTTGTGCGGAGGATTGTTATCAGGGGAGAGATTCCCACTAATGAGCAAGTCTACGTATGGTAGCAGAGTTTTCAAACTTCCGGAAAAGTTTCATATAGGAGTCAATTAATTGCATTTCTTTCAATATTATTAAAACCCACAGACTTCCACTCCTGGTCTCCAGCTATGTGCTTATTCCAGTTTTAAGTTCAAAAAAATGACATGATCCACATATCTTTCTAATAGGCCCTAGTACATGAGTTTTTCATTTTTATTCTTTGCTATAGCTGTACATTATAGGGTATGCATTTTACAATATCATCAATGCCACTTCTACTAGCTCAAAACCCTTCGTCTTTCTACAGCATAAAAGGATTCTGGGAAAATAGTGCCTTCCTTGACTATTTTTTAATGGTATTTGTCAAGTTTGCCACAGATATTGCTCTCCCCAACTTCAAAGCCTTACTGAGGGAACATCTTCTCCAGGAAGCCTTCCCTGACTGAGTCCTCCTCTCCTCTTCTCCCACTCCCTCTGAACCACTCATACTTGCTCTTTCATTCATCCTGCCTCCCTTTCCCAAGGCAAATATGCATATATCTGTAATTTAATTATTTTTTATCCATTTATTTATTTATATTAATGTCTGCCTTCCCTCTAGACTGTGAGCTTGTTGTGGGCAGGCAATGTGATGTTAAATTGTACTCTCCCAAGCACTTAGTAAAGTGCTTTCCAACAGTAAGCGCTCAATAAATACGGTTAATAATAATAACAGTGAGTGCTTACTAGCTGCTGGGCACATACTGTAGGGCTTGGCACTGCTTTCTCTTTTACCTCTGCCTCCAGTTCCTTATAATAATAATGATGGCTTTTGTTAAGCGCTTACTATGTGCCAAGCACTGCTCTAAGCGCTGGGGGAGAAACAAGGTAATCAGATTGTCCCATGTGGGGCTCACATTCTTAATCCCCATTTTACAGATGAGGTAAACATCTGTAAACGTTTTACAGTTACAGGTAACTGAGGCACAGAGAAGGTAGGAGACTTGTCCAAAGTCACACAGCTGACTAGTGCCGGAGCCTGGATTAGAACCCACGACCTCTGGCTCCCAAGCCCGTGCTCTTTCCACTGAGCCACGTTACTTCTCTTAAACTACTTCCAGTTCTCATGAAACCTTCTTTATAAACAAACCTTTCTTGATAGCAATACACCATTCTGGCCTGCCCTTGGCAATTCACTCCCAGTTTTCAACTGTTTGGGGCCTTTTTTTTTAATCGGGCCCTAAAATGATTCCTTTGTTTTCTTTCTATCAGTATAGAATTTCAGCTCTCCCAACAGCAGCTCTTTGGGTATCTTGTTGTCATTTCCTCTCTTCATAAGTCCCTATGTAGCTCTAGTGAGGGGAATGAGATCTTCAGCACTGACTGATTACTAAGATTGCACACTCCATGTGGTATTCACTCATTCAATCATATTTATTGAGTGCTGTGTGCAGAGCACTGTACTAAGCACTTGGAAAGTATAATTCAGCAATAACGAGAGACAATCCCTGCCCGGCATCCTGGACAGGGGCAAGGTTGAGGTAGAGGCAGGGAGGGATGTTTTCTCCCTATATATTGTTCTTGGCACCCACATAGGGTGCCAGTTCTCAGAGGAAATTCTGGAGAAGAACTCTGTATTTAGAAAAAAGAAAAAGAAAACCAAAGTTCTTTTTTTCCTTCCCCTTCCAAGTTCACCACCCCCAGAGGTGATAAAAACACGTCACATTTCCCCACACAATGGCATGTCAGAATCCTACCGGATTCGCTGCACCAAAGACTTCTGGCAGGAAATAAAGTAGTAAACCATTTCAACATTATAAACTTAGAATCAGCTACTTTATAATTCTAATTTTTTGAATGAAACCTACTTATCAAAGGACTGTTGTTATCATCTCCTGGTATCCATGTCAGCTGAATACTTCTTTCTAGACGACTTGTCAATTCTAAATCAAAGGGTGGATTAGGTTGATCTGTTGGCCAAACAAACATTATGAAGATAATTTTCAGTATCTGCATCCATTTCTGCCCATTTCTCCTCTTTACAGAAGAGGGCAGGTAGAAATTTCAAAAGCATATCATCATTCAGGATCAGTTGGCATGCAACTACAATGAAATGGAAATAATGGAAATAATGGAAATTTCTGGGAAGATACAAATATTAAATGACTTCTTGTGGGAAAAAGACACAGAACCTTTTGTGTGATACATAGGCTTTTTCAAATTATGAAAAGCAATACGAACGTGAATCTAAAAATCAAGTTTCATTTCTAATAAATAGAAACAAAGATCAGAGCCATTCTATATAAATTTTTACTGACTCATAATAAGGGTCACTTGCATGTCTGGTTCTAACACCTACTGGACATTTATGTCAGATTTTCTGGATGCTTTAACTCAGACCGCCAGGAGTTTTTACTCTTTAATAAATGTATTGACTAGCCCCTGGGAGGGCATTAACATTAGAGCACTTATTGAAGCCTCTATCTCCTTTCAAAAGAGGGAGGGAAGGACTCAGCCTCAGGGAAAAGAGAAACCATTCATCAATAAGGATTTTGTTTGTCAACAGTGCAAAAGCTAAGATACCAGAAAATGAGAGAATTTATTCAGTAAAATGTAGCTTGCAAATTTAAAACCAAAGTTGTATAGGACTCAAAATTTGTTTTGCTTTTCATGCACTGAGTTGAGAGAGGTGTCTTTAAGGTTAACAGATGTACCTTACTTATATATGTGATAAGATATTTCTGGATATATTTCCAGATTTCCAAAGAATTATACATTAGGGATATGTGGTTATGAAAATTGTCTGGGTTGAGTGTTAAAATAAAGGCACTTAAATAACCCTAAAAAACAGATTTTTAACAAAATTATTGTTTCTTCCACAAGGGAACTCAGATACTGATTACTGAAGAGAAATGAAAAAAATTGGTATAGCTATTTCCGAATTGTTTTCTGTAGTAAAATATAAATTTTCAGTACTGTGGTATTTATAATGATTTTAAACAATTGAATGCATTTAAAAAATATCCATGAAACATTTATGAAAGCTTTACATGACCTTAAGAAAGGCACTTAACTGTAGCAAGAAAAAAAACTAAATGCTTTTAGATGTATATGAATGATCAAAAATAATGGGGAGACTTTACAAAGACCTCTTCTCCAAGGACCTGACATAGCCTGATGCAGAGAAAAGCAATGATTGCTCAATTGGCAAAAGTGAAATATGTTCATAAGGACTGAATGTTAGTTTACCGTAAATAGGAGCTGGAGTTGGGGTGGGAGCTGCAAAGGACATTGACATAAAGGATTTAATCAATGTTAGTAATCAAGAAAAACACAATTTTGTAAGCAGACAAAGATTACATTCAATAGACAATATAAAGTAAAGCACAGAAATTATTTATAGACAATTACAGTAACTAATCATGCATTAAGCGATTAGATCCTAATTTTGCTTGAGGTCATTTACATTTTAGCACAGGGCTTGTTACAGAATCTGCACACAATTATCTTTAATTTACTCCAAGAGTTCACATCATGTTTCTCATTTATTAAGTTTTGAAAATAAACCCTGTAGCTAACTAGACTGTAGGCATCATCTCAATGACATGCATATCTGCCATCTAGGATTTTTGACTGGAATGAATACGGTTAGGGAGCAGATGTCTACAGGTTTCACTTCTATGAGACTTAATAATAATAATCAAGCTACACTGCATTTGCCTTACAGCATTTGAAAATATTCTTACCAACGACTGTAAGAGCCGCACTTGCAGAAACCTTGTCCAGAGAAGTATTAGCGATACAAGTGTAGGTCCCATCATCTCGATCAGTGATGTTTCTTATAACCAAATGGTCTTTATCAAAAATGAATCTGTAAGGACAATGTATTTAATTAAAAAGTCAGGTTAGAATCCATTATTTAATTATGACGTATGAAGGCTTCCTGAAGATCTTTCATTTTACCAACATGGGACTTTCAGTATATCCCAAGACTAGCCAGGGACACCGGGAAGCAGTGTGGCATCGTAGTAAGAGGACTTGGGTTCTAATCTCAGCTCCACTGCTTGTCTGCTGTATGACCTTGGCCAAGTCGTTTATTTTCTCTGTGCTCAGTTTCCTGAACTGTAAAATGGGGATGAAATTCTATCAATTAATAGTATTTATTGAACGCTTACTGTGTGCAGAGAACTTGGGAGAGTTCAATACAACTGAGCTATTACACATATTCCCTGCCCACCAGGAGCTTACAGTTGAGTGGGAGATTTCACTATGCTACCTTACTCAGTGTACCCCGATCTCATATATCTTGCCATTGACACTTTTCCCATGTCCTCCTTCTGATCTGGAACTCCTTCCCCTACCATATATGACAGACCACCACTCTCCCCACCTTCAAAGCATTATAAGGTCACATATCCAGCATGGCTCAGAGGAAAGAGCCTGGGCTGTGGAGTCGGAGGTCATGGGTTCAAATCCTGGCTCTGCCAACTGTCAGCGGTGTGACTTTGGACAAGTCACTTAACTTCTCTGGGCCTCAGTTCCCTCATCTGTAAAATGGGGATGAAGACTGTGAGCACCCCCTGTGGGACAACCTGATCATCTTGTAACCTCCCCAGCGCTTAGAACAGTGCTTTGCACATAGTAAGCGCTTAATAAATGCCATCATTATTATTATTATTCTATCCAAGAGGTTTTTCCCAATTAAATGCTTTTCCCCGGCTTCCTCTGCCTTCAGCATCATCTATGCACTTGGATCTATGACCTTTGGGAATTGGACATTTGCCCCACCAACAGCCCCATGGCACTTATGTTCATATCTATAAATTATGTATTATAAGTTACTTATATTAATGTCTTTCTCCCCCTCTAGACTGTACGCTCACTGAGGACAGAGAACATGTCTACCAAGAGCACAATAAGTACCACTGACAATGATAATGATGAGACAGACATAAATTCTGGATATGAACATAAGTGCTGTGGTGCTGAGAGTGGAATGCATATCAAGTGCTAAAAGGGTACAGATCCATGTGTATAGATGCTACAGAAGCAGCATGGCTTAGTGGTTAGAGCATGTGCCTGGGAGTCAAAAGGTCATGAGTTCTAATCTCAGCTCTGCTACTCATCTGTTTTGTGACCCTGGGCTTCTCTGTGCCTCAGTTACCTCAAATGTGAAATGGGGATTGAGACTGTGAGACCCATGTGGGACAGGGACTGTGACCAACCTGATTAATGTCTATATGTCCCAGTGCTTAGTACAGTACCTGGGACATAGCAAGTGCTTAACAAATATAATAATTCTTACAGAAGGGAAAGGGAGTAGGGGAAATGAGGGCTTAATTGGGGAAGACCTCTTGGAGGAGCTGAAGGTTTAATAAGGCTTCGAAAGTGGGCAAAGTGGTGGTTTGTCGTATATGAAGGGGGAGGGAGCTCCAGGCCACAGGGATGAAATGGGAAAGGGATAGTTGAGATGGAGGCACAGCGAGCGAGCTGGTGCCAGGAGCAAAGTGTGCTGGCTGGGATGTGGTAGGAAATCAGTGATGTAAATAAAGTAAGAGGGCTGAGCTGAGGAGTTTCTGTTTGATGCAGAGATGAATGGCCAACCACTGCAAGTTCTTGAGGAGTGGGGAGATGCAGACCGAGGGGTACTTCAAAAAAAATTATCTGGCAGCAGAGTGAAGCATGGATCAAAGTTGGGAGAGACAGGAGGCAGGGAAGTCAGCTAGGGGGCTGATGCAGTAGTCAAGGGGTGATAGGGTAAATGCTTGGATCAGCATAATAGCAGTTTGGATGGAGAGGAGAGGATAGATTTTGATTTTATGAAGATAAAACCAACAGGATTTGGTGACAGATTGAATATGTGGGTTGAATGAGAAAGATGAGCCTAAAATAATGTGAAGATTACAGGCTTGTGAGGTAGGGAGGATAATGGTGTTGTCTCAAGTGATGGGAAAGAAATGGGAAGGAGGAGGATTGGGTGGGAAGATGAGGTGTTTTGTTTTGTACATGTTTAATTTGAGGTGTCAATGGGATATTGACAGGTCAGGACTGGAGAAGTAAACCTGGGAACCACCCATGTAGAGAGGGTAGTTGAAGCCATGGGAGTGAATGTGTTACCTAATAATAATAATAATTATGGCATTTGTTAAGAGCTTAGGGGTAGTTACAAGGTAATCAGGTTGCCAGGCATGGGGATCACAGTCTTAATCCCCATTTTACAGATGAGGTAACTGAGGCATAGAGAAGTTAAGTGACTTGCCCAAGGTCACAGAGCAGACAAGTGGCGGAGCCAGGATTAGAACCCATGACCTGTGACTCCCAAGCCCGGGCTCTTACCACTAGGCCATGCTGCTTCTCCGCTAAGGGAGTGGGAATAGATGGAGAGACTCCCAGAGTCAAGGGGTGGGAGGCAGAGGAGGAGCCTGCAAAAAAAAAAAAAAAACTGAGAAGGAGCAGTCAGAGAGCTAAGAGGAGAACCAGGTGAGGAAAGCATCAGTGAAGCCAAGGTTGGATAAAAGTTCAAAGACTGTCAGATTTGACAAGAAGAAGGCCATTAGTAACTTTAGAGAGGTCTGTTTCCTTGGAGTGAAGGAGGTGGAAACCAGAGTGGAGGGGATCTGGGGAAGAATTGGAGGAGAGGAAATGGAGGCAGACTGTGTAGACAACTCACTCAAGGAATATGCGAAGAATGGAAGATGGGAGAGGGGGCGATAACTTGAGGGAGCCATGGGTCAAAAGAGGGTTTTTTTAGGATATGGATTACATGAGCATCTTTGAAAGAAGTAGGGAAGAAACCACTGGATAATGAATGCTTGAAAATCGTAGTCAAAGAGGGAAGAAGCAAGTGCTTTGATAAAATAGTGGGGTAGATTCTGAGAGGAGGCAATCCATCATTCTTGTTCTGAAATACAGACTTCACATATAGTTTACTTTTTTAAAAAAATAAAGACTTAATTGCATTATGGTTTCCTTGAATAAGTGAATCTATCTAGCCTAAAAAGACAAGTCCACATGATTTTCCTTTCAAGTCTTCAAGGGGATTCATTATTGAATATTATATTATCTAGAGCTTTCCTTGGGGATTGAGAGTGATGGAGAGCTTTAATCAGTGTGTGTGTGTGTGTGTGTGTGTGTGTGTGTGTGTGTGTGTGTGTGTGTGAGGGGGTGGGGGGAGTACAGCTGTCCAAACCAAAATGTGACTGGAAATCCCTACTTCATCATGGATAGGAAGAGACTGTTTTCTTGTTGCATTTCTCAGATCTTTTTCATTTTTCCCTTGGTTTCATAATCTTCCCCAAATATACACTTCAGGACCGACCCTACCCTTCACTCCTTTAACTGTGCAACAGCAATGCCTCCCTTCCCTGTTCCTGATGAAAAAAATAAACAAAAACAGCTGGCCTTGGGCCACCATTTGGTCCAGAGGGGAGCTAGGAGAAAAGCATCTGACATTTGGCTGGAAGCGATTCTGTCCAGAGCACATCAGCTGACCTGGTGTCTCTCTGGGTACTGCAAACAATCCATCCCTCTAGGCTTGTTGGAATAATAATAATAATGGTATTTGTTAAGTGCTTACTATATGCCAGGCACTGTACCAAGCACTAGGGTGGATCCAAGCAAATCAGCTTGGACACAATCCCTGTCCCGCACAGAACTCAGAATCTTATTCCCCATTTTACAGATGAGGTAACTGAGGCACAGAGAAGTGAAGTGACTTGCCACACAGCAGCAAAGCTGGAAGAACTTGGAAGGCAGGGGATTCCTCTGGCACTTTCCATTGCCTTGGAGTAAAAATGGTGGTTTGCCCTAGGCACCTCCGAATGGATTCGAGCTAGGGAGCTAAAGACATTCTGGGGATCTGGGGAAGGGGGAGTCTAGGAGTGGAATGCAGCCTGAAGCCCAGCTTCTGGGACCACCCTGGAGCCCACTAGGCTCAGGGAATCATCAGGTTCCCTTGGGGTTAGGAAAAGTCAAGTACTATGGCCCCAGATGGTCACACTTCAAGAATGGACAGCTGAGCACTTCTTCAAGACAAGGCTTACTGTGGCAGCCCCCCGGCTGGGTGGCTGAGCTGAGCAACAAAGCATCTGCACTCCCTTCCTGGCTTCCTGGCTCCTGGTTCCTGGCTCCTCCTGCAGCCTACACCTGGAGAACTGGAAACTGCTCAAAACTTTTCTTCATCCATTCTCAATTTTCTTAGTCAACCTGTGGGCTTTGTGAAAATCACCGGGAGCTGCCAGAAAAGCCCTGCACTTACCTCAGAAGGGCTACTAAGTATGCCCGGCTATATATCCCAGCCGCTATGCAACACAATCTCTCCCTGGTGAGGGGGGTCATTCACTCATTCATTCAATCGATTGTATTTATCGAGAGCTTACTGTGTGCAGAGCACTGTACTAAGTGCTTGGGAGAGTACAACAATTAATAGACACATTCACAGCCCACAATGAGCTTACAGTCTAGAGCAGGGGAGACAGACATTAAAACATAAAAAAAAATACAGATATGTACATAAATGCTGTGGGCTTGGAGGGGAGAAGAACGGAGGGAGCAAGTCAGGGTGATGCAGAAGGGAGTGGGAGAAGAGGAAAGGGGGTCTTAGTCAGAGAAGGCCTCCTGGAGGAGATGTGCCTTCAATAAGGCTTTTAAACGGGGGCAAGTAATTGTCAGATTTGAGAAGGGAGGGCGATCCAGGCCAGAGACAGGATGTATGTGAGGGGTCAGTGGTGAGATAGGTGAGATCGAGACGTAGTAAGAATAATACCATTAGAGTAGTGAAGTGTGTGAGCTATGTTGTAGTAGGAAAGTAGCGAGATGAGGTAGGAGGGGGCAAGGTAATAGAGTGCTTTAAAGCCGATGGTGAGGAGTTTTAGTTTGATGCAGAGGTGGATGGGCAACCACTAGAGTTTCCTGAGGAATGGGGAAACGCGTCCTGAATTTTTTCATAGAAAACTGATCTGGGCAGCAGAGTTAAGTATGGGCTAGAGTAGGGAGTGGCAAGAGGCTGGGAGGTCAGCAAGGAGGCTGATGCAGTAATCCAGGTGGGTTAGGATGAGTGATTATATTAACATAGTAGCAGTTTGGATGGAGAGGAAAAGGTGGATTTTAGCAATGTTGTGAAGGTGGGACTGACAGGATTTAGTGATGGACTGAATATATCGGTTGAATGAGAGACAGAGTCAAGGATAGTGCCAAGGTTATGGGCTTGTGAGACAGGAAGGATGGTGGTGCCACCTACAGTGATGGGAAAGGCAGAGGGAGGACAGGTTATGGTTGAAAAGATCAGGAGTTCTGTTTTGGATATATTAAGCTTGAGGTGACAGTAGGACATCCAAGTAGAAATGTCTTGAAGGTGAGAGGAAATGTGAGACTGCAGAGAAGGATAGAGATCTAGACTGGAAATGTAGATTTGGGTATCATCCACATAAAGGTGGTAGTTGAAGCAATGGGAGTGAATGAGTTCTCCAAGCGAATGGGTTCAAGATGGAGAATAGAAGGGGACGAAGAACTGAACCTTGAAGGACCCCCAGTTAGGGAGTCCCTAACTGTGCATCCATTTCATTAATCTCATTCATGCCTTCAAGAACCTAACTAGAGAAAATGGTAGCACTCCATAATTCAGATCTGCTCAATCACATTGACATTTAGCAACACTTCAGCAGATTGAAAATAAAATCTTTAATAATTTAACTAATGTAACCCATGTGGAAATGACAACCTGAAACAACCAGAGTATGTTGCTATCAGAACTACAGAATCCCAGAGTTCACCTCAGCCATCCATTTGCCTTCAAACAGTGCTCTATTCAAACTATTCCAGTCAGATGGAGCTGACACTATGCTTAAAATTCTCCAGAGTAGATTTCACAGACCCTGCAGTCTGTGCCAAGTTCTGCATTGCCATATTCTGAAGCCTCTCAACCCAGATGCACATAAAAATGCATCTTGTTTAGTCCTTACCCAGTAAGAATTTCAATCGCATTAGACATATTGGAGGTGATAAATACGGCCAGACAGAATGCTAACTAAGAAGTCATCACTTAGAACAAAAATGAATCTTTAGCAGTTATTGCAGAAGGAATTTAGTGCCATCAAGAGGCCAAACCAGAAGTTAACTGGAGAGCTGAAATGAGCCAAAATTCAGTGCGGGAAGCTCCTGCTTTTCATTTTTCTCCCACCCCATAACGGTTTCTGAAGAGGAAACCATCAGGGCTACGCATTTGCTTTGGGGTAGCTTCGCAAAGCCAGAGGGATCTGACTCAGGAAAGTGGAATTAAATATGATAGTTTTAGAAGGGAAGAAAGGTAACCTGTAAGGAACTAGACATCACCAGAAGAGGATCAGCCTGCCCTGCCATCAGGGCAATGGGCAAAAAAAGTTCCTAGCCTTGAACCACAAATACCTATGACCTTTCCTGCTGATCACAGGGAAAATACCTTGAAAGAGATGAAGGTTGGCACATAGATATTATTACTACAGTGTAAACTACTTGTGGACAGAGATGTTTCTTGTATCTGTTTGTAATTTTCCAAGTGCTCAATACGCATCTTTACATCTACTATTAATAGTGCTATTACTAGCCTTCACCACAGAAGCCATAAACATAGCCCAATATCTGCAATGGCAGCCCAGATCTAAAGGCTGTCATGGAGTTCTGTCATCTAGGTTGCACAATTACTGATGATGCAATGCTAAACAAAGTAATAAATTGACTCAGAAAGCCAGCACATAATAATAACAATAATAATTAATAATAATAATAATAATAATAGTATTTGTTAAGCACTTGCTAAGTGCCAGGCCTTGTACTAAGCACTGGGGAGGATACAAGCAAATCGGGTTGGACACAGTCCCTGTCCTACATGGGGCTCACAGTCTCAATCCCCACTTTACAGATGAGGTAGCTGAGGCACAGAGAAGTAAAGTGACTTGTCCAAGGTCATACAGCAGACGAGTGGTGGAGCCGGGATTAGAACTGAGGATGTTCTGACTTCCAAGCCCATGCTGTATCCACTAAGCCATGGTTCTTCTCTATCCACTGCGCTATGCTGCACGTCCTTTGGAAAACTATCAAAAGGCATTAGTCTCCATCTCAAACAAAAGGTCTTCCAGGCCACAGTGTAAGCCAACCTATTCTATTACCGTGAGATCTGATTTTCTTTAGCAATTCAATTATTAGTGCCATGTATGGCAACTGCGAATGGCAAGACTGATTACAAATCGTGAAATCCTAGAATGAAGTCAGTCTCCTAGCATTAAAGCTATACTTACTAACCACTGCTGGGCCGGGTGGATGTTTGAGGGGAATGAGATACAACTGAAATTAACCAAAAGAGAAAAAGTTTTAAGGAAACTGAAACAAAACCTCTGCTGATGCTGTATCTCGGCTGAATACTATGCATCAACCACCTCAGATACACCAGGATGACATTTTGCGATCAAGAAAGGTGCAGTTCTTTTCAAGCTGAAACTTCATAAAGGTTGGGAGACAAGGAGGTGAAAGTGAAATAGCTCGAAGTGCGGCAGACATGGCAGCATAGAGAAGGGTAGTCTAGGCATGTACACATATTGATCAGGACTTACGCTTCTATTGTGATCTTTACGGCCATGCACCCCACCTTAGGATAATTTCACCATCAATTTTTTTTATGGTATTTGTTAAGTGCTTACTAAAATCACACAGCAAACAACTGGTAGAACCGGTAGAACAGAGGTCTTCTGACTCCATGCTTTTTCCACAAGGCCATGGTGCTTCTCCTTACTGAGAGCTCACCTTCTCTAGGAGGCTTTCCCAGACTGAGCCCTCCTCCTTCTCGCCTCCCCATCACCCCTACTCCCTCCCTCTGCTCTACCCTTTTCCCCTCCCCACAGCACTTGTGTATATTTGTACATATTTATTGCTCCATTTATTTTATTAATGATGTGCATATATCTATAATTCTATTTATCTATATGGATGCCTGTCTACTGGTTTTGTTTTGTTGTCTGTCTCCCACTTCTAGCCTGTGAGCCTGTTGTTGGGTAGGGATTGTCTCTATCTGTTGCCGAATTGTACTTTCCAAGCATTTAGTACAGTGCTCTGCACACAGTAAGTGTTCAGTAAATATGAATGAATGAATGAATGAATCAGTGGCTGTGGTGAGCCCACAACAAGCTGCCTTATTAGTGACTGTTTGTGATCCCGTGAACAACAAGAAGGAGGACACTCGCTAAGGCATTGATGCGCTCTACCTGAGACAGGTGATTGCTGGCCTGTGTGGGTGGAGCATGGAGGGAGACGTGGCCTTCTCTCCCTGCTCTACCTGGTAATGGGCCTGGACCAATCAGTGACTGCAGGTAGAGCCACAGCTGTGACACCTAAGCACATAAAAGGCGGTCAGTTTGAATCCCGAAGAGGCACACAAAGGGCATGCAGAGAGGCACACAGGAAACACACTGAGGCAGCTCAGAGAGAAATTCCCAGAGCAGAAGCATGCAGAGGAGAAGTAAGAAGGAAGCAGCAGGAGAGCAGCACTCAAAAGGAGCAGAAGGCAACAGCACTTGGAAGCAGAAAGAAGAAGCATTGGCAGAATGGGCTCCCTTGACCAGCAGACTGGACCCTTGGTGGAGTGGAGTGAGTGAGAGTGTATGTGTCACTCTCTTGCACATTGGTAAAATTAAGTAAAAAACTTTCCACGGTAAGCTTGGTGATCAGAGGTGTGGTTTGATTTTACCAAGGCTTCCCAAGTCCATGAAGGTCCTGGTTGGCCTCGAGACAGTGGCCGTGTAGGGGAGCCCAAAGGATGACTTTTTTTGGTATGTTTGGCAATTTGGGTCTATTCCCCCACGTCCGTTATTACTCTGTAGCCCAGGATAATGTATGGCACCTCTGCCCACCTACTCACTCGTTGCGCTCCATGCCCCTGTGTGACCATGACTAGCAGGGGTGAGAGAGTGTGATGGTGCTCCACAAACTATTAGCACTCTTTCTTTGCTCAGGATCTTGGTTTGGAAGTCTCAGGACCGAGGTTACCTGTCATTCTTACGGGAGACTCATTCCATCCCATTTCCATCCCATTTCCATGAGGGCAAAAGTTGCCTTTAACTTTTATTATATGTTTCTATTCCTAGACATTTAGCACAGGGCTCTGCACCCAAAGACACCTCCATAAATGATGATGGACTGGAGAACTGTGTTGTCTCCACATCTTCCCACCCAAACCCTGTCCCCCTACTCACCTTCCCATCACTGCTGATGGCACAACCATCCTTCCTGTCTCACAAGCCTGTAAACTTGGTATTATCCTTGATTTCTCTCTCTCCTTCCACCCACATATTCAACCCATCACTAAATCCCATCAGTTCTACCTTCACATCACCAAAATCCGCCTCTTCCTCTCCTTCCAAACTGCTACCATATTAATGCAAGCACTTATCCTATCCCGCCTCGATTATTGTAACAGCCTCCTTGCTGACCTCCCTGCCTCCTGTCTCTCCCCACTCCAGTCCATATTCCATTCTGCTGCCCTAATCATTTTCCTTCAAAAACATTCAGACCATGCTTCTCCACTCCTCAAGAAACTCCAGTAGTTAGCCACCCACCTCTGCATCCAACAAAAACTCCTCTCCATTGACTTTAAAGCTCGCATTCACCTTGCCCCTCCTACCTCAACTCACTACTTTTCTACTACAATGCAGCCCGCATACATCGTTCCACTAATGCTAACCTTCTCACTGTATCTCGATCTGATCTATCTCGCCGCTGACCTCTCGCCCACATCCTGCCTCTGGCCTGGAACACCCTCCCTCCTCATATCAGACAGATAATTGCTCTCCCCCACTTCAAAGCCTTGTTGAAGGCACATCTCCTCCAAGAAGTCTTCCCTGGCTAAGCCCTCCTCTCCTCTTCTCCCAGTCCCTTCTGTGACTCTCTTACTTGCTCCCTCCCAATCCCACAGCATATATGTATATATCTGTATTTAGCTGTAAGTTATTTATTTATCTCCCCCTCTGTACTGTGAGCTCTTTGGGATCAGGAATGTGCCTTTTAAACTGTACTCTCCCAAGTGCTTAGTAGAGTGCTTTGTACACAGTAAGCACTCAATAAATATGATTGAATGAATGAATGACACTAGTAATCTGGGAAATGTACTGGTTTTCTAACACTCTTTGGAGAGCTGAGGTTTTGTCCCCTAATGAACAGTCAACACAACTGCCACAGGTCAGGCTTACAGATGACTGATCACCTGAGGTCTCTGAACAACCATCAGGATCCCAGGTTTTGGGATGGGAGCTTGAATTATGCTTTGGGAGAAAACTTGGAGGGAACAAACCCCATCTTTCCTGCTAGAAAGGGACCAGCACCCATTACTTACCTTTCATCATTCGGCAGTTCATTATCATCTTTCAACCACGAAATGGTGGGCATTAACGTAGGGTCGTGTTTCACTCTGCACTCAAATGAAACGCTGCCAGCTCTTTGCACAACTTGGTATTCGGGTGGCTTAATGATCCTTGTTGGATCTGAAATTCGAAGTCACGATGAGTCATGTGCAAAGCTGAAAAGTGCTTTTCGTGCTGTCATGATTTAAAATTTTGTGACTTACCTTTGACTTCTAGGTGAACCTCATTTTCTGCCATGCCTAATTTATTTCTCACTACACATGTGTAAGTTCCAATGCTATCCTTTCGGGCCACGGGAATTTCCAATGTTCCATTGTCATGGAAAACATATTCCTCGCCTTGGAGAATGCTTCCTTTTGCTCCTTTAAACCTGTAAGGCATAAAATGGAACCATGATACACCAAGCCTAGAGCTTCCTTTGCAAGAGCCTCAACTGGCTTTCTCTGAATCTAAGTTTTGCACACTGAGATTCATATCAATATTAAAAACTATTCTGCTTGTAAATGTCCTAATTGAGGGGACAACCTAGGGAAAACTTTGGAAGCAAAAAACTGTGAACTGTCTTGACAGTGAAATCCCCTGGAAGCATCCAACTCATTCAATTATATCAAGCCCCCTGAACTGTAGTTTTCCTCCCTCCCGGACTTCTTTATACCTCACTCTCAATGAAGCAGTAGAAGTAGAAGCTACTACTATTTCTGGTGATCAGAACCAGAAGTAGCTAGCTGTTCCTGGGCCCTCCACTAAGTCCCCATTCCCTCCCTGAATTCCTGCAGGGCTGATGACATTTTGTCAAACTTCACTCTCCTCAAACCAAAAACAGACTCAGTTCTCTTCCTGCTTTGTCCCTATAGAAATGGGATAATCCTTTGCAACTGCTTTACTTTCTATTCTCTACTCCTGCAGGCCTGGGATGCTTCTTCTGCTATAAGGTTGGGGCTTGAGGGCATGAAAAGGAACCAAAGAAAGGGCAAGAGAGGGACAGAATAAGAGAGTCCACTGGGTGGGATTCTGGCTGTAAAAGAAAATGTAACAGAAAGGGAGGAGGAGAAAGGAAAAAAAATCCTGCAGAGGTTTGGCTTCTCTCTATCCAGTCTGTCCCTTTGCTCCATTTTTCCGCATGCTCCATGCTCAGGAAGCAGCATGGCCTAGTGGATAGAGCCCAGGCCTGGGAGCCATAAGGACCTGGGTTCTAATTCTGGCTCTGCCATTTGTCTGCTGTAGGATGTTGGGCAAGTCATATAACTTCTCTATGCCCCAGTTATCTCGTCTGTAAAATGGGGATTGAGACTGTGAATCCCATGTGGGACAGGGACTGGATCCAGCCCGATTAGCTTGTATCTACCCCAGCACTTAGAACAGTGCTTGACACACAGTAAGCACTTAACAAATACCATCATCATCAACATCATCATCAATCATGGACCATATCCGAGGCACATTTTCACCCCTGTCAGAACCAGGATTAATCAGGGGTCAAAAACATAACCCAGGCAACTGTGAACCGGATGACTAGAATGGGAAAACCTTGGTTTAGTAATGGGTTTTATCATAATGGAATGTGAAATATACTGAGACTTAAGGTGGTTGAACAAATTTGGAAAGAAAAATGTCACATGGACATGAGTTATTCAATTAATAAGATCTGTTATAACAACTTTAGCAAGCTGTGCAAAATCATTTCTGCCTCATTAAGCTCAAAGTAGGGCATCAAAATAATAATTTAATTTTGGTATTTATTAAGCGCTTACTACTACTACTACTACTACTACTAATAATAATAATAATGACATTTATTAAGCACTTACTATGTGCAAAGCACTGTTCTAAGCGCTGGGGGGGTTACAAGGTGATCAGGTTGTCCCACGGGGGGGGCTTACAGGCTTCATCCCCATTTTACAGATGAGGTAACTGAGGCACAGAGAAGTTGTGCCAAGCAGTTTTCTAAGCACTGGGGGAGATACAAAGTAATCAGGTTGTCCCACATGGGGCTCACAGTCTTAATCCCCATTTTCCAGATGAGGTAACTGAGGCACAGAGAAGTTAACTGACTTGCCCAGTTACACAGCTGATAAGTGGGGGAGCCAGGATTAGAACCCATGACCTCTGACTCCAAAGCCTGCGCTCTTTCCACTGAGCCACACTGCTTCTTGATTTAGGCAATGGTGCTCTCCAACTGCAATCCTTATCACTCTCTTTTCTCCCCTGTGCCTCATCCCATTTTTCTACTTACCCCAAAATAACAGGATTTCCTTGATGCTGTAGTAGTTCAAAAATGAACAAAAGAAAGCAAAATAAGTTTTCCTATTTTAGAAACCCTCCAGTTGTGAACTTTCTAATGTGTGGGCTTTGTAGAAGGCAAGAACAATGGTGAAAGAGTTGGGTGAATAAGGAAAGAGAGGGATAGGTTCGGTAATGTTGACAATGGGGTGGGCAGAATTATTCCAATGAACTAGATCTCCACAATTATCCTAGAACTCTTCCAAAGTCCTCAATTTGGATTAGAGGCCCTTCCCTGCCTCCCTGGACTCCATTTCCCATCAGATCTGCTAAACATCTTCCATCCCCACCTTCAAAGTCTCCTAAAATAACACGTCCTCCAGGAGGTATTCCCTAACTAATCCCCACCTCCATGATCACCCTATTAATTAATCAAGCAATCCATCTTTAGCATTTATTGAGAGCTTGGGAGAGTACAGTGCAACAGAGTTAATAGATAAAATCTCTGTACACAATGTGGAAGAGTGAAATAGAGTTAGCAGATATGGTCTCTTGTCTCAGGAAGCTTAAAATCTCTTTGGGGAGACAGACATTAAAATAATGTAAAGACAGGAGAAAGAAGAAAAAGTGAATATGCTTAAGTAACAGGGTATGTAAGACATGTATGAGAAGCATACATGAGGTCCATGTAGTTGAGTTGGAATATATTAAGTGACCAGACCAGTGTGGTCTCTGTGGATGGAGAAAACTTGGGGTGATGCTGGAAATGTGACAAAAACTGATTGGATTTGGTTATAGCTTGAATATGAGGAATGAAAGAAAGGAAGGGGTCAAGGATAATGCCAAGATTATGGGTCTCAGATAGTGGTGAATAGGAAAGTTGGGTGGTGGAGAGAATTTGGAAGGAAAGATGAGGTGTTCAGTTTTAAATATATTGAGCTACTGATGCTGATGGGATATCAATTTAGGAGATGTCCTCGAGGCAGGAGGAAATGCGAGACTGCAGAAATGATGATGGCTTTGGCATGTGAGGTTTGGGTGACATCTGCATAGAGGTGGTCTTTAAAGCTATGGGGAAGCTAGATGAGCTCCCCAAGGGAGTGAATGGAAAATGAGAAGAGAGGAGGAAAAAAAACTCAGCCTTGAGAAGCATCTGCAGGTATGGGGTGGGATGCAGAAGAAGAGAGCCAACTGAAAACTGACCAGTAAAACTAAGGTTAGATAGTGCTTCCAGGACAAGTGAGTGGTCCAGTGTTGAAGGCACATAACAGGCTATGGAGCATTAAGAGAATAATAATAATAATGGTATTTGTTAAGTGGTTACTATGTGCCAAACACTGTTCTAAGCACTGGGGGAGATACAAGGTAATCAGGTTGTCCCAAGTGGGGCTAACAGTCTTAATCTTCTTTTTACCAATGAGGTAACTGAGGCACAGAGAAATGAAGTGACTTATCCAAGGTCATGCAGCAGACAAGTGGCAGAGCTGGGATGGTGACCTTAGAAGCAGCAGTGTCAGTGAAGGGGGAAGAATGCAGATTGTAGAGGGTAAGAAAGGTAGTTTGAGAAGAAAAAGTAGAGGCACTGAGTGTAGAAAACTTATTCAAGGAGTGGAGGTGATCCAGAACTGAAGATCGGTGGTACAAGATTGACAGAAGGACATGAGCAAGAGACTTAACCCATCTGCCACTCTGAAGACTCATGCATGTATTGATTTGTTTATCCCCCACATTTATTCATTTTTCAGGCTTACTTTTGTTGCCAGTTGTAACTATGTTCTCCCTTTTGTTACCAGTTTGCACATTTATTGGGCCTGTCTGGCTCCCCCATTAGATTGCAAGCTCCTCAAAGGCAAGGACTGGTTTTCTCTCAATCCACCAGCTCACTGAGCTGCTTTGCTCTTAAGCCATTAACCCCTGGTTCCGTCCCCTACCATATCATCCTGGGGCCTCCTGGCTTCATCTCTGGGGGACAAATAGAAGCAACAGCAACACCCTTGCCTTGGCCTTCCAAACCCCTGGGTAGCCAGTAACCCCGCTGCCCCCACCATCCCTCTGCCAGGCCACTCTGGGACCTCTATCCCGATCGCTTTGCTCCATCCTGATGGGAAGGACAGAAAGCAGTGGTATCTTAAAACATAGAATGCTGGGGAGGCCATGGCAGTGGTCATCACTGTGGCTAAGAACCTCTGCTCTTCAAGCCACAATCCCTTGCAGCTTTTATTTTATTTTGTGTTTATACCTGCCCTTGTCTTCTGTGTTCATTTTGTGGGATTTTTTTCTGTTTCATTTCTTCCAAATGTGTCCATCAACAGTCCCTTTTCTCCCTTATTCTTAGATTGTGAGCCCCTTGAGGAAAAGATACCCTAATTCTCACACATAATCATAATAATAATGGTATTTGTTAAGCACTTACTATGTGCAAAGCACCATTCTAAGTGCTGGGGAGGTTACAAGGTGATCACGTTTTCCCACGGGGGGCTCACAGTTTTAATCCCCATTTTACAGATGAGGTAACTGAAGCCCAGAGAAGTTAAGTGACCTGCCCAAAGTCACATAGCTGACCAGTGGCGGAGCCAGAATTTGAACCCATGACCTCTGACTCCAAAGCCCATGCTCTTTCCACCGAGCCACACTGCTTCTCACATCTATTCTTAGTCAGTGTTTTGTACATGATAAGCTCTTCAGCTACTGCTACTACTTCTCCTCTTCCTCCTTCTGCCTTTATTGTTCATTCCCGAGTGTCTAGGTCACAAAACTCATTCCATGAATACTGATAATGGTGAAAACTATAACATGGGAATATAAGCGGACAGCAGAGAGGTAAGGGAGAGGGAGAGATGTGGGGAAAAGAGTGAGATCTAGCTACCTTGGATGTTTGAAGATGCTGCTGCTGATGGTAAGATCATATCAACGCATGTTGGGGTGGCAGCCACCCCAGTTTTAAACTAATATTCCATTCCTCGCTATGTGTATGGAAAAAAAAATCAGGGGTCAGCTGATGCGTATCTTGGATGCTACTGTCATAGATTGAATCCAAGACTGGGTCACTGACAGAGAACCTTTAGCCCATTTGCACTCTTTGTCCATAAAAATGCAGTAGTGAGGACGTCTTCTGGCCCCTTGCCCTTTGGGGGATAAGCATTGCTGATGCCAAATGTTAAGAGGGGAAAGGTATGTCCCATTACTGGCAGCGTATGGACTTGAGTTGTTTCTGCAGTCCTGCAGAAGGTTTGCTCTGAGCCATTCACCCTCTCCTGCCTGGGGCCCTGGTAACCCAATGTGGCACATTGTGAGGTAGTAGGAAGGGAGAACGAGTGCAGAATAGCTCTGCAATTTCAACAGAAGCATGCCCCCCGTGCCCTCCCCCGTCGTTGAGCGGAAACTCACCATTTTATGTCAGGCTTGGGAGACCCAAAGAAAGCACAGTTCAGGAGAGCTGGATGGTTGGCGATCACCTGATAAAGGATATTAGCGGCAGTAAGGATCCTAGGTGGTTCAGCTAGAAAAAAGGAAGAGGCAAAAAGATGTCCTGGAACTTTGAAATTACTGTTCATGGGGGTTTTCCTAATTCTACAATGGGTTACTGGTGGAGTACATTACCAAAGTCCCAAATTAGAACCGTAACTAGTGGAACAGAAAGGCTAGAAAACTGACAGGAGAAAACCTATAAAAAGCAGCAGGAAAAAAAGCCAAAAGCACTGATCTCAATTTCAATTGCCGTTATGTTACAAATGAAACTCACCCAATACATTGACAAACGCATTTGCTAACAAGTATCCATATTCATTCGAGGCATTACACTGGTAAACGGCACTGGATCGCTCTTGCACATCAGAAAAGAGAATGGTATCACCATCTATTTTTCTGCTAGGATCATCAGGAGCCACTATTGAGGAGGGAAAATAAATATATTATTCTTGGGAATTCCTCGAAGGTTGGTGGTAAATAGAAGGCAAAGGTTAATTGTTCAAAAACTGAGGCTGGATGAAAAACTACACGTTTTTAAAGGACCTTTTCTGTGTTACAAAATGTTGATCAAAGTGCATCACTGCCCTTCTCAAAAATCCCAAGCAGGTCTCCATTACTTCTTATATAAAACAAACACTCCAAACTCTTAGCAAGGCTCTCCATCAGCTGGTTTTTTCCTTCCTGCCTTCTCTCATTACATGCTACCTCATGCTTGTTTTTCCAGCCAAACTATCTTCCTAGCTGTCCCTCAACCTCAACTCTCCTGCTTTTGGCCTATTGTCCATGCTATTGTCCCTGCCAAAATATCCTCCAGCCTCAGCTTCGCCAAACCACGGCCCTCCCATCCTAAAAAGACACCCCCTCCATGAGACATTATTCCCCGTCATGCATTTTGCAGTCATGCTATATATGCAGCACTTGTATTATTATGTGTTATTTATTCACTTGTCTAGTCTTTAGATCTACTCTCATTAACTACAGTAAGTACGCGGGTTAATCTATTTGAAGATGATGCCACTTATGGTTAAAATTTATTTATGGATGTGTGTGTGTGTGTGTGTGTGAGGCTGAAAATGTTACTGTGGATTCTACAGCCCTGACCATACCACACTTGTTTTCAGACTTGGCACTGATTTTGTTTAGCCTCATGATACTCTTAAAGGTTCTGCATGAAATGAGTTGTTATTTGATTTTAGTGTGCCACTCTGGTGTATCAATCAATCAATCAATCAATCAATCGTATTTATTGAGCGCTTACTGTGTGCAGAGCACTGTACTAAGTGCTTGGGAAGTACAAGTTGGCAACATATAGAGATGGTCCCTACCCAACAGTGGACTCACAGTCTAGAAGGGGGAGACAGAGAACAAAACAAAACATATTAACAACATAAAATAAATAGAATAGATATGTACAAGTAAAATAAATAGAGTAATAAATACGTACAAACATATATACATATATAGAGGTGCTGTGGGGAAGGGACGGAGGTAAGGTGGGGGGAATGGAGAGGGGTTGTTTCTACCCATCAGCTCTATCATCTAAAGGTTTGCTTTACTGCGGCCTTAGAACGTTTCTTCTGCACATCTTTCAGTTCCACATGCAGCAGCAGTTTGAGCATACTTTCCTCTCCCAGGCTCCAACACAATTAAGCTATGCTGAGGTGAACATTGCTTCAAAAATTGTGATTGTCTTTGTCCAAGGACTGCATTGTTTGAGCCAGCTTTGATGTTCATATGTAGATGTCTCGATGTATGTTACTAGTTAAGGTACTTTTTAGTAATTTACAATGTGCCAAGCACTAAGTACTCAAGTAAGCACAAGATAATCAGATCAGTCACAGTCCCTGTCTTACTAGGAACTCAAAATCAAATGGTTACTTGACAGGACGAGCTTCTTTTGTTAGAGTTATGGGGTGGGGGAAGGTGTAGTTGATACATTATTTGCTACCCTGCATGTAGTTTTGTCTTCATCTAATATACCTTGGACTCTTTGCTTGGGTTCTATGTCAACAGGGCTGAAATCACTGCTGCAGCGTGGCTCAGTGGAAAGAGCCCAGGCTTGGGAGTCAGAGGTCATGGGTTCTAATCCTGCCTCCGCCACTTGTCAGCTGTGTGACTTTGCGCAAGTCACTTTACTTCTCTGTGCCTCGGTTACCTCATCCGTAAAATGGGGATGAAGATTGTGAGCCCCATGTGGGACAACCTGATTTCCTTGTATCCCTCCCAGTGCTTAGAACAGTGCTTGGCACATAGTAAGCGCTTAACAAATGTCATCATTATTATTATTTGAATCAATAGTATTTATTGACCACTTACTATATGTAGAGCACTGTATTAAGGACTTGGGAGAGGGTCTTCCTTTGATTAAATTTGCCTCGAGGGCTGTTCTATCCTGTTTTTCCTAGCCTAGCCCTTTCTGTGGTGATGTCTAGGTTCCTCTCCTGTACCTCAGATTCAACTCATTTGGGGGAAGGGGATGTGTCTGTTTATTGTTATACTGTACTCTCCCAAGCACTTAATACAGCGCTCTGCACACAATAAGCACTCAATAAATAAGACTGAATGAACTCACCCCTCATCCCCCTGGTAACTTCATGTCCCCTTCGATTTAATAATAATGATGGTATTTGTTAAGGGCTTACTATGTGCCAAGCACTGTTCTAAGCACTGGAATAGATACAAGGTTATCAGATTGTCCCACATGGGGCTCCCAGTTTAATTCCCATTTTACAGATGAGGGAACTGACGCAAAAAGAAGTTAAGTGACTTGCCCAAGGACACACAGCAGACAAGTGGCGGAGCATGGCCTAGAACCCATGGCCTCTGACTCCCAAGACCGGGCTCCTTCCACTAAGCCATGCTGCTTCTCTTCTATTTGCTATCATTGTGTATTGCAAGGAGGGTGTTAGAGGCAATATAGGAGGAGAGGAGTGTTCTGCCCTTCCCAATGACCTGGCAGGGGAGCTTAAAGGAGGGTAGCATGATTTGGAGGGTGTCAGGAGAAAAATATCCAAGATTGGTGGTGGAGAAGGGAAAACTGCTTCCCCATCTCCTCATTCCACCCTACTGCTTTCTCTAGGGCAGTGGCAGGGGCTCACGGGTAGTGACAGTGGAATGTGGATATATTGAGACTGCAGAAAAATGCAGAAGGTAGCTTTTTCAGGAGGTAGCTTGCCTCTCCTTGGCAGCAAGAAGGTTCTGTGGTGGATTTTGCTGTTGCCACCACACTAGCCCTTTCCATGCCCAGCAGCTGGCACTGCTGCCTTCCCTCCCGCCATGGAGGGGCCCCGCCCCCAGGATGCTCTGTGCCTGCTTGACTAGGGGTAAAACCTGCTTCCGTGTGCTCTCGGACTCCTCAGGATAAGCATCGTGGCAACAACTGCCTTCCTTCTTGCCACTGAGGGTTCCTACTCTGAGCATGCTCTGGATCTGGGATACAAGCTGCTCCCATGCTCTCACAGGATCCTTCAAACTTGCTGAAACTTTGAGTCTATTTTCTGTATTTGGGTTGTGTTTTACTATTCATCACTTGTGATGTGTCAGTCTCCAATCCCTTCTCTCCACTTAAACTCTTAGTTTGGAACCGCCCTGTAGGGCCAAGGGCCGTGTCTAATTCCCAATTATGTATTCTCTCCAGTGCTTAGTACAGTGATCAATTAATAGGGTTACTAATATTATCCTCCCCCCCCCCCCGCCACCGAAAGCCACAATTTCAAGGGGAGTGAGGTGTGAGGTTTATCTGGGGAGAGAGCAGGTTGAGGGGGTTTCAGAGGTAGAGGGAGTTTGGGGAAAGGGGGTATCTTCCCCCCACTTTCATCAGGTTCCTGACATTATAGTCCTTTAGCTCCTTTAGCTGTCAGATCACCAAAATCCTGGACCACCTTCTTGAAAAGGACTTCTGTCTTTGGTGGAATAAGGGTTTCATAATGGCATGGCCTTGAGTTTTCAGTAGTCCTGACAGTTTGAACCGAGTTGGACACACTCTCACACACTAAGCACTTAGATTTAGTAGTGCTGATGCTGATAATGAAGAATAAATATTTTTCCCATTACATACAGCAAAAAAGGTTTAGAAGTGCATTTTTGAGCACTGTCCATTATTATGGAGATCCTATCATACCTAAGAGAATCAGAATAACAATACCACCTGTGACTCAAAAAGGTAGAATGAATGTTTCAGCTGAAAGATAGCTAGGATTTGGGAGAGTGCAAATTATTCACCAAAGAAAGTATATATTATAGTGGTCTTAAACATCATTATGACAAGAGAGTAATAATCCAAATAGTAACTGGAATTTTAAGTTGCATAGGCCTATACCAGAATCAGTCAAAAACATTTTCAAAAATGTTTGTTTCAAATAACAAAAGAAAAGAACACTACCAAAAATTTGACATCAAAATTTATCCTTCCTTTGCTTCTGGCATGGAAATGAAGGAGAAGATGCTCCATACAGAGAAAAAATATTTTCACTGAAATTTAAAGATTTTTATACCTATCAATCGAGTGTATTTACTGAGTGCCTTCTGTATGCAGAACACTACACTAAGCCTTTGGGAGAGTACAATACTACAGAAATAACATCACTTCACCTCTCAGGGGAAAAAACTGGAGCCGCAGGCTCTAACAGAAGTTGGAGAAGACCTCAGAACTGGCTGAGAAGCGATTTTGTTAAGGATTATCGCTCTGCCATTGAAGCCCAACAATTCGAAAAAACTGAATCTTAAGGAATGACTTTGCTATCAAGACAAAAATGACAAAGAGTCAGCATCAAGATTGATGTGATGAAAACGACTTACAGATTAAAAGCCTACATGTAGCAAAATAAGAAATGCATCGAAGAGCTCCTTGCCGTACATGACTACGACTAACTGGAGGCCTATACGTAGTTCAAGCTAATGAACATGTGACAAAGCTGAAGAGATCCGCTGATTAAACGAGGCACTTTTATACATTGCTACAGAGGCTCTGTGATCCCACATATGGAGCTGCAACTTTGACCCTACTGATGGGTATCCCAGATGGAACCACTCTCATCGCTGGCAAGAACACTACAATCAGCTTCTCAAAACACTTGCTACCTTTTGAGGAGGAAGAAGCAGTGAGGCCGAATGGGTAGAGCACTGTCCAGGGAGTCAGAAAGACCTGGGTTCTAATCCTAGCTCCACCACTTGTCTGCTGTGTGACTTTGGGCAAGTCACGTCACTTCTCTGTGCCTCAGTTACCTCACCTGTAAAATGGGGATTAAGACTGTGAACCCCCTGTGGGACATGGACTGTGTCCAACCTGATTAGTTCGTATCTACCTCAGAGCTTAGTACAGTGCCTGGTACACAGTAAGTGCTCAACAGATACCATAAAAAAGGAAGCTCTTGGAAAAGTAGAAACCTGTGGTTTGAGTGTGAATGAGAAGGCATCACCTTCTCTCCAACGTTTCAGGAAATCATCCCAGTTAAAGGCATGAAAAATAGAAAAAGCACCCATATCTTATGGCAGACCTGTGGAAATCTACAAGCATGGAGGGGATCTAACGTTCAGGTGTGGATCGGAGTGTATGGAATGCTTCGTCAGTTGTGCATTGCTCTTTCCAGCCACATCTGTACAGCTGGAATTTCATTGTTGTTATCATTAAAAGAGAGCTATAAATACATACCTATACTTCCTGGCAATGTTGGGAGAGTGTAAGTGGTGCTAGAACCCAGTCCACACACTTCGCTCCTCCAGGGTTAACTTTCTCGCAGAGTCCCAATCTCCCTGCCAACCTGTTGCCCATGTCCTACCTCTGGTCTGAAACACCCTGCCTCCTCAAATCCGACAGACAATTACTCTCTTTCCACTTCAAAGCCTTATTGAAGGCAATCTTCTCCAAAAGACCTTCCCTAAGCCCTCCTTCCCTCTCCTCCTTCTCCTTTCTGTATCACCCTGACTTGCTGTCTTCATTCATCCCCCTCCACCCAGCCCCATGGCACTTATGTACCTATCTGTAATTTATTTATTGAAGCAGTGTGGCTTAGTAGCAAGAGCCTGGGCTTGGGAGTCAGAGGACATGGGTTCTAAACAGGCCTCTGTCACTTGTCTGCTGTGTGACCTTGGGCAAGCAACTTAACATCTCTATGCCTCAGTTACCTCATTTGTAAAATGGGGATTAAGACTGTGAGTCCCATGTGGGATGACCTGCTTACCCTGCATCTACACCAGAGCTTAGAATGGTGCTTGGCACTATATAAGTACTTAACATATACCATTATTATATTATATAATATAATATTATTATATTATATTATTATTATATAATAATATATAATATATAATAATAATTATAATAATTATTATTATATAATAATAATGTCTGTCTCCCCCTCTAGACCTTAAGTTCATTGTGGGCAGGGAATGTTTATGCTTCTTATTGTATTGTACTCTCCCAAGAGCTTAGTAACATGCTCTGCATATAATAAACACTCAATAAATATGATTGAAAGAATGAATAAATGCTGAACAAACTATAATTAGTTCCTTGGTTTTCAGTCCCAAAAACTTTGTGACTGGATAGAGGCATGTCTGAAATTTTTTCAGGACACTCTGTTATCATCTTTATCATCATCCAGCTGCATATATTCAAGTGTGTGTTTCATTTGCAGCGTGCTGATGATGCTCTCAGCCTATTCAATTCCTCTGAAGAGTAGAACTGTACTTCAGCTCCTCCTTCTAGATTATTTTACCGTGACCTGGAGGATGGCTGCCGAGAATAGGTTGAACAAGGGTTTGTACTAGTGTACAGCTCAGCTTTACTCAATCAATTAATCCATCAATGGTGTTTACTGAGCACTTACTATGTGCATGGGAAAGTACATCGCAACAGAATTAGTAAACATGTTCCCTGCCCACAAGGCAGTGATAATGCCTAAGGCCTTCTAGACAGTGAGCCCGTTGTTGGGTAGGGACTGTCTCTATATGTTGCCAATTTGTACTTCCCAAGCGCTTAGTACAGTGCTCTGCACACAGTAAGCACTCAATAAAGACAATTGAATGAATAAGGCCTGATAAGGCAGTCTGATAGGGCCCCTTCAATCTTAATTTGGCCAGCCATATCATCATGGTGTAATTTTAGGACCCTGCTAAATTGCTCAGGGCATTATAATTTTTTAGTAGCTGCCAAAGCTCAGGTCTGCTAATGGTATGAAATTATTTTGTACCTCTCTTGAACTTAATGTGCAGAAAAGATCAGGTCAACTGTGCCACATTGTGATTCTGTTAACTCAAGGTTAACTGTTCTGAAATAGCTCAAAAGGACTCTGCCTAAGACCGGGGCAGAGGAGTGCAGTGAGAGAGATTCCACGATACATTCTGCAGAGGAGTGCATTGAGATTCCTTGATATTTTTGCAGTCAGCCTCTCCACCCCCTGTTCTTGCTGGTGATAAATGAAGCATCTGTGAAATACCAGGCCATTTCCTTGGGAAGAGCCCGTTCAGGAGTTTTAGTAAAACATTCCCTCCCTTCTTACAGATCTCAGCAGGTATACCATCAGGTCCCAGAGTTTTGACAGATCTTGTAGCTCGGTGATGAGGACAGAACACAACAAATGAGAAATTGAAGGAGTTAAAAGGAAAATCTGACTGAATTATGGAATAGTTACATTTATTGGTGCACACATGTTGCCTGTATATTAGATGTCAAACAATTATTATTGAAAGACTTCTATGGAGCTGACAGCCCCTTCTACAAAATGAACACACACAGACTGCCCTTTGACAGTGTTGGGATATTTCCTGGAATCCCCAGAAGCTTTGAGGAGTTTGATATCATGATAAAGAAAAATTGTGCGTGTAGTCAAAAAAACCCTAAATAGTTTTATTAAAAGGGAATATGTTTTTGTTCTGAGATGAGATTAAGCTAAATGCAGGAGACAAAGAAGTGCTTTTTTTACTCTAAAGGGCTTTGACTGACAGCTTGCAAAATCATAGAAAACTGATGGAAAAGCAATGCTTTACCAGCTCTACCATATGGGTTGGGTCTGTTCTTGAATTTTTCCACAATAGTATACAATGGACACTGGAAGGTGAAGAAGAGACAAAAAAGTAAATTTATAATATACTGATTTGGAGTGCATTACTAAAGGAACTTGATAGAAAACTTGACTAGCATTAATTCAGTTAAATGAAGCACATATGAAAGTAAACCACACATTGACATTGAGGGATATCTTCCATTTGAGCTTAGGGCAATATCATTGGCAGATGTTGTGGAAATAGGTTAAAAGAGAAAAACAATATTATAAACATGGCTAGATTTGGGATTTAGGAGAAACATTTCAGTGGAAAGTGCACTCCAAATCTCACATACACACTACAAAATTTAAGATCTGAGCTAAAACAAAAAATTCCTCTGACTAGAGGAATATCAGTGTTAACCTGAATAAGTCTGTTATGCCAGTGACAGCTATTTTAGCACCATCTGCTCTTGCTGCTTAGCAATCAACCAACCACGACAGTCTGTGCGCACGTCTGTATGTGTGTGCATGTCTGTGAGGATACGTGTCGTTATTGACATGCAGACGTGAACTGTTTTGCATAAACTTTTTCGACCCATCGTCAATGAGATATTTTTGTGTCTTTAATACAAAACACAAGCAAAGAAACTAATGAAACTTACTTGCTATTGGGGCACCATTTGTTAACCAGCTAATCTTGGGTTTTGGATTGCCATTGGCTCTGCAGATCAGAATCCCATCCTCCCCAGGGGAAAGCACCAGGTTTTGGGGGGATGTTATCCAGTACGGGGCAGCTTTATTCCATAGGGGAAAAGAAAGGAAAAGTTGAACCTAAAGAGCATTGTCAAACTACTCAGACAATATATTTAATCTCTTAATCCTGGGCACAACTCAGCAAAGGAGATTCAAAATCGTTCTTTACCCTCCAATCTTAATAATCTGCATAGAGTGAAACACTTCTTTTCTGATTTCCATTTTGTATAAATTGAGTCTACAAAGTCTTATAAAGTGAGGTTGATAACGGGAGCCCTAATAATACAAGCACAGGATGTCAAAATTTCTGCCTTATTTTGAGATTTACAGAAAGATGCTCCATCTACAGACCTCAAAGTGATCTACAGGTATTTCTTCATCAATCTCTTTGATTAAAATGAAATAAAATATGGAAAATCAAGCAAAGGTAAAAGAATTAAGGCAACCTACCCGTTTCTAGAGAAATTCATGCAAAAAGTCCACAAATCCCAAATTTTGGTTTTTTTAGAGCATGATCTCTCCTAACAATGAGTATGAACCCCAACAGTGGAAAATACACAACCTCTGCACCTCACAGTTGATCTCGTTAATATTTTAGAAGAAAGCTATCAAATAATATTGCCATTTCAAGCCTTAGAGTTGCACTAATATACAATGAAGGAATGCTAACCATCACTTTACCTTTTACCGTGACTGAAATGGAGTGATGAGTGGCGCCTAAGATATTTCTTGCTGTACATTTATACTTTCCAGAATCTGCCTCTGAAACATCAAGGATCCTGAGGGTTTTTTTAAAATTCTTATAAAATGTCCTGTTGGCAGGGAATTCCCCACCTTCCTTCTCCCAGTGGATATCTGGGGTGGGCCTGGAATAACAAAGGAAAAGGAATTTTGTTTAATCCTTTTCAGGGGTGTATTTTCAGTCAAGTTCAATTATGAGGTCCTGAATGTTGGCACAGAATCATACCAGATGTTCACTTTTCTACATAAATCCGGCTTTGTCACCTAATTTTCATTAGCGTTACTCTGTCTCCACCCTGATCATTCCCTTCAAAGATATAATAATGAGTCTGGCTTTGAGGGACAGCAAGAATGATCCCTGATTCGAGTCTGTGGTTGTATTGTGTAGTAGCATGTCTGATGTAGTAGTAATGGTATTTTTTAAGTTCCTACTGAATGCAATGTGCTAAACTAAGCCCTGGTGAAGTGCATCAGAAGGATAAGGTGTGCTCCCTGCCCACAAGGAACTTACAATCTAAAAGGAGAGACAGACCTAGAAATATTCAAGAGCTGTGAAATCTGAATAAATAAAATTTTATGTTCAATTAAATATATATAAACACACAACTGTTACAGCTGGGCATAATTAAATGCAAAAGTGCAGGAGACAACTAAAGGGCTGATGTGATTTGGGAGGCTGATAATTACTTGAAGAAGGCTTGGTGGAAGAAAACTGGAATTTTAGGAATGGTTTAATGGTGGGACATTTGAAGTCAGCTAGATTTGTGGGAAAGGCATTCTAAGTTCTGGGTTCAGGTGAGGAAAGGGGTTGGAGGTGGGAAAGATGAGTGTTGGCAGTGTTGCATTACTGTCAGTCTTTGGTCATATAAAAGGTCATCCTGCTGAAGGTTGGTTAGGGAAAGGAAAAAAACTACACTTCCTAGGAAGCAACAGGGCTTAATTCCTTCTTTGTATCAGAGTAAGGGATGGTTCTGGATGGAGATAAACCGTTGAGAGGCCTTTGGTAAACACGAGGAAGGATCTCTGCTCATTCTCTCTTTTCCTCCTGATGCTGGGTGAGGGAGGAACCTCTTCAGAGCTGGCTCCATATGGCTAATCACGCAACCTTTGATTGAGCTGATGGAAAGGTAGGCCAGGGAAGAAGGAATTGATTTTCTATTTTGGAGGTTTTCTGCTGTAAATCTTAGTTTGTGGTTTAACATTTTTGTTTGAATTTCCCTTCTTGCATCCTATTCAATTGTTATCTCCGATTAACAATATCATTTCTTAATCGGAGTTTTACAGTTCTTCAAAGTTCTCAGGCCGGATCATCAATTTCCACATTTCTCTTATTCCCTTTGAGTGCCTGGTGTGAAGGGGGGCTATTGCTTCTAATTCTAGGTATTTTCACAAGGTGCACCATGTTGCACAAGCAGTGCTGGGTACAACCAGGAGGTGGGCTTGGGAGGAGCAAGGTGAGAGGGCAGGGGATAGAAGTTAAGGAGAGATGAAAGCTCTTAAGGGTACAGAAAGCTGGTGAAGAGTTCCAAAGCCAATGTTAAGGAGTCTTGCTCCTTGGAGAAGGAAATGGGGATTAAGACTGTGAGCCCCATGCGGGACAGGGATGTGTTCAGCCTGATTTGCTTGTATTCACCCCAGCTTTTAGAACGGTGCCTTGCACACACTGAGCACTTAACAAATACCACAACTAACTAAACAGGTAACCATTAGAGTGTTTTGAGGAAAGAAGAGACATTTGCTGAATGACATTTCAGGAATGTGATCCAGGCAGCAATATGGACTGAAAGGGAAAGAGGATGGAGGCAGGGAGACCAGTGAGTTGGCTGACACAAAAACCTAATCATAATTTGATGGTGATAATTATAATAATTGTTTCTGAGGATAAACTAGCAGTAGATTGGATATGAGAGCAGAATGACAGCGAGGAATTGAGAATAACACCAAGGTTGAGAGTTTAGGTCCCTGGAAGGATGATGGAGTTGTCAATGGAGATGGGAAAGTTCAGACTGGGGGAAGCTATGGGAAGGATGAGAAGCAGCATGGCTCAGTGGAAAGAGCCCGGGCTTTGGAGTCAGAGGTCATGGGTTAAAATCCCAGCTCTGCCACTTGTCAGCTGTGTGACTTTGGGCAAGTCACTTAACTTCTCTGGGCCTCAGGTCCCTCATCTGTAAAATGGGGATTAAGATTGTGAGCCCCCCGTGGGACAACCTGATCACCTTGTAACCTCCCCAGCGCTTAGAACAGTGCTTTGCACATAGTAAGTGCTTAATAAATGCTATTATAAAAAAAAGCTTTAGTTTGCAAAATGGTGGCTTTGAGGTGCCAGCATGTTATCCAAATAGAGATGTCCTGGAGATGGGAGGGAATGTAGAATTGGATAGAAGGAGAGAAGCTGGGGTTGAGATAGATTTGAGTCATCTGTTTGGTAGTTGAAGCCACCAAGAAAGTAAGTGTAGAGGTAGAAGAGCAAAGGACCCAGAACAGAGCTATATAAGGCTCGGACTCCTACGTTTAGGGGATGAGCAATGAAAGAGAGCCCACAAAAGAAATAGGGATGATGGGCGAACCAGGAGACTACCACGTTGAAAAATAAAATCTGATGGTGCTCTAAGAAAAGGGTAGTTCAGAGTGTTGAAGGTGGCCAAGAAGTCAAGGAAGACTAGGAAAGAGTAGTGCCTGGTGGGTCTTGGCAATGAGGATATCATTGGAGACTTTGGAGAAAGTTGTTCTGGTGATGTAAAAAGGGGAGAACCTGACTAGTGGATCAAAAAGAGTTGGAGGAGAAGAAATGAAGACAGGCAGGCAGATTCAAAACATCCTTGACCTGCTCCTGACCCAAGCACTGCTCCTTCTTGCCATCACGGCAACGTGGCTCTCCCCAGACAACACTATCTCCCCACCATTCTCCCAGAGCCCTCATTTCTCCCACACTCCAAGACTCACTGGGAAAGAGGAAGGAGTTGGCTTTTTTCTGACCCCCAATGCTGCTTTTGCAGTCCCAATGCCTCCATCCCTCTCTTTCCCTTCCTTTGAAGCCCATATCATCTACCTCTACCACCCACTACAGTCACTAGCTGCTGTCATCTACCACTTCTCAAGCCCCACCTCCAACTTACTGAACCATTTTGATCTCTTTCTTGTATTCTTTCTCTCTTTCTCCACCCCAACACTGATCCTTGGGGACTTCAACGTTCAAATAAATGTTCCAGGCAATTTACCTGCTGCCCACTTCCTCTATCTCCACAACTCCACCAACGTCCCGCTCCACTCCAGCTTACCGACTCATCACAAACATTCCATCTCATCATCTCTAGTCACTGTATAATCTCTAACATCGCCAACTCTGAAATTCCACTCTCTGAACACAACATCGTTTCCTGCCTTCTCTCCTACAAATCCCATCCACACAAAATTGTTCTTTTCCCCACAGAAACCTCCAATTTCTCAGTCCATCCAATTTTCCAAAATCATGTGCTACATGACCTCAATACCCTACCTACTTTCTTCAGATGCACAAATCCATGTCAACTCCACCCTCTCCCCCAAACTCAACTCACTTGCTTCCCTGTTTCTCCACTGACCTTATACCAAAACCCCACAGCCCTGTAAAGCCTCTACAGTACACTTATTTCACTCTTCCACTAGAGTTGTGGAGCACTGCTGACAGAAATCCAGACATCAGGCTGATCTTGTCCAGCTCACCTCATCTGCTATAACTCTGCCCTATCCTCTGCCCAGCAACAATACATCTCCATTGACTTCAGTGCCTATTGCCCTACTTCAGATGTTTAACTTCTTCTTCAAATACCCTGTCCTTCTGTCTCCCCCAATTCTCACCCCTAATGACTCTGACACCTATTTTACTGAGAAGACTGAAACAATCGGATGTGATCTCCATAAATCTCCCTTTCACCTCTCCAGTTCCACCATCCCTCTGCCTGTCTTGGACTCTCCTATCATTCCTAGCAGTGATGCAAGAGATTTCTCACCTCCTTTTAAAATCTATCCCTTTTACCTGCATCTCCAAACCCAATCTTTCTTTCCTTATTAAAACATTTGACCCCTCCCTTCTCCCCTTGCTGACTGCCATTTTTAAGTGTTCACTCTCCTATGGCTCCTTCCCCACTGTTTTCAAACATGTTTATGTATCCCTTAATTTAAAAAGAGCCCTCCCTTGATCCCATGGCACATTCCAGTTATTGCCTCACCTCCCTTCTACCTTTCCTTTCCAAATTCCCTGTGTGGGTTGTTTCCATCTGCTGCCTCCATTTCCTCTTCTGAACCTCCTGAAATCTGGAAACTGCCACCTCTATGGGACACTAATAACCTCCTTGCCAAATCCAATGGTATCTACTAAATTCTAATCCTCCTCATTCTATCTGCCTTCAACACTGTGAACCAACCCCTTCTCCTGGATACATTATCCAACCTTGGCTTCCCTCACGATGTCGTCTCCTGGTTCTATCTTTTTGGACACTAAGTCTTTTTCATCAGCTCCTCCTCCATCTCCAGCCCCTAACTTCGGAAGTCCCTCAAGGCTCAGTTCTGAGTCACCTTCCATTTTACATCTACGCTCTCTCCCTTGGAGAAGTCATTCACTTCCATGGCTTCAACTACCTTCTCTACAAGGATGATTCCCAAATCTATATTTCTAGCCCTGAGCTCTTCACTTCTCTGCAGTCACACATTTCCTTCTGCATTCAGGACTACTTGAATTCAGCTCTACTTGACTGTCCTGCTGACACCTCAAACTCAACATGTCCCAAAAAGCATTCCTCCTCCTCTTACCTGAACCCTGTCCTCCCCAAGACTTTTCCATAACTGAAGATAACAACAACACTAGCCTCCCTGATTCACAAGCCCATAACCTTGGCATTATCCTTGACATATCTCTCTTATTCAATCCATATATTCAGTCTGTGACCAAATGCTGTCAGTTCTGCCTTCATAACATCTCTGCTTCCTGTCTCTCCCCACTCCAGTCCATACTTCACTATGATGCCCAGATCATTTTTCTAAAAAACGTTCAGTCCATCTTTCTCCACTCCTCAAGAACCTCCAGTGGTCACCCATCCACCTGCTCATCAAACAGAAACTCCTTACCACCAACTTTTAAGGACTCATTCACCTTACCCCCTCCTACCTTACCTCACTGCTTTTCTACTACAGCCTAGCCCTCACAGCCTGGCTCCTCTAGTGCCAACCTGCTTAATGTACCTTGATCTCATCTATCCAATCATTGACCTCTCACCTATGTCCTGCCTCTGGCCTGGAATGTCCTTCCTCTACCTATATCACATATTCAATCTGTCACCAAATCCTGTCAGTTCTACCTTCCACAGCACTGATAAAATCCTCCCTTTCCTCTCCATCCAAACTTCTACTATGCTGATCCAAGCACTTATCCCATCCTGCCTTGAATACTGCATCTGCCTCCTCAGTGACCTCCAAGCCTCCTGTCTCTCCCCACTCCAATCCATACTTCACTCTGCTGCATCTACCATTTATCAGCATAAATGGTCAGTCCATGTCTCCCCACTCCTCAGGACCCTCCGATGGCTGCCATCCACCCCTGCATCAAACAGAAATTTCTTACCATTTGCTTTAAAGCACTCAATTACGTTGTTCCATCCTACCTCACCCTACTAATCTACTATAGCCCAGCCCACACACTCGGCTCCTTTACCACATCTTACTCACTGTGCCCTGATCTGGTCCATTTCACCACTGACCCCTCTCCGACATTCTTCCCTTAGCCTGGTACTCCCTTCCTCTCCATATATGCCAGACCACTGCTCTCCCCACCTTTATAGCCTTATTAAGTTCACATCTCCTCCAAGAGGCCTTCCCAGATTAAGCCCTCTTTTCCCTGGCTCACTCTCCCTTCTGCATCATTTATGCACTTTGATCTGTGACCTTTGGACATTTGATATTCGCCCCACTCCCAACCCTACAGCACTGATGCACACATCTTGAAATCACATATTACTTATTCATCTATATTAATGTCTGTCTCCCCTTCTAGACTGTAAGTTCATTTTGGGCAGGGAATGTGCCTGTTAATTCTGTTTTATGGTACTCCCCCAAGTGCTTAGTACAGTGCTCTGCACACAGTAAGTGCTCAATAAATATGATTGATTGATATCCAACAGATGATCATTCTCCCCATCTTCAAAGCCTTATTAAAGGCACATCTCCTCCAAGAGGCCTTCCCTGACTAAAACCTCATTTCCTATTCTTCCACTCCCTTCTGCACCACCCTTGCACTTGGATTTGCTCCCTTTCTTCATCCCTCATTCAGCCTCACAGGACTAATGTATAGATTCGTAATTGACATTTATATTATTGTCTGTCTCCCCCTCTAGGCTATAAGCTCGCTGTGGGCAGGGAGCATGTCTACAAACTTTATCATATAGAACTGCTCCAAGCATTTAGGAAAGACTGATTGAGCTGGGCCTGGGGCTGAGCCTGGAGCTGGTGCAGAGGCTGAAGCTGGGGCTGAGGCTGGAGTTGAGTTGGGCCTGAGGATGGACCTGGAATTGCATTAACAGAATATTATTTTGTAGGGGCAGTGTGGCCTAGTAAATAGAGCACAGACCTGAGAGTCAGAAGGACCTGGGTTCTATTCCCAGCTCGGCCACTTGTCTGCTGTGCGGCCTTGGGCAAGTCACTTACCTTCTCAGTGCCTCAGTTACCTCATCTGTAAAATGGGGATTAAGGACTGTGAGGCCCAGGTGGTACATGGACTGTGTCCAACCTGATCAGCTTGTATCTACTCCAGTGCTTAATACAGGAATAGATCTGGTAGAAAGCTATCTTGGAGCAGTGAGGGAGTGGAGAGGGCAGAATCTTTCTGAGTTTTACATGCATTTCTATTTTGGAGTTAAATTAATAATCTGACAACCTTAACAATCATACCTATTGCTAAAACAGAAAATATCTGGTATGTAATGGATCTTACTGATGTTTGCAATTATTCAAAGAAGCCTTGTTTAGATTGACTTTGTACGCTAATTCTGCCATAACGTGTGATTTCAGTACATGTTTTACTTAAACCACAATGGCGGAACAAAGAAACATTGTTCTATGGCTTGAGTTTGGCTGCTTACAGAATGACGTAGTGTTGTAGGGAAAGAGAGTGTGCATGTGCGCACCACCTGAATCGGTATCTGCTACCATGCAGATCTTTCTAAATGCGTGATTTTGTGAAATGCAACTCTCATACTACAGGAGAACTGGATTCATTTATATTCTTGTGGGAGCAACTGTAGACCAGAAAACCTGATCTCCCAGCCATAGAGAAGGCCCTTCTTATTCCTCCACTAGCTGCTCAGATGGAGTACAGAAATGACTGAAGGTAAGCTCATTGTCAAAAGACGGACATTCTTATTCAGGAACAATTCTGTATCCTGCAGCCATCAGATTGGAACAGGTTTGGTAGCCATCAAAAATCTATTGGACCTGGAACCAAAATGATAGAGTCTATCATTATTCCAACTAAGATATGGATGTAGCCATTTAATGGATAATGCTCTAGGGTTAATGTAGACAACTTTGAAAACACATTATCCATTTCTCTGAGGTCACCCTCTTCCCCACCCAGTGATTAGTCATACTTCTTTGGTTTTTGGCAGTTGCAATGGGAACACTGAGGTAGGCAATGTCTTTCAGGGAAAGAGATTCTCTACTTACAATCCTTCTGCAATACACTCCAGTAAAAGTTCATTTCCTCTTAATTCCTCTTTGTTACTTGTATTGCCTTTCGGAGTTAAAAGACTGGGTGGTCTCTCTGTAAAAGGCTTGGCTGAAATTAAGAAGGTAAATATAGATTAGGAATCACTGATATACATTTCCAGCAAACACAGTACAGGCTCATAAAACAGCTTAATAGTCTGTCTCGCATTAATTTTATTTGGGTGAATATAGTCATAAGATGCACACACACTGCAGAGTGCAAAAATCTTATAATTTGCAATTTTCCCACTCAGCCAGAGCAAGAGAAAATTTGGGGCTGATACTAAAATAGTGCTGATTGGGGTTTTTTTTGTCACTTAAGTACTTTCAGGATGAAGCTCAGGCCCTTAAAATGTTTGAGGGGATTAGTAATCTTCTACCTACTGTCCACCTGCAAAACCACATTTCAAGGTACATTTCAATTTTATTAATGCTCCCAAACTTAGGTTAATGAAAAAAAATAGCCATCCCACAGTTTAGTATGAACCTAAACTAAATTTTCCCATGTTAAGAACACTTACAGCAAAAATTAAGTCCCAGTTTAGATGAAAAGAAGGGAAGTAGTAGGGACTTAGTGGGAAGAAATGTGGCCTAATGGAAAGAGCATGGGCTTGGAAGCCAAAAGACCTGGGTTCTAATCCTGCTCCTCCACTTGCTGGCTGTGTGACCTTGGGCATGTTACTTAACTTCTTTGTGTGCCTTAGTTTTCTCAACTTTAATTAGGGGATTCAATAACAGTTCTCACTCCTTAGATTGCGAACGCCATGTGGGACAGGGACCGTCTCGGGTTTCTGGTGATGGGAAGGAGCATTAGGGGATGATGGGAGGACAGGCAAGAACACCTCACTCCCTCAGTTTGGCTTGGAGGATTCCCTGAGCTTGGGGATGTGCCCATTTGCAGAATTGGCTCAGGTCTTAAGAGGGGTCATTGAAGCGTTGCTGATGAAGAAAGAGAATACCATCCTTTAGACTACCCTGAGCTTGCACTTGGGTTTTGAGCCCGGTTCCCTTGTGTACTGCTTCCTTTTCAAAGGGATAAATGAATCCAACACAAATGATAACTTGTAGATATTGAAAAAAAAGCGTTGCCCACCAGTCATCACGAAATAGAAATTGAGATTTTTGTTCAATTTATGAAAAAATTATACTAGAAGGAAACTGTCTTAAACCCATATTGAAGCAACTGTTTTCGTCTTAAAGACATTTATAAAGGCCTTGAAAAAGATAACACTATTCATATATTCAATTGAAAGCCTATCGGAAATTTGATAATTTGTAAATGTCTGTTTCTAGAATTATTTACTGATAATTAAATGAAATACAGGTTAACCTTCAGAACCAGAGATAATCATGAGATATATTCACCCTTCCAGGTCTAAACTAAGATACTGGAAAAAAAGCTTAGATATAGAAAAATAAGGAAAGATATATGAAAGGCAACATAAAAGTACGTGTTAATTTATCATAGGTTGCAGTGGTTGTTCAGCTGTTAAAAACAAGCAGAAAATAGTAAGGTTTGGGTTATTTCAGTGTCATGAGCTTTAAAAATCAAAACCCGCAAATGTGTAGAAGAGTACATTATGCCCAATTTTAACAGGCAAAGGTCCTGGCTGGGCTTTATTCTGGGGAAAAGTGCAGGAACACTGATATGGGGCAGGGACACTCCCAAAACATAACTTCATTTAAGTGAACAGAGGAGTACACCAAATTCAAATGCAGATGATTTTAAAATTTGGAAAAAAAGCAAACATCTGCTCTCTTTTTCCCACCAACCCCTCAGACTCCTACCTCTCCTCTACTTCTCGTACACTTTCGACACTTTCTGTTCCTTCTGTTTTTTTCCTCCTGTGATGCTTCCTCTTCCCATTCTTTGTTTCCTGTCTTTTTTCTTACCATTTTTCCTCTTGGTCTTGTTCTCCTTTGTCCTGGGTTGTATTCTCCTGGGTGTTTCCTAGTTCTTGCATCTTACTCCACTGCATTCTGTTTTCCCTCATTCATTCTTAGTTTTCTTTTTTCCTTTCCTTTAATTTTTTCCATCCCTCCTATAGTTATTTTTCAGACTTTTGGTTCTATAGCCCCGTTCCCTCTTCCAAAAGTTGCATTCCAAGGACCAAGCATATTTGGAAATAATAATGAGGAAACAGGCAGAAAAGGGAGACAGACATAGCCAAAGAGAGAGGAAGAAAGAGAGACAGAATGAGAGGCAAAAAAGGTAAAGACTCTCAGACGGGACATAAGACACATACAGTGTTACTATCAATAACTGTTACTGAGGACAGCACTGGCTACTGCAAACTAAACGGGGAAGATGATAAACACAAATTGTCCAATGAAGGGATACCGACACTCCCCTCTTTAATTGATTTTCCTAGATAACGCTATTGAATGTTAATGCTGATAATTCTTACAGTATCCCCAACAGAGCGCTGGTTGTGTCATGCACGTTCTCTCTTCTCTCCATCCGAACTGCTACCATGCTGATTCAAGCACTTATCCTATCCCACTTTGACTATTGCATCTGTCTCCTCGCTGACCTCCTGGCTTCCTGTCTCTCCCCATTCCAATCCATCCTTCGCTCAGCTGCACAAATCATTTGTCAATGAAAATGTTCAGTTCATGTCTCTCCACTCCTCAGAAACCTCCAATGGTTGCCCATCTAACTCTGAATCAAACCGAAACTCCTTGTCATTGGCTTTAAAGCGCTCAATCAGCTCGCCCCACCCTACCTCACCTCACCAATCTTCCATTACAGCCTAGTCCTCACATTCTGCTCCTCTCGTGCCAGTTTACTCACTGTATCCCAATCTTGTCTGTCTTGCCACAGACTCCTTTCCCACAACATTCCCCTAGCCTGGAAGTCCAGCCCACTCGATATATGCCAGGCCACCACTCTCTCCACCTTAAAAGCATTAGTAAGGTCACACCACCTCCAAGAGGGCTTCCCTGATTAAGCCCTCTTTTTCCCTGGCTCGCCATCCCCTCCTCGTCATCTATGCATCTCAGTCTGTGACCTTTGGACACTTGCTATTCTCCCCACCCACAATCCTACAAAAACTTATGTATATATCTGTAAATTGTGTATTATAAATTACTAATTTATTCGTATCAATATCTGTCTCTCCCTCTAGAGTGTACGCTCATTATAGGCAGGGAACATGTCCACTAATTCTGTTTTATTGTACTTTCCCAAGTGCTCTGCCCATAGTAAGTGCTCAATGACTACGACTGATTGATTGATATGTGTGTTCTGTACATTGGGCATACACAGGACCACTGCACAGCCACTATGCACAAATATACATAGCGGCTGTTTTATGCATTGAAGTTATTTCTCTAAGAGATGCTTTACATTACATCCTAACCTCAAATCTTTTTACCAAAGCTTCTGTTGCCAATGCAGAGAAAAAACACTATAAGAACTAGAGTCTGGCAGTTCAGTTAGGTGTGCTAAAATTCCTGGAATCAAGTGAGCATCAAATTGACACATGCAAAGCTTTGGGTTTAGTAAGGACAAAAGTGAGTATACCAATTGTGAAGGTACAAAGGTTATATATTTACAGTGCTAAATGATAATAGAATTTATTCATTCATTCATTCAATCATATTTATTGAGCGCTTACTGTGTGCAGAGCACTGTACTAAGCACTTGGGAAGTACAAGTTGGCAACATTTAGAGACGGTCCCTACCTAACAGCAGGTTCACAGTCTAGAAGGGGGAGACAGACAACAAAACAAAACATTAACAAAGTAAAATAAATAGAATAAATATGTACAAGTTAAATAAAACTAGAGTAATATTTAATATTCAAAATTTAAATTTATTTAAAATTTAAAATTGAATAAACAGTGTTAAATGTACTTATTCTATTTTATCACTTCAAAACCATATATTATTTTGTTCAATTCTTTGGATCTGCAGAACACACTAATTTGCCCTACATTGTTTTCTATGGGAAATTACATTTAGTTTAGCTTCACTTTGCTCGATTGGTTTCATGAAAACAAAGTGTTAAGAGAATAGATATGAAATGTAGACCCAAATGTATAAACAGATAATGAACAAATTAGGTAAATACATGAGTGATCAAGTCACCGATGACCGGGAAGGTTAGGGGATTATTTGCGGAATGTCTCCTGGAAGAAGTGTCCTTTTCGGAGGGCTTTGAAAGAGGAGAGAAGCCTGGCTTAGCAAAGCGGAGGTCAGAGGACATTTGAAGTGAGGGAGGGGAATCAATCAATCAATCAATCGTATTTATTGAGCGCTTACTTTGTGCAGAGCACTGTACTAAGCGCTTGGGAAGTACAAGCCGGCAACATATAGAGATAGTCCCTACCCAACAGTGGGCTCACAGTCCAGAAAGGAAAGGAAGACAGGAGACATGGGTCTGAGTGAGATGGGAGGCTTCAAGACACATAAAGGAAGGAGTCAAGAGCTGGAGATTAGGTATCACAGGAGAAAAGAGGACACAGGGAAGACAAATAAGGACACAGTCGCTCACATGCAAACACACATGCATACACTTAAACACACCCATTCAGGTACGCCTGCTTGGCACACACCTGAAAAGAATCGATACTAGGAAATAGCAGAAGCTGGGCGCCTAGAGGTCCTGCTGTGACGGCTGGGGAGGAAGCCCGTAGACCAACCTTTTCAAGGGGTGGCAATGGCTTAGGGATCTTTGTGGGGCTGGTGGCTACGTTCACCTGCTGCTGTTTGACTCAGGAAGCAGCTATTCCCTCTCCCCTCTCCCTACCATTAGTCGCAAATGAATTTCTGGCAGGACTAGAAGACCGTAAGCTCACTGTGGGCAGAGAATGTGACTGTGATATTGTTACATATTATTCTCCCACGTACTCAGTACAGTGCTCTGCACAAAGAAAGTGCTCAATAAATATGACTGACTGACAGGGTGCATCACGGTCCCACCCAAAATGGGCTGCTTTACTCTTCTCCAGCTCAGAGCTTCTGAGCTCCTGAGCAGAGCCCAACTCCAAGGATTTCTGAGGCCTTGGGCCTCACATCTTGAAAGAGGAAGGAGATGACAGAATCACCCATTTCTCCCAGTTCTTGAGGTTTCCTAAGAACAGGGTTTCCATAAAAACAGGACCAGGAGGTCCCTTTCTCTCTGATAATTCAAGATTCTAATCTTATATCTGCTTCCTTCTCACCCCTTCATGGCCCTCACTAAGAACAGGAGCCATGGATTTAATGGAGGTTATGGGTTTAGTCCTCAAGATGGATGCTTCGACTTAGGCACCCAAACATTGCATTTGAAGACTTGCATTTGCTGTTCATACTCTTAAGTGGGAGTTACTCCTTGGCCTTTTCTCCTCCAATTTCCCCTTCTCCATGACCTCATGTTTCTACCTTTGGCTTCTTTCTTCCTTTCTAGTTCCTTGTTGGCCATGGGTGCTACTCCCTGATATGCTGCTGCTGGGCAGTCTTTAAGCTGAGCAGGTTGAGGGGTAATGAGATTCCATCTCCTCGGTTCCAATTGGAATGGCAGAGGGACCCCTGAATTAGGGGCTGGAAGAATGGAAGGAGCCTGCAGAAATCTCTGTAAAGGATCGCCACAGCCCTATACAATATTCAGCTCTGGAAGCATTGGGAATTCCCCACCCACCCACCCACTGCCTCAGAAACAAATTCCCAGTGGTTAGAAGTTTGCAAAAAGGAAACACCTAGCCATGAAAGTGGAGTTAGTGAACTAAATTCTACAATGAAGTAGAGAATAATGGTTATGATCACCATAACTCACCACCATAAAACTCAGTGTCACTCAAATTAGCAGCTATAGTGTCATTCAATGCATCCACTGAAATAAACAGAATATTATGAAGAATTCATACAAATGTGGGGGGATTAAAAAAACTGGGCAGCAAAAGCAAATGTGTATGTTCAAAATGACAAAGCAGTACCTAAGTAAAGTGGAGAATATTAATTCCTCCTTAAACCCGCGACCATTAAACTTGTGAATTTTTGGCATACATTGTAGGAGAGTCCAAAGAAAAATGAAGTTTGTACTATAACATTCCCAATTAATATACTGCAGACACAGCTGAATAAGAAATTAGTTATAAAGTACTTATTGAAACAATAGAAATCTGAATAATCATAATAAAATCATCGATGCATGTAGCATATTCAGTTCTGCTCTAACACGTTTGTACTACATATTTTGACTATGATTTGATGGCAGCATCAAGGAGTTGTCTGAAAACGTGACTCTGGATATGGTACAACATGGTTTTGAAAGAAATGGTTGTGTGCTTATGCTTGGGTGTAGTACAACATAGGGAGATTACAACAGTACAAATTTTTCTGAACAAAGTTCTGCAAGAATACAAACCCTGCTTTAAAGAAGAAATGGATGTATTTGAGAGATTTAAGTTCCATAGCAATAGATGTATTCAAATTTGGGAATTAACTGCATAGAATCGCATAAAATTGATGACTTATTTTCAAGACTGTTTAATTCAAAGTAGGGTATAGTATATCCTAAATAAGTAGTATATTATATAGGATATAATATATTATGATACAACATATACTATAAAGATAAACAGTGTGGCCTAGTGGGAACAGCAGGGTCCTGGAAGTCAGAGGACCTGAGTTCTAATCCCTGCCCTGCCACGTTCTGCTCTGTGACTCTGGACAAGTCACTTAACTTCTCTATGTCTCAGTTACCTTTTCTGTAAAATGGGAATTAAGACTGCAAGCCCCAACCCTTTTATCTTGTATCTATCCTAGTGTTTAATACAGCACCCAAGCACATAGTAAATGCTTAACAAATACCATAAAATATCTATATACATATACATTGTACATATTTATAATGTATATATACATATATGTGTATATATGCATATTATGAATTCAAATCCAAATATAAATTCTCAGGAGGGTTAATACCTACTTGAAAAAACTTTTACAGATATGGGCTGCTTCTGTTGTATTGTCTGGGTATGATTAAATCTTGCATAACAAATGTAATCTTCCCGGGTATCTTCTGGAATCACATTAGAAAAATAAAGGTCTCCATTTAGACCTTGGGAAACTCTTTCACTTTGTGGGAGTCGTTGAAAAGCTGAGGAGAAGCAAGAATAAATTGACACAGAAACTAAATTTGCAGGGAAGGACTTATCCACCTCAGAAATGTATTTTGTAAACACTATTTTCCTAAAATGTTCATGATTTATTATTTTTCCTGTTTCCCAGAAAGACCACTGGAATAAAGGGCAACAATTGTAATGACATAATGTATTCCACTCCTAAAAGAAAGCCAACTAAATAATTCAGAAATAAAATAATTTCAGTTTATAGGTTCTAAAGGTTTTGTTAACTAAATGAGTAGAAATGTAGGCAATGCATAGGTTGAAAAAGATTATCAGGATGCCCAATTCCGAGATAAATCCTTTAAAAACTATGTGCGTTTCTTAAAACAACATTCTCCTCTGATAATTCCATGTGACCCTCTTTCCGCTGAGAGGAAAGGGTGCATTTCAGGGAAAAAATAATAGTTTGCGCACTCTTTATCGACATTCCAAAATGAGATACAATTACTGTTCTCTTAGTTTACTGGCAATTATTCCATTCAACAACTTCTTCACACAAGCTTGATTTCCATAGAGCTAGATACAAATAATAGAGGCTTGTAATACTCTAAGCAATTAATGCCTTTAAAACGTACAGTTGTCCATCCAGAATATAATCGGTGGTGGCAATCCAATTGGAGGTCTGCAGGGAAGTACTAGAGATTGGCCATCTCGAATTACTATTGGCTCCAACTTCTCTTTGGTCCACAAGGGAGATCCTATTAAAATACAACATTAAAATTTCAAATGAACTGTCTGATGAAAAATGTTTCTACAAAAAGTAAGCTAACATGAAACTGAAAGGAAAAACATTGAACTAAACCATTTTGAAAACAGTTGTATTAATCCATCAGCCAATCCATCAATCAACGGTACTTATTGAGCACTTCTGTGTGGATAGCACTGTACTAAGCACTTGGGAGAGTACAACAGAGGTGGTAGACATGTTCCCTGTCTACAGCAAACTTTTAGTCTACGGGGGAGACGGACATTGATATAAAAAAATAACTTGTAATATATAATTTATAAATATGTACATGTGGCTGTGGGGTTGAGGGTGGGGCAAATATCAAATGTCCAGAGGTCAAAGATCCAGGTGCATAGAGGACGCAGGAGGAAGCGCTAGGAAGACTACAGTACAACAGAGTTGGTGGACACATTATCTGCCCACAACAAGCTTTGTCTAGAGAACAAATAGTGTGCTTTTTCAGCCAATCATCCCATAGTTTTTATTCAGCATAAACCGGTCTGCAGAGCACTGTACTAAGCATCTGGGAGACTACAATAAAGTTAATAAAGGGAAGCAGCTTGGCTTACTGGAAAGAGCACAGTCCTGGGAGTCAAATGACCTGGGTTCTAAGCCCAGCTCTGCCACTTGTTTTCTGCAGGACTTAACTTCTCTGTGCCTCAGTTTCCTCATCTGTAAATTGGGAATTAAATCCTATTCCCTCCAACGTAGACTGTGAGCTCCATGTGGGACAGGGATTGTGTCCAATGTGATTAACTTGCGTCACTTTCCCAGCATGTAGAACAGTGCTTGACACATAGTAAGCACTTAGCAAATACCATTACTATTATAAGTAGTAGTAGTGATGATCAGTGCCCTCAAAGGGGTTGCAGTGTTTCGGAAGTGGCGGCCACGAAAACTAGTTACCATTAGCGGGAAAACCGAAAGGTGAATGAGTATATGAGCTAATTGGGTAAATAAAATGTGTACAGAAATGCTAAGGGTTGTTCGTGAATATACAAGTGCATAGTTAGTGCGGAGTGCTCAAGTAGTGTTTGAGTGGTTAGAACTGAGAGAGAATAGAAATTAATTGGGGAAGACCTCTTGGAGAAAGTGTGATTTTGGAAAGGTTTTGAAGATGGAGAGATGTGAAATCTTGCAGATGTAGACGTGGATAGGGAGAAAAGCTCGAATAAGCATAAGGGAGGACAGTGAGGCGCAGTGAAGAATAGGTTAGCTTGAAAGGAATCAAGAGTGAGTTGAGGTGTAGTCGGAAAAGACAATGGATAAATTGGAGGGAAAATGATGATTGAGTGCTTTAAAATCAATGGTCAGGTGTTTCTGCTTGATACAGAGAGGATTAGAAGTTTTAGAGAAGTAGAAAGATGTGTGAAGAAAGTTAGTTTAGAAAATTGATCCAGGCAGCAGAGTGTACATACATGTAAGAGACCCATAGGAACAAATATAGGAAAACATGATGCTGAATATTTGGTGCTATACTTACTGGATGAACGAATTACAATGTTATTAGAAATGGCTGCTCCACGTTCATTTCTTGCTGTACATTGATATATTCCTTCATATGTTTCTGCCTTCCCTTCATTCACAATGCTGATTACTAAGGTTCCTGAATTGGGTTTCATTGTGACCAGAGGATCACTGTCGATGTCAAAATGAGTTCCATTGCGTGTCCAGGAGAAGCTAAGAGTAGCACGAATAAGATAAGAACAAAGAGAAGTTGTTAAGTAGTTGTCCAGGTCAAATCATTTGTGAAAATTCTCTCCAAATATTTTTTAAAATATGCTCACCTATGTAAAGACAAGCAATGATATTACAAATACATAACTTTATATATCTACAGATTGGAATTGTTAAAGCGCCTATTCGCCTCGTATTATGCAGAATGCTTTGGGGGGTCTCATTCGCTTACACCTAAAATGGGCAATGGACTACTTGAAGCCTTCCTTTCAGCAGCAAGTTATATGGAACATGGTAGTCTTGGCTATGGTGGCATAACAGGCCAATGGAGGAAAAGCACGAAGCCCAAATTAGCACAATCCCCCAGGGAGCAGATGATTCAAGTTTGGGGTGCTGGGGTGCGTGGGTTGTGAGAATCGTACAGGGCATTTGAGAAAAGTATTTGAGAAAAGCCATGAAGACAGACCACACCATCCATCAAATATAGAAGTGAACGTTGGCAAAAATGAAAAACCTATGTATGCAAGTGCTTCTACACTAATGGAGAAGAGTTTAAAAAACTGAGTAAATTGGAATGCTTGGGTGCTACTGAGGGCCTTGATATAACTGAAATTTCTGAAACTGGATGAATGGAAAAAAACTAATAGGAGACAATACTGCCAAGAAATAAAGATCAGGAAATACTGGATGCGGGTATGGCAGCGGATGTGAGGGAAAACATAATCAATCAATGGTATTTGTTGAGAACTTTTTGTGTGCAGAGCACTGTACACAAAGGACATATACAATCCAAGCATAAAAATCTTAGGTAAAAAAATACCAAGAAATCCCTTTGAATAGAAATTTATGACGTAAACAGAAATTAAGATTGTGAGAATAGTCTATAGATTACCTGTCTAAAATGAGGAAAGTGATCAGGAAACGTTTGCTGAGATTGGAGGTAGTATTATTGGGAGACTTTAATTATTTACAGAGATTGGAAAGCTCATCATGAAGGTAAATGGAGATACCTGATTTATGAACCCGATTTCTCTAACTCTCCTTTGTTTGTTCCATTTTTCGCACTGTTCCCCATGCTTGGAACTCCTTCCCTCATGAAAATTTGGCTAGCCATGCCCTTCCCCACTTTCAAACCCCTCCTGAAATCTCACCTCATCTAGAAGGCATTTAACAACTAATTTCTTCCACCCTGGTCATCCTTAGCACTTTGAGTGTATATCAATTTACATACTCCGTTCATTTATTATTTCACTTACTGTAGTTCACGTCTGCCTGTCCCTGCCATTTGAGTGTAAGCTCCTTGTGAACAGGACTGTGTCATGTGACTTTCATTGTACTCTACCAAGCTCTGCACTCCGGTGGTACACAGTAAATACTACTGAATGAATAAATGAACGAATGGCTCTTTTTGAAACACCTCGTCCTAGATCCTTGAAGGAAAAATGATATTTAATTCTGAGATCAATCAATGTTTTCACTGAGTGCTTACTACGTGCAGAGTATTACTAAGCATCTGAGAGAGTACAATAAATACATAGAATTGGTAGGCACAATTTCTAACCAGAAGGGACTTAGAGTACAGATGAGACTATAAGCTCAACAACATGTTACTGTGAAGGGAACTGCAGAATATAATGATAAGTAATAATGGTATTTGTTAAGTGCTTACTATGAGTCTGGTACTGTCCTAAGCAAAGGGGCGGATACAGGCAAATCAGTTGGACACAGTCCCTCTCCCACATGGGGCTGACAGTTTTAATCCCCATTATACAGATGAGGGAACTGGGGCACAGAGAAGTTAAGTGACTTGCCCAAGGTCTCACAGGCAAGTGGTGAAGTCAGGATTAGAACCCAGGTCCTTCTGACTCCCAGGACCGTGCTCTACCCACTAGACACACTGCTTCTCTAAGTGTGTGTGACTGAGTATGGGGGTGGGGGGCATAACAAGTGAAAGAAAGTACAGATCAAGTGTATAGGTGACGCAGGCGACTGAGCATGTAGGGGAAATTAGGGCTTATTCAGGGAAGGCTTCCTGGAGATGTGATTTAGGATGGCTTTGAAGGTGGGGACTGATAGCCAGAGGGAAAGCAAGATAGATGAGATCAAGGTACAGTGAGTAGGTTGGCGTCAGAGAATTGAAGTGTGGGCTGGGATGTCGTGGGAGATTAGCAAGGTAAGAAAAGAGTAAGAGAGCCAACAGAATGCCTTAAAGCCGATGGAAAGGAATTTCACTTTGATGTGGATGTATGTTGACAGCCATTAGAGGATTTTGAGGACTGGGGAGCCTTTTAATAATAATAATATTTATGGTATTTGTTAAGCGCTTATTATGTGCCAAGCTCTGTTCTAAGCACTGGGGTAGATACGAGGTAATGAGGTTGTCCCATGTAGGGCTCACAGTCTTAATCTCCAATTTACAGATGAGGCGACTGAGGCACAGAGAGGTTAAGTGACTTGCCCAAAGTCACACAGCTGACAAGCGGCGGAGCCGGGATTCAAACCCACGACCTCTGACTCCCAAGCCCGTGCTCTTTCCACTAAGCCACGCTACTTCTCATTTTAAGAAAAATGATCCGGGCAGCAGAGCGAAGTATGGACCGGAGTGGGGACAGAGCTGTGGACAGGACTTGGTCCAGAAGGTATTTCTTCAAATAGGGAAAGCAACTTAATTCAATTTAGCCTTCCTTGGTGGGTGGGGAGGGTGGGAAGGGGAAGGCCACATCTTCCCTGTCTTCTTCTCTGAGAAGCAGCGTGGCTCAATAGAAAGAGCACAGGCTTTGGAGTCAGAGGTCACGGGTTCAAATCCCAGCTCTGCCAATTGTCAGCTTTGTGACCTTGGGCAAGTCACTTAGCTTCTCTGTGCCTCAGTTCCCTCACCTGTAAAATGGGGATGAAGACTGTGAGCCCCACGTGGGACAACCTGATTCACCTTGTACCCTCCCCAGCGCTTTGAACAGTGCTTTGCACAAAGTAAGCACATAACAAATGCAATCACTATTATTCTTCCCGACTCTCATCCTCCGTGAAGATACTCACTATACAAAAAGAAATTAAAGAAACATCAGACTTAGGTAGGAAGAGTTCCAAAATAAGAGCCATTAAAAAACATCATTTTAAGAGTGTATTTCACAAAAAACAGATAATAATAATAATAATGACAATAATTATGGCATTTGTTAAGCGCTATGTGCCAAGCACTGTTCTACGCGCTGGCGTAGATACAAGCTAATCAGGTTGTCCCATGTGGAACTCACAATCCTAATCCCCATTTTACAGATCAGAGAACTGAAGGCCAGAGAAGTGAAGAGACTTGTCCAAGGTCACACAGCTGACAAGTGGTGAAGCCGGGATTAGAAAAGCAGCGTGGCTCAGTGGAAAGAGCACGGGCTTGGGAATCAGAGGTCATGGGTTCTAATCCCGTCTCTGCCACTTGTTACCTGTGTGACTTTGGGCAAGTCACTTAACTTCTCTGAGCCTCAGTTACCTCATCTGTAAAATTGGGATTAAGACTGTGAGCCCCAAGTGGGACAACCAGATCACCTTGTATCCCCCCCAGCGCTTGGAACAGTGCTTTGCACATAATAAGTACTTAACAAATGCCACCATTATTATTAGAACCCACATACTCTGACTTCCAAGCCCGGGGTCTTGCCACTAAGTCACGCTTGCTTCTCATAACCAAACAGAAACCCTACATGGTGATGTGGTATGGTTAAAGTAATTATTGGAAGCAAAAAGCCAAGAATTCCAGTGCTCTGCCAGGAAAGACAAACAGGAATATTATAACAGCATATGTTCATTTATTTATTCATCCAATCGTAATTATTGAGCGCTTATTGTGTATAGGCACTGTACTAAACACTTGAGAAAGTGCAATGCAGCAAGAGAGACAATCCCTGCCCACAATGAGCTCACAGTCGGGGGCGGGGGGAGACAGACACCAATACAAATAAATAGGCATCAATGTAAATGAAATTACAGAAATATGTGAAGAAATGGAAATCAATAACAATTGTGGGCAGACAAGGTCTTTATTACAGAAGATTAAGGAAATTAAAGGAACATTTCCTCCTTGGATTGGTTCTGTCAAAAGCATAGATAGACTGTCGATAAATGATGCGGGTGGAATCAAAGAGATTGAAGGAACACACACAGGAACTACACCAGAAAGACAGAAGTATTTGAAGAAGTTCCTTTTGAATTAGAGCCATTCATCATGGAAAGAAAAGTTATATCAGCTTTACACTGTCTTGCCAAAAGTAAGGAACCTGACTTCGATTGGCTTCCTATTGTGATGTTTCAGGCAGCTGGAGAGAAATCAGTTGAAGTCCTTACCAAATTATGTCAACAGGTATGTCCTACCACTCAATGGCCATCTGATCGGAAGAGATCAGTTTATCTTCCAATACAGAAGAAAGGAGATATAACTAAATGTGACAATTATCATACAGTTTCCTTGATCTCACAAGCCAGCAAGGTATTGTTAAAAGTTATACCACATCAAATAGAGACCTACATGGAATATAAATTGCCTGATGCTTAAGCTGGATTCTGGAAAGGATGAGGGATGCGAGATACCATTGCTGATGCCCGTTGGATAATTGAAAGGACAAGAGAATAGCAAAAGGAAGTCAGGATGTGCTCTATTGATTAAAAGTAAGGCCTCTGACTGTGTGGATAATGAGAAACTCTGGAGCATATTTAGGAAAATGGGCAAACTGGGCCATTTAATTGAATTAATATGGAACCTGTATGCCGAACAGGTTAAAATTAGAACAGAATATGGAGAAACAGATTGGTTTCCCATTAGAAGGGGTGTAAGACAAGGATGTATCTTATTGCCTTATCTGTTCATCCCTTATACCAAATACAGCATAAGAGAAGCCGGCTTGGATGAAGATGAACGGGAAGCAGAGCTTGGAGGAAGGAATATAAACAACCTGTGTTATGCCGATGATACAACCCTACTAGCAGAAAGTGAAGAAGATTTGAAGAGCTTATTATTAAAAATTGAGGAACAGAGCAAAAAGATGGGCCTACATTTGAATGTCAAGAAAAAAAAAGATCATGACAACTGGAAGTTTTAACACATTTGTAGTGGATGGAGAGAAGATTGAAATAGTTGAATAGTTTTCTCTCCTGGGATCTATAATCAATAATAAAGGGACTAGTAGTCAAGAAATACACTGAAAATTAATGTTAGGAAGACTTGCTATGAAGAGCCTGGAAAAAGTAATGAAATATGCTGATGTAACTACCACAAAAATAAAAATTGTCAATTCTATGGTGCTTCCAGTGACGATGTCTGGATCCGAAAGTTGGACAGTGACAAAACCGGATAGAAAAAGCATCAGTTCTTTTGAAATGTGGTGTTGGAGAAGGCTTTCAAAAATACCATGGACTTCCTGAAAAACAAACCAATGGATTTTGGAGCAAATTAAGCTAAAGTGGTTTTTGGAAAGCCAAATGACTCAGATTAGCTTATTTTGGACACAATCAGTAGGACTAATTCTCTAGAGAAGACACTAATGCTAGAAAAATTCCAGGGAAAATGTGGAAAAGCAGACCAACAGCTGGATGAACAGAGACTGTAACAATGATAATGGAAGAACCGTGAGAAAGGTTATGGATTATGGCGGAAGACAGGACATTCTGGAGAAAATAAATCCATAGAGTCACTATTAATTGGAAATGACTCAACAGCACTTAATAATAATGCTTTACATCAGTCAATCAATCTATTGTACTTTACTAAGTGCCACTTATCTGTGCAAAACACTATACTAAGCATTTCATTCATTCATTCATTCCCTGCCCATAACTAGCATGGCAGAGTATAATGGAAAAACAGAGCTGATAGACACATCTCCAACCCACAAGGAACTTACAGTTTAAAGAGGCAGACATAAAATGGAGTATCATAAAAATATATTCCTTCACTCACATGGAGAGGAAATGTATTTATATTTACCTTGATTTTTATCAATTTTGGTCATACATCGGGCAAGGGAAAAATCCAGCATACTAACCTAGGAGATGGCTTTCCTTTGGCTTCACACTGGATCACAATATTCTCCCGAGGGTCAATCACATAATCTTTTGGAGACTGATGAGTGATGGTTGGAGGCTGCAATACTTCATTAACAAATGCAAAGAAATTAATATAATTTACATGATAGAAATAGAACATTTTACATAACAAAGGCAGCAAATTTGCACTAAACTAAAAAGCAATCAAGACATATAACATTGGTTTATAAACTAAAAAATCCAATTTCTTCCTCCCTATGCCAGAGAGAAATTTATTCTCCTGTGGCTCAGGCTGAAATGCACAGTAAAACATGTCCAGTGAACTTAGTTCTACCTCATTTTGAAGGATGTCTAATTCAGCTCTGAGAGACTGCATGGGACCACAGAATTAATTCACACACTCATAAATTTTTCAATCAGGAAGTTTCACTGCCATAGAATTTAACATTTCTGCCATCATATTCTTTGACAATAATGCGGACCTTTGGATGGTAATGAAGAAGCTTCCACTACCTGAGTTTGCTAGTTAATATTAGGCACAATTCAAATGAAATTAGAAAAATTTTAATTTGAAATGTTTATCCTAAATGTGACCCAGTTAAAAATGTCTAATTGAAGGTAGATTAATAAGGCTAAGATTATTTGAGACCAAAGTAAAAAAAAAAAACAGAAAAGTTATAAATACTATGTATAATTCTAGGAAAATTCCCATTCCTTGAAAAAAAGATGTCTGGCTCTCTGATATTGTAGTCTTCTATGTTGGAATCTCTATTTTTTAAGTTTCTATCCCTCAGACTTGGTGCCCCTCGGTGTACTTTCCTATGCATGTATGATTACATATGTTTGGGTGCATTTGTCTCAGTATGTATCTGTTTGCTTTTGAGTGGCTTTCTACTTGTGCACTTTTTCATGTGTCCATATTGTGGGTATCTGCAAGTGGCATCTTGTTTTGTGTGCTAGAGAAGGGAGTAAAGAAACTCAGGTCCTAATCCCACCAGACCAATCAATCAATCAATCATATTTATTGATTAATTTATTAATTAGGGCATTTGTTAAGTGCTTACTTTGTGCCACGCACTGTTCTAAGAGCTGGGGTAGATACAAGGTAATCGGGTTGGACACAGTCCTTGTCCCATGTGGTGCTTACAGTCTCAATCTCCTTTGCTTACTGTGTGCAGAGCACTGTACTAGGAGCTTGGGAGAGTACAATATAACAGAGTTGGTAGACACATTCCCTATCCACAATAAGCGTATAGTCTAGAGGGAAGACAGACAAATACAAATAAATAAATTATGGATATTTACATAAGTGCTGTGGGGCTGAGGGAGAGATGAATAGAGGGTACAAATCCAAGTGCAAGAGCGACACAAAGGGACTGGAAAAAGAGGAAATGAAGGCCTAGTTGGGAACATCTTTTGGAGAAGATGTGCCTTCTCCAGCGGAGAGGGTGCGGAGAGCGATAGTATGACGGATATGAAGGGATGGAGGGAGGGTGTTTCTCGCCAAAGGCAGGATGCAGGTAAGAAGTTGGCAGTAAGAGGCGAGATTAAAGTACAATAAGTAGAATAGCATTACAGAAGTGAAGTATGCGGGCTGGGTTGAAATAGGAAGAAAGCAGCTTGGTAAAATAGGAGTGGGCAAGGTGATTGAATGTTTTAACGTCAATGGTAAGGAGTTTCTGTTTGATGTGGATATGGGTGAGCAATCACTGGAGGTTCTTCAGGAGCGGGAAAACACAGACTGAATGTTTTTGTAGAAAAATGATCCGGGTAGCAGAGTGAAGTATGTACTGGAGTTGGGAGAGAGAAGCCTGGGAGGTCAGCAAGGGGGCTGATGAAGTAATCAGGGCAAGATAAGATAAGTGCTTGGATTAACATAGTAGCACTTTATTTGGAGTGGAAAGGGAAGATTCTAGCAATGCAATGAAGTTCGAACTGACAGAATTTAGTAGAGTGCTCTGCACACAGTAAGTGCTCAATAAATACGATTGAATGAATGAATGAATATGTGGGTTGAATGAGATTTCTCCATCCTTATTGACTCCCATGCCCATTGCCCTCGCCAGTTTTTTCAGACGTTTAACTCCCTCCTCAAACTGTCATCCCACTGCCCCCCCATCTCTTGCCCCTAATTACCTTGCCACACACTTTACTGAGAAAATTGAAACCGTCATATGTGATCTCCCTAAAATCTCCCCTCCTCTCCAGCCCCTCCCTCCTTCTGCCCCTTCTTAAATGCTTGCATCTTTTCCAGCAGTAACTTTAGAGATCTCTTACCTCCTCTCAAAATCTACCCCCTCCACCTGCTCCTCCAACCCCATCCCTTCGCACCTTATCAAAGCATTTTTCCCCTCCCTTCTTCACTCCCTGACTGCCACCTTCAACTGTTCACTTACCAATGGTTTTTCCACCCTGTTTTCAAACACACTCATGTCTGTCTATATTAAATAAAACTCTCCTTGATGCCATGGCTCCCTATAGCTATTGCCCCATCTCCCTCCTACCATTCCCCTCCAGAGCAGGTTGTCTACACCTGATGTCTGCAATTTCTCTCCTTGACCCCCTCCAATCTGGCTTCTGACCCCTTCTCTCCACAGAAACTTCCCTCTCAAAGTTCACCAATGATATCCTTCTTGCTAAATCCAACTCCCCTACTCCATCCTAATCCTATAGTAGTAGATTAGTGAGGTGAGGTAGGATGGGGCAAGCTGCTTTAAAGCCAATGGTAAGGAATAACTGTTTGATATGGAGGTAGATGGGCAGACATAGGAGGTTCTTGAGGAGTGGGGAGACATAGACTGAACATTTTTGTTGATAAATGATCCATGCTGCAGAGTGAAGTATGGATCGGAGTGGGGAGAGAGGAGGATGGAAGGTCAGCGAGGAGATAGATGCAATAGTCAAGGCGAGATAGGATAAGTGCTCAGATCAGCATGGTAGCATTTTTGAATGTACCTTCACAATCATGTATATTTGGAAATATCTGTCTTTCCCATCAGAGTGAAAGCTCCTTGAATGTATCACTTTTCTGTTTCACACTCATATGCTTAGTAGAGTGCATTATTACTACTATTAGTATTGTTATAACCAATTCCTTCATGCAGGTTCTCAGTCCTGCTGATCATGAAAAACACTCAATGCCATCATAGTCAAAGGAAGACTCAATCATAATCATCACAATCAATCTCTACTTAGCCAAATTCAGCAATCTGGCCAGCTGCTTAAGAAGTAGGTGTTGAATCATAAAGAAACATAATACCTCAAACAAGTAAGTAATTTTACTGAGGTGCTGACCTTTGATTTTTGTGTGTAGAATGTTGTATGACTAATTTCCTCCCTTAAATGTTGCGGTCATCATCACAACAAGTAGGAGCAAGAATTCTCCATTTATTACAGTTATGCAGATCAGAGGAATTCCTACAAGAATAAACTGTACTTTTTTGTTACTTCTATAACCAAAATTTAAAAATACTGCCTCTGAAGGAGTGTGAAATACATGGTTCTATTCCAGCAGATAACAAATTCTTTCTTGAAGACAGATCTAAAAATTTAAAGCCAAATTTTCATCCTTTCTAAACTCTGAAGATTTCTCCAGCTACCTCAGTGGTGATTTATATCTTCTAAATTAAAGAGCAAATCAGTGCAAGAAAAAGAAAACAACTGTAGTGTTACTTCAAAGACTACATGAGAAGCAGCATGGCTCAGTGGAAAGAGCATGGGCTTTGGAATCAGAGGGCATGGATCCGAATCCCAGCTCTGCCAATTGTCAGCTGTGTGACTTTGGGCAAGTCAATTAACTTCTCTGTGTCTCATTTATCTCATCTGTAAAATGGGATTAAGACTGTGAGCCCCCCCGTGGGACAATCTGATCACCTTGTAACCTCCCCAGTGCTTAGAACAGTGCTTTGCACATAGTAAGCGCTTAATAAATGCCATTATTATTATTATTATTATTATTATTATTACATTGATGGTTGGCTTAAATTCTTCCACTTTGGAAGGGATGGTGAAGAGTTCTGTCAGATGGTGTGGGATAACACTTAAAACACTCTCCCCTCCCTCCCCACCCTCACTTGGTCTAACTATATCCTCCCTTCAAAATATGAGAGAACTAAGTTCAATACTATATGTTTCAAGCATGTAGCCACAGCAAACACACATGCACAAGAACCGCCAAAGCCAGAGACTTGAGTAATATCCTCTTTGCTTCAGCATCACAAAGGTTTAATAAACAAAACAACAGCAAATTACATTTTCACTATTGCTCATAGGTGAAAACTTACATTCTTCAAGAAGTTTTGCTTTTCCCCCATCAGTAACAGCAGATGAGAAGGATTAAAGGAAAGCTGTTGTTAGTAAAAACAATGTAATAACCTGAAAGATGGAGGGAGGGTTTTGGAAATTGGATTTTAACCTAAAATGACTGCCAGTGTGGCTCTGTGAGAGAAAGAAATCTTGGTCAGAAGAAACCAGTCCACCTTTCCTTGGACATCCAAATGCATATATGGAAGAATAAGTGAAAAATACAAAACAAAACAAAACAAAAAACACCCTTATGGGGACAAAAGCAAGGGATTCCATTCCTCAGACATTCTTCTAAGTAAGAATTCATTCTCCAGCTAAATATAGCTGAACAATTCAGTTCATCTGGATTATCACAAACTGAGCTGTCCATAATCTTATCAAAGGCACTGCTATATGCAAGGTTTCATTAACAGAAAATTTCAGATGAGTAAAAACTTCTGCAAGACAATAGCTGATCAAATAGGAAGGCCCGAAATCAACTAATAGTTAAATTGAATCTGTCAATAATATACTTTTCCACATTACATTCAATTCATTTACTTCTCTGATGAATGGAAACTACTTTTTGGCCTTTGTAAATAAGTGGAACATACTTTAATCAAGGATGATGTAGGACGAGTCCTGTGAGCCTCAGCTCAATACATGGGCAAAGTTTTCTGCCTGTGGATCATTTAGGTCCCTTGTCTTTCCTGCTTCTTCCTCCTACTTCCAGGTTTTGGTCAGATCTTCCACTTCTTCCAACCTCCCCTACTAGGGACACACCAAGGATGGGAAAAGAGGACCCCAATGGGATACTTATTTCAGTCCATGTAGTGAGCAACACTTGCAGTGGTTGGCTGGATCAGGTATAAATTTATAGGTGTTTTGCATCTTATCTTAGTTCAGTCTATTCACCATTAGCACAGTAGAGTGAGTCAGCCATAGATGGTTGTTTCCTTGGTACAGTGAAGAGTTAGACTACTTTCAGTCCATGGGGGAAGAACATTTTTTATCTCCATTGCTTTTAGATGCAGTCTTGGGAACACAATTACCATGACTGACAAATTCAGCAATACCAATCTTTTTTTTTCGCTGAAATGAAAATCCCCCTGCAAAATCTTTGGAAAGAAGGGAAAGCCCCACTTTCCCATGAAGTGGGCCCTCATTTCATTTTGGAAGAAGGTGAGGAAAAGGGAGTGTGAAGGTGGGGACATCAGAAGTTTCTTTCAATCAATCAATCAATCAATCGTATTTATTGAGCGCTTACTGTGTGCAGAGCACTGTACTAAGCGCTTGGGAAGTACAAATTTGCAACATATAGAGACAGTCCCTACCCAACAGTGGACTCACAGTCTAAAAAGATTTCACCTCCCACTGCCTTCAAATTGGGCCCTCAGTGTCCCTCCTGCCAAAGGTGGCCTCTAGAGTTTCTCAGTTGGGTTTTCAGGGTAATTTTGCAGTTTGGATCCTAGAGTCCTGGCAACTACCTCTCCATAACAAATATATTATCCTTTTTCATCGGTTTAATTATGAGCTGACTCCTCCCAGGTATATTTGAAGATGACAAATCAATACATTGTCTATCAAAAAGTTTTATTCCTAAAACACTTACAGTATTATGAAACCTAAACCCTGGAAACTTAAATGAAATCCAGTTGAAAGTGTCACACTCTGACCTCTTGAGTCAATGGTTTTGTTCCAGGAGAAAGATAATAAAAGCATTTGTACGTATGGTATGAATTGGCTGTTCTCCCTTTAAGGAATTGGAGGCACTAACTAACTAGGGGTCCTTATGTCCCCTCAGGATATTTCCCTTTTCCAGATCGGAGCACTGATGGCAATTTGAATCCTCTCAGTAACAGATCATCAATCAATCAATCAATCGTATTTATTGAGCGCTTACTGTGTGCAGAGCACTGTACTAAGCGCTTGGGAAGTACAAATTGGCAACATATAGAGACAGTCCCTACCCAATAGTGGGCTCACAGTCTAAAAAGATTTCACCTCCCACTGCCTTCAAATTGGGCCCTCAGTGTCCCTCCTGCCAAGGGTGGCCTCTAGAGTTTCTCAGTCGGGTTTTCAGGGTAATTTTGCAGTTTGGGGTCTGGAGTCCTGGCAACTACCTCTCCATAACAAATATATTATCCTTTTTCATCGGTTTAATTATGAGCTGACTCCTCCCAGGTATATTTGAAGACGACAAATCAATAAATTGTCTATCAAAAAGTTTTATTCCTAAAACACTTACAATATTATGAAACCTAAACCCTGGAAACTTGAATGAAATCCAGTTGAAAGTGTCCCACTCTGACCTCTTGAGTCAATGGTTTTGTTCCAGAAGATAATAAAACCATTTGTACGTATGGTATGAATTGGCTGTTCAGACTTTAAGGAATTGGAGGTACTAACTAACTAGGGGTCCTTATGTCCCCTCAGGATCCTTCCCTTTTCCAGATCAGAGCACTGATGGCAATTTGAATCCTCTCAGTAACAGATCATCAATCAATCAATCAATCGTATTTATTGAGCGCTTACTGTGTGCAGAGCACTGTACTAAGCGCTTGGGAAGTACAAATTGGCAACATATAGAGACAGTCCCTACCCAATAGTGGGCTCACAGTCTAAAAAGATTTCACCTCCCACTGCCTTCAAATTGGGCCCTCAGTGTCTCTCCTGCCAAGGGTGGCCTCTAGAGTTTCTCAGTCGGGTTTTCAGGGTAATTTTGCAGTTTGGGGTCTGGAGTCCTGGCAACTACCTCTCCATAACAAATATATTATCCTTTTTCATCGGTTTAATTATGAGCTGACTCCTCGCAGGTATATTTGAAGATGACAAATCAATAAATTGTCTATCAAAAAGTTTTATTCCTAAAACACTTACAATATTATGAAACCTAAACCCTGGAAACTTGAATGAAATCCAGTTGAAAGTGTCCCACTCTGACCTCTTGAGTCAATGGTTTTGTTCCACAAGATAATAAAACCATTTGTACGTATGGTATGAATTGGCTGTTCTCGCTTTAAGGAATTGGAGGCACTAAGTAACTAGGGGTCCTTATGTCCCCTCAGGATCCTTCCCTTTTCCAGATTGGAGCACTGATGGCAATTTGAATCCTCTCAGTAACAGATCATCGAGGAGGCAATCAGGAGAATCATGCTAAAGGATCCCTTTGGGGAGGACCAGACTGGAAGGTTACTGAGAGCCAGGCAGCCCAAACTCCTCCTCACCAAGTGAGTCTCCCCTTGTCCAGCAGCAGGATGGGAATGATTACAGTGCTCTGCACACAGTAAGCGCTCAATAAATACGATGGAATAAATGAATGAATTACTTGGATCACACAGCAGTCTGGTAAATCTATAAACACAATATGATGAAAGGGGAAGAATCAACTATTTCTGATTAGTTCGACAAGGTTGCACAGACTATTTTCCATTCATAATCTTCAAAGCATCATTCAATACTGGGAATTTCCGACTGTCCAAATCAACAGCTTTAATAGGATAATACTTACGATCAAGAGGTACCTCCAGTGAACTCATCATCGGGCACAGGAAGAGAATCAAGAGAGCTCTGCCTGTGGATAAGCTCTTCATTTTCGGCATTTTAAGCTGCATTAGCTAACTCCTGCTGAGAAGTGCCAACAGAATTTTCTTTTCTTCTTTCCCAAACAGCTTTGTCTGTAATGTTTAAGTAACTGTCACAAAGAACCTAGGAGAAAGGGATGATAAAATAATGATAATAATGGTTAGCAAATGGAATCAGCAGTATTCTAAAGCAAAGGCTATCAGTTCTGAATTATATATGAAACCTAAAGCGACTGAGTTTTTAAATATTTGATTCATCTGAACTGATTTTTAATACATTACTCTGTCGCTCATCAATACACACTGAAATAGTATCTAAACTATTGTATGAAACTCAATCCATCTGCAAACATTAATTCACTAAAATATTTGTATGGATGTTTAGGTCCATGGTCTGGTACTGTATCCTTTATGTTTTGAGCAGAAAGTAACACTAGTTAGCAGCACAACAACAGGTGAGCAGAGGAGATCAATTAATCAATCAATTTATTGTGTTAACTCTGTGCAGAGCACTGTACTAGGTACTTGGGAAAATACAATACAATAGAGTTGGTAAAAATATTCCCTGCCCACAAGAAGCTTACAGTTTAATAATAATAACAATAATTATAATAATGATGGTATTTGTAAAGCGCTTACTACTAATAATAATTGTGGTATTTGTTAAATGCTCACTATGTACCAGGCACTGTACTAAGTGCTGGGGTGTATACACGCAAATCTGGTTGGATCCAGCCCCTGTCTTACACAGGGCTCACAATCTTCAACCCCATTTTACAGATGACATAACTGAGGCACAGAGAAGTGAAGTGATTTGCCCAGGACCACACTGCAGGCCAGTGACAGAGCCAGGTTTAGAACCCATGACCTTTAGACTCCTAGGCTCACGCTCTATCTAGTCTAGAGGGGGAGGCAGACATTGAAGCAGCGTGGCTCAGTGGAAAGAGCCCAGGCTTTGGAGTCAGAGGTCATGGGTTCAAATCCCGGCTCCGCCAACTGTCAGCTGTGTGACTTTGGGCAGGTCACTTAAGTTTTCTAGGCCTCAGTTCCCTCATCTGTAAAATGGGGATTAAGACTGTGAGCCCCATGTGGGACAACCTGATTTCCTTGTATCTACCCCAGCTCTTAGAACAATACTTGACACACAGTAAGCACTTAACAACTATCATTAGAGAAGCAGCACAGCTTAGTGGGAAAAGCACGGATTTGGGAGTCAGAGGTCACGAGTTCTAATCCCGGATCTGCCACTTGTCAGCTGTGTGACTTTGGGCAAGTCACTTAACCATCTCTGTGCCTCAGTTCCCTCATTTGTAAAATGGGGTTTAAGAATGTGAGCCCCACATGGAACAACCTGATTACCTTGTATCTACCCCAGCGCTTAGAACAGTGCTTGGCACATAGTAAGTGCTTAACAAATACCATCATTAATTAATTAATTAATAAGGCTTTAAAGGTGGGGAGTGTGGTGGGCTGTTGGATATGGAGGTTGAGGGAGTTCCAGGCAGATTGTAAACTCGTTGTGGGCAGGGAATGTGACTGTTTATTGTTGTATTGTACTCTCCCAAGTGCTTAGTACAATGTTCTGCACACAGTAAGCACTCAATAAATATGATTGAATGAAGAGGGAGGACAAGGGCAAGGGGTTGGAAGTTAGATAGAGAAGCAGTGTGGCTCAGTGGAAAGAGCACGGGCTTTGGAGTTAGAGGTATGGGTTCAAATCCCAGCTCCGCCAATTTTCAGCTGTGGGACTTTGGGCGAGTCACTTCACTTCTCTGGGCCTCAGTTACCTCATCCGTAAAATGGGGATTAAGACTGTGAGCCCCCCGTGGAACAACCTGATCACCTTGTAACCTCCCCAGCGCTTAGAACAGTGCTTTGCACATAGTAAGCGCTTAATAAATGCCATCATCATCATCATTATTATTATTAGATAGACAAGATCAAGGTACAGTGAGCAACTTGGTGCTACAGAAGCGAACTATAGTGGCTGGGTTGTAGTAGGAAATCAGTGTGGTAAGGTAGGAGGAGCAAGCGGACAGTGCTTTAAAGCTAATGGTAACATGTTTCAGTTTAGTGCAGAGGCATATGGGCAACTACGTGAGGTTCTTGAAGAGAGGGGAGAAGTGGGCTGAGCATTTTTTCAGAAAAATGATCTGGGCAGCAGAGTGAAATATGGACTGGGGTTGGGAGAGGCAAGAGGACGGAAGGTCAGCACATGACTAACCCACCTATCACCTTAAAGAGTGTCCTGAGAGTGCAGGGACTCTGCAAAAGGAAAAGAGTTTTTAAACAGAAAATCTTTATAGTTGATTAATTATATGTATTGAGCACTTAGTGTGTGCAGACTGTACTCAGCATCTGGGAGAGTACAATATACCAGAGTTGGTAGACGTGCTTCCTACCCACAAGGAGCTTACAATCTAGAGGGGGAAAATATAGAGGAATAATAATAACTGTGGTATTTGTTAAGTACTTGTTAAGTACTTGTTAAGTACACTAAACTGTAAACTCCCTGTGGGAAGGGAGCATGTCTATCATTTTTTTTTAAATGGTATCTGTTAGCATTTACTATTTGCCAGGCACTGTACTAAGCGCTGGGGAAGAGACGACATAAGCAGATTGGACACAGTCCCCATCCCACATGGGGCTCACAGTCTTAATCACCACTTTACGGATGAGGGAACTGAGGCACAGAGACGTTAAGTGACTTGCCCAAGCAGACAAGTGGCGGAGCCGGGATTAGAATCCACAACCTTCCGACTCCCGAGCCTGTGCTCTATCCACTAGGCCCTGCTGCTTCTCAACTCTACTGAATCGTATTGCGCTCTGCACCCAGTATGTGCTCAATAAATACCACTGATTGATTGAACGGCACATGCTACAAGATGGCTGATCGGGGTTACGGACAGCCACAACGCTTAGTACGGTGCCTTGTACATAGTAAGCGCTTAACAAATACCATAATTCTTAAATATTATTAATGCCCCAGCAGCCTCATTCATTTTTTAAGCTTAGTACTCCCTTATCCAGTGATAATGTTGAGGTCCTCTTCTATTCACAGTCTTCTAGACTGTGAGCCCGTTGTCGGGTAGGGACCGTCTCTATATGTTGCCTACTTGTACTTCCCAAGCGCTTAGTACAGTGCTCTGCACATAGTAAGCGCTCAATAAATACGACAATGAATGAATGAATGAAAGTACTTAAGATGCGCCAAGCACTATACTACTTACTGGGGGTGGTAGAGTGTAAGCTGAAGGGGCACAGTGTCTGTCCCCCATAGGTTTCAGTCTCAGACAGTGGGAGAACAGATATTTTATCCCCATTTTACAGAAGAGGTAACTGAGGCTGCCAGCCCTCCATAGAACTCAGGTCCTCTGACTCGCAGGTTCATGCTCTTTTCGCAAAGACAGGTTCCTGTGGACTTTGAATACAGGCCACATGAAGGGGCTGGGAAGGCTATTTTCCTGCAAACCAATGGATGAGTTTCACTGTATGCTCTAGGTAGCAATGTCTTTGGTCAGGGACTTCAGGGGGTGAGGTGACAAGGAAGACTTGAATAACCAGTGGCAATGTAGTTAGGCTCCTACTGAGTAAATACCTGAGAAGCAGCCTGACCAGTGGAAAAATCACAGGCCTAGGAGTCAGAGGACCTGAGTTTAAAAGTCCAGCCCTGCCACTGGTCTGCTGTGTGACCCTGGGCAGGTCACTTAGCTTCTCTGTGCCTCAGTTCTCTCATCTGTAAAATGGTGATTAAATTCTAATCCCTCCTTCTTGGACTGTGAGTCCTATGTGGGACAGGGACTGTGTCTAACTGGATTGTCTTGTATCTACCCTACTGTTTAGTATAGTGCTTGGCACGCAGTAAGAAATTAACCAATAATACCAAGATTATTAGCTGCTTCCTACAATAGAGCAACTTGAGTCTAGTCTCTCAGCATTGTGTGAGAGGGAAGGAAATAGTTGTGGCCATGGGAATCCTGATCAAATGAACGACATAATAATAATAATAATAATAATAATAATAATAATAATAATAATAATAATAGTTTCTGTTAAGCGCTTACTATGTGCCTAGCACTGTTCTAAGTGCTCGGTTAGATACAAGGTTATCAGATTGTCCCACCTGGGGCTCACAGTCGTAATCCCCATTTTACAGATGAGGTAACTGAGGCACAGAGAAGCGAAGTGACTTGCCCAAAGTCACACAGCTGACAAGTGGGGGAACCGGGATTAGAACCCATGACCTCTGACTCCCAAGCCCATTCTCTTGCCACTAAGCCACGCTGCTTCTCCGTGGTTTGCAGCTGGTTCCCTACCCACAGTGGTGGTGATGAGAATATTTCCCACACTTCCCCTTCTTCCCTTCCAATTTTCTCTCTCCAGCCCAGCCTTGTAGGTAATTGTGGTATTTGTTAAGTGCCAGGAACTGTACTAAGCACTGGGGTGCGGTAAATCAGGTTGAATATAGCATCATCTTGCCCTGCCAGCTCCATACCTATATAGATGGATGCTGGTCTATCTGGTGACTGGACCAGCCTCTCTTATTTACTTATTTTTATGTTACTTGTTAAGCACTTACTAAGTGCCAGGTGTTGTTCTAAGTATTCTAAGGCACAGAGAAGTTTTCTACAAACCCCTGAAAGAAACAGAGACCCATTTGAATGGAGTTCCTCATGGCAGGGAGATCCAGATTCCATGGGGCTGCCTGATGCCCAGATGAGAAGACTCCCTTGTTTCAGCCAACTACTGTGTAAGTTACTGAACTTACCTTCCAACCATGTAGAATCAATCAATCAATCAATCATATTTATTGAGTGCTTACTGTTTGCAGAGCACTGTACTAAGCGCTTGGGAAGTACAAGTTGGCAACAAGTTGGTAGAATGCTGGAAAGACTGTTGCCTATAGCAGGGCTTCCCCATCTGAGTATTGTTCAGCTACTTACTTCAGTACGTTTACTTCAGATTGTTGCATTGAAATTTATAATTGTCTAAATTCATTCTTATTGTTCCAGTAGTCATCTTTCCTCATTTACAGTATGAACTCCTTGAGTTTCAGGCTCCTTCCACTGAGCCGTGTTGACAACCTTCTTACTCATTTCTCAAGCCCCTTGGCATTATTCTTAACTTCTCTCTCTCTCTCTCTCTCTTTCTCCCCCTCTACCCCTCCAACCCAAATTCAGTTAGAAATCAAGTCCTATCAGTTCTACCACCACAACATCTGCCCCTAACTTTCCATCCAAAGTGCTATCACGCTGGTTGAACTAATTGAAAAGCATGTGATCATCTTGAACTCACCTCACCACTTAGCACAGGGCATGGGCATAAGAATATCATAGGTAACTAACTGGAAGAATTTAGAATTAATAGAAAAGCAACTCATCAGATCTATCAATGTATATCCAAATCTCTCTATCCAATACTCAAACAGACTAGGATTTTGCTATACAGCATTCTGTCTCGTGCACAATTTGCTGGCACAGTTAACTTGCAAAATTCTTCCTCCAAAATTATTAGGATATAATAATTTTATAATCTCACAGGGAAAGATACATAATTGGATGGATGAAATCTATAATGAAGAGCCTGTCTTTACAGGAAAAAACTACAGAGGCTACTTTTCTACACCATTTTCAAAGGCTTGAGTCAATAAAGCAATAGTATTTATTGAGCATTTGCTCTGTGCTAAGTACCCTGTATTAATTCTCATGCATTCTCAGTCTCTTTTGCAGGCCCCTCCTCCCCCGCCCATCTCCTTACTGTACGGGTTCCTCAAGGTTCAGTTCTTGGTCCCCTTCTGTTCTCGATCTACACTCACTCCTTTGGTGACCTCATTCGCTCCCACAGCTTTAAATATCATCTCTACGCTAATGACACACAAATCTACATCTCTGCCCCTGCTCTGTCTCTCTCCCTCCAGGCTCGCATCTCCTCCTGCCTTCAGGACATCTCCATCTGGATGTCTGCCAGCCACCTAAAACTCAACATGTCCAAGACTGAACTCCTTGTCTTCCCTCCCAAACCCTGCCCCCTCCCTGACTTTCCCATCTCTGTTGACGGCACTACCATCCTTCCCGTCTCACAAGCCCGCAACCTTGGTGTTACCCTCGACTCCGCTCTCTCATTCACCACTCACATCCAAGCCATCACCAAAACCTGCCAGTCTCAGCTCCGCAACATTGCCAAGATCTGCCCTTTCCTCTCCATCCAAACCGCTACCCTGCTCGTTCAAGCTCTCATCCTATCCCATCTGGATTACTGTATTAGCCTCCTCTCCGATCTCCCATCGTCCTGTCTCTCCCTACTTCAATCCATACTTCACGCTGCTGCCCGGATTGTCTTTGTCCAGAAACGCTCTGGGAATGTTACTTCCCTCCTCAAAAATCTCCAGTGGCTACCAATCAACCTACACATCAGGCAGAAACTCCTCACCCTGGGCTTCAAGGCTGTCCATCACCTCGCCCCCTCCTACCTCACCTCCCTTCTCTCCTTCTACAGCCCAGCCTGCACCCTCCACTCCTCTGCCGCTAATCTCCTCACCGTGCCTCTTTCTCGCCTGTCCCGCCGTTGACCCCTGGTCCACGTCCTCCCCCTGGTCTGGAATGCCCTCCTTCCCAACATCCGCCAAGCTAGCTCTCTTCCTCCCTTCAAGGCCCTACTGAGAGCTCACCTCCTCCAGTAGGCCTTCCCAGACTGAGCCCCCTCCTTTCTCTCCACCCTTCCCATCCCCCTGCCTTACCTCCTTCCCCTCCCCACAGCGCTGTCTATATGTATATATGTTTGTATGTATTTATTACTCTATTTATTGATTTATTCTATTTGTACATATTTATTCTATTTATTTTATTTTGTTAATATGTTTTGTTTTGTTCTCTGTCTCCCCCTTCTAGACTGTGAGCCCACTGTTGGGTAGGGACCGTCTCTATACGTTGCCAAGTTGTACTTCCCAAGTGCTTAGTACAGTGCTCTGCACACAGTAAGTGCTCAATAAATACGATTGAATGAATGAATGAAAGTACTTGAAGAAGTACAATGAGAAGCAGCATGGTTCAGTGGAATAAGCATGGGCTTGGGAGTCAGGGGTCATGGGTTCTAATCCCGGCTCCGCCACTTGTCAGCTGTGTGACTTTGGGCAAGTCACTTAACTTCTCTGGGCCTCAGTTACCTCATCTATAAAATGGGGATTAAGACTCTGAGCCCCATGTAGGACAACCTGATTACCTTGTATGCCCCCCAGCACTTAGAACAGTGCTTGACACATAGTAAGTGCTTAACAAATGCCATTATTATTATTATTATTACTACAATGGAATTAGTAGACATCATTCCATCCTTCAAGTAGTTGATTAGCAAAGGAGACAGGCACTATAAGAAATTCAGGTAAGAAGAAGCAATGAGTGTAAATATATGTCCATAAATTCAGTGGGAAGAGGGGTGATAAAAGTGTGAGTACCCAAGTGCTTAAATTGTTCAGATTTAGGTACTGGCAGGACATCCATTCAGAGATGTCCCAGAGGCAGGAGGGGAGGAGAGGAGATATTGCAGAGAAGCAGAGAGCTTGGAGCTAATGAGATAGATGTGGAGTTATCCATGCAGAGTGATCTCTGAAGCTGCGAGAGTGGATGAGCCCACAAAGAAGTAAGCGTAGACTGAAAATAGAAGGGGATCCTGAACTGAGCCTTGACCGACCCCATGTCAGGGATTTGGGGGTAAGGGACAAGTCAACCTAAGAGACTGAGCAGGTCAGCAAGAGATGTAGGAGGAGAATCAGGAATGGATGGCATCAGAAAAACCTAGTTTATATAGTTTTTCCAGGAGAAGGGTGGGAGAGGGAGAGGAGAATAAAGACAGATGAAAGTCTATTGGATTTGTCAAGAAGGTCATTGGTGATGTTGGAGAAGAGAAGAGAAAGTTCTCTTTGAAGTGGAGGGGACAAAAGGTGGATTGTAGACGGTAAATCAAGAAGTTGAGGAAGTGAAGACAACAAAGGTAAACAAAACATTCCATGAGTTGGACAGGAATTGTACAAGGGAGGTGAAGCAATAGCTGTATTGTGCCACAGATTCAAGGAAAGTTTATTATTATTATTATTTTAGAGGGGGTGTGGGCTTGTTTGAAAGCAGAGGGGAAAGGGCCACCAGATTAAGAGTGGTAGAAGTTAAGAGAAGAGAAGAAGTGTGGGCACATGTGTTTTCGTAAAGTGTGAAGTGAAAGGTTTGGGTGCAAAGGTTTGGGGGAGTGGTTGGACTTTGAGAGTTAGTGGGAAATCTTCTCTTGAGAAACACTGGGAATACTGACTGAATGGATTAGAAGGGCAGGAAGGAGTTGGAGAGTTAAGGGGGATATTGGGGAGACTTTAAGCCTGATGGTTTTGATTTTGTAATTGGCACAGTAGTCAAAGATGAGGCTGAAGAAGGTAGGGGTACTGGAGGTTTAAGGAGAAGTTTAACTCTGGAATAGTTGGTGTGGGGTGTGGGAATGTGAATCAGTACAGGGGAAGAAATAATATTGCCTAGCCAAGGAGAGTACAGAATTACAGCACAAACAGATGCATTTGAGATGGCTGCTAGCAGAATTCCACAGCACAAGCAAAGGAAGAGGGGAAGCACAATGTGGAGGTGAACTGGGATTGATGATGTTAGTATTTGTTAAGCGCTTACTATGTGCCAAGCACAGTGGAAGTTAGTGGTGTAAGACTGATAGAGGGACTGGGGTGTGCGGGTATTGAGTTGAGCAGATACACTGGATTTGAAGATTTAAATTTGCACATCAAAGAGGGGGTATGGGTAGGGAGTCCAAATAGGAAATAATAATAATAATAAATAACTTACTACATGCCAAGCACTGTATTAAGTTTCTAGGGTAGATATAATAATAATAATTACAATAATTTTGGTACTTGTTAAGTACTTACTATGTGCTAAGTGCTGGAGGAGATACAAGATAATCAGGTTGTCCCACATGGGGCTTACAGTCTTAATCCCAATTTTCCAGATGAGGTAACTGAGGCATAGAGAAGTTAAGTGTCTTGCCCAAAGTCACACAAGTGATAAGTGGTGGAGCCGGGATTCGAACCCATGACCTCTGACTCCCAAGCCCACACTCTTTCCACTGAGCCACGCTGCTTCTCAGGTCCCCCAGTCTAAGTAGGAAGGAGAACAGGTACTGAATCCCCATTTTGCAGATGAGGGAATTGAGGAATAGAGAAGTTAAGTCACTTGACCAAGGTCACACATCAGGAACGTGGCAGAACTGGGATTGGAACCCAGGTCCTCTCACTTCCAGGCCTGTGCTCTTTCCACCAGGCCACAATGCTGACATGATGGCTTTGGATAAGTGGAGGGGTTCAAGACATCAGGGGTCTCTATGAAAGAAGATGACAGCATTGGTAGAAGGAGATGTGTGGGAGAGAAGACAGATAAAAAAGTTGTAGTAAGAGAGTGGGATTTCAGAGATGTTGAGTTGCTCCTTCATCCTGGCTGAAAAAAGCACCATGGCAATCCCCGCCTTCCCTCCCACCCCTGAGGGTCCTTGCTCCTGGCATGCTCCGAATATGACAGCCAGGGGATAAAAGCTACTTCCACACACTCTCCATAGAGAAGCAGGGTGGCTCAGTGGAAAGAGCCCAGGCTTTGGAGTCAGAGGTCATGGGTTCAAAGCCCGTCTCCACCAATTGTCAGCTGTGTGACTTTGGGCAAGTCACTTCACTTCTCTGAGCCTCAGTTCCCTCATCTGTAAAATGGGGATGAAGAATGTGAGCCCACCCGTGGGACAACCTGATCACTTTATAACCTCCCCAGCGCTTAGAACAGTGCTTTGCACATAGTAAGTGCTTAATAAATGCCATCATCATCATTATCTCCATTCCTGCAGAGAAAACCCCCGGAGAAACTGTTGCCTTCCCTCCCACCACTGAGTTCCCCTGCTCCCAATATGCTCCAGAGCATAAAAACTTCTCCCAGAGTGTTAATGTTTCATCACTCCTGATGTGTCTGTCTTCAATCCCTTCTCTCCACTTAAACTCTTAAGGTATGAGCCCACTGAGCAAAAGAAACCTTGTCTAATTCCCATCTGACTCTTCTCTCCCTGTGCTTAGTACAGTGCTCTGCAACAGTAAGCGCTTACTCCTCCTCCTCCTCTGCAACTACTGCTACTACCGAAGTTAGAAATTGTACAATAAAGTGATATTGAGGTCTAACATGAGTCCAAGTTGGTAATGGGTAGATGAAGTGGAGCAAGAGGTTGTTGGAGTTGAGCAGTAGAGGATGCAGACAGCAAGGAGGTGGACCTGAGAGACAGGCGCAGCTAAGGAGCTGGACTTCATTTACAAAATTAATTATCTCCAATAAGAAGGGATCTGCTCCATCAGAATACTGGGACTTTAAAAGTTGGGAATCTGGGATAGCAACTGTGCTGATTAGCATATATTTTGAAATGTGGTTAAGGAATATTATTCACACAAAAAACTACCCAACACAATCTTTGTCTGACTTGTCATACGTTCTAACGAATTCAGACAGATAACAGGAAGCTAAACATATTATGATGTAGCAACTGCAATTAAAAAAGACCACAACATTTTGTTCCAATGTGAATATTTAGTTTCCATTCAACTGATTCTTTTCATAGCCTACTAGAATCCCAGGTAGTGGTGTCCTGCTGAGATTTAATCTATATATGTCCATTTATACTGAGGGTGCTCTCACAGACCCCACCAGAACTGGTTCAGTGAACCTGACACTGAAATTAAAGAGCAGCTAGCTGGCAGCATTGCAAAATATGCCTCATAAATACATTTCAGATCCTCTTGACAATGATCAAATGGATCCTTAGAGAAGCCTAACCTAGTTCATGGAACACAGAATGTGCTTACAAAGTAGACAAAAGCCCACGAAAAGAGACACAAGGCCAAACAGATCAAAACAAACCAGGGATCTCTTGGAAATATATATGTAGAGATCCGTATTCACTGCCCAAGCAGTGCTTCAAGTGTATAGATGAGCCTATCCACAATCACAACCAAGGAGTAAATCATAAAAAATAAGGCAACAAGACTTGAAAAATCTCACACACCTTCCACTGGTGAGGATGACACTCTAAGAAAAATAGTATGCCTGCCAACATTTGAAGATGTGGTTTTTGCTCCAACAACAATGAGGCCATCACTGCAATTAGAGCCATAAAGAAGGATAAAGTTCCCGGACAGGATGGAAAATCTGCCAAGATCTACAAGCCGGGAAGATAAACTGTACCCATTTACCTGCAGAAGATCTTACCTGACATAGGGAACACTTCAGAAATGCTGGGGTATATCAAAGATTTTAGATGGTCAATTTACTGTAGGTTATGGACTATGTCTGAATTAATGTCTGCCTCCCCTCTCAGTGGGCAGGGAAAGGGTCTACCAACTCTTTTGTACTGTACTCTTCCAAACCCTTAGTACAGTGCTCTGCACACTGTATGCATTCAGTGAATACCATTGAATAAGAAAATGATGAAGACTTCTCAATTGCCTTCAACACTGGACCACCCCCCTTCTTCTTGAAACATTATCTAACCTTGACCTAACTGACACTGTCCTTTCTTGGTTCTCCTCCTAGTTCTCTGGCCACACCTCAGTTTTTCTCACTCCTTTCCTCCTCTCCCTCCCAAAGTATAACTTCTGAGGTCCCTCAAGGACTACTCTATTTATTTTATTAATGATGTGCATATAGCTGTAATTCTATTTATTCTGACAGTTTTGACACCTGTCTACATGTTTTGTTTTGTTGTCTGTCTCCCCCTCCTAGACTGCGAGCCCGTTGTTGGGTAGGGACCGCCTCCATATGTTGCCGACTTGTACTTCCCAAGTGCCTAGCAAAGTGCTCTGCACATAGTGAGCACTCAATAAACACGATTGAATGAATCAGTTCTCCCTTGGAGAATCCTTAAGCTCCCATAGCTTCAAATACAACTTCTGAGCAAATGATTCCCAAATCTACCTTTCCAGTCCTGATCTCTCTCCTTCTCTGCCATCTCACATTTCCTCCTGACATCAGGGCATCTCTTCTTGCTGACACCTCCAAATTTAGCAAGTCCAAAACAGAAATCCTCATCTTCCTACCCAAAGCGTATCCTCCCCTTGACTTTCCTGTCACTATAGAGAACACCACCATACTCCCTGTTTCACAAGCTGGTTATCTTGGCATTATCTTTGGCTCACCTCTTTCATTCTACCCTCACACTCAATCTGTCACCAAATCCAGTCAATCCTACCTTCACAACATCTCTAGAATCCACGCCTTCCTGCCAGCTGGTGGCAAATAATAATAATAAAACTACTAGTAATAATGGCATTTGTTAAGCGCTTACTATGTACCAGACACTGTATTAAGTGCTGGGGTGTATACAAGCAAATTGGGTTGGGCACAGTCTCTGACCCACATGGGGCTCACAGTCCCCATTTTACAGATGAGGGAACTGAGGTACAGAAAAATGAAGCGATTTGCTCAAGGCCACACAGCAGACAAGTGGTGGAGCTGGGATTAGAACCTATGACCTTCTCACTCCCAAGCCCGCGCTCTCTCCACTTTTCCATGCTGCTTCTCAACTACAGTGGGGTGGCAATACAAGCTGGTCCCGCACTCAAAGGAAAGGGGAAAGAGAAGTTCTAGAAGTTTTTGGAAGAAGAAGAAACTCACACCACAGGACTCCTTCCCTGAGGCAAGGAAAGTGTGACCCTGGGCAAGTCACTTAACTTCTCTGTGTCTGTTACCTCATCTGTAAAATGGGGATTAAAACCGTAAGCACATGTGGGACATGGACTGTGTCCAATATGATTATCTTGTATCTACCCCAGCGCTTAGGACACTGACGGTACCTGGCACTTAGAAAGTGTTTTGCAAATGCCAACAAAAAATGTACTAAGAATTTAACAGGTGTCCCCTGGAACACAGCCAATGACCGGGGAGGATTGGGAAAGGAGAGGTGGGGGCTTGTTAATAAAGGAAAAGCCCCTAATCTTTTTCTGTCTCCCCCTTCTAGACTGTGAGCCCACTGTTGGGTAGGGACCGTCTCTATATGTTGCCAACTAGTACTTCCCAAGCGCTTAGTACAGTACTCTGCACACAGTAAGCGCTCAATAAATACGATTGAATGAATGAATGAATGAATAAATGAATGAAAGTATTTAGGAACCGATCATGGAGGTTCAGGTTGCAGGAGAAAGGTTTTCCATGTTGGGGTCCCAAGATGAGGGACAAGGATCCTACCCGGAGGAGGGAAAATGATCCTGTGACTGGTATCAGATCTACCCTGGCATCCATAAATGTACACAGAAGGACTTAAAAGTAAATAGTAATAATAACAGTGGTATTTGTTAAGCGTTTTCTATGTGCCAGGCACTGTACTAAGCACTGCGGTGGATACAAGCAAATTGAGCTGGACACAGTCCCTGTCCCATATGGGGCTCTCAGTCTTAATCCCCATTTTACAGATGAGACAACTGAGGCAAAGAGAAACGAAATGACTTGCCCAGTCCACACCAGCAGACAAGTGGCAGAGTTGGGATTAGAACCCACAACCTTCTGACTCCCAGGGCTGTGTTCTGTCCACTAGGCCACAATGCTTCATAAGCTTCTAGATTCCAGGTAATCAACCTGGAATCTCAGACACACTGAGAGAAGAGGGGAAGTCCAGGAGTATGGATGCACTAGAATGCTCCAATTCAGTCCATTCCAAGAAGGGAAGAACTGGAGTATTTTGAGGACCCAGCAATCGATCACAAAGGGTCCAGGCTTTCCCTAAGTGACAATGAGGGTTATTTGGACTGGGATTTAGAGATGACAGTTTCCTGCATGTCACACCTTCATGTCACGCACACTCTGCAATTTGAGTCTAAAATGGAAGCGGAGTGGAAGGATAACTAAATCACTCATGTATGTTAAGAACTGAAGAATATCAAAGTTACGTACCAGTCTACACTTAGAAAATCCAAGAAACAACCAAAAACCCTGTGGCAACACAATTCTACTGAATTTTACTATGAAGACATGCACTATCCAACAATGTAAAGATAAAAAAGGGTAGAAAATAGAACATTAAAGACAGAATGCTTTTCTGCAGACTGGTATGGCAATAACAGGGCAACAAAGACCACATAGTTGCTAGGCAACTCTTTTCATTCCTCTTTCAATGCCTAACATGCCCATAAAGCCCACCAACTTTTCCAAATCTTTCCTTCTCTCCTGAAACCCCATGTCTCCCTCCGCCTGTCTCCAAAATTCCTGATGACCTTGTCAACTTCTTTGGTGATAAAACTGAAACCATCAGGCATGAACTCCCCAAAATCCTCCGATCTCCTCCTAATCATGCCACTAGCCCCACCCTCATCCTTCCTCTGCGTGCCTGCTGAATCTCAAGAGGGGGACTTTTTTAAATGGCATTTATTAAGTGCTTACTATGTGTAAATAATAATAATAATAACAATAATGGCACTTATTAAGCGCTTACTATGTGTAAAGCACTGTTCTAAGTGCTGGGGAGGTTACAAGGTGATCAGGTTGTCCCACAGGGGGCTCACAGTATTAATCCCCATTTTACAGATGAGGTAACTGAGGCACAGAGAAGTTAAGTGACTTGCCCAAAGTCACACAACTGACACTTGGCGGAGCCAAGATTTGAACCCATGACCTCTGACTCCAAAGCCATGCTGCTTCTCCTTGCTCTCTAGAACAGCACCTCCTCCATATTTTTTTATTTACTTATTTATTTTATTTGTTAAGCGCTTACTATAAGCTCATCATGGGCAGAGAATATTGCTGTACTATACTCTTCTAAGCACTTTAGTGCAATGCTCTGCATGTAGTAAATGCTCAATAAATACCACTGATTGATTACTATGTACCAGGCTCTGTACTAAGCACTAGGATAGATACAAGTTACTCAGGTTGGACATATTCCATGGGGCTCCAAGTCTTAAAACCCCAATTTACAGATGAGGTAACTGAGGCACAGGGAAGTGGAGTGAAGCAGACAAGTGGGGGATGTGGGATTAGAACCCAGGTCCTTTTGACTTGCAGGCCCATGCACTATCCACTAGGCCATACTGCTTTTCATTTATTGAGCACTTACTATGTATCGAGTACTTCGGAGAGTACAATACAATAGAGTAGGTAGACAAAATCCCTGCCTACTAGGGGCTTACAGTGTAGAGTGGGAGACAGAGACTGAAATATATTAAAGGAAGGGGAGATGGAAGGCAATAAGGATATGTAGATTAGTGTTGCGTGAGTGAATATAAAGTGCTTAAGGGGTACAGATTCAAGTTCATAAGCAAAATAGCAGGACGGGGCAAATGGGAAAATGAGAGCTTTATTCAGGGAAGCCCACTTGGAGGAGATGTGATTTTAAGAGGACTTTTGAGGTACGTAGAACAATGGTCCATTGGCTATGAAGCAGGAGGAGATACCAGGCCAGAGGGAAGATGTGGGTAACGGGTTGATGGTGGGAGAGATGAGACCGAGTTTGAGTGAAGAGGTTGGTATTATAGGAGCAGAGTGGTGTAGGATGGGTTGTAGTAAAAGATCAGTGACAGAAGGTAAGAAGGGAGAGCAGATCGAGTGTCTTTAAAACCAATGGTAAGGACTTACTGTTTTTATGTGGTGGTGGACAGGGAACCATTGGAGGTTTTGAAGGAGTGGGAGTCATGGACTGAACTTTTTATAGAAAACTGATCTGGGCAACAGAGTGAAGTAAGGACTGGAGTGGGAAGAGATTAGAGGCAGAGAGGTCAGAAAGGAGGCTGATAGTCAAGGTGGGGATGGGGTAAGTGCTCGGATCTGTGTCGTAGCAGATTGGATGGAGAGGAAGGGTCCTCTCAAACCCTTCTCACCTCCCCAAAGCACTTACTAACACATTTCTCTCCTCTCATACTTCTATATTCAATCCCTCACTCTCGGGTGGTTTATTAATAACAATAATAGTAATAATAATGATAGTATTTGTTAAGCGCTTTCTATTAAGCACTGTAACTAAGAGCTGGGGTACATACCAAAAAACTTAGTGGGACACAGTCCCTGTTCTAAATGGGGCTCATAACCTAAGTAGGAGAGAGAGCAGGTATGTGCTCTGCACACAGTAAGTGCTCAATAAATACAATTGATTGATTGATTGAATCCCCAATTTACAGATGAGGCACAGAGTAGTTAAGTGACTTGTCCAAGTGATCTCAGCAGGCAAATGGCAGAGTCAGGATTAGAACCCAGGTCATCTGACTTCCAGGCATGCACTCTTTCCTCCAGGCCACGCTTTATCCCTTCTGCCTTAAAATATGCTCTTCTTACCTAAACTAAAAAATACTTTTGTTTCCACAGCCCTCTCTTTTCCACCCACTTCAACCAGGTTTTCAATCTTTCATTCCACTTAATGGATTTCTCTAATGTCATCAATGACCCTCTTGCAGCCAACTCGACTGGGTTTGCTCTTTTCTGAGCTGTCTTTGACAGTGGGAACCTCTTCTTCCCCTTGTAATGCAATCAAGCTAAGTGTTTCACTAACATGGTATTAATCTAATTCTGCTATGTTTCTGACTGTTCCTTCTCACTTATATTTCCTGGATCCTCTTCCTCCACACAGCCCTAACTCTTCCTCCACACAACCCCAAGAGTTGTTCTTGGTCACGTGCTCATCTCACTCTATACCCACTCCTTAGGGGAATTTATCTACTCACAGAGCTTAAATCAATCAATCAATCAATCGTATTTATTGAGCACTTACTGTGTGCAGAGCATTGTACTAAGCGCTTGGGAAGTACATCCTTATGAGGATAACTACAAAATCTACCTCTTCAGCCCTGGCCTCTCATCTAATCTACAACTCCTCTTGCCCCAGGATAGCTCCACTCAGATATTCTGTCAGTACTTCAAATTTACCATGATCAAAACTCATCTCTCCTTCTATACCACTCCTCCTACCAATTTTCCCATCAGTGTCCCAGAAGACCCCAACTGCACATCACCTTTGACTCCATTTTTTAATGGTATTTGTTAAGCACTTAGTATGTGCCAGGCACTGAACTAAACAATGGGGTAGATACAGGCTAATTAGGTTGGAGATAGTCACTGTCCCACAGCAGGCTCACAGTCTTAATCTACATTTTACAGATGAGGTAACTGAGGCCCAGAGAAGTGAAGTGACTTACCCAAGGTCACAGCAGACAAGTATGGAGTGGAAAGGGGAGAGACCGTAGGCAGAAAGGTGAGCTAGGAGGCTAATGCAGTAGTCAAGGAAGGATATGATAAGTGCTTGGATCAGCATGATAGCAGTTTGGATGGAGAGGAATGGGCAGCTTCTAAATATACTGTAAAGGTAGAACCCACAGGATTTGGTGACCCTGACTTAATAGGAGGAAATTAAATTTGGGAAGAACATTCTGCTCTTCCCCAAACCATCCTGATAGCTTCTTATCTTCTTATGCTCCCCTAAGTGATCACAAATTGATTGCTTGATATCTGTTTTAGAATCTTCTCTGAAATTGATATTAAGCTGATTGGTCTGTAATGACCAGAGCCATTCTTTTCTTCTCTTTTCAAAGACGGGCACAATGTTTGCTCTTTTCCATGCTCAGAGATTTCTCCTGCCTTCCATGAATTCTCAAGCAGAACAGTTTCACAATGAAGCTTGCTAACTTCCTAAGTAACCTGGGATAACTAACCTAGGATAATAATAATAATAATTGTGGTATTTGTTAAGTGCTTACTATGTGCCAAGCACATGGAGTAGATACCCTATAAGTAGAACAGACACAATCTCTGTCCCATAAGGGTTGGTTGTAACGATTAGGCAGTCGTGATCTAAATACATGACCCAGTTAGTTTTTGATCATCTTCAACTCCTTCCATGATTTAGCCTGATTTTCCACCCTTCCCATTTGTTCTCACTAGTTATTCACTCGATATATTCTTAATTATATAATTAATTACATATAAATTATATATGTTATACACACACATATGTATAATGGTATTTGTTAAATTCTTACTATGTGCCAGACGCTGTACTAAGCACTGGGATTAGATACATGATCAGGCTGGACACAGTCCATATCCCACATGGGGCTCACAGTCTTCATCCTCATTTTACAAATGAGGTAACTGAGGCACAAAGAAGTTAAGTGACTTGCCCGAGTCCACACAGCAGACAAGTGGCCGAGAGGGATTAAAACTCAGGTGCTTCTGTCTTCCAGGTCCATGCTCTATCTACTAGACCACACTGCTTTTATTTGTACATTCATATATATTAAATATATGTATTTTTTCATATAAAGCCTGATCTTTCCCTTCCTGAGTATTCTGGGGAGAAGAGACAGGATTGGGGAGCAGGGGGACAACATTTCTATTACCCAATCTCCTTTGCCCAATATAATCAAATGATATTGTTTGTTGGCTTTTATATCTCCTGTAAATTGCATCTAATTTTCAGTCTATGATAGGTGTGCTAATAACTTAGATACCTCTTGGATTTCCAGTATATGTAGCTTTACTAACTGTCCTTTAGATTTAGGTGGAGATTTGGTTTTAGTCAACTTGGCATCTTCCTATTCTTGTTACCTTGTTACAGTGGAAATGAAAGTAATTCTGTGGCATGTTCAATTACTTAGTAAGTTTGTCTGCCCCTACTATAGCTAATACAGTGGACTAGTCTACAATAAATTAAACCTGGCAAGCTGATGTAGAAACTCATTCATATATTCTAGAATACAGTAAAATACATGTATAAGTCATTGTTAATACCATTAAAGAGGATGTATTGAAGCACTTCATACTTTTCTGTGAAAATGCTGATTTTGGGATTCACAAGAAAAAATAACATTAAAGCATTAGTGGCGCAAATGATCTATTTATGGCACGCTATGGTCGGCAACACAATTCCACAGAGAAAACAAATCAACAGAATAAAATGAGGATTTGCTGTGTATATAGCACTCCTAGCTAAGTATCTAACATCTCAAGAAATAGATGCTCAACAACGTCATAAGGAGATAGCTTTGACATGCATTATATTGATTTAATTTATAAATACAAGTCTAGGCATTCCCATATAACTTCTTTCTATTGTGCTTATTAATTTCTATTATGGTTCTTACACTACAGAAGTAATTGATAAACACAGCAAGTAAATTTCCTTTCACCTCCTCTAGGAGATCCCTTCTAAATCATAAAGTCATCTTAGGGAGTTGCAATTACTTGAAGGAGACTAAATTTTTAAAATATTAAAATACAATTGGCCAATATATTACTTTATAGTAATGATGATAGGTGTTCTCATCTGATTGGTTTTCAATACGTAATAAAATATAAATACTATTTTTAAATCTATTGATTTAAATGTGAAATATTGAAACCAATTACATTTAAGAATTAGTTGATTTTAAAATGTTAGGACTAAAATCAACTATATATATGTATATATATACATATATATATTTATACACACACATATATATAATTAATATATACATAAACATGTTTGACATAGATTCCAAATAAGTGAGATACGGAATTCGGCATTTACAGACCAATACTTTTAAACAAACATAATATCAACTACACATCATTGCATTTTATATATTTTTACTGTTATATTGATAAAATGTGTATAACTGTCTCTGGTTTCTGAATACTTATATCATATCATTTTGAATATAGTTCTTCAGAAACCAAGGAAAATTATTTTTCTGTTCTTTAGAAAAATTTTCTAAAAATGCAAAATCCATGTTTTCCTTATTTCTCTTTTCAAAGATGTCAAGTTATATTATTAAATATTTGTTTCAATATCTTATTTTCTTATTTAAATAAAGGATTAAAATGAAGTTAAAGAATAATGCATGGCAAGTCTTACCTCCTTTCCCCATGATATACTTTGATTTTAACAACCTACTCAAAATACTCTGAAATCAACATAATAAAAGTGTGGCAGATACCTTTTTACTTACTGTTCAATCTACTGCTAGTGTGAAATATTTAGTTGAAAAGCAAATCCATTTGGTTTTCCTTAGTTCAGATCTCTTCACGCTCTGTATATCACTCAGTGGGAGCTAATAATACTGGTTGTATGACGTAAAATGTAATTTGATATACTCCTTATAATTCTAAATGAATGTGCTTATGGGATTTTATGCACTCTGACACACCAATTCACTTCTCTCTGATACACTGTTACTAGCCAAGATATCTGAATGGACATCATTTATATTTTATAGCAAGCTCAGTGGGAAGTGCTTCTGCACTCAATCTTGACAAGTGCAATTTAATTTTTCAATGTACTGTATTTGAGCAACAAAAGTACATTAAATTCCTTAGGATGCTTACCCACAAACGTGTGTACGTGTGTACAGCTACCCATGTATATAGCTAAGGTCCTATCCCAGAATGAGTGGGTCTTTTTGGATCAGTGTGGGACCACTTCCCTCCTGCACTGTTTATGAGTAAGGACAGGTCCTTTCTTACTAATGGGCTATTCCATACCATTCATTCAATCGTATTTATTGAGCTCTTACTGTGTGCAGAGCACTGTACTAAGCACATGGGAAGTACAAGTTGGCAACATATAGAGACGGTCCCTACCCAACAGCGGGCTCACAGCCTAGAAGGGGGAGACAGACAACAAAACAAAACATATTAACAAAATAAAATAAATAGAATAGTAAATATGTACAACCCCTGTTTCTGTTTTCTAGTCTACATCCTGCTCTCCTTATCTTCAGCAGCGTGGCTCAGTGGAAAGAGCATGGGTTTGGGAGTCAGAGGTCATGGGTTCTAATCCTGGCTCCGCCGCATGTCTGCTGTGTGACCTTGGGCAAGTCACTTAACTTCTCTGAGCCTGAGTTCCCACATCTGTAAAATAGGGATTAAGACTGTGAGCCCCACATGGGACAACCTGATCACCTTGTATCCCCCCAGCACTTAGAACAGTGCTTTGCACATAGTAAGCACTTAACAAATGCCATTGTTATTATTATTATTATTATTCATGAAGTCTTTGTTCAAGAAGAACAACATCTCACTGGCTATCAGGCTTGTCTACCTACTGCAGCAGTCTCCCACCAATTCTCCATCAGGTTGCAATATTTCAAAGTGTGCCTCACCACATGTTTGTATTTCTATGCAAGTGGACTGCCAAATGTAATAATAATTGTGGTATTTGTTCTATACTTACTGTGTGCCAGGCACTGCACTAAGAGCTGGGGTAGATACAAGGTAATTGGTAACTGTTCCTATTCCACTCAGAGCTCAGTCTTAATCCCCATTTTACAACTAACTGAGGCACAGGGAAGTGAAGTGACTTTCCCAAGGTCACACAACAGACAAAGCAGGGAGCCGGGATTAGAACACAGGTGCTTCGGACTCCCAAACCTGTGTTCTATCTATTAGGCCAAGCTGCTTCTCATGGAAGGCAGTCATCAGCCCCATGGAATAGCAGTGGTTTATTTCTGTCAGTAATTTTACTAAACACCAACCTGTAACTACCAACACCATCATCCACCTCCCATATAATCCAAGGTCTAAATAATAGCAACTAATAGATTACATAATCATCTGTCGGTAGAACTCGAAAGAAATATAGATTCCTATAACCACTGTGGGGGCTGAGTTCTGGACTGACCTCATATGCTCCAAATTTGAGCTGTGTACTTTAGCAATAGCATCTACTGGACACACAATGGGGGCCTAGAAATTAGGAACACACTGTTTGGGTTTTCCAACAAGAGCAGACCTGTGTGAAAAAGTGCTGTTAGCAGAATTCAGCGGAATTCAGCTGCCCTAGCCATAGGTTTCAGGGAAACGTTTTCTTGGAGTCAGGCTAGTCTATTCTATGGAAAGGAGATTTCCAGCTGAACCAATTACTCTCAAGTAATCTAAAGAATGGAATTACTTTAAGCAAAGCCTGCTGGAAGCTACTGCACAAGGCTAGCTCTGGCAGCTAATGTCATGCCACTAATGGACTTGAAAAAAAGGGAGGGAAAGAGGAGAGTGAAGTTATTCAAAGTGATTGAACCTGAAGATAAGGCAAAGGGGGAATTTAATGTAGTTCTATAAACCCTTGGGTGCTGAGCAATCACCTCTTGAAGATGGTAAAGATAAAATAACTCTTTCACAGGGCAATCCCTATTGAAGAGATATCCCTATCTCTATTTCTGTTCCCTGCTGTGTCCACTCACACTTTTTATTTTTATTTTCCACTTTTAATGCTATTGGCTAAAATCTGACAGCAGCTGGAGCATTTAAGCTAAAGGATCTGGAAACTCATGGGCTTCAATAGCCCAGGCCATAGGTCTCCAGGTGGGATCTTGTCAACAATAAGAATACTATGATATTGAAGATGGTGATATTGGTGGCATCTCTGAAATCCATGGTAATTTTACCCAACAGAGTGAAAGCCATATTTTCTCATGTTGGGAGGCTTATTATTCTTTATACAACGCACCATCATCAGTAGGAAGTGTTACAAAGATTATTTCAATGTCAGTTCCCTCTCTTCAAAATGTTCTCTCTTTCTACTGAAGGGAAATCTGTTCACATACTTCTAAGATTTTTGGGTCAAATTCAATCTTTAGGGATGTTCAAAAGTCTTTGGTTTGGCTATTTGTGAAGGCTTTGACTGTTTCAACCAATTTCATCTCCAGAGAGCACATGCTTATTATCCCATTTTCTTGCATGTTCCATCCAAGGGAACTCTGCAAATAACCATTCCCTACATACTCATCAGCTGACAGTATTCAATAATCTTCTTGTTGAAGATTCTGTTGACTGTGGATTGAAGAAATGATGATGAAAATATTTCTAAAGGGAGGTGTGTTTTCTCCTAAAAGTTTGAAACAAACTTGACACTATAAAAATGTTTGATACATACTCCACCCCGTGTCCAGAAAACATTATTCAAAATCAAATAGTTTTATTGATAACTCAGAACTTAAAGCAAGCCTCAAATTCCTAGGCAGGGCATTGTCCAGTGTTGCACGGAAAGGGAGAGTAAAGATTGCAAAACAGATGTGTGGTAATAATGGGGCATCAAATTCAAAAAAGGAGGTGGTGCATAAGGATGTGAAACCTGAACCTACCACAGAATCAATCAATCCATCAATCAATCATATTTATTGAGCGCTTACTGTGTGCAGAGCACTGTACTAAGCGCTTGGGAAGTACAAGTTGGCAACATATAGAGACAGTCCCTACCCAACAGTGGGCTCACAGTCTAAAAGGGGGAGACAGAGAACAAAACCAAACATACTAGCAAAATAAAATAAATAGAATAGATATGTACAAGTAAAATAAATAAATAAATAGAGTAATAAATATGTACAAACATATATACATATATACAGGTGTGATCTAGTGGATAGAGCACGTCCTGGGAGTCTGAAAGACCTGGGTTCTAATCCTAGATCTGCCACTTGTTTTCTGTGTGACCCTGGGCAAGTCATTTCACTTCTCTGGGCCTCAGTTTCCTCATCTGTAAAATGGGTGTTAATACTATGAGCTCCATGTGGGACATGAACTGTGTCCAACCTAATTATGTTGTTTCTACGTCAGTACTTAGTACAGTGCCTGGTACACAGTAAGCCCTTAACAAATACCACAAAAAAAGACATCAGGCTCTTTGAAGAGTTTCATCATCTCCACCTATAAATCACAGTCAACATTTAGAGGCAAGGCAAGGTTATCAACAACGAGGTCCTGAAACACAGTCCATTTATGGCACTGAAACAATGTCCATCATCCAACAATATCTGTCTGGGTGACATCCTGCCCAACACTGACGTTGGTGGGGACCTCCCATCTGAGCCATGCTGGTTGCACCGATGGCCAGAGCCCAGGATCCTGGGTGGGAGTAGGCCTATGGTGCCTATGGGAAGGAGTGAATGTTTGGCACTCCGGGCATGAGAAACAGCATGGTGAAGTGGTTACAGCACAGGCCTGAGAGTCAGAAGGTCATGGATTCTAATTCCAGGCTGCCACTTGCTGTGTGACCTTAGGCAAGTCACTTTACTTCTCTGGGCCTGTTACCTCATCTGTAAAATGGGGATTGAGACGGTGAGCCCCACGTGGGACAGGGACTGTGTCCAAACTGATTTGCTTTTAACCACCCAAGTTCCTAGCACATAATAAGCACTTAACAAACACCACAATTATTATTATTATTATGCAGGCAAGCAGTATCAGTGGACTCACCATGCCAAAACCTCAGGCTTCTACTCCCCTGGTGGGGATGGGGAAGGGCTGCCCTGGGTCTGGGATATGGGCAGAAGAGAGAGTGGGTGCATGTGAACTTCAGAGAGCTCATACCACCACGGGGCTGGTACCCCCTTCCCCCGCTTCTCAGAAATCAGAACCCTGGTTCAGCATCCCCTTCTTCCCCACTCCAGTCATCCTGGAGTACAGAGCACCACCCAAACCTCCCCAGGTGGCCTTCTTCCCCTACCCTTCTTCCACTCCCCAGTTCTCAGTCCTGAGGCGGTGAGGATCCGGGCTCCCAAGCTGGCAGGAGAGATAGTTTATAGTTCATAGACAGGAGAAATAATTAAGTACATAAACATGAACCTAAGTGCTGTGGGGACAGCTGGTTGGACAATAATAATAATAATAATTCTGGTATTTGTTAAGTGCTTACTATGTGCCAAGTGCTGGGGTAGATAATCCTGACAAGGTAATCAGGTTATCCCACAAGGGTCTCACCATCTCAATCCCCACAGATGAGGTAACTGAGGCACAGAGAAGTTAAGTGGCAAAAAATGGCAGAGCCAGGATTAGAACCCATGTCCTCTGACTCCTAAGCCTGAGCTCTTTCCACTAAACCATGCTACTTCTCTAGGCAGGTAAGTGGGTATATAAATCGAGCCAGAATTAGAACCCAAGTCTCCTGACTCTAAGGAAGGTACTAGTTCCACTAGGCCACTGGTAGGGACTGTCTCTATATGTTGTCAATTTGTACTTCCCAAGCGCTTAGTACAGTGCTCTGCACATAGTAAGCACTCAATAAATACGATTGATGATGATGATCCTGTCCTCTCCTGGTCCTCCTCATATCTCTGTGGTGGCTTTTACTCTCTTTCATCAGCTCCTCCTCTGCCTCTGACCTTCTAGTATGAGCAAGGTGTTGACAGCAAAAGAGACAAGAATAAGACACAGTGAATAGGCTGGTGTAAGAGGAGTTAGTCTGGTGAAGTGGCAGAGGAGGGAGGATGAGTAGAGGAGAGAGCTGTCACTGTTGAGGAGTTTCTGGATGTTGTGGATCTGGATAGGCAAACAATGGAAATTTTTGAGGAGTGGGGAGATGTACGCAAATGATGTTTTAGAAAAATGATTCGGACAACAGAATGAAGTATGGGCTGAGAGGGGAGAGGCTGGATAAAAGGAGGCCAGCAAGGAGGCTGATGGAGTAGTTGAGATGAATTAGGGAAAGTGCTTGGTCCAGCACGGTGCCAGTTTGGATGACGAGGAAGGGGTCGATTCTGGAGATGTGGTGAAGACAGAACTGATAGGACTTGGTGCCTGACTGGATACGAGGGTGAAAAGAGAGAGATGAATCAAGGACAATACCAAAGATCTGGGTTGTGAGACAGGAGGATGGTGATGCTATCAACAATGATGGGAAAGTCGCAGGGAGGAGAAGTTATGGGAAGGAAGATGAGCGGTTCAGTTCTGGACATTTTGAGTTTGAGGAGTCGGCAGTATATACAAGGAGAAATGCCCTGAAAGCAGGAGGAAATGCAAGACTACGGAGGCAGAGAAGGAGAGACGTAGGGGCTGGAGAGGTAGGTTTGGAAGTCATCCATGTAGAGATGCTAGTTGAAGCTGTTGGGGTGGATCCCAAGGGAGTGGGTGTAAATTGAGACAAGAAGGGGGCCCAAACTGAGCTTTCAAAGATCCCAAGGAATTAGGAGGTGGGAGGCAGAGAAGGAGCTGATGAAAGAGAGTTAAAGCCACCAGAGAGCTAGAAGGAACCAGGAGAGGGCAGGGTCAGAGAAACCAAATTCCCTAGTGGAACTAGCACCTGACTGGGAGTCAGGAGACCTGAGTTCTAAGCCTGGCTCTGCCACTTGCCTGCTGTGTGACCTTGGGGGAGTCACAACTTCTCTGTCCTTCAGTTTTTTCATCTGTAAAATGAGGGTTAAATAACTCTTCTCCCTTCCCCTTTTACTGTGCACCTCATGTGGAGCAGGGACTGTGTCCGATCTGATTGTGCTGTGTCTACCCCAATACTTGGCACATACTAAGCATTTAAAAAGTACCTCTATTATGATTAAGATAGAAGTTTTAGAAGAGGGGGTGGTCTATAGTGTCAAAAGCTACTGAGAGGTCAAGGAGGATTCGGATGGTGCAGATTCAATTAAATTTGCATTTGCTTCTAAATTTGTATGATATCTACCCCAGTGCATAGCAGAGCTTGGCACATAGCACTTAATAAAGAGAATTATTATTATTATCATTATTAATAATAATAGTAAATTCTCAAGGAGGAGGTCATTTTTGACCTTGGAAAGAGCAGTTTTTGAGCAGTGGATGGAGGTGAAGCTGTATTACAGAAAATCAAGGAGGGAGTGACAGGGCAGGAAGTGGAGGCAATGGGGATAAATAATTCATTCAAGGAGTTTAGACAGGAATAGTCAGGGATGGGGGACAAAAGCTAGAGGGTGAGGTGGGTCGAGGGAGAGTTTTTTAGGATAGGAGATATAAGGGTGGGTTTGAAAGTGGAGGGGAAGAAATAATTGGAGTTGGGCTGCTGATACCAGTGGTCATGGAGAGAAGGGCAGGCACACTGTTTTAATACGCTGGGAAGTGATGGATTAATAATATGGAGTAGTTAGAGGTTTGGATATCTGCTCCCAGAACAAGATAGGTGAAGTAAATGGATGGCAGTAGAAAACTCAAGCAGCTGCTGCATGGTAAATTGAAAAGGGTCATTGGCTAGCTGAAGCTGAAGAAATATCAGACAATGAGAAAGAGCAGAAATCACTCAATCAATCAATCAGTGGTATTTATGGAGCGCTTACTGTGTGCAGACGATTTTACTAGGCAATTGGGTGAATCCAATTCAAGCCAAACTGCTTCTCAGATACACAACCATCAGACACAATCCCTGCTCCAAAGGGGGTTCCCAATCTAAATGGAAGGGAGAGTTGATCAGCTCAAATTCCGGAGAGAGAGAGAGAGAGAGAGAGAGAGAGAGAGAGAGAGAGAGCACTGTACTAAGTGCTTGGGAGAGAACAATTTAACGAAGATGAAATCTTTGAGGGACTGTTTCTAATTACTCTTCTATACCCTCCAAAGTCCTTAATAACCATACTCTTCACAGAATAAGCACTCAGTAAATAGCACTGATTGATTGACCGATGAATGGTAGCCGGAATAGACATTATGGTGGCCGGTCCCAGAGCTAATGTTTCATAATGATAATAGAATGAGCAGATGAAGGGGAGATGAGGCCAAGAAAGTCTGTGGCCTCATCTCCTTTTATAGCTTCCTAATGAAGCTATAAAGGGCTCACCCCTTTGGCATCTAGGGCTGGGGAGAAGAAGAACCTCTGGCCTGGCCCCGCAGCCTGCTAAGGGCAAACTTGGCAACAGAAGTAGCAGCGGTGGTGGTCAGAAAGGAGGAGACAGCATAACAGGGCAGGCAGGTTCTTTCCCTGGGTGCCAACTGTGTGTTCAGACACCATGCAGTGGGCAATCCACTGTGTGTAGGCCCTTGGGAGAGCACAACAGAAATAAGAAACACAGTCTCAAGCATCCTATTTCCTAGATTAGCCCCAAAGACGGAGAGGGAGAGAAGCCCAGACGTTTAGGTAGCAGTAACACTCCCTAATATCCCCTTCCAAATGGAAAGGTCTTAGATGAGCTTTAGCTATTTAGATAAATGGTGTCAGTCACTTACCGGATGACATCAACTGGTTCCCGGCCGATTAGAGTGGAGAATTTGAGAAAAAGGAGGAAGGGGTAGCTAGTTGGGGAAGGCTCCTCCATCCATTTTGGAGGCCTTCTGGACGAAGTGTTCTGAGGGACAGGATGCAAACCACGATTCTGGTTGGGGACCTGAGGAGAGAATCCAGAGAGTGTGCTTGAGAAGCTGAAGTTCCCTGAAAGGGCTGGATTCAGGAGGGGGAATGAACCTGAGTACCCTCAGAGGGGATGGACCAGAAAAATACTGCTTGCAGGGTAATGCTAGGGCCATAGAGGGAGGGGAGAAATAGATTAGCTTCAGGGACAGAGTTTCAACCCCAGACTGGAGGTGACATTGACGGCACAACTTAAATGAATGTTAGGGTGAAATCCTTAGGTAAATAAAATCCATCCATCATTCGCAACCTGCATCTCTGGGTGATCGGAACATGGGGAACTCATGAGCTTGGGAGTCAGAATTACTGCAACGGTGGAAGAGGAAGGGGAACAGGTGCTGTCTTTGAGTACCCTTGAGAAGCAGCATGACCTAGGGGATAGAGCAAGGGCCTGAGAGTCCGAGGATCTGGGTTCTAATAACGGCTCCATCACTTGTCTGCTGTGTGACCTTGTGCAAGTCACTTAACTTCTCTGGGCCTCACTTACCTCATCTGTAAAATGGGGATAAAGACAATGAGCCCTACGTGGGACAGGGCATGTGCCCAACCTGATTATCTTGTATCTATCCTAGCTCTTAGTACAGTGCCTGGCACACAGTAAGCACTTAATAAATCCCAGAATTATTATTATTATTTTATTATTATTAGTCACTAGCCTTCAGGAAGCAGAAATGGCTACTTAAATGGTTCCATTGATACTATCTGGGGTGCAATTCTGATAGGCAACCTTAAGGGTACCCCCATCCCCCCCCACCTTACCTCCTTCCTGTCCCCACAGAACTTGTATGTATATTTGTACAGATTTATTACTGTATTTATTTTACTTGTACATATTTACTATTCTATTTATTTTGTTAATGATGTGCATATAGCTTTAATTATATTTGTTCTGACGACTCTGACACCTGTGTACATGTTTTGCTTTGATGTCTGTCTCCCCCTTCTAGACTGTGAGCCCGTTCTTGGGTAGGGACCGTCTCTATATGCTGCCAACCTGTACTTCCCAAGCACTTAGTATGGTGCTCTGCACACAGTAAGTGCTCAATAAATACGATTGAATGAATGAATATAAAAAAGATAAGGGGTCTAGGACCCTCACGATACCTCTGGGGAATTGAGGGGCATTGTGGACCATGGTAAGGCATCTAGGGCTGCCTCCAGCTGCTTCCCCAGTAAGGAGAGCCCCAAAGACAATACCTCTGACTAACTCTATTACTTCAGGGCTGTGTCCAGAGTGTTACCTGGGAGGATACAGTGGGGATAAGAGGCAGCACATGCATAGAAGATGTTACATGATTGACTGATTGAGTCTTTGGAGATGACTCCCAAAGCTGCCTCTCCAGACCAGACCTTCCTCCTACTAAACAATCAGTGCATTTCCTCTTGCCTCCAGGACATCTACCACTTGAGCCTTTTGAACTGCAAACTAAGCATGTCTAAAAACGGAACTACCCACTTTCTCTCCAAAACGTGGCTGGTCTTTGCCAAATGCTCAATACATAGTAGACTGTGCCAAGTGGAAGCTCAATAAATGCTATCGTCAATACTACTACAGCAGTTACATCATGTTATAATAATTGTGGTCTTCGTTGATGCTTACTTTGTGCCAAGCACTGTACTAAGTCCTGGCGTTCACAGTCTAGGTAGTAGGAGGGAGACAAGTATTGACTCTGACTTTACAGAGAAGTTAAGTGACTTGTGCAAGGTCACAAAACTATGATTTTGATTATGTTGCTGACTTGTACTTCCCAAGCGCTTAGTACAGTGCTCTGCATACAGTAAGCACTCAATAAATACGATTGAATGAATGAATGAAAACTGCAGAATCAGAATTAGAACCCAGGACTTCTAGCTCCCAGGTCTATGCTCTTCCCCTTATGTCATGCTGCTTTTCAGGGACAGTCACTCTAAGCTAGTTCATAACAGGAGACAGGTAATCACTCACATGTTGCTGCCCCTTGTAGAGGGAAAACTTAAGGTGTCAGTTACCTACCAATGGAACCACAAAGAAAGTGCCAACCACAGGGTGACTGCGTGAAAAGCAGAGAGAGCTACATTGATATTGTGCAGTAGTTAAACTGTCTCAACTGGTGATATATAATTAAGGTTTAAGTAAGTCACAATTACATATAGCTGACTCCCAAATTCAAAGAAGACACCTCTGAGGGTGAAGCTTACCTCCCACTCCCTACCCCATAGCACTTATGTGGGAGGGGTGAATATCAAGTACTTAATCCTGGTTCTACTGCAAGGGTGACATAGCAATGAGCGGGAATAAGGGAAATTGGGGCTTGGTCAGAAAAGGCCTTTTGGAGAAGATGTGATTTTAATATGGCTTTGAAGGTGGGTAGAGTGATTGTCTGTTGGATGTGAAGGTGGAGGGCATTCCAGTCCAGTGCGAAGGGGCGAGGGGGTGAGATGGACAGATCGGGGTACAGTGAATAGGTTGGCATTATAGTGAAGTATTCACACTGGGCCATAGAAGGAAATCAGCCGACTGGGGATGAGCTGACTGAGCCTCTGTTCATTACAAGGATCCAAGGGCCCCGAGAGAGTCTATTACACTTATCATTGCCAGCTTAGGAGTGTAATCAACTGAGAAACTACTATGTGCAGAGCACTGTACCTGGGAGAGTACAATACAACAGAGTTTGGCAGGGCCCACCTCCACATCCCTGTGAGCATTGATGGAGAATCAGTCTGTCAATCAATCACATCTATTAAGTGCTTACTGTGGGCAGAGCACTGTAGTAAGTACTTGGAAGAGTACAATGCAACAGAGTTGGTAGCCACATTCCCTGCTCACGGTGAGCTTACTGTCTAGAGGGGAGAGAAAAACATAAATATAAATAGATTACAGAGGGACTACAGAGGGGTTGAGGATGAGGTTAAGAAAGGGTACAAATCCTAGTGCAAGGGCAGCACTGACAGGAGTGGGAGAAGAGGAAATGATGGTTTAGTTGGGGAAGAAAACTTGGAGGAAATGTGCATTTCATAAGTCTTTGAAGTGGGGCAGAGTGATTGTCTTTTGGATAAGAAGGTGGAGGGTGTTCCAGGCCAGAGGCAGGACATGGGAGAGAAGCCAGCAGCAAATAGATGAGACTGAGGTACAGTGAGTAGGTTGGCACTAGAAGAGCATAGTATGTGGGCTGGGTTATAGCAGGAAATCAGGATGATGAGGCAGGAGGGGCCAAGGTGATTGAGTGTTTTGAAGCCAATGCTAAGGAGTTTCTGTTTGATGCAGAGATGGATGGGCAACCACTGGAGATTCTTGAGGAGTGGGGAAAGATGGACTTAGTTTTGTAGAAAAATGATCTGGGCAGCAGAGTGAAGTATGGCTGAACTGAGGAGAGAGAGGAGGCAGGGAGGTCAGCAAGGAGCCTGATGCAGTAATCAAGGTGGGATAGGATAAGAGCTTGGATTAACATGATAGCAGTTAAGTGGAGAGGAAAGGGTGGATTTTAGCAATGTTGTGAAGGTTGAACTGACAGAATTTGGTGACAGATTGAATATGTGGGCTGAATGAGAGAGATGAGTTGAGGATGACTCCAAGGTTATGGGCTTGTACGACAGGGAGGATGATGGTGTTGTCTACAGTGATGGGAAAGTCAGGGGAAGGGCAGAGTTTTGGTGGGAATATAAGGAATTCTCTTTTGGACATGGTAAGTTTGAGGTGTCAGAGGGGACATCCAAGAAGGCAGGAGAAATGTGAGATTGCAGAGAACGAGAGAGAGATCAGGGCTGAAGATGTAGATTTTGGAATCATCCATATAGAAATGGTAATTGAAGCCACAGGAGCGAATGAGTTCTCCAAGGGAGTGCGTGTAGATGGAAAATAGAAGGGGAGCAGATGCACATTGTCCGAGACTTTCTCTTACCATGTCCTTAAAGCATTTCCTCTTCCCTTCTTACTTTTGGTTTCCCAATTTCAACTCTTCAGAAAGCAGTTCTTTTATGAGGTGGATGGGCAACCCCTGGAGTTTTTTGAGGAGTGGGAAAACATATCCTGAACGTTTTTGTCGAAAACTGATCCAGGCAGCAGAGTGAAGTATGGACTGGAGTGGGGAGAGACAGGAGGCTGGGAGATCAGCAAGGAGGCTGAGGCAGTAATCCAAGCAGGACAGAATGAGTGACTGTATTAACGTAGTAATACAATCAATCAGTGTGTTGCCTAGGTAACAGAATCTTGTTACATCTTTTAGCCTTGTGCAGTCAATATTATTTTTTGATAATGTGTATGGCTTCTCAGGTGTTGGCTGACACATCACCTTATCATCTAATATGGGAGACATACTAAAATAAATTGGAGAAGATTTAATACAGCATACAGGATAACTGCATAACTGTAATGGGGGGAGGGGGTAAGGGGGCAGGGAGATGCAAAGAGATTTGAGTACCCAATGCCCAGGTGGAGCACAATTGCTGAAATGACAATAGCGGGGTAATAGGGTGGGGTGATAAATTAATTGGGGAAAGTCTTCTGGAGGAAATCTGATTTCAAAAGGAAATTGCTGTGTGCCTAGCTAGCCTTTCTGCTGCAAATGCCTTCAGGCTAGGGAGAAGCAGTGTTGCCTAGTGAAAAGAACACAAGCCTGGGTGTCAGTAGGAAATGGGTTCTAATCCCGGCTCTACCACACGTTCATTCATTTAACTGTATTTATTGAGCACTTACTGCGTGCAGAGTACAACTGGAAATTACAATTCGGCAGCAGATAGACAATCCCTACCCAACAATGGGTTCACATCTGCTGTGTGACCTTGGGCAAGTCACTTCACTTCTCTGGGCCTCAGTTACCTCATCTGTTAAATGGGGATTAAGAGTGTGAGCCCCATGTGGGACAAGAACTGTATCCATTGTGATTATTCATTCATTCAATCGTATTTAATGAGCGCTTACTGTGGGTAGAGCACTGTGCTACGAGCTTGGGAAGTACAAGTCGGCAACATATAGAGATGGTCCCTACCCAACAACGGGCTCGCAGTCTAGAAGATTAATCCATCGTCCCGCTGTCGACCCCTGGCCTGGAATGCTCTCCTCCACACATCATCATCATCATCATCATCAATCGTATTTATTGAGTGCTTACTATGTGCAGAGCACTGTACTAAGTGCTTGGGAAGTACAAATTGGCAACATATAGAGACAGTCCCTACCCAACAGTGGGCTCACAGTCTAAAAGGGGGAGACAGAGAACAAAACCAAACATACTAACAAAATAAAATAAATAGAATAGATACGTACAAGTAAAATAAATAAATGAATAAATAGAGTAATAAATATGTACAAACATATATACATATATACAGGTGCTGTGGGGAAGGGAAGGAGGTAAGATAGGGGGGATGGAGAGGGGACATAAAGAGACATCCGCCAAACTAGCTCTTTTCCTCCCTTCAAAGCCCTACTGGAAGCTCATCTCCTCCAGGAGGCCTTCCCAGACTGAGCCCCATTTTTCCTCTCCTTCTCCCCTCCCCATCTTCCCCACCCCCCTCTACCCTATCCTCTTCCCCTTCCCACAGCACTTGCATATATTTGTACATATTTATTACTTTATTCATTGTACTTGTACATATTTACTAATCTATTTTATTAATGATGTGTATATAGCTATAATTCTATTTATTCTGACAGTTTCGACACCCGCCTACTTGTTTGGGTTTGTTGTCTGTCTCCCCCTTCTAGACTGTGAGCCCGTTGTTGGGTAGGGACTGTCTCTATATGATGCTGATTTGTACTTCCCAAGTGCTTAGTACAGTGCTCTGCACACAGTAAGTGCTCAATAAATATGATTGAATTCATTAATTAATTAATTAACTTGTATCTACTGCAGCACTTAGAGCAGTTTCAACATAGTAAGCACTTACCAAGTACATTAATTATTATTATTATTATTATTATTATTATTATTGACTGAGTGCTTAATTGTATCCTTGAAACATTTCTTCTGTTCTCACTCCTTTCCATTTCCCAATTTTATCTCATCATACAGCAGCTGTTTGGGTTTCGAAAAGCAGTGTGGTCTAATGCAAAGAGCATAGGACCAGGAGAACAAACTGGGTCCTAATCCCGGCTTCTGCCATTGTCTTCTGTGTGACCTTGGGCAAGTCACTTACCTTCCCTGTGCCTCAACTACCTCATCTGCAAAAGGAGGATTAAGACTGTGAGCCTCAGGTGGGACAGGGACTGTGCCCAACTTGATTAGCTTGCATCTAGCCCAGCACTTCGTACAGTGCCTGGCAAATAGTAAGCGCACCGTAAAAAAAAAGATCTACGGTGAGCACCCTTCCGTTCCAAGATGAACTGAGGCAATCACCATCTCAGGGTCAAAATGCTACTTCATGAATGCCCAAGCTAAAGCGGAATTCAGAATCACAGGTGGGGCACCGTCCCCGTGACCGAAGCTGCCGGACACCCCAAGCCAGGAATGTAGAAGAAGGTGTCCTTTGCCCCCATGCCAACTAAATAAGGTACAGAGGAACAAAAGGGGGTGCAGAAAGGTGGTGGTGGCCGGGGTAGGGGGGTTGGAATTGAGACTGGACAAGCAGAATTTCGAAACTCAAGTGGCCCGGATGGATAGTTAATAAATTTCTGCCCACTTTGATGTTCTGGGAAGTGGATGGAGACTTGCAGCAACTTCTTGCATGTCACCTCTGCCCACATCGTGGAATGCCCGCTCTGTCTGCACCGAGGAGCCATGGGACAGGTGAGTGCCCCACTGAACGCTTCATCATCATCAATCATATTTATTGAGCGCTTACTGTGTGCAGAGCACTATACTAAGCGCTTGGGAAGTACAAGTTGGCAACCTATAGAGACAGTCCCTACCCAGCAGTGGGCTCACAGTCTAAAAGGGGGAGACAGAGAACAAAACCAAACATACTAACAAAACAAAATAAATAGAATAGATATGTACAAGTAAAATAAATAAATAAATAGAGTAATGAATATGTACAAATATAAATACATATATACAGGTGCTGTGGGGAAGGGAAGGAGGTAAGATGGGGGGGATGGAGAGGGGGACGAGGGGGGTGGAAGCTATGCTCTTTGCCAAGTGCATGTAACACATAAATGAATTCCTCCCGAGTGGGAAGCGTTCGTGGGTGGGAGCTAGGTGCTTCACCACGTGTGAGTAATGCATAAGTGAATTTCTCCTGAGTGGGAAGCATTCGTGTGGGTGGGAGCTAGGTGCTTCGTCACATGCGAGTAACACATAAATGCATTTCTCCTCAGAGGGAAGTTCAATTTGCCACATCTGAATAACTAAAATGAAGTGCATTCCTCCAGAAAGGGAAATTCAATTTGCCACATGGAATGAATTTTGCATGACTCAGCCTCTGTGACTTCAGTCTCTCACTGTGCTGATCCTCGAACCTGTCCCCATGTGAGGAGTGACACCTTTACACTCTCATTAATAGTAATAGCAGTAGTAGTAGCAGCAGTAATAGTGTTTATTGAGCATCCACTGAAAACAATGCACATAGGAAACAGCAAGCCTTTGGGAAGGACAAAACAAAACAGATAAATAATGTGATCCTCAGAGTATGATGCTCAGAAGAAGCTTATTTTATAACGGGGAAGGCAACTTTAATATATTTGCAAATAGAGTAGTCAGATTTAAAAAAATTGAATGTATAATCAACTATATATATATGCACACACATACATGCATACATACATACATTTTAGTTCATAAATGATGATGGCTCATGGGTTTATGACACTGAGTGGGCTGGGAACTAATTAAAAAAGGCTTGACAGAGGAGAAAGGATATTAGGAGAGTTATGAAAGGAATTCCCCTCCCATCCCAGCAAGTTGTGGGTTTCATTTTTAAACTATAGAATTCTAATGCTAATGGATTCAGCCCCTTTCACTTGGTGTTTCCTCTCTTATTCCATTTCATTTTGGGACCACAATTGAAAGAAAAGGTATTCATCAACTAGCACGGTAAACTTGGGTAGCCTTGCCTTCTATGGTCAGGGCCAAAGCTAACAGATCTGCCTGACAGTCTTCAGGCAAACTTCAACTACCTTCTCTACCGGGATGACTCCCAAATCTATCACGTTAGCCCTCTTTTCTCTAAAATCTTGCATCTCTTCCGGCCTCAAGGACGTCTCTGCATGGATGTTCCATGGGCACTTCATGCCCAAAACTGAACTCCATATCTTCCCTCAAACATCTCCAATTAGTTTTTCCATCCCACTTGACCACATCACATCCTCCCCATTTCTCCAGCCCATATATAATAAACTTGGCATCTTTCAACTCCAGTATCCACTCTGTTGCCAAAAGCTGTCAGTTCTTTCTCCACAGTATTTCCAGAATGCACACCTTCTTTTCCTTCCCACCTGCCATCCTGCTGGTCCAGGTGTTTGTCATAACTCAACTACTGCATCAGTCTCCACGCTACCCTCCCTCCTCCATGCCTCTCCCCTCTCCCTCCACCTGATAGCCAAACAAATCCACCAGTGCCCTATGACCTTTCCAGGGCCCCTGTTCTGGACATGCCCTGTGCATTCCAGACCATGGAATTTAATCATAAACACAAGTCCTTACTATGTGCCAATCACTGTATTAAGCTTTGGGATAGATACAATTAGCAGTCAAGCACTCAGAGAAGCAGTGTGGCTCAGTGGAAAGAGCATGGTCTTTGGAGTCAGAGGTCATGGGTTCAAATCCCGGCTCTGCCCATTGTCAGCTGTGTGACTTTGGGCAAGTCACTTAACTTCTCTGTGCCTCACTTACCTCATCTGTAAAATAGGGATTAAGACTGCAAGCCCCCTGTGGGACAACCTGATCACACTGTAACCTCCCCAGCGCTTACAACAGTGCTTTGCACATAGTAAGCGCTTAATAAATGCCACCATTATTGTTATTATTATACAAGATCAACAGGATCCCACGTAGGGCTCACAGTGATAATCCCCATTTTACAGATCTGATAACTGAGGCCCAGAGAAGTAAAGTGACTTGCCCAAGGTCACACAGCAGACAAGTGGGGGACCTGGGATTAGAACTCAGGTCCTCTTACTCCCAGGCCCATGCTCTATCAACTATATCATGCTGCTTCTCTATTATGCCATGCTGCTTCTCTGGGCAGCCTTCTGCCCAGATCACTTTTCTAAATCACTTCTAGATCACTTTTCTAAAACATCCTTCTGCACTCCCACTCCTCAAAAATCTCCAGCGAATATCAATTCCTCTCCATATCAAGCAGAAAATCTTGATCATTGACTTTAAGGCATTCAGTCCACTCACTCCTCATTACTTATCCTTGGTCCCTCCCACTATACCTCAGTTTGCACACATCATTCTTTGTTCCGGTCTCTCCCATCACCAACTTCTCTCACTCTCATCCCGAACTTCTACCTGGAATGCCTTCCCCCTTCACATCCAGCAGACCACCACTCTCCTCATCTTCAGAGCCCTCTGAAGTCACATTTTCTCCAGAAGGGCTTTGCCTAATTAATCTCTCATCTCCCCACACTATTTACCCCTAATTGGCCCTTCAACAATTCTCCACCATCTATGCACTTGGGTACTCACCACTACCCAAGTAGCATTACTGCACATATCTTTACACTTTAACTTTTCCTCCTTCCTGTAATATATTTTACTGGCTTTTCCCCATGCATTACATCAACTAATTCTATTGTATCCCTCCAAGTGCTTATTACAGTGTTCTGTATACTGCACACATTCAATCAATATCATTGATTGAGAGTCAAATACCTGGCTGCCTTATGTTCTTTTTCATTTTATAGGAGTTTGAAACAAAGAGGTTTAAACTAAAAAAAATTGCAAAAATCATTCAGGATGTTTCCGATAGAAGAATTAACGCATCCATATGAGGTATTTCAGATGAGTCACAGTTTGGTGTTTCCCCTCTACACTTTGTGAGTGCACCTGTCACTGCCTTTCTCAGGATCTGCACAGCAAGGAGGGCAGCAATAAGCAAGGCCTAGATCAAAGTTCCGGACTTTATAGGGTCATACAGAGAGCTAAGGAAACCAGATCCCTCTAGTTCTTCAACAGGAGCACCCGAGCAGTCTGCCTTACTTCTCTTCAGAGGATTATATACAGTAGGGGCCTCCTTCCAACCAAGCAAGGGTGGCAGCAGAATAAGGAGAATTTAATTCTGGAGGAAATTCATCTTAAAGTGAACATGAATAATATAGCAGAGGCCATAAAGACGATTATACACAAAAAGAAACTGGAAAGATTCCCAAAGAGAAATTACTGATATTATGAAGTCAATAAGAAACATGACGTTAATATTTCAAACATAACATCAATCTTAGAGGCTTTAAGCAAATAAGTTAAGATCACTGTTCCTCCCCAGATGTATTCACCTCCAATTCACAATGCTTACCTAATTCTAATCTTTAATCCATATTCTTCTTTAATGAGATATGCGTGATGCTGCTTTATAACACAAATACATCCAATCAGGCAAAGTAAAAAACTCAAATCCGGGAAGGGAGAGTTTAAACTTTAGAAAACGTTTTAAAGCTTTGAATACTAGTTTAATTTAGGCCTCAAATTTACATGAATCATTATTGATAGCTAATGCTGGAGCTGAAAAATCAGGAGTAATTAAAAAATGCAATAAATAACAAACAGATCAAATTCACCCACACCGAATATTACCTTTCAAATGTAATTACATTATTCCTTCCAGTTCCTTTCCAGGAAAAGGTGAAAGCTCCAATGAAAGCCCCATCACAGAGTAATTCTGCAGATGAAAGCGTTCGCAATTGGACCCTGCTGTGGCTGGACTGTGTGAAATAACACGTTGAAAGAACACTGTTCCTAGTAGCCAATCCCATCCTGTCCAGACCTCCCAAGCTTCCCAGTATGATCAGCCTGGGCTTTGTGGCAATATAATAGGGGTTAAACACGCCTCTGAATCTATTTAGGAGCAAGCAAAATTTGTCCAGTGGCTTAAAGCCTTTTAGTGTGTTGAGAGTAGCTCCTAGAGTCGACTGAACAATAGTAATGGCATTTGCTAGCTCTGGAAAGTGGAGTTTGTTCAGAGTTTCTGACTCAGATGAACAAAATGAGCACTCTCTCCCTCGAGGGAGCAGAAACGCTCACCTCAGGGATGCACTTTTTGCTGCAATTCTTGTGTATAACATCCATTAAAATAGTTGTTAAATCCAGGGGCAAAGAGGCACTGGACGTTTTTCAGGGCTGTACAGCTAGCTATGGCAGGGCTATCGACATATATTTTTCTCTGAAACCATATTGCAGCTTCGTAGACCTGCATGACCATCCCAGGCACTGACTCCGATACCCGGGGAGGTAGACTGGGGAGAATGATGGGGATCTCTGGGTCAGTGCCATGGGTGTCCACGGTAGATATTCCAAACCAGAAGTGGTGTCACAGACTAAAAATGCTTCTGCCATTCTGCAAGGGCTGTCCAGGGACACTGCCTCAAGCTGGCATGCCAACCCCAGTGGCTTGGGGAGTCACTCTCTCGTCTGTATAACAATCCTCATTCCTGGAGTAATAGTAGTAGTATTAGAAATAACAGTAGTAGTAGTAGTAGTAATAGTAATTTGTTGAATGGAATGGAATTTATTGAATGGAATTTATTGACTGCCTATTGAGAATAGTATGGAGCACTTGGAAAAAACAACAGACGGGCAGGGTGCTTGTTTACTGCATCCTAGGGAGGGAGACAGGCTTTGAAATGTTTAATATACTTAAGGGCTGAGGAGGGGCGTAAATAAATAGGTAAATGGTTAAGTGTTAAAGGTAGTTGGAAGCCTGATAAAAATCAGAGTACTGATGTTTAGTCAGGGAAGGCTTGTGGGAGCAGGTAGGGTTTTAGGAGGGCTGCGAAGGTGGGGAGAGCTGAGGGCTGGGGAATATGGAAGGGAAGGAAATTCCTGGCCTTGGGAACAATATGGGCAAGGCCCAAGTGGGAGACGGCGAGGAAGTGGGCTTGGGAAGAGTGCAGAGTTTGAGTGGGGGAAAGGCAGGTGAGGAGAGCTGATAGGAGGAGAATCTTAAGAACAATTGAAAGTCATAGAGCTGATACTTTAGGAGGAGAGAGAATCTTAAGAACAATTGGAAGTCATCCTTGCTCTCTGCCGGAAGAGAAGAGAGATGTGTGCTGGGTGAGTTTCTGGAAAGTGAAGTCTGGATAGCAGCAAGGGGTACGGAATGAAGTGGGGAAGAGTCAAGGACAGCGGCACACATGTTGCTAAAACACAATAGTGATAAGATGGATGCTTAAACAGCATAAGCTACTGGATAGAGGGCAGGCCTGGGAATCAGAAGGACCTGAGTTCTAATCTCGGCAACTCAGCTCTGCCACTTGCCTCTTATTTGACCTTGGGCAATTCACATCACTTCTCCGGGCCTCAGCCACCGCACCTGTAAAGTGGGGATTAAGACTGTGACCCCCATGTGGGACAGGAACTGTGTCCAACCCAATTTGCTTGCACACAGTAAGCATGGCATAGTAGAAAGAGCACGGGCCTCGGAATCAGAAGGTCATGGTTCTAATCCTGACTCTGCCACTTGTCTGCTGTGAGACAGAAGTCACTTCACTTCTCCATGCCTCAGTTATCTCATTTGTAAAATGGGGGGTTGGGGCTGTAAGCACCACATGAGAAAGGGACTGTGTCCAACTCAATCTCCTTGGATCCACCCCAGCACTTGGTACAGTTCCTGATACAAAATAAGCGCTTAACAGATACCATCATCATCACTTCACAAATGCCACAGTTGTCATTATTACTATCATCATTACTGTGATCACAGCAGGGAAGAGGCTGTATGGGGGAAGAGGAAGAGGAGGATCACAAAATATTTTTGAGGACACATTGGAAGTTTCAGCTACAAGATTGGTTGGGGAAAACAGAATGAAAGTGAGAAGTACAAAATGACTCCAAGGTTGCAGGCTTAAGATACAGAGAGAATCATGGTGTTGGCAATAGAGATGAGGAAGGTGGGAGGAGGGGAGAGTTTAGGAAGGAAGACAAGATAATCTATTTTGAATATCTTAGATTTAAGGTATCAACAGACCATGAAAATGGAGATGTCTCGGAGGCAGGAGGAGATGAAGGACTGGATAGTGGGGAAGAGGTCAAGGATTGATAGGCAAATCTTTGAGTCCTCCACATAGAGGTAATAGTGGAAACATGAGAATAATTGAGTTCCCTAAGACAGTGAGTGGCAAAGAAGATGGAGGATAGAGACCCTGGAAAAACACGGATTAGGGGAATGAAAGGGAGAAGGGGCTACAGCAAAGAAAACAAAGGAGAGTACTGAATGGACAAAACCAAGATTCATTCATTTATTCAATCGTATTTATTGAGAGCTTACTGTGTGCACAGCACTGTACTAAGCGCTTGGAAAGTACAATTCAGAAACATTGGTACAATTCAGTGGGGGCGATCCACAATGCTGAAGGTGCCTAAGAGGTCAAGGAGGAGTAGGACAGAGAAGAGTCCATTGACTTAGCTGTGAGGTGGCCATTGATGACTTTGGGGAGGGCAGTTTTGTGGAGTAAAAGGGGCAAAAACCTGACTGTAGTGGATTAAGAAGATAGTTTGTGGAGAGGAAGTGAAACCAGTGTGTGTAAACCACCCTTTCAAGGTGGTTCATGTTTGTACTTTCCTTATTCATTCATTCATTCAATCGTATTCATTGAGCACTTACTTTGTGCAGATCACTGTACTAAGCGCTTGGGAAGTACAAATCAGCAACATATAGAGATGGTCCCTACTCAACAACGGGCTCACAGTCTAGAAGGCTCACAGTCTATGTGCCCTGCACACAGTAAGCACTCAATAAATATGACTGATTGATAAAAACAATTCTACCTAGAGAAATGAATGATGAATCTTCTAAGAAATGGAAATAGTCTGTGGTTTCTAGGTTCTCCACTGTCTGTGATGTTTGAAATATGTTTGCTTTTAAAGCAATACTCTACAGCAATGTTCCATACTCTTTTCCAAGGAAAAGTAAGACTTCAAGGGATTTCAATTTAAATCTCATTCTCCAAAAGCATTCCAAGTTTTCAAAGTGTCCATTTACAATTTATTGCAAACCACATTTTATCTCTTTGTAACATTAACCTAAAAATAGTCTCTTAATTTTTCAAAGAGTATTTTTAACAATGGCTAGATACATTTCTTTGAAACCCATTCAGCAATTAAGACCAGGTCGAAACTATGCTTTTCTTTACAAAACAACCAACAGGTATCAATTTCCTTCAAAACATCTTGTCAAGGAGCTCAACAATGGTCATATATCATTCATTCATTCAGTCAACTATATTTATTGAGCACTTACTGTGTGCAGAGGACTGTGTTAAGCACTTGGAAAAGTTTAAAAATAAGCAACCACAACAACTCCAAGTAGGAACTTCACAGAGCCTCAACAGAGCTCCCCAACCACTACCCACCTGTTGCCCAAGTACTGTTGTTTGAAGAGCTGATATTGGACAACTGAGAGCAAGAAGGGCAGGAAAATGCCTCAAAGTTACAATAAGACAAAGCCTTAGGAAATGCTGGATCTCCAATGAAAACTAGGAGTCAATTGCTGAGGAAACACTAACATAGTATACATTGCTATGCTAGTGTATCCTCAGCAATTCACTGAAGGCACATCTCCTCCAAGAGGCCTTCCCAGACTAAACCCCATTTTTCCTCATCTCCTACTCCCTTCTGCATCACCCTGACTTGCTCTCTTTTCTCTTCCCCCCTTCCAGCCCCACAGCACTTATGTACATATCTGTAATTTTATTTATTTGTATTGATGTCTTTCACCCCCCGCCCCCCTAGACTGTAAGCTCATTGTGGGCACTGAATGTGACTGTTTATTGTTGCAGTGTATTCTTCCAAGCGCTTAGTACAGTGCTCTGCACACAGTAAGCACTCAATAAATACGATTGAATGAATGAATGAATGAATGAATGAATGAATGCAAACTTGAAAGTAGTGATTCTCTTTGACCTAAAGCTTTGTAAATCACAAAATCATAAAAGATTTAAGGTCTGTTTCCTTTGTAGGCAAGGAACATGTCTACCAACTCTACTGCATGGTAATCTCTCTAAGATTAGTTACAGTGCTTTGCAAATGGTAGGCGCTCAATAAATACCACTGACTGATTGAGGCAAAAGTGTTCAATAAGTACCATTGATTGATTGAGGCAAAAGAGAATAATACACCACCAGGTGTAGAAAACATTAAACACAATTATGGACAAGCTCTTTGGGTGCACAATGTGGCTGGAACTGTGGGTCCCTCAATGGTATCTTCAGTCACACACACACTCATAGATCAATTTCACAAACAGTGTTGTCTGCTTCAAATATGAAGGACACAGCTATACATATTTCAGAAGTTCCTTTTGGGCAAGGGATATGTCTCATGCTTTCCCTTGTGCTTTCCCTAGTTCTCCATACTCTATTTCTCCCAGTAGGTATTCAATAAATACCTTTCTGACAACTACTACCACGTTTTAGTAAAGCCTGAAACTCAAAACGAACAATTCCCTTGGATTTTAATCTAATCATGCCTAACCTTAACTATTCCTACGAGCACAGAATTGTTTAATTATGATTAAGAAAGGGATTGTGTTTAAAAGAAAAGCACGACGACTACTTGCAACTATATTTTAAACCATAACCATGATTGCTTTTCTAGACTTTGAAACTTGGATGGGAAAGAGAATTCTGATTCTGCAGCATGATTGAGCAACCCTAATCTGAATTATTTCTGCACACTGCTTCACTACAGCAGCAGACCCGTTAAATACTAAGTGCTTCTGAAGCTCATTCCCACTTGGCCTCCCACCGTGTCCTGTTGCTTTTCAGAGGAGTCACTCTTTGGACCGCCCCAAACACTTTATTTTAATAGAGTTACTGTGTTTAGAGTTACTGTGTTTAGCGGGCTTCTCAAACACTGTAGTAAAATCCATCATTTTACCACAAGGGTGGAAAATACCAGAATACAACAGATTGAAATTTTTTCAGTCTTGACAGGTGTTCCTCATTTAACAAAGGCAATTTCAAGTCCGAAAACGTTCTTTGGATATGTTCGCTTTAAAGCACTAGGAATTAACATACTTTCACTGTATTTTATCCATTCTTAGAGCTGTACCCTTTGGGGATTTCTGCTATCTGATTTAGGTATTTCTGTGTTCTTTCTCTGCAATCAAATCAGGGGCCCCAAAATGTGCTTTTTCAAAATTTGCATCTAACTTGAAATTTCAGACATTTCAAAGATTTCTAGCCTCTTTGGAAATTTGATTATACTCCTCTTTTAATTACAAGCGGCATTAGTTCCAAGTGTTTTCAATTGAGATAGAAATCAAGGAGGCCCTGAAAAGTGAATTGTCCATGTAATCTGGCGTTTCACGTTACTGAGTATCTGATTCCATTCACACACAAAATGAATGTTATTAAATGTCTACTAGTGAGTCTCATTGCATTATCCTTCTTCTTGTTATTGAGTGGAGGCCTTACTATTCAATTATTTCACAGAAAACAGAATGCAATTTTTGGGGAGGGTAAAATACATTTTTAATTTTGCAATATTTACTTTTAATTTGTGTAAATAGTAGAGATCCTAGATTAACTTAGCTGGAAGGACCTGAGAGGCTATCTAATTCCCCTGACAGCATTTGGATCTGTGACAGGTCGGTGTCTATTCTCTCTTTAAAGAGCTCTTCCTTATCTGTTTCCCACTACTGTCAGGACAAGTAATGTTCTACTGCCAATGGATACAAGAGGGTTTAAGAATAATCTTATTTAGTTTTTCCATATCAAGCAGGTTAAACTGGAGAGAAAGGAATGGAATAAGGTTTGTAGAGATACTTTTCTGGCCCCCTCATTGTGAAGTGAGTGGCCACTAGACTAGGAGGTTTCCACCATTTGCAAATAACAATTAGTAAATTCACCATCTCTTTTTGAACATAACCAAAACCAAGTCAGAAAGTCACAGGATTTCAGAAGCCTAGAGTCCATCAATCATTACTGCATCAGCCTCCTTGCTGACCTCCCAGCCTCCTGTCTCCCTTAACTCCAGCCCATTCTTCACGCTGTTGCCCAGATCATTTTTCTATAGAAATGTTCAGGACACATTTCCCACTCCTCAAAAAACCCCAGTGGTTGCCCATCCACCTCCACACTCCTTGTCATTGGCTTTAAAGCACTCGATCACCTTGCCCTCTCCCACCTCACCTCGCTTCTCTCCTACGACAACCCATTCCGCACACTTTGCTCCTCTTTTGCTAACCTTCAAAGTGTGCCTCGATCTCTTCTATCTCGCCACTGACCCCTCACCCAAGTCCTGCTTCTCCCACTCCCCTCTGCATCGCCCTGACTTGCTCCTTTGTTCCTCCCCCCTCCACCCCCACAGCACTTTATTATGATAGCATTTATTAAGCGCTTACTATGTGCAAAGCACTGTACAAGGTGATCAGGTTGTCCCACAAGGGGCTCACAGTCTTAATCCCCATTTTACAGAGGAGGTAACTGAGGCACAGAGAAGTTAAGTGACTTGCCCAAAGTCGCGCAGCTGACAATTGGCAGGGCCGGGATTTGAACCCACGACCTCTGACTCCAAAGCCCGTGCTCTTTCCACTGGGCCACGCTGCTTCTCACTTATGTACATATCTGTAATTTAGTTATTTATATTAATGTCTGTCTCCCCTCTTCTAGATTGTAAACTTGTTTTGGGCAGGGAACGTTTCTGTTTATTGTATTATTGTACTCTCCCACGTGCTTAGTACAGTGCACTGCACACAGTATGCACACAATAAATGAGCGAATTAATGAATGAATATTTATTGAGTGTTTACTATGTGCAGAGCACTGTACTGAGCGCTTGGGGGATTACAATATAACAACATAGACATGTTTCCTGCCCAAAACAAGCTTACAGTCTAGAGGGCTGGGTATTATGAGAAGCAGTGCGATCTAATGGGGTGACATTAGCAGGGGCTTTCAGTCCTAAATCCAAAGGGCCACAAGAGCTTCTGGAGTCACTACAGGAGTGCCCGGACTCTGGAGAGTAGCCACTGGGTCCCAAAGCCCTCTATATTTCTTGTTCTTCTACTGCAGTTTTGTGGGTATCTTACCCCAAAACCCACACGCCCCATACTCCTCTTGCTACCACCATTCTATGGCTGAAGTTCTTGTTCTTCTACTGCAGGTTTGTGGGTATCTTACTCACCCCAAAACCCACACACCCCGTACTCCTCTTGCTACCACCATTCTATAGCTGAAGTCCAGGCATCTCCCCGAAGGCACAGAGGTCAGCGGAGACTTGCCTATTACCCCCTTCCCTAGGCTGGCTACAGAAGCTCTCCTGCCCGCGACTCCCCAGGTCATATTTATTCCGAAGAACTGGCAAGGGGGACTCAATGATTCTGAAATGGGCAGGTGTGGGGGGCTGCCAGGCACGTTTCTTGGAAATGTGCTCTAATTTGGGGGGGGGGGGGGTTGTGCAGACTTAGATTTGATATCATGGTGTTACATTGAACGTCTGGAATACTGGAATACTAAATACGATTGATGATGATGATGATGAATGCAGCTTCATTTGCATCAGGTTGGGGAGGCAGGAAAAGGGGGTGGCATGTTTTGGGGTGGCACATTTTCCCCATCTCAGGAATGGCCAAATGTGTGACGCTGACCCTGAACACAGAAGTCAAACTTTACCTGGAAAGTGTGCCGTTTCCTAAATCAATCAATCAATCAATCATATTTATTGAGCGCTTACTGTGTGCAGAGCACTGTACTAAGCGCTTGGGAAGTACAAGCCGGCAACATATAGAGACAGTCCCTACCCAACAGTGGGCTCACAGTCAGGAAGGGGGAGACAGAGAACAAAACCAAACATACTAACAAAATAAAATAAATAGAATAGATATGTACAAGTAAAATAAATAAATAGAGTAATAAATATGTACAAACATATATACATATATACAGGTCATTTTGCCTAAAGCAAAATAACTTGTAAATCTGATCTGTTCAAATGTTCTATTTGCATCATGAATCGCCAAGGCCCACTGCTGGAATGGAGAATCTTGCGGCCGATACCCTACCCACCAAAATCCCAAAAGGATACTCTCCTGGAGGGATGACGGGAGAAGCCACATGGCCTATTGGATACAGCACAGGCCTGGGAGTCGGAAGGACCTAGGTTCTAATCTCAGCTCTGCCACTGTCTACTGTGTGACCTTGGGTAAGTCACTTCCCTTCCCTGGGCCTCAGCTACCTCACCTGAAAAATGGGGATTAAGATTCTGAGCCCCAAGTGGGACATGGACTGTGTCCAACCTGATTAGCTTGTATCTACCCCAGTTCTTAGTACAGTCCCTGGAACATAGCAAGAACATATCAAAAAACCCTAAAAAAACAAAAACCAACCAACAATCAAAACAAACAAAACAAAACAGCGTCATGTTCACAGAAGAAACTTGATGAAAAGACAATCAAATTGTTAAAATAATTACTAAACCCAGTTCATTCATTCATTCAATCATATTTATTGAGCACTTACTGTGTGCAGAGCACTGTACTAAGCGCTTGGGAAGTACAAGTTGGCAACATATAGAGACGGTCCCTACCCAACAGCCCGCTCACATATGAAGCTTTAAAGTGTAAGGATAGGGGAATTCTCATTGGATCATCTGGCAAAAATGATGTGTTCTAAAGAAAACTGTAAACCCCAAAATTAATTACTATGATATTATTTCAGGACTTTCAGTCCCACAGTATTCATATACAAATCCATAATTTATTTTAATGTCTGCTTCCCCCTCTTCCCTGTGGGCAAGGAACATGTCTACCTACTTTATTACACTGTTTTCTCCCAAGGGCGTTGTTTTCTTGTTTATGGTATTTGTTAAGCACTTACTATGTTCCAGGCACTGTTCTAAGCATTGGAGTAGATACAGGTTAATCCAGTTAACCTGTTGGCATTTGAACCCATGACCTCTGACTCCAAAGCCTGTGCTCTTTCCACTGACCCACGCTTCTCTAAATCTTCCACAGAGCTTGCGGACCGTGTCTCCACTGTGGGGGTCGGGGGGTGCTCTGGGCTTGGCCCCAAGGGCTGCGGGAAGAAGTGAGCTGGCTCAGCCCCCACTTACTCCAGTGCTGTGCACACAGTAAGCACTCAATAAATACCATTGATTGATTAATATAGAGAAGCCCTATAATAATAATAAGAATGGCATTTATTAAGCATTTACTATGTGCAAAACACTGCTCTAAGCGCTGGGGAGGTTACAAGGGGATCAGGTTGTCCCACAGGGGGCTCACAGTCTTAATCCCCATTTTACAGATGAAGTAACTGAGGCCCAGAGAAGTTAAGTGACTTGCCCAATGTCACACAGCTGACAGTCGGCAGAGCCGGGATTTGAACCCCTGACCTCTGACTCCAAAGCCCGCGCTCTTTCCACTGAGCCACGCTGCTTCATGATATGTTCCTCAAAAACGTAAGTGTATAGTGAATGGTTGCCTTCTTTCCCAGAGAATTACTTGCACTTGGATAGATTCTATTCAAGAAGGTGCCCCAATATAATAATAATAATAATAATAATAATAATGGCATTTATTAAGCGCTTACTATGTGCAAAGCACTGTTCTAAGCGCTGGGGAGGTTACAAGGTGATCAGGTTGTCCCACATGGGGCTCACAGTCTTAATCCCCATTTTACAGATGAGGTAACTGAGGCCCAGAGAAGTTAAGTAACTTGCCCAAAGTCACACAGCTGACAATTGGTGGAGTCGGCATTCGAACCCATGACCTCTGACTCCAAAGCCCGTGCTCTTTCCACTGAGCCACGCTGCTTCATGATACGTTCCTCAAAAACGTAAGTGTATAGTGAATGGTTGCCTGCTTTCCCAGAGAATTACTTGCACTTTGATAGATTCTATTCAAGAAAGTGCCCCAATATGATGACTGGCCCCTATTGGAAAGTAAAAATGACACTGTAGCTCCCTCCCCAGCACCCCCTTATTTCCATTCCTTTCTCTCCAGTTTTCCTAGGTCTTGTCTAACCTTGTAATAATAATAATGATATAAGAATAATAAAATTGTGGTAATTGTTAAACACTTACTACGTGCCGGACACCGTTCCAAGTGCCGGGTAGATACAAGATAATCAGGTTGGACACAGTCCCTGTCCCAAAGAGGCTCACAGGCTCAATCCCCATTTTATAGATGAGGGAACTGAGGCACAGATAAGCGAAGTGACTTTCCCAAGGCCACCCAGCAGACAAGTGGCAGAGCTGGGATTAGAACTCAGGTCCTTCTCTCAGGCCTATGCTCTACCCACTAGACTTGCTGCTGGCCCCCTCCACCCAGGTTTCCCCCGACTTCCTCATCCACCCTGTATTTTTTTGTTAGTCTGTAAACCAGCGAAGTGTGTAGTGCCCTGCCCAAACCGTGCATGACTGCTACTGCCTGCAGGAAAAAGGCATGAAAATGCTAATAGAGACTGGACATCTTGAGCCAGCCCAACCTCCTTGTGTCAAGTGACAGGGAATTATTCTTTCTATTTGAACCGGGGGCCTTGATGCTCTCAGTCTGGCTCCAATATCTATCTATCTGTCTGGCTGTCTATCTATTTATCCATCCATCATCATCATCATCATCAATCGTAATTATTGAGCGCTTACTGTGTGCAGAGCACTATACTAAGCGCTTGGGAAGTACAAATTGGCAACATATAGAGACAGTCCCTACCCAACCGTGGGCTCACAGTCTAAAAGGGGGAATATGCACAAAAATATGGATATGCACAAAAGTGCTGTAGGATTGTGGTGAGAACCCAAGTGCTTACTGGGACTAAATAAGCAGGTGAGACAGTAATCAACTGTATTTATTGAGCGCTTACTGTGCGCAAAGCACTGTACTGAGTGCTTGGGAGAGTACACTATAACCAGCACTTAGAACAGTGCTTTGCACATAGTAAGCGCTTAATAAATGCCATTATTATATAACAGAGTTGGTAGTCACAGTCCCTGCCCACAAGGAGTTTACAGTCTGGAAGGAAAAGCTTACAGAAAACAGTAGGGGAAATAAGAGCTGTGTCACGGAAGGCTTCCTGAAGGAGATGGTATTTCAGTAGGGCTCTGAAGATTGGGAGAGCGCTGATCTGCCCGTTACATATGGAAAAGGAGTACTGGGAAGGAGGGAGGGAATGAGCCAGGGGTCAAGGGCAGGGGAGATAAAAGCGAGGGGAGCCGAGTACATTAGTATTATTCATTCAATCCTATTTATTGAGCGCTTACTGTGTGCAGAGCACCGTACTAAGCGCTTGATATTAGAGGAGCGAAACATTTGGGCTGTGTTGTAGTTGGAGAGGAGTGAGACGTCACTCCGCCATCCATTCAATCATATTTACTGAGCGCTTACTGTGTGCGGAGCACTATACTAAGCGCTTGGAAAGTACAATTCAGCAACAGAGACAATCCCTGTCCACAACAGGCTTACAGTCTGGAGGAGGATTCATTCATTCAATCGTATTTATTGAGAGCCTACTGTGTACAGAGCATCTAATCTATCCATCCATCCACCCATCCATCTGTCCTGCAGTACATATTAGAACAGTGCTTTGCACATAGTAAGCGCTTAACAAATGCCATCATTATTATATAGCTGGGCTCCCCAGACTCGGAAGTTGCCCCCCTCAGTCCCTGCTCAGTGCCAAGGTTCCCCGGGAACTCCAGTCCCCTAAAGCAGCTGCTGACATACCCGTTCCCCTCCCTTCCCTCCCACTCTCTTCATCCTGTCTGGCTCTGCCAGCGGCTGGGAATTGTTGTGGATCCTGGGATTAGCCATGACCCCCGTCTCCATGGTGACAGTGCTAGCCAGTCTGCTAAAGACAGGGAGGAGCTGGTAGGGAGGGGAGAGTCGGCTAGAGCTATGGACGGGAGGGTCAGGTCAAATCTGTCCCGCTCCTGCAGGCAGCACAACTTGAGCAGAGCCCTGGTTTTAAAATGGGTAGGAACTTGGAGGAGAAAAGAGAAGGAGGGATCAAGTTTGCAGCCTCAGGTGAAGGAAAACTGCTCCAAGAGGAGGGGAGCAAGAACAGAACATCACAAGGGGACAATGGGTTGGGGAGGAAGTTGATTTTTCCAGAAGCTATTGGACATTTTCTCGGGCAGAGCTTACATATCACGGACCACTTCAGCAAATAGCATGAGGCACATCTCTAGATTCTGCGTGTATTGTGAACCAGTAATATCCCTGTATTGTCCCAGGGCAAGATAGAAGTCAGTGTGGTTCTTCAATGAAGCAGCGTAGCCTAAGTGGATAGTGCATGAGCCTGGGTTATAAGCGCAGCTCCATTGCCTGTCTGCTGCTGTGTGACCTTTGCAAGACATTTAACTTTTCTGTGTCTCAGTTACTGTATCTATAAAATAGGGGTTAGGTCTGTGAGCCCAATGTGGGAAAGGGACTGTGTCCAATCTGATTAACTTGTATCTACCCCAAAGCTTAGTACAGGGCCTGGAACATAGTAAGCACATATCAAATACCATAAAAAAATGCGCTAAGCAGATTCCATTAATAAAATTGATGGCTGACTATTCTAGGTCTGGAACAAGTCCCCTGAAAGGGACTTTTCATTCCTGGAGAATGGGAGGAATGAGAGTTGGGAGAACAGGTAAAATTGCAGTCACAAGGAACTAGTTTTCCTAAAAAAAGACAAATCAGTAGAGACAAAATGTATGCAGGAACAAAGTCTTATTTTTCTTTCCTTCATTATCTTTTCTATTTTGTTCCCCAACTTGGCTTAGCAAGAAGCAGAATGGCAGCTCCCCACACCTTTATTAAAGATAACCTCAGTGCCTTTCTCCACAATGGCTTTCGAAAAGGATGAAACACAATAGAGTCTGCCGCTGAGGATTCTCTCAGAGCTATCGCATTTCATGACTATAGCCTAATCATGCTTCCTTTGTTAGCAACGTGGCCTAGTGGATAGACCACAGGCCTGGGAGTCAGACCTTGGGAAGCCACTTCACTTCTCTGTGCCTCAGTTTTCTCACTGGCAAAATAGGGATTCAATAACTCTTCTCCCTCCTACTATATAATAATAATGATAATGGCATTTATTAAGTGCTTACTATGTGCAAAGCACTGTTCTATACGCTGGGGAGGTTACAAGATGATCAGGTTGTCCCACGGGGGGCTCACAGTCTTAACCCCCATATTACAGATGAGGGAACTGAGGCACAGAGAAGTTAAGTGACTTGCCCAAGGTCACACAGCTGACAACTCCAGGATTTGAACCCGTGACCTCTGACTCCAAAGCCCATGCTCTTTCCACTGAGCCACACTGCTTCTAGACTGTGAGCCCCATGTGGGACAGGGACTATGTCCAACCTGATTATCTTGTATCTACCTCAGCGCTTAGTCCAGTTCTTGGCACAAAACAAGCGCTTAACAAATACCACAATTATGATCATTATTATTATTGTTATTATTATTATTATAACTACCACCTGGAACAAATAGCCAATCACAGGAGAGGATTTGGGAAAAGGGAGGAACTCGCTAAGATAGGCTTGATCATTCTCCAGTTTGGGTCCAGAGGACTCAGAGTGCAGATGGAGATACCAATTGCAGAGCTGGCTGGGAACATTCCCCAAGAAGGGCTATTCATTCCTTAGTTCATTCAATCATATTTATTGAGCACTTACTGTGTGCAGAGCACTATACTAAGAGCTTGGAAAGTACAATTCGGCAACAAAAAGAGACATTCCCTACCCAATGGGCTCACAGTCTAGAAGGGCTATGTGCAGAAGAGGTTGGGAGGACCAGACAAGGACATCTTTGGGGTTGCACTTTGGTGAGCTCCAAAAATCATTCTTAACTTTTGAAAAAAAAAAAAACGGTGAAAGTGCTGGAACCTGGGGCACACCTCTCAATGTCCAGCCTTCGACAAGTGGAAAAATGGGGATTCGGTACCCCATTTCATTCGGCTAGTTCTTTCAGCTAAGGAACTGACTGATGTAACCCTCCGTTCACCCCAGGGCCCAAGGAGCTACCAACTCTATGCAGATTCCCAAATCTAAATCTCCAGCTGTGATCTTTCTGTTTCTCTGCAGTCTTGTATCTCCTCCCAGCTTAAGGACATCTTTACTTGCATGTCCCACTGATACCGTAAAATTAACTTGTCTAAAATCAAATTCCTCTCTCCTAAACCCTGACTTCCCCATAATTTTCCCATCACTGTAGGTGGCACCATCATCCTCCCCGTCTCAGAAACCTGTAACCTTGGCACTACCCTAAACTCATTTATCTCAGTTAACACACGTATGCAATCTGTCACCAAATCCTATCTATTCTACCTTTCTAACATTGCTAAAATCTGCTCTTCCTCCCCGCCCCCTCCCCCGCCGGCATCCAAACTGCTACCACATTAATCCAAGCATTTATCCTATCCTGCCTTGACTATTGCATCAGCCTCTTTGCTGACCAGTTGCCACCTGCCTCTCCCCACTCCAGTCCATACTTAACTCTGTGGCCCAGACCATTTTTCTGCACAACTGTTCAATCCATGTCTCCACATTCCTCAAGAACCTCCAGTGGTTGCCCATCTTCCTCCATTTTAAAGAAAAATTCCTTACCATTGGCTTATCATACTCAATCACCTCGCCCCTTCCTATTTTATCTCTTTGATTTCCTACTACAAACCAGCATGTTCAACTTCACTCATCTAACATCAACCTACTCACCACACCATGATCAATCAATCAATTAATTGTATTTCTGTGTCTGCTTTGCATAGAGCATCATATAAGCACTTGGGAGAGTACAACAGAATTAGCAGACATGCTCCCTGCCCACAATCTTGTATATCTAGCCGCCGACCCCTTGGCCATGACCTGCCTCTGGCATGGAACTTCCTCTCCCTTCACATCGGACAGAAGATCACTCTCCCCACCTGCAAAACCCTCCTAAAATCACATCTTCTTCAAGAGGCCTTCCCCAACTAAGACCTCATTTCCCCTATCCCCTCTCTCTTCTGCATCACCCTCATATTTGGATTTGTACCCTTTATTCACCCCACGCCCCCATCAGCCCCATAGGACTTACATACATATCTACACTTTATTTTAATGTAAGTCTCCCCCTTTAGACTGTGAGCTCTTTGAAGGCAAGTGACATGTCTACCAACTCCTTATAGTGAACTCTCCCAAGTGCTTAGTGCAGTGCTCTGCATACACTGTGCTCCATAAATACGATTGACTGATGGATTGATTGATTGATTACCATAACTAACTAAATGAAAGTTTATAGCAAGAAGGAAGAAAAATGTTGTTTTAGTAGAATCATCTTCATTGTCTCTAATAGAGGAAAAGACCAAAGAGAAAAATACAACGTTCGTTAGCAATTCAAAGAGGACAAAATATTTTCCTTTATCCATTATCTAAAGAGGTAGAATGAGCTTACTCCAAAGACCTAGCCTTCCAATCAACTTCTGGGAATGATTACAAAATGCCTTCTCTAATCTTATCCCTAGGCCATTAATTGATTGAAGAGTTTCTTCTAACATGAAGACTCCTTTCTAAGGCTCCAAATATTGATCTAATATTATGAGCTGCTTTGAAAAAGCACATCCTCAGGGCCTTCCACTCAGAAGTGCTTACACGGTATTTTGATATTTTTCTAAACCAAATTCCAGTTTCTTGAGTCTATGGGTTTGAGAAGTATAATTTTAATATCTGGAGTGTAGTTTTGATATCTGCCCAATTTGTAATGAAGAAACAGAATGAAAAACAAGCTTATAGTTATTTTTAAAAAAAGTATAGAAGCATAGGCAAAGTAAAGTAACTAAACTTTTCCACTCTACAAAACTCTGGAAAACTCACACCTGAAATAAAGTAACGCATGCAGTTTTGGTTGTTGCACTTTAGGAAGTGGTATCTATATACATAGATCCATACACTGGGAAGCAGCATAGCCTAATGGAAAGAGCACATGCCTGGGGGTCAGATGACCTGGGTTCTAATGCTAGCTATACCACTTTTTTTAATGGTTCTTGTTAAGCACATACTATGTGCCAAACACTGTTCTAAGCAATTAAAAATTCTGTACTAAGCATTTAAAAATGCATATTAATCAGACAATCACTCTCCCCACCTTCAAAGCCTTATTGAACACTCACTTCCTCCAAAAGGCCTTCCTGGCCTTCCTGGACTAAGCCCTCATTTCCTCTTCTCCCACTTGGATCTGTACCATTTGCTCAGCCTGCCCTTAATCCCAAATATCCATTATGTATTTATTTGTAGTAATATTTGTCTCCCCTTCTGTACTGTAAGTCCCTTGTGTGCAGGGAATGTGTGTACCAACTCTGTTGGATTGTACCAAGTGCTTACTTAGTACAGTGCTCTACCCACAGTCAGCACTCAATAAATACAATTGATGGATTGATAGATTGTGATTGATCTCCTTTTGATCCGCCTTTCTGTCTGGGACTGTTGTTGCCAAAGCAGCTTTCTTCCCTTCCAAGTTGCCTAAGGCCTTGGGCTCATATACCCTAGCACTTTGATATTCTCCCGATCCCCATTTCCGATGCACTAAGTACAGTACTCTGCACCTGGCAACTGTTCATTCAATACCATGGCCTTAATTGATCTAATTTGCCAGAGACTTTACAAACCAGTCGGGGAGTTCTAAATCTTTCAACAGACAGCTGCTGAGAGCAGGATGGAGTTTGCCGGGGGAAACCTTCTTCCCCTCCTCTTCTGCACACCTCAAGAGATCCAACCTCCGATCCATTATTTTGGGATCTTTTTCCCCTAGCCCTCACTCCCTGTCTCTCCGCAATGTAGTTTTGATTGAGGCCCTCCCAAGGGCAATGCAATTTCCATGCTAATGGACAACTCTCCCCATCCCTCCCAAAACTATGATTCAAAAAAAAGTTAAGCTTGTGAATTTTGTCAGAATAGGTGCTGAATGAAGGGACCAAGGCCAGAGTAGAGCTGGTGGCAGTCTGGGAACAGCACTGAATGTACCATCCACTCTCATGCCTGAACCTGATTTCTATTTTAAGGCAACTTTGGCTTCTACATTTAGAGTTGTTCCTATATTTGACAAAATGGGAGACAAAAACCATAAGAACACTCTCATTTTAACAGAAAAGGATGTCTTTGATAAATCTCACTTTATAAATATTGAAGGCAAAGGGCAGAGAATGGGAAACAAAAATATCAGTGTTCCTTTTGCATTAACTATTTGATGTGATTTTATGCTTTTAATCGGTCAAGGAAATAAATGACTTGTGTCTTTCTAGCAGTACTCAGTGCGATCAACATTCTCCTTACTTTATTAAAAGTTAGTTGATCATTTTTAAGCAGAGGCAAATTAAAAGCACTGCCCCCACCCACCCAACCCCCACACATATCAACCTAAGGATAATGTAATCTTTGACTTCCTGTGCCATTTTCTCAGAGGCCCATATGTTCAGGGAAAGCTTGTATCCCCTCTGCTTGTAAAACTCATCAAGTATATCATCATGTCCACAGTTTTGCCATTTTTACATAGCTCTGACTGCCCTAGTGACTTCTTCAATGGCTAGACTGTGAGCCCACTGTTGGGTAGGGACCGTTTCTATATGTTGCCAACTTGTACTTCCCAAGCGCTTAGTACAGTGCTCTGCACACAGTAAGTGCTCAATAAATACTATTGAATGAATGAATGAATGGCACAAGGGCCTTGGCATGTTACTACATTTGCAACATTTTGCAGGCCTCATCTGCAATGGAAGTGAAGGTGTATGAAAGATTATTGAAGTGCTATTGCTAACTCTACAGAATTTCCTCCTTGTATGCAATAAGGGTGGAGTGATCATCACACTTCAGCGATGCTAGGATAGCATATGCAGGGTCATGTCACTTTTTTAATGAGGTCAATCAATAAATCAATGGTATTTATTGAGCACTTACTATGTGCGGGGCACTGCACTGAGTGCTTGGGAGAGTACAATACAACACAATTAGCAGACACGTTCCCTGCCCATAACGAGTTACAGTCTAGAGGGGGAGATAGACATTAATATGAATACATAAGTAACTTATAATATGTAATTTAAAGATATGTATGTAAGTGGTGTGGGGCTGGGGGTGGAGCGAATATCAACTGATGTGTAGGATTTTGTGGTTTGGTGGCAATATGAATAGCCTTGGATCTCTTCTACTTTGATATCTAATTACCTGTTTTTTGGGTTTCTTAATTTGATTTTTTTTTCTTTTTAAGCCTCACTTTTTATTAAGCCACGTGATCCTTCAGTTTTTTAATGGCTCAGTATTTGTTTAGCTAAGCGCTATCTTTTCAGCTCTGAATCATTTTCATTCAACCAATTTTGGTGCTTTTAAGGTCATGTTCATATAACATCTCTATGCATAGGACTCCTACATCTACCTCTCTCCTTATCTGCAATAGCATATTTCCTCCTGTCTACCAGACATCTCTACTTGGATGTCATACCGACACCTCAAACTTTACATGTCCAAAACAGAGCGCCTCATCTTCTTACCTGAGCCCTCTTTCTCTCTTCCCCCCACCCCCAACTTTCCCATCACTGTTGACAACCCCACCACACGCCAACCTCAACTCATCTCTTTTATTCAACCTGCAAAATCAGTCAAGTCAAGCTAGTATTATTTTTCAAAAAAACTGTTCTCCACACATCGCCCCACTCCTCAAAAATGACCAATCGTTACCCATCCCTCTCTGCATCGAACTCTTTACTATTGGCTTTAAGGCACTCAGTCAGCTCTCTCCCTCGTACCTACCCTCGCTCCTCTCCTACTGTAACCCAGCCCACACTCTTTGTTCCCTTTACACCAGTCTACTTACTTTGCCTCAGTCTCATCTCTGTTACTGTCGGCCCTGTGCTCCCACCCACTCTCCTGCCTGGAACTCCATCATTCTCCCATCCTACAGACTGACATTATCCCCATCTTCAAAACCCTACTAAACCAGTATTTCCTCCCAGAAAGAAGCCTGGAGAAGCAGCTTGGCCTAGCAGAAAAACCATGGGCCTGCAAGTCAGTAACCCTGGGCCCTAATCCCAGTGCTGACACTTTCCTGCTGCGTGACCTTGGGCAAGTCACTTTAATTTCTCTGGGCCTCAGTTTCCTCAACTGTAAAATGGGAATTCAGTACCTGTTCTTCCTCCTAATAGACTGTGTGGGACAGGGACTGTGTCCAACCTGATTAATCTCTATCTACCTCAGCACTTAGAATAGTGTTTTACTCGTAGTAAGCACTAACAAATACCATTAAAAGAAAAAAAAATCCCAAATAGCCTTCCCTGACTTACCTCTCCTCTCCTCACCCTATCCTTCCTCCCTTCTGCATTGTCTATGCAGTTGGGTCCATACCCCATAAGCACTTTAATATTCATCCCACCCCCACCCCAACAGCACTTGCGTACATTTCGGTTACTCTGTTGCCTTCCCTTTCTGTGTATTATTTTTTATATTTTATATTTAAATATAGTATATATTTTAAATTTTCTCTTCCATACTGGACTCTAAGCTCTCTCTATGCGCAAGAATTCCACATCCTTAGTAAAGTGCTCTGTTCAGAGTAGGCATTCAATAAATACCATTCATTGATTGACTGAAGTCACAAGCCACGATGGTTGCCAGGTAAATAGTATCAGAGATAAAGGCCTTTTCCCACCTTTAGATTGGAGATTATGGTTAAGGCTTCATGTTTCAAAAACGCTATTGTAATATTGATGCAGAGATCCTTGAGGTGTCTTCAACCAACTTCTAGAGCACATATTTGCCTACTTCAAGGGGTGATGCCCTCTGTGGTACTGGCATCTTGGGTACACCACTATTAGCATCTCCTCAAAGCTTTTGGGACAGGAACAGTGGCTCTCCCATCCCACCTCTTGAAGCCAAAAAAGACTAAAGGGGGAGCCAAGGTGGTGGCCCTACTCCTTGCCCTTTACCAGCCATGACACCTGTGGAGTTCCCACTGTCCCACTGTTGCTGTGAACCGTTCCCTCCTGCTGTTCATTTCACTTTCCTCCTATTATGGTTTCACCCCTGCCTAACAGAAGCAAGCAGCCAGGATGCTGAGAGTGAGCCGGACATGCTGGAGTGGCCATGGGCTGGGTGGAATGCAGGAGAAGAGGCACCCCTATGGACTCACGAACAGCCTGCAGCACAATCCAGCAGATGAGCTAAATGACAGGGAAGTAGCACGGCCCAGAGGAAAGATCACAGGCTGGGGAGTCGGAGGACCTGGGTTCTAATCTCAGCTCTGCCACTTGCCTGCTGGGTGACCTTGGGCGAGTCACTTAACTTCTCTGTGCCTCAGTTTCCTCATCCGTAAAATGGGGATTAGATACCTGTTCTCCCTATTTAGACTGCGAGATCCACGTGGGACGGGGACTGTGTCCAATCAGATTAAATTTGTCTTTTCCCCAGCTCTTTGAACCATGCTTGACAGAAAGTAAGCACTTTACACAAACCAAAACAAAACCAAAAAAATTTCAAAATCGGAGGAAGAGGACTTTGGCTACTACTTTTCCAGTTCTCTTCAGGACTGAGCAGAACAATGTCTCATAGCCTTTTCTTAGACAGCATAAGGAGGGGCGACCTGCCTCTTTCACTATGGGCTCCCAAGTCGAGCGGGGGCTGGCAATCTGGTTTCCACGCCTGGGGATCCCATTAACATTGCTGTTTGGGGAACGGCTGTTTGGGGAGCGGCCCTGAGAGTGAATGGCTTATCCCTGTGAGAATCTGGAGTGGAAGCAAGAGGAACCGTACTGCTTTTGGCTGTGTGGGACTGCATGGCACCCAGAATGCCGCAGTGCAAAGAGTGATCCTTCACCCTTTCTCCCCTGGAACCCCATCCAACTGCAGCACTTAACATCATCATCATCATCATCAATTGTATTTATTGAGCACTTACTGTGTGCAGAGCACTGTACTAAGGGCTTGGGAAGTACAAGTTGGCAACATATAGGGACAGTCCCTACCCAACAGTGGGGCTTAAAAAGCAACAGTGAGTGAGAAGTCCTGGGGAGTACCTTTTCCTTCCTCTTCCTTCCTCCCTAAACTTGGGCAGCTCTTTTTTCTTTTAAATATAAAACCTTATTTAAGGATAGCTGAAGTTGGTGGAGAATTACACTCTGTGGATGGGGAATTTAAATAAAAACACTTTTCTCTCCAACCAAAGTGCAACCATGCTGATCCAAGAACTTAACATATCCTGCCCTAACTATTGTATCAGACTCCTCACTGACCTCCGTGCCTCCTGTCTCCTCCCACACCAGGCCATACTTAACTCTGATGTCCAGACCATCCTATAAAAAAAGTTCTGCACATGTCACCCCTCTCCTCAACAATCTCTGGTGGTTGCCCATCCACCTCTGCATCAAACATAAACTCCTTACAATCAGCTTTAAGGCACTCAATCAGCTCTCCATCTCCTACTTAAACTCACTAATCTACTAGAAGTCATCCCACATACTTCACTCTTCTAACATCAACCCACTCCCTTTGCCTAAATCTCAGCTCTCTCCTACCACAGAGTCTTTGCTCATGTTCCCTCTCTGGCCTGGAACTTTTTCCCCCTTCTTATCCAATAGACCTCCACTCTCCCCATCTTCACATCTCCTCCGAGAAGCCTTCCCTGACTAATCTCTCTTTCCTCTATTCTTTTCAGCCTCCCTTCTGCATTGCCTAGGCACTTGGGTGTGTACCCTCTAAGCTCTATAATACTCACCCCACCCTCAGCCCCACAGCAATTACGTACATAATAACAATAATAATAATGGTATTTGTTAAATGCTTACTATGTGCAAAACACTGTTCTAAGCGATGGGGACGTTACAAGGTGATCAGGTTGTCCCACAGGGGGGCTCACAGTTTTTATCCCCATTCTACAGATGAGGTAACTGAGGCACAGAGACTTGCCCAAAGTCACACAGCTGACAGGTGGTGGAGCCGGGATTTGAACCCAAGACCTCCGACTCCAAAGCCTGGGCTCTTTCCACTGAGTCACGCTGCTTCTCCTGACATAACCTTATACTCTGCCCCTTCCCCTATCTGTAATTTATTGTCTGTCTCTCCCACTTGATTGTAAGCTCCTCGAAGGTAAGGATCTTGTTTACTACCAACTCTAATAAACTGAACTCTCCCAATAATAATAATAATGATAGCATTTATTAAGCGCTTACTATGTGCAAAGCACTGTTCTAAGCACTGGGGAGGTTACAAGGTGATCAGGTTGCTCTGCTCACACTAAGCACTCAATAAATTGATTGGTTGATAACTTTAAATTAACACTGTATTGCAGGTTTTATCATTCAACATTTGTTCAGCATATACCTCTCTGCATAATTTTTTTTTTCAAATTTTCTGGATCTTTTCTACAGTTTCTCTTTGGCAGTTCGTATTTGATTTGCTGACAACTGTCATTTTCTATTCAGTAGGGGTTGATAATTATTTTTTCAAAAAGCAAATCCGCTATTTAAAACATCAACAAAAAACACATAACTGGAAAACCAATATGGCAATTAAAGAGAGGAAATAAAGATTTATCTAATTAAAACATGTAAGTTCAATTTCCACAGAACAAACCAGTTTGAACAGAAAAGGTGAAACTGTAACTCTCAAGAAAGGATTCATTATACCTTGACCTCTTCAACAAAGTAATGGGAAGTAACATAATACTTTCACATTTAGATCATTAATCCAACTTAAATCCACACACAAACAGTGCACAAAGTTAAAATCAAAACTGAAAACGTAAGACTAGAGTTGGGATTTAACAGCAAAGATTAGAGTTAATACATTCTCAGCCTGATGTAAAACAAACTTATTTAAAGATCAAAGAGATACATAGGCCAATCAGATGAAACAGTAAGCGCTCGATAAATATGATTAAATGAATGAATGAAAAAAGTGCTTTGGGAAGAATGCAGAAGTTTGGGAAGATGAAGGGCATTTGGTACAGAGTAGAATTTATATTTCCATTTGAATTTGGAACAACACTGAATTCCTTAAACTCTCACCTGCTCCACCCCAGGCCCTCCCTCCTTCTGCTCTTCTTCAACTCTCCCATCTTTCCCAGCAGGATCTCAAGAGAACTCCACTTCCTTTCAAAACTCCACCCCCTTCACCTGTGCCTCCTACCCCATCCATTCACATCTTATCAAAGTGTTTACTCCCTGCCTTCTTTCCTCTCTGACTGCCATCTTCAAATGTTTTCTCTCCCATGGCTTTCAAATGTGCTCATGTCTCCCCATCCTAAAAAAAACCTTCCCTTGACACTATCCATGGTTTCCTCCAGTTACCACTCCATCTTCCTCTTGCCACTCCTCTCCAAACACCTGAGTAAGGTGTCTACACGCACTGCCTCCACTTCCTCTCCTCCCAATTCCCTCCTTGACCCCCTCCAATCTGGCTTTTGACCCCTTCCCTCTACCAAAATGGCCATCTCAAAGGTCACCAATGATCTCACTCTTGCCAAATCCAATGATTTAAACTCCTCTACCTCTCAGCTGCCTTCAACCCACTTCTCCTGGAAACAATATTTATCCAACCTTGACTTCAGTGACACTGTCCTCTCCTGGTTCTCTTCCTTTCTCTCTGTTGTTTCTACCAACTCTGTCTTATTGTACTCTTCCAAGAGCTTAGAACAGTTCTCTGTATGCATTATGTGGCCGATAAACATAATTTTTCTAATGGTATTTGTGAAGCGTGCACTATGTGACAGGCCCTGTACTAAGGATTGGGATAGATACTTGCTAGTCAGGATGGACACAGTCCATGTCTCTCATGCCTCTCATGGGGCTCACAGTCTTAATCCCTACTGTACACATGAGGTAACTGAGGCACGGAGAAGTTAACTGACTTGCCCAAGGTCACACAGCAGACAGGTGACAGATTGATTGAACTTTTATTTCTGGTGGAAGTGTTTACAGCATAAAGTTCCATGTCAAAACAAAGGAGGCTTTTTGTTCACATTTGACTTGCAGGTCAAAAATCACAGTAACTATAGAAAAGATTGCTCACAATCCACCTAAATCTGAAATGTTGCAAATGTGGGGGGTTAGCAGGGGGAGCAACTTCCTCCCTCTGTCATTAGGACCTTTCAAATCTAAGTTCTAATCTAAGTCACTTTTCTGGATAGCCTCGATTCAAAACAACAGAACTATCTGGGCAAAAAGGCCATCTGGACTTTACTCCTCTGTCTCCCACCCCCTAACTGTGGGGGTCCCTCAAGGTTCAGTCTGGGTCCTCTGCCATTTTCCATCTACACTCATTCCCTTGGAAAACTCATTCGCTCCCATGGCTTCAACTACCATCTCTATGAGGATGATACCCAAATCTACATCTCCAGTCCTCATCTCTCTCCCTCTCTGCAGTCTCGCATTTCCTCTTGCTCTCACAACATCTCTACTTGAATGTCATGAAGCAGCATGGCTTTAGTGGGAAGAGCACAGGCTTGGGAGTCAGAGGTCGTGGGTTCTTATCCTGGCTCCGCCACTGATCAGCTGTGTGACTTTGGGCAAGTCACTTGACTTCTCTGTGCCTCAGTTACCTCATCTGTAAAATGGGGATTAAGACTGTGAGCTCCACGTGGGACAACCTGATTACCTTGCATCTTCCCCAGTGCTTAGAACAGTGCTTGGTACATAGTAAGCGCTTAACAAATGCCACCATTATTATTATTTCGTCCCATCACCTCAAATTTAATATGTCCAAAACTGAACTCCTTATCTTCCCACCTAAACCCGCTCCTCCCACTGACTTTCCCATCACTTTAGACAGCACCACCATCCTTTCTGTCTCACGAGCCCATAACCTTGGCGTTATCCTTGACTCCTCTCTCTCATTCAACTCACATATTCAATCCATCACTAAATCCTGTTGGTCCCACCTTCACAACATCACTAAAATCTGCCTTTCCTCTCCATCCAAACTGCTACATGTTAATACAATCGCTCATTATATCCCACCCGGATTACTGCTTTAGCCTCCTCGCTGAGCTCCGAGCCTCCTGTCTCTCTCTCTCTCTCTACTCCAGTCTATATTTCACTCTGTTCCCTGAATCATTTTTCTACAAAAATGTTCAGGACATGTCACCCTGCTCCTCATAAAATTCCAGTGGTTGCCCATCCACCTCCACCTCAAACAAAAACTCCTCACCACTGGTTTTTAAGCACTCCACCACCTTGCCACCTCCTACTTCACCTCCCTACTCTTCTACAACCCATGCCGCAAACTTCGCTACTTTAGTGCTAACCTTCTCACTGTGCCTCAGACTCAGCTGTCTCACCGCCGAACCCAGGCCCACGTCCTGCCTCTGGCCTGGAACCCCCTCCCTCCTCCAATCTGACTGACAAGCGTTATTTTTGTTTTGTTATCTGTCTCCCCCTTCTAGACTGTGAGCCCATTGTTGAGTAAGGACTGTCTCTATATGTTGCCAACTTGTACTTCCCAGGTGCTTAGTACAGTGCTCTGCACACAGTAAGTGCTCAATAAATACGATTGAATGAGTGAATGAATGAATGAAGGCACATCTCCTCCCAAAAGTCTTCCAGACTAGGCCCCCCCTTTCCTCTTCTCCCACTCCCTTCTGTGTCACCCTGACATTCTCCCTTTGTTTTTCCCCTGTCCCAGCACCACAGCACTTATTCATTCATTCATTCAATTGTATTTATTGAGCACTTACTGTATGCAGAGCACCGTACTAAGCGCTTGGGAAGTACAAATTGGCAACATATAGAGACGGTCCCTACCCAACAATGGGCTCACAGTCTAGAAGGGGGAGACAGACAACAAAACAAAACATGTAGACAGGTGTCAAACTTGTCAGAGCAAATAGAATTATACCTATATGCACATCATTAACTAAATAAACAGAATAGTAAATATGTACAAGTAAAAGAAATAGAGTAATAAATCTGTACAAATATATATACAAGTGCTGTGGGGAGGTAGGGCGGGGGGGATGGGGAGGAGGAGAGGAAAAAGAGGGCTTAGTCTGGGAAGTCCTCCTGGAGGAGGTGAGCTCTCAGTAGGGCTTTGAAGGGAGGAAGAGAGCTAGCTTGGCGGATGTCTGGAGTGAGGGCATTCCAGGCCAGGGGGAGGACATGTGCTCTGCACACAGTAAGCGCTCAATAAATACGATTGATTGATTGACGTGGGCCGGGGGTCGACGGCGGGACAGGCGAGAATGAGATATAGTGAGGAGGTTAGCGGCAGAGGAGCGGAGGGTGCGGGCTGGGCTATAGAAGGAGAGAAGGGAGGTGAGGTAGGAGGGGCGAGGTGATGGACAGCATAGAAGCAGAGAGTGAGGATTTTGCTTGATTCATAGGTTATGCGCATGTTTGTAATTTTATTCATTTATATTGATGTCTGTCTCCAGCCCTCTAGACTGTAAACTCATTGGGGGCAGGGAACGTGATTGTTTATTGTTGTATTGTACTCTCCCAAGAGCTTAGTACAGTGCTCTGCACAGAGTAAGTGCTCAATAAATATAACTGAATGAATGAATAAATGAATACTTACTAAGAGGCAGTCGTTCGTGGTTCTTCTACACTGATTCCACTTTCTGCTCCAATGTGTTCTCAGGTTGTCTTTCTGAATTTGAGGAAGGCTTTCTAAGGATTTTTAGTAGATATAATCTCTAAGAGAGAGGTCCCAACAATTCCTTTAAAGAAACCACAGAGAACAGGTTTATTAGAGTCCAATTCATCAGTCAATAACAAACGTTAACAATACCCACAAGGTGCTGAACACTGTACTACGTATTGTCTAGAATTTTTTTTAAAAAGTTCCTGACATCAGGAAGTTTACCTTGGTTAATTCTATTAAGATAAGATTCCACACCTCCATGCAAAACAAATGCTGGGTCTTGAAGAATAACAAATTTCATGATTAAGTTACTAGACAGTGTTATGTTGACTGTGGAAAGTAAAGGGAAATCTGTTTTGTGGTCTCCATCTGGCAAGATTGTAGCCAGGCTCTTCTAAATAACAATAATAATAATAATAATGATATTTGTTAAGCACTTACTATGTGCCAAGCACTGTTCTAAGCACGGGGGGGCATATAAGGTAATCAGGTTGTCCCATGTGGGGCTCACAGTCTTAATCCTCATGTTACAGATGAGGCACAGAGAAGTTAAGTGACTGGCCCAAAGTCACACAGCTGACAAGTGGTGGAGGCAGGATTAGAACCCACAACCTCTGACTCCCAAGCCCGGGCTCTTTCCACTGAGCTCCGCTTCTTCTTTAAACAAAGGACTGAAGAACAGTGTCCACTGTGAATTTTCTGAATCACAACCTACCATCTGACAAAAATCCAGCCCTACGGATATAATCTTTTCAGGGAAACTGGTATGGGACAAGTTGACCGACAACACCAAAACCTCCATTATGTGTTTGTCCACTGACCTTACAGAAAGCATTTGACACATCATCACAGACCAGGAGTCTGGAAATTGCTAAATAACTTCGATTGTTCTGAAAAATTCACCAAGACCTTTAGGCTACTCCATGATGGACAGGTCAACAGAGATAAGGTTGAAGATTTCCTGCCAGACCTATTTCCCATTATCGACAGAGTAAAAACAGATCTGTGTGGTAAGCCCATTTCTTTTTAATTTATTCAATGCTTCCCAGGCAACCAGAGTTCTGTAAACTGGGGTCAAAATATACTTCTGAGCCATTGAAAAACTCTTCCAGCTAAGCGGGCTGTCAGCATTATCAAAGGTCTTGAGACAGTGATACTGGTCCTGCAATGAGTAGATTACTGTGCTCTAGAGACACCCTCACAAGAAGACAGATGACCCATCTCTCTACAATTTCTGCATCATCTTTTTTCTGCAAACATATCCAACGAAAATGAAATTAGTATTTATTAAGTGCTCATTATATGTCACAAACCATGCTCAACACTGGGCTAGGGACAAGATAATCATATCAGCCCCCACACCACAGCTGAGGAAATCTCTGCCTCCCCTGGGCACGCTCTGCACTTGGAGGACTACGTATAAAAGCGGGTATCGTGCCTCCTCAGCCCCCTCTTCCATCACAGTGGAGGGAAACAACAACAAAAATAATAATAATGGTATTTGTTAAGTGCTAAGCACTGATCTAAATGCTGGGGTAGATACAAGGTAATCAGGGTGGATACAGTCCCTGTCCCACATGGGGCTCACAATCGCAATCCCCATTTTACAGATGAGGGAACTGTGGCACAGAGAAGTTAAATGTCTTGCCCAAGGTCACAAAGCAGAGAAGTGGCAGAGCCGGGATTAGAACCCACGACCTCTGACTCCCAAGCCTGTGCTCTGCCCAGTAGGCCATGCTGCTTCTTTGCGCCGTGCTGGCACTTGGCCCTCTCACCACTGACGGAGAACTCTGTGTCACCCCCAGCAGGCTCTGCACACACCAGGCTGGGCATAAAACCTGCTGTGAGCCCATTTTTGGCACACAGTAAGTGCTTAACAAATACTGTCATCATTATTATCATTATTATTATTTATAGAGGGCTTACTGTGTGCATAAAACTATACTACGCACTTGGGAGAGTACAGTACAACAGAGTTGGTAGACATGTTCCCTGCCCACAAGGAGCTTACAGTCTAGAGGGGGAGACAGACATTAATATAAATAAATACATTTCTGATATGAACATAAGTGCTGTGGGGCTGTATATCAAGTGCTTATAGGGTAAAGATCCAAGTATATTGGTGACGCAAAAGGGAGAGGGAGTTGGGGAAAAGAGGGCCTATTCACGGCCTAACATCTTTATATGTTGCCAACTTGTACCTCCCAAGCGCTTAGTACAGTGCTCTGCACACAGTAAGCGCTCAGTAAATACGATTGAATGAATGAATGGGCCTCTGCACACCCCGTCACTTTTGAACAACTGAAACAGCTGGTGGATGCAGCCTTGCCTTCTTGAGTGCCTTTGGCCCTTCCACTGTGGCTGAGGAACTCACTCCCTGCCTGCCCTGACCATGCTCCATGGGTCAGCCATGCTGCTTCCCTGAGAACAGGCACTAGTTCCCCACAACATCAAGGATGAAATTCATTCATTCATTCAATCGTATTTATTGATCCCATCCCATCCTGCTTTCCACTACCCCCAGCAGGAAAGAGGACAACCAGGAAAGAGGACAACCCCTGCAGCATGAGCACTCCTTACTTCAGGAAGGTTAGTTACCATGGTAGCCACTGCTGTGGCTTCAGATATGCCGTGGACTTGGAATCACGAGGAAGCTAAAATTCTGCTCCTTCCTGACTTTATTTTGTGTACTGTGAAGCTGAGCTTGTCTCTTACACTATTTTAGTGTTTTAAGTTTTGTTATTCATCGATCCATCGACCCCTGGAGGTAGAGGGTCCTTGTCTAATTCCCACTTGTACACACTTTCCTAGTGCTCTCCCTCTGTGACAGCTGCTTCTGCCTCCTCACTGAACTCCTGACTTCTATCTCTCCCAACTCCAGGCCATACTTCACTCTGCTGCACGGATCAGTTTTCTACAAAAACGTTCAGTCCACATCTCCCCACCCCTCAAGAATTTCCAGTGGTTGGTTATTCACCTCTGCATCTAACAGAAACTCCTTACCATCATCTATAAATCACTTAATCAGCTCACCCCCTCCTTCTTTATCTCATTGATTTCCAACTATGGCCCAGACCGCACACTTTGCTCCTTTAGTGCCAG